>NC_138800.1:4617500-5888689 GCF_965178545.1 Coloeus monedula
TGCAAAGCTATAACTGCTATTTGTCATTCTAACATCACTGATTTGTCTAGAGAGAAAAACAAATAACTTGTTGGGGGAGTAAGCAACCGCCTGGCTGTGGCCAGGCCAGATTGGAAGTGGGTGTAAGGCTCAGCACACAGAGACCCAGGTGCCATCAGCACTCGAGGGAGGCTATTAGGATGTCATTTCAGTTTCTTCCTCTGTCTCTCTCTCTCTCTCTCTCTCCGCTTGCTGTGGAGGTGGAAGGTGCATGTGTTGTGAGGTGAACTGGGGAGTGAAGATAAAAATCTGTGGTAAGGAAATGCTACAGCTTTATCTCTGTTCTTTGATGTGGCAGGACAAATTAATTGATAACAGAATCAGCCAAAGCAGATGTGGTCATGGCCTTCTGAACTGCCCTATTGCAAGGAAAGGGCTGAGCAACATCAAAGACAAAGGTCAGCCAGCATTCCCCAAGCACAAAAAGACAAATCATGACAGGCAAATAGCTCAGGCTGCCATTGGAAAGGAGTTATTACCACAAAGGATGATGTCTGGCACATGGCCACTATCCTGATCAGCTGGACACAGTGGCTTCACTTCTCTGCAATTTCCTTCTGTACCCAAAGGCAGAGTTTGGGCTTAACATTTTCCTGTAAAAGTGACTGTCACTTTGTGTGCAGTGGCACAGGAGAATTAAAGCACAAAGCAGAATCCAAAGACCTGGCCAAAGCCTGTGCAATGGGGTTAGAAAATCGAGGTCAGTTATTTCAAGTCCTCTTGTAGCCACGTCTTTGGAAGCTACCACAAACCTATTTGTTTACATCCTGCAAAGAGTAAAAAGATTTGGTTTCTAGTCACAGTTCTACCATTTGCTGGCTCTGTGCCTTGAGCAAATCAGTTCTTCTCTTGTGTCTGACCTTCTAAACTGGAGATGACAAAGTCCACTCCCAGACCTCCAAAACTAATAGAACTCCAGATGATATTGGTATTTTACATCAGGCATTGTTTGTTTCAGCCTTTGCTGTTTTCTTTGCTGTTTTCTTTGAGCATCTTGACGTTTTTTTAACATGCTCACGATCCATAACAAACATTCAGGAATCACCGAACACTAAACCCTCATAGCAAAGGAGCTGAGTGCCCAGCAGTTCTCAGGTTGGTTTCTTTGCTCTCTGTTTCTCTATCTGAGAACAGAAATATTTGTCCTTCAAAGCTGAAACCTTCACTCCCTTGACAAGCAGTTATTAACAAACGTGGGGTTTATATGTTCCCTTTTTCCATCCTACTGGATTCCTTATATCTTTTATACTCATCCTGGCAACATCAGCATGGTTTAATAACACAGCATGCCATTAATCCCTTTTTCTTCACCTGCTGTCCAGGTGTTTTTGCAAGCTATGTCTCAGTTTCTCATCAGAAGGAGATCCTGACACTCATCTCATGCCTCTGCCCATGATTTACTGCTGGTAAGAAAGCCAGCAGACCAAGAGGTTCTGGCTAGAAGGCAGCCACAGAATTTTCCAGCCAAGTTCCTGGACATACCAGGACTTGGAGTCATGTAACAGAAAGAGCTGCCCCACAGCTAAAATATAACCAGAATGTCTAAATGACTGGTCCACCCTCACTGAGGAAATCTGCAGTTTATCAAGGGCTCTGAGCACATATTCCAGGAATTGATACAGGGCTCTAGCTACTCTTCCATCATTCACATGAGTAGAGTTACTACACAGGACTCTGACTATCTTGGAATTAATTTCTTTTCACTACAGTAAGACAGTTCAGCAGCACAACTTGGTGTTCTCAGGCATCCCAGGAGAGTTGCACAGCACTGGCTACCAAGAGATGCTCAGTTGTTCCACTTTTAAGTGTCCTTGTGCCCATTATAACATTGTAATAAAAATAACCAGAAGTGGGTATGTGTTCCCAGCAGGCATCAGTGATTCATAGCAAACTGTAAAAACCAATGCATGACATAGATAAAGGCATTTGAAGCCCCAAGACACAACTGTGGTGTGTGTGTGCACCCTGGACTACGTCACCAGGAGCCAGAGCACTGCAAAAGCTTATCCCCCATAGCGAGCAACAATAACTCGGTGGGACAGGTCGCATTTGTCATCAGCCAGAGCCTGTCCTTCTCCTGCACAGAAACTTAAAGGAGAGATCACAAAAGTAGAAAAGCTCTGGGAGGCAGCCCGGACAATGCTCTCTGAAGTTTTCCTTCAAGGAATATGGGCAGATTAAACCACAGTACTCCTTTTTGCTCCTCTGTAAAAGCAGAGGGATGTCAGCTCTCCCGGAGGACCTCGGCTCTCCACGTGCAGACCTGTGACTCCCCTGGGGAAAGGAATATCTTGATCACAGTGCGATGTCTACTTGGGTTTTTGTTTGCTTTTGTTTATTTGGTTGGTTGGGTTTTTACTGAAGACAAGGGTTGAGTGGCTTTTGTCCCTCTTACCCGGCGTAACCTTGCGTACATGGAAAGTTACATAGCAGGGAAAAGCTGGATCAGGGAGGGTAGTAAATGTGTCACCTTAGAGAAAGAAAGTATTTTATACTTAGTGGGATGTTTATAGATGTGAGAGCAGTTATACCTTCTCAGACTTAAAAATGAGCTCTACTGGTTTTAGGGGGAACACTTTCGTTTGCTAAAGTGAGAATCCAACCCGCTGAAGTTATTTCTGATTTAAATTCAGCGTAACTGCAGGAGAGTTAGACCCAACTAGCACAGTTCTGGCAAGTCTGAGAAAAAGGGGAACAGATGAAATTTGTAGCTGGAATGTGAGAGGCAGCACCAATCTGGGCCGTGGGTACGCACACCAGGAGAGCGGGTCCCGGGTCTCCAACTGACCCTCATTCATCTGCAGCTTCTCTTTGCTGTGGTTTTTCTGTCTGTCAGGGTGGGAAAGTGACATTGACCCCTTTTCTGGAAAGTGATGTGACAAGCACAAAGTATTAGACAGCTGTGGGAAACACTGAGAGATCTCTTGGAATTACAGATACAGAAACAAGGAAAGATTTTGTCAGCTGGATGTAAGGACTAAAAAAAAAAAAGACATTCTGACATGCTATTGCTGCTGAAGTACCCTCCCTAGAGAGGTCTGGCGAGGGCATTTCTCAGTGCCCACTCTTTATCTGAACTCCTCCGCATGCCTCAATCCTAATCCAGCACAGCAGAGACTCATCCTATTGTGTTAAAATCAAATGCACTTACAGGTAAATGTCACTCTGCCATAAAAAGAAAGGAAACCACTTAACTTTCTGTTTCTTTGTCTACCTGCCTCCATAATAGTTCTTGTCAATTTACATTATTCATGACTACCAGAGAGAACTTAAAATGTATCTTTCAATGGAATATAATGCAAACAGTTTTCTGAGTGGGCAGGGTAAAACAAAATAATAATTACAATACACGATGATAGTTCTTGTAACAAAATATTATTTCCATAAAAAGAACTTCTGTGGCAGGATTACATACTCCAGCAACAAAAAAAAAAATACTGAGAAAGTAAAATACCTCTGCTGGCGTGTTAGATTCTATCAATGACACTGATGGTTTCATTGTCTAAATAAACATTGTGTGTAGATAAAGTGTGACCTGCAAAGTGAATCATTAGATTGACAGGATAAAGCAAATCAACTTTCTTCTGTCTTTATGCCTCCCACCCGACACATAATCAGACTTCTCCCTATGTGGGCACTCCAACCGCAAGCATCTGTCAGGATCAGCTATTCTTGTATCCTAGGTTTGGGAGTTTATGATAATCTGACAAAATTGCATCAGTCCATTTCAGACATTTTTCCCTTTCTTTCCAGCAATATTATGTCTTTAAATTAATATTAGCATAGGTCACTTGATTTTGCAACTTAGGATAATGCCCTACACTGTGTGTCTGCACGTATCTGTGTGTACACATCACATGTATGGAATCTGCTAGAAACAGCACACATGGCAATGTAGCTACCCCAGCCCAAATCAGGGAATGGAAAACTAAAGAGAAGATTTTTCCACTGCTGTAGCTGAACTCCTGCTGGTCTTCCTGGTAGATTTATTCTACTTTATGGTGAAGTAAATACTGTTGGATTAAGGGTCTCAGTATATCAGGCCCCAAAAGATGTGTGAAACACTAAGAGGATACTCAAGAGTATCTAACACATTAATTAGCTCTACTGTCAAGAGTCAGAACAATAAATATTAAGGTGATAGAGTTGGCATAAAATAACTAAAGCAAAATCTTGCCCAAACTCACAGCTCCAAGTGAATCCAAAAGACAGCTGACTGTCTATGGCAGATAAGATGACAGGGACATATTCTCCTATACCCTTAATCAGCACGTCCCACAGGTCACAGGCCACACAGTGACAAGCACTTGATGCAAACAAAACTGTTTAAAAAATACACCTGTAAAAGTGATTGGACTGTGATGCACTGTGTGAAAAATGACAACCCAGAACATCACCTGCCTACCTCCAGCTCCTCTGAAATTGCCACTGTTAAGAATTTTTTTGGCAATATTTTTTCTGGAAGAGGTCCCTCCCATGTTACTACACAGTCTTGATGAACCCCCATTTATTCATCTTCCCCAGGACTCTGGTGACCTTTCTGTAGGGTGGAGATGCTTTCAGAAACTATTAATCTCTCCTCTGGGGTGTGCAGAGAGAACCCATGGAGAGAAAGCCTTCCACGATCTTCCTCAGCCCTGTCAACAAAGATCAGAACCAGAAACTGGGTTTCTTGCTTGGCAATGCACAGGAATGAGCACAAAGCTATTACAGGGCAGGGCTCTGTAAAGAGGAAGGGCTGAGAAACACCAAATGGAAAAGCAACGCTGCTCAGTAAATATTGATAGATGTTCCCTGCTCTCCCTCCACCGCTGCTGCACAGACATCCCCTTCCCTGCTGCCTTTCAGACTGTCACTCTGCAGGCTGGAACATTGCTTCCCTTCACCTGAGGGCTGTTTCATTTAAAGCAGGTTTCTGTGTTTGCTCTGGAAAGTGAAGGGGTAAGAGAGGCGGGAGGAAACTTTCCACTCAAGACTTTGCTCAAGGACAACAGCACAAACGCAACCCCAGCTTACTGCAAGAAATGAGGTGAAAGGTTTTGTCAGTGTTGATCAGTGTTCATTTCACTAGTACTGATTTCCCATTTTGGTAGAAAGATCAAGGGCTGAATGCTGAATAGGAGGAAGACTAAACCAAACTTTCTTCTTAGGAGATGATCATTGTAGGTCAGGCTTAAAGCATATTAGCTGGGTATTATAAGGGGAAGAAATGCTGAAACTCCTGCTATGCCTGTTTGGCAGATAAAGAATTTCAAGCTCTGGGGCAGACAGATCAACAATAAATTCATATTAAGAAGTGTCTGTGAGATTTGCTAACAACTTCAAGTACCTCAGGGCTGGGACCATGGCCTTTCATGTGTTTATAAAGCACACAACTCAACTGAGCCCTGGTCTGAGCAGGGCAGCCACGTTTCTGCAGCACAGGTGGGAGCTGCACATGTGTTCTGTGGGCAAACACGTGTGCCAGAGGAACTGTACAGATTGAGCAGTACAGCCCTTAGACAGGTTTCTTTGTTAAATGGCCTGTCCAATCTTCTCTCCCTTCTATCGAGCAAGAGCTCCTCCCCAAACATAGAGATGGGAGATGGTAAAGTCCTGAACATCAGGTGAGAGCTGAATTCAGCTCTGGTTGTCACAAACTCCAGAGTGAGTCCAGTTCCTGCTTCACCACAAATTTTGTTCTTAAGCAAAGTGAAAGAACTTGCTATGGGATGCTCTGAAAGTGTCTAAATTACTTAAGAGCAAGAGAAGTGACTGAAACCTGCTGTGCTCAGAAGCTTCTGGCCCTCAGAGCAGCACAGCTCTTCTCTCTGAACAGCATCCCTAAAACCAAACTGACAATTCAGTGTACAAATGTGTTGTGAGGTTGAATTTGATGACTTTTACAAAGCACCAGCATAAATACTGAGTGTCAGTTTGCTACTGCTCTGTGCAGGCAACAAAGGCAGAGTGAGGTGAGGTGGAGGAACAAGGTTCTCTCACTAGATTGCTTTCAGTCAGCCACCTCTGCTTTTGCCATGCAAAGTTGAGTAGAACTCCCCATTCTGCTACCCCTCCCTATCATTCTGGCATCCTGGCTGCTGCCAGATTTCCTCTTTCAAATTAAACAGGTTCAAAAGTAAAATCTTCCCTTGTGCAGGGTGTTCATGGAACTCCTTCGTGTCGAGCAGGATTTGAGCCCATGCTGTCACGTACCAAAGGGGAAGCAGAGGGACACATTGCTGCTCAGAGTTTATACAGACAGCAAATTTATCCTGGCTTCAGGAGGTCCTGCTTTCTCTGCCCCCTCTCCATCATAATTAGACACATCAAAGAGCTGATCTGTCATCTGAAATGGCAAGATGCCTAACATTTATATTAGAAGGAGTCAAGCCCCAAGCAAGCAAAGATCAAGAACATGATGGTGAATGTGAGGGGGAGATTGAAACTCCGTCTGTGGACCTCAAGGAAGCTGAAGCAATGGAAAATGTACAAGCAAAGAAGAAAAGGCAATCAACCTTCCAATTAAAATCCCCAAGGATGAGGGTTTTGTCTGTGTTTGTATTAATCAAGGATAAGAAATCAGACAACTCAATGAGACAGGAGGCATTGTAGTGAGAAGCAAAGGACCGGGAAAAGCTGGGGGTCACTGGGGGATGGGCACACACAGGAAGAAAGAAAACAATGACTAAAAATTTAACTACAAGGTGCTTAAAGGAAATAAAAATCTCCCCAGGTGTCGGGAGTGTTCTAAAGGCAAGACTGGCTTTACTCACGCCTCGACCTAAGCAGAAGGCTTTCTTCAAAGCACAGACCTACTCAAATATGCTTATGCAAAGAGCTTTTAAAGCTTTTATTGACAGCGCTTAGCAGCTATGGCTTTCCTGAACCTCAGCTTGCCTGAGGTGAACATTGTGTGGGTTTAATGTCTTCCTCTGGTCAGGGATGGTGCCCTTCAGTTCAGGGACATGCTGGGCAGGAGCTGGGTGCAGCACAAGAAAGGTTCTTGCTCACCTCTGGAGCTTGGAATCAGGAATTCTGCAGCTGTCCCTGCCTCTTGCACCCACAAGGAGCAGATCTCAGTCAAACCCATGGTGATTTGCCCAAGGCAGTAGATGGTGTCAGTGTCAGAGCCAGGATTAAAACTCCAGTGGTTTTTGGCTGCCAGTCTGATGCTCGAATCACTAGACCACACCTCTCATTATAAAATAATTGTCTGATTTTCCCTTTGAAATCAAAGCTGTTTACAATTATATGGGAGAGAGCAAGAAAATGCAATCTGGGATAGTTCTCTTTAAAAGCATTTGCACCTTTTTATGTAAAAATTCCGTTCAAACAAACCCTGTTAGGGGACTCTAATCCCTTCTTTTCCTTTTAATTTGACAGTAGGATTTCTTGTCCCTTTTGGAGAAACTCTCCAGATTGAAGTATTTTTATCTTATTGAGAACTGCTGATTATGATGAATATAAAACATTACACTTTGAACACAAGTGTCTGCTGCTAAATGAGTAGCTGAAGACTGTGGCTGTGGATATCTTAGGAATTTATGACTGTTCCATAGGTGCAATTTTTTTCTGAAATTAATTCAAAACAAGTTCATGCCACCATAAAAATTAATATTGAGCATGTGTTTCTGTATGAATTAGGTAATTTTCTATTACTACTGATGAAACAGCAAACTTTTTAACACTTAAGCACTCATAAGTAGTAAACTGGTGAGAAACAACCTACTGAATGCCTCAAACTTCCCTAAAGATCCACAGAGCTACTCTGGCATTTCAAGTTGTGCAAGTATCTAAGTCCTGACTGAATTAGGCCTGATTTAGTGACAGAGTGGGACACCACTTCTGGAGGGATTTGACAGAGTTGCACTGAAACTTATTAATATTGAATAGACTTCTGTTTTCCTATATGGAGTCTAGGCGGGTTTTTTGATACATTGCACCTAATTTAGATAAGACACATCTTTCCCTTGAGTCTAAGGGGCTTTGGACAGGATCCTGGATACTTAAAAAGCTGTAGACAAGTTGGTATTGCAGTCGGCCTTCATATTTAGATGGTAATGTATATTGCTCATGTTAATTATGAAAATGATTCCAATTAGAAATACCAGATGCCGTGATATGAGGTAAGCTGAGGAAGATGTCTTTAGCTAAGAAATCACATCCAGACCTACCATTAACAAAAAATGGCTGAAGCTGTTGATATTTAAGACTGTACATATATATTAGTGGCTAAAAGCCATGCAATACGGCTTTTCTAATATTTTATAACTCAACTCAGCAAGAAGAAGAAGATGCAGAAATTGTATTTTCAATACTGGCTTTCCTTCAAGTGAATTGCACTTCTTACAAGTTCCACAGCATCTTCTTTTTATAGATAAATATTAGTTCATTAAACTATCATTTAAGCAAAAAAAATAGAACTAAAAATATGTTCTTAATGCAAAGCCTTTGAGTGAACACCACTCTTGGAACTTTGCAGTTCTCTCTCCTGTGGAAATAGACAACAGACACCCGGAGGTAGATTGTATTTTATTATCAGTGACTCCGGAGTCAAGCCCTCATCGACAAGTAGAAGTCTGGCTGAGGAAGGGAAGAGGAAGGGTAAAGGAAGGTTAAAGCTAACCCCCAATGATCAGTGTTCTGTGTATTTCTTTTTCTCCTTATGCCCTATCTGCAGGAATAAACTTTTTTCCAGGTTGAAGTAGGGCTTGGGTGACATGTGTATATCCTCCTCTTCCTGGGTGGCACATCACAAATGTGTTGACACCAATCGTGATAACCACACTTTGTTTTAGTGTTAAGCATAATGATAATGATGTAACCTGAGATAGGGCTGTATTGTAATTACACAGTTGTGCCAGTTATTACATAGTTATAACACAGATCAGCTCCTTGATCAGATATGCCCAGGAGCTTCTTTTGCTTTACGCCTAATGCAGGAACAGAAAACTAGATCCCTAATTAACTTTGATTGAACCTTGATTAGATAAGGGAGTGGGGCCAGTAGGCACCAAGCGGGCGGGGAAGTCAGCCCGTATGAAGATATGTTAAGCGTGTAGGCACCGTCCTGACGAGTCACAGGAAAGAGAAAGGAAACTCCCTTTTCAGGAATTGATACCTCCCGACGAGCACAAAGGAATTAGCCCAGACTAGCCCTCAGAAATGCAAGAAACTTCTCACCTTCCCCATCCAGCAATGCCCCCACCCTACTAAAATGAGATTCTCAAGCAATTCACCTTGGGAACAGATAGATTTGTATCGTTCTCTCCTGCCACCACAGGAGGGAATTGCAGAAAGAGCTTTGCACAAAACACGATTATTTCTCCCAAGTATTCACTCCTCACTCTTTTATTTCTGCTAAAAGTGCTGAATTGTTAGTGCCATGCAAACAAAGCCCATTTGGCCTCGAACAGTTTCATTGAATACATGATTTAGTAAAGGGGTGAATGATGCCAGACTTGATTAACTGAACTTGGACAGCTGAAAACTAAAAAGCAACAGATGTATCTGAGGAGAACACTCATAATTTTGCTCGTGAGACAGGAGATGTGCAAATGCCCTCTCACTTCTCCAGAACTGCGCTGGCTCTACAATAGTCAATTTTTGCAGCCAAATTTTAGTCTGCTTAGTAAAGATACTGACAACCTCCAAAACTTTGGTGGTTTAGGATGTGTATAATCCCTTTTTCAAGAGTAGAATAGTACATTAAAATTCCACATTTATGGTGACTATATATATTTTTCTAGGAATTATTACTGATATAAACTCAACAGGAGCTCTAGGTTGTTTAATATCTCTTAAAATCTAATGATTAGTACTAATCTAATCAACTTTGAACGAAGAAATAAAATCAACTTGGGACACTCTTGACAAACTTTCTTAATCAACTGAGTCTGATTTTTTCCCCCGTATGTTATACTGCCATATTAATTCCTAACCTTTTTACAGACTTCTTTTTTTTTGCCAATATTCATTCCTGCTTGTGAAGACATTTGGTGTCCTTGACCATAGAACACTAGGGAAGTGCTGCTGTGGCATTTTCTACTACCCTGTACATGGGAGGGAGCATAAACGAGAGTTTTATAGAAGCAAGAACACGTGAGCCCTGCTCCTGCACAGCATTTAACTCCTGTTCAGTGAGTATCATATTGACTTCTGGGAGGGTAACAAGTATATGCCTACCATACTCATTTGAAAGGTTTTAAGTTATTTTATGCCAAAGAGTAAAAAAGCCCTCTCTCAAATAAATCCCACTTCAGTACCTAGTGTGATCTGAATTGACAGTACACCACTCTCAGTAGATGTTATCACACAGACTTCTCTCAGTCACTGAGTTACTCTATTGCATGCAACAGCCAACTTTCAGTCCTTCAGACTTCAATATTATCCAAACAAGATTTTTTTCCTGTGGGGTTGTGGACATATTCCTCAGTGAGAACTGTTTATTTTCCAAGTAGAGGCTTTCACAGTCCTTTGATACATTAATTATCTGTGAGGTGTAGAAAAGCATGGCAATCACTTTTGTCAAAGGCAGGGATAACTTACTCATTTCACTTTTGCAACTCTCAGGAGGGGCTGCAGTGTTCCCTTGTGCACACACGGCTGCATGAGCCCACAAACACAGGTGTGAACTGAACATGGGCAGGTCGCTGGCAAGAGAAACCTTTCCAAAGGCGAGTGAGTGAAATACACAAACCTGTTTGCAGGTACAGCTGCAGGGGTCATCCTTGTCAGCTTGTTACGGACTATAACTGCATGAGGGAGGGGGCCTTATCACTTCCAAAACTCGGGCACCTTTGTTGCTTCTCTGTTTGCGTTCTCCATTCTGTCACCTTCTTGAATAGAGGACAGATCACCCAAACAAGAAACTTTGTCTCGAGCTTCCTTCAAACCTCCCATCACCAGCTTTTCTGACTGAACAAAGTAACAAGCACGTGCTCAGCTATGAGTTGATGAGGAGCCTCCCTGATCCTTGGATGTTTACATTCAGGATCTGCTTCCCCACTTCACTGAAGTAAATGCAGAACCTTTAGGATTGAGCCACGTTTCATTTATGGTTTTTCTGGTTGCAGGGCAAAGCAGTAATAGTGACACAATAGGAAAGGCATCCCACAGCCTTCTCAGGAGTGCAACAGCCACAGAGACTCCAGTGCAAATAAACTATCTGATGATACTGATTTGGTTTCTGCTGAGTAGGACCTTAGGAGTGAGATAACCAGCACAGCTCCAGAGAGCTTGGATCTACATTTGTCCCACTCCAGTCATACTCATTTCACATATAAAGCAGTTCTGCCTGGGACACAGGGACAGACAGCTGTAATAAACGGTACAGAGAATCTGGTGATCTGTGCTCCCAGCATTTGAACCTCCAAAAAAAATTATCTTTCATTTAGAGCTCTAAGGACAGACTGTTTGTGTAAGTACAATGCTGCCTTTCTCTCTTTTCCATGGCATGGAATTCTTTTGCCAGGATTGGCTTCTCTTCCTCCTTTGACAAATCGACACAATTTCGGCAAGTACTTCATTGACTGCCAGTGCTGTGCTACCAATAATTTACCAGAACTGAGAAACTTTGGTGCTTTCATTCTGCACAACTAAATTATCTCCTGCATGCCCAGATTTGTTCCATTTCTGGTTTACGTACTGGAGGCTCAATCCTACCCTGACACTGGGCTCTGTTTCCAGGCTTTTCAGAGTATGAGCCGAACCAAGGATTTGGAGGGTAAGGTAGTGGGTATACATTAGGGTTCAACTGAGGACACACTGCTGTGTGTCTTGGAAAGGAATCAGAGACTTGCACAAACACTGTAAATTAGAAAACAAAAGCACTTGTTCATAATTTATTGAATTTTTAAGGCTTATGTAAAATTTTGCGATTTCTGATATGTCAGCTCTAAAAGCACTTTTTGCAGGATTGTGCATCAACACAGATTACAAATGGTCCCTATTTGAGCTGTTTGCAAAGTTATTATAAAACAAGAGGTGAGAGATGCAGCCTGAACTGTGGAGAGAGCTTCTCCCAGGATTCATTTTGGGGGTGAACTGCATGTGCAGCGAGGAGAGGTTGCAGAAAGCTGAAATGACATTGCTCACATTAGCCTTAGTGCTTAGATTCAAACACGTATTAACCTGGGAAATAATATAAATGCCATTTGAAAGCCTATTCTTATAACATTTCTGACCCACTTCAGACTCCTTTTGGTAATCTGGGAAGGGACCTTTGTTCCCATGGCAGCCCATAATTTCCTGAGTGAAACAGTTCGGCTGAGCTCTGAATGACAGAGTCAGGCATTTGGATGCTTATCTTGCTTCCAAGTGTTCCGAGGTTCCTCATTTCTCACTTATTGCACAATGCCCCAATCTCACTGGGAAGGTGAGAACTGGATCAGAAAGAAAATATAATTGCTTTTTTTTATTAGCTTATGATACAGTCCCACCCTTCTGTGTTGCCAGCTTACCGAGTTATTCACAAATGATGATATACATAGAGGGAATTATATAATTATCAGCCTATAATTACAGGTATATAGATATATACATCCCCCTGGAGGAGAGCTTGGCTTGGCACATACCTGCTTGTAACGCTGAGTCTTTAGGGAATTCATGCCCATTTTAGGTAGAAGATTATTTATTTATCAAATGCTTGAGACATTTTATGAAAAACGAACCCAAAAGAATCCTTTGATTCTTTTTAATAAAGTTCATAAAGTAAGTAACTGAACAGATCCAGGCATGCAGGAGCAAATGCTCTTGTGCAGAGCAAAAGCAGAGACGTTTCTCAATCGTGGTAAATTATTGGTAGCACAGCGTTGGCAGTCAATGAAGAGTTTGCAGCAGCAATGCTGATTTGTTGAGGGAAGGGAAGATGCCAGTCTTGGCACAGTGATCAGAAGCCAACACTGAGAAAGCCAAGTCAGTGCTGTATCCCCACAGACACCTTCTTTTTTTTCTTTCTTTTTTTTTTGAAAGCTTTAGACAAAATTAGTTTATCTTATGATGCTGCTTTAATGCTGTAACCATAGATAAACCCTATTGCCTTCCCACTCTGTTTCAATGCCTCATTTTGTCATCGGGGCAGATAGTGATTCTCAGCTGATATAAATCAGCAAAGCTCCACTGATTTTTAACAAAGCTGTGCCAGCTTCTGCTAGCTGAGGGTCTGTCTGGATATTTCACTAGCTGTAAAGCAAAGAATCCAGCAGGCAAAGCTGATGTAAGTTGGATATTTTTTTGGGCTGTTTTTTCTTTGTTCTATCTTGCAAATGCTGCTCTCATTCATAACTGCTTGGATGCTTTCAAGTCTGTGTGCAAGAGTTATGGGGCCTAATCCGGCTCCTACAATGGTGCACATCCAGGGTAGCTCTAGTTAAATCAAAAGCATTACTCAGAGGTATTGCACTGCTGTAAAAGCATGGTACTTGTGCAGAACAACTGATCTGTAAATCTCATAATGTGCTCAGGATCTTTCCAAGAGTTTATTTGCAAACAAACAAACAAAAAGAATCATCGTGGCTAAACAGACTGATTCCAGCCCGTGGAAAACGGACTGAGCCTCTGCCAGGAATAAACTGTAGACACTTGCTAATTACAATTTGTGGCCAGCTTACAAAGTTCAGTAAAGGAGAAAACTGCCCCATTCAGATCCTCTCTCCCAGTTTGATGACATCACTCACATCATTATGTTGTGATATGCCAGATGGGAAAATTTGAGGTGGGGATGAAGTGAAAATCCCGGTTACACCTTTTCTCCAGGCTATTTGCCTCTCCATCATTTTACAACATCACAGAGAGTCTCAGACAGTTTGACTCTGCCATCCCCAGCTGGTTTGGACCAAGCAGATAAATGCTGAACCATTAAGAATCGATACATGTTTCCACCATTGTGACAGGTTATGCTGCACGTAGCTAACCTTATTTTTATTAGTTTATTTAAGCTCACTAGTACATTTAAATAGAGAGGGAAGGTAATAGTATAAACTCTGTAATTTCTGTTGCCTGGGAAAAAAAAAATAAAAACAGCCCTGCATCAAATGCTTATTGAAACTGAAACATATGTATTAACATATGGCAGAATTTCACTTACTGTATGTTTTAGTGCAGAGCTGATGAGGAAGGCATCTGTGCTGAGAGCATCTGAATGGAGGCTCAGATAATGAGCTGAGCTCAAAAAATACACTCTGAAAGGTTGGGATGTGTCAAAGTGCCCTGCAGTTGATTTGTGTCAGAGCTGAAAGAATACACTGAGTGTCTGCACAGGTACATGGCTGGGCTCTCCTTTCTGCATCAGGGCCCTTCAGAGCCTTCCTCTGCTGCCGGGGGCTCCTGCTTTGGAAGTCCTGGACAACTCTAAACCCAAGACAAACGGTTTAGAAAGACACCAGAAATGCTGACACAGCTTCTACTTGAAGCCTAATCAAGGGCTGTTACATAACTGCTGTTTAACAAAGAACAGGTTAATTGGAGAGCCAAAACATCCAGCTCAGATCTGGGTTTGAAGTTCTCTTCAGGGCAGCAGCTCTTTGGAGCTGGGGTTTGGTTTTGCACTCTCTGCAGACAGGTACAGTTGTGAGCACAGCCTCTGTCCTCAAACAAGACACAGGAACAAGAGTGAACTTCCCAGGCTGATCCTCACCCCAGTCCTACAGACTTTGGAGTTTTACACCAAGCCAGGTATTTTGCTTCTGAGATGCAGAAGTGCAGCTGTGAACCATTTCTCCTGCTCAGAGTGATGTAGGGTTTCAGCAAACTCTACAAAGACTCTCAGAGGCTCTTGCTGCCAACTCCTGATATTATTGCTGGGCTCTACAAAGCCACATTGTTCTACACCTATTTACTGGAAGTAAGATATGAGGATACCAGGTGTAATTGCTTTACTGCCTTAAGGATAGAAGTCAGTCTTTCTGATTTGACCACAGTAGGACACCTGCATCGCTCAACCACGGCTTACCTGGCTCCTGCAAGATGCTTTCAAAGCACCCAGTTGCTACCCAGTGACCCAGAAAAAAGTTTACCACCTACTCACAAACCCTCATTTTGAAGTACTGTGCCTCTTATTTAATGCAAGGAATCTTATGATTCTTCAGACTGTGGGCTGTGTATTAAATGTGTGAACCACTTGTGTAGCATTGTGCAAATCACATCTTTTGATATGAAACTGTACTCCAGGGATAATTCCTTAAAAAAATAAAAAGTGATTATTGTGACCAAGGAAAGGTATTTAACAGGTGTACATTGCTTTTCAGGGAAGCGTGAAAGCTTCCAGGCATGGAGCTTAGGGACCTGGTTTAATGGTGGGCACTGCTGGGTTTACACCTGGATTCAAAGTTCTTTTCCAACTTAAATGATTCTCCGATTCTGTTAAACAAAGAAAATCAGCTGGCATGACTCAAACTGTCTGTTTGTCTGAAACACCAAAAAAAGTGATGCAGAGAAGTCATCTCTCTGTACACATCAAAATTCCATTTTCTGATAAGCTTTGGATCTGTTGAATTTCCATTTTTACCTTTACTGGGGAAAATTCTGGAGGTCCTATCATGAAGAGATTTCAGTTTGTGGCCCTGGAACATGAATATTTTTTCATTTATTTATTGAACTCCACCCAGGTACAAACTTCTTCAGAGGAAGGACAGGTTGTCTAATTTGGGGTAAAGCTACACAAGGGATGTCTTGTTCCTGCAGGGGCAAATGCCCTGGCTGAAAGTGTAAATGTGATGCACTCCCTTCAGTTGTTGAAGATGGCATTAATCCTCTCCTCCTCCTCCTCCTCCTTCTCCTCCTCTCCTTAGTCTCTGCACTGGAGGTCACCTCCCACAGACACGGCACAGACAGGAGATACCTGCCTGCTTCTCCCCAGCTTTGAGACAAAATCAAGGCAAGTAATTTCAGCTCTTTGAAGGCAGGTTTGTGCTAAAGACCTGGAATTTATGCTGAAGTGGCTGACACTAATATAATTTGGGGGATAAGGGGTAGCCTTTGGCAGCAGACACTGAGTTGTATCATCGTCAGCCAACGCAGGAAGATTTTCCAGAGCTTGTCTCTTAACACCTTGAATAAGCCCCCGACTTAAATCCACCTTGATTAAGAGCAAAATAGATTATGTATGCACAGGAGCACACAAAATAATATTTAAATGTCTGTTCAGGTATGTAAATAATGTTCTGAATGGAGTCTTGGAGTTCTGCTCTCAGTGAGGCAGAACCATTTGGCACAGGCCTGGACAGTGAGCTTGGCTCTGCTGGGTCCCAGACCACTGCTTCAATCACAAGACTATTCCCCAGTGTGGATTTGTCTATCCCCTATGTCTTTTCCATCATCTCTAAACTTGAGTGACTCCTATGACTAATGTGATTGTAAGTCATAAAACATTAAGTTATGACACAATCAAATCAAAGCCAAGAAATTCATAGTTAGGGTGTAGGCTACATTCTTAACTCAAAACCAGAAAAGCAGCATTACAGGGTAAACAAAAGGCTGAAGTGTCAGCCCTCATTTTTCATTTTTGGGCTCTTATCAGTTTGTATCAATTTAGTCCTTTTTTAAATATGTAATTTCTTTGACTTATTTTTTTTCCCTCTAGGAACTGAAAATTATTCTGCTTTGAGGTCTGGAACCTGCCATACAATAAACACTACTTAATTGGGACATGCTTAATAGGGATGGCCACTTTAATGGGACATCTCCTAGGGAACCTATTTATGTTAATGAGACTGAATGACAATGACTGTTTCTTAAGTGGGGCAACAAAAAGGAAGAAACTCCACTTAACAGGCATGCACTCAGCTGTTACTACTTTGTTAAGTGTTTAACCAGGTGTTAAATAGGTCTAAAATTCTGAGCTTCCATCTTTTAATTCAAAACTGGAAAATTAAAACATTCACATCATGATGAAATGTAGTGTTATGATCTGTAAAGTGGTATTTAGTGTGAAGTAAGGGCCAGACTTTTAGAATAGAAGTTCTCATCTCCAAAGAGAACCCCTTTCTCCAAGCGTGGAGCTACCTGTAGACTGGATTTGTTTGGAGATTCATGGCAAAAGGCAGCACCGAACCCCATTTGTTCTATTTATGAATCCTGTATTTTACCCTCTCACCCCAAAATTTTTCCATGCTGTAGTTTGAATAAGAAGATGGGAGCAACAACAACAACAAAAAATATTAGAAATAGGAAAGCTTCTTAATTCTCAGTGACCCTAAGGTCCCTAAGATGATGTCTGAAGACTTCCAGGAGCCTCCAAAAGCCTGTAAGGCTGAAGGTTATTCTCTCCCTGTAGCTCTTTTGTGTTGTGCTGTTTCCTCTGTAAATATGTATCCACGTTTCAGGGGGGGAACAAGAGACCATGTCAAGAAGTTGTCTGAAAAACAAAAATCCCGTCTTAGACGACAGCTATATGAATTTGGGGACTCTCCCAGGCAAACCAAGACATCTGATTATGCCATTGTATCCTGTTTGGCAAAGGAGAGAGTGAAGGGAAGTGATAGACATGAGGGGCAGATGGAGTTTGCCTAATGTGTCTGTTCTTTTCTTCGCTGCCTTTTCAATTTAAGAATGTAGCAAAATAGCAGCTGCTCATAATTTCATGAATCAAGAAGTATGTAAATTTCAGCTACAAAATTTGTTGCATAGTTAGACACACACACACACACACAAAGAAGGGGGAAAAAAAGGAAAAAGATCTTGCTTGCATCTACAACTTTCTTAATCTGGCATGCAAATTTAGCTTTCAGGCCTGGTTTGCCTCTCATTTAGGAGTGAACCCGAGTGGCTCAATCGATTTCGCTGCCGTCATGTAGGATAATGCTGTAGGATAATGGTGAGCCTGGCATGAAAAGCTCCTTTCGTGCCCCTGAGCTACCACGGGGGGTTTGTGCCCTACCTCTGCTGCTGGGCTGCAGGTGGAGGGAAGGAGGCAAGGAGGGAAGGGGTTGTGGTGGGAATGTTTCCCTGAGCAGGGGCTGTGAACAGGTACCTGAGGATGCTGACAAGCACCACAGACCGAAATGGGAATCACTCCCCTCATGTTTCAGTCCTTAACAGCCCCCAAATTAAAAGATGGAAAAAGTGACTGGAAATGTATCATCCACATGTATGAAACACTGCTCAGGAGGGGCTGGGATTGGGGCCTCCACACACCATACAGCTGGTTCTAGTTTTCAGACAAGATTTACTAAACACATGTAAACCGTGCGTATCTGTTTGAATACTTTTTGTGCAAATAACTTCCTCTGTGGTCAAGCTGTTCCTCTCAGATCCAGGCTACAGATTTGTGCTTTACACTCACCACTTTTTTACCCTTGGATTTCCACCAGTATCAGTTCACACTCAGAATATGAAACTGTGAAGGAGGGAGCTGAGCTTGGCAGCAAGAGGCAGGAGCATTTACAGCACAAAACACTGAGCAAAACTCTTGGTAAAGGGCAGGAATCATCCCTGGCTTTGCTCCATCCGAGCCAGTGGGGCAGATCCTGAGCAGCTGTAAACAGCCACACGACTCCACGTTCCACAGGAGCTGCAAGCATTTATATCACTTGGCCCAACAGCCTCTTGCAGAGATGCAACATTTCACCAGCTCTGGTGGGGTTCCTCCTGATTTATACCCCCCGAGCGAGCAAACAGAGCCAGGGTCTTTCTTCACCAATTAAAAGTGCCCCACAATTATATCTGCCAAGTGTCATGAGCTCCAACTCTAAACACAAAGCAACAGCTGAAACTGGATATGAAGAAGCAGGAGGGCAGAGTTTTATGATCAATGTTTTATTGGAATCATATAAAAAAGAAAAGCATTTCACATATTTCATGGAGGTATTTTATGTGCAAATTTAATATGAATCCTCTTCTTGTTAAACTCTTACGTGATCTATGTACTTCAGTATATAAAACACACTATAGGACAACTATGAACAAGTTTATTAAAACAGCTTGGGCTCCTGTTGACATCACCAACCGCACAAGTGCTTGCTCAGGGTTGTTGTGATCTTATCAGTCTCTCCTTATATTTCAGGTTACCTACTTGCTCGTTTTCCCTATATGTCTTTCATTGTTACAAGAATTCAACTCCTGGGCAGATCTCACAGATAAATCTGCTTGTCTGTTTGGGGAATATGGCTCTAGTTCTAATTTTGCAGACTTCGTTCAGGCAATACTCCCTCTGACTGCAGGGATTTTTGCCTGAGTAATCCTTTCAGAATTGGACTCTCCATGATTTTCATTTACTCAACAGCTTGGCATTACATCTGTAAAATATTAGCCCAGTAATGTAAAATATCAAATTAGATTTATGCATTAATCTAACCTATATATGAAGCTTGATAGTCAGTTCTGTTACACTGCATTATTGCGATTCCAGGCATTCTGTGTCATTTCACATTTATTCTGATGATGCAAGAGAACCAAGGAGTGAGACTGATAGATCAAATTTGGTAGCCCATGCATGTGAAAGTCTGAAACTTTGAACAAAATTTAAAACCAATTCCCACCTTCAGATAAACCAGGTAAGTGCTTTCCTATCAATTACAAATGAGGAAGCACACACAAAAAGCTAATCTGAAATAATCAACAGAATAATAAGCTACTAAAAAGGAAAAAGCAGGTCAAAATAAATAGCCAAACTGCAAAATATTCTCCAAAAATCCTTGAAAAGGACAAATAAGCAATTGTTTCTTTTCTGTGTGACAGTTGCAGTCTGAAAAGTAAAAAATTACTCCTTCATACATGTTCATAAACCACATTTATAAATACTTCACACAACTAAATTATATTTGTTTTCTCCAGGTTGGCTGCCCTTGAACATTTTTCTCCTTCTTGCAGTTTTAAATTTTTCATATAATCCCTTCATGAAAGCAGGTCTTATGCCCACAGCCCTGCTTCAGCAGCCAGCCCCACACAGCAGCCACTTAAGAACATGTTAAATTAAAGTTTTGTGTGTGCTTTGGTACTTTTAAAAACCGGATTCTTGGAGACAACCCACCAACACGTTATTCTTACATCTTAAAGCCATTTACTTCTCTTTATGGATGCTTTCAATTTGTTTTGCTCTTGTTGGGCCGAATCCAGCTTGTTATTTACAGAAAGAACACAACAAGATTAATTGGATGTGGTCTGCACTAGCCTACACCCCTGGAAATTCATAGTGATCCCATCAATTCCATATAATTTCTTTGGATTCATAGCAGGTTACAGCCTCAATCCAGGATAATGCCAAGCAGATGCAGACAAGGGCCAGCACATAAATGTAGAGAATCATGGCCAGAATAAATTGGATCTCTTTATTCCAAAGAAGAAGGTAATGTTTAGATACAAAATATTACATCGATTTTTTCCCCCCCCTCGTTTGGTAATCTGTCACCATCTGGACACCAAATAGGAAATGATGCAACACCGGGGGGAAAAAACCCAATTTATTTCATAGATGTTACTAAAGAAAGACTGGATTGATGTGCTACCCCAAGCACTTTGGCTCACTCGTGTGTCACAACAGGCACAGGTATGCTCTCTTCAAACAGGAGGTTCTCCACACCAAAATGTTTCCTGTGGGACACAGCATCAGTTTTGCCAGTGTATGGCAGCTGCAGTGAACTCAGGGCTTCCTCTAAGGGCGTCTATTTTCTCCCTCTCTGCATTAATCTAGAATTAGATTCGCATGCAACCACCCCAAACACAGTTGTGTTTGCAGAAAATCACAGTTGTGCTCAGTCACAGTCTTCATGTTTCTAAGAAAAGATGTGCTTCCCAAAATGAAACCTCACCCTCATTATTGGAGGACAAACCACCTCAGACACCCAAAACACCACAGATCACAATACAGGTGCCTGTGGGGGTCCCACTGAGGGGTGCGATCACCAAGGAGGGGGCAATGGGACCAGAAAGCCCAGCTGGAGGAAAGGAGCAGAGGGATGTCCCCTTCTTCCGTCCCACGTGAAATGTTTGTGATTGAAAGTGAAAGAAAAACCTCTCTTCTCTTTCCTTTGCCAAGGCAGCTCAGCTCTGCACTCACCACTTCTGTGGAAGGGAAGGGGAACTGGAGGTGAGGGAGCAGCTCCGAGCTGCCTTATTTATACATTTCCTCCTTCTCCTCCCTGCTGTTTCCCTGTCCTGCAACCCTTGAGGTGCAGTGCCCGACAGCCACCATGAGATTTTGATCTCCCAGTGACCACTGGTGCTGTACAGAATGGAGAAACTGAGGGAGGATCCAGGGAGTTGTTTCATGTCACAAAAAGCCCTGTGCCAGCAGCCTGTTCCCAGCCACAGTCACTAAACCAGCTCTCCTGCCACTGGGAGAGCAGCACAGACAAATAGAGTAAGCCCAGGTGAGGTTCAGAACACAAAAAGGCATTTAAACTAATAATGCAGGCTTCAGCTCCTTATTCTAAAGTAATATGTACAACATTGGACCTGAAGATTCAGCGGAAACTGGAAGAAATACCTGGGCGGGACAGAGTTAGTGGAGGGGAAAGCAAAGCCAAAATGGACCTGAGCAGGGAGGGAGGTGGGAAGAGCAAGAAGCTGAAGTGAGGAAGTGGCTGCATGAAGTGGGTGAGGGTTCATTATAGGAATAGCAGGAGGTAAATACCACCAAAAAAAAAAAGGATGTGCAAAACCCAAAACCCAAACCTCTAAGAAAAACCAATAGACGGTAAAAAACATGAAAGTTTTCAAGTGAGAAATAAGGTGGGGATTTTTCCTGGGAACATAACCTATTAACCTGTCTTCTGATCCCTTTAAAGGACAGAAAAGATAAATTCCCAAATCAAGACCAGCCTAAGTTAGAGAGAAGAGTGCTGGATGGAGCGTGAGGCCAGAGAAGGACTCGATGTGCCTCCCATCCAACAAAATCCTGTCTATGATACCATCCTGTGCATGGGATATAGGATGAGAAGCCAAGCACTGTTCTGACAAATTAAAACTGGTGTCAACCACACCCTGAGAGAAATTCAGTATCAAACTTACTCCAGCTCCAGGGAGTGCATAACCCAATCAGTCCTTTCCTCCTCTAATTCCTTCTGCTGTTCCAGATGTTGGCCAGAACAAGGCCATGCATCTGGATGGAACGTTCAGTGAGAAGAGCAGCTATTTGACAGAAATGTTGTTGTGGGAGCTCTTTTGGGGTCTTCAGTAACTCCTGCTGCACATGGCAGAGACACCACTGCAGTGTCATCCCATGTTTGTGTTGGTGTGGGTTAATCCACAAATCCTCAAGGAAGATCTGTTGTGGGTTGTGCTGGATCCTCATAAACACCTTCAGAGTTATACAGCAAGTAACCACACCATGCAAATTTACTTTGCTTTGAATTGTGGCTGTTTTCCCTGCCCTCTGTGAGAATTGCTTTCTTCTCTTCCACCTACCAGAGTGCATCTGTGGCTGTGCAGTGCTCACACGATAACAGAAATCATAGGATTTTGTGCTTGGATCATGTGTGCTGCCTTCTACATGATTTCTGCTAAAACTTTCCCAATTTACCAAAGCAGGTGGGAATTGCCACATTGGTTGAGAAAACAAGGGTCCATCCAGCTGAGTGACCACAGCTGGACACCCAGGTGACTGTGTGCAGGCATTGGGGATACTTCTCCCTGCTATTCTCCCTGTTTCCAACCATTTTCTGCTCAGGGGCTTTCCTGAGCTTCTGCATGTCACAGCGTCCACATCCCTGGCAAAAACCTCAGGCAATTTATGTGCTGCAAAACCCCTGGCTACTACCAGAGATATAAATCAAGCCGAATTAGAGTCATTGACAATAATTGGGGAAAAAAAAATCTGCTATTTGGAAGACATATATGAGTTTTGATCTTAATTTGGACTAAATCTCCCAGGAACATAAATTATCTGTTTGGCTGTCTCTGTTCCCTGCCATCCCTACGGAATCTTGCTGTGCACAGAGCAGTAAAGGACAGACAGCACAGCTTGCTTTGCTCTCAAACCCAGTTTAAGGTGAACAGAGGGGCACTTCCACAGTGGAGAGGGATGGGATTTTGGAATGAGGAGCTCCTTTCCAGCGGGCACAGGCACGTGGAGCCAGGCAGCTAGGGACAACAATCAGCTGAAGAAAATGCAAAGATGAGAGCCATGAAGTGAGGAGGGAAGGGGCTGGACAAGGAGCAGATGGGGTACAAAGAGGAGGAAGAACAGTTCTGTACAGAGGGGTACAGTTCTGGAGGGACTCTTTTAGGGGAACTGATAGAAATTCAGGAGTCAGTTTACATGAAAATGAGAAGAAAAAACCACAAGAATCCTTGGAGAAGAGACCCAAAAGTTACAGGTGCTGGGAGAAGCAGCACCTCATCTTTCAGCATCCTGGCCAAGAAAATCAGCCAGGTTCATGAAGGCAAAGAGAAACCTAAGTCCAGTGGTCAAAACTAGACTCATCATCCAAAATCTCCTCGTGAATGCACACTGATGCCCAGGGGAGCAGCCATACTAAGGAACTGCTCCCAGACAGTTTGGGACCTTTGGAATAAAGGTCCATTTTCTTCAGTATTCCAGATGATGACATGAAGCATAACAAGAGCAATTGCCTGTGATGGCCCAAAGTGCAAATATGTTCATTAAAGAGCTGTATCAGTGAGATTTTGACATTAATAAGTAACAAATTTTAATGTGATTTTCACCCAATTCCTAAAAAGAAATGTGTACAACATACTTACAAATATTTTGGATGTATCAAGCATTACTAGTTACTGCCATCATTTTAAACTTCAAATCCACTGTGCTTCCTTTTTCAGTACTCTATTAGAGCCTGTTGAAAGAAGTTAGCATTTACACAGATCAAATCTAACTTTAGAAAAACCTTCCTCAAATGAACAGATGAGAATGATTCTTCAAAACATAATAACCAAAGAAAACTTTATTCTAACCATCTTCTTGCCAGGGTGCACCCAATTTTTCAAGCTCCCTCTCCCATCATACACAGGTACATTTCAGCAGGAACACAAAGCACATTATCGCTTGCTCCAAGCAGCTCTGTAGCCTGCAGGATCTTTGCAGAATCCAGCCCGAAGAAATGCAGCACTTTGAGAAAACAGAGCTGTCAAGCAAGATTTCCTTGGGCTTGCTGCCACACAAAATGGCAAACGAGGGACTCGATCCTGCATGGAAGACAATAGGAATTATAGGTGCTCAGTGTTTGTCTTCTGGCAGAGTTAAGGTTTCTCAGTAATTCCCCAAATCAGCCGTACTGCTTTATACTTATCCAAAATTACATAGCTAAAAGCTTTGGTATGTAGCCACAGAGCTTTTATTTCAAATTGGCAATAATGTAACTTCTGCAAAAAAAAAAAAAAGACTACAATAATGTTAAAAATATCATAAAATGTTATTTATATCAGGATACATTTGTTACCCCATATGACAATCACTCATATTTCTTGACAGATATAAACCTCCGCTTAACACATTAGTATCATAAATATTACCAGATATAACACTGTAATTTAATACCTACCAAATGTATTTTAAAATATTACTCAATTTAAAACTTTGGATTTTAACCAGATGTGTTTCCAGAAAATGATTCAGGTCAGATGCTTTTTTCTTTTCCCTTTTCTGTGAGCGCACGTTCAAAGCGGAGCGTTCCTATGTGATTTATTGTGCCATGACTGTGTGCCCCAAACCTAAAACAGCACCAGGATACTTCATCCTTGAGGCTTACACACCTGCAGTCCAAACTAACAAGAGAAAACATCTACATGGCACGGCAGGAGCCTTTGAAATGTCTTTTTGCAGTTGCCTGGACACAGAACAGACTGGTAGAACAGGGAGGCAGCGGAGAAAGGGTGAAGACAGGAACTCCAGCCTCTTTCATCTAGAAAGGGGGGACCATGGAGAGATTAGAGGAAAGGATTTTGATTAGATCACTGGAATGTGAAATGATGCTTCCCAGGATTAAAATCCTATTTTAGAGCTACCAAACCGGTTACGGCGTTAGTCAGAATTTGGAGGCTCATGCAGCTCCATCCCTGCTCCATCCCCGGCTGTCGCTCCAAGCACCCCGCACCCTCTCCCCAGAGCTGGGGGGACCCCAGCCAGGCACCCCAAACTTCTCCAGCATCATCCCAGCAAGGAGCTGCCCTCCCTCATGTGGGGGAGAAGGAGTTTCTTTCTCCAAGGGCATCATGTGGGGGAGAAGGAGTTTCTTTCTCCAAGGGCATCCCTGGGTCCAGCCCCACAGCAGTCGTGTGACGGCTCTTGGATTTCGGTTTCATTGGGCCCCCAGTTTAGATCACCGTGTAGAGATCTGACATTTTCATAACCAAATGCCATTAGTTTTTTTCCCAGTACAGCCAACCAACAATCTGAAGGTCTGTAGTCGTCGGGCTGATCATTACGTGGAACCCATTAACATAAAACCCGCCATCGCAATTAGTATCTTTGTAAGCAGCCGCCTCAGCAAAAAGTGGAAATGGAGGTTGAAATGATGGTGCTCTTCCAAAGGAGGCCGGCAGCAGATTGGGAAATAATCTGTGGCAATTGCTCTGCCGCCGTCTCTGCTGTAACTTCTCCAAAGACAGGCAGAGCCATTTCCAAGCAGTCAGCCCACGGACTTGAGCGAGCACTAAATTCACTCAGTGATCAAATACAATTTGAGAAAAAATCTACAATCACTCACTTGGGGGGGGAAGAGATATTTTCCTTTTACAGATGAAGTGCAAAACAGCAAAAGTAGCTGTATTTGGAAAAATACCGTGCAGTTTACTGATTCCAGAGAGGACAGGTACAGACTGTAGGTTTGCCCATTTCCCAGTAAAAACAGGGAATGCTTTCGAAGGGGGCAAGGTATCTGCAGCCTGTTTGTGTACACTGGTTTGTTTTGTTAGGAGATGAGCTTGCTAAAATGTTCTGTGCTTTTCAGGAAGGGAACAAGGAAAATGTTCGTATTTATAGCAACATTATTGTTTAGAACAAAATAAGTTATTTCATCCTTTTAATCTCCGTTTCTATGGATATCCTGCGCGGGGTTGGGATCTGATTTTCCAACCTCCGTGCGATCCGTCCCCCCTGGGCAGCGGCCGGCGACACCGGCCCTGGCAGGGAGCGCCTGTCCCCGCTAAAGAAATCCCGTTCCAAGCGCTCCCGGACCGCCCCGGACGCCGGGAACCCGCTGCCCCCGATGCACTTTTTCATTGTTGTTTCCCCTAAACTCTCTGCACTTGGCTAATTTTAGCCCCGCGGCTCCCCGAGCGGGCTCCCCCCGCCGCTTCGGGCACCATTTGCCGGGCGATGCGCTGCCGTGAACCCGCACCGCGCCCGCGGGGGCTCCGCACCCTCCCGCACCGCGCGGCCGTCCCCGCACCGCCCCGCATCCTCCCGGCCCGGCATGCCCGCACTGCCCGGCCCCGCACTGCCCGCCTGGCCCCGTATCCCCCCCCCCCCCCCGCGGCGCCCGGCCGTGTCCGCATCCCCCCGGCCCCGTATCGCCCCGCGCGGCTGTCCCCGCATCCCCCCGCACGGCGCGGCCGCGCTCTGCGCGCTTTTCTCCGCATCCCCCGCGCTGCCGGCGCCGCCCCCGCGTGTCCCGCGTCCCCCCCTGGCGCGGGTCCCCGCGGGCGCGGGGCGGGGGGTGCGGGGTCGCCGTGAGCGCGCGGGCGCGGCGCCCCTTCTCCCCCCCCCCCCGCGAGCGCGCGGGCTGAGTCCGTGTTCCGGGCGGGCTCCAGGCCGGGATTTGGGCGCTCCCTGCCCGCCTCCCTCCCCCTTGCCCCCCCGCCCCTCCTCCCCCCTCCCGCCGGCTCCCTCCCTCTCTCCCTCCCTCCCTCCCCCTCCCTCCCGGCTCCTGAACTCCAGCCCCTCTCTCTCTATCAGCCGCTCACTCTGTCTCAATATGTCTCAAGATGGCGGCCAATGTGGGATCGATGTTTCAATATTGGAAGCGCTTTGATTTACAGCAGCTGCAGGTCAGGCTCCCCCGCTCGCCGCACCGGCCGGGCCGCGCCGCCGGACCCCCCCCTCCCTCCCTTCTCCGCCTTCCCTCGGGCCCGGCCTCCCCCTCCTCCTCCCGCTGCCGGCCCGCGCCGCCTAAAGGGAACCCCCCGCTCCGCCCGGCCGCGGCGCTCCGCTCCCTCCGCCCCCCCCGCCATCGATCACCGGCCCCATCGGAAATTGATCCTCTTTGTTCAATTCATCGATCAGCCCAAGATGGCGCCGGAGCCGCCGCTGCCGGGGCCGCCGCCGCTTCGCCCGCTCCGTCCCGGGCTGCTCTTTCCCCGCTCCGCGCTCCCCCCCGGCGGCGGGGCCGTGCGGGGCGGCGGGCGCGGCGGGACTCCCGGCGGCCGCCGCTCATCCCCCGCCCGCCTCCTGCCTCTCCCTCCCCGCCGCTTGCCCCCTTCCCGCCGCCGCGTCCCCGCCGCTTTTCCTCCGCCGGGAGCCGGGGAAAGTTTACCGAGTGCTGGGACTTTGTGTGGGGGCGCCGGGCGGGCTGGCGGTGCAGGCGCGGAGCGGCGGGGGCTGGGGGCGCTGTGGTGCCGGCCGGGCGGGCGGGCGCTCCCCGCCGCCGCCGCGGGGTGCCGGCCCTCGCTCCGCTCCGCTCCGCCGGGCGCGGGGCTCCGGCCGCCGCCCTGCGACCGCCGCGGGCACCGCGCCGGGCCGCGAGGGGAGGGGACGCGGCGGGATCCTCCGGGAGGGAGGGAGCGAGGGAGCGGCGGAGGGTCCCGCGGGGTGGGAAGGGGCGAGCGCCCGGTGCGCGGAGAGGGGGGCTCGGGAGGGCAGCGGCAGCGCCGAGTGCGGGGAGGGGCGCGGGGGCATCCCGGCCGGCGGGGGCATCGCGGCGCATCTCCCCGCGGCGACGGGAGGGCACGTTACATAATTCACGGGCTCTCCAGCCTCTCCTGCTGTCCAGGATCTGACAGATGAGCGGAATATTGATGCTTTACTGTGCTGGCTCGGGAGAGCCCAGAAGTGCCGTTTCCTGCGAAGGAAAGTCCTCGCAGACCGGCCTCCCTCCCCCTGCCCCGGGGGAGCGTCCCTGGGGGAATTGCGGCCCCACGTTTTAATTGAGTTGCCGGGGTACAGATAAGGCCGGGGCGGGCGGGGGGGTTGTCAGACGCTGTATCGGTGCTGCTCCCGCCGTGAATGGGGTTGCAACACGCGTGTCTCCCAGTTGATTGGCGCAGGAAGGCGCTGCCCTGCCTCTCCAAACCCGCCGCTGCCTCCCGTTTAAATAAATTGGCTCGAAAGCCGGCGGCTGCCCACCCTGGCCCCCGTGGAGGCGGCGTTGGAGCCGGCCGGAGGCTGCGGCAGGCGGAGGGATGGTGCGCTGATGCTGGGCAGAACCGCATTCCCGCTGGAGGTGAGGGGATGCTGGCGAGGGGCTGGCAGCGGGACCCGGGTCCTGCCGCCCTCCCTTCCCCTCGGCCGGGCGTGCGGGAGCGATGCTAAAAATCCCACCCCAGCAGCCCCCGAAACGGGAAGTGTTGCGTGGGATCTGTGCTAGGAGGCTGGTCCCTTCCGACTTTCAGGTGCATTAGGAGGTGGGGTAAAGTAGCGTTTTGTTTCAGGTTTCTGTGTCGTCTTCCACCCCCTTTCGCGTTTTATTATTTCTTTTAAAGGTTTTGGATTAAGGTAGACTTGGCTGAACTTTGCTAACTTGAAAGGGTTCTTAATAGTGACCCGGAATACCTACAGGAATACAGAAAATGAGATCCAGATGTAGAATTGTATAAAATAAAATGGATTAAATTGAGATGTAGTTAAACAAGGTCTGACATCTCTAATTGTGGACTTTTGCTTTTGCCTCTGTGTACGTGTGGCTGTACTTGCTTAGCATAGGAAAATAAACGCTCCGAACATCGCTGCTGTGGCGTTACATTTAACGGTGAACAAGTCTAAATATTGCCTGTAAAAATAAAGCCTTCAGAAATGCTTATTGATTAAAACATATTATGCTAAAGTATCTATCATGTAAATTAAATTCTAAAATGTAATGAACACAGCCAAATGGCATTTTGATAGATTGTTCTATTCTGTTTTTAGTAAAAAATAGCTCACTTTTATCATAATTTAATTTCTGTGCATACTGTAAAACCTGTTGTGGAGTATCACTGTACAAACCTTAATCTCGTTTTTGCAGACTAAATGTGACAGTCTGACTTGAACAGCTTGTAGCTTCTCCTTTGAAGCATTCTGGTAACGCCAGCTTAGAGTTGTTTGAACAATATTCATTACCTGCTTTTGAGAACTGGTGATTATTTATCCCCGCTGCGGATTGAGGCTGTTCACCTGTTGGCAGGTTCACCAGGCAGTCTGTGAGCACCACAGAGTTTGTTAACTTTGCACGCAGCCTGTCTGCAGAGAGTCCTGGAGTGACCAGGAAGGGAAGAGAGTGCCTTCCTCCATATGCAGAATAGTTAATTTGTTTCAAATTAGCTTTTTATTTTTTTTTTTACCCACCCATCTGCACGAAGAGGTAGTGTAATATTTACTCCCACTTGCAGATGAGGCAATGTGCTATAAAAACTATCATTACCGGGGATGAAGTTGAGTCCCACAGAATTGTCCGTGCCTCCCTTTATCCCCGTCCTGCACTTGTACTGACGTATTTTGAGCGTGGAATTGTAGAAAATAAAAATACTTCCGTGTACTCTCTGTTCCAGCACGAAAGCCTGGAGGATTTATGCTTAACACAATTGCACCTGAGCCCTGTGAACTCCAGCTCATGTAGCTCAGGGTGTGCTGGCTCTCTCTGTGCAGGAGAAAGTTGTGAGGAGCTGGGACTGGGCAGTCCCGGATCGCTGGCAGCGAGCGCCGCGTACCCGGCTGCTCCCAACTTCCTCTTCCACCTTCTGTTGGAAGGAGACGTTTAACTGTTGATGAGCTTCGACCTGCCTTGTGATATTAAGCAGCAGATTTCTCCAGATTGTATCAATATTAATTAAAAACAGAGCCAGGAACACTTTAGGGTCTGACTTTTTAAATTATTTATTTCCTCATGCTAAATAACCCCTTGTTTATAGGGAAAGGTATTTCAAGTGTTGGAGACAGGATTAAATAATTCAGAACTTGGATTAAAGAACAAAAAGGTCTGTTCACAAATGGAATATGAGATGCAAAAATGGCAGCTTCCTACAGGTATCAAACGGGGCTCTTCACTTGAGACTGTACCTGCGAGGCACGCAGCTGAACATTAACCCTTTTCTGTAGTAAAGGTTGGCACGATTCCTAAAGAAATTGTGGAGTTGGCATGGCATTGCTGCCTCAGTTTGCCATGTGGTGGTAGATGGACCCATGTTTGATGGGGAGGGAATTGCAGTGCTCAGAGAAAACAGACCCTTGCAAACAGCGAATATTGTGGCAGTAAATGCAAATGAAATCACTGGAGAAATGCTGCTGCCCTTGAGTTAAAGCTGCACGTCCCATTTGGTAGCAGTTGTGTGATTGGAATCAGTTCAGCAGCGTGAAGGTAACCTGCTGTTCCGTGGTCCTGGTTTGTTTGTAGTTTTTGATGTCACCATCACCTTCACTCTGAAAACAACCTTTTGCTGGAGAACAGGAAAAGGAGCTTCGTGTTCCCATGGGCACAGCATGCAGCTCTCCTTGACAGCTTGCTTAGTATTTCTGAATATGTGTGTATGTATCAATATCAGAGGAGGCAGCTGGTCTCTCTGACCAGCAGGAGTAAGTCTAGCTTGAGCCACAGCTCTGAGTTGGATCTCAGGACGAATGGAAGAAGTTAATACCCTTTGAAAACTTAACAAACTATCTGTAGTTATTTTGACAGTAAACACAAGTCTCAAAACGTCATTGTAGCTTTTTAAGACAGGCTCACATACTGGTAAAAAGTACAGTTTCTTACTGCTTTTGAGCAGAATGGCAGAACTCGTTACCGTCAAGCTGGGGAGTGGAAATCTAAAGGCAAATCTTGCTAATGTGTTCGTTTTTTAAAATCTCATCCTGGTAATGCATCATATATGATTAAAGTAAGGATGGAGTATTAGTTCTGTGCAGGCTGTGACTAATTGTTTAAGGTAAACCATTGATCTTATAAAATCTGCACCAAAATCTGGAAAAACTAAGTTGTAATGAGTAGCTTTCAAAAATGGACGTCTTTCTGTTACTGAATTAGAAACAGGTGGAGTTGTTGGCATCTTTTAGTTGGGTCTGGTGGTACCAGAGCACAGACTGATTTGTGAAGGAGTTCATATGCTTCATCAGAAATGGAATTAGTGATCAGGTCTGAGTGTTTAATTTTATGTACCTGTGCAGGTCACTGTAGAATTGTTTCTGTCCTCAAAGTAGTCAGTACTTTTCTGTTTATAATGGTAGTTGAATGTGGGTATGGAGAAGAGTGTCCAGCTGCTGTGCACACTTTCTGCTCCCCTCACCTGCTCGGAGAGCTGTGGTGAAAGCAGCTGGGAATTCCTGCAGGAAGATGCAATACAGAGAAGGGAGGGATGGCCAAGCCAGGGCACTGCTGCCAAGATACTCCAAGAGCAATCACTGCTTCCCTGCAGCAGGAAAGCTTTGGCAGCTTGTGGTCAGGGTGATGTTCCTGGACACCCACCACACCTGACGTACCAGAAGAAAGGCCCTTGATGCACTTCTAGCTCAAGAACTTGTCTTTCATAGGATTTCTCGAGTCCTGTTCCTTGGAAGGAAATCTCTGGGAGCTTTTCTAGCCCTTGTTCTGTTCCTGCAATGAAATAATGCTATCAGAAATGTGGCAGAATCAGTGCATGTTTCGGTCACTCTGCTCTAATGCCGAGTTTGTGGTTAATTGGATGATGTATTGAGAAGTGCAATAGGCAGGATTTGGGATGTGGTAGTGGTTGGGAGTTTTCTGAAAAAAAATTGTGCTGGTTGGCTGTGTCTAACAATACCAAATAAGTAATGGGTGAAACATTTGCTGGAGAAGAAATTACATGCAGTCTAAAATTCCAGTGAACAGTTATTCTTTATTTGCAAGCTGATTTGTAATGCAAAAAGTGGATGTAGAAAAATGCATAATCCACAGTTTCAGTTTGATCACACCGAGGCTGAGAATAAAGGCAGTTTATTTATTGGGGAGAGAACAGTCACATATGTGGATGATTAGTATATTTTAAGGCACCAAGCAGGCAGTGTGTTGCAGCAGTGTGCACTGGCTTGTAGTCTTTCTATGTAAGCAGGGTGGTAAGTTCCCATCTTGCCTATCCAGGTATTTCCTGCACATGTGCTTGGTTCTTTCCCATATACTTTGTGGGAAGGCCTTAAAAATACAATGTTTTCTGGACTGGAAATACAGTGACAATGGTCCAGCTTTGCTGGAATGGGGGAGTGGGGAGAAAGATGCGGGGATGAGAGGGAGAAAGCTGAAATGGGATTGTTTGCCCAAGACAAGGAGTGTTGGGAGAAGACTTGTACTGGAGTGCTCACACATGGAGTTGAATGTACCAGGAAAGATGAGAGAGACTTAGACTTCACAGTCAGGAATAGTGTCCTTAAATTAGTGAACATAAGATAAATCCTACTCATTTTGTGACATAGGTTCTCAGCTTGTTTTTGTTGTCTCTGGTTTGACAAGGCAAATCAGTGATTTCTACCTTTATTGGCAGCTATAATGAAGAAAATACAGGCTATTGCACTGGTTGGATTGTGAAGAACATGGAATGCAGACAGGTTGTTGGATATTAGGTTTTTATAAAAGATTAAACACAATTGGGTGTAGGTTGTTGGATGTAACAAAGGTCTCCACTGCTGTCCTACAGTACTTGTATTTCCAGGAAAGCAGTAGGCAGTAAGGAATTTGCACTAGATCCACCACTGTACCCTGGTTGTGCTTCTCTCTCTAGCAAGACACAGCACTTCTTTCTGCACTGTTACTTGGTCCCTCCTGTGACTGAGCAGAGTTAAACATTGACCCTGAATAAAGGTAATTCTTGGTATGAAAGTGCTAAAGCTGGGAGGTGCCTGACAGTTCCCTGTGCGCGTGTTACAGCAGGCAGGGCTTTGAAGCTGGAGCCTGTCACACTCATGTCTAACAGCTTTTTGCCTCCCTGGCAATTCACTTGCCCCCTTGCCTTGCAATAATTCGATTTCTTTGTCGGCAGTTGGGGTAATAAGGAAGTTTCTGTGAGGGCTGGAGCTGTGCTGCCTTTCCCGGGGAGCAGGGAAGGCAGCTGGGGTGGTGCTTATCCTCCTCCCGTGGCTCATGGACTACAGTGATCTGCTCTGGGAAGACAGAGGTGAAGATTACTCATTCTTTGAAAGGCTCAAAAGCAGATGCACAGAAGTATTTTAAGCTGCTGTGTTTAGATGCTTTAAATTCCCACATGTCTTTGTGTCTCTGGTTGTGAGCATTTTGAGGCGGGTAGGGATGTAGGCCATGGCTGTCTCCGAGGTTTTTCAGAGGAGTTCATACATCAGAGCTGAGCAGATCCTGTGGTTCTGTTCTTTTGTGTGGAAAGGTACCTTAGTGAATGAGCAAGCCTGGAGATTGCAGCATTTGGAGTGCCAGGACAAGTTTTCTGTGAATGATAAGAAAATTTAGGCTAAAATATGGGTAAATGGCTGCATGAATTCCACAGGAGTGTGACCATTCCTCTTGCTGAATCCAGAGATCTTGTATAGGTGAGCCCAGGTGTGCATTGCACACGGGTATTCAGGTGAGACCAAACCATGGTCTGATTCCTGCAAACATTTTATCACATCCCTTGAGCTGTGGAGGTGGGATGGTCCAGTGCTGCTGCTTTATCACGTCACTGTGGGATTGCCTTTATGGGCTTGGGGAGGGTGTGTGCAGGAGCAGTTCTGACACATTGCAGAGGTCTTTCCTTGCTGAGAAATGTTGGCTTCTGTCTGTGGCTCACGTGTGACAGGCTGAGGGCAGTAATGTCAGAGGGAAGTAAAAATAAAAACAAGTGGTGTGGGGGAAGTGACACTGTTTAAAGGAGTGGAGGGGGTAGAGGGAAGTGGTGAAGAAAGGAAGGAGGTAAGGAGTGAGCATAAACCTAGGACTTGGAAATGAAACTTGTTGCAGTGCAGTTGGGAGAAGAGAGCTTATTTTAGCCTTTATAGAAATATTGGGCAGTGCACTGGGCACTGTGGTGGGTCTCCCAGCAAATGCCTGGCTGTAGTGTTGCCACCAAATCCACCTCACCTGCACTTGCTGACCTTAAGAAAGGATCAGCTGGGGTTTGCCACCAGGCTGTCCTTGTGGAAACATCCTGGGAAAATTTGTACATGAGATACTGAGGTGATGGTGTGACTTCAGAGTGCACTGACAGATTCTTAGCGTTGCCCTGTGACAACCAGGGTTTGTGTTTCCTGGTAGCTTTCTAACCAGCTGCATGGTATTTTCAGGTATGATGAATAGGAGAAGCATTCTCATTGTTCTTACTGAAAAATAAAAGGGGGGGAGGGCAAAAAAACCCCAGGGAATTTCATAGCTTTTGACATTTTTTTCTTTTTTTTAAATGAAGACTCAGACTAGATATATCTTAGATGGCAAAAGCTTGTATGTTTTGAGTGGAAATGCCCTGGCTTATTCCTGTAGGGACAAAACTGTGAAGCCAAAAGGGAGTTCTGCAGATGATGAGATGCAGTGGAAGTTTGATGGGTTAAGTCTTGCTCCTTCTGCTCTCGCTGGTATCTCTGCTAGGTGTTTGTGGTTTCATGGTGTTGCTGAACCAATATTCTAAAGAAAACAAAAGATTTCTCTTACCAAAGAGCTGAAGCTGGTGTGTTTTGCCCATCCAATATCTCTGTACTGTGAGCACTCACTTGGGGCAGTGGTGCTGAGTGGGGCTGGTGCTGACACCCAGAGCCTTGAACTGCTTCAGATTCGGTGTGAGCGCAGTCAGGAGTTGGCAGGGACTCTCAAACGAGTTGGGAACTGCAATCTCATTGTCAGGAGTTGCCCCATCCCCATTCCTGGCTCCAGCCCTCAACATGTCCTCACCTCCACTGGTTTGTTTCTCCATCTGGGAAACACAGATGATGCTGCCAGCCCCTCTTTGAGGTACAAGATTGTGAGTTAGCAGTTACTGTTGGTTTTTGCTGCTGCTTAATAGTGTCTTGTGGATAAACAAGACTCGATGGTTATGTTTTCTGCACCTTTGTTCTCAATATTTTAAATGGCTCAATCAGAGAGTATGCTGGTGCTGATTTGTAGGTGCTTTTCAGGCTGTTGCAGAGAACAATTTCTGCAGAAATGAGTGAGAAAAAAGAACTGAGTTGTCGGTTGTCCTAGACGAATATTGAGAATGATTGGTACTAAATCACTGGAAAAAATGTTTCTTGCAGTTGGTTATAAGGTTATAATCTAGAGTTACTCATACATAGACACACTCTTACTTTGAAACATACCTCCCTGTTGTTTGGTGTAATGTACAATTTATCAGGTTTCCCTTCAGATTTCTCTGTATATTGAAGGCTGCTTAAAATTTACATTATAGGCAGCCAGCAATATGAATGTTGAATTAAAAATTCAGCAGTTTGTGGTTGCATCATTTCAAAGTGCAGCCCAAGGTTTGAAAAAGCTCCCTGTTTCAGCAGGACAGGCCAGCCTCCTTGCCAGCCAAGGGCAAGGAGGATCTTCCATCCCAAGCCATGCTCTGGTGGTTTTAAGGACAGTAACTGGGATCCTTTGAGCCCTCTGGATGGCCAAAGAGAGGAGAGAGAGGAGATGTGCAGAGCAGTCCTTATGAGAAATGTTGGACCTGTACTTGAAGGCTGAAATTCATTATTCACCAAAGACACAGCATGGGATAGCTCGAAACTTTTTCTTACATCAACTTTTCTCTTTTATCCAAATTACCCAGGTTTTGTAGTATATATACCTGCTCCAGCTGTCAGTGGGGTTGGAGGCTGTGCTTTAGATGGGCTGCTTGTGCCATCAGGAATATCCATCTCCTGCTCCGTGAGCTTGGCACAGGTGGATAAACTTTATCCCTGTTCAGCACAACACCCAGTGAGCATTACTGCATGTGTTGAATTTTTAAGACGTGTGTAGTCAGAGTTTCTGGCTGAGCCTGGGTGGAAGGAGCTGCCCTTTCTAGCCCTGCCCAGGGTTAAGTTGTGAGCAAAGATGAATCTCTCCATCCTAGTCCAGCAGCCTCTCGTCTTTGCCTTTATCTCATGTTTCTAATCAGCTCCATTCTTTTTCTTGTTATTTCATTGATGTGACACAGAAATGTTGTCGCAGTAGCTCAATAAAATTTATACTTGTGTCTTGTCTGTAATTATTTTTCATTTTATTTTTTATTGGGTGTTTACACGTTTTATTGCATGTTCACGTCAAAGTAAATTTGTATCATGTTGTCACTTAAAGATGTTTGCTTCATTTTCATCCATAAATAAAATGTACCCTTTGTCTAGGATCTGAAACATGAGAATGTTAATTTTGTCAGTGAACTACATATCTGTTTTTCTGTTGCAGATTTGTGTGTGTTAATATTGATAGAACTCAGCTTCGGTTTGGTATGTCTGGTATGAGCATAGTTGCTTTTCTAATATTAATTGTGGGGATGGGATAATATTAAACATTTAAAAACATGGAGCCAGTAGTCTTGCAATTGATTTTCTGTGGAGAGACTTGTGTGCTGAGTTGTTTACACAGTTGTAACCTTAGTTTCTTTTAGTTGAGTGCAAGAAGTGTTTCATGGATTTAAAAAATACAGTTGAGTGCACTGGTTTCTCCTCCACCCCCTTCTTCCAGCTCTGCCCTGCCTCTTTCAGGAGCTCTAGTTTTCTTTTGCTTATAGGTTTCTGCACATTTTTTTTTTGGCATGGAGTCTTGCTTTTGAAATTCTTGGGATGTTGGAAAAGGGCAGCTTGCTAATATTGTGTTCTCAGCTCATCTCTCTGCTGCTGTTCACAACACCCTGCCTGTTTTCTTAGGAAAATGTACTTTATACTCCTAATTACCCCTTGAAACTCAGAATATCTTTTTTTCGTTCCTTCCAAAAGTGAGTGGATACTTGTGGCTGTATAGGGGTGAGCTCAGGGAGTGCTGTGCTCTTGCTTCCCAGGATGAAGCAGACAGTAAGGAGGGAGGAATTGTTCTATAAGAATTTATTCTGTACTTTGTAAGAATTTTATTTTTGTATTTTCCTGAAGAAGAACTTTTTTTTGCTGTGAGTTCTGATCCTGTGAGACTCTGGGTGCCATCAGTGTTACTGACAGTCCTTAACCCCTGCAGGACTGGGGATTAATTCCCTGGTTTAGGTGAGGATATGAATCAAATTAAACTGTCTTACTAAGCCATGGTCTCAGTTTTATGTCCAAAACTTGGTTTGCTGTTTCCATGCTCGTGAGGAGGAGGTGGTTTCAGGCTTCTTTTTAAGTGCAGACAGAGCTTTGGTCAGTCCCATGGCTGGAAAGTTTTAATGTAAAGCGGAGTTCTTCTGTACAGCTTGTGATACACATTCTTCTCTTTGTGAGGCCTTTGCCGTGCTCCAGGCCATCAGCTGGTGAGACCAGGACTGTGTGGGATTTTTTTCTTGGAGTGATGTATTAAATACAGCACAAATGATTAAAACATCACACACACTGTGCTGTGATCAGCTTGGTTTAGACGATAAATTAAAATCTGTTAGCATCTGAGATGTTCTGGCATATCCTGAGAATAGTTAGTTCTTTAATATGCCAAGCTAAGTAAAACTTGATTAGTGTCACTATCTGGGATTTTCTGTCCTGTAAATAGAACTTGAAGTCTAAAATTGGAACTGTGAAAACCTACTTTAACTGGGATTAGAAGAAGAATTTAGTAGTTCAGATTGATTTCAGGATCTTAGAAAGTGGTCACTGTGCCCCAGAGCTGTCGTACGTGCCATCGTTTTAAAAATTAACTTCACTGCAAGGGCTAAAATGTTAGTTTGGGACTGCAGCACGCTCTGCTTGGCCATCCAGCACAGGCTGCAGGGGTTGGAAAAGTGCTTTCCATGCTTGGCTGCTGCCTGTGTGCCAAAGGTTGTTGTGTCTCCAGGTCCTGGCTTTGCACTCCTGACACTCGGCTGGTGAAAGGTGATGGCAGGCAGGAATTAGGGTTAGAGCCTTTCTTCTGGAGCACACAAACTGGTGTGAAAGGTCCTGATACCAGCAGATGATGGCTCTGAGTGTTAGTTTTCATTTCTGGGTGCACTTTGGTCTTGTGCGTGAGGTGGATGCGATGGGAGCTGGTGAGCCAGTGGGAATGCCTGGTGTGGGAGAGTGCAGCCACTGCTGCTGGGCTGCGATCCAGTGCTCTTGCCTTGCTTCCAGGGATGTCATGGCAGTCACACTTCATAGTGTTTTGTGCCCTATTTATTTGCTGTTATCATTTTACCAACCAGTTGTGAAGTTAATTTCAGTGGTAAGAAATATTCATTCCATATCTAGTTCCCCCTTTTTTTTTTTTAAAGTTGTTGGTTGGCAGCAGCCCCTTTGTACGGTGTCTTGATTGTCAGCTCTTCATTATAAATTTACTTTCTAAATGCTGACTTAAGGGCTGACACTTTGTTTGTTTAACTGTCAGTTACACTACTTGGGAGACCTAATAAAAGCCTCTCAGATCTTCCTATTGAATTAGGCCACCCTTTACCACCCCAGTGACTGATATAAAACAACTGCAGGAGTCTCTTTCCCTGTCTATCCCATTTTTGCTGGAACCCTGCTTCGGGTATCTTCTGATCCTGTCCTCACTGTGACAGTTGTTCTCTGGTAAAAGGTCACTGTAGTGTTTTAATTGGATTTTTCAGTTGCAAGGAATATAAAAATATAAGTTTATTAATAGAGTGGCTTTGATCTTGAAGGATTCCAAAACATTTGCTGCATTGCACGTACAGGAATGGTTTAGTTTTACTGCTCGTTCAGGGATAATCAATTTTGTCGTGGAGCATGGAAAGCTGCATGTTCTTCCTGGGAGGTCGGGGGGAAACAGGGAAATCTGGGAAGGCAGAATGTTGTTCCCCTTCTGAAATTTCCCCAGGATACAGCATTGAATTGTGGTGCTGTCAGAGATGCCAAAGGATCTTTCATAAGTTGTTTTGGTTTTGTTTTTTCGTCTGAAATCTTTGAAAAAGGTCACGGGCAAGAGACAATTAAAGAAACACTTAACTGACCTTGTTAGTGTATTTTTGTGGAATTATTGTGCTTTACAGCTATTGCTGCTTTACCCAGATGGTTATTGCTGGTTTCCATCTGTTCGTTAAGGAAAAGTAAAGACAGAAAACGGCAGCTTTAACTGGGTTTTTGAGCAGAACTTTCAGGTTTTATTTCTTCTTTGACCACGTCAGGTTAATGTGTTGGGTGAGAGTGCTGCGGTTTCAAGGCGAAGAGATCAAAGTGGGAGCTTGTCTGCTCAATATGGGTCACGACAGCAGCTTCCTGTGTTTCGGGCACCCTTTTCTTTGAACAGTCCTCAGGTATGAAGTGTGATATCGCCCTGGCAGGGGGCCAGGCCTAGGGAAAGACTCTGACCAAGGCTGACATTAGAGAAACCATTTAAGCGTTTGTGGCCAGAAGGATCCTCAGCTCATATTGCTGCTTATTCCCAGTTTAACCTCAGGGCTCTCTGTATGACTTCATAGTGCCCCAGTGGAGTTTTTGCTGGTTTTACTAAAATCTGCTCCCTTAAAGGTTAAAAACTTTAAAATCTTCAAGGCTTGCAGGTGTGAGAGCTTCCTGCTGGCACTGATGTAGGTGAGCTGACACCAGTTTTAGTGTTCTTGTGCTCAGGGTGATCTTCCATGTCTCAATTCGTGAAGAATGGTGGGAGAAGGAGCCCCAGAGAGGCCAACAGCATGATCTGGATTTTCACCTGATGATGAACAAAGCAAAATGATAAACTTCTTCCAAGTCCCATCATCCTGCTCGTGGCACTAAGAGTTTTTCTTTACCTGACTGTTTTCTTTGAGCTGGTGGATGATTTCTCACAGAGCTGCTTTCAGGCACCAGAAATTTCAGGTGGGATGGAAAAAGGAAGCTGTCTGGAGGGAGAGCTGTTTGCAGGGGTCCTGAGCAGGGTACACAACAGTGGTTTTATTTCCCCAACTCCTTTGCCAGTTGCTCAACCAGATGTCCTCAGTAGTTTGTGCTGTAAGATGTTAAGTAATTAGATCATTCACATTCTAGTTAAACATAATTAAAGCCCTGTGTAAACTGAGTGAAGCTGACAGGTTTTATAGGTTGGTCAGAGCAAAAATATCAGATGATATAGCTCAGCATTAATACAAAAAGATTTAAGCCTCCTTGCCCTCAAATAAAGAGGTGTTTAGTCTTCAAATTTAATCCTTAATTAGAACTACAATTTGTGGAACATACTAAAAATGTTTTCAGGATCTTGGAAGCCTCACTCAAAAGTGCTTCCATGTAGAGTTTGCTGGTTTCTTCTGTACCCCTGAATTTGAAATAGAGCACTTACTTGGCAGTTGTTATGTCAAGTTAAACAGAGAACAGAATTCTGCAATTTTTTTCCTGTAGTTTAAGTTAGTGGGTAAGTCAGTTGCAGTGGTGCTCCTTGACTTGGGAAGGGTTGGAACAAGTAGCACTATCTCCAGGTGCCTTTCCCAGTGTGGAGCTAGCTGATTTGCCTTTTAGGATCATCTGGGTGTAGCACAGGCTGTGTGAGGTGCCCTGGTTTCCAGCAGTGGCTTCCAACCCACTGCAAGCTGGGTTCACGAGCATCACGTTCCCTTGGTTATTGTTAAATAGCAGAACTGGAGAGAATCACCGTGTCATGCCACCGTGTCTGCAGGTACTGCAGAGTAAAAGAGCAAATGTAAGATTGTGAGCATGGGGCTGAAACATGCATTCCATGTTCCAGCCTTTGATATTGTTGTTTTATTGCAACACTTTGAAGCTAATCTTCATTATTTCTCTCCCTCGTTTTACAGATATGACACATTATTTTGTTGTTTGTTTGCTGGCAGGCGAAACATATTTTCTGAAGGAAAGTGTTAACAGATCCGCTGATAAAATGTCTGTCTTCTAAAAACTGTCTGAAGACAAATTGAGTATTTGTCTACATGTGCTGTTCACACTGCTGTACCAAACAAATTAACAAGATGATTCTTGTCTTTTCTAGGATGTAAACTTTCTTTTCCAATGTTGTAGGAGCCCAAAGTTGTGAACTAGACCCAAGGTGATCCTTGTTCTGCCGAGCGCTCTGCTCTGAAAGCTGATTGTCACTTTACTGTAGCTAATAAAGAAAATTTAGGTACAGAACATCCACAGGGAAGTTATGTTGGAAAATTCACATTTGGCTAGTAAAGGGGATTTAGCTGTTCAACTTAGTTAAAAAAAGAAAAATCAGAAAGAAGAAAGCTGCAGTTATTTCTTGGCAATCCTAAATGATGAAGTTGTCTTGCTGGGTACTGAAAACAGCTCCTTTGCATGCACTGCAGTGTTATTTCATGCAATAACTTCCCACGTCCCCTCCAGCCTCTCCCACCACACTTAGTTATGTCACTGGTGTGATGCTCCGAGCCTTGCTGTCCTGGCTGGAATCTCGAGCCTGTTTCCAAGCTTGTATTTCTCACTTGGCAGCACATGCTGCGGCTGGTGGGCAATCTGCCGTATCCCTTTTTTGTCAAACATCGGAGTTGGTGTCTGACACTGAATCTGAGAAGAAGAACGGGGAGAGTGAAATGTACAGCGGAACTGGAGAGGTCTGCTGGGTGTCTCTGCATGTTTCTGTGGTTATTGCATATGACTGATTCCCAGTTCTTGTGGTGATAGAATGACAGGGATTCTGCTCTTTCCTTTCATATTTTGAGTGATTTGCATGACCTGGTAAGAAGCAAATTTTCAGCTACTTTTTTTTAATCAGGTGCTTATCTGCTTACAGGTGAAAAACTCCATTTCATGAAAATCCCCTAAAGTTCTACAGAGACAAAACAGTTCTGTCAAGGTGTGTGTACGTGTGTGTGTGTTTGTGTAAACACACAAGCTCACACAAGCGCAATCTCCTTTCTGGATCAGCTTCCACCATGCAAAATACAAACCTGAAAGGGCTATAATTGATTACGTGCAATAGGAGACAAGCAACCAAGATTTTGGGAGAGGGCAGGGTGTGGTCCAGATCTGGCAAAGCATTTAAGAACTGAACATTATTTTTTCAAAGGTAGGGAAACTTTAAAACATTGGTCCAAGAGTTAAGACTGGTTGGGAGAAGGAAAAGAGTACAGTAAACTGAGACATCGTCTTTGTAGGGGGAGGTGTTGGGGGAGGAATTGGGAAGAAAGAACACGCAAGTTTAGGTTAGTACATGTTCATGTTCTTCTGGTTTTTTAACTTCATTTGTTTCCCTGGCAGATGTCCCATGGCTTTGAGGCCTTTGTCTGTGTGAGAGAGAACATGAAGGAGGGCTTGGCAGGACGCTTGGGGTTGTGTAGAATAGCTGGTAGTCATATTTATAGTTGGTGTTGTCTCTTGGCTTGTGCAACTTTGATAACCAGCAGTCGTTCTGTAAAGTTACGTGTTGTGTTGGCAAGTCATCTCTCCCTGGGTTCCCTCCACCAATTCTGCACTGTAGATATGGCTCATGTAGAAGTTTTTGTAAGGTCTGAATAGGGCTTGTCACATCTACGACTTTACTTTTTGTATACACCTCCCATTAGACTGTCTTTTCAAACTTCTTCATGCAACACAAGAAATTACATGCAACCCTGCTTAACTGAGTTAGAAACAAACAACATTTTAAAAGTGATCTAGCAGTCCCTAAGTGGTAAGATTTTTTGGAGCTTTGTATCTTTTATTTATATATATATATATATATATATATATATATATATATATATATATATATATATATGCTGCATCCTCCTTTGGAGGCATTTCATTCATTTTGCAATGATTGTTGTACCTCAGTATTTTATACTGTATTCTTTTGACTTGCCAAATTTCACAGTGGACTTGTTCTTGCAGCCTCTACATTCTGCAGGGAAAGAGGAACAATATTTGTCTGCTGTGTGAGTTTGAACCTTCTGGTCGCCTTTTGCTTTCTCTGTGTTTGTGGCTCTAAATAGATTTATAACTCTGCAGCTTTATGCCTTTAAAACACCTGCTGTAATTGCCTAGAAATATCCTCCATGTCAGCCTTTATTGCTTACTGTGATTACGCTTCTGGTAACCAGGCTTTTTGGCAGACTCATAAAATAAGTTTCTCATAATAGGATTCCAAACGGAGTTAAACAATATGCATAGTTCAAAGTGCAAATATGTTTTATTCGGGAAAGGATATTATTTTGCTGTTCTTTGATACCTTTAATTTGACTCTTCAGAAGGTGCTTTGCATTGAGTGTATGCATAAGTTTAAAAAAATCATATGTGACCCATTTCATTGATGGAAGTGTGTGTGGGCCTGTGTATGGCAGGTCTAGAGGTAAGAAGAATGTGAAGGCAACTTCTTGAACCTGTGTACACTGTTTTTTTATCAGTTAGCAGAGTTTGTACATAAACTGTACACAAGGTTGAAAAAATGCTCCTTAATTTTTCTGATTTAACACCTAAGGGCTGTGTGATTGCTGAAAAAAAAATCTGTCATTAGAGGGTTGTACCTTCAGTTTAGGGCTGGTGTTTGCTTCCCAGCAAAGTGAGGGTCCTGTGAGGCTGTTGGAGAGGTGATGGATGAGCTTTCAGGATGTGGCAATGTGTTATATTTGCTAATTCTCCACACAGAAACTTATCACAGAGCTAGATATTCTCACAACAGCGACGGTAGAGAGGAAGGAAGATCCTCAGACAGTTGAACTTTGTATTGTGCTCCCTTGATCTTGATGTCTCCCCTGGCATCCTTCAGGTGGACATCAGAGGGTTGGGAAATTCTAGTTTAACATTGCAAATCCACCTAATGTATTAGTTCTTGTAAACTGTTTCTGGAGATTGCAGGATTGAGGAGGTGTTATTTATCATCACTTTTAGCTAAAGAGTTCCACCCATGCAAAATTCCTAGCGCTAAGAGAATTACACTCTTTGGTAGGCGGGTTGTTCTCAATATCTCAAGCAGAGGAAAAGGTGGTGAATAGTTATTTTTGGGCTCTTTTAAAATATGAAAATAAAATTACTGGGGTTAGCCAATGTTCTTTACATCAGCAACTTTATCCTCAAGGATATTTTGGCATTTTTGCCTTTGAAATTTAGGCTAGACTTCAAAGGATTGATGACATTTCTTGGGAGAGGTGGGGTGCTGTAGATTGGTGGAGGCTGGGGTTGGAGAAGAAGTAAATGAGCATGGGTCACTTGGTGCTGCTGGTGTCTCTCAAATGAAGGAAGCCAAGCCTTGTCTCACGCTGGAGCAGGAGACCTTCCTAAAGCTGTGCTTCAGAAAATGCTGCTGAGGGTTCAGTTTGTGGTGCAGTTGCCTCTCACCTGACTCCTGGGGGGTTTTGGTGTGTTTGAATATGGCTGTGAACTCCTGCAGTCGTTCATGTGTGGTATGGGCTTGGTGACACCTTTTGCAGGTGCTTGGTGCTGTTGTGCAAAACCTGCTGGAGTGGTTTGAGCCATTTCGCTGCGGGACAGGGACAGTGGGAAGCTGAATTTCCTTTTTAGGCGTAGAGTTTATCGTACGGCATAAAATCAAACACTGTGGGATGGCAAAGGCTGTTTTTTAAACTAGTTGGCTTGTTGTAGCTGTGATAATCTGTGTTGATCAACCCTTTTGGTGTTTGCTACAAAATTTATTCTAAAAGACATGGTAGCTCGTTCTCGTTGGTGGCGATCCAAATCGTCTCTGCTGCCAATCTTGGCACTGGTGCCAGTGGTTTGCTTTAGCTGATCTAAGAATATAATACAGATGGTTTGATACTCAGCATGGATATATACAGATGGCTTGAAACTTTTGGGTTGCTTTATTTCATTCCATTGTTTCTTCTCGGTATATCAAGTATCTCTGGATATATATATATGTGCGAGATTATATATATGTGAGATATATATATATATAGATATAATTGCTATTCTTAAAATAACCTGATCTGGTTTTGGTTCAGTTTGTGCCTGTCGTTGCTGTAAGAATTTGGCTGCTATTTTGTGCAAGTTCCATGTTCTGCGTGTCAGTACAGGTGTGCTTATTTATAATGCACAAGAATAATTCTGTCGAGTTGTTTGACCACCACACCTGTACATTCTCCAGTTACATGGGATGTAGAAAGCACATCCCAAAGAGAGAGCCTGTAGATCTAAAAATCCAAAGTTTGTGGTCACCAGCACTACTGACTTTGTTCAGTCTGTTGCTGACCCTGGCAGTGACATCTTTGCACTTGGAGCAGTGAGGTTTTAGCCCTGTGCAATAGTGCAGGCAGTGATCACTGAGCTCTGGCTGAAGGCTGGATAGTTTGTTTTCAGTGCTCATTACAGCCTGTTGATCTCTTGCCAGCAGAAATTTCTAGGTTGGAAGTTTTTCAGTTGTATACAGGTGTATGACATCAGTTGCCTGCTGGCAGGATAGGGTGTAAATAGAATTATGACAGCGTAACTTGAGTGCTCTCTGTGCACACAATATATTGGTGTTCCAGCAGTTGATGCTGACACAGAGATTGCCTGGGCAAAGAGTAACAGTAGCCTCTGCTTTGATTCCTCCTGTATGGGAGATCCTCCTTCTGCAGGTTGGGGCATCGACAGCTCTGTCCTGTGCGTGGAGCTTGGGAGGTGGTTGTACACACTTACTTCTGAGCAGTGATTTACTTAGCTGCCTTCATAAGGCTGTTAAAGTGCTTAACAATGCAATTAATGTAATTTAAGGACAGTTAAAAGCACTAGTGGTTTTTTTCAACTTTAATTTTAAATGCTGAGGCAGATTAAGCAGTTTGAACAATGACATGATTCTGCTCTACAGCCACTGAGCGTATAAATAAAATATGCCCCAGTGCTTGGTGTTTTGAGTCCAAAACTTAGAGACCACTGAAATCAGTGATTATGGATATATTGCCTTGTTCTGGGATCATCAGACATCTGACAAGTTAAGTGTGATCAGTGCAAGTCAGTATTTAGATGGCAAATCTTTAATCAGTATTTCACTGCCGTAGGAAGTACTGATGGTGATTTCAACATGTATGTCTCTTGAGTTTGCTTCAGTTCCACCGCAGTTGCTGGCTTGATGATAACTCCTGAGATGAGACATAAAATAGGTTTATGCATCTCTGAATGCTTCCTATTCCATGTGCATGGAGGCATTTTTCCAAATAGTCACACAGTTTTTTGTATGTGTAAATAGTTTGCTTTGCAGGCTTTTTCCCATACATTGCATCAATGCTTTAGTTAATACTCTTTATACAGTTCATACTCTTAATACAGAGAAGTTCATGTGTTACTAAACAGGAAGGAAATTTTGTAAGAATGCCCTCATGATGAAGCCGCCAGCAGAGTCCGTCACCCCCCTCTTTGGGACAAGGCAGTGGAACTCTGTTCCCTTGGGCACGAGAGGCCTGGCCCATTCCATGGCTGCTGTGGAGCAGAACAGTTCCACCCTTGTTGATAAGACAGATGTTGGCTGTCAATGGTGGTAACTTAGCAAGAGTGAAGAGGTACATAACTGCTCTCTGGGCAAATAAAAGCAGTAAGGGCAGGTGGGATGTTGTGGGAAGCAGTGTTTTACAGGGAAGGCAGTGGGGACACTCGTGCCTGAAGAAGGAGCTCACTGGAGAGATGTGTAGATTAAAGGGAAACATGAATTTAAAATGGAGTGTGGCTGTGTAAGAGCTTTGATGAAATGATCCTTTGCACTGTGAAAACAAAGACACCTAAATCGTATGTGGATGAGGCAGGGCCATTAGCTGACCTCAGAGTGCAGTTCTCCAAATTAATGGTCCTGGAGCAGCCAGCTGAGGTGATTTGGCTCTAAAAGTCAGATGGTTGGGAGCAATGTGTCTGGTGAAAGTGGCCTTAGCTTTTAGACATTTAAAATGTTTCAGTGAGTTTTGAAAAGATAGTTTGTCTTTGAAAAAAACAGGTGCCTGCGTGATGTGTTTATTGGAACAGTCCTTTTCTACCAGCCTCAAGAACTTGAGTTCTGTTTCAGCCTTACTGAAGAAAAAATAGTTCTTAAAATTTATCTTCATCCTTCCTCAGGAAGGATAGAGCCTAACTGGGGTGTTTCCCAGAGAGCTGGTTTCAGAGTGCCTGACTGGTAATGATGAGTGACAGAATTAGCATAAATTCAGAGATACGGTTGGCTGGTGCCAACTGGCTGTGTGGGTATAAGAGTCGCTCTTGGGAGCGATGACAGAGCCTGATTTTTATCCCTCCCTCCCACCCCCCCACTTTCCCACCCAGAGTGCTGAATATCCGACTGGATATTAAATACTTGAAAATCAACCTACTTAGCAGCCTGGAGCAGGCTCCAGGGAGGAGGTTTGGAGAGGGAGGGCTTGTTTGGGGTGGCGTTGCACACGGGGATCTCGCCGTGGGTAGCGCTGTGTGCCAGGGGTGTCCGGCAGCCGGGGCAGAGCGGAGGTGGCTGTCCCTGGTGGGTGCCTGGATGTCTGTCCCCAGCACCCCGAGCCCTCCGCGTTACACGATTCCTCAGCAAGGTTTGCTGCTGGTGGCTCCCGGCCAGCTTGTCATGTCAGTGTTGAAAACTCCGGAGCACTTCTCCAAACGCTTGGAACCTGTCTCGATCTGCCCCATAACCGCGGTGTCTCCGCGAGCTCCACACGCAGGGCAGGACGGCTCAGCTCTGCCGGGCTCCTGGCCACGACTGGCTGGCTCCTTGGGGCTGGGCCGGGTCATCCACCTGCCCTGGAAAGCCCAGGGTGTGGTGGAGGCCAGAGGAGCTGTTGGTGTGGCCACCCTGTGCTGGCTAGGCCAAGCAGGTGGCAGGTTTGTATCCCACACTGGGCAGGGCAGTGGAGCTCTCCGTGCCTGTTCTGCTCCCTGGGTTGCAGCCCTGGCCTGGAAGAAGTGGAGGCATGGACGAGGAGCTGGGGTGGTGGAAGGGGTCAGGAAGGGGCTTCCCTGGGGCTGCAGCTGCTGCAGAGCAAAAGGGGACCTGTCACTTGTCCCCAGGCTTGGAGGTGAAGGGTCACAGACACCTCCTCCCTCCTCACTGTCCCCTCAGGATGCCATCTACCAGATATTGATACCCATGTTTATAAAAACAAAATCAGAGATCGGATGCACCACTTCATGGAGTTTTGGCTGTTTAGGAGTGACCATTCCCTGTTTTGCTGTCGCAATGTGTTTGGCACCCACCGTGTTGGACCTCCCATGTGTGTGCTGAAATAGTGAGGCTAGAAGATGGGAATTTTTGGATCTGGGCAGCATTGGGAAGCATCTCCCAAATGCACACCCTGACAGCAGCACTGCCTTGTTCCCAACATGTGCTTAATCAAATGGATAAATAGAGGAGCTGTTCAAATGGGGCTACTGAAAAGCACCTGCAAAATCTGTAGTCACTGCTGAAACCCCAGTCCCTGTATGCTGATTAGGCTCTTGTTTTTAAAAAACTTGTAGTGAATATGTTTAAATTCTGCACTGAAGATATTTTCCCTAATTATTTTCTTCTAAAATACACTTTTAAGATTGGTTGCTCTGATGCTGAAGAATACTTAATGCTTCTTCCCTCTTACTGGTCTATAAATGCAATCCTGAAACATTGTCAGTTTTTCTAATATTATTTGTAAGATTATTACTGGATGTATTTCTTTATTTTTTTGGGCTTACCCATGAATTATGTGACTACTTGTTTGAATAAAAGACTAGGCAGTCTCCCTATTAAAATATTTTTTTCTGATTGCTTAGAATTAATATCCTGCTTGTGTAGCATAACTGTATTGGGCTTTGAAGGTAGATTTATCATGAAATTTCACAGGTATCATTTTATTTGAGTTGTCTGCTACCAGCACACACAGAGTACAGGTCAGTTCATGCAGGTTCTGTGCTGTGTGTTACTGCTTCTGTTGTTTGGATGAGATAAAAACTTGTTGAACTACTAAAGTGGACAGAGTTTAAAATTACAGACACATTACTTTCCTTTGCAGCCATAATATGTTTGTTTTGGCAGGCTGTCTCTTCACTGGAACATGGAACAGTTCCTTTTTTTTGCGATTATTCACTGTTTTCAGTCATACAGCACCAAGTATTATTCATGGCCCTGGAAAAAGTTACTCCTTCACAAAACAAAAGCATAGGAAGTGTTCTGAGCTCCCTCATTTTCATAATTGACAGGTATTAATGATGTGTGGGTACCCAGTGCAGTGACAATGTGCTCCAAATTAGTGAACATCACGGGGTGTTTCTGGCTTGGGAGCCTTCCCTGGCTCTCCAGGTGCTGTGGGTGTCTCGGTGGCCGTGCAGGTGTGTGGTACCTGCCAGGATGATGCTCCCTGGATGCACCACAGAGTAAGCACCACATTCACCTGGGCTAGTGCTAAGCTTCTCCCACATGGTGGAGCTTTTACCCTCGACTTGACCACAAAAAGACATTTATAAAGTGCAGAGAGGCAGCTCAGGAAAGGAGGGCTCTGCTCACCTCTTCCCTGATGCATAAAATTTTTGTGTCTTGGCTAATGCTGTGTTTGCCCTGTGTAGACATGGACACCATGGCTGTTCTAATGCCTGCAGATTGATCAGCATTCAGTGGGACTGGGGCCTCCTGGATCCCTCCAGGATCACATGGCAGCTCCTGCTGGCCTGGAGCTGCAGGGCCCTTTGGTGCCCAGCTGCTGAAACCTCCCAGCTGATTTCCAGCTGAAAAAGGCTCATCAGCTTTGCATCACATCCAACAGGTATTGCCCCGTTCTCCCACCCAGCTTTGCCATTTCCAAGCATTTTGCTGGTTTTGTCATCAGACAGGAATAGTGTTAAGAATTAGGGTTAATGATTCTTACATCAAGCTGCTTTTGAAAGAAGTACTGAAGAATCTGAGAGTTTGTGTAATTTGAGCCATACTTAGGAAGTGAAAAAGTCTGCTGCTGAGAACAACTGCCTATTTTTCAGAAATCAGCTATTTCTTTCTCATTACTTGTTGATAGTATTTTGATGCTGTGCAGCCTTTAAAGGAATTCTTTGCTTATTTGGTTCATCTGTAACTCACTTTAATGCTTATCTATTTTCTAATAATACTTGGCACAAGAGGTGCCCTTTCCTTTTTTTTTTTTTTCTTCAGGATGTGGTGTCTTTTTCTTTTCTTTTTCTCCCTTCCAGTAAGGAAAACACCATTTCCTCCACTGCAAATGAGTAATGGTGATGCAGGTCAGTTCAGACTCCCATATTGCCACTTGTTTACATAAAAGTGATCTGTTCTTCTGAAAATCTGTAACTGTCATGGGAACTGTGCATTAATTTTAAACTCACCCTGTTCACAGCACAGGAATGTATTTTCCCCCTGTTTTTCCTAAGGTTGGAAATCACAGTTGTTTTTTCTGCTGTCCCTCTATTTGCTAGAAATTTGGTTTTGCTGCTGAGGTCCTTCAGTGCCTGTGTGGCTGCTGCATTGCATGTTCTGCCACCTGGCCCCTTCTCCCTGCCAAACTTTAGATTTCTTTGGTCTTGCTCTTTGCTATTTCTGAATCAAACCCCTGAAACTTTTTTTCCCCCAGTCTTCTTCTGCCTTGCTATTTTCTTCCCCCCTTTGTAAAAATAAATTGTAGAGCTGATCTGGCTGTTGCGTATCTGCCCAACTGCTCGTGGATTCTCCCATACCAGGGAATAAAATTTCTAACCCATTCGTGCCTGTTCTTACAGCTCAGCTGGCTGCATGCTTAGATTTGTCATTATAGGGCCCTTTCAGAAGAGATATAGAATGGTTTTATCAAGGGATGAGTGAGTTAAGTTCTGTGTTTTGCAATAGGAACAAATGTTTTCAAATAGTAGCATCTTGTAGCGAATAAAATGATGTTCCCAGTCGCTGGATGGTTCTTTGGCAGTGGGAGACTTGGATTTGTTGGTTGATATTTTCTAGGTAAGAGTAAGTAATGGCTTCTTCCCATAAACTCAGTAACATTTTAATTTTGATGATTCAGTCTTTAATATAAATACACTAAAGTGACAGGCTTCATGCCTTTAATATTTAGAGCTTTTAGTCATCCTTAGAATTAATTCTGGTTTCAGCAGAAGCATTTGTTATTGAAGAAAACACAGACTCAGATATTTAATTACTTGGATTTCTTTTTTTAACACATTTTAGGAACATCTGTGGATCTTAATGAAGCCAGTGAGGATCCCAGACCCTAAAAACTGCCTAAATTTTTACAGCAACATGGGAGGAGGGGACGGATGATTAGGGTGGAGGGCAGGGTACTGTGAAGATTCCTGGCACATATTTTCAAATGACTTGCTGTATTTTTAGCTGGTGGGTATGTTTGGTGTCATTCATTTTTGGCAGTAAGACCATCCGTTTATTCTATACTGCTCAAATTTCTGGGTTTTCTGTAAAATACAGTGGAGTTTTCTTGTGGGGCTGATGTAGAGTTGGCTGATTCTCAACTGTGAAAGAAATACTTATGTTGATTATCTTTGCTTCACTGTTTTCTTTAGATTTCAAGAGGTTGTGCTTAACATTGCAAAATTAGTTAGAGGACTCCTTTCAGACTGCTAAATTATACCTACCAGGAGGCTGCGAAGCGAGCTCTGCGTGCCTGCCTCAACTTAGCTGCTCTTGATGGCACTGCAAATAAATTATATATGTAAGCAAATTATTTTGAAAGCAGTAGTTTTTAAATTGGGACAGGGCTTCTCTATGTGTTCATACATCTTGTGCTGGAGCCGGTTAACAGGTGAATTTGAACCTCTTCCAAATTTGGTGTCGAATTTTCAGACAAGCACAATGCACAGTTTCTCCTTTCTGCCATCTACAAAGAGGAAGGAAGGGAAAAAAAAACCCCAAATCTATTTCAGTACTTTCTCAGAAGTTTACTTGTATAAATTTCTCTTTTTCTATGAAACTATATTTTAAAATTCTTGAGGACTGCTAGAATAATTGTGCTCTTTTAGTGAATCCTAGAGATTAATGAGAAGGATCTGTCTGGACTCTTAAATTAAAACACTAGTTTTAAAATAAATAAAAATATTTAAAATAATGAACTATGTAACTAATGGCAGCTCAAATTTTTGAATAATGTTAATATATTTTTGAATCAGCATGGGATAGGCAGATGCTTTTGCATGTTTATGCAGGCTGGCATTTATGGCAACATCAGTGAAGCTTTTCCTTCACCCTCAGTTCTATCCAATGTCTTCCCTGACCCAAGAGCCCAGCTCTGCTTCACACAAAGAACACAGACATCACCAGGTTTAAGAGTTTTTGCCTTCTAGTCAGTTCTTTTGTTCTCTGTGGTCTTGTAATTACATTTTCTTAAATGCAGTTCTCTCCACTGTTGTGGTGCAGAGGAGTTTTGAGGCAGGGAACTGTGCATGTGCAGCAGCTCCTGCGAGTGTAAACTAAGAGGAGAAAAATGTCTCTTATCTTTGTCCGTTATCTCTGCTTGCCTCACTCTTTTGGGGGTTGGTTTCCACCTCAGGAACACATTGCTGCCAAGTGAATCTAGTGAAAATCATAGAAATAGTGCTTCAGGCTTCAGACTGACTTGTTTCACTTGTAAATGAAAATACTCTGCTGTACTCTAAGGTCCTGTTTTGTTCCAGATAGATCAGCACATGCTATCAAATTAACTTCATTGTTCTTAGAGTGCACTTTATTACAGATATTCTGACTTGGGTGTGTTCTTGCAGGTTTTGTTAAAATTAGGGATTAATTTGTGGGTTTAAAATAACCCAAAGTGAGTGTTTGCCTCTGTTGATACCCTGGATGCTGCAAGTTCTTGTGTGCTCAGATCCCCTGAGAGCAGGGCTGGTAAAGTGGGCAGAACCTGCTAATGGGGTTTGTGTCTGACCCCCCTAAATGAGCAGCAAGGTGGCTGCCCTTGAGTCATTGCCTGAACGTCGTGGGCTAATCTGAGTGGCATCCTGGAGAGTTCTGCTGCAGCATTCAAGGCAGCAGCACAAACTGATGTGACTGATGGTATTTGTGGATTATATCAACATCAGTGGATTATCTGCAGCAGCAGGAGGAGGAGGACTGGAAACAAGAATGAATAATATACTAAACAACTAACTAGAAGTGGCTAGTGAACAGGAAAAGTAGGAGAATTATAGACTGTCGGGTTTACAGATGTTCTATACTTGACATCCTTTTGGTAATTTCTGTAAGAAAGATTGGGAAAACCTAATGGAGAGATGACAGCAAAAATTAGGCAATTTTCTGGAGAAGAGGCATTGCCTTGAGCAGGGAGTTGAAGTATTTGTTACAGCTGGGTTTAGTTAACAGAAGGTGAGTTGGGTTTGCCATTGAGGGTGGTAACATCTGGGACAGCTCTTTATATCTTGCAAATGAAGAATTTCTGAGCAATGTAATTTGTTTTAGCAAGAATTGGTTTGCTCAAGTGTTTTATTTGTAGCCAAAGGGAGTGAATATTTACAGGAAAAGGTGGGGGGGGGGAGGGAATTTTATTCTATAATCAAATTCCACCACTGTATTAAGAACCAGTTTGCTTAAAGGTGGCATTACTGGACAGCATTGCAGAAAGCTTGAGGTTTTGACTCAAAATAGATTTGGCAGCACTGAGTAAGAGCCTCATGTGTGTGTGTTTGTCTGCCAAGCACAGTATTTAAATGATGGGAGCGTTTCTTTGTCATTTAGCCCTCTTGCAGAGAGCAGAAAGATCTTAACCAAAAATTACAAATCATTTTGATCCAGAAACTCCCTGCAGCAGCTAAATCGTTGTCTTGCTGTTCATATTTAATGTTATGCTTGGTTCTAGAAATAAGAATTTAAGTGACTTGAGTATCCTGAATACATGTTTTTGATGGCTTCGGTAGAAGGTGTCATTCCAAGAGTGGTTTCTTCCTAAATAAAAAAATAATTCTGTAACTTTCATGTGTGCACTGTTTCTAGGTGTAGTTATCATAGGCCTAAATTATTTAAACCATAAAGCAGCATCTTGCAGGAAATTTCTATTCCTATGATTTTTTTTTTAACGTATAAATATTTCAAATCTATGCAAAAGACAAACCTTGTATAAGAATACTATATCACCCATGAGTAGGAGAAGTTATTAAAGGTAGGCACAGGCTGAGTAATGAAATGGGGACATCAGGTTGCTCAGAATAGCCTGTTACTAAGGGATGCTGAATCCAAGGTAAAAACTCCTGTTTCTTCTCATTTCTAGTTTTTTTCAGACCTATTTCACTATGCATTGAATATATCCAATCTGATGTTGATGATGGTAGTTACTGGGGATAATGATGCAGCAAAAAGATTCACTCAGATTTTTAATTTAGGAAGCAGAATGCTGATTTTTTTAATAAACTTGGCCAGCAAACAGAAACCCAAGATGATGGCAGTCTTGGATGTCACTTTAGTCTTCTATCTGCTTTCCCAGGGATCAGCAATTGTACTTGGAGATTTAAGTGGTTTGGTCAGCATTACTTTTTTCAGCCTTTATATTTCCATAGTAGTTCATAAACCTGCAAATAATGGTCTGCTCTGAGCTGAGCCAAAAATGAGTAATTTCCTTTTTTCTCCACAGTACCTCAGAACTAGTCCATAAGATTCTCCCCAATGGAAGAATGAGACATGTAATATACTGGAACCAGGGCTCATAAGGGAACCAAAATTAAATTAAAATAATCCTAAGAATTCTGTTGGGGTTTTTTTTCTGCATGTGCAGAGTAGTCCCTTCATCCTTCATCTTCCCAACTGCCATTTTAATAAGCTTTTAGGTGTTTATTAGAAAATGTGCCATTAACTTGCATCTGTGCCACTCCAGGAAATTGGCTGTTATCATCTGTTTTCTTCCCAAAATATTGGCTATTCCCTGTATGAGACTTTACCCCCTTAAATACAGTATTAAATATGGTGTTGATGCAGGCAGAGTCATCTTGTGCCTGTTCTGTTTTCCTGCTGTTGCTGCAAACAAATGTGAAGAATCTTTCCAAAAAGAAAAATCCTCAAGGATCCTTCATTAGATGTACTCCTGGGAATTGGTAATAGATACTTGAATATCATTCATTTTAGGAGCAGGATTTTGATGCCTATTAAAATCAAGGTGCACGCTAAATATTTACTCTGTTTGTTTGGAAATGTGGTTTCCTTTTAACACAGCTTCTCTTGCAGAGGAAATGCACAACTCACCAGAGCACTGGGCGGTGCTTCACAGGGATATCAGGGTTTCCACTGAATTGGGACCTTAATTTCCCAATTCCCAAATGATGCCTTGCAGGCCCTTGGCTGGCCTTGTGCAGGAGCAGATGGTACAGCAAGAAGAGCTCACAAGTTCTGGGGGCCAAGGCTTGCAGCAAGCAGGGGAAAAAAAAAAAAAGGAAATGTTAATTTAGGAACTCAAAAAATCCCCTGATAAAGAGAAGGGAGAAATGCCAAAGGGAAGAAACAATAGGGTTGCTCTAAAAGTGGTGTTCTAAGCTCAAACCTAAGACTGAAGCTGTCCTGATCTCATCTGTGCAAGGTCTATAAAATCCAATTACTCTGATATGTGGAATTTAAATAACTAGAAACTTTATGTCTAGTCTTGTCTTGCTTTTAGCTTTCTTTACAGTGGGAAAAACTGTCCAAGTCAGTGATAAGGAACCATTTTATTTGGGGAGGAGTTTGAAACACCACCCAAGGATGATGTCATTCCTGACACTATTCATATCCTGATTGGAAATCTGCGATGGTGAAAGAAAGAAGTGTGTATCAGGAATGCTGTATCATTATAAACCTATTAGGCATTGTTTTAGATGTTCTAAAACAAGTCTTGGCATATAGAGCAGCTTACTGGGTTTAGAGGAGATTGATCTACTTTTTAACTGAAAAAAAAAAAATCATTACTCAGAGCATCTGGTAAAGTGATAGCACACAGATTTTAGGCTACAGTGCTTTTTTTTTTTTTTAATGTGTTTAAAATGGAAAAGGTACCGAGGTCTTTGCAGGTAAAATCCAACACCATACTTTAAAACATTAAAGGAGAAAAGACTTGGAAGCATCTGAAAAGGAAGTGGATTGTTAGAGTTGCTTGAGAATTTCTTTTGCTGTCTGTTTAGGTAATCATAATTAAAAAATGCCTGAATGATCTTAATAACACATGATTCAACTGACAAGCACTAATTGCTCTCTATCAGGCCAAGAGAAGATGAATGTTGTCAAGAAAACCACAAGTCAGACAAGCTGATTCTCTTCTAGTCTGACACCATGTTCCCATGTACAAACCAGTTTTTACTGGAGTCTTTCCAACATCAAAAGAAAATCCTTGCCTTCCCATTAATTTTCGTTGCTGGCAGGCTCGAGCTGTTTGTGACGAGTTACTTTCGTTACTATTGCTGGGCTGCTCATGCACAGGGTTGTGCAAAGGCAAAAATGTAAACAGGTTTCTCAACTTCTCCTTATCTTTGTAGTTAAACTGAGCACATTCTTACTCTGAAATATAAAGCATTGGGGATAAAAAAAGCTTTTTTTTAATTGTCACAGCAATCCTTTTATTTTTTTTCTTTGCCCTGCAATGTGCAGTGCACTGGGCCAAGTAGGATAGCATTATTTTTCTTCAGAGATCTTCTTTTTTTAAGACAACCTATGCAAATGCAATGAAAAATCCCAGTTTTGTATAGCAGATGCTATCTGGCAGGATTTCCTGCAAGGTGATGTGTATCTAGTGCCATTTCTTGACTTTTGTTTTAAAGATGCCTTTTTTGTCTGTGCTCTAGTCAAATTAAAAACTTGTCCTTTGTTGCTTGACTTTACTGTATTTCTTGATTTAGATACAAGCTGGAGGAGATATTCCACATTGTTTCATACTTTCCATTTATATTTGGACATGGGTTGCTCCGTGGTGTTGTAAGGGTCTGGGTCACTTGGGCAACCATCTACCCAGATAAATCTAATGACCTTTCATGTAAACAGGGTTTAGCCTGCGTTGAGCTAAGTAAATTCTGACTTAGTCACTCCAGTGTTAATTACGAAGGGAGATCATGTTATGTTTTAATGTAGGTTTGAGACACTTACAAAAAATAAAAACCAAGAAGCCCTGGGATCTTTCTGTAAACAGAGTGTCTCCTTTAACCAGATATTTTAAGTTGGATCATTAAACCTCTCCCCAGAGCTCAGTAGTGCCAATTCATCTTTAATTAGTTTTTCTGAGGAAGAGGGATATCGATGTGGTTGTGAATGCACCCTGCTCTCTGGAAGGACTTTAACTCAATCCACTTTATGGTTTTATGGAGAAGCTGGAAAGCAGCTCCTTAAAACTTCACTGTAATTCTCAACCTTCAGTTCTGAAACAGCACTGTCAGTTATCAATCTTTGTAATACTTCCCTGCCATATTTGATGACTGTTTTAACTGTTTGCTGGCCACCTTTAGCATGTCTGCAGACAGGGTATCTTAAAAGGACTTTGTGCAAGTTGAGACTTGGAATTCTCACTCAAATTTGGCACTTAAGACAGAGTCCGCTGTGAGCATCTTGGTGCTGAGTTGAACCAGAGTGGCAATGAACTCCTTTTCCTTACCAGATTTCTCTGCTGGTAACAAAAACCCCCTTGCTGAAGGGGAGTGTTGAAGCGCAGAGGGAAGGATGGGTGAAGAACACGTGAAGGGAGCATTGAGCGTTCCTGACTTGTTTTCCAGCAAGTCCCACTCCCTCCTATTTACAGGGTCACCCTTACAGATAATGTTCCCCAGTGCTTGGCTCACTGACAGTAGAAATAAGTAAATAAATCAGAGTAGAGAGGCAAGACCGTGAACTGACAGTGGGTTGATTTGTCATTTCAAATCTCCCAAAAACAAAAAAGTACCTGTGTTTCTGTGTCAAAACTATTATCAAATCTATCTGAAATTATAATAATCTCTGACAGTTTAACAACATCACGGGTTATAAAAAGCATCACGATAAGTTCCTTTTCTCAGTTTTTGTGTGTGATGGGGGAGCAACAAATTCCCTTTTTCCTCAAAGGGTGCTTAGTGCTGGTGCTGCACAGCCAGGGATGAGGGGACGTTTTCAAACTGGAGGGCAGAGCCCTGTGCTGTCAGCTGGAGTTGAGATCCTTTTGGGGCAGCAACAGGAGAGGATTTGTTTGTTCCTACTTCAGAGTTTTCTGCAGAAAATAATGAGAACCCTAGAGTCTGTCCTGAAATGAAAAAATCCTTTGCTTCTGTAGAAAAGTGAACAGCTATTTAAAAAAGGAAAAAGGGGGAGGAAGAGGGATTAGCATGGAGGCTATAACTGTGTTACCCTAAAAGCACCAGCCAGTCATGGGGTATTCTGAAAATGGCCGTGATCAAATCTAGTTTAATTCTTTCACAGTGGGTTAGATATGATAATTCTGGCATTTATTTGAGTAAAATATATTTCAAATAAAATTGCTCCGGTGCATTCTGCTGTACAGAACAGAGCAGTGTTGGGGTATCTGTAATATCAGAGTTCTGACATTTTGTGATGGTATTTTTTTTTTTGCAATGGATTATATAAGAAATAATTCGGGAGTTTATTCATTGACTCTCTAGAGCAAGGCATCTCCTTTGATATTTGTCCCAAAGGCAGGTATCAAGCTGCTCTTCAGGAGCAGATGTCCCCACTGGGCTCTGGTGGGCTGAGCAGTGCTTGTCCCCAGTCACCGCCGCGGGCGTGTAGAGGCTGCTGGCAGCTCTGGGATGTGCCAGTGACATGGTGTCCCTGCACTGGGGCTGCTGCTCTGTCCTCCTGCCCAGGACAGCTCCAGAGGGCCACAGCAGCCCTGCAGGTGCTGAGGTGTCAGTGTCTGCCTTGAGTGCATAATCTGTGTGTGATGAGCGTGTTCTTTGGCACAGCTCCGGCAGCCGAGGAGGAGCATGCCAAGGAGTGATAAGCAGTGCCATCTAGGGTTGAGCCTGGCCAGGATCTCATCCTCAGAGCCCTGGCTGAGCACTCAGCTGCAGCCCAGGGCTGGAAGGGTTCCAAGGGCAGAGTGTGTCATTACTCACACAGAAATATGGTTTTCTTTAGATTATAATATGTATTTTAAAAGTACTGAACAGCACGGCCTGAGTCTTAGCAAGAACTTATATCCAAAATACATACCTGTGCCAGGGAGACTTAAGGTTGTTTTTGCTGGGTCTGTGATGTTACGTGAAGTCTGGGGTGTTCCATGGTGTGTAGGGAGGGGATGAAGCATTTGGGCTGTTATTTAGAACCTTCTGGCTGCCTCATGTGGGAGAACTTCTGCTTGAGGAAGTTACTGCATATGTTTGAAGAGGAATAATGGAGTTTGATCATATGGTTGAGCAGACCTACCCACGCCAGATGAGTTGCCCAGAAGTCACTGGGTATCCTGTCTGGGTCTTGATGGCACTGCAGACCTTATCTTTTTCGGAGTTGGGATTGGAATTAAAAATTTCATCTTTTCCATGGGGCAACATGTTTGAAGTTCTGAGCAGCAGTCCTCTGACAGCACATTCATGTTTATGCCATGCATCTCCATTCCTTCTGCTTTACGGCTGAGGCATTCCTTAGGGGCAAAGACTGGAGAAAAGAACTGACCCAGAAGGAAAAAAAATTTGTTTTACAGATTTCTCTGAGGTTTGTGTGTAGCTTTGGGGGAACTCGTTAAACTTGACAGCAGATGCTCTGGTCTTGTCAGCACCATCCAGAAAGGCCCTGTGGTTTCGGCTTTGGATTGCAGTTTTCCACAAACACCCACATTATTTTAGGGTAAGGAACTGAAGAAGGTGCCAATGTTGAAGTTCTGTCCTATCCTGCACCCAAACTGCCCAGTCTGGGGTCCACACTGCAGTTATGGGGCTTGCTGGGGACACTTAAGCACAGCCTTTGCACCAAGCCATGGAGAGCAAACCAAGCCCCAGCCCTGGGTCCTTCTAATCCCCCGTCTGTCCCTGTGCCCTTGGCACACACAAAGTGCTGCCTTTCTTCAGGCAAACTCAGGAGCCAGTTCCCAGCTGCTGGGGGTGCCTGTGGGCAGGGTTAGGTTTGCATTTATTTTCACCAGTGTTTAAGTTCAAATGACTAACTTACTACAGCAAAATCATACTTTAGTGGACAGAAACAACTTACTTCCCAAACTGCTGAGCAGTCTGTGCCACCTTCTGTTGCCAAATTATAGCAGGATGTACAATGATCTGTGGATTTTATTTTTTTCTTCAACTGGGGGGTTTTCCTGGGTGAAAAACCCTCCCTATGGTAAAGGAATGTAGTGAGTTTATGTGAGGAGAGGGGCTGGAGGAATGGAGCCACATCTGTCAACTGCAGCTTGTGCTCAGCAATTCTTGTGAATTCTGTGGGCTTGAAGGGCCCCTTCTGACCCATGTAGCTAACCTTTGCTCAACTTTCAGTTCATCTTGAAAATTATTCATTTTCCAAGAAATTCACTTGCCTTTTGGTCGTGTGCTTTAGCCAGGGGGGTTGACAGTAAGCTCAAGCTGCTTAAAAGATAGTTATTTTAGAGATGCCCTCCACCCCACCCCAAAGCAGCAAGCGTGGTTTGCCTTGGCATTTCAGATCCCTGCTTCTTCCTGTTGGAATTTCTCTATTTGCTAGCTTCAGGCTTGCTGATTTCCTTATTTATTTAAATTTTTTTAACCCTTCATTTTTGTTTTCCTCTGAAAAGAACTGGTATAAACTTCTCTGTGTTCTTTCTTGGCTCTCCTGATCAAATGACTAAAGGCTGGAGTGGGAAGAATGTCTGGCCTTCAAGTCTGTGATCTGCTGATTCATAGATAAATATCCTATAAAATACATAGTTGAGCTGCTCTAAGTTTAGGGCTGAATATTCTTTCATGATCTGCTTGGGAAAGCAGCCACAACTTGACTCAGACTTTCCAGTTCAGTATGTCTTGGTTCCAGTATGATTAAGTTCATCAGCCTGACTTAAAGTGAAGTCCTGGTTCTTGCTCCTGTGTGCTGAACTCATCCAAGTGCTCTTGCACTGTTTGGAGAGCCAGGTGAGCCAGCCTTGATATCCCCCTTGCAAAGCTGCATCATTGTAGGCTTCAAATAGAAATATTTGTGATCCTGCAGCATTTGAAACTCATCCTTGCAGGGGCCCAACTAAATAAATTAGGCCTGGATTCAAAGTATTAAAAAGAAAAATCTATTTATCAAACTGTTTAAGAGTATGGGCAGAGAAGAGGCCAAAAGCTCTTTTCCCCCCTTTTTTTCCCTGCCCTGAAAAGGGAAGTTCAGAGAGGAACTGGTCTGTGTCAGTGTTTAGTTTTCTGTGGTGAAGAAAATAAATGTTTTTGTAAAATTTGCACTTGTGGGGAAAGAGGGAAAAGGGAATAATGAAGATGAGTGCTGAACACATTGAAACGTAGTCCCTACGTGGTTTTCTGTGGAAAAAAAATAATTATGTAGCAAAATAAATTATGTACAGTCTGAGAAGCACTTGTTTTCTTTCTTGATCTTGTTAAAGCATTTCTTAACACAATGGCTTTTTTTCTCAAGTATTAGCATTAATTACTGAAAATGTTAATAGGTTTTGTGGATTGTACAAGTGGGAAGACTAGAAACAACCTGATATTTCAAAAGAAAATAATATTCCATCCTCTAGATTCAAAGATAATTCAGGAAAGTAATAAAAGCTTGTGAAATCATACGGAAGAAAGCTTTATGTCACTTCACTCCTTCATCAGATAGAAAGCAAATACCTCATTTCATTGGCCAAAACTCTGTGTCTAGGAAATGACCCTGCAATTTTTTATTTTGCAAGTCCCTGACTTTCATACATTTCAGTGGTCTCTTCCTTTCCCCTCCTGGAGCAGAAATCTCACACCCTGCAAGTCTCAGGGCGTTCTGGCACTCGGGGCTGCTGCTTCCTGCAGTCAGCATGCACCAGCCATCACTCTGTAAATCACACACTGCAGGGCTTCATTAAAAATTTGGAGAACCATCTTATGACTGGGCTGATGATCTCATTTTATCCATACATGGTACTTATTAAATAAATACCTTTGAAGCATAGGAAACCGTCTGGGAACCGACTTGTGTTTCTTGCTCTGCTCTGTTATCTTAATTTGATTGGTAGGACAGAAGTCCTGAAAATATTTTCTAAGGGAAATATACATTGGAAATAAAGCTGTGCTATTCTTAGCTCTCTTTGCAAACTTCCTACTTTTTTTTTTTTTACTTTTTTTCACCCCCCCTTGTGACTTTGCTGTTCTTCAGTTGCTTTAACTTTGTATTTGCCCTGATTTCCCCTGAGGGGAGGATTCAGTGGAGTCCTGAGCACGTTTCAGACCTGACTCCAAGGCAACAGGAGGTTTTCCAAGAACTAATTCTGGCTGTTTCTATGAGAATCCTTGTCAGCACATTTTTTGCTGTAATGAAACGGTGAATAAACCCGAGTATTTTTGGTAACAGTGGTACACCACACCTCTAGGAGCCTGTCCTTTGAGGATGGGTGCGCTTGGAGACTCGGGAATTGCACTTCTAGTGCATGTTTGTGCTTCAGTTTTGAGGAAGTGTTTGTGCCAACAGGCTGGGACAGAAGCTCTCGGGAGTGAGCTCTTACTGTTTCACCAGGAAAAATGCTCAGCCTCTCACCTTCTGTGGCTATTAACTGGTTAGCTGGAAGTCAGAGCCGTGAAACCTGGCTGAGGGCGTCATCTCCTTCGGTTTGGTCTCCTTTGGAAAGATCCTGCCATTGGGAGGAATCTCCAGCATGATGCTTGATTTCCTGCCTGAGAAGGGCCTGTCGCCCATCCTGTGTCTTTGTCCTAGCAGACCATTGGGGCTCCCCACAGATGGAGTTCCCTCATCATGACCTCTCAGTGCTGTACCAACTTTGCAATGAAAATGCCCCTTCTGAGCATCCCAAAGAATGATTCTGGCGGTTCCTCCCTAATTCAGACCCTCCCAGTTCGGACTGTGTCACTCTTTGCTTTAGCAGAGTGTTGCCTGCAGTGTGCCATGAGTTCTTAGTTGCCAGGCCTTGTAGAAGGCTCCTGTGTTAGGAAAGTCAACAAATGCTTTGCAAGAGGACGTAGCTATTCACCTGAGCCTTCATTTTTACATATTAGTGTTACCTCTGCAAAGCCAGCCTCTGTATTTGATAGAGGGAGCAGCAGCTGGAAAACTCCTGATGAAGAGAAGGAGGAACCAACCACCCAGCATTTAGCCCAGCATTGCTGCACATTGTGTTCTGGACTTCCCAAATTGGATTGAACGTTTTGATTGAAAAGATTGTCAGCACTATGCAAATGAGAGGGAGAAGTGAAAGTGCATCTCGTGCAAGTAATTCCTATGTAGATAATTTGCCATAAAAATTTATATTGCAGTCCTTAAAACCTTCAGAGATTTATTCTGTCTAGGGAAAGGTGATTTATATGGTATTAAAACACTTTTTATGTTCCAGTCCTTTAGATTTAATGTTTATTGCCTATAAAAATGAAATCTTCCTGTGGATATTTAAAAGTTTTGGTACTGTGTGAAATATATATTCAGCTTAGAATCTGAAATGCTTTAGAGATGCAGTAAATAAGTGATGGAGTGTTACCTCAGGTTCACCAGCCTCGGCAGTCCAGCCTTACTCTAGGGCTGAATCCATTATGTAGGTGGCATTCTGCTTACCTTAGACATATGGTAAAGGAGAGCATGTAATGACAGAAGTAATGTGTAATTTTGTCATTCTGTTTTGGCTGAGTATTTAGGGCACTTTGTATATTTGGTTTTTTTGACGGATGTGTGTAGTCAGTATTAAAATGCAGCAGTAGCTTTATTCCTTACCCACAAAGGGCTGGATTAAAGCACAACATTAAGGCATGCTGCAGGAGTGTCAAAAGAAGGAAAAGCATTCTGCATCATTTCTCTAAATATCTCCTACCTATGGTAATGGGGGAGCAGGGCAGGCAGTGCAGGGCTGCTGCAGTCCCTGTGGATAGATGGGCAAGGAGGAGTCTATTTCTCATCTAATTGTTGGTGATTTTTGCTCTCCCTATTACTGCTTGGGCAGGCACAGAAGAAACTGTACTGCTTTGAAAGCATAATTCCCAACCTCACCGTGTAGGTCCCTCTCCCCTTTTATCATGGACAATTTTCTAGAGCATAATCTATCTGCCAAGAAATGTATCAAATACAAAGCATGAAGGATAGAGCAGCAGATCAAGTGAGGCTTTACACAAAAATAGGAAAATGTGTGTAGGAGGTTGTTTTGCCTTGTAGCTTCTGTAATGGTGGTGCCCTGAAGAAGTAACTGAGGTAACACGCTTTGCTTCTTCCCAAACATTTCCCAGCGTTTCAGGGTCCATCCCACAGCAAACCTGTGCCAGTTCAGCCCTAAACAGTGTCCTGCTGAGTGCTGAGGGAGATCGAGGAAAGGCTGTCGAGTCCTTTGGGGATTTTTCATCTGCAGCTGCAGGTGGATGGCTGCACGTGGAGCACAAAGATTAAAGATTGATTTACAGTCAGGTAACTCATACACCCAGAGATGATGTGCGGAATAGCGCTGAGGGCTCACCAGCAGTGCTTCCTTTGCAGGGGTACATCAAACAGCAGCCAGCAATCCCTTCCCAAACTGCTGTTTTCTAGCTGGAATCTAACATTCCTGTGGCTGCCTGGCCAGATTCCCCTGGAGCCCCAAGCCCTGGTCCCCAGCATTCTCACACCTCTGCCTCCTCCCCGTGTGGGAGGAGATGGGATGCAACTGGGATGTCGCAATACCAGGCCGCCAAGGGGATGGCACCAGTTCAAGAGGAACTCTGGTGAAACTTCCCAGGGCTGTAACTGTCTGTGCCCTGGCACGTGAAAGCCAAGGCAGCATTGGAGTAGCAGTAAAAGTCAGGGATGTAAATGCAGCACTTGATGCTCCGTGTTCAGCAAAGGTGTTTTGTTTGGTGTTTAGAGGTGAAGCCAACTAGGTATGCTCAGGCTTGAGTGGGTAAGGCAGCTCTCAGACTGAGACAGACAACAAAACACACCAAAGAAGTATCAGAATAAAACCTTTATTTAAAAAAATATACAACCAACCAACCTCCCACCAAAACTTAACACACCCCTCCACTCCATTTTTATTCTGGTCTGCAGAAGAGCTTTGGGAAGCCAGGATCGTATTCTAAATGTGTTTTTCTGTGTGTTGTGAAAGAAGTACTTATAGGGTTGAGAGATAGGATTTTGCTAAATTTAAGAGAAAAACAGTAGCTGAAAAAGTACTTAGGCATTAGCTGGTGGTTGGTGGTCTTGGCTCCCTCATTGTCCAGGTTTACATCCCTAATGTGAGGTGACCACTGCATTTCAGGCTTTCTTTTCCCCCAGTGCTGGTTCTGTGCATCCAGAGAATTTTCTGCAAGGTGTACTTAGTGATCTGCCTTGGATGCCTGTCCATAATGCAAAAATTAAACTCACACATTTCTTGAGTACTGAAATCTGAAAAGCCTGAAGAGGTTTTAGGCTCTCTGGGATGCTGCTGTTGGAGCAGATGTCTACAGATGTCTTTGTGTAGAAAAAAAATTACTGTTTTAGTTAGATTATCCTTTGTACCTATCACCCAAATACACTGCCAAAACCCAGCTCTGGTGATCTGATAATTCCATGGTTTTGTGGAGTTCCATATTTGCTCACTTGCTGCTTCTGCAATAAGCTTAGTAGCTACATGTACACTCAGAAATGAGTTATCTTTTAAATACGTACATTTCTTTAGCTACATCTTTTTTTCCTCTTTTCCTAATCATGAAGGATCTAAACTGAGCAAGAAAGAAAATCAGTTTCAAAGTGAAACCTCTATTGTTTGATATAATGTGCAGCATGTTGTGTCATCTCAAAAAAGGCATTTTTGGATCGGTTTCATACTGTCAGGCCTGGGGCTCTATAGTGTTCCATCGGTTTTCTCAGCAGAAGTGTTTGCTGGCATTTGGATGAGGGTGTCCAACCTCTTGTCTGCATGTATGAAAGCTAAAATTTGGCTTCTCTTCAAGAGTGTCTAGATAAAGGATGGAGATACTGGAGGCAGTGATTCTGAGAGAGTAGCTCAGAGGTAATCCAGCTATTTATTTGTGGTTTGCTGAAAAAGCACATGGGGATGGAGAATGGCAACAGCAACTTCAGGATGTTCACTAAAAACCTGCAGTTTGTTGCTCTAGTCACCAAATTCAATGCTGGTTTGGGGTCAAAAATGTGTTTCTCATTAATATGTAATATAGATAGGAAATTGTTCATGAGAATCTGACTTTTGTTCCTGAAGGGCTTAGATAATCACAGAATCATAGAACAATTTGGGTTAGAAGGGACCTTGAAGATCATCTACTTGGTTTCAGCCACAGCAAAAGAGAGGGGAGGTATTTGCATTTTATCAGAAAGTGGTGCTCTTTATTTCAGTTTTTGTACAGGGGAGAGAGAGATGTGTGTGTATTTATATATACGGACTGAAAATCACTGGATGAGAGAGTACCTGGAAAAGGCACAAATATAAATGATTTCTTGGTAACGAGATCACTTGTGTCCCTGGTACATCCTCTACCTCCCCAAATTGTCGGGAAGCAAAAATTACTGTATTGGAGATAACTGTATTTGTAGTTTCTTTCTGAGTGTGGGGAGGGAGTGAAGTAATCTGTTCCATCAGCTTGTAAAACTGAGCTAATTAACAGACAATCAGCACTGATTGAGACAGCTGCATTCTTTACTGCGGGATTGTAAACACAGAGTCTTCACAGAATTGTTTTTACTGCCCTAAAGTGCAAGAAATTGAAATTGTATTTGATAGCCAAAATTAAGGACTTTTTAGTGCCAGTGTATCATAGCGAGGTTGACAGTGCCACTGCAGCTAAATCTGTTGTTTTCATTCTAGGGTGATTTGTTACAGTGAATAGTGGTGGAATTCTGTAAATTATCAACAAAGATGTTTTAAAAAATGTGTTTTAGCTGTCCTGTCTACCTTAGTTGTGATCATGGAGCAAGTAGATAGATACTGGTTATCCATGCCTTGGTGCTCATCCTGGGAGGCATCTACTGATTGGAAATGCCAGATTTGCAGTGTTTAACAACTATTTTATGAATGCTTTCCTTAATACATCACTTCTGGAAGGTCTTTAAATAATTCCTGATGTACAGTTTTAGGGTATGCTATTAGAAATGCTGGTTTAAAAACAGTCAGTCCATGTTAAAAATACAGAGAATAGTCCTTGTGGCTCTGAACCAGCACCATTATTAGCATAAAGCATGTTAGTTTTTGTTAAATGCAGTTCTGGCTGCTGTCAGCTCCAATCCGGCCTCCTTGTGACTGTACATCAGCTAATTTTACTTCATGAGTCAATTCTGCTATTTTCCTTTTCATGTCACAGAAAATGAGCTTAACTAAGTACTGCAATATGTTGTTGGGAAACACCTAGAAAAGGCATTCTGCATTCCACCGCCTCTGCCTCTTGATTTCAGTTCAGCGTGAAGTGTGGTTGGTGTTTATTTATGCTGGACTGTAATCATCCAGATTAAACATAAAAACCTGTAAAAAAATCTCTCAAAGGCTTGAAAATCTGGTCTTCTCTTTAATTGTCCAAAATATGTCATGTTTGCTGTTGGCATTGAACACCAGATAGACATTTTGCATCGTGTGTTGTCACGCCAAACTGAGTCACTGTTTGGGATTTAGATCAGAAAGGATACTAAGATGCCTAAATGGGACCTTTTAGTAGTAGGAAAAGCCTAAATAAAGAAATGGTTGCTTTCTTGTTTCCTATTTATATCTGTCATTTTTAGAAAACATCCACCAGTTGCATTCACAGGCAACTTCTCAAAAAAAAAGCTGTATTTTTCCCATCATGGGAAACTGCCTAAACCTTACAGCAATGCCCAGAAAGTCAACAAACTCAGACCAAGGGAGGAAGCATGTTAGTCAGGAGTCAAGGACCGTTCCCTGGAAACCTTCTGCCAAATACTCTTCCTGCTTAAATTGTTTATCAAACAGCAATTTCATTTGCCAGTAATTTTCTTCTGATCTTGTTTTTGTTACTACTGTTTTCTTAACACAAGTTCCCCATCCAGCTTCCTTCTTGTCCCTCTCCTGTGCCCACTGCTCCATGGAGCTGTCAAGCAGCTCTTCCACAGGCAGGAAAAGCCACCAGTGAAGGAGCAAATCAGAATTTAAATGTGTCTCTGGATCAGCAGTAAAAGGGGAGGTGAAACTGGGCCTGCTAGAACGGGGGCACTGGACAGCGTTTCCATTATGTATTTTATAGGTTTTTCCCTAGTGTACTTGCCTGTGGTTAAGGATTTTAAACTTACAACAACAAAAAATTCCAAGTTCTGCCTAGCCCCATCTTTCCAAACCATATTTGTCATGGTAGGATAGTTTATTCATCCATTATCCCATTTCTGCAATGCCCAAAAACATGAGAAGGGAGCAAAACGTGAGGTGATTAGTTCAAGTCCATGGTAATTTTTTCCCATCCCTTAAGGAATTACTTTGTTGAAATGTGGTTTTAAAAGTATTTTTAGGTTGCTTTTTCAGTGTGTATTTATACTTTTGTTGGTAAATATTTTATATCCCAATGTTAGGAAACAGCTGAAGTAGCTTTGAGATTGGAAATTGCATTTGTAGACTGAAGGATTATTAAGTGGTGGCTGGGATGGACTCAGTCTGTAATGGTTAACCTTGTTAAAAACTAAAATTAACAACACATTTCATCAAAGAAGAATTGTGAATTTTTGTTCTAGAAGACAGTGTAGTTGGGAGTTGGGCGAAGTTGACTAAAAGCTGAGCAACGAGTTTGTTTTCACTTAGAATAAAACCAAAAAAGCTTGAGTTTATTTTTTTTTTCAAACAGCAGGTTCCCAGAACTCACACTGAAACACGCCTGTGTGTGTACATATATTATTGATTTATTGGTGGCAACCTGTATAGCAAGTTATAAATCCTGCTCTGTGTTACAGGACGTGTCTCGCTTTAAGCCTGGTCATGCTTCATTTACCAGCACAGCTTAGGCTGGAAAGGGGAGTAACTCAATACTTTAAATGATGTAACAGAGCTTAGTTAAAGAGTTGAACTTTCTGATATTTAAACCACTCTTTTAAGACTACGTTTTACTTTGATCTGTGGTCAAAAGAATTATTTAATGTAGCTCATGAATCTGATCTTCCTTGGAAGTAAGACATTTGCTGAAGGTGTGTTATTACAAAATGGCAGCGTAATCCTCTTCCACCTGAGCTGCTTTTGGGCTTCAGACAAATGGCAAGAGCAGTGCATTCAGTAGTTTGTAATTATTCATCAGTTAATTGCCTTTTATTTTAGATGTTTTTCCAACTTAAGGGCTAAAACTCATTTTAAAATTGTCTACCAAAATGTGTTTTGTGGATCATGGGTCCTGTGCTTCTCCTGTCTGGAACCTCCTGGTTTGCTGGGATCAGAAACACCGTGAACATGTTTTATGGATCATGGATGCTGTGTATCTCCTGGCTCCCAGTTTGCTGGGATCAGAGACGTGGTTAAGCTCTTGGTTTTCTCTCAGTGTCCTTCTCTATTCCCTGTCACCCGTGTGTGTGGAGGGCTGAGGAGGGGACAGGGGACATTCCTCCTGCCCCGAGCAGCTGTGACAGAAGCGGAGGGGATGGGCAGGGCAGCCTGGCCCTGGTGGGACCCAGCGTGCCATGATCTCCACAGAGTGGGTTTTATGTTCTCTGTGGCCACTTCAGCCATGGGGTAATTGGCTGCTGTGGTGTGGCCAGAGCTATGGTCAGTACGGCTGCTGGCCTTGTGGTTTGGTCAGCCTTTGATCAACCAGCGAGATAGGAGGTCAAGCAGATGGACTTTACACTGGGTCTTGCCCAGGCAAGGGCTGTGCAAGCAGCAGTGGGTTTCCTTTGGTTTCCCATAATTTATTTTATTTGGCAGAAGAAGATGCAGTTTGAATCCCCACCACCCTGTAGCTGGCCTGAAAGTCACATACACTAAGCTGAGGCATTTTTTTGTTTCTTTCACCGTGATTAACTAGTTCATATGTGATGAACTTAAATTTATCTGTAGAAAGCCAGCACAGGGCAGTTGAGCAGGTGTTCACAGGGTGCTACTGTGATTTTACTCCATGGCCAGTGGATGGTGGGTGAGCAGATTGCTCCAAGTTAGAGCAGCATTCGCTGCTTCCCACTGTCCCCTTGCTATATCCATCTGAAATCCTACCTTCTGGGAAGACTCACTGCAGCAACACTTAAATTAACTCATTACTTTTTAGCTTTTTCTGTTGTAGCTATTAAAGCAACCGGTTTGAACTTTTGCTTTTAAGTGGAAGAGTGTGAAAATGATGGTGTGGGAAGTGGGTGAAGCTGTAGGCAGTTCCCCAGCGGGACGGGAGCTGCAGCCGGCTGGCTGTGGATGTGCTGTGCTTGCAAAACCAAGGGAGCCCTCTCCCCAGCAAACACTCACTTTTTAGCAAATTTATGTCCTTTCAAAGTGTGATGAACTGCAATGCAAAATCAAGCAGAGTGTTAAGTAACTGGTGGAGTGGGTTTGCTGACAGTTTCTCTGCCGTATATTGAGCCCAAACTGCGGGTCTTTGGGTGAGGTAATGGAAGCTGGTGGTTTCACACTGTGGAGCTTCTGTGGGAGAGCAGCTTGGGAGAAGGCTGGGAAAGGAGCAGGCTGGGAGATGCAGAGAGAAGGGAGTGCTGCTGGGTCTGGTAAAATCCACCCTCCAGCTGGTTTTTAGCTTGCCCAATGCTTGAGGTGAATGGTGCTGCTGTAGGGGTGAGGTGAGGGTGGACCTGGTGCGAACAAAGGGATTAGTGACGGTGTGGGGTAGAAACTGAGGAACAGGAGGAGGAGAGAAGCTTTGGGGTGAAGATTGAGGGTGCTGTGAATGAAGCCTGAGCATCATTTCTGGAGAGAAGTCAGAGCACATCACCCACGTGGTGCCAATGTCAGCAGGGCTGGAGACCCTCGGGCCTGGGACTTGTGCAGTCATTCTGCACCTCGGTTTGAGGAGGGATGGAAAGGGAGTAAATAATGCTGGAAGAAGAAAAACTGCCTTTTGAAACAAATGGGCGATGTTTCATTGTTTTCTTGAGTGAGAGAAAAAGCTTGTTCAGTACAGACCTTTGGCATTGGATGGTCTCCAGTTCTTTGCATTTTCTAAAAAGTTTTGAAATCAAGGTGTAGAAGAAAAGACAGGAGTAATCATCTTGGCTCTGGCTCTGCCAGGCTTTTTCCCTTGCAGTGCATTTGTTGCTGGCATTGGTATGACGTTGGTGGTTGCTTTCTGCTGATAGTAGCTCCTTCAGAAAAGCCAGTGCTACCTTTCCTCTCTTGCAAGATGGTTTGATAGGCTTTGCCTACATTTGTGGCACTGGCTGTTGTTGTTGTGAGCAGACAAAGCCACAACTCCTTTTTTTTTTTACATTTTCCTTTTGAGTTTTTATTTAGTAGCCTGCTAATTAGAATAATTTTAATGATGGCTCCATTGGCACCTCTGTTCTTGCTCTCTTTGTTCTATGCAGCGGCCACCACACACGTTGACTCCCTGTCCCAAAAGCATTGCACAGAGCGCTAAATTTGTTCCAGTTAAAGCTTGTTTAAAAGCTTACTTGGAGTCAAATTACTTCAGTATGCGGAAATAAAATGCGTTTATTGAAATTTTCTAACTAATTCTGTGTGTGAAAGGTACTTGCATCAGTTTGCCGAGTGGCAAAATGCTTCTTAAGAAATGTTTTCATGCTTGTGGGTTTTTACTATTTTTTTCTTCCCCTGGGAGTGTAAATTACAGGTATTCTGGTCTTCGTTATTTGTTCAGCAGTCACTGTTGAATTGTAAGATGGGATCATGGTTCTTGAGATGTTGTGCTCTTTTTGGATTGTCTGGTCTTTCCTTTTGCTTGTTTTAGAAAGGGGCTTTACAGCAAAGCTGACACGAACTCTGCTCACAGAATCCTTACGATGTTTTACCTTTCTACACACTTTCATCTTAGAACTGGGGCTGGCCTTTTACAGTCAAAACAGACATTAATAAAAATTCCCAGTGTCAGCCCTGTGGTTTCTCCCCCAGTCATAATCTAGAGCGTTATCAGGTGAACATGGCTCTGTTTTTCCAGAGGAACACACCAAGCTTTCAAAGCAGTTTATAATTTCTGAAATATTTCTGAAATACTTATATAATCGGTATGCTGGCTGCTGGACAGGTGAAAATGATGAGGTTTTGAGATTGAAGGGTGGATTGCCTCATGGAGCAGTTAGGGAAATGTAAAATTTCCCCAAGACAAGTAGGCTGTGTGTGTGCGGAGTTGTGCCAGACGCTTCTGCACTGGTGTCATCCTGGCACTGGGAAATTTTCCTTTAATAGGAAATTAAAAATTGCAAAAAGCTACATTGAGAGCTTTGATAGATCTGACAAATGCAATCCTGTGAGAGGATAAAAACAGAAATGAGACTTCTGAAAACTCCTTTCAGTAGCAGATTATCGGTAGACTGGGGATCTGATTGAACTGGTGATAAAGGGAAATACCTTAAATACACAGAAACAGGATTTCGGGGAAAGTGGTTAATGCTGCATTTACTGGTAGAAAATTCCTAATCTACATGAAGTTGTGGTTTGTGTCGGTCCTTGTAATAAGTAAAATGAGGTTTACGGTGAATCACAGAATCATTAAGGTTGGAGAAGACCTCTGAGATCATCAAGGCCAAGCTGTGACTGATCTCCACCTTGACAACTAAGCCAGAGCACTGAGTGCCACGTCCAGTTGTTTCTCGAACCCTTCCAGGGGTGGGGACTCCACCACCTCCCTGGGCAGCCCATTCCAATGGTTGACCACCTTTTCCCTGAAAAAATTCTTCCTGCTGCCCTGTTAATCTCTGCAGTCACATTTAAGGCTTCCAAAGGCACAGCCTAGGCTTTGCGTCCATGTCTAGAAGCCTACAGGAAATAATCTTTAAGTTTGTCTTAAAGTTGTGATATGTGTTTCTTGCTCCAGTGTAGGAGTTTTATGGTAAATGCAGCAAGGATTAAACATTTAGATGTGGGAGAATTACAATAGTTTGGGATACGGTCACAGTACTTGCAGATAGTTATTACAAGTTTTTGTAACTCCTTCCATGTGAGCCATGGGAATACTGGTTCAAAGCAGAGACTGAGGACTAGTTACGGTTGTTGGAGCAGCTTTTGGGGGAATTGGGATGCTGAAGTGTGGTGGTTTCTTTGGTTGTGAAATGCCCATGGCAGGGCAGTGGCCAGTAACTGTTAGAAATGGGCAAGGGAACAGAAACTTCATAAATATCCAAGAAAGTTGAATTTCTTTCTGAAACTGTTTTCGTAAGTGAGTTAATTTTTAGGACTCAACTTTGAGAGCAGCCACCCAGCAGCTTCCAGGTCTCAGGAATGGAAGGGCTGACTTGAATCTTCTTGTTGTGGAAAGGGAAGGACTTGTTGTGCTGAACTGGTCAGTGGTGCAGACCTGCTGCCGGGTGATTATCAAGGAATGCATCTGGTAGGCAAAGACATGTCAGCCGTAAAGGAAAACAACCTTGAAACTCGCCTGCAGTGAGCCCAGAGTTTCATAATTACTTGGGGTCAACCTAATTGCAGGCTGGTGCCAAAAAGGGGGATTCCACAGCCCCCTCACTCCAGCTGTGTTTTCCCAGTCCCTGTTGTAATGGTGCAATTCCTTGTGGGCACAGCTGGGCCCTGAACAGGGAGCTGATTCAATGCAGCAGAAATTAAGAGAGGAAGGATGGGATGTTTTCAGCAGGCTGGCTCTGCGCTGGTGGATCTCATGCAGCCATGTCACCATGGGGTGACAGAGACAGGATGAACAGAGAGTCTAACAGCGTTTGGAAGTACCTGAGTTAAGAGAACATAAATTCACTCCAAGGTGATTGTTGTTACACTGGATAGTGGATTGACCCTCCTAGTTTTAGATTTTTTATTTCTATACTGCCTAAAAGAAAGCCTTTAATGTTTGTTTTCTGGGGACTGCTTCTAATGACTCCCACACTTAGGAGCACAAGACTTTCTTGTCTCCTCTCCTCCCACTGCCTTCCTCCCACCCCCAGTAAATTTGTTGAAATGGGTCAAAGTAGAAACCCTGGAGAGAGTTCTTTAGTTATCTCTGAACTGCCCTAAATCAATGGGACTTTGGGGCAGGGGGAGGGATAATGGTCTTATTTGTTCTCTCCCAAGATGTGCTCCAAGCAGTGACTCCCTTTCTGCAGGGGTGATTGAATGGTGGCTATTTTGGGCCAGAAAGTTCATTAGCCAGTATTGAATCAGTGGAACTAAAGCTTCCAGGCTTTGAATCCTTTCCACAGCCAGGTCACCGCTGCAACACCTTTGAGCCCTGGTTTTTGTTTGCTTTTCCTTGGAACCCTTTTGATTTCAAAGGTGTGAAGGATGATACTGAGACATGGGCTCCTATTTTTGACTCTCCAAGACACTTCTCTCTGTGCAGAATTACATCTCCTTTTACTTGTTACCTACTTAGAGGGTGATTGCAAAGCTTGGGAAGGTGTTTACCTCTGAGTGTTACACAGTACTCAGGTTTGAAATGTTGAAATTACTATTATTTACTCCTTAAAATGAGCTTGCTTGCAGAAATAATGCATTGGCCACATTGATTTTTTTAAACAAATTGGGCTGTCTCATGAGATTAAATCAGAAGTATGAAAAATCTGCCATTAGTGCTTCTGGGTTGTAATCCTGTATCTATTACTATGTTTAAATAAATGAAACTTGCATTGTACAGAGTTCAAATCAAGTAAGGAAGAAAAGATTAGCGATTTTCCAAACAGTTTTGATTTGGGTCTTATTAACTATGACATGGCTTGCAGATTTAATATCTTATTTTGTATCAAATCACGGGGTTAGATCATGGGGTTCCTCAGCTGGAATTGCATCTTACACTCTCAGTTGCTCATCAGTGCAATATCTGGAGCTCGTGGGCTCCAGCCCCCAGAGTCAGACAGCTCGGTGCAGTGGTGTGCTGGCAGTTCTCCTTGGCAACGTCTGTGCCTGATATGTCACAGAAGGAAATGTTTTGTGGTGAGGAATTATCAGACCTGTCCCAAAAGGAATTCAGAAAGTAATGGGAAGGCGCCCGGCGTAAGCGCGCCGTGGCACCGGTATGAATCAAGCAGCGAGGGTGAGAAAGTTCTTTGTCATTTGCTACCTGACTCTTCATTGTAGCACAAAATATAAAATTTTACTTATTTTTTAAATCAGTTCTTTTTCTTTCTTGTCTCTAAACTTGCAAGCACAGGTCTTTAAAAGTCTTTCTTTTCCATAGGTCAGGTTCCTTGCTAGCGCTCGCTATCGGAAACCAAAGCACTTGGTTCTTTGCTCGACTGAAATTCCCTCTTACTTCATGATTTGTGTTTTCTTTGCTTGGCTCTAAATGTGTGCTTCCTTTTTAAATATAGTTTTCCAAGTTTCTGGCCGTACCAGATTGTTTATATTTTTTAAAAGCCTTCTGCTTAGCCGTTATATTGCTCTTTATAGTTCTGCTTAACCACATTGGTTTCTGTTGCTCTTTTTTCTTGCATAAACTTAGCTGGGATGAATTTCAAATGTGGTTTATCCAACTGTTAAGTATTTCCCACTTTTCTGCAATAGATTTCACATATGTTACAGAATTCCAAACCAAGATCTGGTGGACATATTCCTGTTTCTTTACTCAAAGTCAGATATAGAAGGATTTTTAAGCATTTCAGTGACAATATTTAGGTCACCGGCTCCAGCACGCCGCTTGGCTTCACATCCATTTGTCATATTGAGCTGGTTTCTAAGGATTAGTATAACTATGGTCCATATATTTATTAAAAAAGAAAAAAAAAGAATCTTAGTTTTATGTTAATAAACCTAAAGGGGGAAAAAATATTAGTCCTCTTGAGTTGGGAACTGCAGAAGGCTTTTTATTTTCCCTCCAGAGGTCAAACTGTGGAGTTACCTAAGACTCATGTCCATCCTTCCAGGATTTACCCATTCAAAAATATATCTAAAATGAAGAATTAGGCTTTTTCAGAGTATTTAGACAGTAGTGTCTGTATCTATTGTCAAGTCAGCGACTTGACCTCCTATTTGGGGTCTGGTATTAGACCTGACAGGAGGTCCCAGGCTTGTGCTTTTGGTCCCTTAGAGGTGGTTGAGTTATGAACAAATTCCAGAAGCGTGGCAAATTTCTGGTGGAGAATACTGGGAGTTTTGCAGGCAGGTTGGAGGCACGTTGGCAGAGGGATGAGTTGAAGGTAGTCTTGCTCTAGCACATCATTCTTCCTTTTCATGAACTTTTCTCAGAGCCAGGTTTTTCTCCTTTTGAATTAATCAGAGGATAAAACAGTGCCAAATTCCTTTTATGAATTCTTGGTTCTCCCAGTGACTTGGGGAATGATGTCTGTATCTGAATGGATGGCTTTGCCTTTATTTCTTCATGTTCTGTGGAAATGCTGCAGCAGAGGCATAAACTGACACAGAAGATTGAGTATTGTTGGTTTAGGCACTGATAAGTGACCCATTCAGTCTGTTACGGTGACATTTGGAAGCACAGCACTGAGTGCAGGAACTGGGATGGGGATAACACACTTGGAAGAAGCTGGGAAACAGTGGGACCTGTGCTTTAGCTCAGTAGAAACTGTTGGAAGATACTCTGGAGTTCATCAGGTGCTTAAAAAAAGATATGTTTTGGAGAGGAAATGGAGATAGCTGCTAATTAACATTGGAAGAATAGATTCCAATAATAGGAAAAGATAATTTTGTATTCAAATAAGGCAAGAATTAAATGGAAAAGAGCACTGCACTGGAAGTATGGAGTTATATACAGCATGTCATAGGAAATTAAGAGTGACTGAAGCATAACCAGTCTAGATTCAAGTATAAGATTAACCAATATTAGAATTAATAAATTTTTTAACAGGATAACTCAAAAGGGGGAAAACCAATATCTTTAAAAAGCAGGCAGGTGAAAATAAACCTGGTTTGAATATGTCCAGTATCTGTAATCTTGACTGGATTAGGGAATTTATTAGGAGGTGTGTCCTGTGTGCCACTGCTGCTGTCCTGTGTAATGCTGGGGTGGAGCCATGAATAGTTTTGAGAAAAATGGTGATGTTTTGGTTGCTTGGTGCTTTGTTCTGTGCTGCTCAATATTCCCAATAACATGATGTATGGGGTTATTTTTTTTTTTTATTTCTGTGACAGAGCTCTGACTGTATTTCCTTTTTTTTTTTTTTTTTTTTTTTTTTGGTTTATGTTTCTTTTTCTTAACAGAGAGAGCTCGATACCACAGCAACGATATTGGCGAACCGGCAAGATGAAAGTGAGCAGTCCAGGAAAAAACTTATTGAGCAAAGTCGTGAGTTCAAGAAAAACACTCCAGAGGTAAGGAGAAAAGCTATCCCAGTCTCTCCTGTCTTAGGCATGTGGAAGTGATGATTTCTTCTTAATGGTTTATTTCTATAATTTTTTGTATGTATTGCCAGGTCCTTATCTAAATCTGCTTATCTCTGATGTTTTTCTCATCAGGAAGCTTTTGCATTCTATAAATACTGAAATACAGATTGATGTTTTTAGAGGAAGCATCAACAGTGGCCTTGAAACAGGCTTGCTCTAAATGATATGATAATGTAAAACCTGGAGAATTGCAAAAAAACTCCTTTGCCAATCCAAACTCTCCAAGCACTTGGATGTAGAAAATGACATTTCACTGCCTAAATAAATTTATATCAAGGGCATAACTTCAAAGATGCTCATTTTTCCATCAAAAATCAAATTAAGTTTTGCTGTTGATTTCACTGGAAACACAAGGTCAGGGCTGAGCCAAACTCCCCTGGGAGAATGTGCATGGAGCAGCTGTGGGGTAAAACTTGCAGGGACCAATGGGCAAAGCTGGGAAAGGTGAATATTTTGTGTGAGAAGCTGGGAGTGTTTAAACTCTTCCTGTGAGCTTGTGCAGTGTGTCTGTGCACAGGCATGTGCAGTTACCTCAATCCCACAGATAATCCCACTTTGTTGCCTCCTGAAAGCAGAGCAGTGCTTAGGGCTGGCTGGCTCCTCTGTTTGTTTTGTGGATTTGGGTATTTTTTCCCTGCTGATTGCCAGCAATCTGTTCACCCAGGAATGTTGTGGCGTTCCAAAGCCAGTTCCAGATAACTGATACGCCAGTACCAGCTCCTTCCAAGCCTCTTCCTGGGAGGGAAGCAGCAGGCAGCTCTCCTAACCTTTATTGCTGCTTCTCCAGTAGCAGATGCTGCTCTGCTTCCTGTGGGTGCAGAGGGAGGGATGCTGACCCAGAGAGGGGAAAGGTAATGTGGGAGCAGGAGTGACTCGTGGGGGAGAGGCAGTGTTGTTTAACCAGTGTCCTGAGGAGACAGAAATCAATTCTTTTTGAAGAAAAAGTAGAATTTGGGGACTGTGGCTTTGAAGGAACTGGGCTTTTTTGAAGAGTGAGAGGGAGAGGGAGAGTTGATGCACTTTGCAAACTGTTAGGAAGACAAGAAGGAAGGAGAGAAGTGAAAGAATGTGGAGGGTATAGGAAATTGTGCAGAATCCAGAAAATACGTGGAATTCTGGGGCCACATTTTCAATTGTTTGCTAGAAGCTCAAGTTCATACTACAAAACCTAACTTGTTTCCTGCTGCCTTCCTTTTTTTCCTATAAGGAAAATGACAAATTCTTCAGAATGTGGCTGTAGCTGCCAGCTCCCATCTGATGGCATGTTGCAGATTTCAGGAGATTTCTTTAAGTCAGTTTTATTTTTGTGGAGCAGAAGGGGAGCAACAAACAAAAACCCCCAAGACACTACACTTTTAAAGTGCATTGGGAGAGCACCTTGGTAACTCAGTGGGAGAGAAATGTACAGAGGCAAATAGATCCTCTTGTACAGAGAGATAGAGTGGGAAATGATATACAATTAGTCCTTCCAGTAAGGAGGATACAGAATTTAAATCATTTGATGGGAAGGTTTTAAATATTAGTTTACAAAATACAATTCTGTAGCCTCTATTCTCTTCTAGAATATGTGGGGTTTATTTATTCAGGGACTGCATTCAAAATAACACTCTGAACATCCCCAGTGTTTGAGGAAATTGGGGTCTGTGCTAGATTCTACATCCTCTTTTGTCCAGGAACCCCTGTGGAACCACACTCATTTATAAGCTTGCATGGATTTTTTAGGTTCTTTCTTTGTCTGCCCTCTCTGCTGTGGTTCTCTTCTGCAGCTTTGTTTCTGAAGAGCAACTTCTTCTTTCTCTGAGAGAGAAAGGCTGAAAATGGGATCAAAGGATTAGAAGAAAGTATCTGAACTGAAGGAATAGGCAGCTGTAGCCAACTTGAGATGCAGTTTTTGCCCCAGGAGCATGGAGGGAGCTCAGATGTAGAAGCTCTGTCCTGTCCAAGGGATTTGGTGTGGTAGATGTGGGTGTCCAGCTATCCCTGCTGGAAAACTGCACTGGATTTCCTCCTCACACAGAATTTAAAGCTTGTGGAGTGTGTGTTCACCTTCAGTTGTTTTTTGCACTCCCAAAAAGCAGGGAGGTCTATGAACATTTCTCAAAACTTCACAGTTTTGGGAGACAGCTGGAAATCAGAAGTCAGGATGAGTAACTGCAGCTTTGTCTAGAAGCCTCCCCAGAATGGGAAACATCCTTGGGATGGACAGGGAATTCACAGGGGGCCACTGGCATCTCGAAACCGATACATTTATGTTCCTAAAACATCCACTGTGCTCTTTCTCATAACAAAAGAGTTCTGTGGTAGAAAACCAGCTTGGATGCACAATGTTCTTCAGATAGATAAATAACCCAGTGTACAGCTCAATTCAGATTTCCACGATGAAGTAACAACTTTCTTGGCATTAAAAAAAGAAACAAAGCCACAAAGATGGAATTGTTAAATGTAACAATCTGTTTCAGAATTGTACTTTCCATTTTGTGTTTCACCCTGCCTGCATCCCTGTCGGTGCAGCCCTGGTTTAGGCTGTGCCAGCATCTCTTTTCCTCTGTCCTTGCCAGTCCCACCATAAATCAGGAGACAAGTGTGGATTGCCTTGACTTTCCTACTCATTGCTGCCTCTAGACTTTCTGTAATATCTGCTTGAAAGTTATCTCCTGTGCAGCAGAAAAGGATTCAAACAATTACTAAAAACGTTGAAGATACTTCTGTTTCGTTTTACTTTAAAAATTGTGACAGATCTATTTGGGTCATTTCTGCCTTCCTTGCAAATTACCAAATTGCTGCAAAAGCAATACAAAGTTTTCATGTTTAGAGGAATGACCCTAGGGCTTTTGGTATTTAAAAATGTTAAAATACTATTTCTGTCTTGGCATACTGGGAGACGACTCTGGGAAGAAGTATCTCATGTTTGGGAACTTAATGTGAACAGAAAATTCAGTGGTGGTTGTGCAGAAACTTCTAGAAAGGGTTCTTAACCTGTTATTGCAAAAATACTCTTTACCTCCTCACACCTTTCAGGAGGTCGTGTCAGACCTGCTGCTCATAGATGTTTTGGAGTATTTTCAGTCTCAATTTGTTTCCCCCTGAGCAGCTACTGTGGAAGGCTGAGACTGGTCAGGAGATTACTTGAAACATCAATTTTACATGACTGTTACTTGGAAGGCATCTCAAAATATATCATGTGAATTGCCAGCCTGCATCAGATGATTATTTTCTTACAGTGACAAATCCTGAACTGTTGTGACCGGCTGAGATATTTTGGGGGTATTTTAACCCCTGTGAAATTCTTGTTTTACCTAATTCTGTCCTCTTATGCCCATTCTGGTGTGAATAAGGGAATCTTTGAATAACCAGCTTTCAGAGTTGGGGTTTTGTAGTCTCCAAATAATTTCAGGTGCACAGGTTAATAATATTGGCACAAAGTGTAGATAGTTCCTAATGTTGATAACTTTGCTTTTGTTTTTACCCAGATTCTTAGTTCAGTAACCACTTTTTGCTTGCCCATTTCTGTTTTAAGCATTGAAGAGCTTTTCTCATACTTCCACTTTTAAGCCTGTTGAACCTGTAACTCTCCATTGCTTTTCTCTATGATTTGAGCTGTGGGGGTTGTTAATTACCAGGCTCACCTGAGCCAGGGGTCATTAAACTGAGCACAAGACAAAAGACCAGCCTGGGAGGCCTGGGTCAGCTGCTCCTGGGAAATGAAATAAGCAACTAATTTTATAATGGGAGATCATGAGCTCTAGAAAATCAGGCAGATGGGAGGTGCCTGCATAAAGGCCAGATTTAGAGGCAGGAGCTTGCCCTGTTCCTGTGGCCCCTTGTTTTTATCCTGATGGGTAAAATGGTAAATTGGATGGGTGACTCCTCACTGTTGTTGCCCTTTGCAGTTTCTGGGTTGTAAATGTATTCAATTGATGAGATTGAGAAAGTCAAGATTACCTTTAAATGCCCAAATTCCCGTCTGAATCCTGTAAAGCAGATTAAAGGTTCGATGGGCAGAGTTATGCAGGGATGTGGGAGAACCTCCAAGCACAGAAATGTAAATTCTCAAACAAAGATGCTCTGGAAAATGGAATATGGGACGGTGCTAGAAAACAAAATAATACCTAAACACTGACTGGGTCGAGGGAGCAGCCTGCTCACCCTGAGCCCTTGGTTGATCTCAAATAAATGACATTTACCTGCCTACACCAAACCTGTTTTCCATCAGTGCCACCCAAACCATCCCTGTGCTCCCCATCCTGCTCCATCACCGTTCTGCAGTGCCCCAAAGAGAAAGAAAGATGCCTGTAAAATCTTCTTGTACACAAGTAATAGTTTTATTCATCATGTTGCTTGTCAAGGTGATGCATATCTTTAAGATCCATGAGCTTTTTTAAAAAAAAAAATCATTATAATTGCAAGTCATAAGGAACTAAAGGAAATTAAGACAGTTATTATGGAAGGGCTCAGTTTTTCAAAGTGTAACATTCTTAAATTCTTTGTCTCCAATGTTTCTGGAGTATTCTACTGAAATATCCAGTCTCTACAGCAAAAGATAATCAAATTAATGGTAAAAAAAAGAAAATTAATTCTGCTGCTTGAATTAGTTCTTGAAATGAGAGCAGGATCTTCAGAATTGTGGGTAGTGAATTGTGTTGATTCCCAATGACGTTGCACAGTCAGCTTTGGTCTAGTCTGTGTGACAAAGTGGAAATAATAACAAAATCTACTGAAAACACACAGTCTGTCTGAGGATAATTGATGTTCTCAGTGTCTGTGTACAGAGGGGTGAATATTGATTTGCTGCCATCTACAGCTGGGTTGTTCCACTCCTCTTACTGCTTTCTTTTTTTCCTCACCCCCCCCCCCCCCCCCCCTTTTTCCTTTTCCCACTTTCCCCTTCCCCTTCTTTTTCCCCTTTTTTTTTCCTTTTCCCACTTTCCCTTTCTTTTTCCCCTCCTTTTTTCCTTTTTCCTCCTTTTTTTCCCTTTCCCTCCCTCTTTTCTCTTTTTCTTTCTCCCTTTGATGAATACCTCTCCTTTAGGATAATATTTAGGTGTCATGTCCTACCTTCCCATATTTTTATTCTTAAGAGGTTTGTTTGCCAGGTAAATGATTTTTATGATAATTTGTACTACATAGGCTTGGTATTTCAAAAGCTAAATGGAGAAGTATATTATTATTATTATTATGATGTGACTTTCTCAGAATAGTAAAAGAATCTATCTCCATATCTTTAAATGTGATCTAAACACCAGTCTTATGGAGTCAGAGGGGTTAAATGAGGTCTAAGCTGATCCTGGACAGATTATTTAATACATATTTCACTTTAGCATGTTCTCACTGTTGACAGGAAACCCATCAGAATTTCTGACATCTGTTTCTATATTATGATCTCTTGCTGCCTTTTTACTGGAAGTGAGAGAACACTAAGACAGTTATGATTCACAGTTGTATTTTTCTAGGATTCTCCTAAAACTGACCTCCATTGACCACATTGACCATTCCCACCACACTCAGTAAACTTCATTAATTTATTTTTTTTTTTAATTGTCTTTATGGTCTTGACTTGTGCTGTTTCCAGCAGAGCAGGGTTGGCAGCAGAAGGTGGGCAGCAGAATCTGTGCAATTTATTTGGGAATAACATGGCTTGAGAAAGGCCTTTTACCAAATGAGGCCATACTTTGGGGATTATTGCTATGTAGGATTTCAGAGTTCATGATTTTCAAACAGCATTTTTAAAGGTCTGAAACCCAGGCAAAAAGTTCCCCTGACCTGCAGAAGTCATGAGTGTGCTGTGTGTTATTAGGCAGAGAAGTTTAATTTAAAGCATTTTTCTGAAACCACATGACCTGGACCACTTTGAGTTACTGTTTCTATCTCCATTTGCTTTCAAGTCAGGATATCCTTAAATCAGTTTTCTACAACACATTTACCTCAGAAGTCTTTTTGTAAATCTGAAAATATACAGGCAATTACTTTATTCAAGAGTTCCAAAAATACTCAAGAGGGGGACACATCTGATTCAACTGAACTCATTAGAGCAGTTGAACAAATTAATTCCTCTGAAGTCAACTTGCTCTTAGTAATGTAGATTTATTTCATTTGAGCATTTTCCTGGTTGAGAGCTGAAGAATTCACTTTTCTTCTCACAGCATTGGTTGCAGGTATTGGATTTCAGCAATGCCAAGGGTGCAGCATTTTCCATTGCAGCAAAGGAGAAAAGGGGGTATTTTGGGTATTACTGTGGTTTACAAAGGGACACACTTGTAAGCAAATATTTACAAGTTAATCTCTCTTGTTAAGCCTTTGATGCTGCAGTGAGTTTCTGCTGTCACTGAGACTGAAAGAAGGCAAAGCAAACAGTTTGTTTTTCCCTGGTTGTTCTTGCCTTTGCTTGAACCTCACAGGGCTGACCCAGTTGGAAAGTGGCCAGGGCAGGGGAAGGTTGGGGGTGAGGGCTGAAAGAGGAGAATGTTTTCAAGGTCAGAACTAAAGGAAAAAAGCTCAATCTGACAGAGCATTTGTCATCCTTCCTCCTGCAGAATGGTTGTACTTTATGTAGTGTGCATTAAGATATAACGTGATTTATTGATGTATCATTGACTGGCTTTTAAGGGAAAATATTGTCATTTTTTTAGCTGAAATAGCTGAGATTTTTCTCACTGTGGTACCAATAATTACCAGCCATTCTTACCTTCTATTTTATGGTACTTTTAAAGGTAAGTGGAACACTTGGAATTTGTATGGAGATCACTCTCCAAGCAAGTCTGAAGTTCAGTTCCTAAATTTACTCTGAACAATAGTTTGACTTATTTTCAAGAGTTATAAAAATAACAGGCATCAATATCCCTGCTCTTCCTTCCCATGTGTATTTACCAAGAGAAGAAATAATTAAACATCTTCAGTTAGTATTTTTCATTTTCTACTTTGTGAACAAACATTCTGTAACCCTCAGCTCATCTGCTGGACCACCTCAGAGTCACTCAGGTGGAATTGAAGGAACACATTGTTCTCATTAAAGTTATGATGTTGTCACAAATAACTCTTTTAACAGCAGTTGCCAGTTAGGAGAGATTCCTGTCACTGCTCTGACAGTGGATAAGTGAACAGTTGGATCTGCTTGAAAGAGAAGCAGAAACTATTACATGTGGAGTAAAAATACTCACAAACCAAATGCCCAAGGTACAAATGACAGTTTGAAGCTTTTCTATTAAAAACCCTCCCAAATACCCCAATTTTCTGCAGGGCTACTCTGTTGTGGTCAGTTTTGGATGAAGTCTTGATTTTTGGAGGGAGAAATGTCTGTAAAATGCTCTTAAAACCTATTGTCTTCCAGGAATTTTTAGTGTGTTTTGCTTGCTTAAAACAAAAAAACTTGCTTCCTGGTAACAATTTTAAAGTAAATTAAATGACAGATGAGAATTAGAGCAGTTGAGAGTAATTTTTATTTTGGAATTCTTTTTGCATTAACACATCTGCAGTGTTGATGAATATATGGAAAAATGAAATTGTGCTTCTATCCTGCCGTGTCTCCAGTGTGACAATAAATCACCTTTTTTTCCTTTTAAAATGTCTGGCCTTGTAATTTATGTTTGCATAACCCATTACTAAATTCATAGTAGGTGTTTTAGTTGGCAGGCACAATTCCAGGGATTCAGTGGACCTATTTTAATACTGAGCTTTTGTTACTGTTCATAATTATGTGTAGAAATATATGTATTTTCTTAATTATAAAAAACCCAGCCTGCTTTAACTTTGGATCTCCTCTCACTTCCTCCACACAAAGAGTGCTTTAAAGCTTTGAAAGAATTAGTGCTGTTTTGACTTGAGAAAAGGAATGGATTTACCAGGCTGAGGGGTTTTTTTCCAGTTTCGAAAAAACGAAACCCCAAAAAAGTGATAAAGTACAAAAAGCAAAGTTGTGATGCATCCCTGGTGCTGCTTAGAATTTTTGAGGATTCTTTTTATTTTATAGTCCGGTTGTAAATATTTAGGGCAGCATCAAGACAGTGTGCAAATAAAAGAAGTTTTATTAATAACCATTATCTGGCCTCTGGTAATAAATATGTATGACTCACATAGGAATCAACCCACCCAATAAATATAAAAGCCATACAAAACCATTAACAATTTTTAATGGACTTGCAGATGGAATAATTTAATGCAACTGTAGTTACTCAGGTTCCAAGTCCTGTAACTATTCCTCATCTGCTTGAAAGCTTTCATCTGAAATACATTGCCACCATTCGAGATTCCACCTTGTCTCTGTTTAAAACCATAAAGCTGTGGTTTCACAATTTTTGAAGCACTAATGCTTATTTATGGCCATAGTTCTGCACTTTTTAAGTACAGAGGTGGTTATTTATCTATTGAATGTACACTGACTTTGTAAGAAGGAAATTTTTCTTGGGAAGCAGCAGCACTAGGGCAGTGTTCAGCTGGAAGGATGAGGAGTTGGGAATGAGCTCTGTGCTGGTCCTGGGGGTGCCCTGGCACAGGATTGCCTTTGGGACATTGCCTGCAGCCAGCTGGGCAGACATCACCTAATTATTCATTATTGCCACCCAGGGACACGGGGGTTGTGGTTTCCCCATCCCTGGAAGAGTCCAAGGCCAGGTTGGATGGGGCTTGGAGCAACCTGGGATAGTGGAAGGTGTCCTTGTCCCTGTGGAACTGGATGAGCTTTAAGGTCCCTTCCAACCCAACCCACCCTATGATTCTGTGATTATTACTCATTAGGATTGAAGCTGTTAAAGGACCCAAACTTGGGACGCTTCTGCCCCAAAATGGCTTTCTTGTGGTTCTCTGAAATAGAGAAAGCAGTGAAAAATGCTCAGTTCATAAATGAAAGCAATCTGGTTTGTGCAATTGGTGAGGTAGATGCAGCATCATCACATCTCATAAAAAGCTTCTGCTGTGGTTTTCTGTATGTTTTGTTTCCTACTGGGTAAATAACAGTAATTTAAAGTATTTTGAAGAATTTGTCAGGTTTGCCAGTGTGTCTGAGAGTATGTGTGTGTGTGTGTGTGTGTGGGCACCGAGGACCTTCCAATAAAATATTGCAAAAGAAACTTGTGTTACTGGGCTGAATGCTGACGGATGAGCTGCTCCCTGAGGAGAGGCACCTGCAAACATTCTGCAGTTCCAAAGCTGGTTTTAATCCGAAGCTTTCATTCGGTGCGAGATGCTGCTGGGAGTGCTTTTAAAAACGCCCGAATGTGTTAAGACTTCCCAGTCCTGTTTGTCAGAAGCGATTTGAGCGCTGAAGAGCCAAACTCTGCAGCACTTTCAGTGCACTTTAGGGCATGTCCACGCCTGCAGTGGAGCTTTGCTAAGGCTGCTGGTATGGCCATGGCTTTCAAAGGCAGCGTTAATGCGTTCCTTGGCTGGCAGCAGCGGGCGGCTCCTTTCAAGCTGGCTGGGCCTGGCTCTGGGGACTGTGCTGTACTGAGTTCCCAGTGCCACATCCCCCAAGCCTTAATCAGACAAATTAACCTGTTGCTGATTATCCCCTTTGCCTCTAAGTCCTGCTGATGAAGTGCTGAAGAACTGGGATGGGTCAACCAGCAACGCTTGATGAAAACAAGAAGCCAGAGGTGGGCTTGGGGCTGCACTCACCTGCCCTACCTCAGCAGGAGCCAGGTTACCCTGCCTCCAATGCCTGCATACTTGGCTATCTGGAAACACTATCCCTTGCTCCTTGGGAAACTCTATCCATTGCTCCTGGTGAAAGTACACCCATTCTTTGTAGGAAACTATCCATTGCTTTGTGGAAAACTATCCACTGTTCTGTGGGAAACTATCCACTGCTCCCTGCACAAGCTTTTCTGAGCCTCCCTGGGCTGTGCAGTGCTCAGCTGGAGGAACTGGGATCAGATTTGCAAATCACTTCGGAGCAATCCACTCTTCCTTTCTAGCAAAATCAACCGGGCACTTGGTTCCAGCGAGCAGCCAGTGGTCTCGATGACGGGCAGTGTGTGTGTGAGATTAGAAGGAAGAAAATCACCCACGTTCATTTCCATGCTGATGGGATGCTGATCAGTCCTATTATCACTCATGGGAATGCTGAAACTCAGCTTAAAACCAAGAGTTGAGTGTGGAAAGCAGCACTCCAGCGTGAGCTACACCTTTAAACCCTGGCATTGCAAAGTACACGTGTTGCTGCCCATGGTGCACTTGGTTCATCCATGCAGGAAAATAAGGGCAGCAATAAAGAAATGAAGTGCTGCTTTGTTTGCAGAGGGAAGACATTATTACTCTGAAGAAAAGATTTAAACAAAATCAGCTAGCTGGTTGAAGTAGTTCTTCAATTAATGCTTGAAAAAGCAATAAGTTTAAAATGTTCTTTCAGTCAGTCACAGGAAAAGGCATATATTAAGCTCACCTGTTGAGAGGATTATCTCTGCTAAACACACTCATTTTACTTGAGACCAAAATAGATCCTTAAAAAATTAATACTGAAATAGGTTTACAGCTGATAGAGAGATTTCCTTCAGACCTGTTTTGTGGTATGCTCATCTGCTTTTTCAGGAATTTTAAGCATTGAAGGAATGAAGTCAAAGCTGCTGCTTGTCTTTGAAATGGATGCCTCTTTGATAAGCCTCTGATCTCTGTACCCAGAGTTGTAGTAGCAGATTCAAACACTGATTGTAAAATTGGGAGACTAAAATGTAGCCACGACAGCTTCAAACACTCTGTCTCTCTGTCAGATTCAATGCACAGGACATTGCCAGGAGTTAAAACGATGCAAAATTAAAGTAGCCTACTAAATTTACCTGCCATGGAGAATCCACAAAAGAGCTGCCACTTCTAATCCTCCAATTCGTTTCAAATTATTATTTTTTCAAATTGGACTCCCTGATCTCTTCAGCTCAAGCTGTTGTAGAGATTTGAAGAGCTGTCTCTTCTTGTCAGATCACTGGTTTAATAATAATAATATCTTACATTTATATAGTCCTTTTCATCCTGCAGCTTCCCGAAGTGCTTTACAAGCTTTCTATACACAAAATCATGCAACCACCTCTTGGGTGGCTGCTGCTCATCAGCTGCAGAAGTGTCTGGCAGCTCGTTACCCTCCTTCCTCGCTCACTTGAAAGCACCAGGGAGGAGTAGAAGACATGGAGATGATCCCAGTTCATCCCAAGGGGATGAGAACCACTGCTGGGATGTTCTGCCCACTGCAAAACTGGGGATGCAGTAAACAACAGCCATCACTATGGCCTTGCTGGTTTGTTTTCTGATGATGTTTTTTATTCCATTGTACTCACAGTCTGAAAAAATCCCTCAGTCTCTGGAATTTGAGGGAGCAAGAGGAGTAACTTTGTACCACTCCTTTCAAAAATGTACACGGGAAAGTGCAGGTACCTTGACTATAAAGCAGTTATTTAAAAAAAAAGAGTCCAAACCTCTACCCAGATGTTCTTACTCATCTGTTTTTGTTGGAGACCGATGGAGAGCTGTTCTGACCTGTCAGCAAGTGCCTTCAATGGTTTCTTTAAACCTCCAGAACCTGGGGATGATGGTGCAGAACAGATTTTTGTCAAATTAGTTCTAACTCTTAAGGTAATGATTCCTGGGAGGGAAGAGGCATTGAAGTGGCATGAGGCTGCTCGTTAGTGGAGGAGGCACAAAATGAGTGCAGCCACTCTGCATTGGTTCTCCAAGGGAAAAAGGCCAAGAGCACATTGATGGAGGTTTAGACACAATTAATATAATGAGACCAGGTTTCTGTAATGATTGATCTGGCTTATTTTTTTATTTCCTTTAGTACTTCTTGGTTTGGCTTCAAGTGTGCCCTTCCCCAGATTGCTGGTGCTGAAAGGTATATTAAACACAAACCAAAAAAAGTCAGGGACAGCTAAACTTAAGAGTTACTGACACATCTGCAGAACATCCTGCTGTGCTGTGCTCATCTGAATTTGGATCATGTCCAACCTCATAACTTTTTCAAATTACCCTGAGTTTTGTGTTCTAGACACCATTAGAGACCATTTACTGTGTCCAGATTGACTTCAAATAATCCTGCCTTCTTCCTTATCCACCCTCTGGGGGTGGAGAGGATGCTAAAGAGGAAGGCTCCTCTTCTGCCTGGAGGGAAGGGTTTTAACTTCAATGGTTAGGAGCCAGGAAGAGGTAAAGCCAGAGGCACAGACATGGTCTCAGAGGCCTTAAATATGTGGAAAAATAGAAAGTGTACATCCATAGACACTAATGCTAATGGACACTTATCCTGTCTCTGGCTGTAAATTATTGAGATCCTGCTTCTATCTGGTAATGCAACTTAATCAGAATCAGTTTTACTGCTCTGACCCCACAGGGAACCTTCTAATTTCATTTTATTTTACATTTTGTCTAGTCACTGTACTAGGAAGCTTTGTATCCAGTCTCCAGGAGAACTTTAAAGTTGCATGCTGTTGTATTTACCTCAAAACACTGGATTCAGGAGGCTGCAGTTCAGTGCCATAGCTTTTTTCTTGCAGTCCTTCAGCTGATGGTCAGTTGAGAGGACACAAGGTGCCCAGCAGTTTGCAGTCCTGCAGTCTGTTCAGGGCTGGGGTGATTAAAAACATCCCAGTGCCATGAGCAGAATTCCCCAAGGCAGCCTGCTGCTGGGCTATCCTGTGCTGAGAACCTCTCTCTACAACTCCTGCATCTTGCAGCCTTTTTAGGTTGCAGCTTTTGCTTTTCTCTCTCTGTAAATACGATGCCTGTGGTGTTGCTCATTGCCTCCTCACAGCCTCAGCGCTGGATTTGGATTTTTCCAGTCTTCCCATGGGCAACAGCAGCTTTGTAGGCAGGAGGAAACCTGGAAATCAGCTGTACAGCTTCTTTACACATGTGCATGGAAGATGAACATCAGTTATCGGGGTATCCAAAGGCACGATGGTGGCACAGCATTTTACGGCTCTCATGGAGGATTTTTCCAAGGCTGTGCAGTGTGGAATGGTGTGAGATCTCACCTTGCCCATCCAATTGCTGCCTCTGCCAGCAGGAGGTGGCACTCCTGCCATCTCCTCTTCCTCCATGAAGGACAGTCACCAATTTTGTGCTGTGCTGGCTGCAGCAGAACTTTTACCTTCATATAGTACAGATGGCAAGGGAAGGGATTTCTCTGTCAGGTAGAGGCTGAAGGGTTGACACAGCTGCAGGTCAGCATCCTTCCTGCTGCTGAGGTAGAAGACACAACATCTGTGTGCTTTCCAAGGGCATCATTCCCTGCCCAGTGTTGGCAGCAGCATGTCCCTGCTGGTGCAGAAGGAGATGGGGTGTCCATCTCCCATGCTGACCACGAGGTGAGCGGTGCTCGTGCACCTTTCAGTTCACTACCTACCATATTTTTTTTCTCTCAGCCCAGTCTAGCAGGTTTCTTAAAGGGATTACACTCCCAAGCCTGGGATTTAAAGCTGGGTTTAATGAGTTTGATGAGCCTGTGTAGCAGACTTGCAGAGAAGCCTGTCTGTCTAAGTAGCATTTTTAATAGCGATTCCCCCTGCTCCGGAGATTAGCGAGATTAGTGCGGGAGGGCTTCTTCCCCATGGATGGTGCCACATAAAGACAAGCTCTACTGATCAGTGTTTGCCAAAAAATGAGTGTCTTTACACTTAAAATAGTGGCTCTCTAGTGCTCTAGAGCCCTTTGTCCTTGGGTCAGCACCGGGTGTGAGGGGTGCAGGGTGTGAGCGCCGCGCCGTTGGATGCTCAGCTGCATCTCCACAGGCTTTTACCCTCACCCCATCTGCTGTGGAGGATGCTGCTTGCAGATCTCCCAGAAGTGATAACTTGCTCTAAAAAAACCAAAAGCCAGCCTTCAGGATTACTTATTAAAGAAAGTAATCTGTGAATTCATGTTGTTCCCTTAAATTTCTGTTGGAATTCTCTAACTGTGAGCTGGCAAAAAGGCACTCGGATGTTCTCTGTGTATGTATTTGCATATATATATTTATGTGTATGTACACACATTAAAAGTAGCTCTACTCAGAGATGAAACTGGTGATAGTGTCTTAAAGCAAGTGGGCAACAGAGTCCCTCCAATGGACAGGCTTTTCCACTGAATTCTGTCTCAACAATAGTGTTAGCACATTTTTAGATGTGTGAATACATATAAATAAGTCTTAGAAAATAGCAACTGATAAGGAATTTTTTATGTGAGCAGTAATTGGGTAAAATATGTAAGGGTAGATGGCATGTCTTATGGGGTACTGACTCTTAAAACCTATTGCTGGTCCAAAATTAAATATTGCTGTTCTGTTTTCCAAATCAGTGTAATTATAGAGCAAGGAAAAAAAGATTTCTGCATACTTTTAAATTTTTTTTTTTAAATAAAAGATGAAAGAGACAACATGTTTTGTCTGTGAGCTTTTGAAATATTAGCAGTATTTTGGGGAGATAGATTTGTTGGCAGAGTGCATATTGTTGGACTGCTATTCAGAAACAGCTTTTGGTGGGTATGAGGATTTTGATAAATCTGATAACACACTCATTTTTGTGACCTTAAAATAGGGATTATCCAGTGACAAACCTTGGGTGAAAAATGTGGATAACTTTTCTGAAAGTCCCCCTTATTACTGCAATGGTCACACATGAAGTTCTGAGGCACATTGTGTTTCTTTTTTTTTTAAATACCTTCCTGCTTCAGAACACAGATGAGAGAGAAATGATATTTGGGGGGATTTGGGGGCATTGTTGTCTGTTTTCTGCACTTATTTAAATTAAGCAATCCTTAGAGTATAACCTTTTAAAACACACCCCTGCTTTACACCTGTACATATGAGCCTGGAAAATGGGGATGGGGACAGCAACCTGAAGAAATAGAAGATCACATTTGAACACTTGTAAGTTGTCTTTTCCCAGTGATAGTTCTTGGATGGTTTGTGTTATTTTCAGCTCTGTAAAAGAGGGTGAAAAAGTGGGGATTCTCCCCTGTTGATGCAAGTAAGTGCAAAATGCTTGGCATCATCTGCAGCATCATCTGCAGCATTTAAGGATAAGCAGATATTTAAGTGCCAGCAGCATCTCCAGGTTTCTTTCTTCCCTCAGCAATGATCTGAAGGAAGAGAACGAGGCTCACAAGTCCTGACTTGCTGCTGCCAAATAGGAAAGGCTGTAATTGAAACTTTGGCATTGGCTGCATGTCCCTTTCATAAGTCTTTGCTTTGTACCTTGCAATATTAAAAAAATTGGAAGTGAAATACAATCAGGTGTAAATGATGTTATATAAAATCTTATTGCCAAATCTCTGCTGTTAAGAAATAAAGTATTTTTTTATTGAAATGAATAATTTAATTTTACTGGTGTACTGATTTTTTTCTTGCTCTCAGAGTAGGAAAATTGGTAATTAGTATTCCAATAACCCAGTCCTATGGAAAGATTTGCCTGTTGTTAGATATCTTATAATTTATATATTACATAAAGCCTAGTGTGTTCCATGCTTTAATATTGTTCAATCATTTAAAATTTGTGCCAGGAACCAGAATCTAATGTTGGAATTAAAGTCAGAACATTCAACAGCTGCATTTGTTGACTGCAGAAGACAATGAAGGGATAACTGGTAGATATGTTGTGCTTAAACCATCCTGGGTTTTAATTCAATTATTTAAGACCCTTGGACACAACACTGAAGTGTCTGTTAGTAAAATTTGCACACCTTCTCCTTTGTTGACAGATAAAAATGAAAAGATTGTCTTGAAATGTGAGTGAAAGCTGGGTTCCAAATGGCAAGGAGATGGATTTGTAGCTACTCTGCTGCTGCTCCCCTTTCCCCCCCTTGTTGTTTAGGAACAAATCCTGTGTTTGTAGTAGGGATTTTATACAGTGATCTGCAACCACTGTGGTGCCAGCAGCAGAATGGTGTTTGTTTAATAAAAGTTTGAGTGAAAAGAACCTTGGTGTTTGGTCTCCAGTGCAGTCACTTTATGAGCTGAACATTCTGGAGCCAAAATAAGAGAAAGGTATTTAAATCTTTGAAGCAGAGCTGTTTCTGAGAGTTCTAGTGGCTTTTCTTAATATCTGTGGGTGGATTTAAAAAAGAAAAAAAAAGGTGCTTAGCAGATAAATATAATGAAATGTATCTTTTTAAAACCAGGGTCTTTCAGGTTGGGATCTTTGGTTGGAGACTTTCCAAAGCTGGATGACTAAGTAAGAAAAGACAACTCCCAAAGCTCCTGGGTGGAGTTCCTAGACTGGTACCAGCAAATTCCCAGAAAGGAAAACAATTGCTCCTTAATTGAAATTCTTTCACCCAAAGATTATTCACTTATCAATACTCTAAAAATATCCTAAATAGTTTCTCAGAATTCTAAAGAACAGGGGTTGTTTTAACTGGGGCAGGTGTGTCATGTTCCTTCAGCAATGGTACATGTGCCCTATGATGCTTTTTTGTGTTTCTTTAGTATTTGAGAGCAGAAAGGAAGAAACAGAAAATTAAATTAGGTGTAGTACAACACAGACTGCTCCCTATGAGGGAACACTGAGAAAGGTCAAACAATCTAAAACTTCAGTGTTTTCTTTTGAAAAAAATGTATATTTTTCTATTATTTCCCTTTTTTGTATTTCTGTTCAGTGTAAAACCCTAACCCTAACAAAACTACATTTTTCTGTATGAGTAGCTTGACTTTCCTCAGTAACTCTTGTGGAGTGTTGTGTGTTCTGCTGAAGTGGGGGGTAAATGCCAAATTTTTATATACAACATGACATAGTGAGTCTGTGTGAAGGAGAAGAGAGCAGTAGGTATTGCTGTAATATTTGTAAAATGCTTTCTAGATAAACACTAAAATGCTTTGTAGATAGACACTTTCCAGATAGAACAGATTGTTGGAAACCTGTGATCTTGCCATCAGTAAATCTTGAGGCTGTTGAAATTTCAGCTGCACCTTTCTATTGTGTTTCTTATGCATGAGCTAATCAGGAGGTGGTTTGTGGTAAGTTGGTGAGAATAGCAAAAACCAGGTTGTTCTCCACACAATATCAGTTACTTTCTTCAAAATTAAATTCTTGGGGTTGATAATCTATAAAATGTGGAATTTTCAAAAAATATTAAATCCTTTTCATTGTGGAAAGCATCTTAATTATTTTGAGGAAACTTCCTAGTTGTATACATTTGGTATTTTGTTGTACAGAATTTGCTATTTTGTTGTTTACTTTGAATTTACTGCTTAAGTTTTTATATTAAAGGCTGATGGTAGATTCTTGCCCACTTACCTTGATTTGTTTCAGACCTGTCCTCAGTGATGCCAGTAAAATGCTGTCTGCCCCATATCCCTTGACTCCTTCTTTTGGAGGAAGAAGTCACTGAATCTGTATCGTGAAAGTCTTGTTTGGACTTTGAAAACAAACTCTTCTCCCGAGACTACTGAACACTCTCTGAATATTCTGTGTTTATTCTGGTCCTTAGGCTGGACCTGGCAATACAAGAAACCAAGCCAGAGGCTGGAATTCCCAAAAAAACTTCCCTGTGAAGGAGAAATGTTTAGCAGGAGCTGGAGTTTCCTGATTATTGAGCAGGGGGATGAGATGGCAGCGGGATCGATAGGGAACGTTCTGTGGGGAAGAGTTCACATCCAGGACATTTCTGTGCCAGGGAAATTCTGCCAGGGATGGCAGCACAAGTTTTTGTATTATGTTGAAAGTTTATTGTCTGTGTTTACTGTCCTGTTAGAATTATTATAAGCTACAGTCCCACATGTTTAGTTCTGGTATCTGGCACTGTGAGAACCAGGTAGGAGCTCTCAGTCCAACTTCTGTTGAGATGCCTTTTGTTTCGCCCTTCCTCTGTTGCTGAGGAGAAGGAAAGGTCAAAGAGGACTTTCTAAGAACCTTTCTGCAAGAAGCACTGTCATTGCAAATAAGGATTGCAAATGCCTGTAGGATGAAACTTTTTTTTTATTTGCTGACCATCAGTAGTAATTAACCCTTACCCTGGCAAAGACTGGAGCTCTGTACAGCATCGGTCAAGCCACAGCACTGAGTGCTGTTTAAACCAGCCAGTTCCAAGCAGAGATTTCCAAGGATGTGGAATTCTCTGTGGCTTGCAGGACAAGGTGATACCTTCTCTCTTAAGAATGGTGAGTGAGGCTGAGGAGAGTTCTGAGAACCAATCAGACACAGAAAGTCTGCTTCTCAGGGAAGTGGAGCGCTTCCTCCTGGCCTGGCCTCTCTTTATTTGACCATCTCTTTCCTCAACTCTTCAGTGATTCCAACTAATCAGATCTGTATCATCATTAGTCTCTTACGGCTTTGTCTCTTACCAGAGATTTAACAGCTTAGGCTTTTTTTTTTTTGTTGGCAAGATTAATGATGGTGTTTTCTTTCCATGGAGATGGTTAAAGTTTTAGTATTGTTTTTGTCAGGTCGGTAGTTCTGAGTAATTTTGGTGGCTTATTTATACAAGAAGTTAGTTTATATACTCCAGCTTGTACTTATTCTGGCTGGTTCTCTTAAATCCATGTAAAGTAGCAAAGTAGAAATGCACAGTAGAGGAAAAACTGGAAAAACAAACCTCTGGGTAGAACCTCTGTGCTGGTTTAAACAGATCCAACTGCAGTGCTGCTACAGGAGATGGTCTCACCCTGCACTGCCCATGTACTCTTAGCCCCTTGCTTGTGGATTTTTATATCTGTTTGTGCTTAAAAGTCAGGTATTTATTTAAAGACTGGCAAAGCGATCAGTAATCCCTATGTGGGATTATTCGCACGTGCTTGTGTAATGTATTTCTCAAGAGCCAGATCCTGCAGGATAAAACTGCCTATAAAAATTGAACAGAAGTACTTTCAGTAGAGTTCCTGAGCTGTGAAGGTTTCTCCCCTTGCATGAGGGCATAGTCACTGTCTTTAATCCTCCTTTTCTTCAACTGAGGAGACCAATTCTCTGTGGTTGCATTGAAAAGCTCAGCAAAGCTCACAGCTTCTCCTTTCCCCTAATTTGACCCCAACTGCACAAAGTTGCCTGAAGTTCTTGCTTTTCGCATCGACTGAAATGAGCAGGTCCTAACAGGACTCTTGAATTTCACCAACTGCCTTATTCTGGGTTGGCTCCATCTTATCATGTGTAAGCCTGTTACTGTCCTCCAAGCTGGAAGTGCAGTATTCCCCAAGCAGAGGTATTTGGGAAAGGTTCTCATAAAAGAGCTGCCTTGAAGTTCCAGTTGACCAAAATGGCTTTTCATGGGAAGGTGTGCTGATAAAGTTTTAGCTGGGAATGGTTGCTCCCACACAACACATCCCACAGTGAAGGAAATTACCTGAGAAGAGGTCTGGGTTGAGGATCTGAATTTCCTGAGGATTTAGGTCGGGATCCCTTTGCTGAAGTGATACTGTGGAATTAGACAAGAGCTATCCATGCCCTGCACAAAGGGTTTAACTCTGATCCCCTGAGGTGGTTTCCATTGTAAAAGCTTTTCCACTTGCAGTGCAAAGAGAGATTATGGCTTTAAGGTGAACATCTTCTCCTGAATTACAACTTAAGTTATGAAGACTTTTTTTGGACTCTTTCAGAAAGTCAGTCTAATTCTGAAAACACAAGGATTTGTGATTTTAAACCCATTTGATTTGTGGCAGTGACCAAGCAGGCATTGGCTTCCACCTCTCCTTCCTCGTACTTCACCCAGTTTTGATGGCTGGGAGAGAGTTGGTCATTTCCTTTATTCTGTTTTTCCTTTTTAATTCTGAAGGGTTTTGTGGGAAGGGGGAACTGCCATGTAGCTGTGCAATACTTTGCAGGAGATGTGGGAGGTGAAAAAGTGGTACCTGATGGTGTCCCCTTGTCCTCTGTTGTGGTAAAGACCACAAAGGGAAGTGCTTGAGGGCCCTGGCCCCCCACCTCAGGTGAGACTCTCGGAGCAGATACCCTGCACACAGGATCTTTGAATCAAAGAGCAGGAACAAAGATGAAGAAATTCCAGAGCAATTAACTTGTGCAATATTTAAATTATTTTTAATCATGGTTTTACCTCAAATTATAATTTAAGATATATCATGTAATCACTAGTAATACAAAATGAAAATGGAAAGGGCATGTTCTTTCTTCTGAACATTCTCCATATAATAATCAGCTAATAACTCTGTCTGCTTTAATTCAAAAAGTTCCACTTGCCCAGTTTTTAAGTTGGCAGGCTGCTTTTTAATTCTTCTCTTCTAATTTGTTGCAACATGTATGAAATACACAGGTTAATTTGAGTAAATACAGTGAAGTTAATCAAAGGAAATGATTACAGAAGGAACCCAAGAGGGGAGCTGGATATCGCTCAGGAAGGCATTGTGTAGCTCTGCCAAATTAATTAAATACTACTGGTTAAAATCAAGGCTTAGTGATAAGAATCTTGTTGAATTTGGGCTACAAGTGACTTGTTTTAATGGGTGAAATGATGACCCTTTTTTATTTCCTGACAGATTGAGTATTCTCCTCCCTCCTGTCACTTTTAACTCCGAATTTCTGTGTGGGTTTCCTGTAATGGGCCGAGCAGGAAAGTTCTGCTGCCTCTCTCACATAATTCCTGGAGGCCGCTGCTCCGTGGTGTCCCTGCGTCACCGGGAAGTGGCCGCGCTCCCTCCAGAGCTATAATTAACTCTCCGGAGCGCTCGGCTCAGCGCCAGGAAATCAACCCCAATTACTGTATCCCCTTGTCACTAATGCCACTTCATGGCTCCCACTAATTTGAGGTGGCAAGTCCCAAGTTCCCGTAGTAAAATCGCCCTTTTTGTGCCGTTTTTCTCCTTCCTGTTCTGTTATTTCTGTTTCTCATTCTGTTATTTTGGCTCCACGAAGTTGCCGTTGTAAGGAGAGTTACGGATCATCCCAGAAAATTCTTGTCAGATAATTGCAGTGATACCTTATAAACAGAGGAGGTCTGGAGTTGTGCTTGGTTTTAATACAGTTAAACACAGATCAAAGGGGGGCAAAACCCAGAAAGATCGTCTTTAGATTGATCAAAACTGTGTCTGTACTTAAATGAAGATTCTTGTTGGGGGATTAAGTCAGTGCTGCAAATTAAAATATCTTCAGAAATGCCAGTTTTTTCTTCTTTTCCATCACTTGGCTTATAGGACTTTTCAGACTGTTGCATTTGCTGTCCTGGCAATAGCTGGTTCCAAACAAATACCTGGTTCCATACTTAAATAGTTAATTTCTTTTTCTGGCTTCTCTTCAATCAGTTCTCTCAAACATTCCACAACCAAATTCACGGAGTTACAGGCAGCTGAGACAAGAAATTACTGAGTTAATCTACATGACAGAATTATGCATTTCAAGTTATTTCTCAGCTTTCAGTGTTGTAGTGCAGGTGGCAAAGGCACAGTAACCTCTGGCATTTTCCCATCCAGAGGATGGGATGTGCAGTTTTTGGATGTGCTCTGGAACACCTTGACTGGGATGAAGGCTCTAACAGGAGGTATTTCCTTGCTCTGGGTGTCTGAGATCCTGCCCAGCCAATCTGATCCAGCTTTTATCCTTGAGTATTCAGCTAATGTGATTATCTCTTCCTAAACTTGTTTCACTGCCATAATGAGTTCCTGGTTTGTCACCTATTAATAATCTGATATGGAGAACTGAATTAATGTGTTCCCCTGTATTTCTCCAAACATTTGCTCCAGGGCCAGATCATTGAGTATTTTAATTCAGTGGTAGATAGTGGGTTTGACAAGAAGACTGGTTATGTTGGGAGTTCATTGAAACGTATTTGCTGGTGGGTTTTTATAGTTGTGGCTTTACTTTGAGTTCCCAGGTAACATCCTTAGTATTAATACTTTGGTTTGATTCCCACTGCAAAAAACAAATTTCGTACTTTGATTATGACTTACAACTGTCATTAATGAAACTGCCATAACTACTGTAACTACCATGGGTCTTCACTCTGTCCTTAGCCAGAGCTGATGAATTCCATGGGCATGAAATGCAAAATTCTTACTCTGCAAAACTTTTCAAAATTAAATATTCTGCACTTTTCTTGATTGGCACAACAGCAATACCTTCTAAAGAAATAATCTTTATATATACACACACACATATATATACACCCACCCCCTTTACACCTCCTCCTGCCCTTGCCCAAAGAGGCAGCAATGTGGCACCAGGATAGATTTTTTTCTGGGAAGTGGCATTCTGCAATTTTTGCCTTCCATGACTCAGAGTAATTTCTTGTTGTAAAGCCCCAGTTCCTTCCAAGCAGATTTAGACCAGTGCTGTCAAAGATCTGTGTTTAAATGGGATTACAGTACTGGGGGTGATCAGCCTCACTACAGCTAACTCAGAGCCCAGACTGGCCATGGCATTTACTGGCATTTGCTTTGTTAGCAAAGTATTTTTGGGGTACATCATTAAAAATAAAGTTCATTCTGCAGGAAGTATTCTCAAGTAATATTTCCATATCCCTCTGTCCTTTTAATGCAGCAACTGTAACTCTAAGCATCTTCATCTTTTGCTACTAATATAATTTACCAGTTTCTTCATAGTTTTGTCCTCATTGACCAGATTCATCTTTCTCATTAAACATAGATTTAAAAGAAACATAAAGATTTTAGTTATAGGCTAGCTGTGTTGAAATTAGTTAGAGTAAGAAAGATTTTGAGTTCGGCTAGAGTTAATTAAAATAGTTAAGAGAGCTAGATTTGAAACAGTTTTTAAGATGTTAGTAATTGATTACTAAATAATTGATGATCTGTCATTTGTATGTTTGCTTAGCTGTGCTTAGAACGAAGAACAGAAACATTGATAAGTTGGTCTAGGGAACAAGGACAATTACCAATTTCCTCCCTCTGTGGGAACCTATTCAAAAGTCACGCAAGAGGAAATTTGGAGGTCACTAAAGTAATTAGGATTGTTGAAGGCAAAAAGGTCAAAATGAGGGAGATGAGCTTACTTCATCTATCTGGGACCACCAACCCAATTCGAGCCCACCGACTCCATTCAGAGCACGCACTAGGCATGCTTAATGACATTCAAGCTCATTTCCATAGGAAGCAGAGAATGGGAGGGGTCACTGTTATAAATATGTATTTGTATTTTGGATATTCATCACTTTTGTGGATAAATGAACTCTGTAACCGTTCACACCTGGACACTGTGCCATTAGGGAGCTGTTCCACGCAGTGCCTGGCGCCAATAAAACATTCACTTTCTGACTCTAAACTGTTAGAGAGTCTTTGTCCATCTCAGTTGGATATCGATACTAGATCGATATTCATATCTTGGTAAATCACTCATTGGTAAGACAAGGAATAGGAAGAATATTACCCAACTTTCAGAATATATATATATATGTAAAATAGCCTTTTGAGTTTCATGGATCTGCAAAATCCTGAGATGACCTATCAGAAGATGATTTTTGCCCACTGCAGCCTTGCCCAGCAGCTGCCTTGAAGGAAGGCACGTGCTTATGTGGGTTGAAAGCTGGGGACACCGGTGCCGGAGCTCCTGCAGGGGAGAATCACTGCTCCCTGCAGAGCCATGGCCTGAGAACACCACAGTGTGTCACACACTTGGTCAAACAGCAGCAGCATTTCATAGCAGCTGCCTGCTGGAAGGGGCAGGATTGAAAATGTGGGATAACTTCCAAAGTGCTGCCTCTCGGCACTGTTTTCTTTGTGACCTTGTTTTAATGATGTCTAAGGATGGATGGCTTTTATTTGGAAGGAAATTTTTGCAGGAGCTGTACAGCAAACTGTAGAAACAATAGGAAGTATGCATAAAATCCTGAGGTGGTTTTGAGATGAAGGTGCTGTCTCAGATATTAAAGAGTGCTGTAGATAAATAACATTTGAATGGAGAGGTTGTGGAGTCTCCCTCACTGGAGCTATTGAAGAACTGTCTGGACACAATCCTGTGCCATATGCTCTGGGATGACCCTGCTGCATCAGATGACCTGGTGAGGTCCCTTTCACCCTGACCCATTCTGTGGGGACAGGAATAACTTCTCTTCAATTTTAGTGTCTCTTGAATCCTTTTCAGTACCTCACACTACCTTTCCTCCAGACCCTCAAACTCCAACACAGTTGTATCCCTTTGGAAAACAATGCAAGTTCAGAGATCTGTTTGAGGTCCTGGCAGTAGCTTGGTGACAATTCAGAGCAGGACTTGGATCCCCTCCTCTTTTTAACTTGATGTTTTAAAGAATCACCCTGAGATTGGCTCAGCTGGTCAGAGCATGGTGCTGATAACAGGGGTTTGGTCCTTGTATGGACCATTCACTGAAGAGTTGGGCTCAGTGATGGTTGTGGGTCCCTTCCAGCTCAGAATATTCTATAATTGAAGCCACAGTTAGATCTGAGGGGTGTTAGTGGGGTGGGTGATTGCAAGGTGTGAAGCAGCTACTCCTCAAGCTGCTAAAACAAGCGTGGGGCTTGTAGGTTCAGCGACGTGACTTGTGTCTGTCCCGTGCCCTGTTTTTGGCAGCCTGATGGCCCAGCTGGGGAGCAGGTCTGAGGCCGAATAACTCCAGAAAAGTAATACAAGGGTGAGAACTGCCCGTGAGTCAGCAGGAGATGGAGCCTGGGGTGTCTGCAGGATGTGGGTAACTCTGAGCCAGCAGGATTTAGGGATTAACACTGACTCTGGTGCACAGCCCCGCTGAGTTGTAGGTGTGCTGTGGCTATGGGCAAGGACAGCTTAATTTCATCTCATTTTGGAAGAGAAGAGCAGGTCAGGTCTCCATGAGGGCCGTGGCTCTGCGTGGCAGCTCCTGGGGTGGTGGTTGTTACTTGTGGGTGTAAAAGGAGAGGAGCCACAGTTGGGATTTCAGTAGCGCAGAAAAGGTCAGAAAAGATTTGATGGTGGGAACTTCCAAGTTGTTTTCCCTGGTTGTGGTTTATTCTGAAAGTGAGTTTGGGTAGCTGCAATTTATGATGAGTGCTATTAAAAATCAGTCTTACTTTTCAGCATCCTGAATACCAGTTACAATGTAAAGCATACTTTTGGGAGGAATGGATCTTCCCCCCACTGTGAGCAGGAGGGGAAAGACCAGGCTGGATGGGGCTTGGAGCAACCTGGGGTAGTGCAAGGTGTCCCTGCCCATGGCACAGGGGTGGAACAAGATGGTTTTGAGGTCCCTTCCAACCCAAACCACCTGTGATTCTATGATTTTACTCTTCACAACAAATCTTGCTTTACTTTTTTAAAAATGAAAAAAGGTTGTTGGGGTGGTTTTGGGGGGTTTTTTTTCAGCCCCAAAGGAGATTTTTCAGAGCCAGGGCCAAACTGCCAGAATAGCACCACCAAGATTGATTCAGTACTGAGACCAGCATTCAGACTGGAAACTGCTCTGTCAGCTTTATCCCAGCTCATTTCACTGGAGTTGGAATGATTGCTGTAATCCTGGACTTACTTTAGCAAGGAAGACAGGGACAGCATTGAACTGGGTTTTACCATGGTCCATAAAATCCACCTGAAATAACTAAAATGGATTTTTGTCCACTTGTCTGTGGCTTTGAACAGAGCTGGATAAAATCGGTGCCCCAAAGTGGTTGTCCCTTTTGGAGGGACTGTCCTCCTGCCCACGCTGGTGCTCTGTTGAGAAGGGTTTTGCATCCTTCTAACAAAAAAATCAGGGGGAAGAGGTATTTATGTGTGGAGAAATTGTGATAGTGTGCAACACGACAAGAATAAAGTCTTGCTCTTTCCTCTGAGACTGATTATGAAGAGGGTGGAGTTGGTTGCAGTCAATTGTATTGTTTTTTTACAAGTCATACTGTTTTTTTCCCCTTCCCTGTTTGTTCTTACTTGATTTTTGGGAGGATTCAGTTTTTGCTGTTTCATTAGTAGGGAAAATATCCTCCTTTTTAGTCTTGCATCATGTGTTAGACCCATGTTCTGACATGGTGGAGCTTGTGGACCCTTTTAAGTACGGCTTCATTATTTATAAGGCATTAATCAGATTAATTTCGTAATAGTTTCCTGCTAATCCTGCCATTGTTCCTTAACTGAGAACTAACAAAAGCACAATTTTAATACCCTTTTAGTTGCTACAACATCCTTCTATTATTGGTTATATTTTTATTAGCGAGTACTTTCAAACAGTTTCCTAAAATCTTAAAATGGTTGAGCAACATCTTAAAATTGCAGCAGTTTTACTGCTAATAAAAGGACAATTTCTCAAGCAAATCCCCTTTTTATTAAAATCATGTTTCTTTGTCAGTTGAAATTTGTAGGAGTTTTCTTTTTTCTGTATAATCCCAGTCCTTGTGCCAGCCAGATTTTTTTCTAGCAGTGATACTGAGGCTCACTTAAAAATGTGTTTCATGTGTGGAAAAGATCCTTTTAGTGATCCTGAGAGCATTTACAGTGGAAGTACTTAACATACTGACATGCAGCAATAAACACCAAAATCCTAATTACTTGAATATTATTTTGTTATTGCTGAAGAAACCCATCTTTGAATATCACTTCCTTTCTCAGTTTGCAAGGGGCCTCATTTCTAAGGTCTTCTAATGAGATTGATTATTTTTCTGCTATCTTTTTCAGTTCTGTTTTATAATGTACTGTTCTGTTGTCTGATACTGAACTGTGCCATTCAGGAAATTTTGTGACATTAGGTAGCTTAGAACAGAAACTTTACCTAGTGCTAAATATAAAAAAAATCCCAGACCCTGAAAGTTCAAAAAAGAAGCCTTAAAAAAGGTTGTCTGCTTACCTGCATAGATAACTGTATTGATTTCATTCTCTTTTAACTGCTCTTCATCTCATCTTCAATAGCATTTTAAAAACTCCAATAAAAATGTGTATATAATTACAAAAAGGCTATTATAACCAAAATTTAAAGGTCGTCAAGCAGATTTCTGAATTAATGTCCCTAGAAAGTACATTATTTTTTCAATGATGATGAAAACTTATTCTTTCTGTACCAAAAGCGATGATGGCTTCAGCTTCCATGCAGCTGAAGAAGAGACTTTCCCTCAATAGCTCCCCATGATAGGGTCATTGAGGTGTCAATTACATATTTTATATTTATAGAGCACTTTTCTTCAGGAAAGATTCCTGAGTGCCTCCCAGGTCCTACCACATGCACAGGAGCTTAATGTATTATTTTTCCTTTTGAAATTGGAGTGGTTCAGAAATGGGAGGTATGTTCTGTTAAATGGATCCTCTTTTCACCAAAAGACTGACTCAGATAGAAGGGGCTTGTAGGCGTTCCTGGAGTTGTCACATGAGGTTTTTTCCTGGATTATGTATACTGGGATAATTTTCTTTCTGGGAAGGGGCTTCCTTGGATCAGTGACCCTGCCTCTGATTTTATTCTTGATACTGATTAGTGAGAGAATGAAAGTTTAGAAAGCACTCACAACGGCTTTCATTAATAGCTTATCTCCTTTTAGAAATTGTATCTGTGTTCTACTTTGAAGCACCAAATGAAACATCATTTTACAATCCCATTGTTGTAGGTCTCAAATTAGGGTGGGTTTAATTGCTTTGAAGGAGCTCCACAAAAATGGGCATGATTTAAAGGAAGGGGATTTTTTTCTGGTTTTGGGGATAGGCTCGTTATGTCAGCAGTAGTTACTGATCTGCTAGAGTTTGGTTTATGTGGGACACCTACAGCAGAAGTGCTGACCTCTTGGAGTTAAATTTTCAGTGCCTTCAACGCCCAGCTTGGCTAAGACACGTGGTTCGTTGTGGGGGTTTTTTTTTCTGATCTTTTGCTCTCTTGAGACTTTGAATTTTATAAGTGAATGTGTCTTCAGTGTGTCTTCTTGGCCATTAAATTCGTTGCCTAAAAAAGTTCTTTGCATGTTGCATTTTACATGGTCCAAAGTCAGACAGTGTTATAGGCCGGCTGTGTTGTGCTGGCAAGTAAAGCACTTCCCTGCACACATGGAAGATGCATCTATTAATATTCTGTAAACCAGGTTTTTTTTTTTTGTTCTTCAGGATCAAAGCTGGTATGTTAGCAAAAACTTCAAATTCTTGTCTTTTAACCTGCTGGTTAGTTTGTAGGTGTATCTATTCCTTCCTGCTTTATTGCAGCCAGCTACATGTATCTCTCTTGCTCATTTTAAGATCACAAAGCAGCTGTTATTATTCTGGCGTTTAAAAGCAACTTGAACGTTTTTTTTTTCTTGGAAGGAAAAAGCAGGTAAATTAGTTTTCTTCACAGCAGCAATAGCAGTACCACCAGAGGTGCTGAACAAGATCCTGGAAAATGCAGAAAACCCAGTTAGCAAAGAGGTTTTGAGAGAAAGGAGGGAAGGCAGGTAGTTCTGGGAGACTGTAATTAGGGCAGATTTTATAAATATTTTTGTGTTCCTAAAAATGCCAGCATGTATTATCTCAGTCAGTGATGACAATAACCAGCAGCAGGGGAGAGAGGAAGGGGAAGTGGAGAGAATTAATACACAGCCCAGTAACGTGGCCATTCCTCTTTTCATACGAGCAGCTGAACTAGAGCAGGAGTAAAGAATCACAGCCTCTCTTTTTCCAACAAGAAGCTGGTAGGAAATTACAGCTTCATATAGGAAGCCTCCAAAAGCCATGATGTCCTCAGATTTTCATGTTAAATCATGCTCAGAATTTTATAGTTCAGAGCAAGTTCTGTGCCAGAATCCCAAACGCTTCGTTGTGAAAGCAGCTTTGCAAAGTGAGAGAGAAGGACGGTCCCAGGTTCATTATGAGCCTGTAGCAAGGAGCTGCTTTGTTTTTATGGCTTCATATGCTTTGGCTCAAAATGCAGAAATCAAACAGGAGCTTCTTGTCATTATACAGGTGCATGAGTCAGCTTCTTGTTTAGTTTTTCACAGCCTTTTCAGTTGTGCAATAAAATCATGTTGAAATGCATTTTAGTACTAAACACGTTGTTTCTCTAAAAGCTTCACTTCGGTTGTCTCTAAAATTATTCCATTTTCCATCCACATGATGAGAATTGTCTGCAGGAGGGGTTTATAGCCTGGCACCCAGATTTACCAAAGCAGGACACAAGGTGAATTCTGGCCATGCAGCTTCAGGTCAGATCAAGGTAATGAAAACAAAAAGTGACCAAAGGAGCCCTTTGTGCTGATATTGTTATTCCTAATGCTGGTCCTGGGAGATACAAACACTTACTGGAAAGGTCTAGGTTGGAAGCAAAGGAAAATGAGATTATTGCTGGTTTAGGATGTTCCCAAACTCTACGAGGAAATGCATTAGCCACACCAGAGTGGAAAACCATGTTTTATGTAATGTAGAAGATTTGAGGTATTTTTCTTCTTCTACTTTAAAAAAATAACACAAAACAACTACAAAAACCACCTTTAAAATAGACTTTGTATGGGGGCATTTTTGTTTAAAAACAAACTTTCCTTTTGCCCTGAGTGGAATATTCTAGAAAACGTGCCTAGAATTCAATGCACCATTATATTAGTCTTGATTTTCTTCCTGTATGACTGAAGCAATTGTTTCAACTTTAATTCAGGTTTATTAAATGCAGAAAGTATCAAAGAAGCATGAAGCTTCCCACTCCTTAATGGCCTTGATTCCTGCCAAAAGTGCATTTTCTTCCACTGCATCTTCCCCGTACATGACTGCAGGTCCAAGTCCAAATTATTTGTTGCTTAGCTGAGAGCAAATAGGTTCAGGGAGTTTTCCCTGCCAGATTCAAAACATTAATGCTTTCAAAACAAATAAATGCATTTTTTCTTCCAATTAAAGAAAGAAGTCATTCCTGTTTGAGCAAGGCATGAGAAATTGCAACCGTCCCATCACAGTGATGAATTTTAGGATATAAAGCCTTCCTGCAAGCAATGTGAAATGCTTTTAAAAAGGAGCATTTGGGAGAAAATAAATGAGCTTCATCTTGTGCTTGAGGAATTAACTTTCATTTTAGTGGTGGAAATTGGAAACACCAATATAGGGAGTGAGTAGGAATCACGTAGAGAAAAGAGGACCTTGCTCCGTAATTCCAGATGTTGAAGCATTTCGGTTCCTGTGGAGAGGGGAAGTCAGATTCATCCTTCTCTTGGACGTTTCTGCAAGGCTTTTTAGCAAAGTCCAGAAAAATGGTTCCTTTCTCCATGCTCTGTCCATACCATGGAGAACATGTTGCCGCCTGCCTCTTTGGAGCAATGTCTTACATTTGAAATCCCATTTTCTCCATCGTCTTCTCTTTCCCAAACCCACATTCTTTCAATGATTTTAACCAGGGATTATTTTGAAGCATCCTGTGCTTTATTACCCAGTTCCTCCTACATCACAGAACTGCCCCTGTCCCTTCCTTGCCTGGCTTGTGCTCGTGCCAGGGAAGCTGGTTTGATTTTCCTGGTTCCTGAGCAGGCTGAGCTGCCCTCCTGCCTTGCCTTGCCTGCAGATGAAGCTTCCTGGGCCTCTCTCTGATTGTTTCCACTGCTCTGGAGGTTCTCAAATTGAGCGATATCGCTTTTGAAATGCAATACCCAAAGCCAGCAAGGCCTCAGCTGGAAGATTTTGTCCAACACTCACTAGAGCAGAACAATTATTTCACATCTTACTGGCTTTCTGTGTGGGTTTGCTCTTCTCAGAACGATATCTCCCTCCTTTGAAACAGAAGGACACTGTTGAGTCATGTTCAACTTGTGATCCAGCACTCTCCCTACTATTTTTTTTTTTTTTGCAAAACTGCTGAGTACCCAGTTGTTCCTGCTCAAGTGCAGTCTTTTACATTAAACATTTCTATTGAATCTTAGGGTTTAGGGGGTTTTGTGGTTGTTGGGGTTTATGTTAATTTTTTCAGTTTGTGAAGTTCCCTTGGAACTGTGATCCCATCATCTGTCACTGTTGCTGTACACACCGGGCTCCTGTTCTCTGCAGATTAAATAACTTTATCTGTCACAAGGTTATTTTGGGGGGGGGGGGGGGGGGGGCAGATCCAGGCCAGACACCTGGAGAACTTCTCCCTGCACATCAAAGGGTTTAATAAACAACCATGATAACATTTCACTGGATGCTGCTTTGTGGCTCGTGGGTCCAGAGCAGGTTTCCTTACCTACCTGCAGAGTGTGCTGAGCAAGACTTCACTGAAGCCTCCCTCAATTCAAATTGTGGCATTTCCTGGTTTTTCCTCAGTCCTTCAAGCTCCTTAGCATCTCAAAGAAGGAAATCAGTTGCTTGAACAAGTTGTTTTTGTGACAATTTAGAGCTACCCCTGGGTTTTCCTCTACATGCATATAAGAGGTGGTGATTCATGTTCATTTTTCCCTGATTTCTGAGGAGGTGTCCAGCCCTCCCTGTCCTCTGCTCCTTTTTCTGCCACTTTCAAAATGGGCTGTGTATTCGGCCTTTTTTAGGTCCTTTTTAAGGTAACAGCAAATGTCTTGAATTATTTGCCAGTTTTTCAGCACACACAGTGACAAAGTTTATGAAGCCAAGCCAGTCTGAAAATATCTAAACCGTTTAATTGACATCTTTGTAATCTGTTCCAGATAAAGTTTGAAACCCTCCCCTCTTCTCTCCTCATGTTATCTATCTACTGACAGGCCTTGTAGTAAAAGCTGATGTAAAAAGACATCCCTTGTGCTCTTGATGTCCCTTTTCCACTGTACGATCTGCCAGGAGTCCCTTTGGTTGTCATTCCACTGTTCCTTTATTTATAAAATCTGTTTCTTGCTGCATATTGGATTTCTTGCTGGTTTTCTCCCATTCTGTGTTGGAACACTTCTGATTTAATTTCCAAATGTTTATGCTGTATGTTTATACTTGCCTTTGGCAGTCTCACCCAAGTGTTTCATCCTTTTCATTTGAGGTCAGGGAAAAGCTTTGCTTTAGCCATTGGGCCCTTTTCACACTCCTCTTTGGGGTTTGGACCTGTGTCTTTAATTGCTGCTATTTAAGATTCTGCCAAGCTCTTGCTTAACTTTTCTCTGCCTTAGGTTTGTGTCCTCTCTCACTCAATCTACCAGTTTTGTGAATTTGTTACTCTGTTGTTTTGAGTTGTGTGTGTCTCACAAAACCCTCTCCCCAGTCTTCCTCATTTGGAGTTCAGAATAAATTCTCACTATAAAAGCTCTATATTTGTTCTCCACTTTTGGTTATGACTAGAGGCTTTTGTTTCCTACAGGTATCTAAATTTTGGAGTAAGTTTTTTAAATCCTTGATGTGATAAACAATCCTTCCCCTTTTTTTTGGCCCCTTTCCCCCCCTCCCCCCCGTGTCCATCTCATTGTGCATTTTCAAGGCATCCCCACTGTGAGCAGGATCCCAGGGCTCTGCTCGGCTCTGTGCTCAATGCATGCCAGGAAACCTGAAAGCAGCAGTAACAAGGTGTGACAGAACTTGATTGCCCTGATTTTTACTCCTTAAAAATGTGCAGAGTCAAGTCTGTGGTGGTGCTACTGACACTGTGATTGGATTTACTGAGCTCACTGATGTAAATACATCCTGACTGTGTGTATTGCAGCCCTGGTTCGACTGTGGATGTGTTTGCATTTATTCAGGGGCTCGTTGATCATAATTGATGCAGACAAGGGGTGGGAGGGCAGAATTGATAACTTTCTGGGGAATGCTAGCAGTAGGTACTGTAAGGAAATGAAGTATCTTATTAAACTCGGATAACCAGACATGCTTACAATTCCTAAAGTATCATTTGCTGCCCAGTGCTTACAGGAAAGGTGCTGTTAGGAGGCACCTGCATAAGAAATTTGATAATCAGGTATCTCAAAGCTTGGAGGAGGTACCTGGAGGAAAAGGCTAGCTCTGAGAGCTGTCAGTTCTCCTGGGACAGTTCCACAGCAATTCCTTGGATTATATCACTGTTTTAACCCTGTGGCTGGTGCTTAACACTGACTAATGAGCCTGAGCATTACTTGCCCTCAACAGCCCAGTTTCTGACTGTTTGGGGATGTAGAACAGGAATCTCTTCTGCCACTGGTGCTGCCCAGTTGTGTTGGGAAGCAGCTGGTGGTGGTAGAAAAAACAGGCTGTAAGAGTCTGAGCATCAGCCCCAAACCAGGATATTGCTGAAAATCCCTCCTCACCAGAACTCAGTCCTGCCGTGGTCAGCTGGGAGCCATCAAAAACAAGAGTCAGGTATTTGGAAGGCAGTATTCCATGTGTAAGGAAGTTTTAGTGTGCCCAGGCACAGTGAACTGGGACAGACTTCAGGGCTAGGAGTGGAAGAGGGCGGTGAAAACTGAGCAGGAGGTGGCCATTTGCCAGGACACAGAAAAAGGATGAGGTTAAATGGTGATTTAAGGCTGCTGGAAATGACTGAAGACAATAGAAGATATGCTGAAGTTAGGATGTGAGGTGAATTTGGGCATTTATCAGGAGACATGAAAACTCTGTAGAACAAACTTCATTGTTATGCTCCAATTCTGACTTTACACTCCTGGTAACATCTTTGTAAATAAAACCTTACAAGAAGCAGAAAGATGTTTTTATCTTAACCACAATGACAACTGTATTTTAATCATGCTGGGTTTTTTTCTTAGTGTTGGCATGATGGGTTTTATTGTGCGTGGAGTTGGGAGGAATTGTACGGAAATGTTGCATTAAGTAGGCGAGGGGACCAATAGAGTCCACGGATTCACTGCTAACACTTGCAATAATTGTCCATTACTACTTCTTAAGAACAGCTCTCCTGCTCTTAGAATTGCCAGCATGGGGTCCTTAAGAACCCCATTTTGGGTGGAAGGAAACACAGTTGTAATCAAAACAATGATTACCATCGCCTTCATTTAAATGCAGAAGGAGAAACTAATGTGTGCTCTAAAGGGATGTAAAAAATTTACAAGTAATTCCTGGTTTTGAGGTTAGGTTTCTGATGTCCATGGGGAAAAAGTTAATTTCTTACCTTTCACTTTCAAGTGAATATTTTTGTATTCATTTCTCACTCTGCATTTAAATGAAGGTGATAGTAATCATTGTTTTGATTACAGTTGTGCTTCCTTTCCCCTATAATGGTGTTCTTGAGTACCCCATGCTGGTCGTGCTAAGAGCAGGGGAGCTATTCTTAAGGAGGAATAATGGACAATTATCTGAACATTAATAGTGAGTCTGTGGACTTCTCAGGACTCCTCAGCTCTAGAGAATTCTCCTTTTCCTCGAAGGTGAGGGGAAACTCCCCAATAGTCTTATCTAATCACACAAAGTTAAATTCTGCAGCTCTCCATCAAGCTCACAGCACAAGCAGCTCTGTCTCCATTTCCCACACAACAGAATTACAAACAGACTCTGCATTCCCTGTCCCAGGCTGTTGGACTCCAGGATTTTTGTGTGTAACTCTTAAATACCAAACTGCAGAAATACTCTATAACTGTCAACATAAATGCAGACTTTTGTGCCATTAGTAATGGGTGATGACAGGCTGCATGAAGAACACATTCCCTGTCTCTGCCATTCTTCCTTTCTCCCACTCTCCATCCACCCACTCCTTTTAATGTTACTACTATTGTTATTATTTTTCATAGCAGGCGTCATATCTGGGAGCAGGGGATTAAATGAATAATTCCATTTGGCAACAGGCAAGCAGCATCAGTCCTGGAATCCTTTCTGTTGTTTAGTAATCTTAATATTGTAGAATATCATCAGGAGGGAGGTGGTTGACTGGAAACTTGCAGAAAAATGGAGGGGGGTTATGTGGTCAGTATTGTTTGTTAAAGCATTTAACTACACAGGAGCAGCAACACTGCAAAAATACTCCATGTATATGCTTTAAAATGCATTTTAATCCTGATTTTTACTTTAAAACTAGAAATATAATGCATTTTATTTAGAATTATGGTGCTAGTTGGGGTGGCTGTCAGTACAAAGGCTAATGCTATTTATTAAGGTCCTGGTTTTATTTAATAGCCAGATGAATGGAACAGTTAATAAAAGAAATATTGCTTTATTCCCTGACATTTATGTCCTTGGTTTCCAATAAAGAATTGAAATTATGAATAGTTGATGGTTTAAATTGATGTTTTATGTTGAACGCTAGCTATAATTTCCCCTCTGAGGATTGTAATACCGAGAAACAGATGGTTTTTCACAGTAACAAATTGCTGTGTGTGTACTGGATATAGAGCTGCCTTTCAGCTCCCTCCACCTTCCCCGCCTCAGCCCGAGCAGAGGCAGCACCGCTGCTCTTCCCAGGACAAAGCCAGAGCTGGAGGAAACTCAAGCTATTTTTCCAGGTGCGCTGGAGATGGGAAAGTGCTGCAGAAACTCTGCAGAAACTCGGTGTGAACAACTGAGCAGGATAAACACAGAAGTTCTTGGCTGTTCCCCGGGTGGAAAACGCGCCGAGCCTCCTGTTCCAGTGTGCTCTGGCAGGCTGGGCTTCCTTTCCTGATGCTGCTGGAGGTGGAAGTCCTGGAAAGCTGGGAAGAGTGGTAGTGGTGGGGAAAGGAACAGTGGCTTGGAGTTAAACAGGCAGCTCCAGTCCAGCCCCAGCGGTTTCTTTGCTTTGGATTTCTGAATGCAGCCAGTCCGCAGCCAGTGTCTTGAGGTTTTATTGACGTTTGGTCTAAAGTAAATGAGCACTAAATGCTCTTGTTTATGCGTTTTTAAACTGTTTTTCAATAATTGTTACTGTGGGGAAGTGGTGTGAGATGATTAGGGGAGAGTTTGGCAATCCACATTAAAAATACACCTTTTTATAAGCTAATTATTGAGGAAAATGGTTAGTAATTATCACTTCTGAATGTTCTCTGCTAAGGTTTACATGTAATATTTGGATCAAGAGTCACTTTAAGCTCCACTGAAAAGCAGAAAGAGGAAGAGAATAGGAGGTTAAAGGAGTATGAGTGAAGGGAGGGATCACAGCCAGGTCTGTCCTCCACAGCTTGTGGGTGTGAGGCCATTGCTGGACTTCAAAATGCTGCTGCTATTGGCAGAATGAGTATTTGGCTTTTCACAAATCCTTCTATGATAAATCATGGTACTGACACACAGTTAAAATACACGGGCTTCAAACTGAAAACTGCAGCTCTTTCATAAGAGACATTAATTGTTCAAAACTGAATTGTATAGACCATAGGATTAAATTTTTAGTACTAATTTTCAAAAGAACTCTTACTCTAAAAAATGATATAACACTTTCAAAATCCCTTTTTTCCTTGGAAGCATGAGAGATTTCTGCTTACTCAATCTTAGTGTCCTGAGACTTCTCTGTGTCCTACAAGATTTGGAGCTGAGCATGGTTATTGCATACCTTGACTGTAGACCGCTAGTGAGCTGTATTTTTTATAAAGCAATGACGTTGCTGGAATGAAATACCATGTTAAAAATCCGAGTTGGTTAATTTAATACTACCGTAATTTTTCTGGTAGTTCTGCTAGTGGCTTGTATTCAAAATAGTGAAGAAATACATCAGAAATCCTGCCCTTTACTTTTCCCCTTTTGGCTTAATGTCAGGAAATGGCACATTACAGCAATTTGTGTGGCCCTGCACCACTGCTAACAGAGATAAAGCATGAGACCGGTGCTGGAACTCAGTGTGGCCGTTGACAAGGACAGGAAAGGTCAGAAAAGGTTAAGATGGTTGGGAAAGCCATTTCACATATATCAACTGTGGTGTTTAATAAGTTACCTGGAACCAGTTTCTAGCAGTTTGTACTATGGAGCTTAAGCAGGAAAATTCAGCAGAAAACCTGTCTCCAGTAAGTGTGGTGTGGTTATAATTTAAAAGAGCTTGCTGGGACCAGCTTTACACAGCTTGTGTAATGAGAAAGTTGCCATCAGAGTAATTTAGAAGTGGCCTTTTGTCAGTAGTTTCTAAGTATCACTTGATTAAAAAATTCAAGATGTGATTTTCATTAATTTTCTGGTACAAAAGAGTGGTCAGGTGGAGATTTCTGCTTAAGCAGCTGTAGAAGTGGGATCAGCCTGTGGGCAAGTGAGAGCCCATAGTGGTTTGAAGTCAGTGCTGAGGGATGTTAATAAACTTTATTTACTGGCTCTTGCCCTGAGGAATATTGTGCTAATGCAGCCAGGGTTAACTTCCAGGTGAGGGAAGAGTGGGAGAGAAGGCAGAGGGAGGATCGGGAGATCTGCGCACACAGACGGAACAGAAGTAACTTGCACTTGGGCGTGTGTTGTCTTTAACGGCAACTCTGGTTCCTCAAAGTTCACAGAGATGACATGAAGAAATAAACAGATATTTTCGGTGCTAAAATAAGCCTGGTGTTCTCCCACTTAAAAGAAAAAAACTAACTTTCTTTCTTTCTTTCTTTCTTTCTTTCTTTCTTTCTTTCTTTCTTTCTTTCTTTCTTTCTTTCCTTCTTTCCTTCTTTCCTTCTTTCCTTCTTTCTTTCTTTCCTTCTTTCTTTCCTTCTTTCCTTCTTTCTTCTTTCTTTCTTTCTCTTTCTTTCTCTCTCTTTCTTTCTCCTCTTTTTCTTTCTTTTTCTTTCTCTTTCTCTTTTTCTCTCTCTCTTTCTTTCTCTTTCTTTTCTTTCTCTCTTTCTTTTTCTCTCTTTTCTTTCTCCTGTCTTTCTTTCTTTCTTTCTCTTTTCTCTTTTCTTTTCTTTTCTTTTCTTTTCTTTTCTTTTCTTTTCTTTTCTTTTCTTTTCTTTTCTTTTCTTTTCTTTTCTTTTCTTTTCTTTTCTTTTCTTTTCTTTTCTTTTCTTTTCTTTTCTTTTCTTTTCTTTTCTTTTCTTTCTATTCCTCCTTTTGGCCTGGAAACATTGTCCAGGCAGAATTTGAGGAGGTTGGCTCCCAGCCCAGGATTTCTGTCTGGTGCCCTGGTCTGAACAGGAAATCCCAGGCAGAGCCTGTGGCGCATGTGCGGCTCAGTCCCGAGCATTCCATGCCTTATCCCTGACGGAAGTGTCCCGTGTGTGCTGCAGTGGCTTTGGGGTGCTCAGGAGCCTGGGGTGGCTCTGAGAGAGGCTCAGCTCCATCCATGGTGCAACACATGTGCAGCAGAGCAGCTTCTCCCTGGCAGCTGCCCCGAGCAGTGCGCGGGGATTGGAGATTGCAAACGGAAATACAACAGTCCTGGTAATGATCGTTTTTTCTAATTTACACAGCCCCTCTGTAGGTCTGTGCATGAACAGTAATGTCTAAGTTAGAGCTTCCTCGTGACTTGAACAGCTCTTAAGAACTGGTTGATTGGAGAATACTGACAAGAGATTGCTTAATCTGCTGTCTTCTAGTTCAAAACCACTCCATACCTCTTAAAGATTAAATTTGGTCACTTTGATGAGCATGTGTTGGACAGCAGTAACCAGTGATTTTTATGTCAGAAATGCAAGGGTCTATGCCAAATCAATCAGCACTCCCTTTTTCCCTAATAGTTGCATCTGCTGATGATTTATTTACTTAGGAAAAAGAACAACTGATAATGAGTGAGTGTGTCTGTGATCTCAGGTTGTCCTTCCCCTGAAAATCAGAGGTGTGGGGGCCTCTGGCTCTTGCTGGAGGGGCTGCTCTTGGCGGAGCTCTCAAGCAAAACATGCTAAGCCACGTCTGTACATAGGAAAGTGGAGTTATTAGGCAGCCATATGCTGTAAGGAAGAAGCATCCTGAATTTCCATCTCCTAATCCACTTGTCTTTTTAGTACATGTATGCACAAAACATTATTATAGCACTTTTTAATAAATGGAATAATAGTAGACTTAGTGTTACATACAGGAGATTATCATCTTCAGTGATTGTGTGTGCACAGCTTGTGTTATCAGAAGATTAAATGAATCTTAAGGAGACGCTGCTTCACAGTGAGATTTGATTTTCCCCTGCACGAATGCTTCTTAAATTATTGAGCCGTTGCAGCGCAGACAACACTTGGCAGGTGTGAAAGCCAACGGGAGGAAAGTTGTGAGCAGGCTTTACCTGTCTTGTCAAATGGCTCACCTTGGCTGAGTGGAGAGGGTCCTATCGCTGGGAACACATGGGGTGAATTATGGGCAGATTAAGAGCTTCCTCCTTGGCTTAAGGCAGCGCAGCTCCGGCGTCGGCGCAGCCTCGCCTCGCCCAAGGACTGCTGCTCCCACCTCCTCCCTGCATATTCATCTCCTCCACAAACCTTGGCACGGGGGACCATGAAAACTATCACCTTAAGTAAATCCTCATAAGCTATTCATGTTCCTCGACAACTTTGCTCATGCTGTTTGATTCACAATCCTCTGCCTCTTCAGTTCTCTCACATATTAACGAGTTTGATCACTGCTCCATATAAATGAGGCATAATCTGAAGCTGTCAGACCTAAACTGTCTTGAACATACACTAAGTGAATATATTCAAATTTCTCTTTAAAGCTAGGAATATTTATAATAAAACTTGTCAGAGCTTCGGTTAACAGTTTACATTGGAAGTATTTTTGGTTGTGAAATACAAAAACAAGTCCAAAAATTACTTTTTTGAGCTGATATTATTATATTTGTCTTGCATATGGAAAACTTGTGTTGTGATTTCAACAACAAATGAGAAAACCGTCAAACTTTTATGAAAATTAATTAAGCTCAAACTTCTATGAAAATTAATTAAGCTGAAACTCCTATGAAAATTAATTAAGCTCAAATGAAGAAGCGTTAAAACACTTCACAAATTTATACTAATGTGACTTGTAACAATCACAATAAAAGAGCAACGGGCGCTGTTAGCAGTGCTTTTAATTTGGGTTGTGCTGCCTCTTCTGTCACAGCCTGAAACTGGATATCTATCGAAGTGCAAACACTGGACTCATTTATTTTTTTATCCCGTGATGTTCCCAGTGAAGAATGCTGCGTAAAAATGTCTCCTGGCTCTCGGGAGAGGCGGCCTCTCCTCTTTTCCCTTTGAATGCTCTTTGGTTTTACCTCTCCCTCAGACTGCATCTGTCTGGGCTCTTACATCCTGTCTGATACAAGGCTGCATCCTCGCCTGGCAGAGGCCAGCGCAGAGGGAGCTTTAGTGTCCTCTGGATTTTTCTTTGTGTTACTGTAATACAAGTTTATAAAATTTAGAATTTTCACCTTTGTGTGAAAGAAGCCCAGAAATAAACAATATGTGGGTGTTATAGGACTTAAAAAATGGAATTCCTGACATCAAAGATGCAAGACAGGCTGGCTTTAAAAGGAGCTGACAAAAGGAACCGTAGTAGGACTAAATTATGTCTTTTTTTAGCTACTAGATAATACTTTGGAACTGAATGAAGGCTGCAGCTTATGAACCTCATTTCCCTCCTTAGCCACATCGAATGCAGAGGACGAGTAGATCTCACCCGTGTGTGTTGCTGAGTTAAAACTGAAACCCAAATGAGGTGTTGTGGGACTCCTGTGAGGAGTTTCTATGATGTCCCAGCTCTCAGGTGATAGGGAGAGAGATCTGGCTGCCTTGAGCATCCTTGAATTTTGGCCTCAAGTCTAATGGCAAAAGTGACACAGTTTAGCCCCTAAATTCAAAACATTATCTTACCCAGTCAGAAAACATTCTCTGTGTCTAGTGCCGTGTCCAAGGCAAAGCAGACACTTGAATTTAAGTCGAATCAAATGTGGGGAAGGTTTCCTCGGCAGCCTTGATGTGAACAGGAAATTGATCCTCCAGCGCAAGGCCGGAGTGCCAGGAGCTCATTCTTCACTGAGATAATCAGGCACAAAACGCTGCAAGTTAATCAGTTCACTTTCAGTTTGGTATTTACATTCACTTCAGCTTTAAACAAGCATTTAATTAGTTCTGAAAGTGTATTTGAAAGCCTTCGTGTTGGACCTCGTAGATAATGAATGGTGCCTGTGAATTTTGTTTTGTTACTGGAAAGTGAAACCAGATGCAGCTTCGCCATCCAAGTTCAGCCTCTGGCTGGCTGGACGCCGTGGGAGATAGGAGTTTTTATCATTTGGGGAGTATTTTGTGTGCTGCACTGAAGCTGGTCATTGTGTTAGGGAAGAATGTTGATTCCACACAATGTTTAAGTTGTTGGAACAACATTCAGACATATAAAACAGCGGAATTGGACTCCTCTGTTCAAAAACAGCCAAAGAAAGGGATTAGTCTGTGGTTAATGTAATAACTCCCAAAGTTGCCATTACAATACACCTATATTCATTTCCTTATTAATTACGTGGTTGTGCTATTTAAGCTTCCTTTCTGTCCTTTGGGACCAAATTCTTGTCCTGAGTGAGAAACCAAGCTCCCTTTTGTGTTGGGAATCATCATGTGATGTGAGGCAGGGATTATGCCCAGCCATTCCTGAGTCATTAAATGGGATTCGGCAGTGAATTGTCTCCGACTCCGTGGGTTCCCTGAGGGGCCCCTGGACCTGACCTGATCCTGCTGCTGCTGAAAGTTGGTTTTTGCACTTGCTCAAGGTTTGGGTGGTGTTGAAAAACTCCTGGAAGCTGTTTGTTGTGTGATGGTTCTCTAAAGAATATCTATTTTAGATTTACTTAAAGCAGCCCTGTGTCCTCTCTTGCTGCTTTTGCCCCTTGGGACAGTCTGTTAAGGATCCTCCCGAGGGGATGCAGAGGGAAAATCCTACCATGTTTGTGCTGCTTTTAATCCCCAGCCTGTCTATAGACTGAAATAAATAGAGCATTCACCTTTCTGCTCGTGGATTCCTTTCAAATACAATTTCAGCGTCACCTGTGGCATCCCGATTCATCAAGATCTGTTCTAAGCACTTCTGAATCTTATTGACCACTTGTTTTACAGGATGATAAATCCCTGTTCTCCCAGAGCAAATAGATTTAATAGAGCAGATTTTTTTTCTCCTTGATTTATGTTTGCCATGACCAGAAAGCAGGATTTCAGCATCCAGCAGATGCTGCTCCACAATTACAGAGTCACAAGCAGGCAGTGTCTGTTTTGCTGCTGAATGACAAATATTGTGAGAGGACTTGGTGACAGTTTATATGTTCATATAGAACCAAAGCACGTGGTGCAATTGTTGCTTCAAGATTAAACTTTCTTGAAACCTATTTTTGAATTTAGAGGATGCCTCTGAGACAGGAGCTCAGTAACTTACCGATGAGGGAATGAAAAGAGACAAAAAGAGTGTATTAAAAGCAAAAAGAGTATATTAGCCTTGAGAACAAAGATGAGATGTTTTTAATGTGTGTATTCTTTAAAAAGTGGAAGTAGTGTGTATTGTACAGGCTTTGGAAGATGACTGTGGACATTTGAAAATTATTTTTATGTCTCCTTTTGTAACGTCATAAGGGCATAAAAACAATCCTAATTGCATTTTAACAAGCCACAGTGTTAGTGCCCAACAGCTGAAGAAATGGAAGACTGATGTGCTAAATTGTGCCTGTATTGTACAATTAGATGGACTGGAATAACCAAAATCAGGGTTTGGCTGAGGCGATTGGTCCATGGTGACAGCCCCGTGCTTGTACACAGTCACAATAAACAAGAGTCTGAGTTGCAGGAATTAGTGATGATGAGGCCCCCACGATTTATTGATCAGGAGATTAAATACAAACTGGTTCCTGCAGCTGCTGCTTGCTCTTGTCACTGTGGGTTTGTGTGGCTTGGGAGGGGTGCCTTGCACTGGGATATTTATGGGGTATCTGAGCCTGTCACTTCTCAAACCTTTGGGAATCAGAGCCAGGGCATATAGTCCAGAACAGTTGTGTGTATTTATTGTCATCCTTACATTAGAGCAAGACTTGTCTTAATAATGAAATCCTACAAGAGCAATATCTCTCTTGAAAACCATATGTCAATAGAGCTTTAAAATTGCTCGAATATGAAGAGGACGTTACACAAAATAGATGGATTCTGCCAGCCTAAGGAATAGGAATTGACATTTTTCAGAACAGATGTCATTGATAATTTATAGATGGCTTTAAAAATTAAACTTTATCTAGAAGCTGGCTTAAAAATGAAGTGTTGTCAATGTTCTGAGTGCATTGGGTACATTAAGCAGAAACATTCGTGTCACTCAGTGATATTTAAATACTGCAGAAGTCAGGAGCAGTCGTGTCCTCTGAAAGTCTGGTCCTGTTCAATATTAAAGGCTCATGTGAGTCTGCTGGTTTCCAGATGATATAGCTGCACTCCTAGGAAGTGTTTTGAAACCAGTAATTATTGATTTTGTCCCTTACACTTCTGTCTGAAACCTGGAAGTGAAGCGCATGACTCCTGGAGAAAAAGACAATTTTACATCCAAAAATATCAGCTTAGCTTTGTGGTTTACTAAGCTGTAAAAGCTTCATATTGAAGCCCTCCTAGTTTTGAAAACAGAGTGACAGTCCTCTCAGAAAGCAGAGGCATCTGCTCTATGTGCAGTAACACAGAGCTGGGAAAATGACTGTGAAACTTTCTGGTGCTTTTGCAGAATCAGGATTTCTTTTTTTTTTCTTAAATACACTTTTTGTTAAACTGCTCCATCTTAAAATGAAGTAGGGGTTAATACACGTTTTGCTAAGTAAGAAAAACAACCAAAAAAAAGCCCCAGGCCAACACTGGAGGCTCAGCCCAGGAAGATGGGAATTCTGAGATAATATTCAATGTACCCAAAGGGACAATGCTGTCTCTTGTTGTCACTGTCTATATTTAGCCACCGTGCTCATATGCAACTTAAAATACCTAGAATAGCAAGAAGAAATTTTTTTTCCCCCTTCATTTGAAGTGGTTCAGTGTAGGGTTGTTAATTTTGGCTTATCACAGCTGACACTTGAGTAGGGGGGGAGAAAATAGCGGTTTGAAGCTTTAACTCTCTCCACATGTGCCCTCCGAGGAGCCCTCCTGACTCCTGCAAAACTTTCTCGGCTGCCTTAAATTATGTGCCCCCCATTTAGGAGAAGTTCACAGGTCATTTAGTTGATTTAAAATCCATTGTTGTTTGTGCAGCTGATAAGGGGTGAAAAAGCTATTAGTTAACAGACCCCGGTTGAGGAAAAAATGTTAATAATTCTAGCTTCCTACTTGCATCAACTGGAATTCTTCTGATCAGTTAATGTAAACAGTGTGATTTATACTTTAAAACTCCAGTTTACATGAAAATCAGCAATGATTTTCACACTTTCAGGAGTGTTTCATGCTGTTGCAAACTAAGTTTTTGTATTTTATGCAGTTACTGAAAAGATAATGAAGTATTTCTGTATGACAATCTGGCAAATATTTATGTTTTAGGGACATAATACACACTTCAATGTGCTGGTTTTTAATGGGAAATGCTCCCGAGCATCAGTTTAAAGCTGTCAAAAAAATTGGGCACAAAAATGGGAGAGAGCAAAGTCCTTGAGGAAATACTGGACAAGTTGTTTATGGGGGGAATGACCTTGGCTGGTTTGGATCCCACTAATGGCCTACTTATCCCAAAAGTGAACTCCTGGTCAAAAGGAGGGTGCTGAGCACTCGGGGGTTGTGGGGAATAGGGAGCAGGAGGGTTGTGCTGAGTGGCCAGGCTTGCCTGAGGAATTCCTGCTCCAGCCAGGAAATCTGGGCTCACAGCGCTGGGACATCATCCAGCAGGTCAGCAGGAAGAACCACCCTAAAAATTCAGATTCTAGGTCTGGCAAGGCTGGAAAAAATCAGATGGCAGTGCAGAAAGCTGGGCTGTGGTGTCGCACTCGAAGCTGGTGCCGCTGGAACTTGACCCAGCAGGAGTTTTTGTCATGCAGTCCTTTCCCTACATCTACCCTAAGGAAAAAACACACATGGAATGCAGCTGAGTGATACCTGCTCTCTCCCCAGAGGTGCCAACAGTTGTTTATGCTTCCACTATCCGATGATGGCACCGAAATGTTTCCTTGTTCTTACACAAACTTCGGGAGCAGCGTCAAAAGTAACCTTGTCTGTTTTGATGGATCACTGGCATGTGTAAGTCCATGGCAGGGGTGAGTATCTCAGTCCTCAGGTCTGATGGATCAAATGCTGCACAAGCCATTCCAAAATCAGTTTTAAAAATGAGCAGTTGCATCTCTCCATAAGTGGATGGTCAGGATCCAATAAATAGAAGTCATAAGATCAGATAAGTTGCTTGATTAATCAATACTGGTTTGGAGATTCCACCATGTCACTTGCCCAATTTTACCTCCCCTGCCCGCCCCCACGGTGGTCCTCAGTGTCTGTCCTGGCCTGGCTAAGAGGGAGCTCAGTGGTTCAGAAGTGTCAGCGTTCTTAAGGTTGTGGTCAGGTGGGAATACTCGATACGCTTTGGGTCTTAGGAGTGCTTATTCAAACATTGCATTTCCAGACACGGCGTGCCTTTAGGAATTTAAAATAATTTGTTTTAACTGCACGGTGTTAATAAGCAGCTGGGTAAGATACAATCTCCTCTGAACAGTAGCTTTTTCTTTCACTGTTTTATCTGCATTTCCTAAGAGTGTTTCGCAGGATGGAGCATGACCGTGCTTGTATTTTGTGTTGGCAGCTCTCAGCGCTCTGTGACTCTGTCCCACTGTTCAGAGTGACCTTCATCATCTGCTGAGGTTTCACCAGGGCCATTATTTGTAGACTCTAGCCCAGGAAGAGGCTGGCTGTGGATCTTTGCTTTAAATGTCATTTAAAAGTGAGCCCTGTGGTGTTTTTTGCATGCAAAACTCAGTGTTCACTTCCAGTCTTTCAAGTTTGCTCACCCTGTTTCACTCCTGGCCTTGAGCCCTCAGTGGCCCTGGATGTCCATTTTGAGATGTGTTAGGAATATTTAGCTTAAAGAAGGTGCTTGAACTTGATGTACCCTTTGCTTTGGATGCACAGAGAAGGTTTTGGATGCAGCTAAAAGCCTTCAGTATAGTATCACATGCTGCTGGCTTTGATGTATGCACTTCAGCATCTTGTAAAAGTGATCTGATGTATAAAAGATGGTGATAGGAAGAAGTTTATTGAGTATTTCTCTGGGTAAAGGGTGTTGCAGGCATTGCTGGAATTCCTTTATAAGTCCCTCTGTACATCAGTCAGGCAGTTTTGACCTTTTTTTTTTTTAAGTGTGGATTTTGCTTCTATTGCCAGTTTGTGCTTGACTTCTCATGGCACTTGATGTTACTTGGTATTTCAGGTAATGAGTGATGGAAAACATCTGCCATTTGGTGAGGTGCACCTTCAGTGACAGCAGAACAGTGTGAATGAGAACATGAGCTCCACAGCGTCACAGCCTGGGTCACCCCTCACAGAAATGTATTTCTGAGAGGCAGCAGGCACTGACAAAAGTTAGTTTTTACTTAAGTATATCTTAATTCAAGTTTTTTTGCTGCCTTGCAATGAGTGGGAAAATGCTTCTGAGAAAAGTAGTTGTCATTTTATGTCTAATTTAGCAGTGCTGCAGCTGAGGGAAGTTTGCTACAAAGCCAGGAATAAGGTAAAAAGTTTGAAGCTTAGGTTAAAACGATGGCAGATAACTTGATCTGTAGTTGCCATATATAGTCATCCAAGAAAAAGTCTGTAGGAATCTTTCAGACGTTTATGGACTTCTTTGATGCATCTGTCGGAGCCAAACAACTCCAGCCAAGAGATAGGGAATTTGTTAAACTGCATTAAATTCCTAAATTGCTGTAGCCCAAAGGAGCAATTCTTCCTTTTATAGGGGGAAGAGTAGGAGGGAGTAGGCAGGGAGGATGGTACATTATGAAGTCTCTTCTTTTGGTAAGAGTTTCAAGAGATGAGTAACATTCTAGAGCTCTTAAAAAAAAAAAACAAAACACAAACCACAGACAAAAAACTTGAATTAATTTCCGTTGCTCTCATCAAAAGCTGGCTGTCTAAATTTAGCCATTTCCTATAGACGCTCAGCTTATGCTGGCAACAGTCAAACTGTTTGTCCTCAAGTGCAATTTGTCACCTCCCCCTTCTAAGTTGGTAAAAGATAAGCCTGTATTAATTCTGCTGATTTATTATTATACAAGTGTGTCTCATTTTCATCTGCCATCGAGCTGATTGTGATTCAGCAGCGCCCGGGAACGGGAACCGCTCGCTCCGGCTCCCCGTGTCTCCCTTCCTAATCATCCATCCTCTGGGTTCCTTTTCCTGGTCTTTTTATCTCTTTTCTCTCCCCACCCCCTCCAAACACTGGAACAGTTCACAGTTCAACACATGAATTTGGGAATTAATCCCAGCTGAGACTATATATTACAGTTGTGAGGGGATGCTGCTGCTCGAAAGCGCTTCATGTGGGTTTTTTATTTCTGAGGTTCAGCTAACAAACTGTAAATGTATTGAATAAGTCTGTAGTGAGCTCTTGCTTTCTTTCATCTGGATGATTCATTTCTATCTACTGTGTGCTCCCAAAGCATGTGCATTATGGGCCTGAGCCTGTTTCCGTAGGAATTTTGCCAGGAAGCGTAAAGGCAGCAAAAGTTTTGTTTTCTCCGAATTGCTTCACTCACTGAAGCAACATGAAAAGCTCTGTGCTGTGTGTTTTTTTATTTAGGTCAGCAGGATGACAGTTAGATTAATTTTGAGGTGTTTTTACCAGGTATGCTAAATTAGATGTAGTAAAACCTCTGGGTCTGTATCCTGATGTTTTTGAGGTTGTCAGTTTATTTTTTTTTCCTTTGAATTTCTCATCTTTGCTGGAATCTGAAGTTATCACGTCAGCTGCATCCAAAGGGCGATGCCTGAACCCACAGCCAGTGACTCCCTGCACAGAAGAAGTCACAAAGAACATAAAGACAGCAAAGATGATGGTCATGAGAGCTTCAGCAAATATAGGACATGTATTTGCAGGACAGCAGGCTTTTTACTCAAGTCCTCATGAAACAACTTGTTTCCTGTAGGAGCAACTAGATTTTGAATAAGACTGGATGGTCAGTATCAAGATTAAGAAGAAAATCTTACAAAAAGATTATTAGAGGATTGCGTAGTATTGGATTTTCTTGCATTGAAATCAAAGCAAAAGGCTGACTGTAGTGATAGAAATCAGTAAATACACCTGTGTTCTTACATGCAGGTATGTCAGAGTGTGATTAATGCACGGGCTGCTCACAGCTGTATTTGTAATCTGTGTGTAAAAGATAAGTAAGGAAAGCAATTTTGCAATACCTGATGTCCCAGCAGTGCCTCCTGCCCAGTTTGCAGATGGCCTGTAAGGATCCATGAGGATGAAGCCCGGCTCCTTGTTATTACATTTAACACAGAATTATTCTTCTTGGAAACATAACTTGACTTCAAAGCAAGATACTTGTATTCTGGAAACCAGTAACAGGTTTTACAACATGAATGCTTTTTAGTAATCTCACTTTTCATAAATGAAGGAGTACACTGGACTTTATGATTTCTGAATGGTTCTACCCATCTTTTCTTTGAGACTGAGGAGAAATCCCAGTCCCACGAGCCCAGTGCTGCAGCCAGACAGTTCCAGCTCATGGTCCCATCATCCCAGAAGGCTGAAGCAGGGTGCACTCTGATTCCAGCACTGCTTGTGTGGAGGGAATATGGAAAATTACAGCTGCAATTATGGTTTCACATGAAATATTCTTCTTTCTAAATCCACCATATGAAGCATTAGGCTGTGTTTGAACTGGTGTTGTTAATTGGACCACACCACTTAGGTGCCTCTTCTGCAGAGTCATGCCCCCTGTCATTAGCCTCTCATTAGACACGTTAATTTTTTAGGGCTCATCATAATTACTTTCTTTCAGAAGTTCCCCATTTTACACTGAAGAGAAACCTCTGATCTGCAGGCTGTAATTCTGGATAACCAGGGGAACGTTAGGAACACTTTCTCTATGGACTTTCAGCGTGGGAAATGCAGTGGATGGAGGACGAAATCCTGCAGGATGTGATTTGGGAGGAGTGTTCAGGATCTTTTTCATCGGAAAACTCAAATCACAGGGGCAGAGAACTTGTGGAACAACATGGAATTTATGGAGGGACAGAGCAGTTCTGGTTAAAATTTGACAGATGTAGGTGAGGCTGTTTTTTGGGATGTAAAAGTATATTGGGATGCACAACTAAGCAGTCAGTTTGCTTCCCATGTTTTTGGACAGATGGACTCATCTAATAACATCTGCAGGCACTTAACAAAGCTCTAATTATCTTTGCTCTGTGTAGGGATACTGGCCTAAGCTAGGAATGGCAATTCCTGGATTTCACTGACACGTGGCTGTCCTGCTGGCAAGAACAGTGCACTTCAGAGGTTCTGAAATACTTATTCAGTGTATCAGATGTGTTTTCATTACATAAATAAGGAGTTCTGGTGGCCTGGGATGATGCAGATGTGTTTTTTTCTGTGACAAGGGTCTGTCATGGCATCTTTGATGTCACCTCAAGCCTTCAGCAGGGACCACAGGGTTTAACAAGAGAGCAGGAGGGAGAATCTCCATGGAGCCATTACCCAGCATGAAGCCTTTTAAATTAATATGTTTGTTAAAAGTGGTGCTTGATTTTCTGTATATGTTGGTGAACTCCTACACAAGTCAGCCTTTCCTTTTTTTCCTGACTGGAATTTTAGTGTCATTTCATTACAATTAGCTCCTTCCAAAGCTCCACCTGAACCGTTTTTGTTTGAACTAAATTTTTTGTTTCCTAGCAACTCTACTTTTTAAGTTCTGAGTAGTTCCTGTTCAATGTCTTTCCTAGCCACTGTTAACTCACTGGTTTATAAATGACATCAGGGTTGTCACATGATGCTAAAAAGCTTCGTTCACCACATTAATTTGTAAAGTTAGGTAAAAAAAAGCTTTTTGTATTCTGCATAGTGTACGTGTGTATATATACACACACTTCCATACATACATACGGGTGCAACAGTTCCTCTCTGGCAGGGTGGCTTTTTAAACAATTGTGAAGGTCCCCAGGCTGTTTGGACGTGGCTGCACAGGCCCAGAGTAAACCTGTGAGCTTTTTGTTTATTTGAACTTGGAAGAAACCATAAGAGGATTCCGTTAAGACTCGGAGAAATTCCATTGAAAGCAAAGTCCCAGCGTGGCGAGGAAGCTCCTTCGCAGATGCTCCGTTTTCCCCAGCTTGGGAAGAGCCCAGTTTGCACCTTGCCACTGGAAGGGGTCACAGGACCAGCCCCAAAATTCTCCCTCTTGACCCGTTTCCCCATGGCTGAGTAGGACCTACGTGGTCTTTGGAGTTTGGTAGAAACCAGGGGATTTCCACAAAGAAACTCTTGAAAGTTCTCTGTGCGTCTGCTGTCACTTCCTTTGGAATTGTCATGTGGCTGCAATCTTGCAAAACTGTCTGAAGTGGTCAAACAGCAAAAATTCCACCTCTTTTCAAGGAACCTGTCTCAGTGTTGACTCTGCAGGCCCTGCTTTGTAACCTCTCTCCCCCTGAATTACAGTGCCCAGGGTTTTGCTCAGTGTTCCACTCGAAGCTGAAGTCTGCGCTCACTAATTCAGCCCTTCACCAATGGAATATTTTTTCACTTCTTGCTGGGTGGGTCCATACACTGAAAAATAGGTCAAGAACAGTAATCTAAATCTACTGCTAATAAATAATTAAAGCTAATGGAATTTGCACAAGATCTGTGAGCTTGAAATATTTCCGAAAGTACTGTGGGGTACGTTTTGCTACTGTAAATCAAGATTTTTTATTTATCATTGTTCTAGGTTGAAACATATCTATAAATGTAACTTAAAAAGGTTTTTTTTGTACAGAGAAAACACTGGCATGTTAGTGTACTGAAATAACTAAAAATATCATAGAAGATTGATAAGATAGTGATTCATTCTATAATGATCGGATTTCAAGTAAATACTTCAGCAGCCTTAAGCAATAAGAGGTTTTATATCTCATTAAATCAAAGTGTAAATTGAGCAATAAATTGTTTACTCATATGATTTACTTTGCCTTACATTTTAAGAATTAAGTAAGTCATCTGAGCTACTGTATAATACCTGTGTGAACAACTATCTGGGGTTTCAGTTTCATCTCTTTTAGATTAAAGCAAAGTGGAACTTGCTGGAACTAATTAAACATAAAGACTTAAATGTTTCCTTTAGTACACCCCCAATCACATGTGCCCAGGATTTCTGGTGGAAAAAAAAATTGGAATATTCTGGATTTTTTTCATAATGCAAAGAAATAATGTTTAAAACTTGTGCACTGGTAGGTGAGTGTCTGAGTGATCCCAACCCCTTCACCCATTTCCCCACAGCAGGGCGAAGCATCTGTGCTTGCTGCCTCTCTCTAATTAACCAGCAGAACTGCTTACTCCTAATTATAGTTAACTTGCTGATTTGTGTGTTTCATAGTGACAAGTTGTGTCCTTGAAGTACACAATAATCAAACACACCTCAGAAGTTGATGCCAGCGTTCTTCCCAAATCCTTCATGCTTGGCTGCCTCTCACCTCTCCCCCTTTCAGCTGTATTTATGGGAAGCTCAGCAGCATTCTGGAGATAATAGCGGGGTGGATGGAGTGTACAGAGCCCTGGCTGTGAGGGCACATGGATAAACATCCTCTCAATCCCTAGGAACAGATATCCACCCTCCCAGCATGCTGCCTCCAGGGAGAGGGACATAAACCTGGCTCACAGTTTTTGACAGGAGAGCTCCCCTTCCGCTGTGCTATTTATTATCATGGGAGTCATGGAATGATTTGGCTTGGAAGGGATCTTAAATCTCATCTCATTCCACCCTTTGCCATGGGCAGGGACACCTTCTACTAACCCAGGTGGCTCCAAGCCCCTTCCAACCTGGCCTTGAACACGTCCAGGGATGGGAAGTGTTAGGTGTTGATGGAATTACAAACAGCCTCCTGCACAACCAGTAGTACATCCTGGGGGTTGTTCTGTGTTGTGTTTTTTCTTTTTCTTTCTAAGTTCTTACAAGAAAGATTCTGGGGTCAAGCTGTCCAGCCCCTGCCAATTCAGAGTGCAGGGCCCTTGCCAGTGTCTGATTCCATGTGGGCAAACAGGGAAGGGGACACGGAAAGGGAAGGCAGCAGGGCAGCCGCAGCATCTCGCGGTGATGAGGCTGCTCCAGAATGGTTTGTGACAGCTGAACTGGTGATGTCACCCACGCTGATAACAGTGGGCTGCTTCTCATTAGGATTCCTGTGCCAGCCACAGTGACATTCCCCAGCCCGTGCGTGGCTCCAGCAGACAAAATACGGAACAATTGGTAGGAAATGTGGCGCGGGAGGCCCACGCTGGAATGTTCACCCAGGCTTCTGGGGTGTTTTGTTTTACAGGAGCACGGTGCTTGTGTAGATGATAAAGGTGTGTAGGTCAAGCTCAGCCTTGCTGGACCACTTTATCAAGCTGGGGTCAGAGGGCTCTTGTTGTGACATTTAGAGATAAGCGTTTGGGAGGTGAATGAGGTGGAGCAGCCTGTGAGGAGATCAGAAGGTGCTCGTGTAGCTTCAGACCTCAAGCAAATTACAAATACAGCATTGGTAGCCTGACCATTGCTATGTCCTTTGTACTGTACACAGGGTATTAAGATCTGGATAAATAATGTAGTTTAGTTGTCAGAAGGATGCATTTGTTGCCCAGGATTTTAACATAGATTTATTCTTGGTTTATTTTCCATGGAGTTACTTTTAATGAGAATGGAAAGGGAGTTAAAAATTATGTGGATTCAGATTTCATTGTTTAGCTACTTGATCAAAATATAAACTCCTTGTTTTTACTCTTGTAAAGAGGCAATGCTATATTAGCTTTCAGCCATCAGATTTGATTCAGATAATGATACAGCATCCTAATTCATGGGCTCTTCATCAGATACTGAGTTTGTCTCTGATAAAGCCTTTTTCAGAAAACTGCTCTACCCCTGATAAATCATCCAGAGAGAAAGAATGCATGTATTTAGATGGCACAGAAAAATAGGCTAATAATGGGATTGTATTCCTATACTCAAATATTTCAGTGCGTTTGTGTTGATAAATTATAATTTGTTTTAATGTTCAGTTGCATGGACCCTTTTCAGCTGTTCTGCTTGGCCGCAGTGGTTTGGTAACTGTGTGAGGGCTGGAGCCTGGATGTTTTTCCTGTTTTGATCACAGCCCAGGCAGTAAAGGCCACCACACTTTAAACAGATCATAAATCACCCGGTGTCCTTGCTAACCAACACTGCAGATTCCCCTGGGTCTGAACTGAACGTCCTTCTTCCTGTTCAATTTAGTGTAAAGAAGGTAAAATTCCCTTTGAAGTTCAGTGTAATATTTTGAGACAAAGTCTGATGAGAAATTTTTCCAAACTGCCAAAAATAAATCTCCCCAGCAGAGCTGTGACTTGAGGCATATGTATTCCTGACTTCTGTCTGTTTATTTTTGTTTCCCTTTGGTTGTGAGCTGTCTCAAGTTTTGATGTTATTTCACCGAGGAAGGAATTATAAAAGTACCCTATAAACTCTTCCCTATAAACTCTTTCCAAGGGCAAGCCAGGAAAGGAGGGGAGAAAAGAAAAACTGTGAAAAAGGTGTTTATGCCTTTTGCTGTGGTGTGTGCCATTCATCCACTCACCTGCACGGAGCGTTTGGCTGAGTTTAAAATACTGGATCCCATTCCTGCAGTTCCCTTTCGTGGCTGTTTGCTCTGGGAAGGGAATGGCAGTGGGATGCTCTGTCTCAGTCGTTCAGCTGCAACAGATTCCAAGTCATTGCAAAGACTTCAAGTGGTCAAAGCATTTTATCCTGTTCAGGTGTGTGCTCTGATGTGTCCTGAGGCTGTCCTGGGTGGATTGCAGTGGGATAACCCATTGCTTGCCAACGGGGCTGGATTGCCCTGAGCTGCCTCCTCCTCTGTCAGGAAAGATTTTAAAACCCCTTTTACCCCCACCACAAGCTGCTGTCTGAATCAAGCACATGTTTTCCCATTATGGCATGAATTTTGTTTGGTAACGTTCTGATTGCTGGGATGAGTGTTCAGCATCCTGAATTTGCTAAATGAATGCACTTGAAAGGTTTTCTCCCTTTTTGACAGCTTGACCAACTGTTTCCATGGCTTTGGGATGCTCCTTCTATTCCTTTCCACCCCTGCTTCTCTCCCTCTTTTCTGCTACAAACAGCCAACAACAACATCCCTCATTATTAAAGATGAATATGAAGGTGAAGGCCTGGCATAGTTTATATAATGAAATAAAAAGTACTGCAAATCCTGTCTTTGAGAACTCAGAATGTGCCAGAGGAGGCAGTTAAATAGCAGGATCTTGGCTAGAGCTTGCCATGGGCACAGGAGCAAGGATAACATTCTCCTGCCTCTGGATCTGGGATTAGATCTCCTGTATTTCTGCCTTCGCTTCTGACATCACTTTTCTGGCTGGTGCCAAACAAGTCAGTAAATTCAGAGGCAGTGTCAGGGACAAAAGCCCTAAACCCAGTGATTTCCAACCAGCTGAGATTTTTATTTCAAGAAAAGTTGCTTTGCTTGGATGATATAATTTTTCCTGATTTTATAAAGGGTGCCGGTATCCAGCAATCTAATTGTGTAAATCTAATTCTGTTTGTAATTTCACTGGGCACTAAAACCGCCTCTGCCAGATTTTGGCCTTAAATGTGGGCATTTATTTTGCCATCAGTGGTTATTGTTACTTTCTTCAATGTCAGCATCATCAGGTTACAAAGAAAACATGTTCTAAAACGTGGACAGCCCTCAGGTCTCCCTGAGGAGGCAGGGAGTGGGGAAAAGCTGCTCAACCTGCCAGTTTGCTTTGGTAGAAGTGTACTTTGTAGATGTTTGTGATCCGCAAGGACAGTGTCCAACCTTTTTCTGTCCCAAAACAGGCAGCAGGATATATCAGAAAATATTTAGGTGACTTGAGTTGGCCTGAGAAGCACAGTTTGGTTCGGTCCGAAGAGAGAGCTCAGCAAGCTGCAATATTATCCTTGACTTGATGGGGATTAAGCTGTATTTTAGTGCAGTAACCATGTCAGAAGTGAAATTTGGCTGATCATTTGTCTTTGATAGCTTCATTTGCCTTGGGCCGCCTAAGCCATTTCTCAGGGAGTGGGAGAACTTCTGATACTCCAACTCCCTGCATGACTTGTCATTTAAATGACAAAAATCACTTCTCTCAAAAGCCTACTTTTCCTTCAGGAAAATCAGATTAAATCCAGAGCTGGGAGTGTTTTGGTGAGTGGTTTAACGTCCAATATGTTGCATGGCTGTAGATATAAAAGTAAATGTGTTGGAAAAGAGAATTTCCCAACTTTTTAAGGTCACCTTCTTTTCCAAAAAGCTCGAGGCTTCAACAGATCCTTTTCTATGTAGAGAAACAAATATATCTTTGTGACTCCCTGCATGAGGTTCAGGTAGCTCAGCCTGTGTGCAGGTAGGAGGATTTCATGGTTACTGAAGGAGTTTGTGCCTGTCCCAGTTGTGGGCACAGTTCCTAGAGCATTGTAGGACTCAGGGTTGGAGGGGTTGTCCAGAGTCTGACCAAATCTCACCTGGCCCTAAAAATGGGTCTTTAGCACCCATTTAGCACTAGTTCTGGTCAGCTGAGCCTTGGAAATCTCCAAGGATGGGAAATCCACCTTTTCCCTGCAGCAGCATCACTGCTGCCCTCCCAAGTGGTGCAGCATCATGTTACTGGTGTATAACTCCTCCAGATTTATTCCCAGGTGTAAGTGCACTATGAAGTGGTTGCTTGTGCCTTGTCAGTGGCCAAAGCAGGAATGCAGCATCTTGGCTGTGCATGACTAACAGTGTTCTCTGCAGAGTTACTGGATTTTCTTCTTCAGGCACATACATAATAAGAATTACGGAATTTGTAAGTGAATTAGAACCAAACCAGCTTAGAAGTGAAGCCATAGGAAATGTTACGTACAAGAAATATATATCCCTTTTTGTCTTAAATTATCTCAGTTGCTGAGTAAAAATATGCTATAAACCTTTAGAGTGATTCTGTGGGCAGTATTTTAATGAATTTTGTAGCAGTAAGTGTGTTGTAGTTTGGAAGAAGCAATTTTGAGTTACACAGAAACCAACAAATAATACTTGTCATCTTCAGTGTGCTCCAGTTCTCTGATGACTAAAGCCAGAGCACTCTTGGGAAAATAACAAACAAAACAGATTTTGCAAACTGGCAACACTCTCAGTTGAAATGATGGTCCAGAGTCATCTTCCTTTAAGCCTGGCTTCCATTTGTGGGAATTTCCTTGGCATAAGTTCAGAGGTGTAGCTGCTGTGGAGGTAGATAGAGGCATTTACTGCTAATCTCATTAATGTTTCAGCTGAATTAGGAGACTGAAGGCATTCAGTGCCTACCCAGCAGCACCACAGTTTGGATAATTAATACCATTTGCAGCAGATGCAGGTGTATGTCAAACTGGAAATTCAGACCTGCTCAAAGTGAACTCCAGGTATAATTCTGTTTTAATCAAAGCTCCCACAAAATGCGATCAGAATTTAAGTAATACTTAAGAACTGAAAATAACAGTAGGAAAGGCATGGTGATGACTTGTCCTTTCCAGTTTTTCTGATGGAATATCCTGCTTCTGTCTTCCAGGACCTGCGCAAACAGGTAGCTCCATTACTGAAGAGTTTCCAGGGAGAGGTAAGATCTTCTTTTGCTTCTTACAGTGTTTTCAGTGCTGCTTCACATGAGCCTGGTGTGCAGGGAATGTCAGCCCCTGAAGGGAGCCTAAAGATGGAGAGGGACTTTTTACAAGAGCGCATAGTGACAGGACAAAGCGGAATGGCTTCAGACTGACAGAGGGTAGGTTTAGATTGGATATTGGGTAGAGATTCTTTCCTCTGAGGGTGGGGAGGCCCTGGCACAGGTTGTCCAGAGAAGCTGTGGCTGCCTCATCTATGGAAGTGTTTAAAACCAGGTTGGATGGAGCTCTGAGCAACCTGGGATAGAGAAAAGCGTCCCTGCCCATGGCAGTGGGGTGGAACAGGATGATCCTTAAGGTCCCTTCCAACCCAGGTCATTCTGTGATTCTGTGATACGCTGGGTTTGTGCTGGACAATCTGAACTGGTCACATCACTTTGCTCTGAGCATCCCTAAGGCTCCCTGAGCCTCGCTGAGCCTCCAGTCACCGTGGCAGGGACCCAGGTAGCACATCCAGCTCTCTGGGCCTCACTGACCCTACAGGTTGAGCTCTTAATGAATGCAATGTAATGCACTCATAAAATATGAGGATACTGCAGATCATTCTCCTGCAAAGCTTTTCAGCTGTGGAACATTGTATTCCAGAGGGCTGATGGAAAACCTTGGGTTGGCAGGTGTTTGTTGGAAAGGCAGCAGAAAGCGTTAACAGCTCCGGTGCTGGCTCCAACTTGGGTTTCTCTTCCCAGCACTCACCGAGAACACACAAGCAGAGTGCTCACAAGTTTAAAAGCCAACTGTTGTTATTCTGAAGAGTTTCTATAGGCAAAGGCAGCTGGGCCAATTAGAGAGTTTTCCATTTTCACTGTGGCCAGATGGGAGCCGTGGTTCTGCCGCTCGGAAAGCGTCAGGGAGGGAGCTTGGAAATTGCATTTGTCCTTGTAAAGCTCTGTGCCTGCGTGGGGTGGTGGATGGAGGTTTGAGCTCACACTGCTGCATATTACAGAGCTCTGCCCCTCAAGAACTGTGTTCCAGCACTTCCTCAGTCCATGAGTTGTTCACTGACTTCAGATTGTGGCAGTTCCTGTCAGCGCAGGGAAGTTCAGGAACGTGTTTTCAGGATAGGGATTTAAGTGCACGGCTCCCCTTAGTGAGGCTTGCATTCCTGATCACTTCTACATCCTGCTAAATCTGTGTCCCAACTAGGCAATAATCCCTCATTTGAAAGCAGCACGGTACTTTTTGCTTTACAAACTCATTTCCCAAGTATTGCTAGAAATAAATAAATAAACAGGACAACTTTGTCCTTGATATATCCAATAGACATTTGTGAGAACAAAGAATGACTTGCGTGAGTCCGTTTGCCAATGGAAATTTACACTTTAAAATTGCTCCGAGTGCATTGCAGTGCTCTTAGAACCTTTTCACTTCGGTTTCAAGCTTGCAATGCACTGACTGAAAAGTGCATGTGTGCTTTCAGCACTGTTCCTTAATGAAGGGAATGTCTGAGGATCGAGTAAGAAGCATAAATTTAAATTTGGCTACAGAGAAGGAGATTCTCCCATTAGATCTTCCCTGGTGGAGACAGCTCCCTGTTACCTAGGTATGGCTCACACACGCTCCTCTTCTGTAGTTTTGTTTCACTGATACAAAAGTGAAGTTTATTTTGGTATAAATTCAACCTCACCAAGTAGAATTTGTTGTGGGAATCCCATTACGTAAATGAAGCACAAATACATTAAAAGATTGTGCTGCTGAATCTCTGAGCTGGTGATTCTAGTCTCCCTAATCGAGACAGGGTTTCAGAAACTTAAAAAACCTGAACTAATCATGATTGACTACATAAATGCACCACATTAAACTGTGAATTATGGTATTTGATTATAGATGTAATTACTGTATCTTGTTTTGGAGACAAATCAAAATACTGAAGATATGAGCCTGTTCTGTTGAGTTATATTTGATTGTTCAGGATATAGATCTGGTTTCTGGTTGTTGTTAAGGCTGACTGCTCTGGGTATCTCAAAAACAAGTTTTATTAAGCAAATAGGCTTCTCTCCACTTCAAATCCACTGGAGATGCCTCGATTCCTGTCCCTGGAGAGGCTCAGGGAGCAACACTTCTGGGAACAGGACACCCACCCCAGCAGCCCCCTGGGATTGCCTTGCAATAATTTATTACCTGTCAGGTGATATTCAGTGTCCTGGGAGGAGCTGGCAGAGGGACCTCTTGGTCACACAGTACCTGTGGGATGGGATGTGAGCAGGGAGGAGGAATAGGGCAAGAGGTTCCCTGCTTTTACTACACAGACGTCAGTTTTCAGCCCCAGATTTGTCCCTGGAAATGTTCAAGGCCAGGCTGGATGGGGCTGTGAGTAACCTGCTCTAGTGAAAGGTGCATGAGGCAAGGGAATTGGAATGAGATGGGCTATTTAAGGTCCCTTCCAACCCAAACCTTTCAGTGATTCTGTGATTTTGGGTTTTTTTAAAATAGATAACAGCAGTGAGTAAATAAAAGAGAGGTAAGTGGAGAAGTGGTGAGAGTAAATGTTTTCTAGGGCCCCTTCTGCTGGAGAGCGAGTGTCCTGGAGCAGGAGGTCAGGAATGCTGTAGGAGCAGCCTCCATAGGCAGTGTGGGTGGGAATATGGATCTTTGGGGCACCACCAGCTGTTCATTCAGAAGTGAGGAGAAAACTTCTTGCCTGATGCAGCTTCTCCATTTCCTTGTGGGAGAGTCTCCACCACATTTTTGCCCCCAACTCCTGTCCCCACCCCCACTGCTGCTGCTGCCCCATCCTTTGCTCAGACTCTAATATTAGACAGAATTAGGTGCTTTTTGCATGGAATAATAAATTAGATTCTATATCAGAAGGGAAGTGGGGTTTTGCCAATCCCATCTGGGCTGACTGTGCACAGGGCTGTGGGCTCTAGGGAGGGCCAGCAGATCGGAGGATGGAGGCAGCTCCCTAATAAGCGCAGGTATTTAAGCAGCTTTACATGGGTATTGCTGTGTTCCTGCTCCCCACCCCCTGCCTTTCCTCAGCACTTTTCCTGGTGTGATCCCACATTTAGCCCAAAGTTGGGGGATTTTTTTGCTGGCTTAGTTTCCCACCAGGTGGATTCAGAGCAGCAGCTCTGAAAGGAGAGGCCAGGAGAGGAAAGCCGGGGGCAGGAGCAGCACAAATGTGTCAGCTCAGGTTGACTTAAACTGTCCTTGAACTGTGCCTGGGTGAACCTGATGTGACTTGGAGAGAGGGGGAGTTAAGCTCAGGTATTTATGTCCCCTCCCAAGCACGATTTATGGGAGCTGCTGGTAAACCTGGGGCCAGTTGGCTTTTTTAAACAAACCCACAGGTCACTTTAGCTAATTTTTCTCTTCAGTTTGAGCATGGAATATTGATACTTCCCTCCAATATTTCCCCATTATATAATATGAATTTTAAAGTACTGGACAAGGCAGAACATTCTGTATTCCTTAGTTATTTATCTCATTCATTCAGATAAAAACTGTTCCAGTTATCAAATATTCAGTTTCCATTAGTACTTGGAAATAACTTTTTTTGTATAGATCTCAGTGCATTAAGTAACTGGATTTTTTATGATAAGACTTAAAGTAAAAGCACTATGAAATGGATTTTAGCATACTACAAATTTTCAAATGCATTCCTACTTCAGCATGAGCCCCTATTAATTCATCACTGGAGAATAGTTTTATTATAGTACTTTTTCCTTATTTAGGATCTTAATGGAAATTTGAAGGCAGTTTTCTAATTTAACAGAGTGTTGTGTCTGCTTCAGAGCTGATGGTATTGTTCTTTTGAAATCTGTGGGTAACTTTTCTGCCTTCCCTGGAAGATTTAAGGTCTGGGTGGTGTAAATAGGCTATTGTGAGCAAGACAATTAAAAGTTATTAATTTCAGAAGTGTAAAATGCTGTCATTTCAATCTTAAATCTCTATCTTGCTTTTCCTTTTTCTTGCCATTAAACTGAGGACACAACTTATTAATGGTTTGCTCTCCCTATGCTGGGCTAAATACAGGACAGAATCAGGAAAGGTTAAAGAGCTTTATCGTGCAATCATGACATGATTATTATATATAATTTGCAAGGCACTCCTGCAAGCAGCCATTCAAATAAGCTGTGTTTTGGGTAGGTCACTGTGCTTTACCATGGGTACATCAGTGGATGGTTATTTGTACGTGAAATCTGGGATAAAAAAGAAGCAGCAAAGAGAAGGGATGTTCTTGGGCTATGTTAGTTCACAGAACTGAAGCTGTGGTATGGAAATCTAATGTTGGAACCTGTATTTGTGAAGTCATCAGACAGATATTTTAAGGCTGGGAAAGGATTTCCTGAGGTCATTAGCATTCTTTTCATGTGGCATAAGAGCACTGTCCAACAGTAATGCAGTAATCCCTCATTTGGAGAACCCTCTAAGGCACAGACTCCAAAACAACATGCTGGACTTGATGTCTGTGAAAGCCATTTCTCATATTCTTCTCCCAGAGCAAGTACTTTTAAGGGTATTGCCATTCTGATGAGACCACTCTGGCTCCCCACTTAGCTGAATTGCTCTTTAAACTATTAATTTGGTCAGTCGAGTAATTTAATAGTTTTCCATATGCAGACAACAGAAGCTGAAAATCAGCTTGATGTGCTGGAACTACTAATCATGTCTTTGAAGGAGTACTCTAATAACGTGTGTGCCTAAACCACTTCAGACCTACGTTCCTTCTGCATTTTGAAGGACTGTTCCTGAGCTGATACTCACATTTTTTTATTTTACCCCCTTTAATTTCCGTATGTTAAATTTCCAAACCTAATTAATACAATTTCTTTCCTGTACATTCACTCCATGATGGCTCAATTAGAGCAGCAGTAGAACTGTGGTTCAATATTCAGGCCAACTTCATAATTGAAAACACGTTTTCTTCTCAAAAGCTGCAGCTGGTTTGGTTCTGCTCATGCAGAAAAGGATATAACCTTGCATAACATAGGAAATGAACGGTTGAGAGAGAAGCCAAATTCAATTTCAGTCAGATATTTTGAGGATAAGTCCATGATCTATGGAAGCAAGGGAATGAAAAGTGTGTGTATGTGGAAAGCAGCGTGTTCAGCACTCTATTAATCACGGCCAGCCTGGGTGCTGTTGTGTGCCTTGCGTTAGCACTGATGCTCGTAGGGAGGCTGGAGAGCAGCCAAGCACTCCAGAAGTTAACCTCTTAAAGACCCTGAGCTGCTTTCTGTTGAATAAATGTAATTTTGTGGTCAGAAATAAATGCTTGTGATGTAGCAGGAGCTTTGAAAACAACAGCGTGTCAAAGCTATTACAAATTGCTCTGTGTTGGGGAAGTCAACAGCATACATCAAAATCCAGCGCTCATGTTTGGGCCCAGAGCCTCCCTGCTTTTCAGTGGAAGTCCCATCAAAACCCTTTATTCACCAGAAGTGAATATTTTTGGCAGTTAATTATCTTTTAAAGTCCACTCTGCATCTCAGTTCTGTTCCCCAAAGCAGGGAGAGGTCATGACCTGCTCTTGGGGTAACCACAGCTCCACAGCACTTTCATTTCTTTGTTTACAGAAGTGTGTAAATGATTATTTATTTATTTTTGGCTGGCTTGATTGCAGTTTAAACAACATCTTTCCTGAGGAAGGTGATTTAAATATACTCCAGCATCTCACGGGCGGATGAGCTCTCCCTGCTGAGCACGAGGGGTGGCTGCTGCAGGGCCGAAAGCATCCCCAAGAGGAGACACTGAACTGCAGGGGAGGGACAGAACTGCAGAGACTCTCAAATACAGTCAGAGCCTCTCCTATTATATCCCTTTTTCCTTCCTGGGACAGCTCTCAACTATGGGGATAACAGGCAAAGTCCCAAAGCTGACACATCCCACCAGGAGCAGCGACAGGCGCTGTGCACCGTCCCCAAAGCTCTTGCAGGTTCCTCTCCAACTTGCAGGCAAGTTGTACCAAGACAGCAGAGACTACCAGGGTAACTTTGGGGAGAATCAGCCCAAATCCTCTTATTTTTACATAATTGACAAAGTGCTGAAATTCCTGTTGGCAGCTGGTGGGCTGTCTGTACCGAGGCGCGCTGTGCCGCTGCCACGCGCTCAGGGGGAATGGGAACAGTGGTGGGAAATTCAGTTTATTCAGGATTCCGACAGGCAGCACTGGTGCAGCTCGCAGGGTCAGGAGTGTCTTCTCATCCTCAGGGGAAAAAAAAGAGAGCTTGAAGTGTGCTGAAAGGAATGGGGATGGGAGGGCTGGGCCGGGCGAGGTATTCTGCCGAGTGTCGTTAGAATCCAGTCCCTGTTTCTCCAAATACAGAATTCTCTCTGTATTTATTACAGAATTATGTCTGCATTTATTACAGAATTACCTCTATTTACTATGAGGCTCTACAGAAGCTGGTGCCTGGTCTTGCTTTGTCAGAAAAGAGAAGCAAGAGGGTGAGCTCAGTATAAAACACCAGGGAAAGGTTGCGTCTTGGTATTTACGTGCAGGTGGATTTTGCACAAAGGTGGTTAATGAGCTCCTTCTAGCACACATTCCTCTGACCTAATTTTTTTTGAAATACCTAAACAAAAGTTTGGATCATCCATGAGGGAGAGGAGCGATTGTGGGTTCCAGGTCACTGCTCAGAGGCAGCAGGGGAGGTGCACAGGCAGGTCAGAGCACCCACTCACCTTACACGTAGCCCCTGCTGCTGGGAAGCTGGAGGTGATGTGGGGTAGCACAGGCTGCTCTGCCCTGGCTGTCTCCCCTTCCTCCCTGCCCTATTTTCCACACCAAGCATGGCTGGGCTGGCCGTGGCTGGAGATGTTCTCCATCCTTGTGCTCTTACCAAACCTCAAGGATCAGAACTGGCAAGCTCTGACATCTCCCTGTTTGGTAACAGGAAAAATGATTCGCTGATCTATTCACTAGAAAGATGTTCCTTCAGTTTTGGGGAAAGGATGTGTTCCCTCTTTAGAGGTCAGCTCTTTGGTTTACCTTTTTTTTTTCCATTTTGCCTTCTTGAATTTCCATTAAGAAAATTCATGACTGGCCTGTGCTGACTTGAGGAGAGAGGCTGGGATGCAAAGTGTAGAATTACAAGGGTAAATAATTATTCATTGTGCAGCCGAATTGGGGCACCCCATGTTTGGTTTCAAACAAGGTTTTTACACCCCTTAAATGACACAATTTGACTAATCACTAGCACTCGGACGTACTAATTTGAGTAAAACTTTGCAAATCAACCCTAATTCCATAGCATTCCTCCTGCCTGTCTATGGATCCAGGCATCCCTGGGGTCAGCCTTGCTGGAGTTAGTGGTTTGTGACACCAGAAAACACTGTGAGGGTTTAAGTAATGTGTCAGAGGGGCTGGAATGTTGGCATTAGCTTGGTTTTCAGGAGTATCCTTTATCTGTCATGGACAGCTATCAGCTTCCATGAGCAAAGTCCTTATTTCCAGGACCAGTCCTTTGGCTTGTTTTACTTGAGCATGGAAAACACCAAAGCCTCCAGTAAAGCTGTAATGTGTCATAATATGTGTGCATAATACAAACTAATGTAGACACTAACAAAGTTAATCCACTTTCATACTGTAAAGATTGATCGATAAAAGGGAGTTTTGGAAACATTTGGCACTCCGAGCCTCCTTTTGCCATCCCTTCCTTGTCACTCTGGTTTCATACCGTTCCCAATCCGTGCAGGTGAGGGACCAATGCTGCAGGGTGCCCTTGTCCCAGCCCTGGGTCCCCACCTCCTCCCTCGTGCTGAGCCCAGCAAGTGCACAGGATGAGTCAGTTCAGTTTGCCAGCACAATGGAAAATAAATTCTTCCTCTCCTTCCTTAGTTTTTCACCGAGCCACTGAGCTGAATCATGCTATGGCAGAGGCAGGAGGAGGGAGAGCAGGGCTGCTCTCTGCCTGCCCCGTGGATGGGTTGGGAGCTGGGTGAGAGCAGGAAACCTGCTCTGAAATGCAGATAGAGGTGGGGAGGGAGGCAGGTGGGTTATCCAAGGCTCCAGGAGAGGTGCAGCAGGGACAGCACATCCACTGATCCGAAGGCAGGGTGGCAGACAGGATTTAATCAAAGCTGTGGCCCTGCTGTCAATTTCTGCAGGCACATGTTGGGCTGGGCTGTTTTACTGGGACGGAAGATCAAAGATTGGAAAAGCAGCAAGAAGCTGTCCTGTGAGAATATTCCTCAGGGGATGCCAGCGTTGTTTGTCTGGGAAAATCAGGATTTATCTGGGCATGAAAGGAAGAGGAGGTTTTAAGGGTTCAAGGTTGCAGCTGTTTTGTAGTGGAGGGAACAGAATTGAAAAGTTGAGGGGTTCGAGTCCTTCCTAAAGCTCTCTGCTTAACTTGAGGTTAAACCAACACGTTGGTGAGGCAGGCATGCTCTCCCCACGCTCTTTCCTGGTGCTGTACCTATGTCCCAACCCAAGCAGCTTTGTCAAACAGATTGGTATTGGATCCACTGTGAAGTCCTTAATTCCGTTAAAGAATTTATAGCCCAGCTAAAGTCCACACCATATGCCATAAGCAACTGCACAGAAATAATTTCTTTTTAATTTTGCTTCAAAAGTGTTTTAATTGCAACAAAGCTAAAAATAAGATTTTTTTTACTTTTTCTTTTGTCGGCAAAATAAATTAACAGGGATGGCGAACTATATATTTTTATTAATTTGTAAATTACAGTGTTATTTTTTATTAATTTATTTACTAATGTAGATATCTCTTGGTATTAAGAAAGGGAAGTCAAACCAACTTTATTGTAAAGGCTTCAAAGCAAGACTGATGTATTAATAATCCTGCTACAGCCACCATTTGATTTGAAAGCTGTTATCCAAGAATACATCATGGTTTAAAAGAGTGGTGCTTTAATGAGTTGTTCTCATGCTTTTCTCTTCGTTTCATATGGTTCTTCCAGTTCTTACTGGTGTTTTGGTAACTTGAAGTAATTGAAGACAAATGGAAAAACTTCGTGATGCAAAACAATACGACAGAAGATGTGTAAGGGAAGAGGGATGGGTGTCTCCTTAAGGCATCCATTTATTAAAAATCAGAACAGAAAAATAACTTCTCTTTTAAATAATTTCTTTTTACTTGATAAATTAGTTCCAGATTGTGTGCAAGACAGTAAAAGACATGTTAAGGTGGTTAATGAGAGTGAGAATTGGAGAACTGTGAGGATAAATGGAAGGGCTGGGACTGCAAAGTTCACATTTAGCACAGTTGTGTGAACACCCGTGTTTGGTACTGAGAGCAAATCACCAATGCTTTGGTAATGCACTGGGAACCCCTCACAAAGGAGCTGTCTTTGGGATGCTGAGTCCAGCATCCCAATCATCCAGCTCTGCTGAATGATCCGAGTGGATCCAAGACGAGCAGCACTTGTGCTGGTCTCGTGCTCTGAAATGTGTTAATGTGCTGATACCCATCAGTTCAGAGAATTTCAGTGTCAGTGCAGGATGTGCTGGCATCTGGCAGTCCAGCTTCCTTGCAGAGAGCTTCATCATCCAGTTCCCTCTTTAAATTCAGGAACAGAGTTGTACGTCCTTCAGTCTGACTGCAGTCCATGAGGTGATACCACGTTCATACAGCCCAGAGCATCCCAGCCCTGCAGACCTGTGCTCAGGAGATTGGGGGGCAGTAAACATCAGACTTGAATTAATGCTGAAATCTCCTACTGCATAAAAAGTGACAGATTCCAAACTAAAGCCACAGGCTTTGCTTTTATCTTTCTGAACTTGGCTGGACATAGCTGAAAGAGGCAACACTCGGATAAAACTGCGTTCAGCACGTTCCTTGGCGTAGGTGCCAGATTTATGGTGCTTACGTAAATGTGGAGATAAATGCATGGATTTCATTGATGATATTTTGATTTTAGCCAGGTGCAGTGGGTATTAGACTGGGAAAAGTGCTCCTGAGCCAGGCTGTCCACGCTTTTGGGGGAGCAAGCCAGCTATGTCGGGCAACAAGCAGTGGAGAGTGGGATCAGACCACGGAGATCTTCACAGGCGGGTTGGAGGCGAACGATTCTGAGGGGAAGGGGAGACATTCAGCCTCTGGGGTGACCTTGGTACCCCAAGCAACAACTCAGGAGAGCACTTGACCTGGAAAAACAAGGTGGATACAGGGAGGACTGGTCTCAGTCTCAGAGTGGTCTCAGACTGGTCTCAGCCCCGTGTCTGGCCGCGGCTCCTCCGCGTAGCTCCGGCGATGTTTCGGGGATGAAGAGTGAGATGAAGGCTGTGCTGAGCAGGGAGGATTCCTGGTGTCTCAGTTCTGTTATCTCACTGCAGCGCCAGTGGTATTATCAAGACAAATAGGATGCCAAAACTTAAAAGTGAACATATGTTTATGGGGGTGGTGGGGAATACAGAGGTCACTGTTGTTTCCTTCTGCTCAGAGAAGACATAATGGGGCCTGGTTTAGATAAATTAAGATTTGGAGCTAAGCTCGTGTCAAGACAACGCGAGTGTAATTATAAGTTGACTTCTTCCAGGGTCCCTGAAGTTTTTAGAGTCAAATAAAAATGTTCAGCAGGAGTTTTATAATGTAGTTCAGCTGTTTAATGTGAGCTGATTGCGGTGCAGCCTTGTTGGCTCCTGAACCAATTTTACTTTGATTTGAAAAATTTTCAGTGAACTTCCAAATGTTTCCGTGTCATTTCAGTGCTCTGTTTCCTCTCTCTGGACTTCATTTATATTTTGCTATTTTTGATGTCTTTTTCCTCCCATATTTCCTTATTTCCTTATGCACCTGGGTGCTGGCATGCTTAATTATTTTTTTATTCCAGTTAAAGTTGTCGTAGTGCTTTCTCTAAATTTTGTTTTAAGATATAAAATAGTTGCAGTGCTCGTTTTTAAAGTTGTCATAGTGCTTCTTCTAAATTTTATTTTAAGATATAAAATACTTGCAGTGCTCATTTTTAGTAGAACTTTAAACCAGACAGGTTGATTTATTTTTTTTAACAACTAAAACATAAAACCATATTTCTGCCTGGTGGGATTGTTTGGAATTCTGGTTCTGAATTTGGGGCCAAAAAAAGGTGTAAAATACCTGTGATTTACAAACTGCTTCCTTTGTAAAGTCTCTGATCTCCGTGGAAGATGTTGTTTCAAATCTGGTTTATATTTCCATCACTCTATAATTGGTAAGGAGCAAATAAACCATACCTTTTATAATACTTAGAGAGAATAAAAGTACAAATGCTCTTTATTAAAATGTGGAAAAACTGTAATAGGAAAACAAATCCATCCTGTTATTTCCCAGAAATGGAAGCATTTTAAATGCTTTGCTTTTCATAAAAGGGGCAAATGAATTTTTCAAAATACAGTACAGAATCAGAGCTGTAATGCTAATTGTATTTAATAATAGTAATTTAAATTTGGCTGCTCTCTGCCAAGCAGCAGCGAGAGAAAATTGTATGTGGGAACGTTGAAGTCCAGAAGTGTAACATATGGTGTGGTTTGGCCTTCAGAGAGTCTCTGTGCACCCATGAAACAGCTCAACTGCACAAGTGTCCCTGGTGGTGCCCCTTCCTTCTCACCCCATCCCCGAGCGGTGCCTGACACTCCCCAGCATGGATTTACATGTCCCGGGGCCTCCCTGCCTTTGGCACTTCATTCCACAGGCTCATTTCAAGTACTCCTCGTGTGAAAATGTTCTCTCTGAATTGCTTCTGTTCTCGTTCCCTAATGAGCATCAGTCCATCTGTGATTGTGCTTGAATTCAAATTATTAAGTGGGTTGTTCACAACCATCAATCCCTTGCTCTGCAGCACGTCGGATGCCCTGGGAGATTCCAGTGCCTTTCTGTGGTCTTTCTCGGTAAACTCTGAAAGACCAGCATGGCCAGCTCTTCTTGAGAGTTCATATCTGCTCTCCACATCCTCCATCATTTCAACATCTAATGCTCATTTATCACTTTTCCAATACTCTTTGATAAGTTGCAAATAGGTCGGGTTTCTGTTACACCACACCTCCACCCATCTCCATAAATTAATCCAGATCCTGGGGGGATGTAAGTGAAATCGGAGCTTGGTTTATTGCTTTAAATACAACCTTGTATTCTGTTGCCAGAACTCGTCTCTTCCCAGCCTCCTGCCGTATCTCCCAAGATTTCCTTGCTGCTGCTGCCAAATGCTGTGTGGACGCTGCCCGTGTCCTTATTTCCCTCCTTGACCCCTCCTCCCTTCCAAGTCTTTTCTTGGCTTTTACCTTGTGCATTGTGCTTCTGTGTGATTTCTGCAATTGTCCTTGTCCTTTGGTTTTCTGGCCTTAATCCTGCCCCTAATGATCCCTACAAATCACTTACCAGCCACGAGGCTGATCCCCACCAGCCCCGCACTGTCCCGCACTGCTCTCCAACACCAACTCCCTACATCATTTCATCATCCACGTTGTAGGATCGCCCCCCTCTGCCTTCCCAAATCTTCCCCTTCTCTTCACAGAGGGATTTCAGTACAAAGTAAACACAAGTGGCACCAGGGCTGACCCCGCAGAACGCTCCTGCTTTATCTCCCCTCCTCCCTGCGCGCTTCCTCTCCCTGGCACCCCGAGCCCTGGCAAAGCCCTGGCTTGGTCACACGCTTTCCAGTGCTGCAAATCCCCCTCCCGCAGAATAAAATATCAGATACTTTCCTGAAATACAGATACAGTAAACTCTGGCCATTGTTTCTGCCTTATCTACCGAATCAATAATGTAGAGAAAGAATTCAAGGACGTTTTTCAGACAGGGCCTTCCTTTTTTTAGGCCATGGTGACGTCTGCACCTTTAAATGGTTCCATAATATTCACTGCCTTTCAAATACACAGAAGAATTGATATCAGGCCTTTGTATCCACAGTTCTTCAGATCCTTCCTTGCCTTTTATTAAAATATGGGAACGATAATCTCCATGCCTTTGGCTTCCTGATTTGGGTAAGCTGCCACAGAGCTGTGTCAGGCTTTCCTGTTTCCCTTTCTGTCCCTCTGCTTTGGAGTATTAATTCACTGGATCTAGCTCTGAGTCAGTTTGGTTGTTTATTGTCGATATTTAATAATAGTAAATTCTCTGGTTTCTAGTACAATAGGAAAATACATGTTTACTAAAAAAAGTTGCTGTGGAATAAGTATTTTATTCTCAGAGCCGTTAAGCTCCCTGTCCTTGTAAAATGCAGTTTTAGATGAAAATACAGACATAGGGGAAAATAATAAAATTACAAAAATGCATTCTTAGATGAGTATTGTGTGTTACAGAACACAAGGAGAAGCCGGTCAGAGGAGCTCAGGAGTGCAGACTGTGCCGAGCTGTATTAGAAAACTTCTTTGCATGTAGAAGATTCACAGTTATTTAGTGTAAAGTATCACAGGGTGCTCAACAAGTTCATCTCTTCATCCCCTCACAGGCTTATTAGAAATAGCAGAAAAATCTATTTACCACAATAAAGGCAGAGTGGGACATCAGAAGTGGCCACGGTTCCGTTTGCTGTGTTAGATCTCAATAAGTGGTAAAGGAAAACAGTTGCTGAGGAGAGAGTCTGCCTGACAAATACCAGGGTTTTTATAAAGATTTAAAGTAAAGAATCACAACAGGCAGGAGTGTTCATGAAAATATTGATGCTTGTTACTGTGCTGAAAAATGGACTTTAAATTATATTCCGTACAAATGTAGCAGGAACAATCTTTTAAGACTGCTTCTAGAGGAGCTGTACACAGGAGACTTGGGTTCCCTTTTAAGGTACTTATTAGTTTTACATGAAATCTATTAATTTATATTTATAGCTCTGAGTGTGAGTTGTATTGGAACAGGTCTTAAAGCCTCTTTTCTCATCTCCACTTTTAGATTGACGCATTGGGCAAACGAAGCAAAGAAGCAGAGGCAGCCTTCTTGAATGTTTATAAGAGATTAATTGATGTTCCAGGTAAGCAAATTATTCCCTTATTCTGAGAAACTAATGGCTCATGTTTGTGTGAATGCTACTGGGCATTTTTCCTACCTTTAATAAGGTAAATACAAGCAGTGGTTTTGTTCTGGAACTGATACACTCCTGTATTGTTTCTAATGGAGAGAACCTTAACTGTGGCACATTTCATGACCTCTCATTCCATTTACATGTTAATGTTTGTATGAATCAATTTCTATTATGATGATACTGTGTGATCTATTTTGTTTGTTAGAGGGTACAGACAATTTTAACAAAAAAAGGTGCATCTCGAAGCTTCACCAAGAAACAGCAAAATTTGTACTTTTAAAGGATAGAGAAAACTTTCCATGCCTTCCAAAAAAAACAAAAGAAAAAGCCTTACTGAAAAGTTAATCATTACCAAATTTCAGTTCTGTGCACTGTAAGTGTGATAATAAATTTTATTCAAAGGCCTTTATTGTATGTGTTTTCAACTTCCCTTTTGTTTGGCATCCAAACTTACTTTGTTTGGCATTTGGTTTAAGTTCATTTCTTTTTACATTTTGGGAGTTGGTTTTTTTTGTTTTCCCCAGTGCTAAATAAATAACTGCCTGAACAGATTTTTCTTTTTGCAACTGTACCCACAGCTGAGAGGGAGTGAGGAGCCCAAGTCTGCACTGCCACATCTTGGCCTGACTGAGCTGTTGGCATATGACTTTGTGTGTGTCATTTTATATTTTATAAAGCATTAACATTATATGTATTATTCAAAATACCTCAAGAGGAGTTTTGAGGTGTAATTAATACTTTTAAATACTTTTAAAGCCTCATAGCAAAGTGCATCCTGGTCTTTAATGGTTTTTACCTTTTAAGGAGCCTTTTTAATGCACACTTCAAATGAAAATTAATTTTTTTTAATGTTTTAGTTTAATGATTAACTGGTGGAAAGATCAGTGTTTTCAGATGCTCAATCTGAGCTAACACATGTAATTTTTTATGCTTTCCCATTTGTAGTTGAGCAGTGCCCAGTGTCCAGTCCCTCTGTAGGGATGCAGGGACTCACCACGCTCTTCCTGGGCCACAAGTGCCTCAGAAATGTTGTTTTTATCTTAGTCAGCTGTGGTCTGTGAGTTTTCCTTCACTTATTTCCTGCTCAGAGTCTCAGTAATGTTCCACTGGACACAGAACAGCTCCTTTTGCCCACCAGCCCATGCCATGAGAGGAGCAGATAACTCGGTGAGCGTCCTGACTGTCACAGGCAGTTTGCCTGGCACGAGCAGTGTGGGCATGGGATGGGCACCCACAGCTCTGGCTTGGAAAGAAACCCCTCCATGAAAACATTCCCAACACATCTGCAGCCTGGGAGCCCAGCAGTGAGTGCTGGGGAGAGGCACTGCCGCCCCTCCATCTCCGTACTAACACACGGTGCAGTTTCCTGCCATAATTTGGGAGCTGAGTAGGTTTGATTTGGAACGGTCTGGCTTTTTTCACGACTGAGAAGTGGTGTCAAACAAGAGCTGTGTGGGATCCTTCGTGTGCTCTTGTGCAGAGGCTTCTTTCTGAAGCCTGGCACGATCACAGGTGCTGGGATCTGAGCAGCAGATCAGACCAAAGCCTGGAGAAGAAGGTAGGATTTACATCCCACCTGTGCTGTTGAAATGGTGAGGGACTTCGTCAGGACTTCGTTGTAGGAGAAAGAATTTTCTCTTTTCTTCCATTTGCAGGAGCAAAATTTACAGCCCTGCTCCCACACCCCACAGCCTCTCTCTTGCCCCGCCATCCCCTGCGTGTGCCTTATGTCACCTGTCACAGAAATATTTCTCTGATATTCTTAATACACACAAAAACTTCAGCCTGGCTGAGTTGGGAGTGCAATGGAGTCTGTGGGATGAGAGATGTCTCCAGGTTTTAGGCCCATGTTCTTACCTGGAGGTCTGAGGTAAAAGCAATTTCCATGTTCTCCAGGGGAAGTTCAGCCAGTCTCCTGTAGCTGTGTGCAGGCGTAACAAATACTCACAGTTCACAACACACGCTGCAAGGAGAAGGAAAGCAGCCATGAGGAATGTATGGGACTGGCCTTTGTCACTCTGCTTCATTGTGTTGCTCTTTTTTATTTTCCTCTCATCCTGTGTAGTCTGCTACGCTGGGCAGTATCCATGGCTGGGCAATATCCATGAAGGGTTGGGTGGGTATCCATGGAGAACTTTCCTTTATAAACAGCCATCAGTATTCATTTATCATATGTGTTGCTTTGCCTCCATGTGGCTTTACATATCTTTTGACCTGTTCATTTGGTATTTCAAATATTTAGGTACACTTTTAGCTCCCCAATCCTGCTGTGTTTTCTTTTTGGTGTGAGAAGGGAGCGCTGATGCTTGGGGGAAGCTATGACTGGAATGCTGCAGAGTGGTTATTTAGCATTAAGCATCGCTGTTACATGACAAGGGTGCAATTTTATCAGACTTTCAATATCCTTTATAGGACCATATAATAATTGCAGCTGAAGTCTAATTCCCAGCAGCCAATTTTATGGTTCTTGAGGAAAGCGTGTATTTCTCTCCTCAGTAATAATGTGCGCACTTTATATAATTAAAAAGGGCTTCTATTTTAATTTTACTATAAAATGATCTGTATTGAAACTCCAGCTACAGTGCTTTATGGATTCAGCAAAGTTTAATGGTTTTCTTTCCTGACTTGACCAGAGTTTTCAGTCAGGCTCACCAGTAAGGAATTTGTGGGAAGGGTGGTATTTTACTTGTAAATTTTCCTATGTACATCAGGGGCTTTCTCTTTAAAAGATAAAACAGACCTTTTATATATCTCTCTCCAGCTTTATGATGCTGTTAAAGTAGCATTATCATTGCTTTGTGCTGCAAAATTTATCCTTCCTAAAGGAAAGTACACGTCAAGGAAAATATTTTGGTTTATGTACGTTTATACAGCTGTAATTCTCAGTCAGATCATTCTGTCTTGCTTGAGACTGAGCATTTTTAATTTCGTTCTGTCTTGCTTGAGACTGAACATTTTTAATTAATGGAATTAATTTTCTCATTTAATTGCCTTATTTTCAGTATGCAGTACAGAGCTAGGGAAAAGCGAATGCTGCCACATGAATTGCACTAATCAACAAGGTTGTCACAACTTACCTTTAAAAATAATGTGAATATATTTATTTTGAAGTAAAGGGAGGTTGGGTCTGTGTTTTGAGGAAGCCTTCTTCCATCTGTTCAGGATTCCTTTGTCTTCAGTTGTATAAAATAAGTGTGTTATGTTAGCACCCTTGGCTTTTAGGGTCTTAATCTTGCAAGCACTTAAAGTGAAATTGGAGCCTTGTGGGTTTGGAGGAGCGGTGTTGCCTTGCAGAAACAGTATATTCTTTTTTTAAATTATTATTAATTTTTTTCTTTTTTTTCCCTAAATCTTTAAAGGAAAAATGCTAAATACTTTTATTTCAAAAAGGAATGGTGTTAACTACTTTATTTTTTTAAAACAAAACTTCACTGTAATTTTCAAGTAAAAGTTAAAACGTGGAGACCGAGCGAATGCCAGGTGTCAGTGTCTGGATAAAGTGGTTAAATAGGGTTTTCTTTCTGCTGGGTGGATCACTGCAGTTACAGCCCAGTGCCACGGTGGATTTGCTCAGTGTTTTGTCTCAGTATTGCTCCTGTGTAGGCAAAGAAGAAACAATTCTGTCTTTAAACACAAACTCTGCTCTCTGGATGTGGCACAATTAAACCCAGTTGAGTTCAGTCCATAGAACAGGAAAAAAAACACGGAGTTTTTTCAGCATATACACATTTGAGAGTGAGGGAAGGGTAACTATTTGCTCTTGGTTTGGAGGGGCTGTGCCACCTTCTAGGGCTGAGCCAGAAATGGGTTTTGTTTCTCCTTAATGGGCATTTTCTCATCAGGAAACGGCTCTTGGGGTGTAAAAGGGGATGTGTGTGTGGTTTTATTGGAGACTCTTCCTGGGCCTCTGCTGTGATCAGATTTGGTGCTATATAATGTGTGTGATGTGGTTTTTAACTCAGAGGACCTGCTATCGAAGGGAAGTGTAACAAGAAACAGAGAAACTAAAAATAAGATTTTTTTTTTAATGTGCCCTGTCAAAACAATCAAAAACAATAACAGTGAAAGATGGCTGAAGTGGAAATTTTATCTTTCCCTTACTCCTTGCCATCATAAATTGCACACCCAGCCATGGGGGCTGTGTCTCACAAAGGGGTTTGAAGGAGAAGTAGGCTCATTCCAAAGGAGTTTTCCACACACCTATCACTACATGTAGTATTTTAGTTTCCATCCAACCCCCGTTCAGCCTTGCACATTCCAACTGCCCTGCATAGGACGTTCTTTTTTCAAGGAATGCTTTAGCTGAACAAACACAAAGTACTTTCCAAATAAATGATCAGTAAAGCACTAAATAAGTGTGTGGGAATTACTTCTAGAGGCAGAAATGAAAATTATTTGCAGTGCTTGCAGGTATCAGCCATTGCCTTTTGATTATTTACAACTCACAGCCCCTTCCAGACTTTCACTTCTGCTTGGGCTAAGAGAAAATTCCATTTAAAGTGTATTTGATCAATGTCCTGAGGTTAAAGGTGATAGAAGAGAAAAACCGGTTTGATTTTGGGTTTGGTTGGAGTTTTTTTTTCCCCAGAAAAATTATCTGCTGCTTATGTTGGGTGTGATAAATGTGTATGAAGTTGTTGTGTTTATGTACGTCCTATGATGTGTTTGGATTTTTTGGGGAAGTGTAATGTTAAGCAGAAAGGTTAATGCCAGCCCTGGTAGGAAAGTCTGTATATAATACACACTTTTACAGACCCAGATGACTCATGATGTGCTTAAATTTCAACCTAGGCACCCCCAGGCTTTTCTGCCTGTAGGGAGACCTGGATGAATGTGAGTTTAGGGGAAAATAAAGAGAGGTGAAGGAAAAGAGGTTCACTCCGAGGGACTGTGCTTAAGCACATCCCAAAGTAGAACACTAAAAAGAGTTTGAAAAAGTTAATTACTTAGAGTGCTCTTGTCTGAGATAATGGTTAATTGGTTGGCAAAACTGTCTAAAGAGCAAGATCAGGTCATAGTAAACCCTGAGTTTGTGGTACATCAAGGCTGATGAGCACAGACCGTTTTTGAGAAATGTTTGCTATCATTGCAGTGTGAAAAATTTTAGGCAGTTCCTCATTTGTTAATAATACATGTCAAAACTGTCACCCCTTTCCCAATAAAATATATTGGAATAAAACAGAGGACAGACCCATAAAATGAACAAGTTTATGTTTTTGCCGCCCCAGACTGTACAAGGGAAATGAATATTCATAACGTGCCTTTTCTCAGCCTTAGAGGGAAAGCAAAACAATATTACAGTGAGTACTCTCAGAGGGAAAGGATGCAAAATGAACTTGCTCACGGACACAGAAGTGGCACAGACACTCCTCAAACACAGCAGTCAGGTGTCTTTCTAAACACACTTGAAAATCTGATAAAATTAAGCAGAAAATTGAGCATAGTTAATACTTGAAAGAGTGAAAAGCCATAAACCCCTGTGGCTGCAGGCAGTGATTTAGCTGGTGAGTGGATCCCATCTGAAGCCAAAATCCTTGATGCTTCACCTACGTGTTTAGAACAGGTAAAAAGAGGAGTTGCACAAACAGGAAATTCTGGAAACAAAGTCTGTACTGTAAAAAATTACAGACTGTAGAAATTTAGTGATTCTCCCCAAACTGTTCTGCAGATCTGCAAGGAGTGCCCCAGTGGGGGTGAGAGGCACAGTTTAAGGTCCCAACTGCAGACGGGAGATTCGAGCAGAGTCCTCAGAGGGGCAGAGCTGCCACCGTTTCATTTTCCAGAATATCCTGGATGCTGCTCCAGCCTTGGTAGTCCAGTGCTGAGGAATGTACAAGTAGCTCACAATCACTTCAGCCTCCTTCCCTGTGGGGCTGGAATTCTGAGCCACAGCACAACGTGCAGTTTGGGATGTGTGCTGGGTGAGTGCACGCTGGTAGGGCAGCACTGTTAGTGTTACACAGCTATTTTCAGATGGAGCACAAAGTCCTGGCTAGTTCCCATCTTTAGAACTCGTTCACTTTATCCTTCTGTTTTGAAACCCATGTCAAAATAACTGAAAATAGTTCTGTTACCTGAATACGTGGCTTGAAGTTGGGCTTGTCTGATCACATACTTTTTTCTCTAGTTTTTCTCGTTGAATTAATAATTGGCTAAATTCCTTTGTAAAAGCCGGAATAAATATTCAGAGGAAGAAATATCCCTAAAGCATACACTTTAAAAAATTTATTGTGTAGTTGTCAAGCCCTATTTTACTTGGTAGGCTGGAGGCACGGAAGGAAGAGGAGAGGTGCAGATAAGGGGAAGGATGCAGTGAATAGGAGCAGGAAGAATGTGCGGTAGAAGGAGATATCCCAGCAGATATCCCTGCGGGAAGGGGTTGTGTTCACCTGCAGGGTGTCACCGCAGCCCTCCGGAAGCTGTTGCTGCAGGGAGTGGAGCTAGAGCAGCCCCAGGGCCAGTGATGGGAGCAAAAGGCAGAACGTGGTGGGGAGGGGGAATATTGGACTTTCTCAGTTGCAGGAATGTGAACTGGAATTAGAATAAACCCCAGCTTTCAGAGGGTTTAGTGCTAAGTCTGTTCAGAAGCTTTTAGGAGAAGGAAGGGATGAATGTAGCAGAAATGCTTTCAAACATAGTGGAAGGCTCTTTTTTCTTTTATAATCTCAAAGTGGGAGAAATGAAACTTGGAGTACAAGTGTTTTTTCTGTAAGTGTCCTTCGCACTGAGCTCGCTGTGTAAGCAGAAATTCCAGTGTCGTGGGCCATTACTAGAACATTAACAATCAAATTGGAGCCTTTTCAGTTGCAGTGGCTTCTCTTGTAACTCATTAGGTTCTTTTTCAGCTGACATAGCGCCATCAAATACTGTCCTATCTAATATGCACACCCCATGTTTAATATTAAAAACTTTGCTGAGGATTTACTTTGATTACTCCTTTGAAAATAGAGGGAACTGCAGTGCCGTTCGTGAAGGAGTCGATCATTTACTCTGCCTTATGTGATTTTTTTGATACTAGGATAGTGATGGATCTCGATCTGGGGCATCTTTCTGGCAGTAACCATTCCCAAGCTGGGAGATAAATAAAGGATGTTTTTAAATAATAGCCCACAAGATGTAAGGACCACACTCTGGGAGGGATCTGTATGATTGTGGTCACATTGCCTGTGTACCATCCCGTGCTGTTTCATTTAACCCTGCAAGCTTTGGAGGACTTGTGCCGTGATTAATGGGGAGGAAAGGCGCCGGTCTGCTGCCACTCCCCCATCCCCACGCAGGGGGGTCCCACCAGTCTGGTTTTGCTGCTTCCAGAGGTCAGCAGAATTTGGGATTCAGCTTTTTTTTTTTTTTTTTTTTCTGGTAAGGAAAATGAGATTCCCTCACCCTCTTGTGGGCACTTTGAATTCCCCGGTATAGCCTGCACAGAACACTCTGACAGCCGGAGGGTGAGGAGAATGCTGTTAAAAAGTGGAAAAAATTAAAAGCAAGACACAGATCCCAGCCCTGTGGGATGGGGGAGTAAGAAAATATGTATAATTCTTGATTGAAGGAAGAACCTTTTCATGGTTTTTATGAAGTGAGGAGTTGGAGAGATGATGAGCTTTGTTTCAAATGGAATTACGGCTATAACTCTTCTGTCCCTGGGCTACCAGAGTCATAGGGGAACGGGAGCAAAGCTATCATTTATTCCATGAAATCTTTGTCTCAGTCTCTCTAGGCTATTTCAATTTACCCCTGAAATTTCTGGGGAATAATTAATGAATTAATTAAGTATGCTGTGAGGTGTTTGAATATTCAAAAGCTACAATGTAATTATTATTTTTTCTAAAACACATTTTCACGTTATTTTCAGACATGCAGTCTCCCACGAAAGCAGTTACTGCATCAGAAGCTCGTGGAGCTTTCCGTGTCTGTAATCCAGGGATCATTCTCCAGCAGGAACACTCCCTGCAAAGAGCAGTGTTGCATTTAGGAAGGGGGAAAAAAACTTCCTTTACTTCGTGACCAAAGTATTGTGACAGCAGGGCTGATCTCCTGGCTCTTTGAAAAAGTTAAATCATGTTAATAAAGTTGTGTTTAAGGAGGATTATTATTTTTTGCCCTCCCTTATCATTTAATGTGGGCGTTTCTGTGAGTGATCACCGAGAGCTTTGCTTACAGCGGGGTTTGGGCAACAGAAATTCAGTCGCATTGAAAGAGACGCGTTGCCTTCCATGAATTATTTTTAGATCCCAACCTTAGGAAACACATTTCCAGTGATATAAATTATTAATTGCCCCTGTAGTCCTGGCACTGTTTCATAACTTGCTTTCTTATCGTTTCCAGTATTACAGGCCTGTAAATGAAGTAGGAGGAGGGGGGGTTATTACATGGCAAGTCCTTTGTTTTGGAAGAGGCTCTTCAGGAGCTCCATGTTACGATACCAAAGGAATAGATTCGAAGTAAAAGAGAGGAGGTTTAATTTAGTTATTAGGAAGGAATTGTTCCCTGTGAGGGTGGGGAGGCTCTGCCACAGGGTACCCAGAGAAGCCGTGGCTGTCCCTGGATCCCTGGAAGTGTCCCAGGTCAGGCTGGACGGGGCTTGGAGCAACGTGAGGTAGTGGAAGGTGTCCGTGCCCATGGCAGCGGGATGGAACGAGATGAGCTTTAAGATCCCTTTCAGCCCAAACCATTGTATGATTCTGTAATTTCTACGAATGCATTTTGTGAATAAGCAGAGAGCAAACCTCGGGCAGGGCAGAGCGGGTTGCTGGGCTCTCGTGCAGCCCCTTGCCCATCTGTAGGGGGTCTCACCGCGCGGAAAGACCCCCGGTTGTGGTGATTTTACAGCGTGCGAGGAGCGCCCCGGCACCGCCGCCGCCGCCCGATCCGCCCGCGCTGCGATCCAGGCCGGGCTTTGCCGCTCTCCCCGCCGCGCTCCGGGCCGGGCCCGGCCGGGGGTCCCGGAGGTTCCTCCGGGGGTCCGGGCGGCCACTCCGGGGGTCTGGACAGCACCTCGGGGGTCTGGACAGCCCCTTTAGGGGTCCCTGCGGTCCCTCCAGGGGTCCGGGCGGTCACTCCGGGGGTCCGGGCAGCACCTCCAGGAGTCCCGGTGTTGGTTCCCGGCGGGGCTGTCAGAGCCCGTTCCTCGGGACTGCTCCCGCCGAGCAGCGCTCCGCGGCCCTGGGGTTAAATATATGTATTTATATAAATATATATGGGGAGAGAGGGTAATTTGGCCCCGCGCGCTGTAAATTGTACATTTAAACAATGACACCGTTTTTCCACTCCGTTTGGCAAACCCCGCCATCAGCCCCTCAGTGTTGTCGGGGGTCCTCACCCCTCACGGCAGCAACAGCCACGGCCGAAGGAAGGGTTAAGCATGAAGTTTAAACATTCCCTGTCCCGCAGGAGCTCCTTTTCCATGAGCCGAGGTGGGCTTTTCCCCCCTCTCCTTAAATAACGAGGGTGGTCCCAGCATACTCTATATCGAGACAGCTTTTCATCAGTTGCTCATCAGCATGCTAATTGCTGTATGACTAATTATGCCCTGAATTCCAGTTGATTTTCTTAATGAGACAGCTGGGTTAATTATGTAATCGTATGATTACATTAGCCCAGAGTGCCCTGGCGAAAAGGAAGGCGGGCGGGAGTGGGATGTCACCGGGCGAGGGGCGCGGGGGCAGCCGCGGCCGTAATGACCGGGGAGGGCAACCCTGCGACAGCGCCCGCGGTGTAAACACCGGGATGGGATCACTGATATTGAGAGCTGTGCCTTCTTCCAGGATGAGGGAGGAATGGGGGTTCATCAGCAAAACGTACTTGGGAAGTACAGTCATCGATGGCCCTGTTGTATTTTGGGGATTGAGGATGGGTTTGGGCTGAGCGATGTGGGGTGGGGGTTGGATTGTAGAGTCATAGGATATCCTGTCCAGCTCCCCGCACAGCACAGCCCCAGTAATCGAAGCCTGTGCCTGAGAGCGTTGTCCAAATGCTCCCGGAGCTCTGGCACCTCGGGGCCGTGCCCATTCCCTGGGGAGCCTGGGCAGTGCCACACCATCCTTTGGGGGAAGAACCTTTTCCTGATGAAAAACCGAGACCTTCCCTGACACAGCTCCAGCCGTTCCCTCTGGTCCTGTCCCTGGTCACAGAGGGCAGAGATCAGAGCTGCAGAGTCCAGTGAGTCTCCCCTCAGTCTCCTCCAGCTGAACAAACCAAGTGCCCTCAGCCACTCCTTGTACGGCCCCTCCTGACCCTTCACCATCTGCGTGTCCCTCCTTTGGACACTGTCTGACAGCTTTATATCTTTCTTACATTGTGACACTCAAAACTGCACCCAGGGTGGTGAGGGGCTGCCTCATGTGATGCGTAGCTCGGGCAAAATCAATATTAGTGTTTCTTTTAAAATTGTTTGTGAAGTCAGTAGTTTACATGCATAAACAGCACCAGCAAAAAAAAAAAAGGTTCTCTCGTCCTGCTGTTGAAAAAAGATCCATGGTCAGGGCATATGTGTGGTGTGAGAACAGCCTGAGAGGTGTTGCTGCGGCTGCGTCACACCGGCTCATTTGATGTGAAGTATTAATTGCTGTAAAAATCACTTTGCATTTGTAAAATTAATTGTTCTCACGTCTGCATCCACTGAGACGTGTCCACCCTCCTCCTTTGTGGGGACAGAAGCTCCTTGCTGTGTGTTCCAGCAGTGAGCAGGGGATGTGCCCAGAGCTCGGCAATCCCTGGGGAAGCAGAGGCAGGAACGGGCTCTGCAGGTCCCGGGTTGGAAATACGGCTGTTTCTGTTTCTGCTGTGGTAGCCTGGAGGAAACCTTGCCAGGGTTCGGATCCAGATGTGCTGGGCTGCCTGCAAATGCAGAATGCAGGAGGCTTCTCTGTGGGTACGGCATGCAACAAGTGGATTAGGAAAAATGAGCAGAATAGGAAGTGAGAGAAAAAAATGCACTAAATTTAGTGTAAAAATAGACATCTCAATTTACTCTTGGGCAGTAATGATCTTGCAAAATGCTTCTTCAAGTTCTAGATCATCAAATCTCTTTTACTAATTTTCTCATTTTTTTATTTATCCTGTGCCTAGCAGGGATTCTGAAATTTCACAAGAGAAAATTCAAAGCAAGGGAATAATGTGTGACAAGTTTTCCACATTTCAGTGTTCGGCGAGGAGATTTTTCTCTCTTACAGACCACAGAAAGGGCATTTCCTTCGCTGCCTCTCTCTGTAAACCAGGGCCACTTGATTTTTTTTGAGCCGTGTATGCCTGTTTGTGTAATGAATTGAAAGTTTTGGTCCATTGCTTGTTTAAAAATTCAGTGACCTCCTGTTAAATGACATGAAACATACTTTGCAAACCTGGTTAATACAAAAAGGTATGCTTTTCCATGCATGCATGTGCTGGGAAAAGGAGAGTTATTTTATTTATTTTATTAATCCACGCCACTCAGGTAAGAAAAAAACCATTGTGGCTGTAAGGTTATACTTGTTTCAGGTTAATTGGTGTTTATAAATATTCCAGAAGTAACAGGGGTTTAGGTTTTTCAAGCTAAAAGAGCATGTTGGAGCTTGCCATGAGAAATGATTTTTCTCTGCCCAGAATGTCTTGGTTGGTCATTTTATTATCATACAATGATTAGTTTTCTTTAATGCAGTTTATAAAAATTAAGTCTAAGAGGTGCCTCACCCGTGGGTTTTTTTACATGTCCTCCGGCAGTATTTAGTGGCTGCAGGCCATTAGTCCTTCAAATAAGCTCTAGTGAAGTTGGAAGTTTAATGCACAGAGACTTTTTTTACATTTTGTTTGTTCTGCCACTGTTTTGCTACTTGAACATTAACCTTTAATAGAGCTAAATTAAATATACATGTCCTGATGAATAATTATGAGATTGCAAGCATTTTCATTTTGTACATAAAGCTTCTCAGGGATTGCAAATTTGACTAAAGGTTTAGTCATTATTCACCTTATAATGCCCATGTTATTTTTGTCTTATAATTCTTTACTGATTTCAATATAAAAAGCCCTGTGTATTAGGAGCAAAATACCTCTTGTGCATGTCCTGGCTTTTTACAACGGGCTTGTTAAAATGAGGGTGGGGAAAAGTGCACCCACAATTTTGCCAAGTTCAGTTTCTTTCATCATGGCACTTCATTTCATAGAAATACCCGTAGCTGAAGCTTAAGATCCCCGAGCCCGATAGGATTCGAGGTTCCTGTAACAATTTAAGTTGTGGCCAGAGCGAGACAATCCAGCCTTTCTTTGTGCTCAGCAGATGAATGTCCCGGGCTGGCTCTTTGGGGGAATGCTGAGCTGCAGGAGTGTGACAAAACGCTCCTTGCGGAGGAAGGTCGCGGACCTCCCTGGGAGCAGGGGGATGTTGTGACAGCCCACACCGTAATTGGACCATACATAAATACTGCAGAGCCTTCAGCTCGTGCTACTGCTGCCACTGCAGCTCTCTATTTAATTCCTTACCTGTACCCCCCCTGTCTCTGCCACAATAACATTTTAAGTTTGATTTATTATAAATATTTTAATACAGATAATAATAACGAAAAGTATTTGGCCTAAAAAGCATAAATGAAAAAGCTATGTAGTCATAAACTATGTATGTAGAGAGAACAGATGACAAGCAACCTAGATTTTGTATTATGAACAGGGTAATGCCATAAGCTGTTGAAGAACCCGAGTAACAAAATGCAGCAGGCTGCTACTTAGAATGTCTCTGAGCTCAACATAACCCAGTGCTATTCTTCTATAAACTATGCAACAACGCTGGCATATTGAAAAAACACACAGGCTCATGCTTAATGTGTTAACAGAGGTACAATAGACTTATTATGTGTTTCCAGAGACTGGAACTGAGGGTGGTCTGAAAAATTAATGACTGTGGTGGTTGAAAATTAAGTGAACTCCCTAATATATACTGTTGTTGATCCACTGAGTTTGGTGTTTAGCATTCCTCAACAGGAGACTAAATCTTTGCAGCCATTTCACAAGAGATGCTGGCGCCCATAGCAGAAATATATTCAATAATCTTTTATAAGTCCATCACACTCCGGAGTTTTCCTATCCTGACTGGGAAGAAGTCCCAGAATAAATCACACGTGCACATGTCAGGTGTGTGCTGAGAACCCTCTTTACCAGAAGGGGATGAACATCAGAGAGGTAATACTGAGAGGACATTGATTAATAGTGTAAGAAAAAGAGAGATCCAAACCCAAGGTTTGTGGAGTTAATTACATCCACACAACGTTTCTGATTATTATTGATCTGTCAATTAGAAAAAGTACCACCCAGATCTCCGTGGTCACAGAACCTGTTTGAGCTCTGTTGTGCAGGAGGGCACAGTTTGCTTTGGAAATTCACTCCTGCACAAGCAGAGGCCTGTGAGGGACAGTAGCTGTCAGTGAGCTGTGCGGTTTGATTGCTTTTCACCCAAAAATTCTTGTTTTGCAATAAAAAATGTGGCACTTAAAACTCTCTTTGTATCGTGGCTGTCTGCACCCGGTAACACTGTCTTGTGGATTAGTGCCAGGATGAAGAAGCCATGTCCAAATTTCATGGAATCACAGAATGGTTTGGGTTGGAAGGGACCTTAAAACTCATCCAATTCCACCCCCTGCCATGGGCAGGGACACCTTGCACTGTCCCTGGTTGCTCCAAGCCCCATCCAGCCTGGCCTTGGACACTGCCAGGGATGGGGCAGCCACAACCAAGGCACCCTGTGCTGACTTCACCACTCTCACAGCCAAGAATTTTTTCCCAATATCCCATCTAACCCTGCCCTCTTGCAGTGGGAAGTCATTCCCCCTTGTCCTGTCACTCCAGGTCCTTGTCCAAAGTCCCTCTCCAGCTCTCTTGGAGCCCCTCTAGGCACTGGAAGGGGCTCTAAGGTCTCCCCAGAGCTTTTTCTTCTCCAGGTGAACACCCCCAGCCCTCTCAGCCTGGCTCTGAATTTAAAGGGAACATAGATAGAATGAAATATTTCTGGTTTTTTGAAGTTTGCAGGATATATGATGTGAGGAATGTACAGGTCTAATAACTCAAGGTAGGGCCCTGCTGGCACCAAACTGGAGAAAAAAGGACACTTGTGTTCTGAGCTGCTTGGGTCGCAGAAGTGTTCCTGTTACATTTTATTTTACTGTTTCTTTTTCAGATCCGGTTCCAGCCTTGGATTTAGGACAGCAGCTTCAGCTGAAGGTTCAACGTATGCACGATATTGAAACAGAAAACCAGAAACTTAGGGAAACTCTGGAGGAATACAATAAAGAGTTCGCCGAGGTGAAAAATCAGGGTAGGTTGCAACCATTTTATCAGCTTTTAATGCACACTGAAATTTGAAGACAGGGATTGAATTCAATTTTATTTCTTAGAGGTGGAGGTGACAGTAGCATTGAAATTCAGTATAAAAAGTACAATAGTCTATTAGAGCCACTTCTGTATTTGTGTGTGGAGATACGGCTTTGGGCAGACTCTTTGGATTTCTTTAAAAGTTTCATTTACTGTAGCACCAAGTCAGAGGATGGAGCTGTTATTCTGCATATTTGGTTGTAGCCTTCAGCACTGAAAATTACACCTGACTGACGTTATTTGTGACATTTTATGAGAGGCAGTGCTGGTACTGACATCAAGCTGAACGTGGGTGTTGGTACTTGAAGGATGTGCAGCTTGCACAGACAAAAACAAAAATTCAGTATTTTATACCCACATATGAATCTGTACAAAATGGAACTTTTTCTGTACTGTTTTTCCTTATCTAGTGTACTACTGGAGTACATTCAGCAGATGCACTTTATTTTTACTCTAGAGACTATTGATAGAGCAATGTAAATACAAGCTATTACTGTTAAATTATTTAAGTTTTAATAAGTTTTAAGACTAAAGTACATGAAAATCTCAATGAGATTTAAAGCCTGTTGGTTTTAAGACTGCGCAAGTTTTCTTGTGGTTCAGAATAAAGTTTCCTGCACCAAGAAACAGAATTTTCTCAGCTGTACACCTAGTTGTCTATCCATGGGACTTTCCATTTCCATTGTTAATGCCCAGTTCGGGATGGTGGAAAGGTAAATTGTCTTGGCATTTGGAAAAGTGGAGATTTTATTTTTTATATTATGGAGCTGTTGCACCCAAGTAACGATTGAAAGCTGTGTTAGCAACTAAGTTGGTTTTGTTAAATCTCATTTTTTGCTGAGGGAACATCTACGCAGTTACATATTTTGAAATTATATTTTGTTTCAATGTAGAGGGTGTGACCCCTGGAGAGGACAGGTATCAGCACGCTAGGACTTGGGCTGGACTGCAGGAGATGTCACGTTGGAACTGTAAATGCTCTAAACAAGACTGTGTTTTTTGCTGGAAATGTACAATCATTGCAGTTCACTGTGCAGAGTTTTCCTGAGGCTGTGCATCCAGTATGACATGGGGGTTCATCCCACAAAGTGGAAAGGCTCTTGACTTGTAGGGTTTTTTGCTACAACCACTCATAAACTGGCATTTTTTATTTTCCCCGGTGTGCTGGAACTTCCTTTCCATTTTCCCACTGTAGCCTTTGTGGTGTTTTTCACTCCAGTGCAGTAGTTTTACTCTCTGTTTCAAACAGGGATTAATAAGCTATCCAGGGAAAAGGCTGTTGTTAGCTAAGGGTGCTTTGATCAGTTAATCTCTTTGTTTGGAGGGCTGGTATGAGCTCTACGGTGCCTGTAAGAACTTCTTCCAAAACTGGTATAAATGGCAGTGCCTGACAAGCTGTAGCTGACCTGAGCACTGAAGAAGGCACTTAGTGCTTCAAGCAGTGTAGAGGATTCAGCTGTACTTGTCCAGCACATCTATTGTTAGGTGCTTAAAGGTAAAATCAGATTTTATTACAACAGTTATATTTTTCCCCGTGTTTGTGCACTTCTTGCATTCGTTTTTGTAGTTTTGTTTTCTTTTAAAATTAGACATTGGAATGTAGTCAAGATGCAATTATGTGCGTTTCCATGGGATTATTTTGCTCTCTGCTTCTCCATATACCAGAATATTTTTGCAGATTTATATCTGGAAACACCTGGAGCAGAGGTGTCCCCAGGAGAGAGCGCAGCACCCTTTGCCCGTTGTCTGTGTGGAGGATCATCCTTTGCTTATTCAGGAAGAGATCAGGATTTGTATGACTTCCCGGATCTCAGGGAAGAATTTCCCTTTGCTTAAGAAAAAAAAGAAGTGACGTGTCCTTTTCACGGCCTGTTACTCAGTAATGAGCCTCAGCTGATTTCTGCACAGCCAGCAAAATCCTGCTCCTTCAGGCAGAGGCAGCTGCTTTGCTGGCAAGCATTTTTACCACTCTCCCCCTGCCTTTTTTGTGGTCACAGTGGCCCAAGCTGCCTTTGGTGGTGCCCAGACAGCAGATCATGTCACCAGCTACCTCCTGTCTGCTTCACAGCTCCCTGCTCAACTCTCAGCATCGGGAGTTTGAAAGGATTGCGTGTAGGTTTGTGTGATATTGTTGAGGGTTTTTTCCCCCAAGCCCATAGGGTTTATTTTTCATATTAAGGTTTGTCTTCCTAGGATGTTTCTGCAGACTATGAAACTTTTCATGACCAAAAGTTTTTATTTTATCCTCAAGCATTATTAATGGCATCTGTTAATAAGCTGATGTCTTTAACCACCCCCCTCCCCCCCCCCCCCCCACATCCCAGTGTGAGTACTCTGAACCATGTTGCTGCTTTGAGTCTTCTGGCAGTCCAAGGCTTTTTCCAAATTCCATTATTGTTACAAAGCATACTCTGGTGAATGTCCTGCTTTTCCTCTTCTGAGCCCTATAAGGATTCAGTCCTTTCCTGTGGGTGGGATCACAGGGCTTTCACGTAGGAACAGATCGGGGCACGTAAGGAGATGCTGAGCTGTAGCTCTGCAGGTTTCTGCATCTGCTCTCATCCACTGCTGGGCATGGGGAAATGCAGGAGAGCTCTTTTATCTGAGGGAAAGGTTCTGCAAATTCCCTGGAAGGCTGCAAGTGTCTCAGAAAGTTAAAATAATCGATGATTGTGTGTAAACCCCGGTATGGATGACAAGGCAGCGACAGCAAGTGGGACATGCAGAGCTCCAGTGCCTGCTGTTAATGCAGCAGTTGGATCCCAACTGCCCGGTTTCTCATCAGCTGGGAAGCAGAGCAGAGCTGTATCCCAGATACGTGTTCAATAACTGTGAGATTGCATCTGTGCATGAACCATGGTGGAGCTGCCTCTTAGTGCATGAGCACAGTTAGGTGAATTAAGTGTCCTGTGTGTAAATGCATACTTAAACCTACACTGGGACTTTATTAATCTTCACTCAGCACTGAGCTAATTTTAGGCTAGTCAATAAGGTGATATTATATTTTACAATTGATTTTTTTTTCCCCTTATTTTTTTTAAAAAAGTCATGTTATAGGAACCTTCTTCACTCTGCTTTCCAGCAAACTCCATTGATCCTTCTCAACCTAAACACTTAAAGTTCAATTTAACATTTAGGGAGTAAAAGGTCTCCAAAGGGACTCATATCCATTGATTTTGTGTCAGAGTTGAAGAGCTAAAGTTTAAAACACACTGAGCCTACAGGGTAAAGCAAGCCTTGTGTTGTGGAACCACGTGGAGCTGTGTAAACTCATTCTTCCCCTATTGTTTTTCTGCAGAGGTTACAATAAAAGCACTTAAGGAGAAAATCCGAGAATATGAACAGACCCTGAAGAACCAAGCGGAGAACATAGCCCTTGAAAAGGAACAAAAGTTACAAAATGATTTTGCGGAGAAGGAGAGGTGAGTGTGTGAGTGTGTGAGTGTGTGTGTGTGTGTGTGTGTGTTGGGCTCTGGGTGCTGGGGGGGAGGAGAGAGGTATTTTTCTGTTTCATCTTCCCAGCCAGGACTGGTGGCTGGAGACAGCTCATCTATTGAGTGATTCTGGCGATTTATGCGTGTGACACGGAATCATTTGATACTCAACTTTGCCCAGAAAAACAATCGGGAGAGTGTGGAAGTGAAACAAGGACAGATTGTCTTTTCTCCGTGCTGTGGTGGGGGGGTGTCATGTTCAGGAGGGTGCAAACCTGCTTTTATTCCTCCCTGGCTGTGCTGTCCTCTGTGACACCAATCTGTCTCCATTAGCCAGGGTAATTCCCTGTGTGTCACAGAACCGTGGCACAGGCTCTGCAACCCTGGGCTAGGCGAGATCAACCACTGCACCCACAGCCTGGGCCAGGGATGCACCACCCCTGCTCCCCTGGGGATGGCTGAGAGAGGGGATGCCTTCCTGAATTGTCCTGGGAAGGTTTGCATCTTCCAAAATTAAGAAGAGTTTTCATTATTTATTACTGATTTTTAAAAAAAAATATTTGGACGTAATTCTGGTCTTTTGCAAATGAGCAGGGAGCGTTTGAATCTTTAGGTTGGTGGGCAGATAAATCAGGCAGGAGAAAACCAAAGGGCTAAAGAGGGAGTTCTTTGAGGCTGCATTCCCTGCCTCGAGAATTTATTTCTCCCATGGAGCAGTAACACTGAAGCTATAATATGTTCAACATAGCGTGGAAAACCTTCAGTTCACGTGAGCTTTTTAGTTGGAGGGTTGTTTGTTTAAATTCAGGGCTGAGTGGGGAGAATCTACAGTGAATGCAAAGCTTTTTTTTGATTCATCAATACCTGTGGCTGCTTTTTTGATAAGCAGCTTGTAAGCAGTGGTTTTAACAACTGCAATTTCAATGTACTTAAAAATAAAACAAAATGGCAGGTCGTGAAATGCAAATAAAAGTGTGTGTGAGAGAGGTTTTGAGGTCTCAAAGTATATGGTTCGGTATGAAGGGAACTGACGCATGATTCTCGCTATAAATAGTTATTAACCTGGTCAGCAGTGTTGGAGAATAAATTTAGGCACCCTATGGAGTGCAGGCAGGATGCTGGTAGTTTCATAAGCCATTTCACAATTCTGAGATCTGCAGAATATCCTAAAAGCAGAGTTGTAAAAAGCACGGCTCCTGGGAGATGTTGGAGCAGCTCCTTTCAAAGATGAGTTTTATAACTCCTGCAGCCTGGCCCCTAAGCAAGGAGTGCAGTGGCTGCATGGCCAGATGATGTAAAAATGAGTTTAACTGACACAAACAAAATGTTGCCTATGGACGTAAGAAATGTGAGCATATTAAAGTTTTGCTCATGTTCTATAGAAAATATCACTGTGAGATTTGTTTTGAAATATGTGTGTTTTCTTAAAGAGTAGCTAATAATATTGCTGCATTTGGCACCCATTACAGCTCTGATGAAACAGCTGCTGCATCTATTCACTCCATCAGTTATGGCAACAAATTCCTTCATTATGACACTAAAATGGAAATGTATCATTCTTCTTGTACTAACTTTGTACAACAGAGGGTGCTTGGTGACAATTTTCTCAATGTGTGTGACATTTCCAAAACAAATTATGCTCAAGAAAACCTTCCACTGAAGTTGTCATTTATATAGCAGTCAACTCTTGTATAATGTTCACAGCTTATGTTATGAGGTGGCTACACTGTTAAAATTTTAATAAGTGGGACCACAAAGTAGGAACAGCATCTCACAGCGTGACAGGATTTATGGGTCCCACGGAAGCACCTCGTAGCCTGTGTGGTGTTGGCAGGTGTCTGATTCCAGTTGAGATGTTTAATCGCTCCATCCTCCAAATTTGTAAGGCGCAGATGAGTTGTTTGACGTGATCATGAGCTCTGCTCTCACCTCTCCTCTCCCCTTCACAGAAAATTGCAGGAGACACAGATGTCGACAGCCTCGAAGCTGGAGGAAGCTGAACACAAAGTTCAAGCTTTGCAAACAGGTTTGGCGTCGATTTTGTGACCTTTTCCAGGGTATCAGGTGGGAGGTGAGAGGACAGGGATGGTTGGGTGTGTCAGGACTGGGTGTGAAGCAGCTCTTGGAGGGCAGGGAGGTCCAGCAGAGTTCAAATGTGCTTTGTGAATCAGAGCAAACGCTCCTGTGGCAGCCAGTCATTGGCAAATACAGGGACAAGGCCACGGAGCACACACGGAATCTGAGCACCCCTGAAACTACAGCAGGGCGTGGCACTTACCATCTACATGTCTTCTGGTTCCACACATTTCCAAACTAATAAATATCTGTAGTGATCAGTGTGAACCCTGTTTCTTGCCTGTTGCTATGACTTGCCATGAGTTTTCATCTCTGCATACTTCAAAATTCCAGATCTGGACACATTTGGCTTTGTTTATTATGAGAACAGAAGAAATTTTATTCCCTGAACTATTGCAATAAGTATTTCAAAGGAATAAGCAGTTTAGCCAGTTAATAAGAAACTAATAATGTCTAGCTTGGTTAAGCAGAAACTGGGAATTTTTGCAATGTGACAGAAATACCGTAAGAAATTGTGAAAAAAGTCCAAACCCTATGGTTTTTTCTAAGCCATAATGGTTTACCTAGGTAGAAAGATAAAGCTAAGGAGGTGTACAGCTTTATTTTTTTTCATCAGGAGATGTACTGCCTTATTTATGACTGAACACTGCTATTTCAGTACTGTAATGCTTCATGTTTATGCCTTTTAGCCTTGGAAAAAACCAGGACAGAACTATTTGATCTGAAAACAAAATATGATGAAGAAACTACTGCAAAGTAAGATTTCCCTGTTTTCTTTCTATGTCTTCCTTCAGGGTATCACTGATTTTTTTGTTTTGCGTCTGTCTGTTGGAGAGAGATGAGACGAGGGAGGTTCAGGCATCCAGGTTTTTTGGAAAACATGGTCATAATTTGGCTTCCTATGGAGAGATTATTAGTTTTCATATTTTCTTCCCCCCAACAAGACACTTCTCCTGGCACACACGCTGCTGCATTCCTGGTTTCATTCTCAGGTGCTTCATCTGCATATCTCTTACTCTGTGTATCTCTTGTGTTTTATTTAGAAATAGGGCAGTTTGAGAAATAAGGTATTTTTACTGTGATCTTCCCATCTGAGTGAAAACAAAGCTTCATTTAGTAAAGGATTTCTGACTCTTAGGCACCCTGGTTCTTTCTGCTTTTGGGGTAGTAGTCCTTGCTCTGCCAGGTTCACCCCTAATTACCAAAAGCAGCATTTTGGGCAGATTTTCCTTGTTTTCAAGCAGAACATTAAGGTAGTCTTAAAAATATATCTTCTTGTCTTCTTAATAGCTACTGTTTCCAATTATCCTCTGGTTTTATTAACAATTAGGGCAGGGAACAACAAAAGAGACAGACTGCTGCTGGTTTCCTTTGAACCCTTCATATTTAAGGAAAGTTAATAATGAGAAGGAATTCTCATGATCAGCGGGATTAAGCACAAAGAGTCATTTCAATGTCTGGAAATGGGATGGGAACGAAGCAGCCGTTTCAGATGGCTGGGATACGGCAAGGGAAGGGCTGGGGCTCAGTGTCACCTCCCTGTGCCCACTGCCCAGGGTTAAAAACCAGTCAAACTGGCACCAATTCTAAATTTCTTACCCCATGGTTCTGTGCCTGCTGAGGATCTGATTCCCCCCTGAGGAACCCAGAGCTCACGAAATGGAGCCTGTGGTAGTTAACAATCAGCACTTGGAGTTCAAACACCTTTTACATCCTTCAAGATAATCTTTCAGGTGAATTTTGATCTGGCTCTGGGAGTCCAGTTTCCTTTGAGCTCCTTGTAGGATGAGTTCAGTGTAGGGGGATCAAAAGTACTTTTGTTCCCTCATTGATTCCTCCCTCTCTGAGGGATGTAAACAAATGCTGGTTCAGATGGAGCCTTAAATTCCTGCAGATTGCCTTTGTTTTTTCCTGTACATAACTGATATTGTTGCTGTTACTTCATCTTGCAGTTGCTTCTGGGGGAACAGGCAGAGATCAGTGGTTGTAGGCACTGAACCTAATAACCCCTCACCCTTTTTAATGTGTTTATTTGCAGAGTGCTTCATTTTTTAATACTGGTTCCCTAAGTGCTGTAATTTATCTTACACTGAGCAAAATCTGTTCTCCAGAAGATTTGTTTGCATTTCTAGTTCCATTCTTTCGGGGAGATTCACACAGAAATATTTCTTTTTTATATGATCTTGGGAATGACTCTTACCTAATTTATATAGAATTACATGAAATTAGTAGCATCTGCAGTAACAAGAAGTTTATTGTGTTCTGTAGCAGAATGATTATGGAGGCTGGGTCTGGAATATAGTGGTCATGGAGCTGAATCCTGAAGCAGACATTAAGCTCGTACTTTATCTTTCAGACTAATGTACTGTGAAAACAAACTTGTAGGACCTAATAACAGCTGAAATATTTTATCATTGTTTTGGATATTTATGGCAGGAATAGTTCTTGCATAACAACAGTCGTCTGTAGCATTTGTAGCCCAAATTTTGCAATATGGAAATCTAGAAGAACATGAAAAGAGAACTGAATGTAGACAGTGAAATTGAGTCATCTATTTTAATTGTAAAAGCTGGGAGAAAGGCTGAAAAAACACCAATAAAAAGGGTGAAAGACAGTTTGATTCTTTTCTTAAGAGAAACCCTCTTTTGATCTAAGTCTGAAAAGCTACTTGTATTGCCAATTTTAATTTTATGTTTTAAAAACATGTGATTTTTATCTCAGGCCAGAATTGTTAGTTTTGCAGACGCTTATTTGATGCAGATGAATTGGAGTGCCTTCAGGAAAAAAAACAGATAATTGTCAATTTTTTAAAGCTAACAGTGCTTTTAAGATTTTCAGTCTCAGAATAAAGCTGTCTTTCAACTACTTGAAACTTTGAAAATCTTTCAAACAAGAAAAAATCCCCAAGAAGCAAAAGAAATACAGAGTGGGAAGTCTTCATTATCAGCTTTAAGGAGTCTGGATTTTATCCTGGAGAGCAGTTGTGGTGATCTGAAAAGTTGGGAATCGTTCTGTCAACTTGTTTGTTTTATCTTTTCACAATGTCCCGTTCAAAGTACTCTACATGCAAAGGGAGGGACAGATGCACAGCCAGGCACCTTCAGATGAGATCAGCAGCTGGAATTAAAATTTCCAGTCCAATTCTGTCATCCCCACGTACAAAATTCCCAGCAGGTGGGTGTGTGCTGCCCCTGCCCCTTCCCTGAGCCCCAGCAGAGCCCCGGGCTGGGCGCTGAAGGTGTTAATGACAAAAAGAAGTTTATTATGTGCAGTCATTGCAGTCTGTCAGCTGGAATATCAGAAGCTGCCTTTGACAAGATGGCAGGAGCAAAGTTTTCCATGTGTAGGCTTGAAGTAAAATGTAATTAGCCTTTATGTGCAGAACAAGGATCCATTGATGAATACAGCTGGTCTTTGTTTTCTTCTGTCATTGAGTGTGGGAGGTAAAAGTGTTCTTCTTCATGTTTATTAATACAAGATTCCTTAGACAAATGGCAAGCACAGTTTAATATTTGTTGGAACACAGAGGGGCTTGCCAAAACAGTTGTTGTGTAAGAGGATTTCAAGGTTTTCAGATTATAATCATCTCTGGGTTAAATAAATGAATGATTACTCTGCCGTTTTCAATTAAAGAGGCACATCCTCTCTCGAGGCCTGACACTGGTTTGCTGTCCCACACGTTCCTATCAGCAAACCTGGATTTAACCAACACTAATGAGTTTGATCTGGAGATTCTGTCAGACCTGGAACTGAAAAGCAAACTCAGGCTTGAGTTTCAGCAAAATTAAAGAATGTTGGGGTTGTTTTTTTTACCCTAGTGCAACAGACTTCTTTCTTTCTTTCTTTCTTTGTAGAAAAAGAAACATTCTGTATACATTTCCTCCATTTTCCAGGGACAAACTGTTCTCTCTAACAGTGCTCTTCTGGTTTGCTGCAGAATCCAAGCAAGTGCTTGGGATTCCCAGCTGAGCTCCCAGCCTGAATGGTCGGATTCCAGTTTTAGATCAATTCCAGAGCCACCTCTTTGCTCCGACCCCTGCTCTCCCCTAACCTAAATGAATTCTAATTGGAAAAGGACCTTGGGTTGCAGCACATGCAGTAGGCTTGTTACATTACTGTTAACATGTGGGTTGAGGCTCCTTGCCTTTGATGAAAGAAAATATCGGATTTCACTGAAATGCTGCATTTTCACCAGTCAGCTTTAAGTAGTCTTGTGAGTATTTGGGGTACTGCCCACTCCCCCACCCTGTTCTGCAATAAAAACCCTTCATAAACAACACAAACCAGAAAATGTTTAGGTTAAGGATGTCAGTCAAAGCAGCTCTGCCACCACCAGTTTTGTTACCAGTGGATTTTCTGTAAGATTCAGAGTTTTTGTCCTTCTAAAAGTAGCACAGGAATGCAACAGAGAAGGAGCTTTTCATATTTACTGAAGCAGTCATCCAAACACAGCTACTTTCAATAACTTGTAGAAAAACATTTTGCCTCCAGTATATGAGCAGAGAATTGTTGTCCTTCCATAGATCAGACTGATTATTATTTTTTTTGGCAGCACAGCTAAGGATGACACAGGAGGACAATGGGAACAGAAGGAGATGCCTGTGGTTTTTGGCTCTTTGGGGTAAACGATGCTCCTCTTCCGCATTTTCAAACAGACCTGTCCTTCAGGCATCACTGTAGAATGAAGTTCTACAGATGTGCTTTCCTGTGTGGAAGGAGTGGAGAATTGGGCTTGGAGAGAGGGGAGCACAAGTTTTAGAGAATTCCTGAGGAGTTATTTCTGCTGGAAGTTAAGCGGTGGAATTGGAGTTGAAGTATTCATGTGAAATCTTTTGTTACATTGGGGCAAATCTCAGTTAACTTGGACTTCAGGGGAATAATTCCCAATAGTTAGTGAGAATTGAATTATTTACTTTAATTCTTTTTTTAACAAATCTGTCTTGGTTAAGTGCTGGCTGGTGCCAATATATCACTTCTCAAATGTTTGTAGTCTTCCATTTTGATGGTGCTCGGGGTCAAACTGAATAAAAAATAAAGTTGTGCTCCCTCCAGCATCACATAATTACTGTGATAGATGGTCTCAAATGCTGCTTCCCCCCATTGAGCATGAAATACTGTAGTTAGGGTGGTGGTGCTGTACATGACATGAAATAGCTTCTATTTGCTGTGCCTTTAAGGTCTTAAAGTTTCCTATTTCCTGTTCTTTTGATGAGTCATTAACTTCTAATGCTCAGCTTTGGAATTATTGCTGTATTTAAAGTGATTTCTCTAAAAACAGGAGATGGAGAACTTCATAGGCCATGTCTCTTTTCAGAGTTTTTTCTCTCCCTTGGTTTTCTAGTCCTACTGGCACCAGTGAAACCCCAGGAGTGGTGGCAATGAGGGGATGAAAAACCAGGGAAGATGTTACAGAGAACTATTTTTCTTAAGGAAAAAAAAAAAAGAAGAAAAATTGAATGGTTTGAATCTTACAGAAAGCTCTGTCTGCATTTTACCATTTGAGGTTCAAAGTTCTAACTGTGCTTTATGCAAAACTCACCAGACTGAAAGTCACTATTACGACATTAATATTTTGCTTAAAAACCTACAAGTGAAGATGAGTGGAAATACTTTGGAGATCTGCTTCTTATTTTGACCTAAAGCTCTGGTGTGAAAGAGGGCTTGAAAGCCTGTGTGCAAACCAGCCTTTTTTGTCACATTTCTGGTTCAGCCTGCAGTCGCCCCAGAAAAGCTGCAAAGTCATACAGGAAGAGAGTTCAGTGTTCCTGTAAAACACTTGGTTCTGTGAAATCCTGAGTGCTTGCTTGAAGCACTGGCATTAACCTTTACTTTTGGATAGGGAAACTGAGGCACAAGGAGAGTGGATAATGCCCAAAGGCAACAGTCTAGCCTTGTCTGGAGTCTGGAAATATGCAGACATGCAAATGATAAACCACAAACTGACCAAAAGGTTATTTATTTTCATTTTTCATTTCTAAGGGAGCTTTTCTGAGAACTCCATATAAATGGAGCCTTTGGAGTCAGTAGGATTTCGTGCTGTTGCTGGGCTCTGTTGCCTCTTCTGTTAGGCTTGTAATGCTTGCAATTAGTTAATGTAACTTTCTGACAGCACCAAAGTGCCCTAGGTCCTCTCAGGGCTTCTATTTTGTTTGTGTTTTAACTTCCAGTGAGACTGTTCAGTTCCTTTTTCTAGTATAGCCTAAAAGCTGGTGTTATTTAACAACCCAGAGTAGAAAAAAAAAATAGCCTTAGGGTATTCCAGCATATTCTAGTCATCACCCTGTTATCTGTAACCTTGGCTTGACATGAGATCCTTAGATGGAAATCTTTAAATAAATGCAAAGTACTTCGGCTACTGTGCCAGCCAGGCTGTGGGTCATCCCAGCCATGGCTGCAACCAGGGCTTCTCCGTGGGAATGAAGCTGTGTGGAGAGGCTGTGGGTCTGTGTGGAATGACAAGGGGCAGGAGTGTCCCTGTGTCCCTGTCCTGTCTGTCCCCACTTGCTCTTGTCAGCCAGACCTCTTCAGGCTGGTACAGCGGCCTCAGTCCAGGAGCAGAGGGACCACAACTGTGTTCCTGCAATCCCAGCCTCCCAGCAGGGCCTGGCTTTCCCTGTGAGGCCAGCCAAAGGACATTCCAATTTTTTGAGCCATCTCACCACAGCAGGTCCTTTTACCTATAGCAGCTGAACTTTGGAGGTGCCTGGGAGGGCCGTGTGAGGAAGAAGAGGAGCGAGTTAGAGGGGAGGAAAACCCTCTGGCAGAGGCACATCTGCCCCAGCAGGGACAAGGTCCTTGGGCTTCCATCTGCCAGTCAGCTGAGCTTGGATTCCACGCAGCTCTTTCATGTGTGTCTGCAAATTACAACAGTCTTCTTTTTTTATTTTTTTTTCAATGCAAAGTAGCAAATCAACAGAGTTATTTTGGTGCAGAACCGCTTCCTGGCGAGGCCTTGTCTGTGACAGCAGGAGGGCACGTGGCTGTGCCGTGCTCCAGCTCCTGCAGGGCTGGGATGGCGGGGGAGGCGAGTGGGAGAAACCCTGGAATCATCAGAAACAAATGGTTCAGCTGCTTCCTTCCAATCGGGCCCTGCCCTGAGGGGTTGCCCATTTCCAGCCCCAAAGCAGAGCTCTCCAGAAGCTGCTGAGTTAAACTGACAGGTGCTGCAGTGCTTGTCCCTACCTGGCCATGTGTTTAGTAGGTGGCTTCCTGCACTGGTGTGTACTGGAAACTCTCCTTGTGCTCCAGGGATGGATTCCAGCTGCTTTTCCCACTCCCACGCAGGCAGAGAAATGAATCATGGAGTTGTGCTCCCTCATTTAATGGAAAGAGATGAGAATGTCCTGAATGAGAATGGAAGTTCAGGAAACTTTGTGAGATCCCAGGCACTAAAACTCTATATCCTGGAAAGGAGTCTGTTTCTTCTGCCTTGATGTTCTTTCCCTTTGGAAATCCAGGTGCTTGCTGTGAGAGCTGGCGGCCCTGCTCCCCCAAGTCCCACACTGCTTCATACAGACAACTTTCATATTCCCCAGTGCTTTCATTTGGGTTTTTTGTTTGCCTTTTCCAAGAACAGGAAGGTGTGAGCCATCACTGTCAGGAGCTGCATCTGGCACAACTTGCTTTATGGAAGTATCCCTATGCTGTTTCCTCATTAGCAAAGTTTTTCAGCACCTCATTAAACCTACACCTCAATGTAGGTAGGTCTGACCCCATCTCTGCCTTACAAAGTTGCTATGATGCCCCAGCTATCAGCCACCTGACTGCAGAAGCAGGGATGTTATCCTTTCCACAATTGCTTTAAAAAAAGTAGTATTTCTGATTTGTGTCATCAGTCAATCCTGTTGATGTTGGGAACTCAGGGGTGTTCCCATTACTCGGGGTAAAGGCTACAGAATGAAGTCCTGTGCCTGCGTTGCTGTACAGGTCATCCCTGCTTTAAAACTCCCAATTATTTCTCCTGCCTGCTCCCATATAAATCTCTGACTTCCCTTTGAGCCCTTTTCCTCATGTCTGTGGCAGAAGCAGAGCTGGGAGGGAGCTGCCTGCATTGGCACATGCAGGAGTCACCCCCACACTTGCACCCTTGCATTTGCCCTGTGTGCCCTGGTTGCAGGAAAAAAGGGGTTTTGGTCTGCAGACTTGGAGCAGTTTTGGCAGCAAAAAGGCCACAAAACAGTGGCATTTCCAGTAAATCAAAGACTTTCCTGAGGAGCAGTTGGAGCGTGGGGCAGGTCAGTGTGAGGGTGTGGATGTCAGGGGAGCGTGTCCTGCCTGGTTCAGCCCCTTTTGATCCTCCTGGAGACATCACTTAATGGGGCCTAAGAAATATTGTCTCATTTACATATCCTCTGATCTAATTAAAAGACAATAAGGCCATGTGGGATTGCAGTTTTGTGTCACAGAAAATATCTGGTGTGGGGAAATAGAATTGCTTTATCTTGATGAGATTTTTTTAAAGATAATGTTTCAACAAAGAAGTTTCAAAAATACAGTCTTTGACCAGGAAACTGAGAATCCAGGATAGAACACTGATTCAGGGATTTGGAAGAGCTGGGTGTTGGCCAGCTCGTGGAGCAGAAGGGATAAGGCAGGATGGTGCAGACACTAAACCCAAGAAAAACAATAGACAACATGCAGGCCTGTTAATAACTTCATTAGCATTCATGTAAAGCATTAAATAAACAAATGCATAATACACAAATCCTGTAAGCCTGAGATTATTAACCCTTAATGCTTCTCTGCTGTTTCTGCAGGAGCACAGCAGAGCAGAGGCTGTGATTTTGTGCCTGTGCTGGCCTTGCCTCCCAGATTTTTAACATGTTGAGAAACTGAGTCACAGGGAGATTGGTCAGGGGCTGGAATACTGGAAGGCAACCAGTACTATAGCAAGGATCACAAGTGAGAAATCAAGGCAGTACACAGAGGAAAGGACTTCTGCTTCCCCTCTTTTGCTTGGATGCAGCTGCTTGAAACCCAGAATAAACCCCAGCTGATCAAGTCTTGCTTGCAGGTTCTCAGTGCCTGTTTGTAAAAAATCTTGAGCAAAAATTAAATTTGACTGAAGCACTGCCTTGGGGTTACTAACCTTTTGTAGCAGATTTTCAGTGCCTTTTAATAGCTGATCTTTGGTTACTTGTGATCACCAGCTCTCCAGCCTGTCTTCATTCCTTCTGTGGAACTAATGAACTTTCAGCTGAATAGTGGGGGTTTATTCCCTCCCTCTGTACAGGTTTTTATTAGTGAGGGGCTTTAGGCTAGTCTGGTGTTGATTTGTTTTGTGCTAGGCATAAATCTCCTGTGTTCTCTGGGGACTGCACCCTCTGGATGAATTCCTGCCCTCCTGGCCCTCCTCGTGGGGCTGAGCCCCTTGAAACCCAGATTGCTGGGCTGAAGTCACTTGGGTTTTCAACTGTACTCACAACCAGATATATTCTTATATATATATAAATATAGATGAAGTGCCATGGCAACTTTTGTCCAATGGTTTCTATTTTCTTCCTTTCCCTTTCTTTGATTCAAAATTCAGCTCTGGGAAAAGGGAATCTTTCTATTACAGTTGCTGCTAAGCAGAGTTACAAGGGAGGATTGTGAGCAGGTAACTTTCTTTGCATGGTTTCCTCAAGAAATTGTGTTTACTGATGTTTCATTTCCTATGTTTTTCCTCATTTATGGGATGGGGATTATTAACCTGCCTGAATACAGTGGTTACATCAGACAGATAACCTGAGGGGCACATATGGCTTTCATAAAAATATACCACCCATTTCCATCATTGTGAACTGTGTCATCCACCAGTTGGGCTGCCATAAATCGCTGTGAAATGCACACAGCCTTAACCAGGAGTGAGGAGCACATAACTTAACCATGGAGTAACTAACCATATTAATAAATCTAAATTCACTCTTTGCTGGAGACACTTCAGGGAAAGTGGGAACAATTTCTACAGCCTCTTATCCCACGTGGTTGTGGTAATGTAAAGGGTAAGTAGAGTTCTTGCTCTGCAGAGAGATCCCTATACCCTGCTCCCTGTTTCACCCTCTGTGTTTGGGAGTCTGTGTCTCATGTAAAACAAATAAAAAGCCCTGCCAAGCAGCCAGCTCTGCAGCCAGAGTGCCCAGCACCCGTGTGCAGGGCCGTCATTAAAAGATTTCATGAAACAGCCTTAAAAATGAAAAGTTTCCTTTCCGAGAGAGAGAGAGATAATTGAACTCATTGATTTGTTTCACGGTTTGTTTGCCCTTTCATTCCCTTCCTGAGGTGCTGTTTGTTGAGGAATGTCTCCAATTGCCAGAAAGACAGTGGGGTGTCTAATATTTCCCCGCCAGCTCTCCTTTCAGCCAGAGCAGAGTACTGTGGCAAGCCTACGATATGAATTTTTAATGCAGAACTTTATAACATAGCCCTTGCAGCACGGCTGCACTACTCTCTTGAGCTTTCAGATTTAATGCTCTGATGAACAGAGCACAGACTTGGGGCATTCGACAGCAGTCAGAATTAACCCCTGCCTTACCCAGGGTGTAGCACTTCATTTCCCTGTAGATTAACACACATGGGATGAAGATTCCAAGATGCCTCCACACAGCCAGGATATTGACTCCCAAAATTATCTGGGATATGTTTTCCCTCTTTTAATAAAGGGAATTTTTAAGGCTGTGTCCTTTTCCTGGGCTCCACAATACTGCAGTCATTCTGTAGTGGATTAAAGGACACTGTCTTGCCCACTGTCTGGGCTCTGATAACAGCCTGGGCTTGATGGCCAGAGAGGGAAAAAAATTAAATCAGCTCTGTAATGCATCATGGCGATGAATTTGCCATAGGTTCCTGCTCTTCCAGATTGGATCATTTAGCTGTTCATGCAGTGAATCATGATAGTCCATCTGAGGGGATTTTGCTCTGTTGGGAATATGATCTTAACTAGGTGTGGATGTTCCTATTAGTCCATCTCTTTATTTACCTAGCGAGAAGTGTAGGGCCCAGCAGTGGAGAAAAGTAGCTCAAATTATTACTCTTCAGGGCATTAGCACATGTTTGCCAGTGTTGAATTTCATCTGCTGTAAAGCTGCCTCTTCACCTCACTTGGTTTAATGTCTGGACTTCTTACTCTTCTGCAGTTTTGGCAATAATAATTCTGCTTTTCTGCAGTTAGTGGTGCAGTGCTGATCATCAGCTTTTCTATATCAGCCCTTTACTTCCTAAACAACACCACTCCTAATGCATTATCTGGAGAAATATTGGTCTCAAAATCCTCCCCTGTCTCTCTGTGTAGCCTTTGGGTTTTTCCTGGCTGGCTCTTTTTGGTAGCAGAGAGTGTCACAGCCAGGACTGGCCTCGTCGGGGACCTCGGCAGGATTTTGTCAAGAGAAAATTTGTATTTGTGGGTTTAACTTTGATAATGAAGAAGGAGCCTGATGTATTTAAATTGTGGTAGAACAGGTGAAAGCCAGAGAGAATTAGATGTGGCACAGGACTTGCAGAGGTATTAATGGCATTTGGAGAAGGACTTAGTGAGGAGTTTGTGCTCAAGTGCTATTAAACCATTTGCCGTAAACCTTTGCAAATGAGAAACACAAGTTGTTCTTAACTGATACAAAATAAGTACATTTACACTGTCTAATCTTAAATCAGCATCTCAGCCTTGGTGAGACATTTACACATTTGTTTCAGAGGAGGTCTTTTAAACAGTTTGTCTTACTATTATAGACCCAAGATTGGCTTGGCTTCCTCCACTGTTATTACTGACTCACGAGATTAAGGTTTTCAAGGCTTGTTGCTAAATGCAGAGAGATCTTGTCAGTTCATTCAGTAGTTCTAGGTATCTATTAACTTTATTTCTATAAAAAACCCACTGTATTTGGATAGGAATTCAGTTTGAGACTGGCTTATGAAGAGGACACTCCTGTTTTTATTGCTGTAGTGGTAATTAGCTCTACGTCTTATTGTTGTTGTGTCAAGCACACTACCTAAACCAAGGGGGATGACTCAGTTGTGCCATATGTAAAAAGGGCACACAGGGTAAGGCCAGACTTCATTAATGTGGATAGTCTTTCAGGCCTTGGATGGGAAAGTGGAAGTGCTGTTCTGGTGCTTGCATTGTAGCTGTAAAACTAAGGGTACACAAATAGAAGCACATAAAATGCATTTGCTGATCATTCACTTGGACATCCATTAGGTCATTCCGTGATGAATGGAAATATTCTTCTTTCCTGGAGACCACACCAAAGGAAAAAAGATGCATATAGCATCTGCCATAATACTCATGCTGTGTTACCACTGACTGCCCTGCATCTCAGGCACTGGGATGGGCAGTTTTAGTCATTCTGCCCTTTTGCATTGTTTTACCTGTGTGGTGCTTTCTTGTGGGAGTCCTCTGCTTTTACTGAGCCAAAGTGGAAATATTTATTTAATGAGTTGTAGCAGATTTTTATATGCAGAGGGGTTGAGTTGAGAAACATGACTCATAGGAAGTAAAAAGATCAACAAATTCGATTTAACCATTTCTGTTCCTCACCCCAGTCCTTCCCATTTAGGGGAAGGGAAGAAAGATTGCAGAGGAGCAAGAGGCAGTGTCCTACCATGGATTCCAGAGACACCTCTGCCTGATGCTCCCTGTCTTGACCCAAATCCAAGTGATAAGTAAACAGAGTCCTTTGGAATGTCTCCACTTGGACTCTTGGATGATCATTGTCCATGGCTTTGAAGTTTGTCTGCATAGCCAGAATGACCTTTTCTTGTTACTGACCCAAGAGAAAATGTTGATTTTTTTAAACTTCTTTTATTTGTATGTGATAAGAATAAAGTAGCTGCTGTAGTAGGTTATGCTTTTTAATTACAGATTTTGATGGCAGGATCTAAATCAAGAGGCTGTATCTGGACTTGGTTAAACTTGGGGCTCAAAGCCAGAATTGATACATGTTCTGCTTTTTAAAATGCAAGTAAATGCCTGGAATGGCTCATATTTCTAGGGCAGAAGTTTGAAATAATTAAATTGCAGCAGAGTACACAATGTGGGTATCTTTGAAGAGGGTACTCCTTGGTTATATGCAGCAGCACTTTTAATAACTTCCCTGTCCTGGGCTGGTTTAGATCCATGGAGCCAGTTGGGAAATCTGCATTAGCATTGGAAGTTGCCATCTGAGTGACAACAAACAACTCCTGCTGCTGGAATGCTAACAATGACAAGTCATTTGGTACAGCCATTTGCCAGTTTAATGGCTTAAGCAGCTTAGTTTTAATTAAACAGCAGCTTCTGTGTATGATATCAGGGAAAAGAATGTTCTGCTTACAAGTGGAGTTGTTTAGTGTTGTCCCTGACTTGCTGGAGACACCAACAGCCTCTTTGTTCCAGCATTCAGCTGGTGCATCGTCTGCCAGTTCATATCAGAATTTGTCTGCAGTAGAGCCAACAAACCCTTTTGGGGTATGGATGAGCCCTAATCCATTGGTTAAGTGCAAACTCAGCCTTGCCTTAGTGGCAGGAATTGTTCCTTGGGTGGGAAGAGCTCCATCCATGGGCTACAATTCCAGGTGTGGTTCCTCACAGAGTGTGTAAGCTGTGGGACCCTTCCCCTCTCTGCCAAACTCTAGGAGAGACCTAGGCACTGACTGATAAAGGGGTGAAATTCCTGCCTCCTGTCAGAAGGTGCACCTGGCATGAACAAAAAGTGTCTGAAGTGTTCAAGGCCGGGTGGGATGGGGCCCTGAGCACATGGAAGGTGTCCCTGCCTGTGGCAGGGGGGTTGGAATGAGATGATCCTTAAGGTCCCTTCCAACCCAAGCCATTCCATGATTCTGTGATAATCTGCTGTAGGAGGAGTGAGGGGTTTGGTGGTCCCTCTGAAATTAATTTCACAGAGAATAAGTGACAGTCAGGAAAAGCCCCCATGTCCTTCATTCCCTAGTCCCTGGAAGCTAGAAACCCAGTTTTGTAGGATAGTTGTGCTGGAAGTGACAACATTGTCACCCTCAGGATCATTTTGCAGGTGGCAGAACGCGAGTTTGGTGGGGAATAACAGAACAAGGTGGCATTGCCACTTGCAGACACAGTTCCTGTTGTGAATCATGCTGCTTTTCATCAGATACCTTTCCAAAAAGCCTTTTTTAATTTGCAAGGAGTATGTGGTGTGGGCTCACTGTATTCCTTGGCCGATATTCCTTTCTCTGAGAGACTGGTGTGATGTGAACCTCTGTGTGGCTGGTGAAGGTCTAACACTTGTACTATTTAAGATTAGAGCCATAACGTCACCTGTAGACAACTGATTATCAACAGCCTGGGTTTCAGAGCCATTCCCTTTGATTTCTGTTATCTGCAGATGTCAGCCACAGCACTCATTCCATGTTACCTGATCCCTCTGTGTGCCGAGAGCTGGGAGCTCCAAGGAAGTCGAGATGCTTTGAAGGAATTTTCCCACCTTCTTTATTTCTCCTTTTCATTTCCCATCCCTTCCTCTTCAGTCCTTACATACCTTTGAATCAGTGTGGGCAATTTATGCAAAATCTGATGTTACACCCGTGTTAACAATAATAAGGAGGCAACCAGAGGGTTTCTGAGGTTAAGAAGGTAATAATGCACAAGGTTTAGCTCAATTGTGCTTATTGGGGCAAGTATTTCACATCTTGAATTAGAACCTCTTGAGACTCAATACAGCCTAACATTGTCTGATTTATTTAATCACATTTGCATGAAATCAGATATATTCATCAACAGAGAGCATCGTGCGCAAATCGAATGAAAGCATAACCCAACACAATTTCTGGTAGGAGAATTTATCCTGCAAGTTTTAGGTGGTAAATAATCAGCAGTTTTGTTGCTTATTCCAGTTTGTAGTCACTTAAATTCATCAGCAGTCTTTCCTTGGCTTTTCACATGGATGAAGTCTTGAAGTATGTTGTGACTTTTTGCAAAGAGAAGAAAATCACCCATCGTGGGTCATTCTCATGAGAACAGTAAAGATACAACACTGTTGTTGTAATCATGCAGGTATCTGGCACTCCCAAATTGGGCATTATTGGGTTTTCATCGTCTTGGTAAATCAAGGACATGTTCTTGTTGCCAGTCACAAAAGGAAGATAATACAGAGCCCTTCTTAATGTCATGTGCTTCAGAGCTGATGTTATAAGGCAGCTTGTCCTTTCTTTCCCAGAGCTATCTACTTTTAAGGGCTTTGTTTTGCACGCTGCTGCAAATACATTTGCTGCCTGCATTAGTCATTTACAGTACTTAGATCCTGTAACTATTGAATTGTTAACATTTGGAGCCAGCTATAATTATCTTTTATTGTTATTATTATTATTATTAATGGGCATAGTGCTTTCTTTCCTCTCTAGCTTTCCTGAGCATTTATGGGATCTTTAATGCATCTTACACTGAAGCAGCATCTTTCATCCCTGTTTAGACTGTTTGTTTTCTTATCTCTCTAAAATGCTCACCAAGAATTTTTTGTCTTCATGAAGTTTTTGCTTCCTTTGGATGTGCAAAATGGATATCCCAGGGAAAAATACGTGGCAAAGGTATGGTCCTGCAGAATCACCACCTTCCAGGACTGCTTTCAACAAGAGCTGCTGTGGCTGTACACCCACATAAAGCAGCAGCTCTATAAACCTCATGCAAATCCCAATTTCTGTAATTCCTTGTTGGGTGTGAACCCTAAAACAGTAAAATAAATGGTGGTTACCAAGGTTAATCACTGGCTATTCTATTAAATGTTCTTTTTATCTGTGTTCCAGTTCAGAACTGGGAGTTTTCTTCCACTTTTAGGTAAATGGATGGAAGCCCTTAATTTAACTGTTAGTTATTAGTTTTTCTGGTGCCTTACTTGAATTTTTCCATTTCTGAAACCATACGAACTAGAGGTGCTTGACTTCAGCATTAATGGCACTCTTTTTCCCAGTGTTTATTGTTGGGTGGGGAAGCTGGAGGGAGGATGATCCTGTTGATGGTGATGTTGTTCACATCTAGGGGAATATCCATGGACAGGCAGGCTTTCCTTTGAGCTCCTAATGACCCTGTGGATCTCAGGGGTGGAGGAGGGCTCTCAGCTGTGCCATGGCCAGACAGGCTGCAGTGGTATCAAGTGAGCTCTGTGCTGATGGGCTTGATCAGTGATTTTCTGTGTGTTCTGCAAATTCCTGCAATTCCACTGGTTATTGCTAAGAAATCACAGCAATGACTGTGAAAGGCAACCAGTCATAAACTGTAAATGTGCTGTACTGATGTTCCATCCTTTGATGGAAAACTCCAGGTAGTCTGGAAGTTAGAAATGGCTGCTGGAGATCCCTGGTGTGTAAGTTCTGGATGGGACTTGATCCTTTTAACTTTGAGGATTTCTGTCCATAGGACAGCAGTGGCTCCCTTGTCTTTTCCCTATTTGTTGCCTTCATACTGTCATATTTGTTGTAGTTTTAAATATACCATATCTTGGTGTTAAGTATGTCTGACCAGCTTAACTCATCAGAAAACCATTTCAGCAGAGGGCTTGTAGCTGATAATGGCTGTACTTTCGCCCTCCTCTCTAAAAGACAGTGGCCACTAAATATAGCAGCACGAGCTATTTTTGATTATGTAACATCTCTGCCTGTCTGTACTCTGATTAAATAATCTATTTTCTTGGCAAAGGAGTGCGAGTTCATTTTCTGTTATTGATCAACACCATATTTTAGCTGTGATACAGATGACTTATTTGTCTTGCTGCCTGTTGGATTGATTTCTGTCACTGCCTTGCCATCAAGGGAGCTGGCAGTGGTGGGACCTGCCAGGCACGTGCCTGTCCTGACCCAGAGCAGTGTTTAACAATCCTTCTGTGCAGTGTATGGTGGATAAACTTAATACTTTTTGTTACTGTTTTTCAGTCAACATATTGTCTGGTATCTGTATGAACTAAACTTTTATTATTTATCATTTACACTCATGTTATCTCTAGGTGATTCCTGATCCCTTGTACTTTCTATCTCCATAGCAGTGGGACTGAGTAAGTTCAACTGTACTCAATACCCTAAAATAACCTAAATGGCCAGGGCCTGTGGAAGACTTAATTATTGACCATTTCTTCGAACAAATGTAAGAAAAAACATCTCTGGATTAAATTTGTGAGCCTTACAGTGGATTTCAGCATCCTGCCCATAGAGACCTCTCCTCCCACACCTTTTATTTCTGTCACAACATCATGTAAACTCCTGCTGAATGCTTCAGCCCATGGCTTAGGAAGATGCTGCAGCTGCAGCCACCAGAAAAGGTGGTGAGGAAGGAGACAGAGCCAGAGAGCCCCATCCTCACTGTTTGTAGAACACTGGAGAAGCAAAATGAGGTTCCCTGCAATAATGATTTACTACACAGGGCCATAAAAGGAGCTGAGGCCAGGGAAAACAGCAGAAGACTAAATCAGCTTTTTTGGGAAGTTCCAAACTTCCACACACGCAGTGCAGGAGCTGCTGGCACCAGCTGTGTGCTTTGGGAAGAGAAGGGGGAGTTGCCCTGCTCCGTGGCTGGGCCTGGTTACACCTGCATGCTCCACACGAGTGCCCAGCTGAAGCCAAGGGCTCAGCCATGGGGGACCACAGAGCTGGGCAGAGGCTGCCACACCTGAGCAGTTTGGGTGCTGGAGCAGGTGAAGAGCAGGTGGGACACCTGACAGGGTTACAGGGGTACCTTTACACCTCCCCAGCTCTGGGAACAGCAGGGACAACGTTTGGCACTGAGGGTCTAAACAGGGTGAAGTTGCTCATTAAGCCAGTGCTGGGTTTGTGGCTCTGGGACCTGTTGGTTACAGAATTAGCCCTACATCACAAACCAGGCAAATCCAAAAGGTTGGTTGGCATTTCCTTACTTCCCTTCTCTCTTACAGCTGTTGCTTAACATAGGAAGGATATTTTTCATCCACTCGAGCATTCTGCTGTAGTAGAATCGTGGAGGAATAGTCATTAGCAACACAAAATAATATTTCCAGTTCAAACTCCCCTTCTGTAGAAATACTAAACCTGTTCTATTAACTGTCAAAACAGAATAATCAAATAGTTCCTACCATGGAGTACAGCGTTAGTCAAGCCTGAAGCTGTTTTATTTCAGCAGTATTTTAAAGACTCAACAACTGTTGAAAGGGAAATAAAGAATTTGAAAAGTGTTTCTGCAAATAACATTTTCAAAGGTTAAATTAGAAAATTCTGCTCTGTTGTCCTCCAAGGGCTTGCAGTAGTACCTGGTGTTGTTGGGGTTTGCCACGAAGGATTATTTAAAGTAATTTTGCTGTCTAATACATATCAAGTTTGGATTCTGTGTAGACAGGCAATCTGTCAGTCATATTAGTGAGCATCCCTCATAATCCAGTACAACTGGATGCTAAAGTTGGAAAAAAGTGAGCAGAGTTACGTATTCAGCAAAGATGTAAAAATAAAACCTGCTGGGTACTCGGCTGGCACAGGAGGCTGGAGGGAAGCTCCAGCACAGCAAGTGGTCAGTGCCAAACTGTCATCCAGCTCCCTGACCCACCCTGGGGGCTCTGGGGACTGAGTCTGCTTTTTGGGTGTCCCACAGAGGGAAGGGAAAGGAGAGAGAGGGAGGCAGCTCCTCCATGTGAAGCCCAGGAGGTTGCTCTGTGTCTCAGGGGCTGCCCACATGAAGTGATAATGAACTGGTGCTGGTGCAGGTTTGGACAACACCTGCCTGTTCTCCTTCCCCTGGTTTGTTTTCCCTATTCTGTGGTCTCACATGCCCTCCTTTGTTTCTTTCTGCCTGTTTTTTTTTTTTTGCTGCTTTGTCACTGGGGTCAGCAAGATTGATGCTGTTGATAGCTCTAAAGTGGAACTGCAAAGTGCTGACATGATGGCCATTTGACAGGTGTCTCCATTCAGAGCAAAGCTGGAACAAATTGGGAAGAGAGAAAACCGTATTGGTAATTGAATACATTATTATAAAGACAGCAATCATTCTGGTTGTTAATCTTCAGCATAGCTCCTGGCAAAGGTAAAACCTACTCAAAATGTAGAATAAACACATCTCTATCGTGCTTTCTGCAATTTTCATTCCATTTATTGAATAGAAGGAGATCAGCTGCCTTTATCAAAGACCATGTAATGCTATTTTCAATAGCCAGAAGGAGATAACTTGCTTGAGAAGCTAACAGAGAATGGGCACATCACCTGTATTTACTTCTAAGCCAAAAGCATCTAAAGCATTCCCCAAATACATCTCCCACTTGAATGCTATGTTACTGCAGTCAGTGTTTAGCTTTGCTTTTGCACAACATGCATGTCCTTTACACTGAGAATGGCAAAAGGTTGCATTTTTAATCCAGATTCCATCACTAAATAATGCCTTTTTGTTGCCCATAAACAACTGTCCAGATGCTACAGGTGGTTTGACAATGAAACCAGGATATTGTTGTATTTGAGTGCCTGTTGGTGAACGTGCTTAGGGGCACATCAGCAGCTTGGTAAGAAATAGTAAATTGGAGATTATTGGCCTGGTGGACACATTCATTTTGTTTCCTGGCAATAAATCCTTCAAAAGGCTGTGTAGGATGTTGTCTTACCCTCCACAGTACCAGTTGCCAGGTCAGACTGGGTAAAGGAACAGGTAATTTAGAGGACTCGAGCGTTTGAGCTGTGACTGGAACAGGTATGGCTTTCCTTCTTTGGTGTGGGGTATTTCCCCTGATCCCTGTCCAGGTCCCTGGGGGATTGCTGTTCTCCACAAGGCAGGAGCTGGGGTCTGTCACTGCTCTGCTGGGAAGCAGTAATTTCCCTTTGATCTGTGCCTGTGGAGTGACACCTGTACACAGAATTCTGGCTGTGCTCTTTCATTCTCAAACGGACTTAAAGCTGTTGCACTGAGGATAAACTGGGGGCAGTTAGAGAAAAGCTTTTACAGGTTCTTACAGTGATGGACAAAGATACAGAATAAATAAGGGGAATAAGGGCAGAAATCAATCGATAGCTCATTTTTCCAAATTACTGAGCTCCTCAGCTCTCTGTGGTTAAAGAGAAGAGGAGATGCTGAGTGTCTCTGGAAAGAAGCTCCTAAAGATTAATCTGGAATGTGAATGTTGATACAGTAAAAATTCTGAACAGTCTCCAATTTTTTGAGGTTGTTCTTGCTCTAAAGAAAACAAACATACAGAAATCTGTGATTTTGGCAGTGGTGTAGTATGAGGGAAGATTGTTCATTTTGGGATTGTAACTGCTCAAAACCTAAAGGGATTTTACAAATGTGACATGGTGATTATAATAAAAACAAAAAAGCCCAAAAGCCAGCAACCCCCCCATGTCCTTGACGAGATATTTGTGCTCATTTCACACATTGTAACTGCAGTGATATTACCAAGTAAATTAAAATATTTGTGTGTATTTTTAGAGGATCTTTAATCAAAGCACAGACAATTCCTCCTGCTGTTTCTCCAATCTAAAATATTGCCATTCCGATAAAAGAGAATGACACTTCAGATGCCTGCAATTAAGGTTTCTAATTTTGGCTAAATTATCTGTTTTAACTCCGTAAGTAAAAATAGGTAAATGGTTGCAGGTTCTTTATTTCAAAATGTCAAACTACTACTACTTCTACTACCACTATTATTGTAATTAAATATTGTATGTAAAAATAAATTCTATTTATTTAGTTAGTTGGAGAAACAATTGGAAAAGAGTTTGGGTGAGTTGTAGAAGCAGAATTAATATGATTTGCTCTTTTAGGAAGTTTTTATTTTACACTTTGTTATACATTTTTTTCCATGTAAATTTTTTAAAAAGGCAAATTCTGAAAACCTGGCAGGTTCTGCTGCTGTGCTCTGGGAGCAGAGCAGCCTATTTGTGCATCCACAGCCCTGCAGGACCACAGCCTTCATCCCAGTTTCCAAAGGAAATGGAGCTTCCACGAGCCTGTGGTCTGTTTTACTGCCAGCCTGCTTGGAGCTCATCAGTTCCCCTCCTAAATTAACTTGGAAGCTGATGATTGACTTCGGCAGTAATTAACAGCATTAGAAATCCCCAGCACAGGGAGCTCTGGTGGAGCTTGTAGGAACTGGGAATGGGAGGAAAGGCAGGCAAATAACCCATTTGAGGGCTGCAGGTTGAGGGACAGCAGCTGCAGGTTGATCAGCCATGTCTCCATGGCTGGAGAGTGTCTTTAATCTGTATTTCCTATGATTGGTGGGTGGGAGGTGAAGAGGGGACACTGAAGGGATAAGGGAGGGACCTGGAGATGTCGCAGGAGGAAGCAGCCATGGGGGGCAGCTGGAAAGGCCCAGATGGCACAGCTGATATTGTTACAATAGTACTGTCTAAACAACTTTGTAGGAGCAGTCGATGGGAAGCAGGGCTTTGTTTGGGCTGGGGCTCAGGGAGGATGTGTGTTTTATCCCTGACTCACCTCCACCAGCAGCATCTCAGGAAGCAGCTGTGGCTGCCAGGTGAAGTTGCTCCCACCAGAGCAGGCTCTGCCACAGAGCCTGCTCTGTCCAGGGAGGATTTCCTCACTGCAGGAATCCCACAGACTCCGAATCACAAAAATGGGGGAGAACCCACCTGACTCCACCACTCCAGAGGCTGCTCCTTGGTTCCTTACAACACCCAGTCCAAAGCTGCTTTTTGGACTAAATTGCCATTACCCAAGTCTATTAAATTTCCCTCAGATGATGTTTAATTGGGAAGCAAATTAACTGCCAGCTGAAGCTCTGTGAGCAGACTACACAAATGCTTCACTCCTGGCAACGGGGATAAACACCCAGAAAGCAAGGAATGGACCCAGAGCCTCCAGGTCCCCAGCTGCCCTGCAGGAATGTGTTTTGGAAGTCAGGGAAGTGCAGGGCAGGTGGGAAAGTGTCAGGGTGTACAGGTTTGGGAGTAAAGTGAACTAAGTTACCATTAATAACAGTCACGTCCCAAAATGACTTGCAGAGGATGAATTAGAGTTTCTGCCAGTGTGGACCACAAACCCACCAGTGGAATAAGTGAATGCAAGAGGATCCAGTGTCTGGTGTGAGAGGCACGTTCATCCTGCTTGTGTCAGGATCAGAAAGAACTGAGGGGGTGAAAAACCTGGGAACCAGCGAGGAACTTGCTTTGTGGATGAGGAGAGCAACTTTCCTAATAGAAAAACCTCTTTAGGTTCAATCCAAATGTTTGGATCCTTGGGAAACAATGATTTCATCAGCAAATCTAACTACAGAGTGTACCCTAAAGACCCAAGATGAGGACAGTTGCAGGGAACAGAAGGTTTAATAGTGCTGCTGCCTTGATGTGATTAATAAGGCTGCTGATTTCCCACATCTTATCAGCTGACTATAACACTGTTTTGTATATTTGTTATCTCCATTCTGCATTGTGGTATGGGTGGATAAATAGAAATACCATGGAGGCGACAGGAAACAAAACAAAAATAATCAAACATGTTTATCACTAGAGCATTAAAATGGCTGCTGTGGCAGACACCAGATGAATTATGCAATACATAACTTAATTCTCTGGGCCACAGATGTTTCATTTTTCCTGCAAGAAGCTGATTGAACCTTGAATGACAGTTTCAGGCAGTCTTTGATTGCTCTGTGGGTCACATGCTTGATATGACCTGCATTTGAGTTGCTTTCTACATGCTGTTGCTTTATAAAACATGTAAAATTGACATCGTGTTGGCTGCTCAAGGCCAAGTCAGGAGTAATTCCATGGGTTTGATATGCTTTGTGTGCAAGGAGGGGAGAGGGAAGGGTGCCTGTGTTTAAATTCTGGTGTGTTATTGAATCAGCTGAAGTCAGGAGAGGGGAATTGCAGAAAGCTCTTTCAATTTGTACCAGGAGGCACAAGGAAATTGGGAGTTTGCTGCATCCATGTCATCTCATGTTGTTAGGAAATCCTGTCAGATCAGCAATGGCTCCTGCTTCCCAGGGCAGGCTGGCAGTGCTGGGAATGTTTGTCTAAATCACCTCCCCTGAGCGCAAACACTTGGCACAACCTGGAGGTTTTGTTCCCCACCCTGAGGACTCCATCCTGCAGATTCGCTGGGTTTGTGCTGGTGCAGCACCTCAATCTCAGGGCCTCAGTGTGGGTGAGATTCTGACATAAATAACATGAAAAATTAAAGATGGGAATGTTCTTCCATTCTGTTCTCCATGGCCTGTAAAGGGAGGTCAGAAGGATCACAGCAGAATGGAATTGCAGGGTCTCCTCTCCTTGTATCCCAGTGCAGGATCTGCAGGAGAACCTGCAATCTGGAGCCCACAGCTCCAGAGGTTCTAAATTTCCCACCAGCTCCTTCAAAAGTTGGTGGGAATGGATTTTTAGGTCTGTCTAAACAAGGTGATTTGTGTCTGCAAATTTCAGGTGCAAAAATTACCTTGGTGCTTCATCACCTTCTTTGGACTCCGGTGTGGCCCAAAGGATTGTGACCAGTGCTCTGAGGTGGGAGGTGTCAGAGAGGAAACCCAGAATGATCCAAATCTGGACACTCCTCATTTCTGATTTTAATGCTACTCATAGGGCTTTGCAGGGTGAAGCAAAAACACACTGTAAAAGAAAAATAAATGTTTCATCGGGAGAAAAAGGATTTATTGCGTTTCTTTTCCTTTCTGTGATGGGCAGTGTGATTGCTGGACATGGAGCTCACAGGAGATCTGTTGTGGGGAGAGAAAAACACAGTGAGAGCTGAGTAAGAGATTTTTAAATGCAGGGTTAAACAATCTGGAGAGCCAAAATTCATATTGACCGTTCATGTTGCAACATGTGCAGATATGTGCCACATAAGAACATACTATTGCCACCAAATAAAAAAGATGGATCATCTAGTTATATATTGGCTAATTTTTTGATCCAACTAATACATCTTTTCTTTCTTCCAGCTGCTTACATTAAGTGTTCTCTGGTTTGCCAGGTGTGCCAGGGTTGTGTGTGTGACACTATGGGAATTACAGCTCTGGGGTGCTGTGAGTTGACGTTGTCTGTTACATATAATTCTTTTTTTTCCTCTTTGTCTTTTATTGAGCACATCAATTAGTGTCAGTCAGATCAATTTCTCTCCAGAAATGATTAAGAAAACACTGATGATCTTTAGAATCTGCTCCCTTGTGTCTCACTGGGATAAAGCTGATTTCTGTTGTCTATAAAACTTTATAATTGCGAACATGATTATTTTACCCTTGAAACCCTGACTTCAAACATGAAGAGGGAGCAAAGTGCTGTGCAGGTTTTCTTGGAAAGCACTTTTCCTATGGACTGAAAGATGTTTTATTCTACAGGGTCTTTTCTCTCTAATGTTTGAGATGATTCTTGTTTTTCCAGGTACTGCTCAGTATCTTGGGCTTTATAAGCAGTTTCTTTAACCTTTTTCAATATTTGATGATCACTTGACACCTTTCAAGCGCTCAGGCCCTCGTTTATTTGAAGATCATACCTGCAGCTGGTGTGGCTGCTTGATCCTGGTGTGCTTAATGAGAAATCTTTCCATGAGATTTATTTCCCCAGCCTGGATCTGTGTGCGGTACCGTGCGTGGGGGCAGCTAGAGGAAACCAGGATGAATTCATAAATAAGGATAAAACAACCCAAAAAGGTGGGGAAAGCAGTGGGTCTCTCTGCTTTCTGCCAAGGGAGGAAGTTGATTTAGTGCAGAGTGTCTGCACAGAGGATCTGGGCAGTGTCCAGTGGACATTTCCCCACTCCCAGCTTAGTGCAGATGACGTTGGGTGCAATCACCGGAGCACCTGAACCCAGCCTGCCTTTGATCTCTCAATTTAAAGCCTCCAGTGTTTCACTGCTTAGCAGAGAGGGGATTTTTTTTCTTCAATTGAGTTCCTAGGAAAGGAAACACCCAATTCATTACTAAACTTAGTGGATTTATGAATCCCTGAACAGAGAAATTCTTTTACAAGAGGCCTGGATTTATATGACACTGGAAAAAGGATTATCTGATCTGAAGATCCTTAGAGGGTTGCTCTGAAAGAAAATATTAACCTATAGCTCTTGCAGTTTGAAAAGTAGATTTGAGAACTTAGTAGTAAAAAGGGTGTGAGATCTTCCCCTTTGACATGTTGTGCTGAAATAACTTTTTCTTTTATTCTTTTTACAACCCTTCTGCCTGTTATTCCATCTTGTACTAGCAGTAAAGGTGAATTTATGCTCTGTGGATGTCTGTTGGATTGGAATAATTATGAACTCTAAAAACACGTAAATGTGTGTACAGTGATACTCATAAAGTTCCAAAGAATAAAATTAGTGGGTTTTTTATATTACCTTCCTCTGGAAACTTTCTAAGAAAGTGTTTGGTGGTTTTTTCTTTCCTAGAAATTAGGCAGCAAATCCCAGGCACCTTGGCAGGGCACTGAGGTGCAGGGATTAGATGAGGGCATCCACCAGCAGAGTTTAGGAAGTGGTTAGAACTTGGGTAGGGAATTTTTCACCCCTCTGCTTTGCTTAAAGTAAAAATAAAATTGAATATTCAAATGCTGGAATGCTCTCGTGGCCTGAGTGAATGCCGTGATCATTGGGCTGCAGGCAATTCTGCCATTGTTTAGTGATCCGAAATTACTTCCTACACCCAGGAACCTTCCCTGATAAAAATTTCATTGAAACCTGAAAAAATTCAGTGCACTGCCTTTTGCTCTTTTTTTATTTTTTTCCCTTTAAATGCTTTGGCCCCTGTTCTTCTTTTTATCCCTTCCCAAATATCCCAAATAACCTCACATTTTTTGCCTTGTGCTGGCCAAGTGCTGGGTTACACTGCCTGTAATTTTAAGAGGCTGAGCTGTTTACCTAATTTGGCCAAAATCTGCTCTGTGCCGATCACAGATATACGTTACAAGGAGGATTTTTCTTTTTTTTTTTTTTTTCCTTAATTAAACATAAATGCACATTAGTTGATAATGTCTGCTTTTAGTTTGAAATTGCCTGCGTAAATGTTTGGGTAATTAGAACATTTTAACAAGCCCCACTGGCTCCATATACCGTTTGCTCCAACCAGTAAACTTTTACATGTTTTTAAAGAAAACAAATGTGTGGGAAAAAATGTTGTTTGTTTTTTGCCAAACCAAAGTATTAATCTGCCCTGGTAGGGAAGTTTCTTGGCCATGCCACTGACTGCAATTTCCAAAGTGTCATCTGTATTTTTCAGTCCTTCCATGTATAAAGAATCCAACAGCAGTTTCCTTCAAGGTTGAGTAAGTTTGAATGTTTAGGGGGCTGTAGCCACAAGATTTGGCAAACCATTCACTTGTCATGTTAATAAAAAAGGAATTGTTTCTGCCTCTTTAAGCTAGTAGCTGAATGAAGGACTTGGATCAACTGGATTTTAATCATAAAGTCCAGATTCTTCTTGCTTGCAAGTGAATAACTTCGTGGTGTTCTGGGTTTTCATCTGATTTAATTTTATTTAGAAGAAGAACTGAGCTTTTTCCCTGTTACCAACCCTTGAATTTGCTGGCTTGTTATGCTGTTCAAACCTAATCGGTTTTCTTGATCTTAAAATGAAAATCGAGCCTTTCTGCACTTTTTATTTCCCATAAGCAATTGAATTGAAAAGTGGGGTGGTTTGGGGGTTTTTTTTCAACTCCTTAAGTTGTTTTTTATAGATAGCATGTTAGCTTTGAGGGCTGTTTCATGACTAGTAAAAGCTTATACCTTGTAAAATCTATAGCTTTTAATGCATTTTGTTTCTCACTTCAAACACAGTACCAAGAGAAGAAATAATAGAATATTTCATGGTCGTGCTGTTTCAACACTTCAGATTCTTTTTAAGTGGTGATGCTGATTCTGTAGCTCCAAATGCTTGGGCTTAAAATTTGATTCCCTAAATTCCTTAGTCTGAAAATGTTGAAACTTAGAACAAGCTGTAATACACCCTGAAGAACTGACTTGCTTACATGATTACTTTTCCTCTGCCATGGAGATTATAAGGAACTAGATCAGATAAATGATTATATTATCTGTGGAATGCAAAAACACAGGGTAGATAACATTTATTCCTGAAAACAGCTTTTCCCCACTTTTTTTCTCATGATCTGTGTTAATGTTTAGAAAGTATCACCCTTGACCAAACCCTGATTAATGTTGGGTTGCAATGTAGAAATCTGGTGTAACCACCATAAATATCAGTGTATTTTAGTAAAATGTCTTCTTGTTAATAATTACCCTCATTCTCTGTATCTGTCTGAAGGAACTTTGGGGGGTTTTCTCCTTGCCTTCATCTCTTGGAGAGATGGGGGAATTTAGGTGTTCATGAGGGGCCAAGGTTTGTGTTTCTTCAAGAATAAAGAAAGTAAAAACTGAAATAATCAGATCTCTGGTTCCTAAAAGTGACTTTGGTTCACATGGGCTGACTTTGGTTACAAATAGATTCTGTGTAACCACAAATTTGCTGATTAGGTGAACAAATTCTTCCCTGTGAGGGTGGGGAGGCCCTGGCACATGGTGCCCAGAGCAGCTGTGGCTGCCCCTGGATCCCTGGCAGTGCCCAAGGCCAGGCTGGACATTGGGGCTTGGAGCAACCCTGGGATAGTGGAAGGCATCCCTGCCCATGGCAGGGGTGGAACAAGGTGATCTTCAAGGTCCCTTCCAAGGTCACTGTTCCCTTTGAGGTTCCCATCAGATTTTCAGTGCAAGCCTGCAGGACAAGCCCGGAGCTGGATGTGCTCTGCCTGCCAAGTTGTTCCACTGAAATAAAGAGGGATATTGAAATAGGAAGGGCTGAAAATGAGCAAATGTAGTGGAGGGTGAATACATCCAAAATGACCTGTGTGGGACTCGTTCAGTGAGCCAAGCAGAGCTGCCTTGTGCCTGACAGGTCTGAGTTTGACACAGTCCTTTGTAAACAATAAATCGATGCAGGTTGTTTCTGTGAGTGCATAAAAGGTGGGAGAACTGTAATTTATTTTATAATAAATACTTGTGCTGAGCAAACAGTGAATGCAGCTATTAGAGACTTGCTCAAATAAGTGATTTTAGGCTGCTGAGTGCCAGCTACTGATGTGGTAGTTGAGCTTTTAAAATGAAAAGCCTGAATTCCTTTTGAAGATTCTCCTGAATGCTGTTGACACTTGTGCTAGGAAAGAATACTGAGTAATTTAATTCATTACTTTACTTAAAGATAACGTTTATGGTTGCAGCATTACCCTCCATTGGTGTGCAGACTGCTAGGCTGGTGTTTTGCTTGAATTTTTTTGGAGATGTTACATCCTTCTATTAGGTGTGCTGAAAAGCTTGGGAGAAGAAAGCATAGGAGGGAGAGGGGAGTTCAGGATCAGTCAGCTGGTGTGTCTGGATACAAGGACAAAGGGACAATTTTGCCTTTGGCTACAGTTTGACACTTTACTGGATTCAGTCAGAATTATCTGCGCACGCTGAAGGGCGCAAATGTCATTTTTATGGCATTCTATATCCTCAGTTGCTTCTTTTTGTAATTGGCTGTGTATCCCAGTGCTGTAATAGAGCTCTTAAATCCTGACCCCGGCCGAAATGGGACACAAATACCTGTATTAATATTTCTCTCCATTTTAAATGCAGGCTTGAGCCTTTCTACCTTGTTTTTCCACCACCATCTTGTGTTTTCCTGGCAGCCACCCACCCTTCCTCTGGCTTAGGGTGCTCCTCTGCTTTACTGCTCTTGGTCCTCTCTCCCCTTTGTCCATTGGCCTCAGATAGCCCTCTGTTCTTTCCCTTGCTCCTCTGTCTTCTCCAGTTTCCCTACCTTTGCCTCCGCTTACCTTGCCCCTTTAAAGGTGGCTGAAAGTCCCTGGATGGGTCCAGACCCCCTCATACTTCTGCCCCTTCCCACTCATCTTTTCTCCATCAGAGTCATCTTCCTTCCTGCCAGAAAACAAAGAGTTTCCCTGGCTGAGCTGAAACCCCACCTTCTGCTCCCAAAGCCGGGCACTCATCCTCTCCCAATCCCAGGGTTTCTGCTTCTGAGTCTCTCGCTCTTCTTAGGTGCTGCAGTGTTCCAGACCTTTGGCTGATACCTGGCACCCCCTGTTTGGGAGGAAAGGCGGGGATTTTATTGTTCTCCTCACCCCCCAGAGAAGGAGAGGAAGCTGGATTGGTTTCAGCTGCAGCCGATGTGCTGGGATGGGACATTCCCAGCTCTGATCTGGGAGGCGTGTGACATAATCCAGACATCATTTACTGGCTCCAGATAACCTGAGGCATTCACACGTAAATTGAGCCTGAATGCATAAGCTTATATAAAGAGGATCCTTAAACTATCCTAGCTAAAAATATTTGTGAAATGCTGGGAAGCATCTTTTCAGTGTTGTTGGGATGCTCTCTTCCCTCTTACCTGTGTTACAGATAAGCAGTGGGGTCACTTTCATGGGCTTTGGGACGTGTTTTGTTTTTCATGTGAAATTCTGTCATTTCCGTAAGTGGGTTAGTAAGTTTTTTGGGCCTGGAGTCTAAAACACAAGATGTTTCACAACTGCAGAGGCCAAAGAGATGGAAAGTGTTATTGCAGGCTGATTTTAGTGTGTCCAGGTCAGTCTCGTGGCTACTCCCTTGAATCCTTTTTTGCCCAGGCAGTGGTTGTTCAGTTCAGTTAGTAAATGACCATTATTTATTAATTCCAAACATGGTGTGCAGGATTTCTTCCCAGTGTAAGAGCACATTGCTTCTCCTGCACAAGAAAACACATGTTAATCTGTTTACCATTATTGTCCAAAAGATTCTTTCAAAAGGCAGTTCATGTTGCCCCAACAATATTAAAGGCTGTAATTTAAAATAATTTTCCATTAATTTATATACATGCACATTTACTGATTATGATCTTTTGCTGCATTTCCCTAAGTGTACACCCAAAAGCCTAAAATGCTGCTGAGGAATAAGTCAATATTCACTGTAATGATCCAGTGTGGAGTGTGCCAGGACCCTGATGTACTTCAATTAACCATCTTTCCTAACGAACACCTGTACAGGAAAATGGATCTTCTGTGGGAATCAGCAGAAAAAACAAACCCTGGCTTTTCTGCATGGGCAGAGGAAGGGAATTCCAGTATTTCACAGCTTTTGCTGATAATGATCTGCTACAGATTAAAAACAAAAACCAGACATTATGGTGTTGGCAGATTGCAAAAGGACTTGCTGGTAAAGCTGCTGTTCAGAGGAGATGAGGATAGTGTTTATTGCTTCCATATGGTCCAGGCATACAAGACAGGCAAAATGTCTGGGGAGAATAATATGTCTTATTATATTGATACAGAACATACTTCTTAGGGCTGTCAGCCCTTTTCCTGGTACCTTTCCCAGGTGAGAGCCTGAGTGGGAAATACTTGCCCATGACTGAGCGTGAAGATAAGAAAAGATTGCTTAAGGATTGGCTCCATTTGTGTGAGTGAAGTATTAGAAATTCTGATTTTTAAGGGGTCACGTCTGCGAGCTGCTCCCTTACACAGGAATCTGAAGGATCTCTTGTTTCATTGACTATTAGTATAGTTTTCAACCCTTTAACTTTCCAATTCAGCTTTGCAAAGTGCATGAAGAGTCTAAATTTAGAGTTTGATCAATTTGTGTCAAAAAAAACCTGTTCTTCACGTAATGTAAAATTATATTTCTTGGTCTCTTTGACCTCTTGATTCTTTTTTTTAGCCAAATTTAGAACAAACTTCTGGGCACGCTGAAACAGAAGAGTAGCTGGTTGCTTTTGTGTATATGGGGAGTTGACTGAAGATCTGCAGTCTTTGAATTCTCCATAATTATCACTTGGGAAGCACCTTTATGTGTTGGAAAAATTACACTGCCTGGAATTTTGGGGAGTAAGACCTTCAAAGATCCAATGAATATGCTCAGATATCAATTTGCCTGTTGCATTGCAAAAAGAGAACAGGCAAAAGAATTGGAGACTTGCAGACTGGTCCAGAACACCCCAGAGGATCTCACCAGGCAGGAGATGAGCTGCTCAGTCCTACTGTGTCCTTTTACAAATAAATATTGGCAGTTGGTGCTGTTTGTGTGCCTGCTGCTCTGCCTGAGCTCGTGCAGCAGCCGTTCTCTGTGTGATAACAAAACTTCTGCTCTCTTGTTTTCCCAGGGCTGATGAAATCGAGATGATCATGACAGACCTTGAAAGAGCGAATCAGGTAGGATTTCAAATGAGTCCGCCATAAAATTCTAAGTGTGACTTTAATAATTCTTTTTTAATTCTCGTTTGGATTTCGTGACAGTTCTTTTGTATGCAGTTCGCAGTCATAACTGCGTGGAGTAAGAAAATATGCAAATTTTGAGCAAAATACAGCTCTTTAGGGATGCTCTGTAAGGATTGTGTGCACAGTAGAGCAGTGTTTGCCATATATTTACCTTCTAATAGTTTAAACTTACATTTCCCACTATGGTTATTCTTGGCTTTATGTTTCTAAACCCATCATGTTGGCCCCTACTCAGATATGCAGGTGAATGGTTTGCCCAAATTAAAGGGCCTCTGCCCTATGGCTGTGGCAGGGCTGCAGCTTTTGTGGACTTCTCCAGACTTTTCTTTCCCCTTCCTTTTCTGCTGTGTTTTATTGGCATATTAATTTTTAGCAAGAGTTGGATCAGACTGTTCTTTCTGTGCAGGACAACAAAGAAATTGTCATTTGTTCCTGCAGAGGTTAATTTGGGCTGTGAAATGTCTCTCTGGCCATCCCTCACAGTGCACACTCCTGACATGAGTGGCACAAATACTGAGTTTTAACAAACCTAACACCCATGCAGAGAATCCTTCTGAAGGAGTGAGGTGATGGAGGAGATGTGTATGGCCAGGCAGGATTCCCATGACAGTGGAAATTCCATAAGCCAGTGGATGGTGGTTTCTCAGAGGGAAACCTCAGCCAGGCATTTGCTTATCAGTGAGCTTCATTAATCCCTCTACCACGTATGATCAGAGATTGCAGTCTTAAATCTCCCAGGCTATGGATTTATAATCCAGTTGAAGTTCACCTAAGAGCAGCTCCCTTCCAGCAGGAATAGTGGCAGCTCCTTCCCCTCCCTGTGTCCTGCTGTCAGCAGTGGCTGTGTGAGCCAGACCAGGTCACTGATCCTGTTGAAAATGTACCCCCTGCTCCAGCTGCTGTTTTGTTTTGTCTTTTCCCTGTTGCCAGATCATCTTTCAGCCCCCACGCTCCCCTGCTGCAGCTGTCAAGTCTAGCAAGTGCCATTGGCCTTTACATTAGTTCTTGGAAAATTGGAAAAATACAAATCACAGAATCATTTCCGTTGGAAAAGCCCTCCAAGATCATCCAGTCCCACCATTACCCAGCACTGGCAAGGCCACCACTAACCCATGTCCCCAAGTGCCACATCCACAGGGCTTTGAAATCCCTGAAGGGATGGGGACTCCACCACTGCCCTGGGCAGCTGTGCCAGGGCTGGACAACCCTTTCAATGAAGAGATTTTCCCTGACATCCAACCTAAACCTCCCTTGGAGCAACCCTAAGGCCGTTTCTTCTTGTCCTATCACTTGTTACCTGAAAGCAGAGCCTGACCCCCACCTAAAGCCTCCTTCCAGGGAGTTGTAGGGAGAGAGAAGGTTCCACCTGAGCCTCCTTTTCCCCAGGCTGAGCCCTCCCAGCTCCCTCAGCTTCTCCTGGTGCCCCAGACCCTCCCCAGCTCTGTTTCCTTCTCTGGACGCACTCCAGCATCTCAATGTCTTAATGAAGCCAAAATCATATTTGTAAGTTGTTGTTGTTGAGTTGATTATTTAGTCAGTAAAAGCAAACTGGTGTTTGTACAGTGGGTTTTTAGTTCTGTCAAAGAACTTTTGTAGACGACATTAAATATTTATGGAAGTGCTAGTAATTATTTGAAAATATGTAGACTTTTTAGAAATGATGTAGGTGTTAAAAATGTTGTGGTAGAATTATTTTGTGATTTTTGCAAAGGCAATACATTTTGCAATGATTTACCCAGGAGTTGGTTTTTTTCCTTCAGTCTAAAGGGGGCCTGTAGTTAAAGAAAAGGTATTTCTGAATTCTTCATTGCCTCCTAAAATGGATTATACCTATTTATCCAGAAATGCTGTTTTTCTATCTTAACTGGTACAAAGCTGCAATATGGGTTGGGTTTGTTTTTTACTTTATTGTGGTGCTTTTCTTGTAATTAGGTAAAATTTATAACTGCTTATGTGTGTAACCCTTAGTTTGGTTGTATTTCTGCAAAATCTGACTGTACATAAAATCAGCGTGCCGTTCATCTGAGCTATTGGAAAGCCAGAAGAGGGGTTCTGGCTCCCCTTCCCCATCTCCCTCTGCTCTTCCTCCTGCTCTGGCTGCTGCAGTCCCATCCCCTCCCAAACAGCAGCTCTGGCAGCTGGGGGATCCTTCACTGTGCCCACTGAGCTCAGTAAGTGCAGAAAGGCCTGGATTTGGGATGAAGGGGCCTCGTTTGTTCTCTGGGGATTTAGCAGCTTGAGGCAGCTCAGCAAACCGTGAGAGAAGCCACAGCATGGAAATCACAGAATCATGGAATGGTTTGGGTTGGAAAGGACCCTAAAAATCATCCAGTTCCAAACTGCCTGCCATGGGCAGGGACACCTTCCAATGTGCCAGGCTGCTCCAAGCCCCATCCAACCTGGCCTTGGGTGCTTCCAGGGATCCAGGGGCAGCCACAGTTTCTCTGGGCACCCTGTGCCAGGGCCTCCCCACCCTCACAGGGAAGGATTTTTTCCCAATATCCCATCTAACCCTGCCCTCTGGCAGTGGGAAGCCATTCCCCCTTGTCCTGTCACTCCACGCCCTTGTCCGAAGTCCCTCTCCACATCTCCTGGAGCCCCTTTAGGCCCTGGAAGGGGCTCTGAGGTCTCCCTGGAGGCCTCCTCTGGACTCTCTCCAGCAGTTCCGTGTCTTTCTTGTGTTGGGCCCCGTGGGGGACACAAAGAGGACTCTGTGGCCTTGGAGGAGCTGGAGAAGACAAGGGAAGGTTCACCTGGAGAGGAGCAGGAGCTGCTGCAGTGTTTCAGCTCATTTGCTGAAACATCCCCATAGAGTCCTTGCCTTGTGTGATGCTTTGCCTTTATAAAATGTTTTGATAAATTGTATCTAATCTTTGTAGCAGCAATTCCTGTGTTTTACCTCTTTCTAGTTGAAAAAAATATATACATTGGAAGGAATTAAATGTATTGCACAGGCCAGAAAGTGAGTTTGCATTAGGCTGAAGTGTGACAATTGAAGAAACAAGTACTTAACCTAATTGTGTATTTAATAGTTAAATTAACATTTCCTTTTACCATTTCAGTAAGTGCTCATTCCCTGTTATTAAGGCTACCTTTAAAGAGTAGCGCTCAGCACGACTCCTGCTTTGCTCATGGACTGCCTTGCTGATGTGGATGTGATGTTTTGCTGCTCTGGAAGTAGCACTGACCCAAATGACTGGGATTCAGAGCACAAATTTACATGTTTCCAATGAAGATGGGGGGAAATTGGTGTAAATTTTTATATATCTGACATTTCTTGAAAACGCCTTTCCCAGTTAGTGCCCTTTTTAAATCCAGAGCTGGCACTTCAGAACTTCCCTTGCTGTTGTGAGGTGGGGAGTGCCTTTCCCTCTCCAGTTCTGCAGGAACAGGGGCTCCCTGACTGTGGTCCAGGTGTCCATAAAAATTATAAAACCCACAGGGACAGAGCTGATGTTGTGACTCCCACCCCTGTGTCCTGTTGGGTGAAGCAGGGACCAGTCTTCTTATCTTCAGCTCCATCACCTCTCTTCTCCCAATGTTTTTCCTCACTTGCATCCTCAAGTTTTTTCATGCTAGAGCTTTCTGGGCTGCTTTGCGTGATACCACCCCCAGAACAAATTACTGGCTCATCAAAATAATTGCCTTTAAATACCAGTGAGCTTTGCAATTTTCTGCTCAGAGAGGAGGAGGGGTAGTGACCGCAAAGCTCCCTCCCTCTCCATTGTGTCATTAACTCAAGGTGTAAACTGAATTTTCCCACAAAACGTAATAGTGAGAGAAATTAATCCCTCGCTGGGACAGAGGTGGGTGCTGGAGATGAGGGGTGATGACAGCCCCTTCTTTCTCAGCTGCTCATCCAGGTGCTCAGTGCCATTAATCCACGATCTTGAGTGAGGTTTTTTTGTCAGGGCTGGTCCATTCTGACTGGCAAAGCTCAGAATACCCCGAGTTACACTCACTGTGAGGGTGACATGGGTGCAACCCTTCCCTTTGAAGGTCATGAGAGGTTTTTTTTACATAAAAAAGGGCAAGACTAGTGCATTAAAATGTCTGGTGCAGCTGCACCAGCCTCGAAAGGAGTCATTAGCTCCTGCCATGGAGCTTTCGGAGGGGTTTAAGGTCTGAAGCCAAAATCCCCACTGCTTTCATGGTAAAAGATGCAACTGCATCATCTCCCAGACAGCAGGAGGGTGCAGAATCCCTGTCCAGTCCTCTCCTCATCCCCAAGGTTGTGGGACTCAAGTAGTTCAGGCCTGTGCAGGACTGAGGGCACAATAGAGCCAAATACAATAGGAATGGCTCATTTTCACTTTATTAACCCAGCAGCTCGATGACAAAACTTGATAACATAACCCACGAGTTCCCCCTGCATTTCCATGAAGATTTAATAATGCTGTAGTTTGGGGAAGGGACTCATTTTATTAAGATTTCATTTTGCACAATAAATCACTGCATATTTTCTGATATGCTACGAAGTATAAGAATAAATAATTAAAACTGAACTACCCGTACTTGTCAAAATAAATGATTTATCATAGTTTGGGATACAGCATCTTTGAATTTTTTATTGTTTGATTCCCAGAATATTCTAATTTCCAATCAGGGAAGTTAATGAAGCTCCAGTGTACTTTCCTGCATTCACAGCAGTTACAGTTGTGTTACTGTATATTTTAGACAAATATTTATGGTTAGCACTTTCCTGTACCTTTTCAAGTTTACACCTTTCCAGTAAGCATTTATGGCAGCAAAGTCACAGAATCTTTTGGGACGACAAATTTATTCCAATGAATTATTGTTCTGTTTCTGTACTTCATCCAGCAACCTGGAATCATCCAGTTGTGCCTGAGAAAAACAGAGGTTTTTGTTGGACAGAATAATTCCTAGGTTGTGAAAACAGAAATATTTTGGAGTTCTAAATTTTTTAAATGACAGCAAGGCTTATTTTAAGGTTTTAATACTGAGTCAAAATTTCTGGCTTCATGTCATTGATGTATCCAGATCTCTTTTCTGGCTTTATACACATAGTTTAAAAAAAAGAAATCTAATGGGCTTTGTAATTTGAGCTTTCTGTAAAGAAAAAAGTGCTTTTTCACTTTTAAAACAAAAAGAGAAGAACTTTGGTTAGGGTTGTTTGATCCTGGGTTATTGTATTTCAATCTGAAAGAGGAAATAGATTGGAAAAGCAGACTCAAGTGTAGGTATCCTTACATTTTGAGAGTGGTAACAGAAAGAGGACATGAGATTTTTTTTTGTGTGTGTGGACTGTATTTTGTAAGCTATAAATGAAGAATTAATTTATTTTTTCTTCTGTTAGCCCTTAGAAAAGCCAAATGTTTCCATTGGTTTTCTTTCCATCTTCACAGTGCTGATAGGGCTCCCAGATTTCTACTTGGGGAAAGAAAGTCAAATGTAGAAACTTCTGCTACCAATAAATCAGGAAAACTGTACTTCCTAAAATACAGAAGCTTTTATTAAAGAATCTAGATTGGATCAATACCATTTATTCCACAGAAGTGTAGTGTTGGGTTTTAAAGTCTGTAGAGGAAGGGTTTGTGAATTTAAGCACTTTTTGGAGCCAAACTGCCACTAAAATACATAAAACAGTGTCTGCTATAAAAGTAGAAAGCAAACCTCACCAGGGTGTTTTACCAGAAATGCTGCTCTCAAGATTATTTTTTATTTCCTTGGGTATGGCACCTTCCTGTCTCCAACAAATCACATTGGAAAATGGTTGGAAAAGATATTCCTGCTAAGTGAGATTGCCATAAAATATGTATGGTTTTGAGCAGCAGATGGAATAAATTCCCCTTTTCACTCAGCAGCACAAGTGCAACACAATACAGGTGGTGCTGGTGCTCGGGGAGTTTGCTGTGACCCACCACACCCTGACGAGGCATCCTTGGGTTTGCACTTCCATGAGGAAGGGAATTCATCCTGCCATGACTCCTGCATCGCACCAAGGCTGGCACAGACACTGCCAGAGGATTTGCTTTTATTTCTGGCTCCCTTGGCAGTGAGCTGGATGCTTTCATTGTGTGCCATCACCCAGGGGAATTGCTCCATCCCTGGAGGTGCTCCAGGCTAGGCTGGATGGAGCTTGGAGCACCCTGGGATAGGGAAAGGTGTCCCTGCCCATGGCAGGGGGTGGAATGAGATGAGATTTAAGGTTCTTTCCAACCCAAACCATTCCATGGATCCAAATAAGTTACACTGCTTCATGGCAGATGAACTCATTCACTTAATCCTGGGATTTCACTGTCTGTAAAGTGGGAATAATAACATTTACTTTACAAAGGGCATTGAGATCCTTGCACGGAGAAGTTCTGTATAAAGGCAAAATATGGATAACATTATTTTCATGCAAACACGGGTTTCCTGCAAATGCCTGGCTATCAGTTGGGAATACATTTATCTGGCAGCCTTTCAGCACACAGAGGAAAGTGCAATAGCCTGAAGACAAGAATGAAGACAACCCAGCCTCTTCTGGTTGGTGGAGTTTTTTCTTTTTTTCCATGTAATTCTCCATTGTTGGGAAAAATGGGTGCCAGAGCCCTGAAAAATATTTCATGTCCCTGATGTTCTGCTAACCTTGCTGCTGTTCTGTGGAAATAAGGGCCATCTAAAGGTTTTATAGCAAATTTTTATAGCTGAAAAGTTGGGAAATTAAAGCACATTGAACCAGTGTGTTTTAATTGATGTCGTACTCTGAAAAACGCAGCTTTTGCAGCAGCTTGCAAGTCCGAATGTCAGCTCCAAGCGTGGTGATTGCTGCCATAACCAGGCTCATTAACTGCAGCAGAATTACTTGTGATAATACCCACTCCTCATAGGAAGATTTTCCCACATACAGCACTGAATTTAGCATGGAATAAGGAAATACAGTTTGGCTGGTGGAACTTTAAGGGAAAGGTTATACATTTTTTTTCACACAAGTATCTCATTTTACTGTTCACACCACTGGTCTTTGATCAAATTAACATTTTACTGTAAGTAGAAGAGCACTCGGTTCATGCTATTCATTATCTTGTCAGGAAACAAGGAGAATAATTTAAACTGGGTATATTGTGTAAGGCTTTTTTTTTCTATCTTTAATTGGAAAGCACACGGCAGCGTTACGATCGTGACCTCCCGGCTCCACTGTGAGCTGTACAATATTTACCCGCTGTATGAAGGAAAATGGAAGTGTTTTGAAATATTTTGTTACCAGGGAGGTAGTTCTGTACTAGAAAACAGCAGAGTAGGAATTAGGAGGAATTGTATGACTGAACTATCCTGACAAATAGGATTTTGGGCAAGGCTGGATTTGCATGAGCTCCATCAAGGCCATTAGTGTGACTGTCACTGGTCATTGAGGGGGTTTTTTTAGGCTGTGCATAGGATTTGGGAGTAAGAAACCGAGAGTTTTAGCACTGACTCATGAAAAGCAACTATGCTATGGCATATCCAGTGCCTGAAGGGGCTCCCAGAGAGCTGGAGAGGGACTTCGGACAAGGACTTGGAGTTCCAGGACTGGGAGGAATGGCTTCCCACTGCCAGAGGGCAGGGTTAGATGGGATGTTGGGAAGGAATCCTTCCCTGTGAGAGTGGGGAGGCCCTGGCACAGAGAAGCTGTGGCTGCCCCTGGATCCCTGGCAGTGTCCAAGGCCAGGCTGGACGGGGCTTGGAGCAACCTGGGACAGTGGAAGGTGTCCCTGCCATGACAGGGGTGGCGCTGGATGATCTTTAAGGTCCCTTCAACACAAGCCATTCTGTGATTCTATAAATCTCTGTGTATTTCTCAGCTGAAGTGGGACAGTTTCACACAAACAGAAGGTTTTGTGAACTTTTCCAGTGGCTCCCAGTTGTGCAAGATTCCTTGGGTTTAGCCATTTTCCATACTGGGTGCCTGTCTCTGGCTGTGCTCTTTTTTCTTACTTCAGGAAAAATTGTTCAACCATTTTTAGGAACAAGATTAGAAAAAAAAAAAATCCGTTCTCCCCCAGATGTTACGAGTTTTTCTTGCTGTTTTGGTGAGGAGCCTGCTGTGCCCGGATTTAATAGCAGGGGTTTGATGAGGGAGGGTTCGCTTTTTTCTCAGGGTTGTATCTTCTGTTGGTTCAAGTAGAAAAAATTTTTAAAAAATAATAATTAAAAAACAGCCTCAAGTTTGGCCAGCCTATAAGAGTCTGGAGAAAAGAGTTCACAGAAACTCAGCAGAATCTGGTTTGAATTTGTTCAGGCTTTGCTGTCGGTGCCTGTCCCAGGCACGCTGCAGTCTGTACTGCTCCACTGGGTGAACATTAACCAGGCAGGTTTTGCTTTTTCTGGGTGTGATGTAAGGTTTTGTGGGGGCACAGGGCGGGGAGACGCTCCCCAGGCTGCCCCTGCCACGACTGGAGACATCAGCATGGGAGCAGGAAGGGGAGAGGGATTGCTAGTGGGGAGGGAATGGGGAGAGACGCCAGGACCCAGACACTTGGAGGAGCTTTTGTGAGGACATTTGGAGAAGAAGCAGCGAGGAGAAGAGGAAGGAGGAAAAGAGGAAGGAGGAAATCGTTGGGGTAAGGCTCATTCTGGAAGTTTGTGAATGTTCATTAGGTCGTGCGAGGTACGAGCTGGGTTTTGCCTGCCTGGAGCTAAAGGCACTGTGGAACACAGAGAAGACAGAAATGGTGCTTCCAGCAGCCAAAATGAATTAGGAAGGGGACAAAGCGAGAAGCAGAGAGGGGTGGGAGTGGAAGAGGCAAACCCAGAGGGTCTGGCAGGGGAGCGGCACCGCAGCCTCTGTGCGGGGTCTCGGCGCAGGAATGGGCAGGGGCAGGTCCTGCCACGCTGGGAGCCTCCAGTCAGTGCTGCCGTGCAGGGAGATGTGCCAGGGGCTCCAGGAACCCAAACAGCACCAAACAGGGCTTGTGCCAGTGCTTTCATTAACATCCTGAAGCACTTGTGGTGGTGCAGCACAGCTTCCATGAGGAAGCGATTAATCCCTTCGGCGGGGAGAGCGGGTTTAGCTCGGAGCAAATGAAGTGCAGGGGTCACGCACAGAACAAGAGGACAAAGCAAAGGATCCACTCACCAAGCCATGTCTCTCTCAGGGGTGGATGGGATCTCCCTGGGAAAAAGCCACAGCAGGTCCTGTGTGGTGCCATCCCACTCCTGAAACCCTCACGGGGGATGGCCAAGCACCAGCCTCAGGCTTGGCTTTTCCAAACTTGTAAGTGCTCAAATTTGAAACTACCATTCTTTTAGCAGGGTTTTGTGTGTCATTTATAATTTATATTGCAATAGCACCCAAAAGTGCTTTCCAGACACTGAGCACATCTGTAATTCTGGCTCTAAAAAGCTTCCATTCTGTGAGACGGGTAAAAAAAGAGGAAAATTGACCAGTATTTCCCAGACAGAATTGCCCAGAGTTTGTGCTGATGTATTTTTAACAATGCCTAGTATGAAATCTTGTCTGGTATTATTCCGAGGATCACAACAGGTGTTGGGAATTGGCTGGGGAGGCTGTGCAGAAAGGGCAGCTGACAGCTCACTGTATATGCAGATGTACCACCTATTAGCAATATCCTCTGTGGTTTGCTCGCATGCGAGCTGAATAGATTCTCCAAACAATGCTGCACTGAATGGAAGCCATCAGCAGAATTGCTCAAGGCTGCAAAACCCATTACTTATACAGCAGTAGATGGAAGAGCAAGTGCCACAGTGCAGTAACTTGTCCTGCTTTGCTGGAGTTGTTCTGCAGTTATTAGATCAATATATGTAGCTGCACATCTAATAAAGTACCAGAAAATAATTTATCTCAATGTGTGTTGTTAGCTCAGTATTTATCCTAATATTATCCAGCTGCGTAAACAACATAAATCCCTCGTTTTGTGCCTTTTTTTATTGCTGTTTCCATGTTTTCCAAGCACACAATAGGTTGTGTCCCCTTCTCTGATTATTGGAGCCGCATCACTGTACTTTTTACAATCACATTTTAATTACAGCTGTAGAACCTATGCAAAATCATTTAATACAATGTTGTGAGCAAATAGCGCAGATGATGCGTTTAGTATTTGATTGCTGTTAGTTTACTCATTGATTAAACATGCACAGTCTGCTTTGACTGGTGAGGAAGTCAGAGACCACACACACACAGGGCTGAAGGGGTTATATCACTGTAGGGTTTATATTTGCTGTAGGGTTTATATTTGCTATAGATTTTATATTCATTATCGGCTTTATATTACTATAAGTTGTGTATTTGCTATAGCTTCTGTATTCACTGTAATTTTATATTCACTACAGGCTTTATATTTGCTCTGTGTTCTATATTCACTATTTCAGATGAGCTAGGTTTTCCAAAGGATTAGCAAGGAGTCAGGCACACAAAACATGGCAGTTTTAGTGGCTTATAAATGGCAGTGGGGATTTATCCTTCTGGTCAAGAAAAGTTTTGACCCTCACTGGTGGCAGCTGATGGGTTTGGTAGAATTGGTGATAGGTCTTGGAAGTGGAGATGGAAAATTATTTTGGCTGTTTTCTGAAAGCACAGCATGATTTGCATGGAGTAGCCCAGGCAAAAAGCAGTGATTACTCAAGGAGGAAAGCAGCGTGGTTTTATAACAATAAAATACCTTTTTTTTTAAGAGAGAAGACAGTCTTGCTTGCCAGGAGGAGTGTATATTGTAAAAGAACGTGGTTTTGTTCCATTTCTAACAGAAGCTTACAGACAGTTATGAAAAGGACTTTGCTGCTATTTATTGCCTGAAGTTACTGATCCATCTGTCTCTACCCAAACTCTTGTACAGACATTTTTTCCTCATCGTTCTGCTTTTCTCCTTTCTATTATTATTCAATATTTAGATGGGAATTTTGACCAGTAGCCAAGTCAGGGGCTTATCAGCTATTGCGTAAATCCTCAGCAGCTGGTGACTGAGCTGTGCAAAATTGTCACTTTAGGGTTAAATATTGTTGAATAAATAGACCTGATGAAAGAACAGAATCTTAACAATTCATGTTGTAGGGAATAATTACTGCAGAAAGACAGCCCACAACATTGTATGTGTGTTTGAGAGAGTGGTCAGAATATCTTTTTATTCAGCATTTGCCCGTGAGAATTATTCCCATGAGGAGTCTTGCAATAAAATCTGCTTGGTCTATGAGAATAGAAAGAAATTGAATAAAAAGACTCCATTTCCACTTGTATTTATTCAGTCTGGGAAATTCAGTGGGCCGCAGCATTAGTATCAGCAGGGGATTCCTTGCTCCTAGCGTTAAATTACTGTCATAATCGCTCAATTATTTCTTCCTTGTACTGTTTAAAATAAAAATCCATCACATTCTATGTTTTTTTCTAACATTTATTAGGTTGAGTGTTTAGGAAAATCAATTATATTCAGTCAGGCATGAATTGATGAATGTTCTTGTAATAATTGTCAGTTGTTAAACTGAATGTACTTTCTCTTTTCACCCCTTTTCATTTCCTTCAGAGGGCAGAGGTGGCTCAGAGAGAGGCAGAGACCTTAAGGGAGCAGCTCTCATCAGCTAACAAATCTCTCCAACTTGCTACGCAGATCCAGAAGGCACCTGATGTGGTGAGAGAAAATATTTACTGACTCTTACAGGTTTCTGACATTCCTGCAGTACAGCTCCTTCAATTTATGCCCACAGCTATAAAAATAGCTGTTTGAAGTCGTATTTTAACGAAAAGGGAATGGTGCTCCTGTGGGATTGTGGTGGGGTTCAGCTTCTGAGGGGGTTGGTGGCTGGAGGAGACCACGGGAAGGACAGAGGTCACTTGGCTCTGTGGTGATCCATCACTGCCTGGTCCAGGTGGACAGCACAACTCTCAGAAGTGATTTCACATGGCTGAGAGCATCAGTAGAGGGGAAATAGAAGCAGCAAGAGAGCCTTGGTGGCCATCAGCATGTGCCTGCCTGTTGGGCCCTGAGGTGTGGGGCTCCATCCCAGGGGGACCCAGAGCTTCCCTGCCCACTTTGCCTCCCCTTACTCTGTGTCTGGGCTGTCAGAGAAACTGGAAATAAATTTGATACTACTCCAGTTTTCACTGGCTGTATCTAAACTGAGAATTACACCTATAAATCCTTGGAAAATTGAGGAGATACCCTGCACTCCTGCTTGCTGCCTCCTCTGTGTGGTTCTGAATAAAGCCAAAGCTGCTGATGGGACCTGCAGGCACAGGGGGCTGGCTGTTCCAGGGCTCCAGCTGGCCCTGGGTGAACAGGTATCACAGATGAGCAACCAGATTACTTTGATTTTTGTTTGCCAAAGGAGAAATAGGAGTATTTAAATGTAAATCTGCAATTAAGTGAAATTTAGTCTACTTCTAAGCAGCAGATTTAAGAAACAAAAGAAATCATTGCTTTTTTTTCCTTGCAAGCCTTATACGTGCTTGACACTGGTAGCAGAAGAACACATGGCTGCCTTTAAAAATCATTTGCAGAGAACAAGTAACAAACCATAAGTCCTCCAGATCTGTTTGGTTGTCTATTAATACAACGCAGTATTTTCTCAGAGAAGTCAAAAGATAGACAAGTAGGCTGCAAAACAAAAAATAAAAAGCCTGAATATCACTTGTAACTCTGAATTACCTGCCTCTTCCTATCTCGTGTCCTAGTCTTATCATTATTTTAACATTAGGTCTTTCTTGTATTTAATAGTACTTCTGCACTTCATTTATATTTAATATGACAACTACTGCAGGATGAAAATGATCATTATCTATCTTATTTCAGACTCTACGTTCTAGTCTCAATAGGCACAAGCAGCAGATGATTATACAACTTGTGATGTTTCATGCAAGCAAATTAGAGGTTTTTTCAAGTTAAAAGTATAATTCAGTGTAATAGGAGAGCGTTGTTAACTGCTGTTCGTACATGCAGCTCTCTGTGAGTGCAGCGGGGTGTAGTCACTGAGAATCAAGCTGAATGTTTAGAAGATATGGAAAAGGGGATTTTGTTGTTCCTCCATTCCCAGAAAAGAGGGTATGGAGTATATTTCAATCTGCTGGAGTGTCATCTTGAGTCGTCAGGGTGTCAGTGGGGTGAATTCTCAGCTCTTTCACCATAGATCTTTGGTTTAGTGCTCACCATCGTCATCTCCCTCTGGCTAAATGGATTCTCTCCTCCTTCACTGGTGCTTCTGAGGAGCAGCCATTAACCTTTGTGAGATGCATTTTGGGCTCTTTAATGGAATGTGTGCCCCTCATTGGGCTGCCTCGTGCCCCCCACACAGACACAAGGGTTTCCTCACATTCTCCATGGAGGAGGCTCAGAGCTCCCTGATGCATCACAGCTGTTATCTCCCAGCACAAAAGGAGACAGAGATAGTACAATTAGTCTCTATTATCTTTTCTGAATGGATCTGCCTTTTCTGAACCTCTCTGTCCGCTCTGATTCATTGTCCTCCCAGGAAGTCAGTCCAGGGAGGAAGTTTCAGACTTGAGGACAGATTTTACAGCTGTGGGAAACTGGAAGAAGGAAGATTTAGGAAAGGGAGTTTCTGAAAGTGGTGACCAAAGGGAGAATGGCCTTGTCTTAGAGCTGTCACATCTCTCATCTTCCCCACAGAGGGATGCTTGCAATAATGTTAACATGAACAATTTTCATGCAAGGAGCAAGTTCATTGGAAGTAGCAGTTTGGGGCAATTTGTGACAATTTTGCCTGAAACGTGCAGTGTGCATGCAGAGAGCCACAGGCACATGGCTCTGCCGTTCCTGATTAAGAAATTCTGCTCCATTACTTCAGAATATTTTATCTGATTAGTATTTTGTAAGCACAGATTTTCATAGTTGTCAAAGCATTTGGGCTATTAATAATAAATAGATCTAAATAGAATCCTTTGACTTTCACGGCTGCATCTTTCCAGTGCACTTACGAAATAGGGAAATTTATTCCCTCTGTTATTCCTGTTTTCCCAGAGAGCTGTCCTGGGCTGTAGGGAGTTTCATCTTCCAGATTCCCGATGTCAATCACAGCAGTCCCAGATTTAGGAAGTGGCTGTTTCTTGTGCCACCCAACGCCGTGTTTGCTCCTTGCCAAGCTGCCCTGAATTTAGGTTTGTTGCCTTTTCTTCATTTTTGTGGCCTGATCCTTTTTTCCCTGCAGGAGCAGGCCATCGAGGTGCTGACACGCTCCAGCTTGGAAGCGGAACTGGCTGCGAAGGAGCGGGAGATCGCCCAGCTCGTAGAAGATGTCCAGAGACTCCAGGGCAGCCTCACCAAGCTGAGGGAGAACTCCAGCAGCCAAATCTCCCAGCTGGAGCAGCAGCTGACGGCCAAGAACAGCACACTCAAAGTAAGGCTCAGTTCTGCCCAAAGGATATCATGGAGGTGATGATATTGGGGTTTGCTGGTGTGAGTTTCCTGTGGTTCTGAGCTTCTTCAGGATGTGGCTGAATTCTGGTTTCTGTGGCATTCACGGAATCACAGAATGGCTTGGGTTAGAGGGGACCTTCAAATACATCTCATCCCACGCCTCTGGTTGTATTGTTTTCTAAGTGATCACAGGTTTTTTGAATTCTAAATGGCCCAGTTCTTACTGTTTTGAAATGTGGTTTTGCAGAACAAGGCTACCTTTAGGATTAAAATCACCACCAAACCCCACCATACATTGACCATGGATAGGTAATGAAACAGTTGAACTGAAAAGGCACAGAAAATCCCTCTTAGATTTTCAAACTTTTTAATTCCCATTCCAGTGGTTCAAATTGAAGATTAGCCATGAATTGGTTTATCTTCGAATTTCCCTGCTACCTCCTCCAGTTCTGTCCACGGGAAGTGGGAAGTGTATCATTTAGGGCATAGAAACAAGAAAAATCAGGACATGGAGAAGGCTTTTAGCTTCAATAACCATTTAATTATTTTTAACTGTGTATTTGCTGCACAATAATTCCCATTTATAATTAGCAATCTGTCCTTATACTCATTTGAATACGAGCAACACTGCCCTAGAACCAGAAAGAAGAGCTGAGAATTCTCTGAGTGACCCTTTTACCTCTGTCTTGGGCAGCTTCACTTTCCCTGTGCTGAGCCCACACAGTTCTGAGTGAGCATGAGAAATGTTTCCTGACGTGGGGTATGAATCAGTTTCCTGTAACTCCCGTCTCCTTCATTGTTCCACCATCTATGAGCTCCGAAGTGTAAACAAGATAAATTTATCTATTCCATTAAAGACTTGGTCGTTCTGCAGGTTTGATAGTCTGAGAGTTTTCTGAGAGCAGGAGGCTGATAGTTCCCACTCAGCTCTGACTGTGGCGTGGGCAGCTTTGCTCTATCAGAATGATTTAATGTTCAATTGAAACTCTTACAAATTGCTCTAATTCTGACATTTTTTAGCAGTTACTGGTTTTGCTGTGGTGGAGCATAACTCACATGGAGAGAGACCTGTTAGGAATGAAAGCTGAAGTGTTGCAGTCAGTGCCTTCTGCATGTTTTAAGCCATCTTTGCAGAATTTTTATGAAAATTCAGTGGAGCAAAGGAGACCTGTTATGTAACTACATTGACAGGATCAGTCTCTGCCCAGCTGTCACCATGTGAGCACCACTTTTATTGAGGGAGATAGGAGCTGCCCTGGTTTTGGGGGACACATTTTGCTGGCTACACCCATGTTCGGGGGATTTTTTTATTTTACTTTTTCATAAATCCTGACAGAAAATATCTTGAGTCCTTGCACTTGACAGATTTTCTTTGAATAAAGCATGTTCCTGGTGAGGTCAGTATTAGTTTAGCCATTAACTTCAAAGGGAGTAGGATCACAGAAATGACAGAGTGAGTCTTTGATTTCCATTTCAGTAATCTCCTTCCATTTTCTCATAGCCTTGCCCAGCTAATGCTCTGTCTTTAGCTTTCTGTTGATAGTGTCTGATGCAGTGCCTCTATTGATAAAGTTTTAGTCATTTCAACCCTCTTTAACCTTATTTGTTGCAACTATAAAAATATTTCCAAATACTTACTCTCACCCCAAAGTGCTGGGAAAGCCTGTGCCAGGCACATGTTGTACAAAAGCACCAAATCTCAGTGATGATGTGTTGATCTCCTGTTTGATTATGGAGGAATTACTTCTGAAATAACAAAGATTTTAATGGTTGCCTCCACAAAAAAACGACTCACAGTTTCACAAATTAAAGCAATGTTCTCAGCCTGTATCTTGGGGGAATTGTTTAATACTCTATGACTTAATGAAACAATACAGAAATACTTTCAAAATTATTGCTTCTTTATCTTCATCTGATCTAATGATCAAAACATGTCCTCTAGTAACAAGACTTTTCTCGCTCTAATTGTATTAACCCATTGTGGCTGGGTGCTAGAACATCCCTTCTACCCAGTTAAAATTCAGTAATGTGAGCTGATCACTCTAAACTAAATTACAATGTTAATCTAATGGGTTATTTAAATTTTTTGAGCTCCTCAGTACAGCCCCTCCTATTTACCTATCCCTCGTCATTTAATAATACAGTAGTAATTATATTTTCTAAATAACGTAAGGAGGGACCCAATCTCTGCGTGCTCTGACATGGGTTCATTCACACAACAAATGCAAGATGATTCTTTAACATGGGATATTTGCAAATTTGATGTGCAGAAAAGCCACCAGTCCATTCCTTCTGCCCTCTGGCTCCTGCATTTTTGTGTGTTGGAGGTCGTTGGAATATATTTTGTCTGAATTAACCAGGTTGATATTTAGTGCAAGATATTAGTTCCTCCAGATTGTCTCACAGCTTGAACCTTTGTTATCCCATGTTCTGTGCGTTTTACAGGGTTCTTGGAGACAATTACCATGCTAATACATTTTAAAACAGTCATTGACTGGGAAGATGCCAAGTGCCTAAACGTTCTGTTTCTACACAGGCACTGCATCCTCAGTTGTTAGTTTATTTTGTTTAGTAAAGTAGATGTTTAGGTGCAGATTTTCCATGGCAACAATCTCTATATTAGGTACTTGGGAATGATGGATGTGTGGTTTTTGTACAATCCAAAGTAAAATATTGCTGGTTGTCATACTGCTGTAGCAGCATGCAAGTACCTGAGAGTCCAAAACAGCTGCATTTTGTCAGTATCTCTTTTTTTTCTTTATTTTTTTACCTGTGTTTTGTACCTAAATTTTCCAGAAATAGTCTGTCAGAGTACAGCACTTGCCTGCACAGAATTGCATTTAGTGCAGATTGCATTAAAATGGGAGTCATTAGCTTTTCTGTGGTTTATATCTGTTTCTACAAAAGGCTGTTTTCTTAGCATATCCTTGCATAAGTAACTAACATAGAAACAGGGTATTGTTTGTTTTAAATTTCTTCTGGTCCTTTTTGTACAGAGAACTGGTATAAATAGCCAGTTATTCCTGCTGTAAAAGCTCATCTGCTCTAGACCCAAAATGTTACAAGTCACAAATGTAAGGAAAGGGTGAATTGTAGTGGATCTGTAGAGCTCCAAACAGAGACAGAAGGACAAAGTGACAAGACCAAGGAGAGCAGAAGGATATCGTGGGGTTTGGCAGGTCCTCCCATTGCCTGTGACCACTTGGAAAACTCTCAGCTCTGATGCTGAGTCTCCTCCCAGTACCAAGGGCTCTCTGGCTCACTGGTTTCATTTAAAGACTCCTCTCCAGCCTGACCTGATGCATTAAAAATTCTGCTTGGATGCCTTATTGAAGTCACTCTGTTCTGCTCAGTGTTGAGCTGCAGCTTGAAAAGCTGCTTGAACTCATGGTCTGTTGTAGCTGACCCTCCTTAAAGTGTGAGACCTCAGGCCCTGGGGTTACATAGTACATTTCCATTATGAGATTTCAACATGTGTTATAAATTTTCAAAACCCCCAACATCTTTAATATTTGTAGGATTTTCCTGGTCACATCAACCAGGGTTTTCCTAATTATATCAAGTACAGGGCCAAAACACCTGAAGAACTGTGTCTGCTATCTAAAGCAAAGTCAGTGCTTCCTGTAATTCCAGTCAATAACTGGAATTTGGTACAGCAGGACACATCAAAAGAAATGACTGAAACTTGCCCTATATTTATTCCAGGTGGGAAAAAAATTTGTTTTAGCTAAAACGGACACTTTATTTTTCTTTTTAACACAATCGGAATGACTGCACGAGTCACTGATGACAAAAGACACTGGGACACGAGACCTTTTTAAGAGGCCACTCGTTTCATCAGTGTCCCATAGAGTGCAAATTCCACACTGAGCAGCAGTTCCTGTGATCCATTAAGAGCTGCTCGTTGAGCAGCTGCTGGAGCAGGGCCCGGGTATTCCTGCCGGGAGACGCCTCTCGTCAGCAGTGGTGAGGATGCTGGACTGTGGTGTCAAACAGCAGGAGCAGGACCTTGAGAGGGCTGTGTATTGATAACGTGGGTGTTCACTTTGTCACTGCTCCTTAATATCCGTGCTAATGGCGAGGCAGAAATGTCAGCAGTGTGGGAGCTGCAAAGGGCCGGGTAGGAAATCCTATGAAAAATGGCAGAATAGCTGGAGGTCCCACAAAACCCCACCATGCTGCTGTTGTCATCTGAAGAAGCCTCATTTAAATTACTGAGATGACTCAAACCATGAATTCACTGTTCTGTGGGTGCTGTGCTACATCATTTTGGGGTTTGTATAGCTCTGAGATGAGTGATACCCACGCACTGACTTTACTGGGGAAGACAGCACAGGGAACAGGTTCCCAGTTCCATTTGTTGGCCTGCCCCAACCCTACCTCTGTGCCCCCATAGCTGGGCTGCTGCACAGCTCTGTGGGGCTGCATTTTAAACAGCTTTGATAAAATTATCCAAGTTCCCATCAGCCGTCCCCTGCCCTCATCCTGCATCCAACGAGCAGCCCCAGAGTGGGTGTAGGATCTTGAATTCCCTAATCCCCTGAAGGCAGCCTCTCTTGGACATAAAGTCCTATTTTTCTTTTTCATGTCATATATTCCTTTCCTTTTCAAAGTAGATTTCTCTGTCTTTGAGGTGATACGTCCTTGTGTTATTTCTGTTTCCTGTGACCTTTGGGATTCTGTGCCAATTTTAAAAATGAAGTGAGGCAGAGCTAGCCTGAATTTATCCATGGAAGTTGCAAGCCAGTAGGTTCTGTTCTTTGCTTAGATCAGGTGTGCCTGCACTAAGCAAAGAAATTATTGCAATGAATGTGGCTTCTGCAAGCAACATAACGGCATCAATTATGTATCACTATGTTTTAGGCCTCCTGAAGCATTTACCCCGTAGTGATGAGCACTGTTGTTGGGAGCTGGGTAAGGTCCAAGTGTGTGGCATTGCGTTCTGGATTGTGGCAGCGGGTTTGGTTCGGCCTTTGGGGCGTCCTCACACCCAGGAGAAGCCATTGAGGCCGCCCTGCGTGGGGCAGAGCAGAAGGAGCTGCTGGGGTGGCCTCAATGCTCCCTCTCTGGTGTGTAACCACAGCAGTTACTGCAATCAGTAATGCTTGGAACGCCTCCTGGTACAGCTGTTTTGTTTGGGCACAAGGAGCCTTCCAAGCCTAAGGCGTTCCAGTCAACAACAGCTTCTTCAGTCTATTCTTTTTATCATGTAGATAAGGTTATCAAGAACTGTCCTATTAAGAATACAGTATGTGCCAAAGCATCCTGCTTGTTTACTCAATCTCCCAATTCCCTGAAAATTTCAGCTGCCCCATTTTTTTAATACCTTCATCCCCGAGCTCTTCACTGAACACATGACAGTGACATTGCAAACAGCCAAATTGGGACCCACTGAATTCTGTCATGCTTGGCACTCTGTAAACAAAGGATGAGCGAGGTATAATTGTGTTTATGTTTAATTGGTTATAGTTTGTTTTCTAATATATGTAAATTAGGTATGAGTCATTAACCCTCACTTGTGCGCTGCTGTATATATGGAATAATTTGAAGATGATTTTCAAAGCCTGCAGAAAAAAAACAATGTAAATAATTAAATCCATGTTCTCTCTTTTAAAGCAACTGGAAGAAAAACTGAAAGGACAGGCTGATTATGAAGAGGTTAAGAAAGAATTAAAGTAAGTGTTAAATGCTTACATAATTTTTTCACAAACTCTGGTTTAATAGTGCTTGTTAAATGAAGCCACAAATCTGTGTTCTTGGAACAATAAAGAATTCAGTCAAAACCACAAAGTTGGGGAAATTGGGAATTTTGGCAGAAATTGCATCCAGAACCAGTGGAACTGCTATATCTGAGAGTGCTCCTTCTTATTGCAGCAGAGGATCACAGTAGCAAATGAAACACATGTCCGTGAAGAAAAGCCACTAAAACTGTTGTCCACAAAGGGAAAAAAGTTTCCAAATCTCAAAATCTGTGGTGTTTTAGGTGGACCACTCTTTGAAAATCTCCAGCCAACAGCTGAGGGTAATGTGGACCAAAAATTTCATGCAGAGCCTTTGGCCATGGTACCTTTTCTCTGCTCCTGCCAGCCAGTGTTCAGCACTTACCAGTTTAATGCTGGGCTTGTTTCACTGTATATTTTTGCTAATATATTGTGGTTTTAAACTAAAGCCACAAACAGCCTCTTCCTATTTCAAGGGATTTTCTTAAGAGACTTAAAAGAGCCTCATTTTAAACTATAACAAGATAAGCTGTCAGGTTCAGAAGAGAACTTTTCTGACTGGAAATATGTTTAGTGTCAAGGTTTAAATAACTTCGAGAAACTCCCATCTCTTCTTTCATCATTCTGGCATTTCTGTGTGTGTTTTTAAAAGGCTGAAATAACCCATTCCCTGGTTTAATGAGGTATTTCAGATGAGCCTGGTAGTCATGTGCTTTTGTTTACACGTCCCTGGAGGATATGGAAAGCAGGTTTGGATTTGCAAGCCCCACGACTGCCCAGCCCCTGGTGCTGATTTATTCAAGCTATGCTGGCTGAGGTTCTGGTTCACCACCAGCTGCAGCACACCCTGATGCAGGGGTATAATTTTCACTTAAATTAAATGAATTGACCATTTCTTTGATCATTATACCTGATTATTACCTGGTTTCAAAATAGCATCATCATTTAGTGGTGGGATAAATACATCCATGTCCTCTCCTGAGTTAAGGGAACAGCTTCAGGTTTTAGCCAGTTTGTGTCCTTGTATGTAAAGCAGTGAATGGGAATAAGGCCACAACCTCCCAGCTTCTTACATTAGATATTAAATGTAAATGTCTTGAAACAAAAAATGACTTTTGAATCCTACCTGGTTTCATGCAAAGGTTTAATACAACAGGATCAGGACTTTAAAGGCAGACTTAAGGTGCCAAGAACCCCATATACTCATTGAGTAGACCCATTTAAGCTTACTTTGCATTTGTACTTTAAATACAAGCCCTGTATTCCTGGTGATAATACCAATATTTTAAAATACTTTTCTTTTTTACAACACTGACTTACATGGGGGCAGGGATGGAAAGGCAGATGAGAGAAGATGTGACACAGGAGGCTTCATATGATGTTTCTGCTGAGGATGAACCTGCAGTGAAATAGATGGGAGACTCTCCTGGAAGTGGCCCTGGTGTTGGGTGCCAGTAAATGAAGCCTGTTCTCCCAGCTGTTCCAGCTTTTATATCCCTAATTTCTGGATTGATAGCTGGCTTGTAATGGCCCTGGGGTCCAGCACCATCCTGTGGGATGGTCCAGGGGTTGAGACCCTCCAGGAGAGCACCGAGGATGTTTGCAATGCTGCATCCTCCAAGCAGCTGCTTCACACCATTCCCCTGCTCCCATCTAATCCAAAGGGCTAAATGTGCATCCCCTGGCAGTGACAGTCTGATCTGAGTGAAGCTGTTCCTGTAAATGAGACTGGGAAAAGTCTGTTGCTGTAAATCGGAGCCCTCACACCAAATCCTGCTGCACCTGCCTTGTGCCCTGAAACACTGACAGAAATTAACTGCTCATAACGTGCACCAAGAGGAAAGATACCTTGTCAGTAAGGCAGGAAGAGAATGAATTTTTATGTGTTTTGGCATTGATGTATTTTCCTTAATCCTTCCTGGGATGTTAGAGGCGTTCTAGGCTGAGGGATCTCAGTATCAGCCAACTTGAACCTTGGAGGAACTTAGGTGGGCCCATGTCAAGATCTGGGATGGGAGGATTCTTCACTTTCTGCTTTGGCTTTTGTGCCCAATGGCTTTTAAACCTATTTTTGAGATCTGAGAGCTCTGTGTGTCCTTTCAGTTCCCTCTCGAGTAGCACGACAGCGCTGACCCTGCTGCCTTTGCAGTCAGGATCAGATGAACAGAAGTCGAGCTGTCCCAATGCACACTTTGCTTTACAGTCAGATCTTTCAAGTCTTCTTAAATGTGCAGATTCAAGTCACAAGATCATTCCTTTAAAAAGCAGGTAACTGATCTTGAGCCACAGATTGAGTCAAGATCTCATGGGCAAAGATATTCCTGGAATCCAAAGAAGAAACGTGCTTCCTCATATTCCTGAGGAGAATGTGTCTTTTGTGACACATTTGGAGAGTCATTTTTGATGTGTTTAACTTTTACATTCTTATAAAAATGAACCTGCTGGAGTGAATATTCCTCTTAGGGCAATTAGAGGTGCCATCAACTTGATTTTTAGTATATTTTGTATTTTAACTGTTTAGGAAATTACCTGTGAAATTGTCAGAAAGTTAATTCAGTTAGCAAAGAATCCCCTTCAGGTAGGTAGAGGTCAGCAGGTTTCCAGCTAAGGTTTGAATACACCTTGCATGCACCGAGCTCGCTGGAAATGCAGCTGCTGCAGGGCTCAGGATCCTTCCTGAAGGTCCCAGCTGGCATCAGGTACTCAGACCCAAAATGCATCAGCCTCTGGAAGGAGAGGGATGACAGGATCGCGGCTTTAGAGCCAGATTTTTGGTGTGGAGAACCAAATATAACCATAAATAGGTTTATGCTTCCAACCATTGTCAGCTGCATTCTGGGGGCAGCACGGTGTGCTCAGGGCACCACTCACATCTGCTCCTTTGGGAGAGAGCAGCTTTTTCTGGTTTAGCCTCATCCAGGAGGAAGGCGTTTGGAATGCTGCTGGATTGCTCCACGTGGCAAACCCAGGTGTGGTAAGCGGGGCTCACAAGTGCTGCTGGTCTGAACTGAAATGGGATTTCCCACGGGACATTTGCCACAGGATAATTTGCTGTTCAAACTGGGTTTAAATTCAGATGAGTCTCCTCATCTGGGCATCAGGAGGATGTGCATTAGGATTGGCTGTCCTTGCAGAGGCCATTCCATGCAGAATTCATGGAAACAGGGACCTGCCAGTGGCTGGGGTTTTCCCTGCATGAGTCTCTGTGCATTTATCTCCCCCAGCACTGTGGAGTCCTGGGATGCAGAGCTGTGCCTCTGAAGGGCTTTCCCAAGAAACACTGGCTTTCAGCTGGGATTTGCCACCTGAGTCACACAGCTGTGATGTCCAAGTGATGTCAGGGTCTCTGAGAACTCAAGCCATCAGTGCACAACCTCCCCTCTTGACTGGCACGAGTCCACTGATAGCACAAAAGAATTGGTTTTGCACATGGCTGAGCTGCTGTGCCCACGTAGAGTCTTCACAGCATCACTTTATGTGCCGTGTATGGGGTGATGGCTCTACCCTACAGCCAGGCAAGAGGTGACACTGAGTGATGCCATATAATGAAAGTGATTGCCAGAAGTTTGTGATTTTAATAATTATTACATTTTAGGAATGCCTGTCAGAATTAACCCTGTGTGCAGTGAATATGCACAGATGCAAAATGCATGAGGTCTCTTTCTCAGAATGACTTTTTTTCCCTTGGATTTGCTATGACTTTGAGTGATCTTGAATGGCCCAGAGACCTGATTTCCAGAGTGTCACTTAAAGCACATCCAGCTCTAGATTAATGCAGGGACAGGTTCAGGCAGTTAATGGGTGCCTGGGCAGCTGCTCGTGGCATCCAGAACTGGTCCCTGTGTCTTTATACTGGACTTCTGCCTTTTTTTGTCTCAGTTTCCACCTGTCATGGAATCACTGAATGTTTTGGGCTGGAAGGGACTTTAAAGCTCATCCACTCCCACCACCTGCCATGGGCAGGGATACCTTCCTCTATCCCAGGTTGCTCCAAGCTCCATCCAGCCTGGTCTTGGACACTTTTAGGGATGGGACATCCAAAACTTTTAATAAGTGGTCCACAGCCTTTAGTACAGTTCAGTAATGATTAAACAGATTGTGCCTGCTCACAGAGTTCCTGGTGCTTTATACATGATAAATGCTGTATAAACACCATCTATATGTGTGTATGTGTTTTTCTTCACTATATGAATGTTGTCTTTGTACAGTAAGAAGCTGAAATCATTTATTGCTTTGATGCCTTTTCCTGGTCTTAAAATCAAGAGTCAAACACGGTTAGAAGGGAAAAAGGGATTTTACCTTGGTGTTTGTTTTAAGGATCCTTAGGTGCGCCACATCCAGGTCGAATGCACCGAAATGCACCCCACAATGCCCCCCCAAAAGATCTGGTATATCATTATAGGTGTTACTAATTAGCAGATCTATCAAAGATTCCCCAATGAGAGGCTCGAGTGAGTCCCCCTCTCCAAGGAACCTTTTCCTGGATGGTTCTATCTTAGTTTACAGAATGTGTTCTGGAGAGGACCTTGGGCTCTGGGGCACACTGATCCCCAGCTACGAAGCTTCCAAAATGTTGAGTCTCCGAGCTGAACAAACAAGGCCAAGAATGTAGGCAAAAAGCACTAAGAATACAGAAGTTGTAAAAAGGTATAACAGGGGTATAAAAGAAAAGACAAAAAATCTTCATGGCATCAGCTTCAGTCTGAGGAAGTTCATGTCCTGCCTACAGCAAGCTGATTTAAAAAAAATTTATCCAACAAAGCACAGGAATAAGTCTGGATTTCCTGTAAGGTTCTGGTTTGCCAGACGACACAGCTCTGAAAGCCTCTGAAGGGAGACGTCCTCTGACCGCTCACTGTTTGTATAAAATATTGACAATGAGACTATCAGATTCTTCTCCTAATGTACTTATAAATATTTGGATCTTTCATATTTCTTAAGAAATATGGGGCCATTTTGTCTTCCCTTTGCTAAAGAACAAGGGGGTTATTAAAATGAAAAACTGCCTTTTAGCCTGTAGTGCCTTGGTTGGGAGGATTATTTGTGCATATTTTCCTTGCTGGTGAGCTGGTGTATAATCTATAAGTTCTGTACTGTGGTGGTGATTCCCTTGTTTTGTTGCTTTGCTACAACTTCCTCATTCCCTTCCAGCTTCACAGATAAATTTATATCATTTCTGACAGCTTAAAATGTTATATCCTTATTAACCTTTAAATTTACGCTTTAAACTGGCCTGGTGGGATTGCATATGGAATGATTTAGATGACGCTCGAGAAAATTTTCTTATCCTATAACTGTTTTGAGGAGTTATTCTGTATTCATTAGGAGACTGCGTTACTGCAAGGAAAGTTGTGGTGTTGCTGGAGAACAGGAAATGATAATGTTAATGCTCATTAGTGGAGTTGTTATGAAAAGGAGAAATAGAAAATAATTTCTTTTTTCTGCCTTCCACAGTATATTGAAATCCATGGAGTTTGCACCATCTGAAAGCTCTGGTGCGCAGGTACTGAACTTACTTTTGTTTTCTTACTTACTCAGCAGCTCAGTTGATTAACGAAAATTTTGCCTTGCAATTCCTTGGCGTTGACATCGACAGTTTCCTGTTGATGTTGAGGCTTCTGGGTCGATCCTTGTTTTTCCTGATGTTTTCTTATGTAAAAAGCTGAACTGGACTTTTTTTTTTTTTGCCTGTTAATTTCTTTTAAGTAGTCAAGGACAAAGTGACGTTTCAGCTATGCTGGAGTGGATAAACCAGAATGTTGTGAAGTTGAGTCATTTAAAGATACTGGTGTTGGCGTATGGGCAGCACACTGAGCAAGGACTTCAGCATTTTTAAGTATTTGTTAGCCTTGAAAATTTCTTTTCACAAAAGAAAACAAACCATTGAGTAATGAGAAAGCTCTGCTGTTCCAGCAAATTAATCTTAGTTAAGTTTAAAGGTTATGAATTAAATTTCTGCTTCTGAAATCTGAACAGAATATTGATATCCTGGGATTCTTTTTCGATGGGTTTTTTTAATGATCGAAGGTTAGATATTTAGGGGAGGGTAAACAGCAGGGTTCTCTGACTGATGTTATTTTGAACAGTTTCTGCTGAAAAGCAGCATGTCAAGGAAATGCTTAGCTTGGGTCAGTTGACCTAGAAGGAATAATATAACCTTAACTCCTGTTTTAATCAGATTAAAAGAAGTCTACAGCTTTTAAACTGAAAGCGTGCCAGGACCATTTAAAAATAAGTAGGATTAAGAAAATGTTCCGTTACACATCTCAAAATAATGCAGAATTGATGAATGATTTGCAATGAGAATGAAACAATGAATCTCTTCCATGGCTCACACCAGAGCCTGGAGTGATTCCTGCAGATCTACGCCTGGCGAATTCCCTCGCTGCCTTCAGAGACCAGTCGAGCACTTGTTGGGCTTTTTTTTTAATTTTTTTTTCCCTCTGAAATCCTTTTTAGTGCCTGAGTGAGACTCTCAATGCTTTGAGAAACAAACCTCCCCCTTTGGTTTCCTTTAGGATGCATCCAAGCCGCTGGAGGTGCTGCTGCTGGAGAAGAACCGCTCACTGCAGTCGGAGAACGCCACGCTGCGCATCGCCAACAGCGACCTGAGCGGTAGGTTCACCCAAATTTTGGCTCTTCTGGTGCCTCTGCTGTCCTGTGATGGGGGGGAGGGCTGAGTGAGAGCTGAGTGTCTGAGCTAATGCATGGCAGGAGGATTAAGAAGCAACAGGAACACTGAGTAACGTTGGATTTCTGTAGTTTTATAGGCTGGATAATGAAGTAAAACTTAGAGAGTCTATAAAGGTTAAGGAAGAGGCATTACAGGCTGTACCAGTGTTTGAGGCTGTCTTCTGTTTTGGGAACAAATCCATCTCTTTCCCCCACACACAGTGTTGTGCAAAACGTTTGCATGTAGAGCACAGTCTTCCTGTCTGATACACTTGGATATACCACCAGCGGGTCAGCTTGGGAAAGCAAAATCCTTTCTTTCCAGCAAAGTGTGTTTGCCATTTGGCTTTCCTAATGTGGGCTTTTACATCTTGTGTGCACATTTTTTACATGGCAAGTCATGGAATTTCCAGATACTTGAATGCTTATGGTTTTTGCAGCTGGAAGAAAGTTAAAAGTTGCCACTGGCCCTGGGATTACTGAATTCTGAAGCGTTTTATGACTTTTAACTGAGCGATCTTGGTGCATCCACCTAATGGTTATTCCTTTATTCAAATTGGTTTGTTCCAAAATGTAAATGTTTGCTGCATTTGGGTTCAGTCAGGTCCAATGAGTCATATCTTGAATGAGAGACAACAGAGAGACTTGCTGTCTGTAACTGCATTTATTTAACTGTATCACTGCACTTCATGTAACTGTTCATAGTGTTAATGTCTGTAAGGGGGATTCTCCAGGCTGCAACATACAAGAAAGGTGCAAACATGAAATGCATGTTGTTTGTTTTGGGGGCCTTGTTTGGCTTAAAAAATTTCAATCATGGAAAAAAAAAAAAATTAAAAATAAAAATTAAACAAACAAAAAAACCCAACAAATGAAAACAAACCAAAAACAAACAAAACCAAATCTCCCACCACCACTCCATTGGCCCATGTCAATCTGCACTTTTTCCCTTTGCGGGGCAAACTTTGCATTTTTTTATCTTGGTTTTTCCCTCTTTGACCCCCCATAATGCATTATGTTTGACCTTCCTTGTAGGGTCAGCCAGGAGAAAAGGGAAAGACCAGCCTGAGAGTCAGCGTCCTGCAACCTTGCCGGCCTCCCCTCCTTCCCAGTTGCTCCGCAACGCGGGGGAGCAGGCTTCCAATACTAATGGTACACACCAGTTCTCACCAACGGGTTTAAGTCAAGACTTTTTCAGCTCATCCCTGGCGAGCCCCAGCTTACCCCTGGCCTCCACAGGAAAATTTGCACTAAACTCTCTCCTCCAGCGACAGCTAATGCAGTCCTTCTACTCCAAGGCAATGCAGGAAGCAGGAAGCACAAGCATGATTTTTCCAACAGGTCCATACAGCACAAACTCCATATCTTCCCAAAGTCCATTACAACAAAGCCCGGATGTAAATGGCATGGCCCCATCTCCCAGCCAGTCAGAAAGTGCTGGGAGCATCTCTGAAGGCGAGGAGATAGACACGGCCGAAATTGCACGTCAGGTGAAAGAGCAGTTGATCAAGCACAATATTGGACAGCGGATATTTGGACATTATGTGTTGGGACTGTCGCAAGGGTCTGTGAGTGAGATCCTGGCCCGGCCAAAGCCATGGAATAAACTGACTGTGAGAGGCAAGGAGCCATTTCATAAGATGAAGCAGTTCCTGTCGGACGAGCAGAACATCTTGGCTCTTCGCAGCATCCAGGGCAGACAGAGAGGTAAGTGCTCCCCAGCCCCCTGCTCCTCATAGTTCCAAACGTTCCAAACCAGGAACTTCCCCATCCGGGGCCGTTTGTGCACTGCTGCTGCTCTCACCCAAGTCAGGTGCCAGGTGCAGGAAGCTGAGCTCCTAGCCCTGCTTTGCAGCACCCTGGCAGGTTTGTATCTCTGCTTATGCTTTTTTTAGCTGCTGGCTGGTGCCTTGTCAGCAGGAGTGAGCAGCAGGGGCACTCACAGCCCTCACTTCCCAACAGCTCCGTGCCACAGCTAAACACGGAGTGAAAAGGGTCAGCAGCTACTCAGGGTATCGGTCCTCAGAAATACTTGGGGATTTTTGTTTGAGGTTGTTTACTGAGACCAGGCTTTTATTGTGTCTTGCATGATTATGTTTTTTCCCCAAAGTGTTCTGACAAAATAGGGTAGGTGATGCATGAGATGAGTAATTAAAACACAATCCCAGTTTAAAGCAGCTTTGCATATTTAAGGCAGCGATTTTAAGAAGTAACATGCATTTCATTGTGATTCCTCTTAAGACTGAGATTTACATTTAGAGAAACTGAAAACTAAGTTGTTTACAGTCAAGAAATATTGGAAAGGACAGGCAGGGTTTTCCTAGATTTTGTTTAATTGGAAGCACACACTGTTAGATTTATAATCTGTTCTTCCTTTTGATGATTGTACTTGAGGGGATTATCTGCCCATCTTTAACCTCTTCATTTTTGGTATCTCTAGACATTTATTTATATCTGTCTAATCTCCTTTCCGAACATAGCTGTAATCTTTATTAACAAATCAGCCAGCCTTGCTTCTTCCCAAGTAGCCAGTTCCTCCTGCTCAGGGGCCCGAGGGGCCAGGAGAGCTCAGGGCCAGGCTGCCAGCGCCTCATGTCACACAGCCCGTGATGTCAGAGCAACCATCCCCTGATTGTTTTGTTCTTACCAAACTTGTTTTTCAACAGAGAATCCAGGCCAGAACCTGAACAGACTATTTCAGGAAGTACCGAAACGAAGAAATGGGTCTGAAGGTACGTCACAGGCAGGTGTTTTTCTTTGCAGTCATTCCCTAGGAAGTGGAGTGTGCTTTAGCTGTGTGTTTCCTTAAAACTGTGCAGTTTGATTCTGGCCTGGAATCTGATAGAAAAACAGACAGTAAGTATAAAACAAACCATGGGTTAGATGAACACTTTGCTTTTTCTAATTCTGCTGCTGCTGTACTAACGTAACCCTGTTTGGATAGTTCTTCTACTCCCATCCTCCCTGTGTCCGCAGATAAAAAGAGGGAAGTGATAGAAGAGGCTTTATAAAGTCATCAGATCTATTGAAATGCTCTCTTTGCTATTTTTGTGGATTTGGAGGGAGAAAGTTGCACAGTTACAACATCAATTGCATACTGCTTCTGCTCTAGATTTACTTCTTCTCATGGGGCTTATGCTGACAAATTCCACTTTAATACACGGCTGAATTAGTGGGATGCTTAGTTCAGTGTTATATATGGAAAAGACAACAAGATAAGTGAACATCAGACCCATAAATTATCACTGAACAGGAAGTCTGCACATTTTCTTTGTTATGGATTAGTTGCAGAATTTTTCTTTTAGTAAGACCAGAAAGAAGGAAAAACAAAAGCAGGTACATCAAAAGTCTGCAGTTATTTTGACTCCAGTCACAGATTACCTAGGTTGCTTACAAACAATAATCTCATAATGGAAAATGCAGTTACGTGCAATAGCACTTAACAGTTTTCCCTCCTTTTCTTCCCCTTAGAGGTTAAAAACAAAAAAAAAACCAAACAACCAAGTAATAGCTCTTAGCTGGAGAGTACTTCAAATGGTATCTGCGTTTAAATTACTCTTTCTCTTAATGTATTAACCTCTAGAAAGTTAAAAATTATTTTTATCTAGTTACTTTTTAATTCTGTTTTGGGCTGAATGTATACTCATCCTACTTTGCCTAGCAGCTGATGCCATTTTAAAGTTGATTCTTGGGCTTATGTTTTTAGCTTTCTTCCTTTCCCCTCCGGTTCTTCTCCCTTCTGTTTCCTCTCCCCCTCTAAAAAAAAAAAAAAACAAAAAGGAAAGGAAAAAGAATAGATCTATATATGTTACCATAGAAAAGGAATATATGAGCACGTAGTTGTTCCTCTGATGTTCTCACCATTCCAGGACAGCTAGAGACAGGCACAAGTAGGATATTTTGCTTTTATTATGTTAAGTACTTTTTTTGTGTGGTGTAAATGTTGGTAAAGGTCCTGTGCAAGTTGTCCTCGGGTTGTGCTGGCCGTGTATCGTACACAGTGTGTCTTTGTGTTACAAAAACAGCCAAATAAAAGTGTTCCTGGTGTCATTAGTTGTGTTTTCCTCCCCAGGTAACATAACCACACGAATCCGAACCACAGAGTCTGGCTCTGATGAAGCCATCAAATCCATTCTCGAACAAGCCAAAAGGGAGCTGCAAGTACAGAAAACAGGTACAGCCTCATTTTGTCTCTGCCTCCTTTTACTGCAGAATTTAATTAAAACGATTGCCATGAGCTTTCTGGTCAGTTAATTATATTCTTAAAACCTTCAGTGTAGATTTTAAAGAGTTTGCTGGAGATTTTTATTGTTATTTAGTGGAGTTGTTTCTGTGTCTGAGATATCCCAAGTTACGGTCACGTGCCACGGCGTGGTGGGGTCTCTGCTCCGCGCCCTGCTCCCTGTGGGATTTCTGAACACCTTTATCCCTGTGCAGAGCTCTGAGCTCCTGGCTGCCCTCCAGACCTGCAGGAGTCACCAAGGGGAACCTACAGAATCCTTTCTTCTCCCACTTCACTCCTTGGAAGGGGAACAGCTCCTGCTTTCTCTTCTCTTCTGTCTCACTCAGGCCCTGGGAACACAACTGCATGGGAGAGGGACTGGATGGATTTGTTGGGGTGAAGGTCACACTCTAGGCAGCAATTACCAGTCCCAGCACCATGGTACATCCTGTACTCAGACAGGCAACTGAGTCCTGATTCTTAGGCTTTATTTTTGGTTACAGAATGTATTCAGTGAATGAACTGGAAAATCCAAAACACATTCCTTTTCCCAAAAAATCCATCTTAGACTGAGATAAGTCTAATTTCTTGCTGTATGCTGTCATGTAATTAACATTTCTGTCTATTCCATAGCCCTCTCAGCTTTAAGAGTTCCCAGTACTGCTATGGGCTGAAGTAGAAATTACTGTGCAATACTTTTGTTTCATTTTTGAAAGTAAATACTGATATACAGTTTTGGGCAGTTGACTTTCAAATGAAAACTAAGTTAATCTCATGGCAGAATATAAAACACTAGTTAATATATGATCTAAATAATATGACTTTTTACAAGAAATTATTGCACAGAGAAAAATACGGGCTTTGTGCAGGAAACTGCAAGAATGTTATTTGGTAACATGTTTCATCTGAGAGTCTCAGACTTCCTTTCAAATATTAATTCGGCCTCAAAACTCCCTGTGAAACCAGCAGATAAAACAGCAGAGAGAGTCTCACTGTCTTTTTTCCGATTTCTTAGCTTGTCATGTATTTTACAGTGCGTGACAGGGAGGAATGTGGGGAGGCAAATTCAGAAATGCATTCAGATGAGCCACAGTATTACTGGAGCGATACACAGCGTGTTTCAAATCTTATTTCACTCTGAGGCCACTCCTTGCAGAGTGGGGGTTCCCTGCTCCCACCTGGTGCTTCACTTTCCCTGCTCCCTGTAGAGCAGCTTTCAGAGGAACTGGTTTCCAAGCACTGGGGACCTCAGTGGAGACTGAAATAGAAGCAGATGCCATTGCAAAAACCTCCTGGCTCTGCAGAGATAATCCTCCACCCACGTTCCAGTCTCTGCTCATCCCCGACTGCTGCAGCACAGCCACCCAAATCCTGGTTCCCCACTGGAATGCTGCATTTGAGGGTTATCTCTGTTGAAAGCACCCGTGGCTCCATCCTAGGGCTTCGGATAAGGGAGAGGGTGATTGCCAGGTGTCAGCCTGGCTCTGGTAGAGCTGTTTATTTCAGTGGTTGGGACCATGGAACAAGAAAACAGGAAGCAGGAGCATATTTAGCTTGTCAAATGAAATAATGATGATCTCTTCCTGAAGTTCTGGCTTTGTTGTAATTTGTGTGTTTGTGTTTCTGAAGTTAAAAGGTCTCACCTTATTTATACTGTAATAGTCTGTCCAGGTGAATGCAGCTGTGTTCAGTTCTGAGTGTGTGTTAAATGCATTTGTGAAGAAAAGAGTGAAGTGAAAGGTTAAATAACTTTGTAAATGCAGCTATAAAATGTTATTGACCGCTTGGGGGTGGGGGAGGAAGAAGTAAAGGCTTGATTTTCAAAGGCATTTATTTGAAAATTTTTACAATGGTGGAAGGGCAAGTGATCCCAGACTTGTGCAGCTGAGTCTCTGCGTGCAAACATCCAGCACTTTGGCAACTCTCAAAATTTTCCAGTGAAGAACTTTGGAAATCTTACCTTATTTTGAAAAATGCAAATCTTTGCTTAGCAAAAACTCCTCCCTCCCATCCAGAAATGTATTTCAGCCCCATCCCCCCCCCTTTTTTTTTTGTTTTTTTGTTTTTTTGGGTTTTTTTGTCCTGTCAGGGAAATGTTTACAGTAGCACGTGTTGAATATAAAGCATTTTCCTCTGTTGCATTTAGTCTTTTGGTTGTTTTTCATAGCTGAGCCGGCTCAGCCACCTTCTGCCTCTAGCAGTGGCAATTCTGATGATGCAATTCGATCCATTCTGCAACAAGCCCGACGGGAAATGGAGGCACAGCAGGCTGCCCTTGAACCTGCCTTAAAAACACCACCTCTATCTCAAGCTGACATTTCTATCCTGTCCCCCAAACTAGTGTCTACACCTGCAATGTCTTCAGTTTCCAGCTATTCTCCTTTGGCCATATCCCTGAAGAAACATTCATCTGTCACTGATTCCAGTATCTCTGCATTGCAGAACCTCTCTGGGCTCAAAAAGGAGCCTCAGGAGGCACCTGTTTTAGAGCTTCATGGAATAAGTGATTCTGCCCAGGGTATGTTGAGGCATGTTAAAAATGAGTTGGGACGTGGTGGTGTTTGGAAGGACCATTGGTGGAATACTGTGCAGCATGAGAGAAGAAATGCAGCTCTTCCTGAAGATATAAAAGTTGAGGAAGCCAGTGGTGGAAAAGAAAAGGTCAGCAATCAGACTAGGCCAGATCGTAGCCAGCTCCAAGGACCGTCTTCTTCCGAGTATTGGAAAGAGTGGCCAAACGCGGAATCTCCGTACTCGCAGAGTTCTGAATTGAGCATGACTGGGGCGAGTCGCAGTGAGACACCACAAAATAGCCCCCTCCCTTCATCCCCTATCGTGTCCTTGTCCAAGCCATCCAAACCTTCGGTTCCTCCACTGACACCCGAGCAGTATGAGATTTATATGTACCAGGAGGTGGATACGATAGAGCTAACGCGGCAGGTCAAGGAAAAGCTAGCAAAGAATGGCATCTGCCAAAGGATCTTTGGGGAAAAGGTAAAGAAGTGGTTCTCTCTTGTTTCACCGGTGTTGTGGTTGTGCCCTCTGCTCCTTACACAGGTGCAGAGCCAGAGGGGGATGTGCCACAGGTGTCCTGTGGAAAAATGTTTCTGCTCCGTGTGTGAAGTATTTCAAAACTAAGCTCACAAAGTATTCGTTTCCCTGGGTGGTAGGGATTGCAAGAGTTTTTATAAAGGGATTGGCTTCAGCCACTTGGAATTAGGAATGAGGCCCCGAGTTTAGAAGCCTTGAAAGCTGAAGCAAACGTTGCTGAGACTCAATATTTCATGTTTAATGTAATGAATTCGTGGAATATTTGAGTTAATACCATTGTCATGACTGGAGAGTCTTAACTCTGTTATAAGCAAAGATTATGGACACAAGAGCATTTTTCCTTTTTCGTTATTATTTGGAAATGTGCACAAGGGCATTAAAACAAACACATGGAAAATCCCCTAACTCTCCTTAGTCTGAAGTCAAGAATTCCCAGTCATTTCTTATACCTGGTGCTCAGTACCTCAGTGTGCTCTGAGATGTTTTAGAGCAGTGTTTGATTACAGATAAGGCTCCCTGAAGTTTCTCACGTTGTGGGCCCTAAGCATTGAGCACGTGGGATTTTGAGGGTCCCTAACCACCAGAAAACCCCTCCCAGGCTGTAAAAAGTGTTGGACATTTGCTGTTTCTTCTTCCTATAAAGAATGGAATCAATAGGAAAGTGTAATAGGAGCTGGCACCGCACTATTACCTTCTCACTAAGATGTAAAATGAAAAGTCTGACCTCTTGGGGTCATTAAAGATCCCATGGCAGCTTTCATTAAGTATGATTTTTAACTCTTGTACCTGTGCTGAATTCCAGGCAAGTAATTGCATTCTGCCTGTCTGAGATTCCAGCCCCCCCCCCACTGCAGTCAGCTGTATTCTTGAATATTTACTTATGTGGAGCAGCCACTGCTACAGGTGAAAACACACATCGTTATAATTCATCCCCCAAAAATCAACCAAATACAGGCCTAGTCTCAAAAGTCCCAATTATTTTTGTTTGAGAACAAAATACATGCCAGTCATTGCCTGTTTCATCTGCCTGTGTGTGCCTGGACTCCGTGTTTTTCCTGTTAAAACTGATGAAACTGTTTGACACAAAATATGAAAAGCATGCAAATCCCTCACCAGGCTGCTGCCACCCAGATCCTGCAGGAAAAACCCACCTTCCTTCAGAAGGCAACACAGCAGGAAGAAAAGCATTTCCATCTGAGTATCCACAGAAAACAGCTTTTATAATGGTCCAATTTTTACAGTTTTTATAGTTGTCCATATACAAACAATTTGAGCCATACAGTAAAGGAAACCAAAATGAGTTAAATTCCCCCCGTTTCCACTGCCAGTGTGTTAACATGCCGTTCTTGGTTGCTTCACTTCAGGTATTGGGGCTGTCCCAAGGAAGTGTCAGTGACATGCTCTCCAGGCCAAAGCCATGGAGTAAATTGACCCAAAAAGGCCGAGAACCATTTATTCGTATGCAGCTCTGGTTGAATGGTGAGCTGGGACAGTGTGTCCTGCCCGCACAAGGGCAGCAACAAGGACAAGGTAATTAAAATTCCACTATGTTGTTTGAGTTGAGGAGGAGGAGGAGGAGATTTTTTTTTTCTTTTGCCTTTTTTTTTGGTTTTTTTTCTATTTTCTGGTTTTGTTTTTGGTTTTTTTTTTAAATTTGCAGTAAGCCAGCCTTGCACCAGTGCTGGTCCAGGCGTTATGGAAGTGGCAGCATCCACCCTGGCAGCCCAGCCGGTCCCTAAGGGGACACGCTGGGAATGTTTACAATCGTTTATGTGTAATTGATAAGCAGCAGTTATCAGGTTCCTCATTAGGGTGATATTATCTAGGCATGAGTATGATATGCAATCCCAAAAATTTTGGCCAAAGAGCTGGAAAATGTTGCGCGCTGTTTCCTAGGGTTGCACAGGGGATTTGGATTGTTCCAGGGAGAATATCGATTGCTGTCTCAGGAGGTGAGCTGGAAAACTAAGCTTTAAAGGGGGAGTGCTGGGTTGCAATGACACTTTTATTGTGGCTGTCTCTTCCCCTAACACCTATTGACACAGAAAAGCCAGGCTGGAGCCTGGCCTCGGTCGTACCTTTCTGTGCCACTGAGTTAACTGAGCAGCGAGCCCTTGCCGAGATCAGCACTTTGCTATTTGTTGAGCCTGCTTACTGTTTAGTTTGTGGTTTGGCATCTCCTTTTATTGTTCCCTGATTTTCCTCTCCTCTCTTATCTAGTCCTTCACTCTGTGACATCATTACAGGATTCCCTACAGCAGGGATGTGCAAGCTCAGGTAATCAGCTGGTTTCAATGATTTGCTCTGAAATAATTCTCTGTGCTTTTCTTGCGTTTGCTTTGATGCCGAGAGGTTCTCACGTTTTGTTGTATCATACAGGAGTCCCTTCAATTTTTATTTTTTTTTTTTATTAATGCAGTTAATTCCTCCTTCTCTCCTTGTTGCTATGGCAGATGTAGGGAGCACACATATTTAGCTGCATATATTAGGTAAAGAGACTCTGTCTGATCTTTGAGACCATTGGCTCCGTAAGGGGTTTTTTCTTTTTGCCATAGTTCAGCTTATCAATGTGACATGTGACAATGGCTGTAAAACAAGCCCTTGGTTTGTAATGTGATCCACATACTCCGGCTGCTTCACTCGCTGGTAGGTTTTTTTCCACTCTCCTTTGCACAAAATCTGCTTTGTTAATCTGAAGGTGGGGAACAGACCACATTATGTCTTTTTCAAGCTTTGTTAAATATTCCCAGCTGACCTTTTTTTCCTCTTTTCCATTTGCAAAAATTAAATAAATAAATAAATAAGCAGATGCAGCAAAGCTGAGTGTCAGGAAAGTGAGTGTCTGAAGGCTTTTAGAGATGGCCACAGGATAGGAGGGAGGCTGGGACAGGAGAGAACAGCTGTGTTCCTGCTGTTAGATACCAAACTCTACCCACACAGCCTCTTACCAATGAAATGCTTCACTGATGTACAACACTCCAGAAAAATACCCCTGCCCTGCTCTGTGCTTACAGCCAGTGCCCTGTGCTGGAGAATTGCTGCATTTCAGGATACAGACAGGGATGGGTTGTGCTCTTCTTCCACCTTTCTGCTATTCTGAAACGCTCCCTTTTTTTCTGCAGCTCACTGGCTTTACTCTAAATATCCCAACCAAAGTGCTTTTTCTCTCTGCTGGGGAAACTATTTTGCATTCTAAAAGATTTTACTAGAAGAAAATCTGTGATGATATTCAGTCCACGTTTTTCTTAAGGAGAACAGTTGAAAATAAATAGATAAAAGCAAAAAAAAAAAAAAAAAAAAAAGTGCCCCCAGTAAAAACAAGCCATGAAGACAAAACCAAAATGGGAGAAAATGATTTGCAATCATAGGGCTATTGTTACTTATAGCCAAGCATTTAGGGAACATGGAAATTTCCTGTGATGGTTCATTAAAAACATGCCGTTGAGTACTTTTTTTGTGGCATCAATGCCGTGCAAGAGTGTCACAGTTACAAACGCCTGAGACGGCGTGGAAAATATGAGTAATTAATTGTAGCCATTTTAAGGGGAATTCGGAATCAGAGGAGCTGGGAAATGCTGCATTGTTATTGCTAATCTTCATATTTATGACTAGCTCTAATTATAAAAGATGGAAAGACAAGCCCATAGTATTAAAATCCGACCACCTTCTGGATTCCCGGGGGGATCGCTGGGAGCTGAAAGTGATTTCCTTCAGGAAGTTCAGTTTTGCTGCCGGGATATTTTGTTCCCTCCCACACTCCCAGTGTCATTTGTCAGTTCCTGCCCTTGAGCCAATATTTTGTGAGGTGACACGTTCCTATCAGCTAATAAAATCATGTTATTGATGATTGTCCTCCTTCATTCCTTAAAGCCAACTTGCAAATGAGAAAATGGGCTCGTGCCCTTTCCTACCTCCTCTCGGAAGATTAAAAATAGAATTGTTGTACAAAATGTTCTTTTCTTGATGCCTTTTTCTGTATGAAGGAATAAGGAGGGTTGTGACACCAGGCAGAACAAAAGAGCAAAATCCAAGTTATTTGAATGAGGAAGGGCAGTTTGGTAATTTCCTTTTATTAGCAGCTGTTCTGTAATTAAAAATGCAGCAAACAGTTTGGAAAAGGTAATAATAATTATGCATTTGTGAAAGATCCATCACTCCAGGGCAGGGAGAAAAAAAAAAAAAGAGAGACAGCTCCAATTTTCTGGTCTTCTGAGACATTTCCCAGGAAAATCAAGGCAGAGAGGGTTGCATACTTGTAATTTTAAAACAGAAATTAATCAGAACAATTTTGAAACGAGGAAAGGTCTGGAGCCTTTTCCATGTAATATAATTGGCTTGGAACTTGTTGAATGCATGAAGGGAAAGAAGTGAAATTAAACTAATACACTCAGTGGCTCCTGAGTGCTTTGCCAAGAAGGTCTTCAGTGTACAGAGTGTCAACATGCATAGTAACGACTCAAACTTTTATTAGCTGGGAGTATTTTCATTACTGTTTGGCTCTGTTCTATCAAACTAGCAAGATTTTCTGGATTTCTGACCCAGTTAGTTACACTTCTAGATCATAAGGTTTTGATTAACACCTCATTCATGAAAGTCTCACCTTTTGTCCAGTAATTTCCCATTTTCACGTGTGGACAGGTGGGCCCATCAGCGTTTCATATAATGAATGGATAAATAGATAGATTTTATATATTTATATATATGTTGAGATAGCAAAGAGAAGCCAGGCTTGGTTTTCTTCTTGGAAGCTGTATTTATGAATTTTATAAAAAACAGTCTGTACCAAAATGACAGCCAGGTATATACCTGTATTTTCTGCCCGTGAGCTTTCTTCAAGGCTTGGTGATTTTGTGCAACTTTCAGGGAACATGTTTTACACAAAAATGGTGTCTGTACCTTAGGTGGTCAAAAATAGTATTGCTGTGCCTTTTCTAACATTTTTTCTGTGTATTTCTTTCCACCTAAATGCTCTAATGCCCTTGGGTAAATCTGCCTTTTTAATGATTTATGTGTCAAAAGCACAGACCAAATCACATGGAAAAAAAAGTTGAATTAGTGTCACCCAACTGCATCAGCATTTTTTCATGATGAATTTGGCCCTTATTTAGTTGCATTACTGCTGATGGGAGCTGGGGTGGGTTTGAACAGTTGCCATGTGCCAGGAGAAGGCTTGGAAATTTTTCTAAATACTTGTACTGTGCACAGCTTTTATTAGTTGGTTTTATTTTGGGGGTTTGTGCTGCGTATCTGTAGGAGATTGAGACAGAGTTTCCTTTTTGGTGCTGTTGATTCCGTGGCTGCTCGCAGGGAAGCTGAATTTTTACATTCACTTTTGTCTTTATCCTCTGTGAAGGACATATACTCTCTATATTCTACATTAAAGACTTGCAAATACTCAGTGGGAGGAAGACGTGCCTTTTCGGTGTGTGTTTCTGTAAGGGTCGTCTTATGACCTAATGTGGAAATCTTCATTTGCCGATACAGCTGCGGGTGATCTCAGGGGATTTTGAATTTCCCTTTTGTTTGTCTTCCTTTCTGGGTATCATCCATCATTCCTAACCTCATGCTGCTTAGCAATAGTAACACTCATGGGAGTTGAAGAAAGGATTATAGCAGCATAAAATGGGGAGCTAATTAGAGCTTGTTTCAAAATCAGAATCTAGCTTGAGATAATTGCATATTATCTGGTGATTTAAAAACCCGAGATCTACTGTATTTAGATCAACCAAAATATGCATAAAAGCTTTCTTTTCAAAATAAAGTGTTTGTAACAACAGGGAGATTACTTCTTATCATCCCTTGGGAAAGCAAATCAGAAAAACCTCAGTATGGTTCAGTGTAGTTATGATACTAACAGAGAGACTGCGGAGTGATGGCAAAGCCAGGTATCCGTTGTATTTTTATTTATGTACTACAGATTCCTCTAACAGTTTCCAGTACAGAAGCTGCTGAGGGGGCAGGTGGTTAACTGTGTGCTGGGTGGATCTTCCCCTTTTCCTGATACCAGGGGAATTCTGTCACGTTGGCTGGTCTGGGAGAAACAAAGTAGGGAGAGAGTGTGTTTCAGGCTGGCAGCCCATATTCGGAAATACCATCCTGATGCACTTATGGGAAGAGCTCAGTAGCCATGTGATGGCAAAGGAGAAGCTCTTACCCCCATTTCCCCATGTTTTATCATCTTTTTTTGCATTGTTCTGGTTTGTTTTGGGTGGGCAGAGCTGTCCAGTGGTGCTCCAGAGCACGGTTGGGATTAGCCCTGAGAGAGCTGAATCCTTACACTGTGACATCACCAAAGTGATTTGTGCAGTGATGCTGACAGACCTTCCCAAATTGGAGCTGTTTTTTGTTGTTGAATCAAAAAAACCAAGAGAGATGGTTTTGCAGTCATTTGCTGGCATTCCAGGTTAATAAAAATGTATGACATGAAATGTTTGTGGTTAATGCAGTCTGTGAAATGGAAGAGAAGGGAGATCACATGGCTCGGACAGCCGACTGCAGGAATTCCTTGCAGAGATGTTTTGTGTTTGATGACCAATTATTGAGTCTTGGACTTGGGAAAGTTGTGGCCTTTTGTGCTAGGTGCAAATGTGGTTTTAAAGTTCAGAGCTGAACAACTATGTCAGCCAAAGAGTTACCTTCATGCTTATCCCTGGAGCACCCTGGCACATCCTGGTGAAGTTTCCACATTCTTTCTGGTGGTTTGGGATTGGGCTCGGGAGCAGTTGGCCGTGGCTGTCTTGATTTCGAACCATAGGGTATCAGTTGGCTCCTCATAAGGGCAGCTGTTACAGTCTGTCTGTAACGTGTGCAATCATCTTCTGTGCCATTTCCCTGACATTTGGACCATGAACACCTCCCTGGCAGCCTTTCTGGTATCAATAAAGCCAGGAGAATCACTGTCAAGGCACCTCACTGGGACCTGGGAACGCAGCATGAAGTCAGTGCCTCCAGTTGATTCTGAGCATAACATTGGCTCTGATTCCTGGCCATCAGCTGGGCATTCCTGCTTCCTGTCCTGCCCAGGCTGCCTTCCACAGCCCTGCTCCTTTTCCATCAGTGATGCCTTGCAAATTGTCAGTATTTGTGGAGAAATTCCTCTCCTAGTTGTATTCTTCTCTGTCCATTGAACCACCTAGTGATTAAACAACTCCATCCTCACGATGGTCACAGCTTTGCTAGTACAGAAGGGCTAAAGTAAAATTCATAATCAGAGAGTGAACAGTTTTCTAGGTAGATACTCCTTGTGACTCAATTATAATGTTCATGTTAATGCAGCAAAGAGAAGACCTGTGCTGGATTCTGAAAGCAAATTTAATTCACTCCAAAGTGCAGTTTTGGGTTCCTAGAATTCGTTTTGGAGAAGTTACCCAGTCGAGTTGCAGCTTTGTTTTATTTCTGTGGTTAGTTTAGGAATGTGGGTCCTTGACGCTCACTCCCCCTTAGTGTGAGATCCCCAAGCAAGAAGTTCAAGTATGGCTCTGCAGCAGCACCGAGCCAGGCACTTAAAGTCTTCATTTTCAAAGAGAAGAATTAATAAATGAAAATATTTTTTAAGCCGTGTGAAAAAAAGAAACTTTCCTGACCATTATTGCCTCAGGCTTCTCAGGTAGTTCACAGAGTAGCAGCTGGCATGAGAGTTGCTAAAAAGGGGGTGTAGTTAGGGAGAGAAACCATGGTCGTTGAGTAGTCAAGCTCTGTAAATTCCACTGTTGTTCATTTCATTACTTATTACTTCATTTCATTAATTACCAGCATTTTCTTTCCCCTCCGCGTGCGCATTCGGAGACACGCGGCCTCCCTTTGGGAGGGGGCCCACCCCCCCTCCCCTCTGCCAACTGCAAACCACTGAGGGGCTGGGTGGAAAACAAGGAGCTGATAGACTGGAAAGCCAAATTCCAAAATAACTGGAGCAGCACAGACACACGAGCGAGGCCGTGGCTGTCGAGCTCCAGCGCGGGGAGGCCGAGCAGCTCCGGGCAGGGTCAGGAGCCGGGGTGGCGGCCGGGATCTGTCCCCCGTGGGCTGGCAGCTGCACAAGAGCTTGGAAAGGCTCTTCTCCAAAGGGAGCAGATATTTTTCTGTTGGGGATAGAAGGCTCTGGCAGCTGGCAGAAGCTCACGTTGGTGTTCTGGCTGCTGGTGGGAAAAGGAGGGGGCTGCAGGTCCAGCCCCGTGGCCACTGGTGGGGTGGAGATGGCCACAGTACCCTCGGCCCTCCCCGGGAGACAGCCCAACTGCTGCTCAGCAAATTACCAAATGCTCCTCCACTGGCTGAAAATTACCTTGCTTTCAATTCAAAGAACAGATAATGGGGCTATTTTCCTCCCAAAATACTGGGAAAAAGGTGTGTGAGCACCAAATGTGCAGGTTGTTATTTCCATCTTGTAATGGGGATGAAAATCCTCTCCACCCAGCAGCTCTGAAACAGGGAAATAAACAGCCTGTTCTGATTATAGAGTTACATATTGCTTGATAGCAAATCATTCCCAAGAAGAAAAAACAGAATATTACCAGAAAATTAGTGTCTTCTAAGTTACTTTCCAGCCTGTCCTTTACATTAGGGTGTGAGAGAAACTTAGGAATTTGTCTCACCTCATTTGATGAGTGTTGGAGGGTTTTGTAACTTGCCAACAACCTTCCAGAGAAACAGCAAATGAAAGAATCCAGTGATTATTTTCAACCTGATGAGAAATGCAACTTGCATTGAAAACAAAGCAAAGTGGCTTTGAGATCAAATTTAAATAAGAGTGAAAAGAGAAAGATAGTCAATTAAAAAGCCAATGAAAAGAGAAAATACAATTACAACAAGAAATGTAAAATAGGCCTGATAGTACATGTCCGATATTTATACTTGTCAAAGATACTGCTGATGGCAGCTTATCACAGAATCACAGAATGGTTTGGGTTGGCAGGAATCTTAAAGCTCATCTCCTTTCACCCCCCTGCATGGGCAGGGACACTTTCCACTATCCCACGTTGCTCCAAGCCCCGTCCAACCTGACCTGGCACATTTCCAGGGATGGGGCAGCCACAGCTTCTCTGGGCACCCTGTGCCAGGACCTCCCCACCCTCACAGGGAACAATTCCTTCCTAATATCCCATCTAACCCTGCCCTCTGGCAGTGGGAAGCCATTCCCCCATTGTTCTGTCCCTCCATGCCCTTGTAAAAGCATCCTTCTCTGTTTCCTGGCATGAGATGGTCCCTTCTGGTCTCATCTCCAGAGCCATCTCCCCTTTTCTCGCTGCTTTCCGTGGGATCCTGGGATGGGTCTGGGATGGGTTCCCACACGAAGGAGGTGTGAGATTCACCACAGTGTAACCACAGCTGTGGTTAGTGTTTGTTTCTCTGGTTTACCTCTCTGGAACTTGAGTCCTAAAAATAGTGCAAGTTTGAACTGGCAGATGTTTCATTTGTCCTTTACGAGAGGACCAAAATTAGCCTCTCATTTGGCACCTAAATAAAGCAACTTTAACTGCCTTTATGCGAACTTTGCAATTACTGTCTATTGAAGTTGCAACATTTTGTTGTGTTTGATGGGGAAGGGTATTATATAAGCAACACCAGCACCTAAAAAGCCACCAGACCTTGAAAGAGAGAGGACGAACATGAACGAGCCCAACTGGGTTTTCTGGGGGGGTCTGATTTGGGTGGTTGGTTTGGGGTTTTTTTTTTACTTTTTTTGATCCAAGACAGGTGTTTTCCCTAATGAAGGTTTCATTAAAAAAAAAAAAAAAAAAAAGGCAGAAGTACCTTGGAAATGCTCAGAGAGCTGTCTATTGTAAAGGTAAAAACATTAATAAAAGGACAGCAATGGTTTCTCTAATTTTCAGAAAAAAATCTGCACAGAATGCCTGAAGCTGGGTTAGCAGTGGGACTCCCCAGGGGCAACAGAAAGATGTTATAATCAATTACCACATCATAACACTGATGTATGATAATTACTGAGTGTTCCTCCTGAGATAGTGCAGCATTTGGCTGGGATGCGGCTCTTTCATGGTCCACTGCCTGATTAATATGCAAATAATAGGCTGATTGCATGATGAATGCAGAAAATGAGTTCGCTGATAACGTGAGCAGCGAAGCGGGAAGATGATAAATTACTTTTACTGACTGTCCTACATTAAGTACCCTTTCTCAACAATTTTATCACAAATTAAGTAAAGCAGTATGGAGAGATTATGAGGATGTGTAAAATAATGTACCTTAATAGCTTTTATAATATTGTTGCGTACAATGTAAATGTCATTTTGTTTCAGCACTTTCCCCAGCACTCCTCCAAAAAGGAGGGTCTTTAGTGCAGCCACTGCTCAGGGTCACTCTGCTTCTCCAAGATGAAGAACAGCTCCCTGTGCTGAGGGTGGGAGATGGGACTCCTGTTGGGAAGGAAGGAGGGCAGTCATTAGCCTGGGATCCATCCCGTATGGATATTGCCCGTGGCGAGGGAATGTCCACATTGTTTAGTGGGGGAGGTATCTTTAAATGCAGTGCACAGAGCACATATGCACCCTGCTGCAGCCTCTGCTCCCAAGCAGACACGAGGTTCAAATCTCAAAGGAGGGTGTAGAAATACCTTCACACTCAGGCTCCTGACACAGGAGGACAACAAACAGTCATAAAATTGGTGCCACGTTCAAGCAAGTTAGTTTAACACATCAAATCACAAGGTCAGCAAGTCAACAAAGACACCATAAACTGCAGCAGAACCTCCTCACAGAGGCTCTCACTCTGTTTTGCAAAAGGTATTGTGCACGTGTTTGTCTTGATTATACTAAAAATATAACACTGTGGGGTTGTGGCATCTTGATTGATTGCTTCCATGACATATTTGTTTTAGCATTCAGAAAATCCTTAATAAAGCTTCTGCACACAAGCTGGTTTAATAATAAGGTTATTGAAAATATTTTCCAGCAGTTACTTCTAAATATTGATTTCTAGCTACGTTATGGAAACACAGAAAAATCTGATTAAATAAAGGCTGGCAGACTAGAGCAATGTCTTTTAAAGCAGCCATGATTCTGCTATTAATCACCTCATTTAAAATACAGTATATTTTTAGGAAGGGTCTTTTAATTGTTTAAGGGTGATTTGTAAAACCAAAAAATTATCATTTACTCTTCCATGCCACTTTTGGCTCAGGAGTCATAGAATCATAGGATGATTTGAGGCTGTTGGCCTGACCTGGGCATTGCTCTGATATTTTCAGTTCTGTGTCTACATCCAGCTAAAAAATTCTTAAGTTTCCCCCCCTTTTTTTTTTTCTGTGTTTTATTGTGAAGTAGTGCTTAGGGTTACAGAGGCCTCATCTTCTCTCCAGGCCATTGCAAAAATGTCCCTTAATTCTTCTCTTGTGAGAGTTTTCTCTGGGGGTGTGGTTGTGTCAGGGCTTGGTGTGTCTGCTCCAAAGTCAGATCTCAGGACAGATTTCTCTTGACTTGATTGACTCCAGTTGTATTTTCCTGCACAAGATTCCAGACATCCTTTGGAGCAATCTGTACTCCCCTCTCCTCCTCTAACTCGGTGGAAGTCTGATGGTTTCAGTTTATGTCGCCTTAAAATAGGTCTTGGTGTAGCTTTGGGCACAACAGTGGGATTTCTAAGACTCGGAGGCGTTTGTGGCTGCGGGTGTGTTGAAGGGAGAATTGGTTGCCCAACTTCTCCAAGTGCTTTTAAACATCCAGCTGTAAATCTCTCCTCATGAGCCTATCACCAGCTCCTGTCTTACGTGCTCTTTTCTCAACTTCGTCTGGTTTCTCCAGCTCCTTCTGCTTTCCAGAGCAGCTGAAAACACATTTTTTTTAATAGAGGCACAAAGCTAATACAATTATTGAAAATACAATTTAAATTGTGGCAATACCGTGTAGTCCTTCAGCAATCCTCAAAAGCAGGTTTTTTTAGGTAATTCTAATGTCTACCCTGATTATTCAGTTTTCTGTGCTCCTGACACTTATCATATACTCATATGCAGAGTGGGAACCTTTATTTTTATATTGCCCCAGTAATTCCAGAGTTAACCAAAGCCAGTTCCTCCCCTTTCCGTGCAGACACACGTGCATCTGCATGCTTTCCTAAAGGGGTTTTTCCATTGATCCCTCACCCCATCTACATAAAATTTCCCTCTGCACCAAGACCCAAAATAACATTTTCCCCAAAGTTATAACATTTATAAAGCAAACAAACAAACAAACAAATTCTCCACAGTCAGAGTGGTGGTAACTCCAGCGAGCGCTTACAACTCTAACTGCACGTACCTACGTATTTGACATCATTATAGATGCAAACTGCAGGGAGCTTTGTGCACTCCCTGCATAGAACTGGGGGAGTTTATAACTGTAGGGAGGATCATATTTTCATGAGCCACATTAATTTGCAAATTGTGACTAGGCAAGGTTCACTCACTCAGAGTAAATCCACCAAAAGCACTACCTTGGAGAAGGCGCTTTCACGCATATTTTCTTTAATTAGTCGGAAGAGGGATGTGTTGCAGTGCTCTCCCACAAGTGCTGCTCAGCTTTATTACGTAGTTCAGGCTTGTGCTGCACCCACTGTTAGTGAGGAGAGTTGCTATTATGGTGCTTTAAAAGATGAACTTTAGAATGCTAATTTCTTCTCATCCCTGGAAGTATCCAAGGCCAGGTTGGACAGGGCTTGAAGTAACCTGGGATAGTGGAAGGGGTCCCTGTCCATGGCAGGGGTTGGAACCAGATGAGATTTAAGGTCCCTCCAACCCAAATCGTTCTGTGGTTCTCTGATAAGACCCTGCAAAGGCAGCCGTGGATAAAGGTAAAATCAAATAGAAGGTTGGAGGGAAGAAATCTCTCCCTGAAATTTTCACACCCTGGGAAGCTGAACACCAGGGTTGTCCTGGGGATGTTGATCAGTTGTATGTGATCAGGCCCTGATTCTCAGGGCAGCATTCACCAGGTTTTGGTCTACAAATTGGATAGAATGGGCAGCCTCATCATCGGGCAAAACAGAGACTAATCCAGTCCCAGTGTGAGACACTTTGATCTCAGGCGACCTGCCAGGCCTGTTGTTGCCCATTAGCTCATCTGCACGAGGAGGTAAATGCAGCCCTGAAGTAGCAAATGCTCTTTTAAGAGATTGCTGGGAAGTCTCCTGTCCACGTTTGTCTGCTTTCATCTTCCCCACTAAAGTGCCGATTTGGGAGCGAGCGGAGCCTGGGATGCTCCAGCTCCTGTGGGATGTGCCCGTTCCCCCAGTTCCTCAGGAGGCAACTTTGACTAGTTTGGCACAAACCTGCAGCCCGAGCTTTGGACAGTGGAAAAAGTGGTGCATCAAAGCAAGCGCCAGTGAAATCATGTTTGGGTTCTTGTCGGAATGTCACAGAGTACCCTGTCATTTTGTTTTAGCAACTTGTCCTTCCAAATGCGCAGTTCGCCTTATGGCATGCCAGCAGTAAAAATGTCACTTACAATAATTACTTTTTGGTGAAAATGCTTGCTGACTTCCTACCTTCAAGCTGTTTTTTACACAGTGGGGAGATAATAAGAAATGACTTTATCCTGACTGCTCAAATGAACACTAAATGGAATTTAGGTTATTATTACTGCAGATAGAGGACTGTGTATTGAAATTTAAATAGTGGATCAGATAAACTACAGAGATTTGTCTCTGAAAATTATAGTGGATCCATTTTTCCAATCCACTTCTCTCTGGAACTTAAGGCAGCTGTTGTCTGCCTGCTGTCTTTTGAATATAGTATTTTTCATAATCCTTTTAGAGGCCCCTGAATAACTTCTGTGTTTTGCATGGTCTTCCTCAACTTCGCCATGTTCTGTGCTTCGTTCCCCGTGAGTCCTTTTGCAGTTTATTAGCTAAGCCTGTGTTAGCAGCAAAGGTTGGACAGGTTATTCTCCCAGCAGCTCCAGGAGTACAGGGTGTGTCTGTGGATGGACAGGTGTGCTGGGAGGAGAGGCTGGAAGGACTGGGCTTGTGGTTTATGTTCACAGATTCAGATGCTCTTGTTCAAATCTTTGAACTTTGGATTTACAAGTGGCTGTAAAGTCAGTTTGCTGTCGGAGGTGAGGCAGGGTCTGAGCAAAAGCAGCAAACCTGCAGCTCTCAAAATGCATACAAGAAGCTGCAGTGGAGGAACGTGTCCGTGCTGGCAGACGTGGTGCCTCTGGGACTGGTGAAACCGGATCCGTGTCTCAACACTGCTCCGTCATCTGAATGCCTCCTTGGAGGGGATACATCTGGCACTGATGTCAGGTCCTGTAGATGTCTCAGATTTTCTGGGGAGCTTTGAGCAGGTGGCACCTGCAGCTCTTTGCATCTGAGATGTCCTGAGTTTCAGAAGGAGCCTCCAGGTGAAGAGTGCTGTGGATCTGAGCTGTGCTCCAGCATGGAGGGGCCTGTTGGATACCTTCCTGTGGCCTTCAGAAGAGTTCCTGGACATCACAGGAATGGTCCTTCTTGAGCAGTGCCCTGCAGTTCTGAATGTCCCTGACTGCTGGGTTCCTGCAGACCTGGTGATGCTCAGGAGAGCTGCAGGAGAGGAGCCCTGCACAGCCTGTGATTCCTTACACACTGCAGGGATTCTGCCACATTACCATGGCAGAACCTGAGCAGACCTTGCAGAAGGACGTGTCAGGCTGGACTGTGTTAGGGGAAGCGTTTTCAGGTGATTTGCAGGCTATCAGTGGGATGGTCAAGCAACTGAGGTCCCAGGATCCAGTCCTGGGAACTTGACCACAGTGTGGGGTGGGAAATCTTGGAGAAGAATAAGAAAATCTGGAGTTCAGGAAAACCCCTGTAATCAATGAACTGAGACCAGAACTCGTGTTTTCAGACTTTCTCACATTTTCTGAAACACTGTCATGGCAGATGCTATGGGAAAGGTGTAGGAGATGGCTGGGACCAGAGCAGCATTTGGATTCATCCATTGAATGTGCCAAGGAATGCAAGACCACAAAAGATTTTGTGTACTGGTGTAATTAAGACAGGGTTAGTTTGTTATGGTTCTCAACCAGGTTTGTAAAGTACTCAGACCCCAGACCTATTTGCTGAATTGTTTGCAAAGTTAGTTTAGTTTCTTACCAGGTAGCTACTAAGGGGTAGGAGGGGAAAGGGCAGGCTGTGAGGATGGTTTGGGGGTTTGTTGCAGTAAGATGGTCATTCAAGCAGCAATTTTATACTGAGAAAATGGTGTTTTAAAAGAGAACAGGAGATATTTGTGTAATGTTGACTTTTTTCCACTCATTTGTACATCTTCATTTTAGATTGTGCATCCTTCTCTAGTATTGTAGGAAAAAACAGAAGGGAAGAATTTCCTCACTTAAGTCCCATGTGCTGTGCCAGGAGCAACATGTTCCAGGCAGGGATGTCTGTGCTGGCAGACTGGATCAGGTGTATTTGTCTTTATGGAGCCACATTTGCCTCCAAAGCCTGGAAGCTCCCCTTCAGTGCAGGGCCATCGCTCTCTCTCAGCTGTGCTACCAGCTGTGGAATAGCCAGTGTTGCTGTTTCATTCTCTTCATGTCCTGGCCATTAATGGGGGCCAATTCCACTTGCCAAACATTTCAGCTTGCTGGCCCCTTTCTGCAGACATCACTTCTAGTACTTGATTTGCATTTTTGATGATTATTTTCCGTGCTGCATATTTGAATGTGCTTTTTAGAATTGCTTGGAAGGGCTTAACTTCGCTGTAGCCCAGGCTGTGTTTTGAATTAATAATGTAAAAAGTGCTGGTAGAACCTTTGCCCTTTCATGACTCAGTTTTACTTACATCTTCAAAAGTTTGGATGACTTAAGTGCATTTTTGCTGTCTTTGCATCTTTAATGGCATTTGTCAGCACCAACCTGTAATTGTGCAGAAGTTACATGGGGGTTTTATCATTTAAAACTGTCATGTTAAGCTGTGTCTTCATCACCTGCAGGGTCTAATGGTCACCATCTTCCCCTAAAGTCATTTTAGGGACACCCTGTTTCCCCCAGCCTCTGTAAAACTCAGGGCACCACTGATGTCTGTGGCTACCTGAGACTTAAAAATTTCCCAGGTTCTGCAATGACCTCGTCACTGGTGATGCTCTTGATCTCTTCAGCTCTTCCAGCACCTTATTTTTGGAGCTTTGGAACTTTTGCTTCACATCTTAAATTGGATGCAGGCTGTTGGAAAGCAAACCCCTTTGGTATAGCAAAGTTTACCTGGAATTTATTGAAGTAATTTCATCAATAAATGGTGGCCATGGAGTTTGCAGGTTGTTCTGTAATGCAGTTTTATATTGACAAAATGGTCCCTTCCTCCTTAAACACAAATGTGAAAACATCCAGTGAATATCACTTTTAAGAAATTGGATTGCTCTTAAGTTAGTGTTATTCTTCAGAGTGGTCTGGGGTTCAAAAAGCAGAGCAGGTTTTAAAGAAATAAGCTTTCAATGTATTGTTTCCATTGGAAATGTTCAATTGCTGCTTTGGAAATCTTAATGTCTATTTTTCAGATATCCTGAATTTGTGGCTTTGTCTTGTGAGGAACTTGAGAGAAATGAATACAGACAAATTATTTCATAAAGCATGTGAAATGGCTGTGGATTGACAGTTAAATCTGGAATAGTGAATACAGTCAATTTTCCCTTTGTTCTGTCAGCAGTCACTTGTACTGTAAATGTCTATTTAATTTTTTAAGTAGATTAACGGGAAATGTTTGCATTATTTGATTACTGAATTTACTTTCCCAAATAATGGATCTTTTCCTCAAATATTTATGTGATCTTGAAAATGTTTTTCCAGAAGGGAAAAATGCTAAAAATGAATGGGGAACATATTTTGAGTTATTTGTAGTATGTGTACATAATGCCTTGCCTGAAATCACTGTACACTTGCCTTTTGGTGGGGGAAAAAAAGCAGTTTGTCATCTGTACTGCCTTCCAAAATTAGATTCAGATAATCCCACCTTTTGGAGTAAATGAGCACCAGATTGGTCTTAAAAATGAAATTCAAGTAAGCTCTTGGTAAGTGATATAAAAAATAAATAAGCTAATATGTGAGCAACAGAGAGCATCTCAGTGATAAATGATAACACAGATTACCTTTGTTGTGTTCATAATTAGGCTGAGCCGGAGAAAGGAGAGGGAGAAGGAGAAAATGCTTTTGTTCAGTCCTGTGTGGTTGGGCTTGGGGTTTTTTTGGGATTGCTTTTTTTTTATTATTTTGTCTTTTTTTTTTGCCCCCGTGCTCCGTGTGTGCATCTGGCTCGCCGTGCACGGATGAGGAATTGTATAGGAAATTTGCAGCTGCTCTAGTTATTCAGTAAGATTTGTATAAGCTGGCACAAGGGACAAAATTAGAGGGAAGTTGAACGAGTGCCGTGCAGTTTATTAGCTAGGCAGCCATAATTTTGACCTTGCTGTGGGTTAAAGGACACAGACCTGAGAAGAAATCTGTTTATCATGTAGGGAATTCATGCCATCCCTGACAGTGTACAGTGAACAAGATGGATGATCTGCCAAATTGGTCCCTCGCATGGGTGAATCAGGGCAAATTTACAGTATGATTCCATTGCTGCTCCTGATACAGAAATAACATTTCCTGGGGTTTCTGTTCAGTTGTATGATGACCCAGGGTGAGCAGAGAAAAGAAATAGGATTTGTAGGATCCCCTTTACCTTAAAGATTTACATGCACCTCACTTTCCTTTATGTCTGCCTCTTTTGCATCTCTCATAAAGCACTAAGGAAAAAGTCAGATTTTTAGGTTTGAGAGAGCAACTTCATGTGAGCGTGTCAGGGAAGCTCTTGAGTGCAGCATGGGAAAGCTCCCAGTACCTTGAACAACACTGTTATCCTCTGCACTCTGCTTCATTTGGGCCTGACTTTTCCTGTGGTAATACTTTCCTTTAACATTTGGGATATGTTTCCATGCTCCACAGGCTGCGTGATCTGGAATGATTTGACAATATTCTGGATAGCAAAGTCAAAAGCCAGTGAGGTTTGCTGGTAGCCATTTCCTGATGGGACCTGAGAACCCTCTGTGGTGGCACTGCAGGGCTCAGAAAACACGGCAGTGTTGGAGGGACTGGGTTTGGATGGGGTCTGGCCTCCTCCTTGTGCAGCTGAGAACTCTGTCAGCTTCCTCCAGAGAGCTGGAGCCAAACCCACGGATGTATGAGGCTGGAATCCATGTCAGTAACCCTGCAAGTAAGGGATGGGAGGCAGCAAGGAGGAGGAGGCAGCCCCACAGAAATGGGAAAAACTGTGGATGGAGAAATCTCCTGTGCTCCTTATCTCCTGAATTCTTCTTGTAAACCACATTGCCTGTGTGTTGTTGCTTTAAAAAAGGTTCAGAGTGTACCCTCAGATGTCTGGAATCTCTGAATAAGCTCAGTCAGTACGTTCTGTGAGAGATAAATTTATTGGGGGAAAACAACATTTTGTTCAGAACCTATTGTTGTTGGCAAATTAACAGATTGGGAAAGCTTTCTTTTAAACCAAGTGTCACAATAACAGATTTGGGTGTCTCCTGATCCACTAACTATCTTTATGTGGGATTCTCAAACACTTTAATTAATACAACATAATTACAAACTGTATTTTAATCTTGTTATTTCTGGACAAAGAGAATTGCAAAAATGTGATGGGTGTGATAAGAAACAAAATGAAATCAATAACACTCTCAAGATAGAGAGTTGTATCAGTTGTAGAAAATCCCTCACTGACACTACAAAATAGTGGCTGAGTGAGTTTCTTACAAGTCACAGAAGGAAGTTTAAACCAGTCTAGAATGGTAGCTTTAAAACCATCCTTATATAAAAATGTTGTGGCAAGCAAAACTGAGATTTCCTGACCAAGGAAATTGCGTGCAAACTTACAGACTATTGCACTTCAGTTTTTCCTGATTTTTATTTGTATTTGTACATCTTGTCTTAATAAGAAATCAGAGATGACTCAAGATAAAATTAGAAAATAATTCTTGTTTTTAAAAAGAGGCTTTTTAGTACCCAAGCCATAGCGAGTAGCATTTTGCATACTTAGGCATTTCTCTAAGTAGGTAGAATATAAATGAGGAGGAAAGTTAAATATCCTGCAATCAAAACATTACAATTATGCTAAAGTGGGGACTTTTTTCTCTCTTTTTAATTGCAGAAAGTACTCCAAAGACTTCTGCCAGTTGCAGTCCTGCTCCTGAATCTCCCATGAGTTCCAGTGAATCAGTGAAAAGCCTGACTGAGTTGGTACAACAGCCCTGTCCTGCCATAGAGACGAGTAAGGATGGCAAATCCCAGGAATCCAGCGAGCCGCCTGCATCTGAATCCCAATCCACGACCCCTCTGCCGCTCTCGGGCCACTCAGCACTCAGCATCCAAGAACTGGTGGCCATGTCCCCTGAGCTGGACACCTATGGCATCACCAAGAGGGTCAAGGAAGTGCTCACGGACAACAATCTTGGTAATTCACTTCATTCTCATTTCTTGACCAAAATCATGTGTAAGTGTTCATGCTTTTATTGTTAGCTGCAGTAGATGTGTATGAGAATACTTGGGTTTGACTCTGGCCTAAGCTTTAATTTGCTAAAAAGATACCTAATCCTTTTAAACTGGTAGAAAACTCCTTTCAGATTGTCACACTCTACTTCAAATGTCATCACAGCTTTGCTCTTCCTAAGCTCTGCTCCTGGCTCAGCAGCCAGGTACTGCTCCTACCTCCCAAAACAGAGTCCAGCAGGCTGTCAGGACCCCCAGAACCTCAGAGCCAGTGAGATCTCCCCTTGGGAAAGGCTGTTTCCCCCACACTTAGAGATTCCAGGCCCATTTTGGGTGGACTAGAGGAGCCCAGAATGGTTGAGGAGGGAGGTGCACCACAAACAGGAGTGCAGTGTCCCTGCAGAGCTGGGAGGGGAAATCCAGACCCAGCTGAGGTTTAGATGAGCCTGAGATAAGTGTCCAGGACCACTCAGTTATTCTGCTCAGAGATGTGCAAAGCTGAGGCTGCTCTTGCCTACAGATGGGTTTTTGGCTGTTGAATTCAGTGTCGTGACTGTTACTTGGAATAGTCACAGGGAATAACCTGATGTGAATATGGGAAATCCACACTAATACTGTCACTATGCCTCTAAATCACTGGTTCTTCATGTCTTGCTTCCCTCACAAGGCTTTGGGAAATGTTTATGGGATCCTTTGAGGTCTCTGGCAGGAGGGCAGTAAGGCTGTCCCAGTGTTAACCTGCTCCTGCTCCTGGGTCTTAGCAAGGGACTCATCCCACCTGCATGAGGTGTTCAGAGGAATGTCTGGTGCTCTCCAGAAGTACCAGTTTCTCTTCCTTCACTATAAATAGGACCAAAAGTTTAGATTTAGATGGGTGGTGTTACTTATGTGAGAAGAATTTTATCTATATCATCTGAACATGATGACTGTAAAAGTAAAAACTCCTCTATTTTAGAATGTGAGGAAGCCTTTTTGCATCTAGACACAGAATAACATGTTACTGTCTTAAAATTTTTTTAAGGGGGAAAAATATTGGGATGGGGGAGGTCCCAAGTTCTCATTTAACATAATCTGGGGGGGGGAAAGGGAAATGGCCCTGATCATTGCCATACCCTGAATGAGGCTGTGTTCCACTGAGCCCAGCAGAATTCCTTGCCTGTGCATTTGGCTTGGGCAGATGGTGGTTGCTTGTCCAGTGGAGATAACGTAGAGATAAAGCCCCAAATCATGGTAAGGGTTTGCAGGTCCAAGCCCCTGGTTTTTGGGCAAAATGCTATTGAGTGCTGTACCTGCTCTGGTGTTCCAGAGAGGTTTGAAAAAAAAAGTATTTTTGTTTACATTTGCTTTGATGCCATTTTTACTTAGTCTTTTTTATTTCCCATGATTTTTGTTTTCCTACAGTGTGGCTGACAAGCCTAAAAAGCAGCAGAAGAGCCAGGAAATGTGCCCCAAACTCTGCATTAGGTGTGGAACCAGTTTCAATGTCTCCTTTTGTGCCCTCAGTGTGCTAGTGCACCAGGTTTTCTGGTGCACAGGTTTCTCTGGTTTAGGCCACTGGGCCTTGTGAACCTGTCCTAGGCAACTGGTGGTGGCTGAGGTGTCCCAGTGTCACCAGCCAGTAAAGACCACGGTTGTACAAAACAGTTCAGACTGAGCTGGGCGGGTCTCTCCTCCCATCACCAGTCGGGGGAATGGCTTCAAAGTGGAACAGAGTAGGTTCAGATGGGATATTAGGAAGGAATTCTTCCCCGTGAGCATGGGGAGGTCCCAGCACAGGGTGCCCAGAGAAGCTGTGGCTGCCCCATCCCTGGAAGTGTCCAAGGCCAAATTGGATGGGGCTTGGAGCAACCTGGGATAGTGGAGGGTGTTCCTTTCACTAGGGGTTGGAACTGGGTGATCCTTAAGGTCCCTTCCAACCCCAACCATTCTCTGATGGTTCTGTGGCTTCAGCAGATGATGTTGGCAGTGTTCACATTGAGATGCTGCTGATGTTCTGAGCCCCAAATGTCTGAGTAACCTCAGTGATTCCCTGCTGGGCTACATGGAACTCACAGAGGGAAGCAGATGCACTCAGCTGTTTAAGGGTAGGGGATATTGGGAATCTTGTAGGAAGGGTCAGGACTATCCATGAAACCAACACAGTTTTGTCCATTAGGATCTACATCAGTGGGAACGAGCATGAAGGATGGGGAGAAGGTTTAGGAAACCTGTGCTTGAAAATATTCCCGTTATTGACAGTGCTCTGTTGGAGATGGAGCGTGATACACCTGCTACCTCCCAAGGATGATTTCTGACACCTTCCCCCTTAGCTTGGGAGTCTTTCAGGTGTTTTATCCTGTCCTGCCATATCCTGACATAAAATAAACAACACAAACATCTTTAGCTTTGTTCTTAACACCTAGAGAACATGATGTTACCTCCTTCCACGTTTGCATTTTTAATTTTTAGGCTGTAGTTCGAGGTTCATTTCCTTCAGCAGCACTGCCAGCACTGCTCATTCCCAATCCTTACGCAAATCTGTGCCCATATTCCTGTTCATGTGGCATCACAATAAGAGATTGTTAAAGTAGCTGTGTTATCTTGCTAGTAGCTGGCAGGTTTACAGGGAAATGGATGAGGCCTTGCTGATGTTTTTAAATACAAACAGGGAGCAGGTTACCCCAGCAATACATGTGATGAAGACATAAAGATAAAATTGCCCCTGAATTACCTTTTTTGTCTGATTTTCCTGATATTGAGGGTAGTAGAAAATCACTTATTACTCAGGAACTTAAGTGAATTCTGAATGTAGGTTTCTGTTGAGTCTGTAAGAACTGTTTCCAGGGTTAGCTTCAGAGCTTATTAGCAGAGTGTCAAGCCCTGTCCGCCTTTCCCCTCTGCGCCTCTCATTATCTCAGCTGCTTCCTCTGAAAGCTTTGCAGACTCACCTGCCCCATACCTCTGAGTGGGATGTTCTGCAGCTTCTGACTGGTCCCATATTTCCTCCTCCCCATACAGGCAAAAAAAAACTCACCAGGGCAAAAGCCTTGGGATGTTTTTAAAGAGAAGGAGGAGGGGAATCTTGGAGTTAAGCGCAGGGGGTGGGTCTATAGAGCAGATATTTTCCATGAGCTGTTTGTGTCAGGATCAGGGAAGGCTTTGAAAGCAAGAGCTAGTGGTGCTTTTGCAGGTGTGGGCTTGTCCTGCAGAGCTGTGGGGTCAGAAGCCCCCACTCACCCCCATTGTCCCTTAGGGATCCGTTGGTTAGCACTGGCTACGAGTGCTGAGACGTGAAGGGAGAATGTTTTGTGTGTTAGTGAGGACACTCAAAAGCTGCAAATCAGACACAAGACCCTGAGGCCTAAATTTGGGGGTTACAGAAAGATCTTTTGGGTTACCTTGAAATCCCATGATAGCAGCACTTGTATCTTAAATCCTGATGACTCAGATGACTCCAGGCTCTCTCCTGTACCAGAAGCTGGTATCAAGGCAGTTCAGCTGAGGAAAAACACTGAAGTGAAGAGGGTTAGAAAACAGCTGTGTGGTCGGGTTTGAGCTGCACAGGCATTTTCCCCAGTCCTTGATACGTTAGACCTGTCCCATATAAAATCATTGTCAGCACACGTGAACACTGTGCACTATAAAGCATTTGCAGATTTTACCCTGCCAGATGACAGCATTTTGTAAGAGAACTAAAATTAAGTATTTTTAACTAGCTATAGTGTAGAGATTATAAAAAAAAAAGAAGTTGTATTACAAATTCTGATTATTTCTAGCGGGTAAGACACAGTTAGATCTCCACAGATAGCCCAGAAATTCCATACATGTTTCTATCAGGGCATTTATATGGCCAGTGCTGAAGGGGGAGGTTGCATTGCTCTTGGTTCACTGATTGCTGGAATGTTTGGATTGCCCTGTTGGAGCAAAGCTGTGGTACTGCCCTCCTGCATAAGAGCTAAGTAGCCTCCCTACTCTCCCTAGTTGCCTGCTTAGAGAGAAGTTCAGTTTATTTTTCCTCTCCTAATTTTATTTTCCGCACACTGTTTCACTGTAAGGTCCCGCTCCCCAAACGTGTCGAGCTCCCCTCTTTATCCCAGGCAGATCCTGAGGATTAAACTAAAGCTCAATATTTACCCTTCTAGTGGGGGGCAGAACATTTATTCTCCTTAATGTTTCTTCTGGGTTTTGAAGCAGTTCTGAAGTAAGAATAATTGAGGAATGATCTCGTGTTCTTTTCCGTGAGCGTCTCGGCTGAGCGAATTCATGCGGTTCTCAATTTCGCATTAGGTCAGCGTTTGTTCGGGGAGACAATCCTAGGGCTGACACAAGGCTCTGTCTCAGACCTGCTGGCTCGCCCCAAGCCCTGGCACAAGCTGAGTCTGAAGGGAAGGGAACCCTTTGTCCGCATGCAGCTGTGGCTCAACGATCCCAACAACGTGGAGAAGCTGATGGATATGAAGCGCATGGAGAAAAAAGGTAACTGGTAGCAGAGTGCTGACTCACGCCTTCCGCTCTTCCCAACATCAGCCTGGCTTTTATAACCCTCCATAAATAGTGGAGAGGCAGCATTGATCCAGTGGTATGAGGGTTATGCAAAAGGACTTCATGACAGCTTTTTTGGAGCTTTTATTCGATGCTTGCTCGAGCAGATACATCTCAAAATAAAAAGAAAACAAACACACAACAAAAAGCCAAACCCTAAATATTCACCAGCTGCTGGGGAGTCATTGCTGTTTTCTCCTATAGATTAATTGCTGAGGCCCTGGTGTATCACTGATAACTTGCCTTACCAAATGAAAAATGTGAGTTTGGGAGCTGGCTTTGGGTTATTAGTTAATAGTGCTGCAGCTGGTCACAGATGTTGGGCTGGAAGAACTGTGCATTGGTTCCTGGGAGAGCTCCTTGCCAGTCCTGCACTGATGGTTGCTGGGAGGAGAGAAAAATGCAGCCTTTATAAAAGGGTATTGGAGAATAATGATATTTGTAGCCTTTATAGGGAGGGAGAAGGTGATTGTGTTAATACCATAAAATTTGTGTGTTATGCTCACATCAAACAGAGTCACGGGGATGGACCTGTGAGTGATCTGAGTTGTTATTGGGTATCTTAGTAGGGAGTACATCCTGCAAATTTATCCAAATCTCTCCATTTTAAATTCATCACTAAAACCCTGTGGTTATTCAGAGCCCTTTTTTTAATATGTTCGTGTGATTTTACAAGAGAGACTCGTGGGCTGCCATTATCAGCAGTTAACTAATTAATGATATATACATCTCTGGAGCTACCCCTTAATGATATTAGCACAGACATCATTAATCGTGTACACTGAAAGCTCTGCTGTTGACTGATGTTCTGAAAGCATTTACACATTTGATCAAGAACTTGGTGATTATATTTAAAATTGCAGTGAGGGAGCTTCTGGGAAAATTATAGTCTTGCAGGCTTTTAAGAAGAAATTCAAACCCTTGTCACAGTAACCAGTATAATATAAAGCAGTGTAGTATCTTAGCACAACTTGTGTATGATCTTCCATGGGGAGTAAAATCCACTTGGGTTTCCCTCTTACAACTGTAAACCAAAGGGAATCATGAGGGGTTTTGCTGTATTAGAAACATGGCAGAAATAAAATTGTCAACTAGCTGGATTTTTATAGCCTCACAGAGAATATTGCCCATAATGCAGGAAAATAAAATAAAAATAATTTAAAAGTAGTACTGACAATATCCTTTCTAAACTATTTTCTAAACTGGATTGTTATCAACTAGTGAGCGATACATATGGTCTGTAGATGGCACCTGAATAGAGATAAGGCCATAAATCATTGAGACTCTGCACTGAGCTCCTGAACTGTGCAAGTGCTGTCCTCAGAGCAGAGCAGTCTAAAGTGAATTCAACCCTGTATTTTCTGCAGAATCCTTTCATGCAGGTAAGGATCCTGTGATTTAACCTTTTAAATTGCTCCAGAGCCACATTAAGAATTTAACTTTCCCTTCAGCTAATGTCAGTTAAAGAACAATGTGACTGGGTCTGCTTCCAGTGAAACATTATTATCAATTATTTCTCTGCCACATTTTATTAAGGGAGTAAATTAATAATTATGATAAAGGTGAGCTGCATATCTCCTTTTTTTTCCTGTTCTGTCGGTGTGAAGTTTGTGCTATAAATGTCCATTTTAAGAGGTTCTGAAAATTTGAAGTGTACATTAACCAACCTCTTTGGAGGGAGCTGGGGGTTCATGCTCACCGGGCTGAGACATTCTGCACACCTTTCCTGCCTTGGAAGGGTTCATTCCTCTCATAACTTCCAGGGTGTTGGGCTGCTGGAGCATCACACTCCTCACAGAACAGCACTGCTGTCAGTAGAAAATTGAATTCCCTTTATTTCCCCATTATTTCACTTTTTAATAATCTTGTTCAATACCACATAAGATAAAAATTATATTAAAAGGGGCTCTCTTTTATCTCAGTGGGCAGCTGTGCAATGCTGTCTGTGGCATCTGTAGCTGGGCACATGCTGGGGAGTCTTCCCAGTTGGACATGCAGATGCTGGGGGGGAAAGGTGTAACTCAGTCAGTCTCAGACCCAGATCCAGACCTTTGCCCAGAGTACATCTGAGTTTCCTTTTTCTTCATATGTCTCCTGAGAAGTGGAGACTGGTCACAGACAAAAATCAAACTTCTCCAAAAATAAAGTGTGTTTGCAACTTGGATTCCAGTTTGAGCCTTGCTGTCACTGCAAATGTGCTGAATGATCTCCTTATGTTGTCTACACGCAGCACATATGTTTAAAAATAAAAATTAAAATGGAAAAAGCTTTTAAAAATGTCATCTAACTTTCCAGAGACCAGCATTAAAGCCTGAAGTCTGAGTCCTAGTTCTGCCTTTGGCCCAGTGGAAATTCATCCTGATAATAGATTATCCTCCAGAAAACAATTGCTCTGACAGAACAGTGGGACATCCTCCTCTTTATTTGTATTTTAATGAAATAATGTGCTTTTATATAATTTGTTCCGTTCACATGAGAGCAACCCAGCTCAGCCAGTGCACCTTTTGTGATCCCAGTGTGAGGTTACAGGCACAGAGGAAGGAATGACATTTTTCCCAAGCTCTCACAGCTCCGGGCTGTCCTTTGCTGTTGAAGACAGGAGCTCTGCCCTGCCAGAAATCCCATCCTTTGGAGAGCAGACAAAGGGAGATCTGGCCCATCCTGATCATCCCTGGGTGTCTCATGCTGACTCAATCATCTGACCAAATTCCAGAAACTCCAGTTAGAGGCGGTCTGAGCACCTTTCACATCTTCCATGCCAGGTTCTGTTTTGTCTCTTGGCCTCCTTGAAGCTGCTGCCCATTGCTGAGGTGATGGATGTTGTCCTCCAGCCTCTTGGTTCTGCTGTACAAGGAAACAAGGCAGCCTTGTCTGTAGTTTGCATGTCAATGCAAGTTGGAAATAACACCCAGGAAGGAGTTTTGAGATTAAAGACTTTACAGAAATATGAGATTATCTTTCTGGAATGATTAATTCCATGGTTGAAGGTTGTAACAGTTCCTTGAAGGCTACAAAAATAAGGCCAATGGGTCACCATGAAATAATGCAGATTTTTTGCAGTTTTACCTCTGGTTGGAACAACTTAAATAGGTGGATTTTTAAAGGAAAATTATTTTTTAAAAAAACCTTTGTTTTTTATGGTTATTTCAAACGTGTGCGGGGCTGTATCACATCAGAGTGATGGATCACAAGCAGCTCACATTGTGTTCCATATCAGTGATCTTACACAGTAGGCAATCCACAGGTAATCTGTCATGTTCAGGAAAAACAAAATGTGGGCCATGCAGATACCCCCAAAGGTTACAGAGTGTGTTCAGAATTCACTTCCATGATAGTAAAGCCACAGTGCCAAAGGTCCCACAGGAGGCACCATGGAGAGGGCAGGGTGCTGGAACCCACTGGAGCCAGAAAACCTGGCCAGTCCTGGAGGGAGCCCTGCCAGGAGACGTTGGCTGGGCTTTGAACACTGCAGTTTATTTGATTGCAGTGAATTTTTATTCTTTGTGCAACCTCAGCCTGAAGGCAGAGCTGTGGGGACAGAAAAATTGAATTTTTGAAGAACTTGGTTGCTGACCAGTGTGACTGGCCCCACATTGGTCCCTGGCACCAGCCAGAGCTCCTGGCTCCTGGAGATTTAATGCCTCCTGGATTGATGTCAGGCTGGTGTAATCTGGAACTTAATAGCCGAGGTTATCAAATTGCAGCTCTTGAATATATAAACTCTTAAATATCTAGAAGGTATTTAACAGGCCATTAAATATTTATTGACAAGATTCATCTGTATTTGCTGTTTTCAGCCCTCTCATTAGCAATGCTTGTGCGTGATACTGCCAGGTGCAGTAAATCCCACCTCTCCATGCCCGGTGTAAATCAATCAAGTCAGTGACAGCCTTTGCTGGGTCTCCTTCCTTGCGGAATTCGCCAGGATAATTCACTCCCAGTCAGGGAGGAAGGTCAGTGGCAGGATCACAGGCTCCTGCCATCAGCCTCACCGAGCCCATCAGCGCAGGGAGAGCTTTCTTAAAAGTGTCTGTTTTGGAAGGAGCTTTGTGTAGGGGAGGAGGGTGCTGGGGGCTGGTTTTCTTTCATAACCTGTCACGGCCACAGCAAAGAGCTGTAGGGAAAGGCAGCAAACACCTGATGGGTTGTTCAGCCCATCGCTGGGATCTCTGGGCTCCAGGCGCCATCGTGTGTTGGAGATGGCTTGGGAATGCTGCAGCTCCACTTCCACAGGCATATTTTCCTTAGTGTCAGAGAGATCTCCGTGTACACCTGAAGTGTTTTAACCACCAAACGCCTTTCAGTCAAAATGAAGCACAACTGTCCCAATCAGGGCCTTATGTGGGAGTTCACTCCTCCTGAAGGGGTGAATCCGAAATGAGTCGTGTGAACTGAACCCTGTCATTTGTGTCCCACGTTCACTGTAAAGGCAGAAAACTCTGGCAGGTTTCCAGCTGATTTACCCTCTTTTCTTCTCTTTCTGCCTCTTGCATCCTCCCTGCATTTGGTCTCTGGTGGTGCCCCATCCTTCCTATCCCCTCCCAGCAGCCCATCCCTGCATCTCCCACCTGCCATCTCCGTGTCTATCCCTCAGCTCGTGCATCCATTGATTTTGCATTTGTATTCAGCCGGGGCTGATCCAATGTGCTTCTTTTCCAGCCTACATGAAACGGCGGCACAGCTCCGTCAGCGACAGCCAGTCCTGTGAGTCCTCATCCACTGGCATCGACTACAGCCAGGGCGCCAGCCCCCAGCCCCAGCACCAGCTCAAGAAGCCCCGGGTGGTGCTGGCACCGGAGGAGAAAGAAGCTCTCAAACGAGCCTACCAGCAAAAGCCATACCCATCACCAAAAACCATTGAGGAACTCGCCACGCAGCTCAACTTGAAAACCAGCACCGTGATCAACTGGTTCCACAATTACAGGTGCGTGGCCTCCCGGGAGCCCTGCCCCTGAGGGGTGTGTTGGCTTGGCTTTGGCAGGGTGCAGCTCTGCCTCAGCAGACTGTGTCGGGTGGTTGTACAAAACGCACAGCTTTGACAGCAGGGAGGTTCTCACTAACACAGTGCTAATGCTCCAGACTAATTTTAAGTCATCCCTGAGGAGCTGCAATATTCACATATTGATGTAAGTAGTGCTTTTAAACAGAAAGTCTGGCTGTTGGGGTGGGCGTGGATGTCGAGATGTCCACTGATGAATATTTATAAACCTGCTGCAGCAAGCCAGGCTGCTCTGTCTGACTCACATGTGCACACACACAGACACGTGGCGGGGTGTGTGGTGGGTGTTGTCCCTGGGTCACTGGGTGGGGGGTACTTAGAAATGTCCTTTACTGGATGGTATCAGAATTGCCCTGCTTTCATTGTGTCATTTTCCTGCATCAGAACAAAAAGAGGATTTTCTTTTAGGCCTTGAGTCACCAAGCTCTGAAAATAGGCACAGTGTTTGTGTTGTGTTTCTGGGAAGCTTTGTGGAGTTCTGAAGGACAGAGAACCAATAACCCTGAAGTCAGATGTGGCCACAGAGAGGGACTTCTTACAAGGGCATGGAGTGCCAAGACAAGGGGGGACAGCTTTAAACAGACAGAGGGCAGGGTTAGATGGGATATTAGGAAGAAATTCTTCCCTGTGGGGGTGGTGAGGCCCTGGCGCAGGGTGCCCAGAGAAGTTTGGCTGCCCCGTCCCTGGAAGTGTCCAAGGCCAGGTTGGACAGGGCTTGGAGCAACCTGGGATAGTAGGAGGTGTCCCTGCCCATGGCAGGGGGTGGAACCAGATGAGCTTTAAGGTCCCTTCCAAACCATTTCATAATTCTGTGATTTATTTCGTTGTTATGGTTAAATCATCGAGTCCCACTGAAATAAGATGTTGGTCTGTTCAGTTCCTTTTTCATTTGAGGAGGTACCTTCTCCACATTTGAACCCCTGAAGCAGGTTTTGGCCTAGAGACAGCGATAAAAAGAGACAAGGCTGGAAGAGCAAATAAGAATTATAAGGATTTGAATAAACATATTATCAACTGTGCTTGGGATTGGGAATCCTAATTAATGCGGCAGACTTTTCTCCAAGAAATTTGTGCTAATGAATATTGAACAGGTACAGTTAAGCTACCAGATTTAATACTATTCTGCTCCTTCACTCAGAGCCAGTAATGTTCCTAATTAGTCCAGATTGCTAAACTTGTTTGTTTTTAAAAACTGCTAACATTTAAAGGGTAGTTTTTCACTTTGGCCCTTCTCAGCTTTTACCAGGGAAGTTGCTGAAGCAAAAGCAGCAGAGTTTAATGAACTGTCTCAGAAATACTGTGCACAATAGTTAAATAATGTTTATAGTAAACAATACAAAATTTTAAAAAAAACCCCTAGTAATCATATTTACACTGAATTTCACTGCCTTGAATTCAGTACAGATGCAGCCTCTTTCCACCGCTCAGAGTTCTCCAAACGCAGGCCTCTTCCAATTCCCACTTCCAGGCAATTATACACAAGTTGGAGGGATGCCTATGAAAATATGTTCCCTTCGGCCTGACAGCAAAATGTGCTGTTCTCACTTGGGCAGACGAGCGCGGGAGCGCTGGTGGCAGGTGTCACCTCCCTCATTAGCACGAGATCTCTGCCTGGGCGTGCGGCGAGAAGGCGCCGCAGACCCGCGGGCATCGGCGGGTTCAGCCCCACCTTCCCGAGGAGTAGGTGCTGACAGCTGGACACAAAATAAAACCCGACAAACTGGGGGCTGGGGGCTGGGGGTAGCACAAGGCTGAGCATTGAGTGATCTGGGCCTGCTCCCAGATGTGCTGCTGGGACTCCAGGGCTTTCAAAAGCTGTTTCAAGCCTGTTTGGAGCCCTGTGTGCTCTGAGCACTGAAAAATCAAAACACAAACCTGGTTTTTTTCCCCTTGACAATAACTTTCTTAGCTGTCATGCATGAATTTCTCTTGAATCATTTGTAGGATGTTGCAGAAGAGGGACAGGTTCCATGTTATGTGAGGGGAAGAGGGTCTGACTGTTCTGCAGCTCATATGTTACAAGAAATGGGTGGTCTTTCTGTCTTCTCCAGACCACACTTAACTTTATTTATCTCTTTTAGACTCTCCCTCAGCCATTTCTTGTCCAAACTGAGGAGTTTTTATACAGAAGCAGTTCCACTCTCAGACCATCTGCTTGTGCTTTAATACTAATTTTTCCTTAAAGTAGCTTCAGATAAAGGAGGGCACAGATTTGGACAAGTTTGTCTTGCTGTCTCTTGGGAATTGTGTTGCAGTGATGTTTTTCCTTTTGAATTCAGCCCAAATCTCACTTTCCAAAGGTGGTTGCTGCAGCAGGATCTACCTTTATATCCACCAGATGGAAAGTCAGCATTAGCATTTCTTTCCTGCAGCAAAAAGAAATGCTGAAAAAAATATCATCAGCAGGCAAAGAAATAATTCACTTCAGAATATAAATGGGTATAAAGGATTCTGACATGTCTGCAAACTTCTCCAAGTCTATGGCTTTGCATTCATACCAGTCCCAGGGCTCTCAGAATATACAATAAATACCCCTTGCTGTGCACTGGTGAAGCACATACAGGACACATCACAGTTTGAGGCTCTGATGTCTAAAGAATGGTACAAAATAGCAGGAGGCAGGAATTTCTATCCCACATCTCCTGTGGAAACTGACACTTAAACTCAGTAAGGCCACAGAGATGATACTACAAATGTATCAGGAATGAAACCAGACTTTCTGGAATTGTAATCCAGCACTCTTGGACCCTGAATTCTGAGTGTGTTTTTCAGTGAACTCCATGTTGTGCTGCTCTTGGTGTTGCGGGAAGGCTTGTCCAGGGAGCTGCAGCAAACACCCAAGAGATCTCTGATGTTCTGAGTTCCACTGGTGAAAGCCAACAGGGCGTGTAGATGTCAAGGCCAACACCTTCCCCAGCTGGAATGCTCTCTGGAATTCTCTAGCTGCTGTCACCAGTTCTTCTTTACCATAAGGATTTAATTACTGTGTTAATCGGGAGCCCGACCACATTCCAGAAGCAATATACTGGGTGTGAATTCCAGGGATTTCCACAGACGTGGGTTTGCTCTGGTCAGATTCTCAGCAAGGATGTCATTGTTCAGTACCTGCTAGAGCTGAGGTATGCAGACACAGAGCTCTTAGCAGCCTCCTCTCCTGACCAGGGGAGTGTTACAGAAGCACCATGTTCTGGATCAATGTCCATGCAGGGAGATTTTAGGCAAAAATAGAGCCTGATAATCAATGTTGCAGGATTCGTGCAGATCATGGTAAGAGAAAATTAATGTTAGCACCTGTTAGGTGAATAATATTCTCCTAGGGAAAATTACAGACCCCCTAAATCCTTCAAAAGTGTGGAGTCAGCGAGTACTGCTGAAATACTCTGTTGCATTTCAAGTAAGTCAATAAGATCATTAGCTTCAAAAGCAGTATTCAGGTGGTGTTCTGCATTTAGCCAAATGTTTTTCCATTGTGTGCTGTCTTCCATAGCAGAGTTAAGGAAAAATAGAAAATCCTTACAGCCATCAGCACTGGGGCTGCGTTTCATTGTGGTCTGCAGGCCCCTTGGCAGTTCCCTGTGGCTGAAACCAAGAGTTTTTTATCTTCACTCTCTCTGAAAGATACTAAGTTTTGGCAAACTTTCACCAGGCCTGTGGTCCCATCCCTGACCCCGGATCATCGAGGCTCCCTCTTGGTTATAAATTAGGACTTAAATGGTGTTCATCATTTCTCCCGTGGATGCAGCAGGACACAGAAGGGGTTAACCCAGACCCTAAGGTTTTTCCATAAACTTTTCTGTACTTGTGAGGGTTTTTGGGAACTCCTAAGCAGAGAAGGAAGAGGGAGGAAGGCCTGAGTTAAGTGGCAGGGGTGGTGTGTTTGGGGTATTCTTGCACTCCAGGCAATTCTACCCACATATGGAGTGCAGTCATTCCCATGGAATGCACTGCTTGACTTGTCACTATTCATGTTCAGAAATTGATTTATTAAATAAAAAATGAGGCAAAAGTCAGACTAGCTCATAGACTGGCAGCCTGTCACAGGCTGGGCTTCCTCACAGCACTTTCAACACAGTAGGCTTGGTTTCATCTTTATTTCTCCTCGCTGTCCAGGAGAACACCAGGGAGCTTGTCCAGCTTTGTCCCAGTTTATCTTTTGTTTAGGCAGACTGGCTCATTTCTAGTAGAAATCTGAATTGTTTGTGTTTACGATCCACTTTATTCTAGATTTCCTAGAAGTGTATTCATATTTTTTGTTAAAAATACGAACTTCTCACCAGGGTAGTGGTGGACTCACCATCCCTGGAAGCAGTCAAACAATGAGTCGATGCAACACTTGGCCAGTAGGGTTTGGTGGTACTTGGTTGGAAATCAGACTCGATGATCTCAGTAGTCTCTTCCAGCCTGAATGATTCCACTAAAGACCATCTTTAGTGGCATGGAAAGGGCATTTTTAGTGAAGGTGTGCATCTCCTTTTGGCCCTGGCAGACTCACATCCCTCTCCTCTGTCTCGTAGGTCCCGCATCCGCCGGGAGCTGTTCATCGAGGAGATCCAAGCCGGGAGCCAGAGCCAGGGCGGGTCGAGCGACTCCCCTTCGGCCAGAAGCAGCAGGGCGGCCCACAGCTCCGAGGGGGACAGCTGCGACGGCGTGGACGCGGAGGGCCCTCCCGACGGGAAGCCGAGCGGCCCGGAGGCGGACGAGTTCAGCAGTGCGGCCGCCAAGTCTCAGGGAGGGCCCGCCGAGCCGGCTTTCGAGGCGGGGGAAGAGGCACTGCGAGGCGCCAGGCCTTCGGAGAAAGCGGAGCCGGAGAGCCTGGAGGACACCGACGACGAGGGCCGGCTCAGAGCGCCGCGCCAGAGCTCCCCGCCGGCACCGCAGCGCCCGGGAGATGCTCTGGAGACACTGCCAAACTCTGCCACGGAAGGGGATGCCTCTACCTCAGCTGCCTCCACCTCAGTCCTTACGGGGGAGAGCTCCTACAAGTCAAAAGAAAGTTCAGAGAAAATCTCCAGTGTGCCAAGTACGAGCTCGACGCCGGCCGCAGGCTCGCAGAAAGCCAACTCTCTCCAGAGCTTGTTCGGCTTCTCGGAGGCGGCGAGCTCCAGGAACACGCGAGACAGCTCCCTGAGGAAAAAGAAAGCGGCCAACTTGAACAACATCATCCACCGCTTGGAGAAGGCCGCGAGTCGGGAAGAGGCCGTCGAGTGGGAGTTTTGAGATTAAACTGGCCCAACTCGGGAGAGCTGGGAAGTCAAACTGGACCTCTACTGGTTTTATTGTGTTCGCACTTAACCGCCCTGCGGGCCACAGGGCAAAAACGCCATAGGCCAAGGTGCATATAGAAATCAAAAAAAGGAGCGTTAAGCCCAATTTATGTTTGTGTTTTCGAGGAAGAAAACTGAAATGTGTAGTCAAGCTTTTTTGTACCCTGAAGTGTTTTTATTATTGCCCTAAGTGATTTCCACAATTTCTGGAATAACTCATACAGCTTTGCCTTGTGCCCTCCTCTTTGGTGTGGGGCTTTAAAAAAATGAAAAACAGGAAAAAAAAAAAAACTAAAAAAAAAATCTTAAAAAAAAAATCAAACCCACATATTAAAAGGGGGCTTTTTATCTGCCATCTAATGGCTACAGAGCGATAATACACTATTATCTTCTTAAACCAGGAAAAAAGGGGAGATTTTTCAAGAAAAAGAAAAAAAAAGAAAGTTTTTTGTAGCTGTTCAGTTGCCACTAAGAGATTGCACAGTCAACCGACTCTAAACACACTAGTTTGGATTCCTACATATTTTCAAGAAAAGAAAAGAATCTTGTTGTTTGAAACTTTGAATTAAAAAAAAAAAAACACATTTACTCCACATATTTTTTAACAAAACAAAAAAAAAGTCACATCAGGAAAATATCTTAATTTGTGGTAGCTGACTTAGTGTTTTCTTGTAAGTGAAATAGAATATTGACACGTAGTGCACATTGTTTCATAGCTTTAACTGATTCTGGTCTTTTGCAGCCCAGAATTTGTTTAATACACTCCATTTTAGGCCAAATCAGGACAAAAAAAAAAAAATCTGAATCTAGGTATTTTATAATCTGCTTTTTAACCTCTAACCACAGAGCACGCTGATCAGACCTCATATCTGGGAGGTTTAGGAGACAACTTAGAAGCAGCATGTACTTGATCATTTCACTTGGTTCGTAGTGTACAGGATTTCCTTTCAGCAAAGACAGATCGCTCCAAAAACGTTGGCCAGTAACATTTCAGCCTGCTACTTCGGGGCCTAGCCCGTATCCCGAACATTCAGCTTACCTGGAATCCATGGGAATGCAGTTCACGTGTCCGATTGCTGTCACACACCACTAAGAGGGACTGGAGCTGCCGCAGAGCCAGCCCTTTTCCTGCTGTTGGTGGCCATTTACTGACTCTCTTCCCACCACAAGCACTGATTTTAAATACGTTTTAGTTGTGGGAAGCTCCTTTTTTGCATGGATAAAGAGTACATGGCAATGACCAGACGGGCTCTTACCGGGGTGGAAGCAGCCCAAGCTCGAAACCAAAACCTTCGTGCTCCCGAATCCCAGTCCGGCCCGTTCTGCCCTGCAGAAATACAGCCTTTTTCCATTCTTTTATGCACAGGTTAGGGCTGATCAAAGTACAAATCCAATTCTAACTTGTCTCTAACTCCTCCTGTTGTCTATATGTATATGCGTGAGCATAGAGGTGTGTGGAAGGATGTGTGTGCGTGGGTGTGTGCGTGCAATTTTATACGTCTGTGTATTTTCTTACGTACTTGTGCACACATAGAGTGCATTACTGCCACCTTTTTTCAATAAGCTGTTTTATCAGTTATGGCTTCTACAAGTTTGCTAATTTAGACTCCTTTATTGCCATATCTTTAAAACTAACAATAGATGATTTCGGAATATATATATATATATAAATATATATATATATAATTTTTTTTTGCTTATTTATAGGTGCTGTATTTTATTATCTGATTGTTAGGAAGGGATGAAAGGGGGCAAATATTCTTTAGAGGGATAGACTGCCGGCAGTATTGGGTATAATTTACAAGATGTAGTTGTCATACTGTATATTATTGATTGAAGACTTTTTTGACCGTATTGTGTATCATTGAACTTTTGTCTTAGGTCAGCATCTTTTTGATGACACTTTAATGGTGCATTCATTACATCTTAAGTTTAATTAATATTACTTTTCTGATTTTGGGGGAGGGAGGGATGGGGGAGAGGAGTTCCGACTTTAAAGGTATGTTCCCAATATTACACCTCAGTGTGCTTGTATTAATTCATTAGTAGGATTTTTGACTGTAAGATGTGAAACCACATTTCTTGCATGATGTTTTAGAACTTATGTATTTCATTTACAGTCTCTTAACATGCGACAGCAGCACTTAGCGCAACTTTTCACAAATTTAAGAATCAGTACACTAAAATCCATCCTTCTCATGACTAAGGAAAGAAGGCTCTAGGAGGCTGAAAGGCAGGGATTTATTTCCTATTTTCACTGCTAGCAGTTTCAGGATTCCTCCTTGGGTAATTGGGGACTCGTGATACGAAACTAAAGCTGAGGAACAGAGAGAGAGCAACTGCCCCTTTCTGTGATGAGCTGAGGGGACAATTGGCAGTGACAGACACCAGGGTGTGGCAGCACATGCTGGGAGCGCTCCTGGCTTCCCACTGGGGGCGCGGCCAGTCCGTGGGAACTGGGTGAAGCCAAGGGTGACCTCTCTGTACCTGTCCAGTGTCCTGGTTTGACTTCCAAAGCACAGCTCCGTGGATAAATGCACGTCCTGGTAGAAGTACACATACCTTAGTACAAGTCATGACGAGCTGCGTCTCCAGCCAAGAGCAAAACTTCTGCCTGGGAGATGCAGATATTTTCTTAGGTTCTTTTTTTTTTTTTTTCTTTGTTGTTGTTTGGTTCAGGTTGGGTTTTTTAATTAATTCTAGGCAATACAGTTGCCAGTCTGTTCCTACTGTCCTTGTCTGCTGATTTGAGACCCATGTGCTGGATGCAGTCAAGTGGTTACTCTCGGCTTTCTCCATAGTGAGGGGTTTTTTTCTGTTTGATGATTTTATTTTTCTTTTTTTAAGTTAATATTCCCCAAACTGTTCTTGTGCCTGTGTCTATCTGATTGCATTCCATGATGCTTACTGAGAGCTCTGGCTGCATTGTACGACAGCAGAACTGTATTCACAGGTCGCACGCAAATGCAGCACTTAGGGTCAATCTCTCTTCTTAATAAGCAATACGTAAGTGCCTTGAAACATATCTTCTTTTTTTTTTTTTTTTCCCTGTTTATTTTTGTTTTGCTTTTCAGGTTTCCACTAGTTCTTTAGGATTCCTTAGCGTGCGCCCAGTTTTTAATGCTGTAATGATTTTTAAAAAGCATATCTGTAGCTTGCCCTAGAGGAAATCTTTCTTTCATAACACTAACTGTTAATTCTAAGCTCCATTATTCCATTTGAGTCATGTAATTTTGCTGGATAAAGACAGCGTTCAGAAGTCAGAAGTCACTCCATCCTGCCAAGGGTTGTCATTGGGATCTATTATAAAATTAATCAAATAAAATGCTGTCAGTATTTCCTATATTTTTGGCACTTTATTAATGGCTTAGCTCCTTTTGCTGTTTCATATTTAATGATCTGCGTTGAATGTGGATTAGCCTGCTGAGATGCTGTTGGGGTGATCTCCTGCCCAGAGTCACTTTGGGTTCCTTGGTGACCTCCTGGTCCGAGGGCAGGGGCAGAGGAGCACCCTCAGACCTGGAGCTCAGTGATGCTCCTGGGGTTTGTCCCGGTGTTTAGCCAAGGTCACAGCTGCTTTCTGTTCCAGTGGGAAGTAGGATGGATGAGTTGAACTACTGCTGAGGTTCTCGGGTTGGACATGAGTTACCTGCTGGTTTTTCTGGCCAAGCTCCCCCCAGTTTAGGGACTGAACTTACACTGCAGGGTGTGAGCGATAGTTGGGATCAATTTGGAACTCACCCTTGGGAGGAAAATGTGCTTTGGAATAACTTTTTTTTTTTTTTTTTACTTAATTCAAAGGATAAAAAGTTGAAGGAAAAGAAATGCCAAAGAGCAGCACAGTACAGTGGCTGTATCATCCCTTGGGTGCTGATTCCAGGGGAAGGGAATGTGTGACATGGGCTCATCCCTCGTTGCCAGCATTTCTTTTCCTGATGGATAAAAGCACAGGCAGTTTTCAGGAAATTCATCATGCCAGAGTCTGTTTTTCCTGAGGTTCTTTATAAGCATTTTATTTTCTCTCTATTTCCAGTTCCATGCTCTTACCAACGCTGTGCATGAGGGGCCAGGGCTGTTTTAATAGAAATACGTTTATGTTGCAGTTAAATTGTTGGTTTTTCTCTCTGGGTGATTAGGGAAGGAAAAAAGTGCAGTGCTTTTTTTGCTAAAAGCCAGGGAAGAGTATCCCTTGGCGGAAGGGTCATGCAGTGGGATTGTCAATACACTTCCATTTTTGAGGATACAGATTTCAGACAACAGCATTGCACATGTTTATTGGCAGAAATACATTTAATTGCATTTGCTTTTGATACCATAAAATTTGACCATTTTATTTATTCATCTGTAAAACGCCTATAAATAGAGCCATCCTTTAAAGGAACTCATATCAGTGCACTCTGCCCATATCATGAATTAGCAAGTCCTTTAGTTATAAACTCCTTGCTGTAATAGGAAAGATCTGTATTACAGTTAAAAAGAAAAAAGTATGTGCCTTTCTCATTAGCTAAAAGATCTCTGCATTATTTTTACCTAACTGGTTGATATGGGATTGGTGTAGAGCAGGGAGGTCGTGAACACCACAGAATTCTATGCAATATTTTCCAATCCAATTACTTAAAAGTCACTATTTTTCAATCCTTTAACAGGAGAAACAGTAAGTTAGAGAAGTGCATCATTCTGCTGGTAATTCAAACTACAAAGCTGATAAATTGACATAAAATAGGATTGAGGGAAATGTGACAAATTGATGTGATGAAATAATGGAAAATGCTAACAGTGGTTGCAGTCCCCACAAGCACAGCTGCCATCAGAAGTCTGTCATTTCCCATCTTAAAATAAATAATTTCCAATATTCTTAAAGCTTTTATGAATAAGAATGCTCCTGGCAAAAACAGGGCAGGTTAGAAACAGAAAAAAAAAAATCACATTTTGACCATACAGAAATTATGAGAATACACAAAAAAAAAGTGATTGGGTTTGGACACTTTGCACTTGGATCCAAAATGTTTTATTTCAGCTGAAATGCCGCAGTAATCTGTGCCTTTAGCAGGGTTGTGAGAGATCAGTAGCTTGGCAATTTGTGGCAGACTGAAGGTGGAGTGGTGACATTTTTAACCTGCACATGGAGGGCACCATTTTTGCTTCATTTGTGTCTCTTCCTGCAAAGGAGTTCTGAAATTCTCTCTGATTTCCTCTTCACCCAGTGGATGTTCTCTGTCTTCAGCCACCGAGTGTGGCTGAGCTCCTCTTGGAGACTCTCAGGAGGAGAAGAAGGAAAGTTGGTTTTTAGGGGGGGACTGGATTTAACATTCCCTAAAGCTAAGTCAGGGCTTTCCTGTGAGTGTGGGCAGTTTTGGCCCTGGTGTGACTGGCTGGTTGTAGCCTCTTATCCCTAAATTTAACTCACATGGATAAAACATTGGCAAAGCAGGACTGGGTTAACTCCTGTGTTGTTCTGCCCTTCACTTTCTGCTCTGTGAACATCAGTGTTTTCTTTGTGTTGCATATACAATCAACTTTTTTTTTAAATAGAGAATTTAAAAATTCTATACAAAGGAAGGACCTTTCCCCCTCCTCCTCCCCGCCCACCCCCCCAATCAGTTTAAAGTGTGGTTTTAAATTGCAAGGAGAATCACTGGCATGGGAAGTACAAGATCTGAATTTCTTTTCTGATGCAACCTTCTTAGTTCAAAAGGGGTGTAGCAGTCCCTGTCTCCTTCATAAATATTTGAGCTCTAAAATGTAGAAATATAATTTCACCAATTTCTTCTTTCCTCCCCATCTCTTTTATAGGATATATTGACTATGCCATATATAAAGTATAGTTAATAATGGACTTTATAGCAAGAAAAGCCCTTTATGCCATGCCTAGGGACTGATTTGTCCTACATGAGCAGGTCATGGACTATACCCTGCCCTATTAATATGCAAGGATAGAATGGTTTTATGCTCTGAACGTGAAATTTATCCTTTTGGAGAAGATTAGCGTTAGGCCTGTGCACTTAAGTTTTCAAAAAGCCTTAAAAACAGGTGTGGAAGTGGTGCCATCTCTGTCCTCAGGGATGATTTCCCCCCAGCCAAGTGGTACTGTGGCATATTTAATAGCAGTTATTAGTTAAAAGGTCATTTTCCAGTTGAAGAAAGTCATTCATTGAACTCTGTTAGTGAGCCCCTCATCAGCATCCTCTGGTACAATCCAGCTTTTCCCAAGACCTGGGCATCCATATCCATCCCAAAATCCTCAGCTCTCTGTGAAGTCTATGTTTCTACAACTCTTGTGAATGAAAAAAAAAACCCTGATGGGATTCCTGGGCTTCATTTTCACTGCTGTTCACAAACATGTTCTGGCACTAAAGTGCATGAAAAGAAAATGCCTCCTTTTAAAAAATTAGTAAGATTATTGTATTTTTTCCTTGTCCAGCTCTTCTATAAAGGACAATTCTGCCATTATCCAGCTTGCTTTACTCACAGTGGTGTTGGGAGATTTTAGCCACGGTTCTGTAGATTTCCTGTTATTAAAACTGTTCGTTTCATCCCATTATTTCAGTTTCTTTGGATTTTGAACCAGCTGAGTGCAGAGAGCAACTGAATCCTTAACCATAACAACCAGTGCAGGAAACAGTGCAGCACAAGTGATACCCCTGTGATGTCGTGTCTTTGGCTTTCTGTTTGAATTCTAGAGATACTGGTAATACATAGTACAATCTTCATCCAAAGATCCTTGGAAATGGAGATGGAGAGTCATGCCCGGAATTTCCTGCTGTTGTGGTGCCACACCTGATTTTTGCACAGTTCCTGTGTAATTCTGGTGGTGTCACAGCAGCACAGCCTCTCTCTTGACAGCAAGAACGGGAGTTGTGTTCTTTTCTGTCCATGTGGGTAATTAATATGCATTTTTAGGAGTTGTTAAATGTGTCTCTGTGCATCATTCCAGGATGGAAAAGCCCCTCTGTGTATTTAGCATTTGTGTGCTCGGTCTTAATGGTGCAGCAGAATTGCTGCAGCCAAATTTGTGGAATCATTTGGGATGTAGGTGAGCGAGGGCTTAAAACCAATATGTATTTTAATGGGCAGAGGATGCCATTCCCCACTTGTCAGATCCACTCCCTGCTGTAAAGAGGGGATTAGCCACTGGAGAGACCAGGCTGCTGGAGATGCATGGGTTTAACTAATGAGGACAGGGAAGATCATGCTCAGAATACATTAAAATGATCCCAAGGGTCTGAGATGTGCAAGAGCCAAGGAATTGGAAAGGAGGGGTCAAACCTTGCCTTCAGGTTTGGCTTCCTGCAGGAAGTTAACATCCCAGATATTTGCACACATGTTGTGCACTCCCTTTATCAGTGTACAGTGGGAAGGTGGACAGTACAGACATATTTAAAACAATCACAAAACCAGGTGATGAAGTAAATTCAAGCCAAGTATGGAATTCAAGCAGCTCAGCCTTGCTCTCCCTTAGCTGAAAATTGAAGTATTTGTAGGAATGAGGTAGAAATTTTCTGTTAGGCAGCTCCTCTTGGAAGGCGAGTGTCTGTGCTTTCAGGAGAATAAATAAAACTTGGCACTTGACTTGCTCTGAAGTACAATCTTGTCTCCAAGTAACTAGGAAAAATATTTTTGCAATCAGTCTTTCAATCAGACTTCTCTCTGGCTTTTATTAGCTTGTGTTGGACCCTTTGTGCTATTTGATGTGTTATTTATATGTGGGTAAGTTATTACTAGCTTTAAAAGTGTTTCCAAAGTACCTGGTTACCTCTGGATGCTGGTACAGGTGATGCAGGGAGTACTTGAGCATCTGGTTTGGAAAGGAAGAGCGTGGGGAACAAGCAAGGTCACATCTGTATTGTACTTTTCCTTGATTAGGGCTTCCATTTCCTTCTCACCTTCTCTTGAGAGATGGAGTTCATGGATCTTTTCTTTTTTTATTGTGGGGGAAAGATATTAGTCAAGCTCGAAATGCTTTTATTTTCACTCAATAGGTTTATCATCAAAATCCTTTATGTTGCCACATTTCCCATTAAGTCTTTAGGTTTTGCTTCCTGAAATTTCCTCTTTCACTTTCTCTACTTGGAAAGCTATGTGCCTTATTTCCTAATCTCTTCGTGGAGAATAATCTAAAGCACAGTGATCTGGCTTGCAGCATTCCCAGCCGCTTTTCCTTTTTTTTGGGGGGGGGAGCAAACACTGATGGAGCATCCCAGTGTCCCAACACTGGAACGTGCTCGGCTGCCGAGCACGCCCAGCACTGTGTGAGGAGTCTTTGTGCAATAGAAACTCTGGTTCCGTGTCTGGGGGGTTCCTGTCCCACAGCCAGCAAGGGTGAGCTCTGCTTCCAGAGAATTCAGATTCCTGGGGGAAAAAAAACCCCACATCCCTGTGGGTTAGTTCCAGCAGCTCTTGGGATGGGACTCAGCCATCACCCAGCAGTTGATGCTCGTCGGGCTCAGTCTCACCCCGTGCACTCGTAGGTCTGTGAGTGTGCAGGAAACCCCCATGGGTTTCAAACAAGGCAGTTGTGTGTCCCTGTGTGCCATCAGTCACACCTGCTGTCCCCATTCCCATGCCCAGGGCCGTGCTGGCTCTGGGTGGTGAGGCACTGTCGGGTCATTCCAGTCTGGATTTGGTTTTGTACAGAACAGGCTCTCCCTCCCCCGGTACCCTCAGCCCTCCTTTCCCGAGCTTGCTCTCTCTACAGCATCATCAGGTGAAATACACAGAGGTGGTTTGTGATTAGGACAACAATCTCATATTTCCTATTTATGAGGTTAATTTTTAACAGTTTCTTTTTTGTCGAGGTTTGTTTTTTTGTTGGATATGAACACAACAGGAGTATTTACATATCATTGGTTTGGGTTGGAAGGGACCTTAAAGCTTATCCCATTCCAACCCCCTGCCGTGGGCAGGGACACCTCCCACTAGACCAGGTTGCTGTCCCCTAAATGGATGTTGGAGAAAGCTTGGGATATCCTAGAGATGCAGCAGGTGGTGTTGGCTCGTAGTATCCTTATCATTGTGCCCCTGTTGTATTTTCTAGAGCAATCATTTTTTTTTTTAAGAAAAAAAAAAAGTATTTTATCTAAATGCCTAATAAATAATATTATTTAAATAGTTTTTAAAATAATTTAGGACTGAGAATAAGAAGCCTCAGTTGAGAGAGAAGAGACTTAAAATATACAGAGAGAGAAAATACCCTGAGCCTCCTAGAGCCTCTACTGAGAATTTGCTGAAGACGCAGAGCCCCTGGTCAGAACACATTGCAATTAACTCATGAGTGTTCATTTAAAATGAGAGACTGGTTTCCTGTGATGTTCATCTTTGTTGGCATATGTTTGACTTTCTGAATCCAGAGCTGACTTCCTTCTCATTCAAAAGTTGGTCAAGGAAAAAAAAAAAGAGAAAAAAAAAAAAAAAAAGAAAAATAATAATTCACCTTGTGCAGCAGCAACTTTTCCTGGTGTGAGCTCTGCAAATCCACGTTGTGCATTGATCTGTGGCACAGAGGGGTGGTTCAGTTTTGCTGCCAGGTCAAGATGCTTTCAGACAGACTTTTCCCTGGCGAGGTGGCCCTGGAGAGCAGGAGAAAAGCCGGACTGCAGCCCCAAACCCGGGCGGGAGCGCGAGGGAGGGACGGGCCAGGGCTGTGGGCAGCGCCGGCCGGTGCCAGGTCCCCCCTGGCATGGGCAGAGAGGAGGATGCTGAGCCAGCTGCAGGGCACAGCACCACTTCTGTGGCTTGGGAAGCAAATTTGCACTTTGCCTTTCGAGGGTGTCCCACTGAAAAAAAAACCATCCAGCGAATTTCCCACGTCAGGTTCTTTTTCCTTCTGGTGTAGTCCAAAAAGAAACTGAAAATCAGAGTAAAGAAAGTGTAAGTGTTGGATCAGCTCTGCCAAACTAAAGGTTGTTCCTCTCGGAATACTCTATGCATTTCTGTGGTGAAAAGCATTTTCTCCCATTCCTTGCTGGAAATGCTGTGAGAATGTCACACGTACGAATTTGGACGTCGATCCCAAAGCAGATGGAGGCTGGGGAGGGGGGGATGTTCTTTTTTTTCTTTTTTTTTTTTTTTAATTGTTTCCCTCATGTCCCTTTTCTTTTTTTTTTTTTTTTTTTTTAATTAAAAAATTAACTCTTTGCATTTGTGCAATAACTACTTGCCATGAGAATGGGCAGACCTTGGAAATGCCCCGACTACTAACACAGCACAAGATGAACTCGAACAGAAAGTGGTGTACTTTTTCCTGAGAACTTTTTTTTTTTTTTTTTAAATAATAAGCTCAGTTTTTACCCCAGTGTATTGTGGTGTCTTACATTTTTAGCAGTATTTTATATTTTTTCTGTAACGCACTAAGTCTTAGATGTTTTTAGAGCTTGTTTGTTATATTCACAATCACGGATTTTAAAAAAAAAAAAAGAAAAAAAAAAAAAGATCCTCACAAAGACCCAATTGACCAAAAAAAAAAACAAAAAAACAAAAAAACAAAAAAAAGTGTCATTTTTTTTGTACCAGTAGCTTTGAGAAGCCCACATTGTGTTGCTGTGACTCATCTTTTGTAACATTTTATTTCTTGGTATTTGTTTAAACATAAAAAGTAAGAGTTTATCTGGCTGGCAGTGCAGGGCAGCGCTCCCTCGTCAGCAGACGGCATTGTTTCTGTCTTTGTTTGGTTTAGCCATAAAATGTTTGTTCTCAGCACTGTACAACGGTCCCTATATGATATGGAGAAGCAATATCACTGTATGAAACTCACACGATGTATTATTATTATTATTCACTAGCACCCTAGGTGTGATAATTGAAGTAAATATCTTTTATACAAACACAATTCCGCGTGGGCTGTCTTTTATTGAGGTGAGACCTGAGTCCAAGCAGCAAACATTTACATTGTGCTTCTGGTTTGGTGATGCCCTGAGGGATCAAAGGGATGGTTTGGTGGGATTTCTGTTTGGCCAGGGGAGGAAAATTTGCTTTTTATGTATCAGTTCCTATGGAGAGTGTGTGTGTGTGTGTTTCCAATACCTCAAATGCTGAAGTGTTAGGTGTCCAAAATGTTCAGTGAAATCCAAGTGTGGCCATTCCTGCTGCAGTCAGTGGGAGGTGGGCACCAGCTCCACAGACAGAAAATACATATTTGGGGTCTGAGACTGCCAAGGGGGATTGTTTTGAGCACCGCAGCAATACATCAACTAATTTAACCAAAAAAAAATCAGTTATCTGAGGTTGGAAATGCTTTAGATTCAGAAATGGAAATGTCAAAGAATTTTCCCAGATATTTGGCTCACTGTTTATTTTTACAGATCCTTTATAGGAAAATAAATTCCTCATTTAGTGCTTTATGGGATGTTCCTATAAATACTCTCAGTATTTAGAGTGAGGAGTTTGGAGTTTGGTAAAGAATAGATGCTGTAATCTATCCGTGGGATTACATTTTTAAAAGTAGTGGAATTAATCATTTTTTTGGATGCTCTGGGTGTCAGGTAGAGGATGTGTGTGTGTGTCTGTGCTTACCTGGGTGCTCTGTTTTCCCTGGCGTGCTCGTGTCTAGCTTTTTTGTGAATTGAAGGTTATTTTGGGGGACCTACCTTGATTTCCATCATCTCCTGCAATACATCCCTGACACATTTTTCCTACCAGGCTGTCGTGTGCCTCCTCCTAGGAGTTTCCTGTGGAATAGGAGGGTCTGGATGGATATTTGCTGTGGTTCTGTCCTGGGAAGTCTGTCCTGGACAGCAGGGAGTCAGGCTGGGATTTCCCACCCCAGTGAGGGTGGCACTTTGTCCAGCTCCATGTTGGTGTCCAGTGTGTGTCTTTGCCATTTTTAGTTCTGCAGGCAGGGGGGAATTCTCCTCAAAATGTATTAAAAATGCTACTGAATGCCTTCATTTCATGATAAATATGCATTTTCTGGTTTTGAAGCGTCTGTGATGGGTTGTTCCACAGGATGGAAAGGTTCAAGGTTTAACACTTTTTTTTTTCCCCTCTGTTCTTTAATGACTGGTCCAACTGTTGATTGCTATAAATGGCGTTGTTGTGTATAATTTGACCCTAATTTTTTTTTAAGCTTGATGCTAAACAGCTACACTTTTAAAATTCTATGCCTCAGGTAGGTTAATTTGTGTATTTGTATATTTGTAACCTGCACTTTTATTCAGGTGGTATTGGCAAGAAGCTTCTAAAATCGTGGTCATAAGCAAAGGGTGTGTTAAACTTGTGAAAGCACAGACCTGGAGAAGGTTCACAGCAGCTCACAGTTTTGCATCTGGGATAAAGCCAGGCTGTTCTCTCAAGCCTAAATCCCAAAAAGTTAATTTTAAGAAGTTAGGAAAGCAACCCAAACCACAAAGAAGCATCTGAGAGGTCAGGAGCAGATATTTATGGTCTTTCATGGAGATAGTGGGATCTTCTGTGATAAATTTATTGGGGCAGCCCTTCAAAACCATGTCAAAATTCTCTTTTTTTTGGAAGAAGTGTAAGCTGGATGTTCCCATAGACCTTTACTGGTTGGAACTGGGACATAGCTGTGAGTTCCTGCTGGGACAGAGCTGCTGCTGGGGATGGATGGATGAGGTTTGCATAGGGAATGGTACAGGGATTTGCTGGATTAATGGGAAAGGTCCTGGCCATGGTCCTGCTCCTGCCCTGCTGTCAGTGAGAGCCAGTTCAACTTCCAGTGGGAAAAGGGATGTTTTTTCACATGGCATCGTGTTCCCACCAGGTAAGAAACTCTGAGTGGCTGACATGATGCTTTTGAGCCCCACTTCTTCCCATTTGGAAGTGCTGTCATTTTCTCCTCAATATTTCTGTTTTAATGGAAGTGGTGAAGGAATTGTGTACTTGCCAACAGAGGGCTTCAGAAAACATTATTTGATTACAGCAGAGCGTTTTATTTTCTTTTTGCTCCAAGCTATGGGAAACTGATAAGAAAATTCAAACTGTTTCCTTGAACTCTTCCAAGTTACCCATGTAATTATCTTAGTACCCTTGGAAATAATCCCTCCTTGTATGAAATCTCTCCCCTTACAGGGTGAATTTATTAAGCAGTACTGGGTTTCTTTGCTGGGGGCTGTTTATTTTGGAGTGGCTGGGCCAGGAGGAAGGGGAAGGAGAAATCCTTCAAACCTTCCCTTCCCAGCAGGCCCTCAAAATGTGAAAAGAAAGGGAGAAAAGCAGGGGAGGGAGAAGAAATCTCACCTGCAACTGGCAGAGAAACCCCGGAGAGCTGGGAGGGAGCACCCGTAGAATCATGGAATGGTTTGGGTTGGAAGGGACCTTTAAAGGACACCTTCCACTAGCCCAGTTTGCTCCAAGCCCCATCCAGCCTGGCCTTGGGCACTTCCAGGGATGGGGCAGCCACAGCTTCTCTGGGCACCCTGTGCCAGGGCCTGCCCACCCTCATCATTAAAAAAAGCCTTCTTCCTTAGATCTGCTCTGAACCAGCCCTCTTTTAGTTGAAAACCATCGCCCCTTGTCCTGTCTTGCTTCAGTTTGGTGGCTCCTTCTCTCTTCCCCAAGGCCATTTTCCAAGCTGGCCCTGAGGGCACTGAGGACTCAGAGAAGGATGAGGATGTGTTGGAATGAGTGTGGCAGCTGGGGTGAGAGGACTTTTCCCTGTGCTCCCAGCTGTTTGTTACTTGGGCAGTTGAAGTCTCAAACGTTGTTCTCAGGGTGTTGGACATGATCTGCTCTGCACTTGTCCCTATTTTCTCTTGTCTCTTTGGCAGCACATGAAAATAAAACTGAGCAGGGCTGTTCTTGCTGCCTTCACTGGTGCCAGTCCCAGCCCTTGCTGTCTGGGACTGCTCAGCTTCTGTATCATCCCTGCAGGACCTCACTGATGTTCTTGATGTCTTCTCTTACACCTCTGTATCTGCAGAGAAACCTCATCTCTGCGCTCCTGGAGCTTTTCCAGCCCTGATATCTGTGCCTGAAGACCAGGGAGATTGTGCTAGAACTTACAGATGGCTTTTAGAGATGTTGTCAATCCTTTTTTTTCATCCTCTCCTTGCTTTTTCTGCCCTTTCAGAAGCCCTGCAGAAGGTCTGAGCAGAGAATGCACTCGTGGCAGGTACAGATGGACCAGGACAGCCCAGAATCAGCATTGCAGGCTGAGATGATTCCCAGACTAATAATCCAGGCATTTTGGCTACTCAGGTGCTCCTAGAGCTGACTTGACCTTTCCTCCCTCCCTGGAGATTACTACAAAAGTTGCTTTAAAATGTCCCAAAAGCCCGATTCTTGTGTGTTTCTGTAGTATTGGTGGGATCTGTAGAGCACTTGATCTTCAGTATCTTTTTTCACTCTGGGGGGATTTTTGGCAGAGCAGAGGCCCTTTGGGTGACAGGGATTTTTCATTGTCTCGTGGGAGGTGAGATGCACCTCAGCAGATGGCTCAGCTGGCCTTTTGCACTACAGCCTGCCCTTCAGCCTTTCTCTCTGAGCAGATTTGCACCTCAGAGCCCACAGACAGGGCTCTGGTGACTTGTAGAAATATTCAATCATTCCCTGCCTCCTTGTCCTGTTTCTCAGCCTGCTGACAGCTCCCAGCAGTGGTGGCCCCAAGGAAAAGGCTTTGCATGAAGTTGATGCAGATTGAGTGACTCCCACGCACTCTGGGCCAGGCAGAAATGTTTTCCCTCACCATGAAAAGGTCAAGACAGAGCTGGAACCATTGAACTGTACAGTGGTGATAGGCCTTTGACAACCTTCCTGTTACGGGAAGGGTTTTGGCTCAGATCTTTCTGCCTTGGCATGTTCACAGGCCAAAACAGAGGGCAGAGAAAATCATCTTGTGCATCCAGGGTTGAATCTGCAGTGTTTAGGCCATGGGCTCCTCTTCCCTTCAGCTACAAAGCGCAGGGTCAAGGTCAAGTCATCTCCCGTTGATTCTCCTGGAAAGGGAGCAGGACTTTGGGCAATAACAGCCTTTTCCAGACTTCCTTAAAAGCTAAATGCCAAGTGTTTCAAGAGCCTGAAATTGGGCCTGAGTTTATGTGTAAACCTTGGGTGCTCAGGTAGAGCCAGAGGTGAGACTCTGTTGGCTTGAAAAGGCTCCTGGAGAGCAGTGCCAGGAAGTCTTGGCACTTTTTTCATCATGGGGAAGAACAATGATTTCACCTTGGAAGTAACTGTCCAGTCATGAACTGGAGTGGCCCAACATGGGGAAAGGTGAAGAAGCTGGAAAAATCAAAGGGCCCATGGCAGACCCAGTTTCCTGCTTCTTCCTTTGGCTTCTGCTCCTCGCCCTGGCACTCTCAGACACCCCTGTTTGTGTTGAGTGAGTCTCCAGCTTTGAGCCTTCGTGCCAAGGCACTCCAAGGTTTACTTATCTTACCATCATCTTCCTTCCAGTCAATAAAATACACTTCAAGCCTTTGAAGTAGTGGGTTTCAGTGCACTTCAGTTGACTTTTCAAAGAGAGCTCCCAGCATGCCACATCACTTCTCAGCTTGTTTTCTTTTTTCTTTTCTTTTTTTTACAGTTATGTAAATTCAGGGAGGCCAGACAGTAATGGAGGGAGATTAAAAAGTTCCACGAGGCAAATCAGGGTGTGAACTTGCAGAGCATCAGCTAATTTGCCATAACTGCCCATGTGTGTGCTCCTACCCCCATCCCTTCAGTTACACCACTTACCTCTCATTTCCTCCAGGCTCTGGGGATCCACATGAGCAGCTACCCCAGTCCCATGGATGTGTAGCAAGTTACAGCCTATCTCACCCCAAGGTGATTTATTCATCTGTCTGTATCCTCAGTAATCAAGCCACCATCTTATGGAAAGATTGCCTCTCATTTATTTACGTCTGGCCTTATAACTTCAAACTAAGTTGCTAGTGTGTCTTAATTTTCTCCATCTGTGAAAACAGATGCTGTTTATTTTGGATGATTTGCCAAGGGAGCCCAGTTGCTGGAGCTTCTTAAAGGAGTCAGAGTTGCTGTTGATCTGTGGCAGCACTGGGCTCAGGTCTCGGGGGCACTCCCAATGAGCTCCTGCATCTGCCAGGTTCTGCTCCCCACCAGCGTGGGGACTGGGGCTCCAGGGCTGTTTTCCTCAATAATCACTTCAAGGATTTAACCTGCAGCTTTGGAATGGCAAGAGACTGACAGGGCTGTTCACAAGGAAAAAATGGTGAGACTCATAAAAATCTTTTCTTCTAAGTTTGGGTTTTGTTCCCTCTCTGTGTGAGGCACCTTTGTGTCCCACCACATGGCCTGTCCATAGAGGTCCTTGATGTTATTTCCAGAAACATTCATCCCATGGCAGTGCCATCCACGGCTGTGCCCCTTGGGTACACAGAATTCCCAGAGGAGACATTTCTTCAGAGCATTTTCTTTAAGCAGAGGCTCTTCCAGGGTGTTCATTCAGTGTTTGGCAAGATATCATAGAATTATTTAATGGTTTGGGTTGAAGGGAACCTTTAACATCACCAAGTCCAACCCCCTGCCATGGGCAGGGACAACTTCCACTAGACCAGGTTTTTCAGGGCCCCATCCAGCCTGGCCTTGAGGACTTCCAGGTATGGGAATAGTCCAGTCCCAGCTTCTCATTTTCTGCATATCAGACAAGGGGAAACCAGCTCTGTCTGTGCCAAGCTGGCACTGGAGCATGGCACCGGCCAAGGCAGGTGGCTTCTGCCAGTGTGGGGCTGCCCAGTCCCTGTACTTCTGCTCTTTTCTTCATAAGGCCATGGCAATGTCAGGCCTGGCTTCTTAAAAGCCAGAGCTGGCAGAGTTTGAGGCTAAATACATGGTTTAAAACCCACTTTCCTCAGGACTTCACCTTCTTTGTCCCATTGCCTTCTGCAGTACCTCTCCTCTTCCCGGCTTTTGAGGTATCTGCACATCTGAGGGGTCAGAGCGAGGGCTCTGCAGCTCAGCAGCTCAGGGAAGACAAAGGCAGATTCCCTTTTGCTGGATCTCAATGCCTGAGCTGCCCTGCCTGCCTGGCAGAGCCCTGCTCCTGCTGCTGCAGGTGAAGAGTCGCTGGCACAGAAGTGACGAACTCGCGGGTGGCCACGGCCCCTGTGAAAAGAGAAAGTTATGATTAAAAAAAACCCACCAAAAACCAACTGTGAGGAGTGACACTGATGGGGAGATGAGAGAGAAGCTCTGTGCATTTGGTTGCTTTCAGTGTCAGGCACAGTTCCAGCCTTTTCTGTTTTCATGGATGGTTTGTAGAGGACTGGCCAAGGCCAAGTGAAACCTAAGGGAAGGAAGGATGCAGATTCCTTTAAAACTGAGAGCTCTGCTTCTTTGGGGACCCTTTTTTCTCTTAAATTGAAAGCTCAGTCCGTGTAACTCAGAAGCCAAAAGGATCATTTAAGAGAAAGATGCAGGAACTGGGATCCAGGGCCTGGGTCTCCTTCTGCAGGCTCCAAAGCTCAGCTCTGCAGAGGATTTTTGGGCAGGGTGGGAGGCCAGGGAACACGTCCTGCCCCAACTCACCTCCTGGTGTAGAGCACCTTGGGCAGAATTGGGCCCCCCAGCCGATGTTTGGCCAGCAATAGCTTCCCAATTACATTTTAATGAAATTTTAAAAGACAGCCAATTGAATAATTAACCATAGGGAAGAGGTTTTCTTCTTTCCAAATCTCATTGATGCAAATACTTTGCATCAGGCCACCCATGTTTTGGAGCAGGCAGCGATTCCCCATTCCTGGAGAAATACTGACCTCCAGTGGGATGTGCCTTTAGCACAACTACTCCTGCTCGATCCTGAGTCTTTTATTGGGGGCTCTAAAATGTAAATATGCCGAGGGGGAAAAATAAATCCAGGTGTTGTATTCAAAGCACGTGTCACCTCTCTCTCACTGTGGTGAGGCTTGGTCCTTCTGAATAACATGGGAATGGCTTTAAACTAGAAGAAGTTTGTCCAATCTAAGTTTAGATTGGAAATTGGGAAGGAATTCTTCCCTGTGAGGGTGGGGAGGCCCTGGCACAGGTTGCCCAGAGCAGCTGTGGCTGCCCCATCCCTGGAAGTGTCCAAGGCCAGGTTGGATGGGGCTTGGAGCAACCTGGGACAGTGGAAGGTGTCCCTGCCCATGGCAGGGGTGGAATGGGATGAGCTTTAAGGTTCCTTCCCAACCCAAACTACTCTGTGATTCTATTACATGAACACAGTAATTGTCTTTCTTATTGTTTAGGTTGAAAAAGACCTTTAAGATCATCGTTATCCCATCACTGCCAAGCCCACCACTAACCATGTCCCCAGGTTCCACATCTACAAAAAAAAAGGGAGGAATTTGCACCAGCAAAGACCCTGATTCCTGGAAAAGCAGTGTCACTTTGGGCATCACTTTGAGCTTCCATCACTCCAACCCTGTGGTCAGGGCATCACTCCCTGTGCAAGGACCTCCCTCCACAGCTGGTTTCAGGGTGTATGGAGCATTTCCCAGCCTGGCATGACTGGGAGAGCTGGAATTGAGCTATGCACACATTGCACCCCTCATCTGAAGGCTCAGAGAGGGTAGGAGCCCTGAGAACAGCCTGCATTTGCTGCTCCCCAGGCAACCCCTGCACTTCTTGCTCCCTGGCTGTTGATAAATGAGGAAATTTTTTGCCTTCCAGCTGTCTGGAATTTAGGGGAATAATTACAGCAGGAATTATCAGGGAGGGACTGGAACAGCTGGGACCTGAGCTTTCACCCACCTGGAAACCCAGGCACCAAGGGACGGATCCTGCGTCCCCACGGTGGAGGTGCTGGCAGTGCAAAGCATCAGCTCTGAACCTGGAGCTGAGCAGGTTTTCCAGCCAGGGAGAGGCCCAGACACTGCTGGCAGCAAGGGAGAAAGGTGAAATGAGTCAATTCCTGCTGCAGGACAGTTTTGGGATGGATTTGCCAATGGAACACGGAGCTTGCCCTGAGGTGCTGCCCCTGTGCCTCTCGCTGTAGCTGCAGCCCTCCACTGCTTCACATCTGGGCTGGGGTTATATGAGGGGAATGAGAGGTTTTTGTTTTGCTCCTGGAGCATTCCAGCAGTGCCTGTTGTGGTTTAGGGTGTGGGTTTTACTCTGGGGGGCAACTGGAAAGAGGGATCCTTTGTAGAAAATTGGCTGAGCGGGAACGCCGGGGGCTGCACAGCCTGGCCCAGTGCCTGGGGCAGGAGTGGTCCCACCTGAGCCCCTCCTGGGGGATGTCCCCCACCCTGCTCCAAGCCCCCATCCGCCCTGTGAGTGCCTGTCCCAGCCCCCACAGCCTCTTCCATCTGTGGGGAAGCCTCTTCCATCACCTTTCCCGTGCAGATGGGATCAGTTCATAGGCTCAGCTCCCCTCACCCCTCTCCAGGTCCCCCGACTCTGCCCAGCCAGCATGCTGCCAGGTACCCCTGGGGCTCCAAAAAAACCTTGCTGATGCTTTGAAGCAGCTGTGCCAGTGCAGGCAGCTGCCTGCTCCCATTGCCTCTGGCACTGGGATGTGGCACTGCTCCTTTCCAGGGACTGTGCCCACCCTGGGGCATCTCCAAGGAGGGCTGGACCCCTGGTGCTGAGCAGGGATTGCCGCTGTCCTGCTGCCCCCAAACCTAAGGAGAGAACAGGGTTGCTGCTCTGAGTTGGCTCTGGTGCTCCAGGTGGGGGTTTCTCAGCTCTTTGGTGTCCCCTTGGCACAGTTTGGGGTTTGGGGCCCCCCGGGTGACAGGCCTGGCTCTGTCTTGCAGTGCGCTGTGCCGAGCTGCAGATCCAGCTGACGGAGGCCGTGTCCACCCTGGCTGGCCAGAAGGAGCTCGTGGCCAAGCTGGAGCACGACCTCAGCACCATCCAAGCCCTGTCTGCCGTGCATCGCCCGGATGCAGAGGTACCCCCCCTCCCCCCGGCCCCGGGCTTGGCTGTCAGAGCTGGAAGTGTGAGGGAGTGTTCACCTCCTCTTTTTTCCCTTTTCAAAATTGTTTTCCTTCCTTTTCTCTCTGCCTGATATTTCACCCAGCAGAGATTTGCACGGTGCCCGTGCAGTGGGGAGGTGCTGGCGTGGGAGGGGGTGGTACCAGTGGCACCCAGGAACCATCTAGCCCTTCTTCCCAGGCAGAGGCTGGGATTTGAGGTTGAACACCAGCCTTTCCACGCTGTGTCAGTCCTGATCCTTGCAGGATGCCCGTCCAGCAGGGATGAGGCTGCAGCTGCCAGGGCAGTAGCAGGATCCAGGAGGGTTTGCTTTGCCCAGGCACCTTTGGGTGGGTGGGAAATGCTTAACCCCTTCTGCTTGTGCTGCCCAGGGTGCGGCCACCCCCGGCCTGGAGAAGATCCCTGAGCCCATCAAGGAGGCCACGGCGCTGTTTTATGGTGAGAGGAGGGAGTGAAACTGGTGCTGGGACACCCCAGTGCCATGGGCAGGGTGGTCAGTTGTCCAGGGATGGCAGCACGAGGAGGCTCCTGAGCCAGAACAGGCATCACCTGCTCCGTGTGTCCTTCACTGGGACAGTTTTCCATGCTGGGCATGGTTTGCCCATCCTCTGGCTCCTCCCGAGGGGTGCAGTGGGCACGTGCCAGGCCTGGCTCTGTGCTGAGCTGGTGAACCCAGGCTGAACCAAACACCCTGAGCTCTGTGCTCTGCCTCCTGCTCTTCCCACACCAAACCCCTCCAGAGCCAGCCAGTGAAACATTTCCTGTACATCAGCCCCTGCGCTGAGGTCTGCAGGAGAAAATGAATCAAAAAAAAAATAACAACTCTTTGCTCCTCTGGGAAAACAACAACAACAACAAAACACTTCCTTTCCTTTTTTCCTTTCTTTGCGTGGTTTTTGGGTTTTGTTTTTTTTTTTTTTTTTTTGGTTTGTTTTGAAAGGTTTTGAAAACACAAGATAAACAATATCACAGCAACAGTCCCACCAAGCCAAACAACCTGCAGCCACCCCTCCTGCACTATGAATAACTGCTCTGTGCAGCTGCCTGACTCATGGCCTTGGGGACACATTTCTCCTTGGCCATGGATGCCACTGCCAGGAAGAAAGAGCAGGGAGGGATGGCCACAGCCCCCCCAGGCATGCTCAGAGCCCCGTCATGGGGGGCAATCCATGTGGGACACCCAAAAAATGGGGCCCTGGGCATAGCAAGCTGGTGGTGGATGAGGAGTCAGGGTAGGGGAGAGGAGGGTGTGGATGGAGGGGCTGGTTGTGGCTCTGGGGCTTTGTTTTAATGCTGCAGCTGCTGCAGAAGCCAGAGGAGAGATGGGGAGGGTTGGGGTCAGGGAAAGGCAGATGTGGGTTGCACCAAATAATGCAATTGGTTTTCCTCTCCACTTCCAGGATGAGTCCTCAAAAATGAAAAAATAACCCATAAATACCAGTCCATGTTGTAATAACTGTGCACAGGGGTTTATCTGGGTGCCCCCAAGGTCCCACAGCAGGAGGATCATGAGCAAACCCCTGGGGTGGATGGTGGGCATCTACCAGCTCATCTCTCACGCCAAACCTCGTCCACAGGTCACCCTCCATCCCCTGGCACCTCATTCCCTGAGGGGCAGGTGGACTCACTCCTCTCCATCATCTCCAGCCAGCGGGAACGCTTCCGGGCCAAGAACCAGGAGTTGGAGGGGGTGAGTGTGCTGGGGAGGGGGCTGGGGGGCTGCAGGGCCTCAGCCTGGGCTGGCTGCTCTGCTGACCTGCAGGGAATTTTGTACCAACCACTCACTGCAAGCAAGAGGAAAATACATCCTGCTGTGAGCAGGACCAAAGCCTGCCCCAGCCTGTGTTGTTCCAGCTCAAGGACCGGTCCAAATCCCTGTGTCCCTGTGCTTGGCCTCCTGGCACAGTCTTTGGGGTAGCCATGGAAAAAGCATGTAGAAGATGCATTTTGGGGTAAAAAACTGAAGGAGAGCTCAAAATAAAGCTATCAGGTTGTGTCTGCACATCCCGTGGGACCCACATCCCATCCCAAAGCCCCCCTCAGCCACCTTGGCTGCCCCAGCCCTTCTTTGGCCACTGAGGGAAGGGGTTCTTAATGGTTCAGGACTGGGAGCCCCGTTCTGCCACACCTGGGACAGTTTTAATTAGGGAGCAATTTGAATTCAGAACCAGGGGGGTTTAATTCCTGAGAAGGGACTGAACCCTGGCTGGATGCACTGAATCCCCCCTGGCTGGATCCCATTCTCCCCCCGCCCCCCGTGCAGGAGAACCGGATGCTGCAGCACACGGTGCACGCCCTGCAGAGCGAGCTGGACAACCTGAGAGCTGACAACATCAAGCTCTATGAGAAGATCAAGTTCCTGCAGAGCTATCCTGGCCGGGTGAGTGTCCATCTGTCCATCTGTCTGTCCATCCTCGGGCTGGGCTCACACGGACAGACAGCCCACACAGAAACTGCACATTTCCAATATGCAGCTTGCATGAAAGCTGGAGCTAACTGGGGTGCAAAAAGGTGCAGTGCTCTGTCCAGAGGAGCAGGGACCCCACCTCCCTGCCAGGAAGGCAGTTTAGAACTGTGCTGAGGGGTCTTTGAAGCCAGAAGCCCAAATTTCCTCCCTACTAGAGCTGCTACACCCCCCTTTGATGCTCACTGCTGGCAATGTGGTGCTCTAGCAGGTAAATGTGGATCCTTCTACCTGAGCAGGCAGCCAGGGGTTAAACTGGGACCTCCTGCAATAAATCCCTGCTGTAGAGCCTGGAAAATAATTCATCCTGTCCCACCTGTGCTCATTCCTGAACTTCTTGTAGCCAGCAGAGAGAGCTGCTCCCTGAGCAGCCAGAAGACAGACAAAAGAGAAGAAACCAGCCCAAAATCATCTCAGTAATGCCAGGAGGAGGCTGGGAAGGGGGACCAGACTTGGCTGCAACCTGCTCTGCTCATGCTGTGTCGCTGAGGAGGTTCATCCCTGGGGGTTTGCAGGAGGGGCAGGCTGCTGCCCGGGAGCTTTCCACTGCAGCCACTTCTCCGGTCAGAGCCAGGCTGTCCTGACCTAAAAATGCCAAAGTGCCACTCACAGAGAGGACACCCATTCCCTGCCATCCTTCCCTCTCGCTGCTGCCCTCCCGTGCTGCCTGGACCAAGTCTGTTTTGTTGATGGATATTTTAATAGCATTTGGGGGTGGGAAACTCCTACAGCTGTGAGGGACCTTATTTGGTTCTTTTATTTATGCCTCCGTGATGACGCCAGGTTGTCCCCTCTGACATCTTTTCCCGTTTCTCCTGCGGAATATCATATCCATGTTTATCCTCCGCCACAAGGCAACCCCTGAATGCCATTGCCATGAGCTAAAGAGCAAAACCCTCTGTGGCAGCAGCGCTGGGGATTGCATAATTCACCCTCTAATGGGGCATGTGACACGTTAAAAATACTCATCAAAGATCGCTCCACCGGGCCAGGCTGCGGCCAGTTCAGCGCCCCTAAATGGTCTCATCGCGGTGACCCGAGGCTCGGGTTTCAGTGTGTGAGGGCTGGTTTTTACTAAAGGTTTACACGGAGGTGTAACAACCAGCCACGGGGCTGGGCAGGGCAACCTTCTGCACGTAGGAACAGGTCCAGAAAGCCCTCGGGGAGTGTCAGCACTGCCGAGCTGGCTGGGCAGAGCGGGAGGTGGCACCGGGCTGGGACAGGGCTGGATTCGCACCGGAGCGAGCAGCCAGAGCTTGCAGCAGGCTGGTGGCTGCATGTGCTGTTTCCTGGCTGGGTTTGGGCAGGAATGATGTGGAATCTGCAGTTCCTGCAGAGGTGGAGGAGGGAGGAGCAGGGATGTGCAGGCTACACGAACATCCTCGGGGCTCGCTGCGGCCGAGGCTGCGTAAGGGGGACCTCTGTCCCAGGAGAAGTATAAAATCCAGCCTGTCTGAACCCACCCAAATCTATCCCTTCTTTCAAGGGGTTTTCTTCGTTTTCCTTGCCCTTTTCCCAGTTTATAACAGCTCTATGTTTGGACAATGATTTGCTCCTCCTAAACCGCTGTGTCCGTCCTACCTGGCCCAGCAGCAAAGGAATTCAGGGTGGGATTTGCAGTAGCCCAGCTGAGCTCTGTGAGGATGACACAGTTGAAATTATTCCATGGAAAGGGCCAAAAACAGGGAGACACAGGAGAAACAGGAAGTCCTCATGGCAGAATCCCCTGGTGTAACAACCCAAGGTCCTTTCCAACCCAAACCATTCTATGAAGAAATGATTTTGTTCAACAGTTCCCGTTGTGCTTCTCCTTTCTGAAGGAGACAGATGCTGTCGGCCCTGTGGGTCAGCTCTGGGCTGTGCTGCTCCATCCTTTGGGGGTCATTTCTTCCAAATGGGGGACCTGGGGGCTCTGTCCTTGTGCTGGGTGTCCCTCACACTGCCTTTGCTCCCACAGGGCAGCAGCAGGGATGACACGGAGCAGCGCTACTCCTCCCAGTATGAGGAACGCCTGGACCCCTTCTCCTCCTTCAGCAGGAAGGTATGAAAGGCCCCCCAGCACCCTTCTCTCCATCAGCCTCTGTCTGCTGTGGGATCATGCCCAGATGAAATCCAGGGACCTCTGATAGAATGAAACGCACTCAAACGCCCTTTGCTTTCAAAAATAAAAAATAAATAAAAGTCACTGTGCCCAGATGATGGCTGGGGGTAGGGGGAAAATAGGAGCATCCTGGGGCACACAGCTCCTTCCATGTTTTGCAAACCCCAAATTAACCCTTTGAGCCTTAAAATCCTCTGTGGTTTCCTTTCAGGAGCGCCAGAGGAAGTACCTGAGCCTCAGTCCCTGGGATAAAGCCACGCTGAGCATGGTGAGTGGCTGCTCTGCCAGCCCTGGTGGGAGCTGAGAGGTTTTTAACCCAGTGCCTGCAAGGGAATGGGGCTCTTGGGCAGTAGGAAGGCCCCATCCCTGCTGCCCCAGGCAGGGGTGCAGACCACACTGGGGCCATGCTGGGGTTCGGGTTAGGAGCAATTCCTTTCCTCCTGTGCTGTCCAGGGCAGCGGTGGAGCCACCATCTCCAGAGGTATTTAACAGACATGGAGATGTGGCACTTGGGGATGTGGGTAGTGGTGGCCTTGGCAGTGCTGGGGGAATGGTTGGACTGAAGGATTTTTGAGGTCTTTTCCGACCTACACAATTCTGATTCTATTCTGATTCCAAGCACCTCTCCTCTGGTTTGTAGTGTGCTGGGGGGCTCAGGGCTGCACCCCCATCCAGGGCCAAAGCCTCCTGCATTGGAGACCCCCCCTCAGAGAGCCCCAGCACCCCACACATCTGGGGAGAAGGAGTGTGAAGGGCTGCAGAGGGTCCAACACTCCAGGGAAGATATCTGCCCCACACAGCACAGCATCCTCAAGCACACAGTGACTTCTCATTGCACTCTCCATAAAATCCCCTTCCCAAGCCCTGATCCTTCCTGCTCTGGCTCTTCTTTCCAAAAAAGTATCAGGGAAAATGCTGGGGAAGCTGTGGTGTCTGCAGCAGCTGAGGGTCCTTGCCTGAGCCAGGGAGGGCAGGAGGCGACTGCTGCCACTGCAAGCCTGGGCTGCCATCTCTTAGGGCTGAACTTTCTGAGCTAAAAATGTGGTTATTGAGGAAATCTGACTTATATTGGAATTTGTGGCATTAGCAGCAGGCTCAGGATGGGCTTTTGGCTGAGTTAACCCCCAGCTCTCCAGCACAAGGGAGGTGAACGTGGGACTGCGGGGCTGCAGCAGCCCCAGAACACAGAGATATCCTGCAATAAAGGCAGAGTTGTCATTTGCATAAAAACCAAGCAAATGCCAACATGAATATGGATTGTGTGGCGTGCCAGCACCACGGAGAATTAATGAAAGGCATTCACAAAAAAAAAAACTGACTTAGGGGAGTTATTCCTTGGGAATATTTAAGAACATAATCTTGTTTGTTACAGCAGCCTCCGCCGTGGCCGTGAATAGCAAAGACGATTTCAGCCCGGAATGGGTTTGGTGGGAGATCTGTGGGTTTTAATGCCAGCTTTGGAAAGCCTGCATGGTGTTTGGGGAATGTGCTTATGTCCATAATGAGTCCCTGGGTTACAGCAGGAATAAAGAGTGGCTATGAAGGAAGGCAGGACCTTCCTTTACAAGCCACTCCTCTGCTGCTCCTGATTTTCATGCTTTTGAAGGGAGGCACACGAAGGATTTCCCACTGGGATCTTGGTGTGATGTGCCAAAAGGGCTCAGGTGTCATCAGGGCCTGGCTGTGGTTCAGTGGCCTCTCCAAAATGAGGGGTGGAGGGCGATTCAACCCCACCCCACAGGTTTCCAGCCCCCAGTGAGGTTGGGCAGCCCTGTGGGGTGGCACAGGACTGGCAAGGGTGGAGAGCAAACTTTTTGGGACAGACCTTGCAGAGCCAGAGCAAGGGGACACCAGGGCCCAGCTCTGGGAACACCAGCACAGCCTTGGCTCCAGTGCCCTGCCCAGGAGGCGATGAGGAGATGCTGCAAATCACAAGTTGTTCGAGCTCATGAATTAAAAATGTGCAAGACTTAATTACTGCCGGGGTTTCTCTGTGGAGCAGGCACTGAGGCAGGGCTGGCACAGCAGGAGCGGGGAGAGCTGCTGGAGAGAGCTGGGTGAAAGCAACTCAGATAAACCCCCAGAAGAGTTTTCAGTAGGGGCAAGCCCACAGCAGGCAGCCCTGAGTCCACCTCAGTTTGGGCAAATTTGGGCTGAGAGCGTTGGCACTTGTGCAGCCACTTTGAAGGAGCGTCACTGCTCGGAGGTGGGCGCAGGTGGGTGGCAAACACCACCTCACTGCATGTTTGTGTAGGGTCTGGCAGGAACAGGCTCCCAGTCCTGGCCAGGCTCTCTCCAAGGCTGTTTGAGGAGAGCTGGTTTCCGCTGGCCCCCATCGAAGTGGGATTTTCCACTCTGCTCTTCTTCAGGGGCGGCTCATCCTGTCCAACAAGACCGCTCGGACCGTGGCCTTCTTCTACACCCTGTTCCTGCACTGCCTCGTCTTCCTGGTGAGTGTGTGGGCCACAGGGGGTGGGCACTGAGACAAAACATCTGCTATCATCCCCTCCAGGGGGGATTTGGGCTGGTTTAAGATGTGCCAAGCAGAGCGTTGCAGCTGCTGTGTCAGTGGCTCTGGAGGCACGGCAGGGCCAGGAGTGTGGGACACAGACATGCCAGGGAATATCCCCCTCGGCTCCACAGGGTGGAAATCCCACCCTGGGTGGGCACAGGCTTGCCCAAGGCAGGAGCTGGAAGCTGTCTGTGTGTTCATGTTGTTCCTGGGAGCAGCCATGGGACCGTGGTGCCGCTGTGCCGGGAGCTCACACAGAGTTTGTGTATTCCCAAGCAAGCCCTCTGCCTAGTGGGGAGCAAAATTTTGGTTAATTATTATGAATCCGATACCAAAAGCAATTTTAGGAATAAAATACATCCCCCTGAGACCACACTGCCTGGTTCTAGACCATGTGCAATTGCACTTTCCTATTCCTGGGTGCCGCCTTAACCTCCTGCTCAGTGGAGCTCATTTGCTGCCTCTCCAGGGATGAGCTCTGGCTCTCCCCATGCTTCTTACCTGCCCTGTCACTCTCTTTTTCTCCAGTTTTCAAGCTTCCCCAACTCTACATTAGAGCTGAAAGTAGAAAAGCAAAGATTTGGTAGGAATGGAGGCTTGAGCCTGCCAGAATCTCCTGGGAGTTTGTCATGGTGCAAACTCCTCCTATATCCTTGCACAGTGTCTGGGAGTTTATTTGTCATTTCAGGGAGGAAAAAACAAGCCAAACAAGTCATCAATAATTAAACGAGGAAACGAGATGAAAGCCAAATCAGAACAATATTTCTGTCCTGCTCGCAAAGTTATTTTGGTGAGGAAAGGAGCAAAGGAAATAAAAAGTTAAACATCATTAAACTTTAAAGCTCTAACCCAAAAAAAAAAAAAAGAAAAAGAAAAAAAGAAAAGGAAAATTCATAAATATTACATGGCTGGAATGATCTCACATCATCTAGACACAAAAGGGCCTGAAATCCAGCACCCAGCACTGCCTGGGCTGGGCACAAACTGTGTGTGCCACAGGGGACTGGAGGAAGCCCCTGTTCCTCCACACCCACAGTGGGAGTGACATCTCTGCCACTGATCCCAGGAGACTTCAATTAACCCTAATTTGGAGGCCTGCTGGTGGGTGTTTGTGTGGTTAGGGTGATTCCCTGGTGATAGCAGCTTACAAGTCCCCAAGGCTTGAACGAATCAGTGGGGAATGGGAGGGCTTGTCCCTCTTCCCAAACCCCAGCACTGCCTCCTGCCTCCTCAGACCTTGGCTCTGGAATGAAAACACGGAGCCATGAAGGTAAAAAGGAGTCAAGCCAAGCAGTGACCTTCCTTAAGCCTGTTCCAAAAATACATCTCTGTCCGTGTGCAGCCCTGAGCCTTGCCCTGAGCTACCACAGCCACAGCAGCGCTGTCCCAGTAAAAATAACCCACTGGGAAAGGTCATCCTGACCATCCTGAGGGCAACCCCTGCAACACACCGGGGGTTCCCCATGCTGGTGATCATAGAATCATAACGTGGGTGGGAAGGGACCTTAAAACCCATCCAGTGCCACCCCCTGCCATGGGCAGGGACACCTTCCACTATCCCACGTTGTTCCAAGCCCCATCCAACCTGGCCTGGAGCACTTCCAGGGACAGGGGCAGCCAAACTTCTCTGGGCACCTGTGCCAGGGCCTCCCCACCCTCGCAGGGAAGGATTTCTCCCTGATACCAAATCTATACTCTGTATCTGTTTGAAGCCATTCCCCTTTGTCCTGTCACTCCATGCCTTTGTCACAAGTCCCTCTCCAGGATGGGATGGCAGGGCCAGGCTGGCACAGCAATGGCACAGACTGCAGTGAGGAGCGACTGGGATGGAGGTGGAAGCAGAGCTGATCCCATTCCTTCCTTTCCTTGCAGGTGCTCTACAAAACCGCCTGGAGCGAGAGCGTGGGACGGGACTGTGCTGCCTTCTGTGCTAAGAAGTGAGTGAAGACAGGCTGGGGGCCCCGGGGTTTGTTTGGTGGGCAGGGCTTGGTGGTCTGCAGCAGGTATTTTGGGCACCTCAGTGCTGGAAACAAGGCCAGTTAATGGGGCTTTAAACCCAGTGAGGACGGGGGGGAGAAAAAGTCACGGTGCGGGGCAACCGCTTGTGTTCGGTTGGGTGTTTTCCAAACCCTTTCCTGCGGGCAGTCCTTGCCCAGGAGGAATCCTGATAAAGGCAAATGAGATCCTGGAGACCTGGGTCAGACCCGTGCCATGACTCCGGTTCCCTGCTGCCCGCGGCTGGAGCAGAGCACGGTGCTTATCCTCCTGGAATGACCCCTTGGAATCGGAGCGGCTCCTGCTTGGCTGCCAGAGCTCCTTGGAGCTTGCTGCAGGCTAACGTGGCTCTGCCCTCTCCCCAGGTACGCTGACCACCTCCACGAGTTCCACAAGAACGGGGACGTGGGTGACATGTGGCAGTGACAGCTGGACACGGCCCCGCCGGCTCTGGCTCCCTCCCACCCCGCAGCAGGAGCCGTCCCTCCGCTCCTGCCAGCAGCTGTACTGGAGCTTTGCTTTCTGCTTTGTAGGATGATGATCCCCCCCGTTCCCACCCTTGAAATTAAAAGCCTCAGCTAAGGGAGAATCATTTTCCAGCCCTGGAAGGGCTGCAGCAGTTCCTGTGCTCTCCTGATGTCCCAGAAAGCTCAGTCTTTACCAGAACACGTGGAAAATGCAGGATCAGAGGTACCCCTCCTCCCAGATGCACATGTCTCTCCCATCCTGTTTGAAGTCCAGTGCAACACTTGGTGGGCTGAATCTCGCCAGAACTGGAGAGGAAAAGCAGCCTCCTGAACTTGCATTTTCAGGTGTTGTGCTATTTGAGAATTCCTATTTTGCTCCAGCTCTGGGGATCTCCTGCCCGTGCTGCTGGGCACCGGCAGATGCCCTTCTTGAACTGGAGCCCTCAGTTTGGGCATAGTTAGGGATAGTTAGGACTTAAAGGGCATGAAGGGAGGTGCTGCTGGTCAGGCCTGACCTCACAGGAATGCTCCAGACTCTCCTTGCTGAGATATTTCTGACTCTTAGGAAACCACAAGTCAAATCAAGTGATTGCTGGTGATTGGGTTTGCTGGGTGATGAACACTGGGCTGCTAATTTGGGCTGATTTGGGGAGACAGAGGCAATAGGAGATGCTCCAATTAAAAAGAGCAGATCCCAGCAACCCCCCCTTCCTGCTGTGACCACATGGTGAGGGAAGATATTAGCTTGTTAAGGTGGTCCTCAATTAAAATTCCCCTCTGTAGACAGGAGAATAGCATTGCTCCCAATTAATATTTCATTGCAGACTCACATCTATTCCCATTCCCGTTGCTGGGAAGCCGGGGCCTCTAACAGAGCATGCAGGGAAAGGCCTCACATCTGCCATGGGCAGCCAGGGTTTATTTATAGGAACTGTGGCCAGCAGCAAAATGTAAAATACTCATAAATTGAAGGGAGGGATAAACCCCAAGGGACCAACCCACACCTGTCCCCTCGGAAAACTGAGCCCAAACGGAAGGGAAGCATGCCAGGATGCAGCAAGGGGGTGATGCTGCCGTGGCTGGGGCCCTCTTCATAAAATAATCAACTTCGGGTCTGGGGGAGATGAGCTTTGGCTGCCTGAAGTCAGTAGCTGGGAAACATGATCCAAGGAAGGGTGGGCTGCTTGTTGAGGCTTTGTTGGGAAGGTTAAATTTGCTTTTTTTAGCAGCTGTATGTGGCGTCTTGGAATTGCAAAACTTCTGCAGCTATTCACACTTGTACTCCTCATAAATGACTTAAAATAGATGTCGAGTTCTGTTGGACAAGTGATAAAATAAACTTAGCCATGCATTGACTGGGTGGCTTTTGTGCTCTGCTTCCTTTTTTATTTTTTTGGACTTTTGATATTAAACAACTGAGAAATGTCCTGCTCGAGTCCAAGGGCAGAGTGTGCAGCTAATTTTAGAAACCCATTACAGCAGCTAAAGGCAGCGATGTCTCGCAGCGCCAGGGAGGGCAGGACCTCTGTCCCCATGTGCTGCAGCCAGCGTCCCAGCTGCCATCAACACCAGCATCCCACGGGCCTGAGAAAGGCTCTGGGGAAGGAGGGACCATGGGAATAGAGCCCAGGCAGCTCCAAATCCTGAGATATTCTGGATATCCCCACGTGGCTGTTGGCAAAGGCACTCCAGCTGAACAGTGTAAATTTGCCTGCCTAATTTTGGTGAGCTGCTCGTGATCCCCCTCTTCCTCAACCTCCTTTTTCCTTGCTTTTCCAGCCCTGGGGGATGCCAGAAGCCCCAGGCTGGCAGAGTTGGGCTGCTTTGGGTTTTAGGCACAGCTTCCTTCAGCCAAGCCCAGCAGTGCAAAGGGGTCTGGGGAGGGCCAGGAGCTGTTTCCCCCCACCATGAGGAGCCTCTGTGCCAGAGGTTTTCCAGCCCCCTGGGATACCTGGGTCTTGCCAGTCCTCTGGAGCTGCTGAATTTTGTCCTTCAGGCAGAGCTGTCACCTCCTTCCATCCAAAATAAAAATGACAAGCTCACTGATTTGTCCCAAACTCCCTCTCGGGGAGGGCAGGCATTAGATGTGGGCTGTTGTTTCCTCTTCAGATCTCACAGTTCTGCAGGTTCCAGCAGCTCCCACTGCCATGGTGTGGCCCTGCCTGTCCAGCTCACCTCAGCTGCCTCATCCCAGCCCTGGTGACCTTGCAGCAGCCCAGGGATGTCCGGGTGCCCCGGGCAGCCGCTCCCAAGAGTCCGGCTTTGGCTGCCAAGCCCTGTGTCTGGAGGCTCGGCCAAGTTTTCAGAGCTGCTTCCCAGAGCTGTGCTGGAGGTGCTGGGCTCCAGGGGATCCCGGTGATTCCGGGCAGAGCAGAGTGTGCCAGGACAGTGAGATGTTCCTGCTTAGCATGAAACAAAATCCTGCAGTTTTGGTGCCTGGGGAGATGCCCTGCATGTGAGAGGTGTCCTGGAGTGGCCAGGCACAGGGAGATGGCTCCTCCAGCCCCCAACACCCCCTGGCACCCCCAGCCAAGCTCAGAAGTGCTGGCAGTGCTGTGTCCAGACCCCGTTCCTCCAGAAAGCCGTGGGTCAGTTACAGCAAGCAGGAGCCCCAGCTTTGGGCAAGGCTCCAAACCAGCTCACCCTGTGCAGGGTTTGCCCGGAGGGGAGCAGGAGCAGCACTGTCCTTGTTGCCCTGGCACTTGTGGGATTCAGGGCACAGCCAATTCCTCATTCAGCCTGATCCAGCTGGGGTGCCACTGGCTGTGCTGGGTTTTGGGGACACATTGAATTCTCCTTACAGCCACCTACAGACCCACAGCCCTGAGCCCCAACACCCCCCTAAACCCCATTTTCAGCCAGGCTCAGAGTGCATCCCCAAAGCAGCCCACAGTCTGTCCCTCTCTTGGAGGCAGGGGGAGAAAATGGGAATGGATTTTTTTACTAATTTGATTTGAAAACCCCTTTTATCCCTGAATGATTCAAAAGAAAAGGATTTCAGCGACCCCCTGCTCTCCCTTGCTGTTTTAAATTTAATTATGGGAAACAATTTTAATTAGTATCGACAGATACTCAGGAAAATAATTATGGGCAAACCTGTGCTTCTTATATCTGTTTAACCTGCGAATCTCCCAGCCCATCTCAGAGACCCAGGCTGAATTTCGGGGGTTTATCTGCTTAATAAAAGGCTCATGGGGAAGCTGGGCTGGCTAACGAGATAACAGGCTGCTCACATCTGGGTCACAACTTCAGTTTTTGCCGTGGGCAAAGGAGACAAGAGAGAAATCACTGTCAGGATGTGGCCAATCTGTTGTGATCTGGGGCTCCGGGCAGGGGTGAGGGGGCTGATCCCACTCCAGCCCCGTGCAGCGGATGCTGAACGCCCTGGCAGCTCCGGGAGGAGCGCTGAGTGCAGGGCGAGCTGCAGCAGCAATTATCGCAGTGCCATAAAAAACCAATAATACGATTTCCTAAAGGTTTCCGTCCGGGCGCCTCGTCCCTGCGCTCGGTCCCTGCTGGCAGCGGGGCTCCGGAGCCACTGTCACACAGACAGGCACCGTGTTTGCAGATGGAAAAGGGAGATCGATGGCTCCGAGCGTGGCTGGAGGCGGCGGAGCAGGATGCCAGCGAGACTCCGGCCGGCAGGAAAGGAGCTCCCAAGCACAAACAGGGGCAGAGGCAGCGCCGGCAGGAGCGCGCAGGTTATTTCAAGTTCAGAGAATGCGGTGGATAAACAGAGCGTGGGGCAGGGTCAGCACACGGACACAGCGCACGCAGGAAAAAGGGGGTGAGGTGTAAGCGGTTTGGGTATCTCCATAAAAGCATGGACACAGCTCCTGTGGGGAAACAGAGGTAAAACAGAAGGGATTGGGGTATCTGGAGGCACAGCCTGGCTAGGCCGGCCACAGGTACTTATTTTTGGAAATGTGGCTCTAATTATCCGCTGTAAGCAGGCAGGGAAATGGTGGTGCTGCATCCCTACCGCTGGATGCCTTTAAATCACAGCAGAACATCTGTCTTGAAGACATGCTCCAGTTCAGGCAGGAATTCCAGCCAGGCAGCAGGAATTACCATCCAAGGGTGAACATCACTTCAATCCATGAACCACCGTCCCTCTCATTGCTCCCCTAGCACACGGAGCAGACAGAACTGCTGGGTTTGGATGGGCTGTGTTAGCAGGGACAGCGGGGTTTGGATGCTGGGAAGTCCTTTGGCCGGGCTGCCTTAGCCGTGGCGCTTTCCTGATGCTCTGAGAGGGGACAGCAGCCAGCAGAGGGATGCAGGGGCATGTGGGAACCACAGCGGGGTCATCCCAGTGATGGATCGGCACCATCCCCTGCTGCAGCAGAGCTGGGCACCTCTGCCACGAGCTCTGGTAACACGTGAGCCCCCTAACCCTGTCAATAGGGACCTCTAAGTGGAATTCCGGGCAAAATCCCACACTCCAGCAGGCGAAGGAGGCTGCTCCGTGCTGGAAGGTGCCGGCTGGCAATAAGAGTTTTACTGCTTCCTGTTGTGTGAGACATCTGACGGCAGGCCGGGGCCGAAAGCTGGTGCAGCATATGGAGTGCCCCCCTCGCTCCCTCCCTCCCTCCGCTCCTTATTTACAGAGTCTCCCTGGGGATGGGCCGCGCAGGCTTTTCCAGCTCCGAGGGGAAGGCAAGGATATTCACCTCGCTCCCCCCGCCCCAAAAGCCTGTTCCCATTAAGGCAGGGAAACCCAAATGAGGCACGCGAGGTGGAAATGCGGCGCTGGCACTGGGAATGCTGAAGGGACCCTCTCCAGGGAATCCCTGTGGGGACAGCAGCCAGTGCCAGGGAGTCACCCCAACCCCAACCCCAACCCCAGCCCTTCATTTCCCATCAGGGAGACGCTGGGGGTGGCAGGAGGGTGTTTAGGCACCCCATTGTCCCCCAGGCAGCACCACAGGCCTGGAACACCCTCCCGTGGTGGCTCTCCTGCCCAGAATAACCATCCCCACCGGCGGCGGGGGCGGCCGGCACGTGGCAGCCAAAAAAAGCCACGGAGGGAACGGGGGCGGAGGGGACCCCGCGGGGCTTTGGCCACAATCCCCGGCTCCCCGGGGCGGGCAGGGCCAGGCTGGCAGCACCGGGGCTTCTACAGGAGCTGAGCATCCCGCTGGGACCCCCCGGGAGGGCGAGAAAGGCGATGCCAGGTGGGATTTATGAGGTGTGGAGCTGTCCCAGGGTCCTGTTGCACCCCAGCAGCAATCCAGCTCTGGGATACACCCTCAGCACATCCCGCCCCAAATCCTTGCCCTGAACACCCGGGAGCTGGGGCCTTTCAGGTGCTTGTCGCTATGGAAACCGCTTCTCACCGCGCTGGTCCAGGCTGAGCCTGCCGGAGCTGTGCCTGCCCGAGGGGGGATGCTCAGGTGAAGCTCAGGAAGGCGATTCCTGCAGGTTCCAGCTGCAGCAGGATCAGGGAAGGCCTCCCCGAGAGTCTCCTGGGGAAAGAAGAGGTTCTGTAGGGAATAGTGATGGGCTTTTTTAATAGCTCGTTGGTGGTTTTAGAGGCTTGGTGAAGATGTTTAGCACAGAGGAGGGCTCTGGGCTGGACCCACACAAATGATCCTACTGGTGTTCCCTAAAGCCTTCACTGCTGGGGGACAGGGAATCTGCAGTGCAACCCCCTCTTGCCCCCCTGCCCAGCCAGGATAGGGCTCTTTGGCTTTAAAAAACTGGCTTTGTTCTGCACATGATGCCCTCTGCACCCCGATCCCATCGAGCACCCCACCAACCCAGGGACTGGGTTTGGGATTGGGGTGGGAGCAGGCAAGGCATTTCCATTCTCCTGCAGAGAAAAAGCCCCTCAGGGCCCCCACTTTTGGGGGGACTCTAGCACCACCCCCAGGAGCAGATGCTGCAGATTCTGAGTGCCTGGGGGTAGGATGGGACCTGTCCTGTCACCTCTGGGATGACACAATCTGCCCTCACTGACCACCTTCCAGTGCCCTGGCACAGAAATGGGATTTTCCAGGGCTTTTTCCCAGCTCCCCTCCACATACTAACCCCTACAGGTCCACAGGGTTATGGAATTTCCCTGGCTGCTGATTTGGGCCACCTGGCTTCATTTTGGGAACTTCTTCACGGGCACTTTTCCCACCAGCCCTGCTCCTCACACACACCTTGCCTGGCCCCCCACAAGCTGCTGAAAAGATGGAAGAAGCTTTCAAAGCCAAGGGAAGGTGGGGATTTTGGAGCTGGTAACATTTTTAAGAGCTGCTCTGAGTCCAGGCAATGATGGTTTTGCCTTTAATATTTAATGCTTTTTTTTTTTATTGAACACACGTGCAAGGGAGCGTTCAGAGCTGCTGCAGGAGATCTGGGCACTGCAGGAACACCACGGCCAGCCTGACCCAGCAGCATGGGGCTGCTTCAAAGCCAAGGTTGCCAGAAGGGCATTTTCCAGCCTGTAGGAAAGCCAAAACCTTGGAAAACTGCAATGAAAAAGCCACTTGGACCAGCACAGCAGGAAATGCTGGGGAGAGGATCCTGTGCAGCAAAGATGAGCCCTTTCCCAGCAGGAGCAGCACAGTTTCCCCTGGGGTTTCCAGGTGCAAAGGGATGCTGTTGCTGGAGTGTTTGCAAGTGGGAAAGGTGAAAGTCCTTTTTCTGTGTCCGAAATCTCCAGGGGGTTGGCTCCTGCTGGCTGCAGGCTGCACAGGGACCTCTGGGATAATGAGATCGTGGAGCAGCAGCACCAAGGGAGCCCACAGCTGTGTGATACCCAGGAAGAGCAAGGGGGAAAGATCCAACCTGGGACAGACCCGGGAATGTGGTCCTGTGGTTCTCAGCTCCATCATCCTGGCCGTGGGTCAGGACAGGCAAGCGGGAGTCCCACGCCTGTCCCCAGGCAGAGGCCACCCCATAGATGCAGCTGTGGGATGTGACTGAAGGGTGATGCTCCTGAAACCACCCCTGCCCAGGGCAGCACAGCCATGGAGGGGGTGTGGGGAGGTTTTTGAAACCTTTTCCTCCTCCGTGGTCTCTGCGAAGGCAAAACAAAGCCTCTGACACCATTTCTCAGGCACAGCCCCCCAGCAGAGCACAAAGAAAAGGGATATTTCAGAGACAACCCGCAAGCAGCTGATAACCCCTGACCTCTGCCTGCAGAAACAGGAGGTGGCTTGGAAGAGAAGGTGCAGAAGGTGCCAATCCCCCTGGGAGAAACACGGACCTGGTCACCCCAGCAGGGCCAACACAGCCATAGGGAACAGAGCCCTGAGGTGAGAGGAGGCAGGAACAAACATGCTGTGGTTTGGAGGTTTTTTGCTAAAGTTTCAGTTCTGCAGCCCCAGTTCATGTTCCCCCAGCACAAGGACTGGTGTCTGAGTGGCCGCCCCGACATGGGGCTCTACCCCTGCTCACAGCACTGCACGCTCGGCGAGCTCCCCACCTGAGCTCTGCCAGCAGGTGCCCAGAGGGGGCTGGAGCACAGGGACAGCATCGCTTTTCATTTGCATCAGCAGGAGGAAGAAGAGCAGCAGCAGCAGCGCCAGACTCCGGTGGCTTCTGAGGGAGGGAAGGAGGTGTCCTCAGAGGTGTTGTTTGGACAATCCTCTCTCAGGCACAGGGATGGGACTCTTGGGGATGGTCCTGTGCAAGGTCAGGAGCTGGACTCGTTGATCCTTGTGAGTCCCTCCCAACTCAGCTTTTTCTGTGATTTTGTAGCAGGAAATAGTAATATAGAAGTTAATACTTAGAACTTAAATAGTATAGAATTACAGGACACGAGATCAGCCAAGAAAGCAGGGATGCAGCCACCTCCCTTCAAACATAATCCCAGGAGACACGGAGAGAGCACAAAAGGATCCTGCTGGTGCAGGTCCGTGGCATTCCAAGGGGCCCAGTGAGCTCCATCCCAGCAGGATGCAGCACGAGAGACTTGTCCTTCTTGGAGGCATCAAGATCAGGCAGAACAAACCACTGTAAGATGGGAAATGTTGGGTTGTGTCCGCTGATACAGAGCTGAACACCCCCTTTTTGCTCCTAATTCTTCTCCCAGCACCATCAGGGATGCAGAAGGATCAAGCCCTGAACCGTTTTTCCACCTGACAGTGAGATTGCACTCCCTCCCTGCTCATCAACCCCAAATATTTCTCCATCCCATCTGAGTCAGAGGCCACTGAGCACAACCCTGAACAGATGTTTGAAGCACAGAAGAGCCGTGATGTGGTGAGGGACAGACTGTGTGCACACAAAAAGGATGTGAGGTGAACTCCTGATGCTGAGAGCTGGCTGATCACTCTCCAGCACGACTCCTGAGCTCAGCTGGTGCTCTCCATCTCCATCCAAACTTCACCGGTTGTCCCACAGAAAGATAAGGATGGGTTTTGGTCCTGTTTTTGCATCTCTTTCTGTTTGTACATCCTCTCCCAGGGAATTTCGCTGGTCCGGCTTTGTTCTGCTCTATGGTTGGGTTTGTCCATCTCTGAGGTCATCCTGGGAGAGCATCGCTCAACCAGGGCTGCACAGACACTCTGGGGAAGAAAAAGGTCACAGAGGAAATATTATCTACAGTTTTTGTGCTGAAAGGAAAGGGCTTTGCTCCCTCTCGAAGGTAAATCCTGAGTTGCAGGGTGAGGAGGAGAAGGGAATTTGCACATCAAGGTCTTCCCATCAGTGAAGGCTCCTCCAGCCCCGTGGGCAGGCTGTCACAGCCTGTTTGCCTTCTCCAACACATCAAAGGACATTTTAAAACCATTCCTCCTGCACAAATAAATACAAACCCAAACCACTATTTTTCCTGGTTTGCTCTCTTTTCCCCTTTCATCCCTGTGACATCTTCCTCCAACAAATCCTCCCCTTACATCCCATGAGAGAGTGCTCCTGGACAATTTGCAGCTGTGACAGCCCGGGAGGTGCCTGGGGCCTGTCTGCCTGGCTGACAGCTCACACACGCACCCGGCTTTGCCACGGAACGCTTTCATGGCTGGGCTGCCCCGGCCGCGGCGGGCTCCTAACTTCCTTTCCAGGTTTTTCCCGGGATGCTGGACAAACCCCCTTTACCTCCCACCCCCAACACAATCCTCTCTCCCCACCATGATTTTGTGGGGTCACAAAATCCACAGCACGAGGGTTTTGCAGGAAAATCAGCCACAGCCCCGCGGTGCCCGCTGCCCGGATCACCCCCGCCCGCCCCGGGACGTGGCGAGGATGGAATTAGAACTCCCCGGCGCTGCCGGGAGGCGGAGGGCGCTGCCGGAGCTGGCACCGCTCGGATGCCGGATGCCTCCGGGCACAGGATTTCAAGGGCACGTCACGCTCCAGTCGGGATGCTGCCAGCAGCCCTCCCCAGCGCTGGCTGAGCCACTCGCTTGACTCCTTCCAGCGATTTTTTTTGGTTGTTGTTTTTTTTTTTTTTTAAGGCAGCTGATTGCTCCGGGGGAGTCCCGGAGTAATGAGAATTGGCAGGAGCGAGCAGATATTAGGTTTATTTACCACCAGTTTTAAATCATTTAGCATAGCAGAAAGGCCGTGGTTCTACAAGCAACGTGTTCTGCTTTGCTCCTGCCGTGGGTCCTGTTAAAAAGGTTTAGTGGTGAGTGGGAACAGGGGTGTCCACGGGGGCTCTGCTCTGCGTCCTGTGGGGTTGGCACAGGGATGAGCAGGGCCAAAAAACGGGGACAAGGATTTGAGCCAAAGCTTATCCCCATCCACAGGAGCTCCCTTGGCTGCAGACTTGGACTCGTGAAGGATTTTTGTCCCATTGAAGGCAGCCTGAAGCTTCAGTTTAAAAATAAAGCCTTAAAAAGGCAATTTGGGGAGCTGGCCCGGGGATGCTCCTTGCGCAGCAGAACGCGGTTCCTTGGGGATTGCTGAGAAAAGTCGCGGGAGAAGTTAAACTTTCACCCTGGCAATTATTGTAAATCTCTCTGGTCAAGGCCCAGACCTAAAATTAGCCCACGAGCCCTTTTAGAGGTTGGGATTTTTCACTTGATTTTCCAAGTGACCGACCAGCAGCGGAGCAAACCGTGCCCTTCCACACTCAGAGCCCTGGGGTGTTTTTTAATTGCAGCCCCCGTGTTTGATGGAAGCAAGGCCAGGCATTCCAGCCTGGTTTTACACATCCTGAAACAAGCAGCATCCCACAGAGGGAAGGCAGGAGAGAGCCTGTTATGTACCAAAGCCTTCGCAATCACACAGCATTTGTCCTGGTTCATGAAAGAAATCCCAGCCCTTCCCTGGGCTCCTGGTTTTGCTCTTAGTGATGGTTAGTAAAATCTAGGAGTTAGTAAAACCTGGGATGCTGGGCTTTCCGCTGCCTGTATGGGAGCAGCCAGATCCTCTGCACAGCCCTCTCCCTTTTAGGGTGGTCTGGGAGGTCCCGTGGCACAGGCAGGGCACAGCACCAGCCGGGGCTGCCGGACCTGCTCCGTGCAGCTCCCAGCCCTGCTGCCAATCGATAGCGAGTGCAATGAAAACCTTAATGAAATTCCAGCCTGAGAGACTATTGATTGTGTGTTTTCTTTAAAAATGGATATGAATGGGAGAGAGGCTTTTCGGAGGAGAGGCAGCGGAAGGGGGGGAGTGGAAACACATTGTCAGCTGCCATGGGAGCTGGGTGAAGGTGGGTGGCCCAGGCTCACCTGCACTGAGCAGTGGGATCCAGCCTCTCTGTGAGCATCCATTCGTCCCCAGAACACCCCTGGGAAGGAAATTGTAGAATCACAGAAACATTTAATGGTTTGGGATGGAAGGAGCCTTGAAGCTCATCTCATTCCACCCTCTGCCATGGGCAGGGACACCTTCCACTAGACCAGGTTGCTCCAAGTCCTGCACAACCTGGCCTTGAATATGTGACCAGCCAGTAGCAGGAGGGAGAGCATCCACCCCAAATCACCACAAACCCAGCCATGATGGAGAAAATCAAGAGTCCCTGTCCCAGCTGTGCCTCCTCGGCAGTGCTTTTGGAATGTCCACCTCGGCCCATATTTCATACTGCTGCCAAAAACACACCAAAAAAAGAGAAATGTTTAGGAAGATGTTGCTGTGGAGGAAGAAAAAGCAAACGGTGCATCACTGTGCACCAGCCTTACAACAAACCTCCCTCCTTCTCCCCCAAATCAGCCTCTTTCCAAATCTCCCAAGAGTACACCCAGCAGGGTAACAGGACAGTGAGGAAGCATAATAAATAAATAATAGTAATAATAATGACAAACCCCTCCCTCCTCTCCACCTCTTACATAACCAGCATTGTCTTAATCCTACAGGTGCTTCACAGAAGTAAAAAGGATTTGTTCCTCCTGCAAATCCTTTTCTTTTTTTCCCTTTTTTTTTTTAATGGTGACTCATCCGCCCGTGGACGCGCCATGGGGAGGCTGGGGGGGGCTGTGCAGGGTCCCAGAGGCAGTGGAACCCTCAACTCCACCCCTGAAAGCCCCTCTCTGGGCTTCAGTTCTCCTGTCCTGGAGTTTGGTCCATCCAGACCCCACCCTGTCCTGGGGTTCAGTCTGTCCTGAACGCCCTGGCAGGGAAAGTACTCTGAGATGGGCCCCAAAATCCACCAGCAGGATGACAAAGGTGGGCAGAGCCCAAACCTCCCCCTGGAGCCACTCCAGTCACACCACCCTGCCTTGTGCCCCCGGGGAATATGGGTGTGGGGGGGATCACCCCCATCCCCTCTCCTGGGCAGTGCAAGGACAAATGTTGGGTGATAGATGGGTTGGAAAAAAGGCTGTGGCTCCTCTTCAAAGCATGGGGTGCCCTGCCAGGATTTGTGGATCTTGAGCATCTTAGGGGCCTGAAGACTCGGCACCTTGAAAATTTAGGGCGCTGCCCAAGCATTCGCAGTGCCCCCGGGGGAGCTGGGGAGCCCGCGCGAGGATTTAGGGCTCTTTCTGAGGATTTGGGGTGCCCGCTGTTGTTTGGGCCGCTCCCGCAGACACCCCCCCATGCCAACCCGCGGTCGGCGGGGACACATCGATGTCGCTGGGGGTCGGAGCGGGGGCGGCGGGGCCGGGCGGGGCCCTTTAAGGCGGCGGGGGCGGGGTGGGCGGGGCGGGGGGCGGTGCTGCCGGCGGGGCGGGGGGCGGCCGGGCCGGGCAGAGCCGAGCCGAGCCGAGCGGAGCCGGGCAGAGCAGCGAGCGGGGCCGGGTGAGCGCATCCTCCGGTACCGGCACCGGCACCGGCGGGCGGAGGGGCGGAGCAGGGGGAGGGGCCCTTTCTTCCCGGTTATTCCTCGCCGCTCCCCCGTTCGGCAGCGGATCCCCCCACCCGGGGGAGGGTCCCGCCCCCCGCCGCTGCGGCGCGGTGCATTCGGGAGGGTCCCCGAGCCGCCCCCTCCCCTCGCACCGCGGGGCCGGGGGCTGCCGCCGCCTGCCGCCCCCCCGGCTGGGTCACCCCCCCCTTCCCGGTGAGCATCGCCGCCGCTCCGGGCGGCCCCGGGCCCCGCGGGGGCGGGGGGCGGTGATGGGGCAGACCCGGCTCGGCCCGGTGCGCCCCGGGGAGCGGGGGCTGCCCCGGGGGTGCGGGGCTGCAGCGATGGGTTGGGCTCCCCCGGCCATGGGGGCTGCCCTGGGGATGGGGTTCTGTTCCGGGGATGGGGGACTGCCCCAGGGGAGGGGGTTTCCCTCCGGGCCTGGGGGGCTACAGCCGTGGGTTGGTTTCCCCCGGGGCTGGGGGGAGGCACAGGCAGCACGCAGCCCCCCGCATGGATGCTCCCTTATTTTCAGTCAGTATTGTCTGCCTGGGTTTGCAGGAGGGGTGCAGGCTGCTCTGGAGGGTCTCAGGGGCCCCCCGAGGACACAGCAGCTCCGGGCAGCCGCTGCCTCCCGTCCCCGCGGGGACACCCGTGGGGCAGCTGCGGCTCCCGAGCTTCCTCCAGCCCTGCTCTGCTGAGCCCGGGCAGCACCGCGGGAAGGCCCTTGGGAGGCTTGGGGGACTTTCTGCCTGGCCCTTCTGCTTGTTTCTGGTTTTGGTGAAGTCAGGCTGGAGCCCAGCAGGACGGTGGCTTGGGGGAGGTGAGATGTGCCTGGGGATATTGCTCTGGCTCCAGGGCTTGACAGCCTAAACCTTTGCCTTCCAGGTCCCTCCCTCCAAGTCGGTCTGGTACTTCCTTCCAGTGTGGAAATTGATCGGTTGAAGTTATGCATTTGACCTGCAAGAGCCACGCTGCCGGTGCTTCGGGGATCTTGTGAACTGGAACGGGAAAGGAGGTAAAACCTCTCTGTCCACCCAGCACCCTGCCCAAAATCCCCCGCAGGCCCTGCTCCTGTGTCTTTGAGTGGATGAGGAGCAGCTGAGGGAGCTGGGAGTGCTCAGCCTGGAGGAAAGGAGGCTCGGGGGGGCCTTCTCGCTTTCTACAACTGCCTGAAAGGAAGCTGTAGCCAGGTACAACTGAGTAGACAAGAGGAAATGGCCTCAAGTTATGCCAGGGGAGGTTTAGTTGGGTATTAGGAAAAATCTCTTCACTGAAAAGGTTGTCAGGCTGCCCAGGGCAGCAGCGGAGTCTCCATCCCTGGAGGATTTAACAGACATGTAGATGTGGCACTTGGGGACATGGTTTAGTGGTGGCCTGGGCAGTGCTGGGGGAATGGTTGGAACGGATGATCCTGGATGTTTTTTCCAAACTAAACGATTCTGTGATTACTCAGAACTCCCCTCCATGGGGATTTTTGGTTTGGTTTGGTTTGTTGGGAGAGTGGAGAAGGACCATGGACATCTGGGGATGCCTTTCTAAATAGGAATCATGCTCCTAAATAGGAATCATGCTCCCAAACCACACAGGCTCTTCCGAAATGCTCAGCCCCTCTTCCCTGGTGGGAGGTCACATTTGTACAGACAGGTGGGCGTGTGCTGCCAGGAGATCTGCTCAGATGGGATGGCAGGTGCCCTTGGACATTCCCTCTGTGTCCTTCAGTGGTATTTCCCAGTATCTCACCATCTCTGTAACGCAGCAGAGGAGCCCAGGGCTAGCACTGAATGATTCCTAAAAAAGCTGCATAATTCTCTCAGCTCCAGCTTGGGAGGCACACAGGTTTGCCTGCCCTGCCTGGTGTCTCAGTGACCCTTCCCCTGTGCCATCGAGGAGGGTGAGTCAGCTCTGGTCCCCGTCCCTGTCTGGTCAAGGCTTTGGGGTTAAAATCACCTCCTTCCTCAAATGTGAGTTTCTCATGTGGTTCAGGGCTGCAGCGGCTGCTTGACTGCAGGGTTGCCTCTTCTGGCTGATCCCCTGGGCCATCAGGTCTGTCCCCTCTTCTCCTGGACTGCGAGCACATCTCAGCCCCCCTGGTGGCAGGGTGGTTTTGTCCAACCTCCTCTTGTCCTTCCTCCTTGGAGGTAGAACACCCGTCTCCTCAAGATGAGGATGTTGCTGGCTAATGCCTTTCCTGTTCCTCTTCCTCCTCCTCTTCTTCTTCCCAGCAGAGGCAGAGAAAGCAGATAATGATTGCCCATCTGCTGGCCCTGCTGACTGGGCTGGCTGGGATGCCCCAGGGCAGTGCTTCCAGCACCGGGGCTCCTGGCATCATTCCCCTCCTGCCTGTGGGTGCCCTCACTTGACCTCAGCTGTTTTCCCTGCCCATGGATGCCAGTGAGGTGGTGGGATATGAGTGGGAGACTTGTCCCTGGCCCAGGGATCCGCTTCCTTGTGCAAGCAGAGGCTGGCAGAGGGAAATGCTCCCAGAAATTGAACCCCAGCTGGCTCCATTGCAGTGGAGAGGAGAAGAGATCATGCCTAAAGGGAAAACTGCATCCCACACCTGATTCTTCCTAAAGGGAAAACCAGAAGGGCTTGGAGATTCTTCTTGCTGGGTACAGGGTCCAGGTTTGGGATGAGACTTGACTGGAGCCCCGCATCCATCCACACCCACAGATGGGGAGACAGGAGAGGGACCCAGAGTTTATCCACTCCAGGGTCCCACTGGGAGGATGTTTCTGCCCTGCTCCACTGGGTCCTGGCAGCATTTGGACCCTGAGGCAGGAGAGGGGCTGCAGTGGCACCCCAAAATCCTGGCAAGAGGGATGGCAAAGTTGGAGACAGCCTGTGAGTCCCTCTGGCATGGTCATGGCCATACTGGGTACGAAGCTCTGCCTGCCCAGGAGCATCCCTGCACAGTGAAGAGAAAAAGGATATTTGAGGTTGGATCTCCAGCCAGGGTTGGCAGCTGTAACAGGGTGTTTTGGCATCATCTGGTTGAGGGGGGGGGGTGGTTCAAAGCCCACTGGAATTTTTATTTTGCTTAATACACCACTTAAGCAATTAGCAGTGATTGTAGCAGTCCTGGGTGAGGCGCTGGGTAGAATTGAATTTCCCCAGCTCAGATACCATTAGGCAGCAGTTTAAGGCTGTTTGCAGGCGAGTATGAGACAGTGATGTGTGGGGGGAATTAGATCTGCAACGTAAAAAAAAACATAATAAGAAAATTTCCTACAGAACTGTGTAACTTTATCTCACGTTTATTGTGTGCTGTAATTGAAAAACAATCTTAGGGGGTTCTCTGACCTAATGACAGGGGATTCCCAGATGACTGTGCTGTATCCATCAGGATTTGCTTTGTTGAGCATCCACTCAGCTCTCACCCCAAAATCACCCAAGGAGCCCCTCCATGGCACAGCAATCCCCAGGGCAAGAGCCATCTCTTTCAAAGAGTTTGCACTTTGGGTTATGTTGCAGGGCTTTTTCAGTAAATCCCCAGAGTCTTGGGTGCCTCCAGGGGAGGGGGGTGAGCAGATAAATCTCCTGTTGTTTGGCATTTCTGAGCCCAGGAAGGGTCTGCCCACAGGTCCCAGGTCAGTGGTTAATGTGTAACAGGTGTGAGGACACTGTGCACCCACGGCACACCAGCCTGGAGGGGCATGGATGTGCAGATAGTTTTCTGAGGATGGGAAGGCAAGAGGAGGAGGAGGAGGGTTTTGTTGTGGGCTGAGGGGCGGAAGGAAATCGAGGCTTAGCGAGGGAAATGTGAGATTGCTTGGTTGGGGACAGGGCTTGTGCTGCTCCTTGGGGGAGGCTCTGCTATTGTGGTGGTTAAAAATAGACTTTGGACTGGGGAGTTTTCTGTGGGAAGCTCTCTGGCTGGAGACAGGCACGTGAGGTGGCATCCAAGTGAGGGGGAACGAACAACAGCCTCTGATCTCCTTCACCTAAAGCTCTGGGGTTTTAATTTTTTTTTTTTTCCAATAGCTTTTCCTTTTGGTCATTGAGGAGGTGTTTCTGCTTTATTCCAAGACACAGCACGCTGCCTCCAAGCCTCAAGCTGCATCCACGATGCCCAGATGCACCAAAGCTTTGCTGATCATTATGTCCCTGCACCCTGGGAACCCTGTCCCCATGGCTGAGGCATCCCCCAGGTCCCATACCACTGTTCCCAGCAGGCTGAGTGCCTTGGGTGATGCTCCAGCCCCCTGCGTGGGCTGCAAGTGTGGCTCCCTGCAAGCTGGATGGAATTACTGAGGGAAAAGATTATCTAAGATCTAGTGGATCTTATCTATGAACTTGTCTTTATTTTCCAGCAGCTGTCAGCACAGGAGGTACAACATCCACGGCGGGGGATTTTGGAGGGGAGGGAGAGGAACTGCCCTGTGGTATGGTCAGAGTAGTGGGAAATGGAGAAAAGCTCAGGTTTTTACTGGGGGGCTCTCATGGGCCCATTTGCTTATTTGAACCCTGTGGGGCTCAGTCAGGACATCACACAGCTGTGGGGACACCCTTATGTGCAAGAGGGGGAAAAGGGTCATTTCTTGCCCATTTTCGCTTTTGAAGATGTGTCCTATCAGCACCTGCACCCCAAAACCTTGTCCTGGCCATCCAGCACTGCTGAGTGCATGAGGCATCTGTTTCGAGAGCTGGGCTGGCCAGAGGGATTCCTTACTGGGCAGCAGAAAAAGGCACAAGGAGCCTTTTCACTCCAGAAAAATGTTTTTTTTAAGCTGCAGGTGACAGGTGGACCCTGAAGTGCATCTGGGCAGGGAGTCAAAGCATGCTCCTGCTGAGGCATTGGTTCAAGGTTTGACCATAAAATTTGAGGCCAAAATGCTGTTCAATTAATATTTTAGTGGGATGGACAGTAAACGAGAGGAACAAAGATTGTTTCCGTGGTTCAGACAGCCAGTCGGATTTAAGATCACAACAGTATAAATAGTACATGGAGTACTGAGGAGCCTGGAGAGCAATCAGCTTCTCCCACTCCAGGGCTGTGGTCAGGGATCCAGGGGATGTGAAAGGTGCAAGGCAGGTTACTTCTGCTTTTGTTCCTTATAGTTTTCTCTTCCTCAGCTCAGCCTCTGCGTGCAGTTAAAGCTCTGGAGGGTCTCGAGGGCTGGGAAGGGTCCTCGAGGTGACAAAGGGAGGTCACTTGGTGACGTGCTTCAGGTCTCAGCTGTGGAATGGGGGGACATCAGCTCCGATGGATCCCTCATCCCGCTGTGCTTGCACCGCAGGAGTGGGGATGGTGCCCCTGCTTCTCTCCTGCCGTCAGTCTGAGCCTGCTCCCTCTGCCCCACTGCCCCCAAGGCCAGTCCCCTTCCCAGTTTGAGCTGTTTTCCTGTCTGCCCAGGGCAGGCAGTGCCCCGGGGCTGTGCAGGCAGGCTCCAGGCTCCCTCGGGAGCTGCCAGAGGGGCTGTGTGTGTCAGGAGCTGCCTGCCAGGAGCATCACCTCGGGGGGGCCGGGGGGTATCGCCTTGCTCTGCGACCTGCTCGTGACTCGGGGATCTCCTCCTCTGGCATGGCACGCTTAGGTCAGGCGCTTTTCTGGGGGAGCAGGTGCCTGGGTTTCCTCATGTCATCCCCACGGGATCGGGATGACCAGCTGGGGCTTTGAGTGGCATCGATCTTGCTGGAAACCGAGCAGCCTTGCAGGACTGGGACAGCCGGGGCTGGGATCTCCTTCCCCGGGAGCCAGGGCTTTGCTGCACGCCCTCCTGCGCTGGCTTTTCCTTTCCTTTGCTCCCTGGCGTGACCCCGGGAGTTTTCCCACACAGGCGGGATGGAGGGATTCATTTTGCCACTCACAGCCTCCACCTGACAGTGCTTTTCCCCATTGAGTTTCGGATCACTTTGTCCCAGCCTGGCCGCGCTGGGCGGAAGGGAAACATCTCTTTATTAGGGTTGTTTCCTTAAATAAAGCCATCGGAGCCAGCGCTGGGCAGGCCGTGCTGGGCAGGCTGTGCTGGCCATCCCATGACCGGTGTTGTGCATTCGGATTATTAACACCTCATTAGATGCTGGTTCCTCCCCACGCCTCTGGTTCAGCAAATCCCAGTGGCTTTGTTGTTGCTCCCTGACTCCTGTTTCACGGGGGAGTTGTTTTTTTATGGTCTCCTGCGCTTCTGCTGACAGTTTAAATTTCATTTCTTCTTGAGGTCAGTTAGCTTTGCTTCGACTTTCAGATTATTCCAGAAGCCCCCCTCCCAGAGCAAGGGATGCCTCAGCACACCTTGGTGGGAGAGGTGTCCCAAATCACTGCCAGCAGTTGGCTCTCACCTGCCATCCTAGCCTGGGTTTCCACTTGGCAAACCCCACAAGTTCTTTATTTTTATCCTCTCTTTTTAAATCTTGACTCAGTTTCCCAAATGACAGCGGCAGCAGGCACAGCTCTGCCCTGGGAGGAGTTTGGGGACTTGTGCAGGTGGGTTAGGAGCCCGTCACCAGCCTGATGCCGTGGTTGCCACTCCATGGCTTCTTCGTGACAACAGGCCATCCCATTTTATATTTTTATTTTTCTGCCCTCTTGTGTCACCCAGGCCAGGGACTCAAGGCTGTGGCCCCTGAGCCAGTTCTGGAGTGGGCTGATGGCACTTCCAAAGGAATCTGGCTCCTTAGAAAGGTGCCTGGAATGTGCTGCAGGCCCCAGTAAGCTGGGCTGGCAGGGGATGGCCCTTTCCAAAAAGCAGTTGCAGATTTGCTGCTTATTTTCATCTTGAGCTTATTTTCGTCTCCGCTTCCACCGCTCTGCCCGGGGATGCTGTCTGTGGCATGATAAGTTATTTCCAGAAGTGGGGCAGAGCTGTTGGTATGGAGGGGAGTGCAGGCACCCAGATTAAAGGTAAATCTACACACATAATTGGGAGCCTGCTTCCTGCAGAAACCAGGTGAATCAGGGGCGGGGATGGCTCTGCAGTCCCAGGGGCTGCCCTTAAACCACCCCACTGACTCCCAGCCTGTGCTGTTGGGTCCTGGCTGGGGGGCTCCTGGCTGTGCTTCGGGCAGGGGGGTTGGATACGTGGCACAGGGTTAGTAATCCCCGCCGCCGCCTCCTCAGACCTGCCAGATGTCTCTCCTCTAGGCTTCATTTTTATAAATTGGCCTTTTAAAGTCTGTCATCCCCATGCAGATGAAAGGAAGACGCTGTGATGCTTCTGCGTGCGCGTCTCCGAGCCTGAGCCTGGCTGCCGTGCCTGGATCTCCTTGAGGCTTTTTGTTTGGGGCTTTATCTTTTTTGAAGTGCCTTATTTTTTCCCTTCTTCTTCTTTTTTTTTTTTTTTTCCCCTTAACCTCTCAGAGTCTGTTGCCATGCCTTGGTTTTGGGCAGGCAGGCCCTGAGCACCAGTCCCTCCTGGAGAGAGGGATGGGGAGCTGTGTTTTCCACCAAATTCATGGGAGGGAAACCGTCAAAGCCCCGGGGCTCAACACCCCAGGCAGATGCAAATAAACCCATCACCGAGGGGCTTTCTCTTCCCCCCACAAGCCCCCTTCTGCTCTTTTCCCTTTGCAACCCTTTCTCTCTCCCTTGCTCTTGCCGTGACTGCTTGGATTGGCAGCAGGAGACTCCTTTTCATCTCCCTTTTCTCCCCAAGCCCAAATACTCCTGGCCCATGGCTTGGTGCCAGGGCAGCTCCTGGGGCCATGGTGGAGCTGGGGTTGTGAATTTTCAATTCAAAGGGCAGAGTCTTTAAATCCTCTGCTTGGTGATGGATGGATAATTAGGAATTTCATTTGCTGGGCGGGTAACAAACAGCTTTGCATTTTCTGCTGCTTTGCTGATGTCTCTTGGGGAAATTCAGATGCTGCTTCTAAACTGCAGGGATGGGTTTTTTCCCAGCTGGCATGGCTCCCTGCTCAGGTCTCCGGGAAAGCCCTGTGATGCTGGGGAGAGCCTTGCCAGGGATTTCTGCAGGAGCTGGAGCTCTGCTGGTGCTGTGGGATGTGAGGGGCCAATGCAGGTCCATGTGTACCCTGTCCTCAATGCCTCCCTAGCACAGCCAGGTCTCCGAGCAGCATCCCTGCCTTAAAGATGGGAAAATGCCACATATATCGTGTTTCTGTTGGGATTTTTATTGCCTGTGTGGATTTCTCCCTGTTTGGAGGGGGTTGAGAGCCACTTCCTGGGATGGAGGTGCTCCCAGAGAACTCATCTCCATAGGGATGTGCTGGGGATATGGCAACCAGCTCCTGGCCACAGCTGCTGCTCTGAATCACAGCCTTCAGGGCTTGATCCTGCCTGGGGTCTGGTGACTGACATGGCTGGGGTCTGGAGGATAAGGAGCAGGTTATCCCAGTCCCCAGTGCCCGCCCCGATCCCGTGGCTTGTGCCGTTCATCCGAGCAGTAATTAATTATTGGCCGTGTAAGCTGCCGGCGGGATCCGGCGCGTGATTTATTAGCAGGAGTAATCCCTCGCCAGCAAAAGAGCTGCTCTGTGAATGGAGAGCAGCAAAATCCAGGGAAAGAGCTGCTCTGTGAATAGAGAGCAGCAAAATCCAGGGAAAGAGTTGCTCTGTGAATAGAGAGCAGCAAAACCCGGGGGGAGCTGTCCTGCCCTTCCAGAACTGGATCCCACAGGCACAGTCCCTGCCTGGAGCAGGGCAGCCACAGGCACCCTTGGGCTCTGTGTTTGAGCCAGCTGAGGTGGATTTGCCAACCTGCTGCCCTTGGAGTGGGGGAAGGAGGGGTGTCTGGACACAGGGACTGTGTGTTTGGGGTCATGGGCTCAGCAGTGCCCCAGCCAAGGCCCACCAGTACCAGCAGGCCACGAGCAGTTTTGGCACTGGGAGATTTTTTGAGATGCAGTCACTGCTGGGGTCTCCCAGGGGAGGCTGTTCATGCTGCCCAGAGCCAGGCAGAGATTTGGGAAGTGCAGCATGAGCACCAAGCTGGACTGGACACATGCACTGCCAGTCCCACGGCCACTGGGAGAAGGACCAGTGTGGAGATTGGGCAAACTGGTGCTTCTCCCAAAGGCTCACAGGTCTGGTCTGCAGCTCCCATCAGCTTCTGGTGTGCTCCTGGGTCTGCCTTCTGTTTCTTTTCCCCCTGTACCCCACCTCCTCATTGACCTCTGCTGAGGACCTGTCCTGGGTTATCTGTTAGCTGATGCTCAGCAGGGAGGGCAAAATCCCAAACCTGATGTGGCAGAGGGGAGGGTGCTGCCCTGGGTGGGCACTGCCAGGACTCCCAGTGCCCCCTCCCCCTATGGAGAGCTGTGCCATGCCCAGGCAGACACAGAGCGAGAGGAATCCTGCAGGCAAATCCCCCCGGGCTCCTCCGCTCGGGGACTCCTTAGTGGTTTCATGAGAAATCAATAATGCTTTTGCATGGTCATAATCGTAAAATAAGTACAATTTATGGCTGCTGCCGGGGCCAAGATTCTTTCCTAGTGGATGAAGTGGAGAGAGAGCAACACACAGACACTTTCCCACAGTATTTTCCTTTGCACTGGAACTGCAGATCAGCTCTGGCATCGTGGCAAGGGGAGACCCCTGTTTTGGCGTCTGTGTTGTCTGTGTCCATGTCCTGTGACCCCTGTTTTGGGGGTCAGGGTGTGTTGTCTGTGTCCATGTCCCATCTGGGGGTGCAGGGTGTGTTGTCCATGTCCCCATTTTGAGGGTCAGGATGTGTTGTCCATGCCCCCATTTGGGGGTCAGGGTGTGTTGTTCATGTCCCCATTTTGAGGGTCAGGATGTGTTGTCCATGCCCCCATTTGGGGGTCAGGGTGTGTTGTTCATGTCCCCATTTTGAGGGTCAGGATGTGTTGTCCATGTCCCCATTTGGGGGTGCAGGGTGTGTTGTCCATGCCCCCATTTGGGGGTGCAGGGTGTGTTGTCCATGTCCATGCCCCCATTTGTGGGGTGGGGACAAGGTGGGTTGTCCATATCCCAGTTTAGGGGGGACAGGGTGGGTTGTCCATGTCCATCCCACACTCAGGCTGTGTCCTTGTCCCTCAGCCCGCCGGCAGGTGGAATGGGGCAGCCATGAACGGCGATGCCCTGTGCCAGGAGCCCTCTTCCCCACTCCCCGACTGGAGGGAGTTCTGCAAGCTGCACGCCCAGGCAGCCGCCGTGGACTTCGCCCAGAAGTTCTGCCAGTTCCTGAAGGAGAATCCCCACTACGACACCCCCGGGGCAGAGACCTCCTTCTCCCACCATTTCACCGCCAACTTCCTGGACATCTTCAGCCTGGAGGTCAGCCGGGTGTTCGTGTCTGACTCGCCTACCAAGTACAACATCGTGCCCTTCGTGGGGCTGCAGAACTGCCACGTCCCCTACGGGCGGGAGGTCACCCCGAGGAAGGAGGAGACGTCCACAGAGTCCCTGGACAGCATGGACGCCCCGCTGGGCGCCAGCCGGTACCTGACCCCAGCCCAGCAGGTGCAGGCTCGCAAGGTCTCCTCCTACGGCCAGTCCCGCAGCTCGGAGGATGTCTCCATCCACGCTGCTGCCAAGCCCAAGTTCAAGAAAGGCTTCTCCCTGAGGAACATGAGCCTGTGCGTGGTGGATGGAATGAAGGAGATGTGGCACCGCAAATCCTCTCCGGAGCCGGGCGCCGAGGCTGCTCCGGGCGGCCGCAGAGCCGAGAGGGAGCCGTGGCCGGCCGGGGGCAAGGAGCCTGGGGACCCTCGGGAGAAATGGACCCACAAGCTGCGCCTGTCCAAGGTGCCCTCGTCCAAGGTGGAGCTGGTGGACATCCAGAGGGAGGGGACGCTGCGCTACATGGTGGCCGATGACACGAACTGTGTGGGGAGCTCGCAGTGGCAGAAGTGCCGCCTCCTGCTGCGGAAAGCGGTGAAGGTGGAAGGAGAGAGGTTCCTCCTGGAGTTTTATGTCCCTCCAAAGGTAAGTCCTGGCTTTTGTCCACCGTTGTTTTTATGAGAAGTTCAGGCAGCAGTTGGGTTTTGCTTGGGGCTTTTTTTGTTTCCACTGCTGAGCTGGGCTGAAATCCAGCTCTGGTCCAGAGGGAGATCTGGTGCTGTGTGGCTGAGGTGCGAATGGATGGGAAAATGTGCTTGAAACCCATCCAACCTGCAGGCCAAAATGAACCCCGCACTGTTGGTGTTGTTCTGTGCCTCTCACCTTTTGAGAAAATACAAAACATGAGCTTAAACTCGAGTGCATATCTCTGGAGAGCAGCTCGGCACGGGTACGGATGGTGGGCACTGCTCTTGGCTGGACTGGGGGCTTCCTGAGCCCATGGAACAGGGCCTGGCTGGAAAGAAACAACTCCATGTCCATGGTGGCCACAAGGCAGCCTATGAGAGAGCAGGAGAAGGACATTCCACAGGGGCATTGAGTGACAGGACAGGGGGGAAAGGGAGTAGGGATAGGTGGGACATTGGGAAGAAATTCTTCCATATGAGAGTGAGGAGGCCCTGGCACAGGGTGCCCAGAGCAGCTGTGGCTGCCCCATCCCTGGAAGTGTCCAAGGCCAGGCTGAATGGGGCTTTGAGCAACCTGGGATAGTGGAAGGTGTCCCTGCCCATGGCAGGGGGGTGGAACAGGATTCCTTCCAACCCAACCCATTCCGTGATTCTATGGATGGAGGATCTGATGGAGCCTGGTGTGTCAGCTGCACCAAAGAGAAAATAAACTTGGGTTAAAATGGAACAACTGCTGCTCTTAAAACATTTAGGGGAGAGCTTGTAGAGGGATTCCATTTTTAGTGTATCTTGATTTGCCTCTAAAAATCAATTTTGAAATTATTTCACGGCAACTTTTATGAACATTGTCTGCTCTTCTGTTATAATCACACCCCGCTTAGGTTTACAGCTTTTTCCTCTCATCCCATCATGCTTTCCATCTGGCAAATGTAAAAGTGGCACCAGTCTGGCACAGCTGGAAGAAAACTGCTTTTTGCTTCAGCAGCCCACAGCTTTGTTTTTGCATAGACCCTACAAAAACTATGGCCACGTCTTTAAATCTTTAAGGGAAGAACCCTCCCAGAGAGGAGGGGGTTGGAATGAGATGATCTTTAAGGTCCCTTGCAGCCCAAACCATTCTGTGATTCTAAGACCCTTCTCTGGCTCAGGGGTGAATTATCACCTTGTTTCCTCTCCTTTCGAAGCAGCTGCCACTTCCTTTCTGACCTTCTCCTGTACAAACACCAAGATGGAAAAATTCCCCAGGGATGGGCAGAGCCTTGCACGGCTGAGACATGTCTGGAGGCAACACTGGGGCTCTGGGGCTGGTAGAAACGAAACATCCTGCAAGGGAAAAAGCAGTTTCTGTTCTGTCTTGGATTTATTTATTTTTATTTCCCAATAAAAATGGGAACTGAGCCCATTATTGGTAACTTGCAGCCTGGAGCTCCTTGCTGGCCTCATCCCACCCACTGTAGCCAAGGCACCAGGCACAGGTTTTGGTGACTAAATCTCATCTCTGCTTCCTGCAGCTGCAATGCTCCAAATCCCAGAGCCCTGGAGGGGACCAGCCCTGGAGAGCAGCTCCACGAGCTCCTTTGTGGGGATTTGTTATAATTAAAACAAATATCTGGGGAATTTGTTGCTCAGCAAACACTTGGAGTGGGAGGCACCGGGTCTTGCCTCCCCACCGAGGCTCCAGCGGGTGCCAGGGGCCCTGGGGGAAATTCATTTTTCTTTATTTTAATGTAATTAAAATTCCCTGCATGGCTGAGGCTGCTGCATCGTGGCTGCCCGGTTGAAATGCTGCTCCTGTGCTGGAGAAACGGGGCTGCTTTCCGCATGGGAAGCATCCCCCACCAGACAGCACAGCTCTCTCCATTGGGAGAGGGTTGAAAATGGAGAGAAATTAAGTGGTGTTGGCAGAGCTGGCACATCAGCCTGCGCTGGAGCAAGGAGGGTGGTTTGGCAGTTAAAAGCACCTCCCTGTCTTCCACTGGGCCTCCTCTTGGTTTAATTCACAGAGCTCAGAGTTATCAGGCACGGGAGGGAAATCAATGCTGTTTATCCCCCCCCCGTAATAACCACACAGGCTGAGCTGATCTTGCCTCTGAGAGCCCTGCTGCATTGTCCCCAGGGACAGTTTGATTCAATTGAGTGACTTTTTTTTTTTTTTTTTCATTCATTGATTTCTTTTCATTTATTTTCTTTGGTTTTTTGTTTTTTTTTTTTCTTTTCCCAGGCTTCCAAACCCAAGGTGAGCATCCCGCTGTCGGCCATCATCGAGGTGCGCACCACCATGCCCCTGGAGATGCCTGACAAAGACAACACCTTCGTCCTAAAGGTGAGAGCAGGGTGTGTGTCCCTACAGGAACCCCCTCTGCACCTGCAGCACAGGAGGCTCAGTCCCCAAAGGGATCATTGCCTTGGCTTTCAGAGCTGAGATGCCAACAGCACTCATGCTCCCCACAGGATCCCTGCCTCCTGCAGCTGACACCGGGGTGTTCTGGGATCAAGCTGTTTGGCTTCTCTGTGCCACCAGGAGATGGGTTAAATCAGTGTCCAGAGAGAACCTGCAAGGAAAAATGCTCCCTGGTGCAGCTGCTTGTGGTTTTGTGGCTGCTGCTGTCCCAGATCAGTGACGTGTGGTGGCTGCTTCATTGACACACTGTGATGGCCCTTAGTGATGTAGTCTGGTTGACAAGGTGACATCTGGTCAAAGGTTGCACTTGATGATCTTGGAGGTCTTTTCCAGCCTTAGTGATTCAGGGAACAGCTGTGGGGGGCCAATGAGACCCTAGGGATCAACCACACATGAGTCTGGGGGCGTGAGCAGAGAGTGAAAGTCTCTCTCTTCAGAATTTTCCCTATCATGCAATTAATTAGCTCAGTGCTGCCTCCTGCTCTGCTGGAAGACAACAGCCTGTCGTGGCAGATCAGGGCTGAATTTTGCAGGGTCCTGGACACCACAGTGGTGATGGGCCATTGAACTTTGAGCATTTCTGGGTTCTACCTCTGCTAAACAAACACCTCTCTCCCTGATGCTTCTCCCTAAGAGTGTGTGGCAAAGCAGAGCAGAGAGGCCAGGCTTCCCGGCTGAATAAACCTGCTTGAAAGCTTACAAAACTATGAAAGGAAAAGAGGGGGAAAATTGAGCCTGGATTTGTGAAAGCCCCCAAGCCTGGTAGCCTGCCTGGCCCCAGCACACATTCCCATGGGAAATGGCTTTCCATCAAATCCAGCTCCTTGTCAAGGTCACACACGTTCTCCTGGCACCCTCCCTTCCCCAAGGCCTTCTTGCTCTTCAGCCTCAGCAGTGGTCAGTGTCCACCATGGGCACAGAGGCTCATTCAGCTGTTGTCTTCTGTGCCTCAAAGGCCAACCTCAAGTGTCTTCTTCTCTCCAGACTGACCAGCCCAAGGTGCCCCTTGCTTTCCTTGAAGGCTCTGGAGAGAGGACGCCCCAAAGTACACATGGGGCCGCGGCCCAGAGCGGGTGGGAAGGATTGCTTCTTCTTTCTTCTTCCTCTTTGTCCAGCCCGAGCTGATGCAGTTGCTTTCCTCACACCCTGACGATGATGATGGTGACTCACATGCAGCCTGTGGGCTGGTGGAACTCCGGGATGATTTTTGCAGAACTGCTCCCAAGTCGTGGTTCCCCAGCCTGCACACATGAGGTGATCACCGTGAGCCAGAGCTTGCCCTGTCCTTGAGCTGGAGGCTGGTTTCAGCTTTTTATTCCATCTCAGCTTTGACAAGTTCATTTGAATTCTTGCTTGATCCTCCAACACACTTGCAGTGTGGTGTCATCCCTGAATTGATCAGGCATCCTCACATTCTTTTGTCCTCATTACTGAGGAGCACGCACGGAGAGCCTTTGATGGGAAAGAGCTGCTGAGCACATCCATCAGCTTTGACCGCTGGCCATTGATCTCTGCTCTTGGAATATGGCTCATCAGCTACTTCTTGTCATGTTCTCTAGATCCCCTTACAAGTCCCACCTCAACTGTGTCACATCAGTGTCCAAAGCGTGGCCAACACCGAGGGTGTGCCACTGCTTCTCCCTATCCCTGGGGCTGTCACGAGCATGAGCAGGTGGGTTTGGTCATGGCAGATCCCTGCTGGGGGGATTCAGCTCTGGGATGCCTCCTGGGTGCCTGTGAGGGTTGGTTTCTCTGGCTGCTGGAGGAAAATTCTGGGCTTGCCCTCTTCCCATCTTCTGGAGTCAGGCGTGCTCTCTCCACACCCACTGCTAACAGCTTGGTGACTGCTCCAGCCATTCCTTTAATTCCCTTCAGGAATGCTCCAAACCCTGCCAGCTGCGAAATGCCTGCTTTACCAGGTACCTCCTGCTCCTGCCCTGTGCTGGCTCTCACCCTGCCACAGGGGAATTGATCAGAATCGATCCTTTGAGTGAGCTGAGGCAGCAAGCATGGCATGGAGCCCCCCCAGCCAGGCTTTGCCCTCCTCTCCCAGCTGTTGGCACAGGATGCTGTTCCGCTTTTCTCACACCCACCATTATTCGTGGTTCATTTTCTACCCAGATCTTCCTTGCTGGGACATCTTTCTGCTCTCCCATTTCCCCTTCGCTGGCTGGACTTGCAGAGGGGGTGAAACACCCCCAATGCTGGGGTACAGATTAGGTGGGCAAGCTGGGTGCTGTGGTTTCCCTTCCTGTGTGATGTGGAGCCCAATGTCTACCTTCACACACAACACGCAGGTTACGATGGGTGGAAAAGCCCCTGCCTTTTTTGGGGAAGCCACACTGAAATAGTTTCTGCCAGATTGCCTAAAAATGAGCAGCCAGCATGTCCCCAGAGCCCATCAGACACCAAGCACGTGCAGTTTTTTCCATTGCACAAGCAGGTGCTTGCAAAATACCCAAGCCCTGCACGTGCTTTGCTTGCTGTCATGCTCTGCATGAGTGAGCAGCCGCATCTCCCACGTCAGCTTCATGCCTTGCCCTTAAAAAGCCAGAGAAGATCCTTTCTTTTGGTTAAACAAACTGGGGACGGGGATCTTTGCTACTCCACTCCACCTCTGCTCAGGACAGGGTCCAGGTCCCTGCTCAGCCCCAGCCAGGGCTCTGCTCCTCCCTGTTTGTTTTCAGGACGGTGATTCAGTTGTTTGTGATTAATCGGATTTGCTTGGAGGTTGTCTCAGCTGGCAATGTGACACCCTCCCCGAGTCAGGGCTGCTGTGCTGCCTCGGGAACACGATGTTTAAGGCTCCATGAGGGATGCAGGGAAACCTGCCAGAGGCACACAGCATCCCATGGCATCTGAGTCCACTGATGTGGAGCTTCTGGGCTCTCCCCAGAAAAGCACAGCTCCTTTGGGCTGGACAGTTTGGAGGCTCTTTTCCATCCTAATTTTTATTTATTATTTCTTTTTCCTATGAAAGGGGGTTTCTCTCCCACTCTGTTGCAATCAGAAGTCAGAAGCCTCATGGACCAGAGGCAGAAAAGATAACAGAGGAGAGGTTTAAAACTCCTGGGGTCTGGCAGGGTTTTGGGGCAGAGAGCAGCATGGCTTCTGCTATACCTGTGCAGAGCTAGTTTTGGGGGGACACAGAGGTGCCCCAGGAGTGAGGGATGCTGTCTGTGCTTGGGCATAGTGCCATGCCCCTCCAGTGCTGCCAGCCAGGTGTGGTTTTTCCATGGAGGCGTAGAAACTTTGTAAAAAAACCTTGTCATACATTTGCTCCTAACAGTGGGGTGGGGATTTTCCTCTGAGCCCCAGCTGTGCTCAGGGGTCATCTTGGATGCACCAGAGCATCTCTGGCGGTCACCCCTGGGAACTCCTGTGCTGGGATGGGGTGGGACACTGATCCTCTGGGTCACCCCTGGCAACTCCTGTGCTGGGATGGGGTGGGACACTGATCCTCTGGGTCACCCCTGGGAACTCCTGTGCTGGGATGAGGTGGGACACTGATCCTCTGGGTCACCCCTGGCAACTCCTGTGCTGGGATGGGGTGGGACACTGATCCTCTGGGTCACCCCTGGGAACTCCTGTGCTGGGATGAGGTGGGACACTGATCCTCTAGGTCACCCCTGGCAACTCCTGTGCTGGGATGGGGCGGGACACTGATCCTCTGGGTCACCCCTGGGAACTCCTGTGCTGGGATGAGGTGGGACACTGATCCTCTGGGTCACCCCTGGCAACTCCTCTGCTGAGATGGGGTGGGACACTGACCCTGTCCTGCTCAGTTGGGGTGCTGTTTAGGGGGTCTGGCTGGGTTGTGGGGTGTGCTTTGCCTTGGGATGGGGGGCAGCACTGCAGCACAGCTGACTCTGTCCCACATTGCCTGCAGGTAGAGAATGGGGCCGAGTACATCCTGGAGACCATCGACTCCCTGCAGAAGCACTCGTGGGTGGCAGATATCCAGGACTGCATCGACCCCGGGTAAGGAGTGCTGGGGAAGGGGCTCTGTGGGGCTGAGCTGTGGTGCCTCACCACCGAGCAAGGGCTGTTACCCTGATGCAATTTTTGCTGCTTGGGTTGTCACAGGAAGTGCCCAACTCACACCAGCAGAGGTCTGGGGGCAGAGTTAGCAGCCTGTGTCTGCCAGGGGTGCAGAGCACTGGCTGCCTGTTCACCCTTCTCTGCCCCATGTCCCCTCAGCCTGGCAGAGGCAGGTGACCTGGGAACACAGCCTCAAAGCAGGAAGTTCCTAACACCCACCTTCTGAAGCTTTTATACTATATTTGAGCTATTTTCCATGTGTTTTTCCAGCTTAGCATCCCTGATATATTTAAGATCCTGCTGGTTGAATTGATTTATTTGTATTTCTATCACAGTGGCATCAATGTTGTCACAATTGGAGTCACAACCCAGCCAAAACTTCTCATCTGCTGTTCCATCAGCACACACAGCAAATTGTGTAGGGAGGTTTGTGTGCCTGGTGCTGCTGCCCTTCAGCTGGTTCAGACAGGCCCAGCCTCCAGGGAAACCTTGGCACTGCTCTTCTTGGCACAGTTTTGGAAAAACAAGGTGCCCACGCTTGTGGCAGTGAAAACCTCAAGCAAACCTGGAACAGAGGCTTGGAGATGCTCCTGCTTCCTCCAGGCTGCCTTTGCCCCCTCCTGCTAGAGAGAGGCATTTGGTTGGCCACCCTGGATGCTGCATCTCACAGGGAGGATGCACTGGTGCACTCCAGATTTTTGCTCCTTTTGCTGTTTTCTGAAATATGTAATTCATTGGCATGAACTGCCCAGAGAAGCTGTGGCTGCCCCATCCCTGGAAGTGTCCAAGGAGGTTGGACAGGGCTTGGAGCACCCTGGCCTAGTGGAAGGTGTCCCTGCCCATGGTAGGGGGTGGAATAAGATGAGCTTTAAATTCCCTTCCAACCCACACCGTCCTGTGATTCTGTGATTCAGGAAGCAATGCTGAGGCTGGGCTGCTGATGCGAGGCTCGGAAAAGGCCTTTTTTCCCTCACTCCGTGTTTCAGTGCTGGTTTTCCAGCTGGAGCTGAGCACCACGGCCGTGCTCCCCTCAAGCCACCACAGAAGCCGCCGGCATCCCTGTGCCAGCCCCTCGCTCTGCCCCTGGCAGCCTCCCAGCCCTTTCTGTTTGCTTAGCACCCAGCGCCGGCCGGCTTTGGCCTCCAGACGTGACTGTAAAGCAAATAATAATGAACTCCAGAGCAAATAATAATGAGCTGTTTAATACACCGCCACACACGCTCGGTGCCAAGAGCGAATTCTCAATCAGCTCCCGATGCTCGTGCCAAGGGCTGCGTGCTGGAGCCGCTGCGTGAGCACCCGGCGACGGCTTTTCTGCAGAGCGCTGTTGGTTTTGGTTTCCTTCCTCCCTTCTTGTTTTTAACTGGCTGCAGCTGAATGACTCCCAGTGGCTGATTCACTTACTGGCCACTAAATAATTCAGCAGCTCACAGGGAGCTGTTGCCACTGACGCAGCCACTTCCCCGCTGCCTGTGCCCACGTGGCCCGTGTGAAGCAAGAGCAGCCGTGTGCTGTGGGCAGCTCCGGACTCTTGCCGGTGGCTGGGATAAAAATAGGTTGTGGAGCAAGTTGGATGCTTGTGCAAGAAGGGTGCTGAAGTGCACAGGGAGGGTGAGCAACAGGGATGCTCTGAGTGGCTCCCTTGCTCTATTCCCACTCACTCTTTTGCTCCAGGCCTCCTGGCTTGGTTTTTTCATGTGTCTTAGGGATGTAATTCCCATGGGTCGGTAATTCCCTTTTCCCTTTGCAGAGGGTGAAAGTGAAAGTGCCCTCGGGTGGAAGTTGGTGGTGGGAGGGTGTGTGGGTGTAAAGCAAAGCGCTGAGAGTCAAGGTAACAGCTTTCCTTCTAAACCCACAAGGCTGCAGCAAAATCCTGCAGCTGGAACTGAGCAGCATGACCTGTGCAGTGGGGGCTTGCAAGGGTTTAATCCCTCCCACGCTGGTTTCTCACCCCCAAAAAGTCATGTTGTTTGGTGGCTGCTCTGTCTCACCATGCTCTTGGTGCTGTGGCAATCCCTTGGGAGGAATCTGGGAGCATCAGGATGTGCTCTTGGATCACACTGGAATTTTGTTTGGCTGAGTCCCCATTTCACGCCAGTGAGCGGAGGTGCCGCATGTGTGTGTCTCTGTCTGTGCTCTCCTCCAGGGACAGTGGGGACGACATTGAGTTGGTGTCCTGTGCACAGGGAGCCTGTCTGCCAGGCAGGACAACCTCCTCCAGCTGCGAGTTCCTGGCTGACGGTAAGGAACTACATCTGGGAAAGCCTGGGAGTCGCTCAGAGCTATAACCTAGCCCTCAGGTGTCTCTAAGATCCAGGAGTATCCAACACAGTTGCCTTCAAAGCAGGACAGCCCCCAGCTTTGCCCAGTGATGGCGGGTGATGCTGAGCCACTAACTCATCCCTCTGCAATTTCCCCTGCAGATGTACCCAGGCCACCAGACAGATGTGCCCTGCCCAGCACTCACAACACCGCCACAGCCACTGCTGTCCCCGTGCCCCACAGCCGGGGCAGGGACTCCCTGGGGGAGCTGCTCACCCATGTCCCACTGGAAAGCTTCCTGCAGACACTGGAATCCTCCCCCACCGCTGGTGGGCATCTCACAGGTACTGGGATGCAGGATGCAGCCCCAGCATCTCGCTCTGGAGGGTGCACAGAGGGAGAGGAGGAGGGGCCAGGAGGAGAGGGGGTGATGTCCGGGTGCTCCCTAAAAACCTGCTGTCCCTGCGGGCAGGGGAGGACAGCGAGGCCGAGGCGGAGATCAACCTCTCTGACTTCCCCTGGTTCCACGGGACTCTGTCACGGATCAAGGCAGCCCAGCTGGTGCTCTTCGGGGGCGCCCGGAGTCACGGATTGTTCGTCATCCGGCAGAGCGAGACGCGGCCGGGGGAATACGTGCTGACCTTCAACTTCCAGGGGAAAGCCAAGGTGGGTGTCCTCTGCTTCTCCATGGCTTCTGCTTCTCTGTGAACGTTAGTGTCAGCCATGCCCAGCACCTCGGGTTCCTTCTTGCTCTGTGGGTGACCCCAAACACAGCAGCTCTGCAGGGAGCTGCACCCTGGTAGGGCATCCCTCAGGACCACCTGCCCTTGTGCCCCAAGAGGCCTCTGCACCCTGCCCAGCCCCTTCTACACTTTCCCAACGGGATCAGTGCCTGCCATGTGAGCATAAGGTTAAATACCCCATGGCACACCTTCCCCTGCCCTCTCCTTGTCTGTTCAGTGTCCCAAAGTACACAGATGCACTACAAAAAACCAACCACAAGTAGTTTCTTGCTGGGTCTTTTTCCTAGCAAAGAGATTGCCTGTTCTTGTCACCTTGCAAGAAGCAGTTCAGGTGAGCTAGAGGCTTCCCCAGGCTGTCTGTGATGCTGGGATCGGAGCTTCAGCCTCCCTGGTTGTACCCAGATGCCCTTCTCTGTGTGTTTCTTTATGGTGTTCATCCCCAAAAGGGGCCAAACTTCCCCTGGGGCTGCAGCGAGTGGGGTTTTACAGGAAACACCCTGCAGCAGGGTAAACATAACAATTCTATGTTAGGAGCAAACCTCCCCTGGCTGATGGAGGTGGCTCCTGCCGATTGCACGGGTAGGTCTCACCCTCACAACCCCCAGCTCACCTCGTCCCCTGCACTTGCAGCACCTGCGCCTGTCGCTGAACGAGAGCGGGCAGTGCCATGTGCAGCACCTCTGGTTCCAGACCATCTTTGACATGCTGCGCCACTTCCACACGCATCCCATCCCGCTGGAGTCGGGCGGCGCGGCCGACATCACCCTCCGCAGCTACGTGGTGGCCCAGAGCCCACAGCCCGGTAGGTGCCAGGGCTGGGCAAGGCTGCACGTGGAGGGCTGGGTGTGAGGAGCGGGCTGGGATCTTGCATGGACAGATCCATGAGATTCCCCCCCTAAAGCAGTGCCCTGCTGATATGTGGGGCCATGGAAATGCACCAAGGTGGGTGTCACCCTCGGAAGCTGGGAACTGAGGTCCACGCAGCAGCAGGGCTGTGTGGGTGTGACCCCCTGTCCCTGGCTGTGGGTGTCAGTCCCCTGGCTCGGCAAGGAGAGGAGCAGGGGGGTCTGCAGGGCTCGGAGCATCCTGCTATGCTGGGAGAGAGTGGGAAGGAGGGTTGGAGAAGAACAAGGTCAAGGATGGAGAGGGGATGTGGGAAGGTACCAGCGAGGGAGAGGGAAGGGGCCAAGCCCCAGGCAGCACTGGAGGGGTCAAGCTCCTGTTTCTCTTGCAGACACCGGCCCCCCACCACCCCTCGTGTCGCAGCCACCAGGCTGCCGGGTCGACCTGCCACCTCCACACTACTTCTGCAGCACAGCACCCACGGGCCCGCCGGTCCCGCCACCCGCTGAGGGGGTGGCCGCGGCCCCCACTGTCCCGGTGCCCGCACCCTACCACCGCCTGGAGGGTGCCCTGGGCCCCCGGAGCCGCAGCGACAGCGCCGAGCGCCGGCCGGAGCCCGCTGCCACCAGTGCCGAGGACTACCACGAGGCTGACAGTGCCCGGAGCCGGACCCGGGCGGTGGAAAACCAGTACTCCTTCTACTGAGCCCCCCATGCTGGGGGCTGCATGGTGGGGGGAGCGGGGCAGCCGTGCCCCTCACCGCTGCACCGGCCTCGCCACCTCCTCCTGCCACCAGCAGCGACCCAGCCGGGACGCCTTCCTCGATCCCTGCTGCTTTTCGGAGCTGTGCCAGCGGTGGGCAATGTCCCAGCTGGACCTGGCGCCAGTCCCAGGGTTGGGGCAGTGCTGGGGGTGTGGGAGGCTGAAGGAGTCAGTGCCATTTTAGAGCTTGCAGCCTCTTCTCCTTCCCTCTGGACCAAGAGCTCTCCCAGGGCCAAGCCGGGCTCCCTGCATCTCCTCCTAGGTATGACCATCGTGGGATGGCACCCAAAGCTGTGACAGGCTCCATCCTCCAGCCAAAGCACCTTGGCATGTCCCCTCTGGGGCGAGAGCCCAGCATGGCCAACATCTTTCTGGCACCACCATCCCACAAACCAGCTGCTGAGGGACTCTGGCATTTTGGGATGAGCATGGATATGTCAGATCTCCATGCAGAGACTCTTCTCGCACACATGGATCACTGAGAGGGCGCTACTGCAGAGGCCTGAGGGTTTATCTGGGCTGGTTTTTGGGCTCCCTCTGGGGCGTTTCCTACCCTCTGACAGAAGGTTTTTGTCCAAAGCTTAATGAATTGCATTCAAGGAAGGGTTTTCCTGCTGTCCTGCCTTTTCTGTTCCTTTGTTTCCTTTCTCTCCTTGCTCTACCAACAGAGAATCCCTGGATACCCTTTCTTCCTCTCTCTCTGCCTTGATTTTTCAAAACCTAAGCTCTCTGCAAGGGCATCAGCTCAGCCTTCTGTCTGTTCTCTGCCACAGTTGGGCACTATTTTCCATTGCTCAAGGCAAACCTTGGAAAATATGACAACAACCCCTCTTTACATCAGTTTTTCGTCATTTGGGATGTCTCGGGGTGGTCAGGCCCACATCCCACAGCCAGGAGCTGTGTCCAGAGGTGAGGGACAGCTTTGCCTTGCAGGTGCTTGGCTGGGCTCCCAGGAATAAAAACACTATGTTGATTCTTTTCCAGTAGGTCATGGAAGCCCTGAGGATGGTTTTACAGGGGTGCCTCGTGTGGGGTGGGAGACCCTCCAGAAGGGCAGCTTTGCTTGCAGACAAAGTGTTTGCATGTCCCCCTTGGTTTGGCTCACACAGCTTGTCTTACCCAGGACTCCTGGCTCCTTGTGTAGCAGTGACACAGGAGTGACAGTACTCACAGGACCTGAGCCAGGTGGCTTTGGAGTATCTGGATAGGTCTCCAGGTAGGGCAGACCCCACCATACCCAGCTAGAAATTACCACTTAGTGCAAAGAGGTACAAGCCAAGCCACAACCTCAAAAAAAAAAAAACCTTGAGTTTGCCTGGAATTGGGTTGGGCCGAATTTTTATTTATTAGGTGCCTTCTTTCCCGAGCTAGCAAAGCATGTCCCCAGTTCTTGACTCACATGTGCCTCCTGCTTCAAGAGGGCAGGAAAGGCTCCTTGCCTCCTCCTGTGGTGTGAGAGCTGCCTTTCTGGCCCATGGATGTGTGAGACAAGGGCTGGTGGATCCCATTCCTACAGCAAATGCCACCTTCTCCCCAAACACACGGCCCTTCAGAGCGCAGCGGGAGCAGTTTGCTCTGTTGAGGGTATTTCAGCCCAGCTAAAACACAGCTCAGAGGAGCAGGGAGATGCTGGATGCTGTTGGTTGATGGTTTAACACACACAGTGGATGAGGGGAGATCTCCAGATCTAATACTGACATTGTCACTCTGGTTCTTCCCTGAGGTCCCAAGGGTGGGATCCAGAGGGCTGGATGGGAGCACTGCCTTACAGACCTTCAGCTATTGGCTTCGTTTCTCACTTTCTGTGTCAGAGGATAGGAAAAGGAGGGGGAAGCAATGATCTGCAAGCGAAAAATGTTAATTTGTAAATAGGGAAGAGTCTGGAAGAGTTTACTGTTGTGTAGAATAAATTAATTTTATTTAAAAAAAGAAAGGGGAGGGGGAGACTTGTTAAACAAATGGAGAACTCGAGTTCCGGTTTTAAAATAAAATCACTTGCAAAAACAACAGCACGTGAGCAAGAGCTTGGGCCTTTGCTGGATTTGCTACATAAAAAGAAAGGAAAAAAGAGAAGGAGGATGCCGTCATGTCTCATGTGTGCAGACCTCGTTGCTATCTCTGGGCAGCTGGGGCCAGGCTCGGTCTGTCTCTGCCTGCTGGCTTGCACTGAGAAGAGAGAAGGAAGGGAGCGGAGAGCTCTCCTCACTGCTGAGCAGAGGGAGGAGGAGGGCGGGTCCAGGCTCTACAGGACAGGGTTTCCTCTCCTCCCAGTCTGTTATGTACTTTGTCTGGTTTGTCAGTGGTGCAAGTCACAATGTCTCCACCCCCCAAGCAGCAGGGATAATGGGGAATGAGCAGCCCTGGGCTGTGAAGGTGGCCCTCCCTTGCTAAAGGCCTGTGCTAGCATCTCCCAGCAGTTCCCCAAGGCCTGTCATTCCCCCTCCTCTGCCTTCATCTCTCCTGGGAGACTGTGCCTCATGCTCTGACGTTGTATGTCTTTCTAGTGTGCTCTTTTCTGCTGAGAATCCCCTGGGAAAACTGGAGCATTGTCCCAGACTGTACTGTGACAGCTCAGCAGTGACAGACGCAGCTAACACATGGTTTTTGGGGGGGTGGAAGGAACTGCTCAGCTCGGTAATCAGGCCATGGTTGTGTCATGATCCATTCACAAAAACATTCCCTCCCCAAAAGTCACCAGAGCCTTTTCACCACTCCTGGAGAGCTCATCCATCAGGAGCTGGGCAGCTGGGGAGGTGACACTGAGGGCTGTGCCTGCGGGACAGCTGCTCCTCCTGCCTCACGGAAAGCCGTTCACACCTCAGCTTATTAGCAAATTGACTAATTACAGCATCAGTCTTGCTGGAAAACATCTCTTTCCTTTCACAGGGTGTCTGGAAGGGCAGGGGCAGGACAAAACAGCATCTAACACAAAGATTTGATGGTGAAACAAGGGGAAAGCAGCCTCAGCGTGTGGGCTGGATTCCATGCCAGCAGTGCCCTCTGCCCGGGGCCAGAGAAGGACTGGTCTGCAGGGATGCTGGGCTGGTCTGCAGGGATGCTGGCACTGAGCTGTGCCCTGGCACATACCATGAACAGGACAAAAATGCAAAGGGATTTCAGCAGCGCAGCCGCCCACGTTTCACGTGGGTGTTGGAGCTCCACGGCTGCTCCTGCCTGACGTGCAGGGTCTGTCTCAGCAAAGGATTGCAGTGCTTCCAGAAGGATCCCTTTGGTAGGAAAACTCCTCAGAAACACAAATGAGCTTCTCTGATAAAGATCAGGGAGCCGAGTTTTGTTGTTTGGTTCGAACTGACCTATGAAAACACTACCCTGTTCTAATGCAAATCCACTGACCCCAGTAAGCCCAGTCCTGCCCAGATCCCAGCTCAGTGCTCTGATTTGGTGAGCTTTGTATTTTGATGAAATATTTTCTATTTTTGTATGACCCAAGTAACTATCTTGCCCCCCTCCCCAGATTTTTTTAAAGTAAAACGTGCGTAATACATCAAGAGTCTGCACCAACTCCCTCAACATGTAGTTTGAGAGAGGGATGTTCCCAGGTCTCTTTCCCCACGGTTTGCGTGGGCTCTGCTGGATGACAGGCAGCTGCCTGCTTGTTTCCTGGGGGCTGTGAGCTGTGGCTGGAACAAGCCACGTTCTGGGCAAGTGAATCCAGCTGCTCCCTGCAGCCCTCAGCCTGCCATTCTGCCTTCCTCCCATGGAGTCCTGGCAGCTCATCATTCTCTCCCCTGCTTTGGGAAGCTGTGTGGAGAGGAGGCTGAGAGGAAGAAACAGGGTTAAACTTTAGGGATTAGTGAGCTAAACCAGCCTGTGTTGTGCTTAGGACTCGGCAGAGGAAATTCAATCGATTTGCAGCAATTCTGCTTTGTTAAACAGTCTGCAGTGACTGAGAGGGGACAGGGGACCTGCCCTGGCCTCTGCAACAGAGCTGGTGTCTCCCTGGCAGGGCTGAATCCAGCCTGGCACTGGATGGTTTCTGTGCTGGTGGGCTGAAGAGGACCCAAGGCTGGGAGAGCCACGGGCGCAGAAGCTGGGGAGCTGGCAGACAGCATGGAGGAAGCTGTTTGCATTGCTCCAGCCAGGGCTGAGACTGCAAGGATGCCTTCCAGGACCAGCGGCCAGCTGGGAACTCAGCCAACACTAAATTCACACCATTCTTTTACAAATCAGGTTGGTAAGACAAACACGAGACACAAACTAGTGTGATTTCCATAGCAACCTCAGCGGAGGTTGAAAAGTCTTTTGTAAACATAGGGCTGAACCTCAGGATCAGCTCTGATTTTCTCCACAGAAAGGGGAAGAGAATGGAGGCTTAATAAATTCAGGCCATACAAATGAACTATAAATCTCAGAAGGAGCCATTCCCAACCTCTCTGTTCCCCTTTCTGTCACCCTCTCCACATGCACAGCACGAAGCTGTCTGAAACCCAGAGCCCAACTTCCCGGCTCCGGCTTATCTCCATAAATTGCACAAAGGCTTATGCCCCTCTTCCATTGCAGCTGACCTTTACTGGCTAATTCTGTGACGCACACACAGCCCCAGCACATGCCATGCCATTTCTGTAGGGCCACAGCGACTTGAAACGAAATTTGGCTTGCAGTGGAGGCCTGTACTGCAGCCAGCCCCGGCTCCTCTTCCCCACCACGGCTTCCTCCAGCTCCGTCAGGCAAGCGTGGATTTGGGTGTACCAGCCCTCAGCTCATCCAAGCACTGCTCTTGCAAATCCCAGGTGTGAATATGGATGCAGACAGCACGGCATCCCCCCCTCCCACTACCCACCCACATCTCCCAGCACCCAGCAGGGCCGTGCTGTGGGGAACGGTGCTGCCGTTCATCACTGTCAGCACACAAAGCCCGCGGGCTGCGCTGGTTAATGACCAAAGTGACACGAACAGATGGCGCAGGCAGCGTGCCATGGGGGCACCAGGAAGTGCTGTATCGCTTACATCCTCACAGGGAAGGGATTTGGCAGGGCTGAGGGTGGCAGGGAAAAACACAGCGAATTTTCACCCTCCTCAGGCTCGGCCTGGACAGAGCGCAGCAGATGCCGGAGCTGCCTCGCTAATGCGGCCTGCTGGGGACGGACTGCACTCCCTGCAGCCCCGACAACGTGCGTGAGGGGACAGGGGACATCGGAGCTCAGCAAACACAGCTTTGGCAGGAGCAGGATGCACGGCTACAGCTGGGACATGGGAGGAGTGACACAGGGAACAAGCTGTATCTGAGTATTTGAGTGTTTGAGGGAGGGTGTCAGAGGCAGGCCCTGCTCAGTGGTGCTGAGCAATGGGATGCTGGAGCTGCAGCTCCACCTAAACGTGAGACATGGGCCTGTTGGAGCGAGCCCAGAGAAGGCAAACCAGATGATTAGAGGGGTGGAGTACCTCTCCTAAAAGGAAAAGCTGGGAAAAGGTTTTTGGGGTGACCTAATTGTGGACTTTCAGTACCCAAATGGACAAGAAAGATGCAGAAGGACTTTGAATGAGAATTTGTAGTGACAAGTGGGGGAACGGCTTCAAACTGAAAGAGTGGGTTTAGATTACACATTAGGATGAAATTCTTTGCTGTGAAGGTGGTGTTGTCCTGGCACAGATTGCCCTGAAAATCTCTGACAGCCACGACCCCGGGAATGTTCAAGGCCAGGTAGGATGGAGCTCTGAGCAGCCTGCTCTAGTGGGCAGCATCCCTGCCCATGTCAGGGGGTTGGAATAGGAAGATCTTTTAGGTCCCTTCCAACCCAAACCATCCTGTGATTCTATGAGGAAGAACTTCTTCACTGTGTGTGTGAGCAAGCACTGGCACAGGCTGCACAGAGAGGATGTGGGGTGTCTCCCAAAAGCCCTCTGGACACAGCCCTGAGTGACACACTCGGGGGACCATGCTGCAGCAGGGGGGTGGATGGGGTGACCCCAGCGATCCCTTCCAACTTGAACCATCGTTCTGTGACTCTGTGCCTTCGAAGAACCCCACTGAGGGTGGCAGAGCACTGGGACAAGCTGCCCAAGAAGAGCGTGGAGTCTCTCTGTCTGGAGACATTCCAAACGCACCTGGACGCGTTCCTGTGTCACCTGCTCTGGGTGACCCTGCCTTGGTGTGGGGCTGAACTGGGTGATCTACAGAGGACCCTTCCAACCATAGTTTGGTCACTCTGTGCCTTCAGCCTCCGTCCACGTTGCAGGGTACGGACATTAGGAGGAGGAATTACTTCACAGAAACGGTGATTAGTATTGGCACAGGCTGCCCAAGGAGGTGGTGGAATCATCGTCCGTGGAGCTGTTCAAGAAACAACTTGTAGCACTCAGTGCTCTGCTTGACAGGGTGGTGATAGGGCAGAGGTTGGGCTCGGTGATCCTAGAGGTGTTTCCTGATTCCGTGGCTCTGTTGGCGCAGAGAGCCCCGCACGGGGGTCCCTCGCACGGGGGTCCCTCGCAAAACTCCCGCCTCTCCCCAGCCCTCACCACACCCGCCATGACAGCGCCGCCCGCGTCGCGGGCCGTGACGTCACGGGAGGCGGGGCGCGGCCAGGGCTGGAACATGGCGGCGCCCTCGGCCCCGCGGCCGCCCCGGCCCCGCAAGGAGCCGCAGCCGCTCGTCATCCCCCGGAGCGCGGCCGAGGAGCAGCGCCTCCGCCTCGAGCGCCTCATGAGGAACCCGGTGAGGGCACCCGCCGGGGCACTGCCCGGGGCGGCGGGAGAGGAGAGGGACGCCGAGACCCCCACGGGGTCCGTGAGGGAAGAGAGACACCGAGACACCCCCCGCCCCCAGGGTCCGTGAGGGGAGAGGGACACCGAGACCGCCCCGGGGTCCGTGAGGGGAGAGGGATACCTAGACCCCCCACTCCACCCCCGGGGTCTGTGAGGGCAGAGGGACACCGAGCCCCCCACCCTCGGTGTCTGTGAGATGAGAGGGACACCGAGACCCTCTCGGTGTCTGTGAGGGAGGAGGGACGCCGAGACCCCCACCCCGCCCCCAGAGTCCGTGAGGGGAGACGGACGCCGAGACCTCCACCTCTGGCTCTGTGAGAGAAGAGGGACTAACACCCCCTTTCCCCTCCTCCGGGGTCCGTGAGGTGAGAGGGACCAAATTCCCCTTTCTCCTCTCCGTGTCCGTGAGGGAAGAGGAACCGACACCCCCTCCCCGGGCTCTGCCAGGAGAGAGGGACCAACCCCCCTGTTCTTCTTTCCCGGTTCCGTGACGGGATCTACACACGCCCCCTTCTTCCTTGCCGGGTCCTCAAGGGGAGAGGGCCCGACTGCCACACTGGGTTGCTGTGAGGGAAGAGGGATGCGTCTTTTCTGGGATTCTGTGAGGAGAGAGACGCTTCTCTGGGAACGCAGGGGCCCTTCCGTGCTCTGCCCGCTGGTCTTCCCTCTATCCACTGCTTTTAATGTGCGGGAGCATGACCCTGGTCCTCTAACTGGATGTTTTGGTCCTTTCCTGAGGAGGTTTTTGCCAGGAGGAGATTCTCACCCCCTGCTCTGTGTATGCTGGAGCAGGCTGAGACTTCCTCACACCGCATTCTTCCTCTGACCTTGCACCATGTGTTCTCCCTCCCCTGCTCTTCCCTGTCCTCTAGCTCTGGCATGGAAGGTGCACAAATACCTTTCATCGTTTCCCAGACTACTGGTAGTGGAATTATATTCAGCTCCCGCCAGTGCTTGGAGGTGCTGACATGATTCCTTCTAGTTCCCGTGCTGAAAAGAGGCACAGACACTCCTAACCCTCCTGGGGTTTGTTGACCTGCACGCCTGAATGTGAGGGACAGAAAGGATCCCTTCTGATTCTCCTCTTCTGCCTGCTCCTGATCCCTGTGCGTGAAGAAATTGCTGCAGCTGTGCTCCTTCTGAGATCTGTCAGTTGGTGGAAGAGGCTGTTGTCAGACGTATCCCGCCTTTCAACAATGTGTTAAAATTGCAGACTTTGCTCCTGGAAGATACTGATGGCTGGTTGGTTTGTTCTTGCAGGAAAAGACTGTACCAATTCCTGAAAAACTGAATGAATGGGCACCACGACCTCCCCCGGAGTTCGTTAGAGATGTCATGGGTAAAGATTCTATTCTTCAGATAACTCTGGGTTCAGCCTCATTTAACTTAGAAGAGTGTTAAGCAGGAAAGGACAGAGGTGGTTTTCTGCTGTTCATTTTGCTGGAGAAAAGAGGTGTGAAATGTGCTTTGAGAGTTGATTTTTCAAGTTTTATTTGGTTCTCTGGTTCCACTTTTCTGCTGGCTGTCAGAATGCAGGGAGAACAAAGCCCGTGGCACTGCAGCACGTGGGCTGCCTGCAGTGCAATAAGCTGCTGCTCTGGTGATGACAAGTAAATGATGATGAGTAAGTCTGTCCTCTCCATGGATCTGAGAGTGCTCTGGAAGATTAGCAGTGTGAAGTCCCTCTTTTGACTGCTTTGAGTCTGGGTCTCAGGCCATGAGAAGCAGGCACGTGCAGCAGGTGTGACTGTGTGTGCTCAGGTAGGGAGCTGGCAGCTGTGCCAGGACACTGACCCAAAGTACTCTGTGTACACTTTACTTTTACCTGCAGGGATTAAATATAGTAGCTGTGGTATAAACTGGCTGCATGTAGAAGTTCTGTCTTTCTTTGAGACCTCTGTCCTTTCTAGAGGTTGACTTTTCTTATTTCAGAATAATTGATCTTGGTCTAAAGTTTTTATACTTCTGAATAAAATCTTCAGCTTACTGGAATCCCCCCCATGGCTTTTTCAAATAGCTTTGCTGTGTGCTTGAGTTGAATTGTCTTGTTTTTCTGGGAACACCTGATGTGCTGGGATTCTGTTGGTATTGAGAGCACCCCTGTTGCAGTCCCAGCTGCTGGGTTTTAATTAGGTGTCTTCTTTGAGACTTGTATTCCTGTGATTTCCCTTGAGAAATGGCTCGGGAAACAGGGGAAGAGAGTGGAGCACAATGCTTAAAGCTCCTGCAAGGCTTCAGTATGCAGGTTGATGCCAGGAAGAGAGTGCTGTAGAGATTTAATTTATGAAGAAACAGTTAAAAACTGTCAATGGATCTGTCTTGCATGGGAAAGTACAGTATCACCTTTTGCCGCCTTTCTGTTGACCTTTATTTTGTGTGCAAGATGCTGAAAATTATTTGGAAGCAGCATCAGCAACTAGCTCACCTCTGCCTGTAAGAGAGTGGGGAGTGCATTTCATCTCTAGTTCTTTGCCTGCCTTGATGTGCAGCTAAGAGTGGGCTCTCCAGGGGGATAATTGTGGGACCTGCAGTGACACAAAAGTGTGTGGGTTTGCAGCTCACTCTGGCTTTTGGTTGTGAGTTATTTTAGTTTAAAATGGTGACAACACTCTGTGTGTTGTTGATCATTTTCATCTGACAGTGCCCTTTCCTGTTCCCCAGCTGTAGTCATTTGTGAGCATCTATTTACCTTTTTTCCTAGCAGACTTAACTCTTCCTTGTTGCAGGTTCCAGTGCCGGAGCTGGGAGTGGGGAATTCCACGTGTACCGGCACCTCCGTCGGCGAGAGTACCAGAGGCAAGATTTCATGGATGCCATGGCTGAGAAGGTCAGCACAACTCTTTATAACTCCCCCCACCCCCAACTATTTGTTGTTCATTGCAATTCTGTGTTTTCTTTGAAAGTCATGTACAAATAATTCCGTTCTGAGCCACCCCTTGTCAGAGGAGTCTGTAGGAGTGTGTGATCCATGGTGTCTGTGTCAGTACTGAAACATTCGGTGCTTTGTGTCAGACATGCTCCATCTCCTGTGTTCCCTGGGGTCCTAGCACACAGTAAGGCCTCATGGGAATGTGTGTGTTCTCAAGCTGACTTGAAAATGCTTTAAAAGCAAGGAATCCCTGGTAACACTGCCTTGCACAGACAGAAACAAAGTGAGTGCCTGTGCACAGAGTCCAGATGTTTCTTTTAAGTCTTGATCAAGTAGAATGACTTGATCTCTTTTAGAGAGCACTATTGTTATACTCTCTCCTGGCTGAGATGAGTCCATATGTTAATGTTTGTGTCTCCAATTATTCATTTGTTTTTACTGAAACGTTCATTAGGGCAGAAGCCCAACCTCCCTCATCTGTTTTGGTGAGGATTCCTCCCTCAGAAGGTTTCAATGTTTGGCTCAGGTTGCAGCTTAAAAACGCTGTCTGTACAGGACTCATCCCTAGGAACGTGGCTTTGTATAAAGAAGCCAGACAAAATCTGGCAGAGCTCCCTTCTGTATTTTGCTAAAAGACTTCTCCCTAAAAGGACATGACTTTTCAAAGAAGTATTTTAATTTAGATTGTGACCAAAGTATGACATGTGATCAATTACAGCAAAGACTAGATGAGGAATTCCAGAAGAAACTGGAGAGGAATAAGATGATTGCAGAAGAGCAAACAGCAAAACGCAGAAGGAAGCGGTAAGGGCAGATTTTTCCCAGGAGGCTTGACATGGAAACCCTCACTCCCTGTGCCTCATCTGTAGCTGCATGCTCTGGATAAACACTGTCATTCTGTGTCTGCATCTATCAGCTGGGAAGTCTGGCTGTGGAAATTAAATTTGTCAGTGTCAATGTTTGGTTTCCGAAGGTAGCTGCAAACCTGACAGGCTTTGCTGGGGTGGTTTCTTTTCCGTGGCATTGCTTGCAGGATAACTTTGGACTGGTTGAGCTGCTTTTGCTGACACTGTGGTCTTGACTGCAACGTGCCTCACTCCATATTTGTTTTAACAGTGTCAGGAAAGGTTTGTGTGTATATCTGGCTTAAGTTTATGTCTGAATCATTTGATCCCAAGCAGTTTCAGTGCAAAACTGGGTGCTGCTTCATGGGTAGGCTGCTTCTGCCTCCCTCATTGAAATGTCTGGCAGGCCAAGTCTAATAAGTTAGGTGGAAATACTAAAAAAATATTAAATCCATCTTTCTCTTAAATTTTAGACAAAACGAAACAGTTACAAGATTGATGCTCTCGAGAAATAGCCTGAGCATTGTAGTGCAGTGGCACGAGAATTTAAATCCCATTCTCTGTGTCCAGGATGTTTCAGAAATAGCACAGAATCATGCTCAGCTCTTTCCAGGGTTGGACCCTGAGCAGCCTCTCCCTTGCTGCTTTGCATGCTGTGGCTGAGAGTTGCTGTGGAAAGGCTTGTGCAAGGTGACTCACTGCCATGTTAACACAAAAGTGCACAACACAAAACACTGTTGCCATCTTAGTTTAATTTAATGTGGTCCAACAGATGGCCAGCAAGTCAGATCTGGCCTGCTGCCTCTTCCCTGGCTGAGATGGAGAACAACTATTCCAACAGCAGATGCTGCCTAAACACTAACACCTCCTTGTCCCCCTGCTATGCTCTAATGGTGTGGCTTTGCCCCGCGGGAGCCCCTCTAATTTTCCTCACCACCCTTCTCCTTTGTCCTGCCCCAACAGGTACAGTTCTTAGCTCTCTGTTTCAAGAGAGTTCATTTATGGTGTTGAGAGAGGAGCATGTGAATGCCAGGCTGCTCTGCCTGTGTCTGCTGTTAACTTGCCAGGTTGCCTTTGCTGGGCAAAGAGAGCTGGGTTGTATGAATTGAAATTCCCTCTTAGCCCCAGTGCTACTTCTAGGGCCTGACATCCTGAGAAGTACAGCCAAAGAGGAAGGTCAAAGCATACTGCACTATTTTTATTCAATTAAAGTATATATTACTGGTGATTTTCCCCCCCATTGTTCAGTTTCTGCAGTCTGGGTTTTACACCATTTTTCTTTCGAGCTTATTAGCCTAGGTAGCTAAAATGTGGGGGCAGCTTCATTTTTGTTCCATCTGTGTTCTTGGAGATTCTTGTGTATCATATAGTTTTGGTTGCAGTGGAGTCATGAAAGACTTTAAAAAAAATCTATTAATCTAAAAACAACATGGAAAAGTTTCTCTTGATCACGTGCTAAGTTTGCTCTTGCTGGATTTTCAGTTGAGGCCAAATTTAAATGGAATTTCTCTTCTGAAATCAGCTTTTCCAAGATTTCTGTAATATTTCCTTTATCAATGAATTTAGCAATGACTGGATTTTCCAGAGTCTTTTTTCTTTACTTTATAGCCAGAAATTAAAAGAGAAGAAACTGCAAGCTAAGAAAAATAAACTTGAACAAAAGAAGCAGGAAAAAGGTCAGTGAAATTTAGTTTACTTTTCTCAGGACTTGGTTCTGTTCCCTTATTGAAGCCTAGAAGGTTTTGTTCCACCCCCCATCCCAAGCATTCTCAATACATGGATTAAAGCCTGAGCCTTAAGCTTGTTATTTTAGCTAATGTTTCAAAATCCTCTTTGAAAGCCATCTATGTTGAGGTTTAATCTTACAAATAACTTGGCTGTTTGTGAATATTTTCCATTTATTAGGGGAAATTTTGGACAGCAAGCTCTGGAATTTGAGTCTGTGTGTGTTTTGCCCCAGCTATTTTGATAAACTGCAGATTCAGAACCTCAGCTGCTCAGAAAGGCAGTATTGTTCAAGGCTGTGCTTTTTTAAAGTATATTTTGAATATATATGGGAAAACAGGTGGAAAAAGAATGCACAGCTTGGGCAGCAAGAAACTGAGTTATAATTGTGTGTGTAAGAAATTGAGCCACCTTGGTACTATCTGTTCCACAGGACTATTTTATTTGCATAGAAATAAAGGTGAAAAACCTGACTGCCTCTGTTCTCCTGCAGTCTTGAAAATTAATGTTCAGCAATGTCAGTGTAACTGTGTTGCCAAACTTTTGCATACTTGTTGCTTCTTTGCAGTGTTTCAGTGAGTATATTTTGGCTTACTCTTTGAAATAGTTGTCCTTTGTGAATTAGCACACAAATTGTTAATCTTAAAGTTACAGCAGTTTCTGGTAATTGTGCTGGAACAGTGACTTGCCTGACAGTTCTACCTTATTTGTGCTTTGCTTTTCAGAATTGGATCTGTTTCAGCTGAACCACTGCCAGCCTCCCGTGTAAACACGGGAGGACAAATTGTTAGGTTAATTTTACTTGTGACAGCAAGTGAATGTAGTAGAGTGAATTTTTTGGGTGTTTTGTTTTGGTTTTGTTACCTTTTTTTTTTTTAAGCTACTCATTTATGAATTGTAACAGGGAAGAGATTTTAAGTATGAGTCAACATACTTGTGTTCATTTTGAGTGAGCAAACAGAATACTCATCCCTTAGGGAGTGGCTGGGAGAGAGGAGAGCTGGATCAGGGACTGGCACTGTGGTGTGGGATTGCCATGTCCCAGCTGTGGGACTGGAGTGGTTTTGTTTGGCACAAGTTCCTGAAAGACAGAATCCAAACTCGCTGGTCTTTGTAACAGTTCTTAACTCTTTACAATTTGTGCTTCTCTATATAAAATAATAATATCGAGGAGAGAGAAGCCCCTCTTAGCCATTTTTAGTCTACCGAGAACAGCCTTTCCTTTTTGTAGTTCTGTGTGCCCTGGGTTGTGATCTGAGAGTTTTTTCAGATTAATTAAAGTGTATTTGTTGGATGTGGCAGGCAAACATTTGTCTTCCTTTTTGAATGAATAAATGAAACCTCTGAATTGCCATGTTTCATCTTTGTTGTAGCAAAAACATTAAGAATAAGGGTTGGCACTGAATGAGGTCAGCTGTTAAGGTTGCATTAATGAACAACTCCCAATAAACCCTCTGAGTTCAGCACTTCACCACGCGGTGGCATCAGACCACTGATCCTAAATCCTGCGTGAACTGGTCAGGACATTTAGAGTGTGACTGGGCCTGAGGAACAGGAAAGGGCGGGAAATGGCTCTTGGATTCAGGTCCCACTTTATGCCGTACCTCATTTTTATTATCAGTTATTTAATTTCTAGTAGATGTCTCCTGGTTTTTTAGCAGACTTCACAAGTTTTCTGTGACCCTTGTTAATTTTAGGCATATCTTTATGAGTTCCTGTACTTGCTGTATAGCAAACAGCCTGTAAAAGTTTATGGCACCTCGTGGAGTTTCTGTGAACTTGGATAGCTGTAGGCATATATTGAGTCTTGCCTGTGGCTTCCCAGTGCTCTATGTGATCCTTGAAAGTTCATCCCAGCCTGCAGAGGTGAGATTGGGAATGAGATAATCTATCACCTCCATGTTTGAAAGAATTAATATTCCAGAGGAGGTGGAGTTGTTTAATGATGGACTTGGTAGCGTTGGAGGTAAGGGAATTCTCCAAGGGAAAGTTTGATATTCTGACCTCCTCATCACTTGGCAGAATTAATAGAACCTGATTTGTGTTCCCTGAGTATCTGGGACTGCTTAGTTGTGAGATACTTTACAAGGAAGATACAGTGGAATATGTTACCCATGCATGCTAATCAGCCTGGCCTAATACACATTTGCTGAGCACCTGAGACTGTTTTGTTGTGAAATGCTTGACAAGGAAGCCAGGTGGGAACACCTCATCCATTCATCGTGTTTGTGTTTGTAGAACCTGGTCAATCCCAAGAGCAAGGCAGCAGTGAGGATGACGAAGAGGATAGCAAGGAGGAGGAAGAGAAGGAAGATGATGCTGAAGAGCCAAGTTTTGTGATGGGAAGAGGATGAGGCCTTCCAGGGACAGCTGGAAACACTGTTCATTGCTTTATATTCAGGAGCATGAAAGTCTTTCATCTCAGCCAAGCAGAACCCATTGGCGTACGTTACATCTGCTTAACGGGGCATGGCCTTCACGTCACAGGCCCGAGAGAAAATGATAGAGAAATGCCAAATAAGAGATTTTTTCTTAATTGCGTGTATAACTGCTGTGCAGTCTGCTCTAAGTTTGCTCTAAAGAGTCAGCCATAAGTCTCTATGACCCTAGAGTTCTTTCTAACATGGCCCAGAGTGTTTTTCTGTCTGAAAGCTAAAACATAACTATTACCATTTAAGGGAAATATTACTGTGAAGGCTACGTGTTCTACTTATGTTGAAGCTGGTAGCAGTGGGATACATGAATCTAGGGGAGGAGTTTAACCTGAAGTAGAAAAGTGGTCTGTAGCCAGACTCTCCTGCACTGTGAGTGTTCTGCATTTGGGGTTTTGTATGGGGTCATCTCTAACCCAAAGAAATCAGTTTATGTTGCTAGACAAGTTCTATAGATTTTTAATCAGGATCCCTTTTTTAATGCTAAAACTTTCCCTATTGCTTTTCTTCCATGTTTTTTAAATTAATAAAAGGGATGTGTTGGATTGTTCTGTCTTCTATTTTTTATTTTTGGAAGAGGATTTCAGTAAAATAAAAAGATGCTGCAGTGCTGCAGGAAGGGACAAAGAGATCAAGTAATGTGGCACACATGAAAATATGGAAAAGGTGTTAGCTGCATGTCACTTACTTTTTGCTTTTGAATTGGAACAATACCTTTTCCCAAAGATTGTGTGTAAAGCTTCTGAATCCTGTGGCAGAAAGGCTTGGAATGGAATCATTTTGCTTGTGCTCAGCTTCCTGTAATGACACCTGCCTTTCTCTCTGCTTGAGCTCTCTGCTTTGCACTTTGGATTCCCTGGTAGGAATCATAACATCTCTCTATATATTTACTTATTGGTGCTTCAATGAAAAGCATATGCAGTGGTGGTTTTACTTGTAACTCTGGTTTTTGTCTCTTCAGTGTATCTTTAATTAGAAGTGCCTGCTGGCTTTCAGACATGCTCATCCCAGAGCCTTGCATCCAGAATGCGGTGCTACTTCTTCTCAAGCCTTGGTTAATGCCAAATTATTTTAAGCAAAAACAGTAAAAAGAGAGAATCTCTTTTTAGATTTCGCCTTTGTTGAATAGTGCTGCCAGAAATCCTGCATTTTGTCTGAGCTGGCTTTATGTAATGGCTTCTCAGTGGTGTTACTGTGGTGGCTGGGAAGCAGATGTGACCAGTTGCAAGTGATGTTTGTGTTTAGTTCCCCTGTACATACCCAAGGGCTTCAGAGGTGGGTAACTTCTGACCTGCAAGGTCCATATCCCCTCTGCCCCCCAGGTTAGAGATCTGCATGGAACTGTTTTCTGCTCAATCTCCACAGGGGCAGGGGCTGCAAGTTGTGGCAGTGTTTCATTCAGATACAGGATGGATGTTCTGCAGCTGGCATTTTCCCTGTGGAGAGATTATTTATGAGCATTGCTTCACGTGCATCCCCCTTAGGGCAGGCAGACCCTATGGATACTGTGTTGTAGGATGAGCCATAAAAACGTGAGGGGTTTTTTATGGGCAGAGAAGAACCGAGAGTCTCACAAATAAAGATGTTCTGCCTCTGAGCTTGTCAGGTCTTTGAGCTGAATAAGTGCTGTTATGCATTAAGCAGAGCAGATGCTGCTGAGTGAGGACACGCTTCCCTCAGCCATGAGGAAGGTGAACTCAAGTTTGTCCTGGTGATTGAACAAATTCAGGTTGTGTGGCCTCATCCTGCCTCCCTAAGACGCCACCGTTACCCGCGCTGAATTATTCATGCTCTGTTTTCTGGGAATGCCGAGTTTGTAGGTGAAATCTGTAAACAGCAGAGAGCATGTTGGTGAAGGTGGGATCTGCCTCACGCTCTGTCTCGCCGGGGTGGCTGAGTGTAGCAGTAGGAGCTGTATTTGGTAGGTGTAGCTGTGAATTCCCATAAACACTCCGCCGCGTTGTGGTTCTTCGTGGCAGTACGAGCTCGTTGAGAATACAAAGCACTTCAAAGGGAGGTTTCAAGGGATGTTTCTTCGTTTAGAATAAAATGCAAATGCGATGTGACCTCGAAACGGAGAAAACGTCATCCATGGAGTAGAAAAGGGGAAGTGCTCCCGTGCATAGTAAAATCAGGAACAACTCTACAACTGCTTCCTATTCCAAATAGGGCACCAACAAAGCGGTAATAACTTACAGGCTTGAAACTGCCAAGGAGTTTGACCTGCTTACACTAAATTCGTGCTCTGGGTTGTTTTCTAGAGGAGTCCTTCTCCTTTCTCTGATGGAGATTAACCCTCAAGGGCTAAAGTTTGCTCTGTTCCATTTCTACTCGTGTATGTGCGTATGTGGGACCCCGAGAGACAGCAGTGTTAGTGCTGAAACCGAGCAGGGGTATTCCTGCTCTCAGAGGTGAAAAGCACACTCAGGATAACACGTTATCTGCCTCTTTATTAGCCTTCTAAGAGTTGTTTTCCTTTGTTCCCTCCCCCAGGCAGAATGGAATTCAGGAAGATGGGATTACCCTGTGATAAAGCTGACCCATTGTGCTGCCTTTCAGCATTTTCTTTATCTCATTTCCAGGGAAGGAACTCCCTCTCTTTCCCATAAGGCTGTCCCTATCCTTTTGATGGGTTTATACAGGATTTCCTGCTGAGTCAATAGCGGAGGAGTGCAGGGAGATAGCAGTCGGGATTCGCAGGGAGCCTGTGCTCAGCCGGAGGAGGTTCAGCCCGGCGGAGGCAGAGCAGCGCTGCCTTTTGACTTATGTAAGTGGCGACTTTTTGCTGTATAATTAATAATTGTAATAAAAGCACATTTGCATCCCATTGCACCAATACCTTCTCTGTGGCAAGATTTAGAGATAACGCAAGGTCCAGACCCACTAACACCTTTACCCAGTGGGTGGGTTTCAGCCCGACCGCGACTTTAGGGATCCGCAGACCTGATTTTTTTTTTTCCCCCCCCCATAGATGCATGCTCACAGCGGGACTCCCGAGCGCTGCGGGAGCGGCTCCGTGCCGGGGGGATGCCCCTTCTCTATAACCGCTGAGTCCATCCCCCGTTTCGTGAGACCCCCAGGCCCCCCGAACGGCTCCCCCGGGGGCGCAGGGGGCGAGCGTGGCCCCGGCTCCCCGGGAGGGGCGGGGGGCGCCGGCTGGGGCGGGCGGGGGCGGGCGGGGGTCGTGTCCCCAGGCCCCGCCCCCGCCGCCGAGGGGGCGTGGCCATTCCGGCCGCGGGCCAATGAGCGGGCGGTCACGTGCGGGGGCGTGGCGGCGCGCCCCCCCCGTTTCCTGCGGGTCACGTGGCCGGTGCCCGGCGTTGCCGTGGCAGCGGCGGAGGCGGCTCCGGCTCCTGCTCCCGATCCCGCTCCCGCTCCCGGTCCCTCTCCCGGTCCCTCTCCCGGGGCTACTGGCACGGCCCCCGGACGGCAGCGCGGTGAGACACGGCCCGCCCCTGAGGCCGCATCCCGTCCGCAGGGGGCTCATCCCCAGCGGGGCCCGCGCTCTGGGGCAGCGGGCGGCGTCCCCTCAGGCGTGTTTGGGGTGTGGGGCACTCGTCCTGCAGAGGTGGGAGCATCTTCTGCCGGCGGGGCTGCGGGAGGAGGGGGTCTCGTCCTGCCCGGGGTGCTGTGGGGGGAGTTGGATTCATCCTGCCTGAACAGGGATTCCCCTGCCCGGGGCGGTGTGGGGGAGACGCGCCTCGTCCTGCCCGGCCGGGGGCATCCCGTGCCGGGGTGCTGGTGGTGGGGTTCGCGCCTCATCCTGCCTGGCTGGGGGCACTCCGCTGCACCTGGACAGGGTGAATGGGAAGGGTCCGCTGTGCGCAGAGAAGGGGGTCCCGTCCTAGCCGGCAGCGCTTTGGAAGTGCCGTGGGAGGCAGAAGGCAGGCCGGCTGCCGTGGGATATATCCGGACAGGGATCCTTTCGCTGGAGTGCTGTGGGGGAGACACCTCCATCATACGGTGCGGGGAAGCCCCTGCCCCAGGGTGCTTTTGGAAGAGGGAATCGAGGGATTGGGTTCCATCCTGCCTGAGGAGTTGTGGAGGATTCTTGGGACGCTGGATCGGGATGCAGTGGTAGGAGGTTGCATCCTGCCTAGGAAAGATCCTCTGTCCAGGTTGCCTGTGGAGGGAAAGGTCCTAGCTGGGAGGGGTTCTCATCCTGGCTTGAGGGATCCCCTGTTTGAGGCTGCTGTTGGAGGGGAGATCCTCGCTGTGTGGGATCACCTCCTGCCCAGGGGGTGCTGAGGGTGGCTGGGGAGGAGGAGGAGGAGGAGAAATCCCCTGCTCAGGCAGTGCCCCGTGAGGAGGATCCCGGCTGTGGTGGTGGGACCGGGGCATCACATCCTGCCTGAGAGGTGATCCCCTGCTCCCACAAGGGTGGTCACAGCTATGGAGTGTTCACACCCTGCCTGGGTACTCTTGACACCCTAGGGGTGCTGCCTGGGGGAGTCCCAAGCCAGAAGAGAACATAGCAAGGGGTTTCCCACGGCAAAGAGGGCTTGAGCTCATGGGGGTGGAGTAGCAGGGATTGGGATTTGGTTTAGCCGTGGTCTGCAGGGGCTTGAACAATGTTAGACAGGGAAGGAAGGGACTGGCACAAACGCACAGTTTGGGGGTGTGGGGCAGAAACCTGGGACTGGGGAGGGGGCTGGCATCCCAAAACCAGGCAGAGGAGCTGCCAGTGCTGCAGACAGTGCTCTGTGGGCGACTGAGCACGGCAGTGGTGGGAGGGGGATCCGCACAACTCGGCCCTGGTGGTGTCAGCTTCATTCCCAGCTGTGGAGAAATCCCCACACATGCCCTGAGATGTGAGGAGGTAATAGCTTTCCCTTTTCCAAAGGACAGCACTTGGCAGGTTAGGAAAATCAACATAAGGGAGCAATCACAGAGAGCTTTCTGTCCTACCAGTGCGAGATGAAGTGGGGTCAGATGCGTTGGTGGTGCAGTGGAAGTGAGTGAAGACACAGCTGGGATGGACTCTGCCAGGGCTGCCTGAGGAAAAGGTCTCCTGGAGAATTCCTCATTCCTCATCCAGAACTCAGCAGCCCTGTGCAGTCAAACCCTATAGGATAGTTATTTCTGTAAGAACAAGTATCCTAAACCTTTAACTTTGCAAGGCAGAAAGGTGAAATCTCCAGAATAAGCCTTCCCTGATGCAGATGAAGGCTGAAAAGTATTTCCAGAGTAAAACTGCTCCAGCTACAGCACATGTAAAATGCTTCTTTGGTCTTGTGTTTCAGCCCTTGGAGCCCTCCACCCAGTCCCTCCATGTCCACAGCCAGCAAGGTGAGTTTGACTTCCTGGCACTGCTTGTTTGGGTTACATTTGTGTTTATGGATTTTATTCTGAAGCTGTTTACTTACTTGAGAACATCTCTTGAGCTGCTGCAGAGTGAAAATTCAGCCTTGTGGTATTTTTAGCTTATTTTTTTAAGGAAAGAAGCAGATGTGATTGGGTTCTCTTGCCCTCTCTCTGTAACCTCTGAATTCATTTGTCTTTTTAATGGAATTTTTCCCAGGGGTCAAAGTTTCCTACATAGAAACTTCCTAAGTATTTTGTGAAAATAAATGGCAGAGTAGAGGCCATCACTGTCCCAGCTGGGGACAAAGTGACTGAATTCACTCCACGCTATACATTGCAGGATCCACACAGGATGTTGTCACAGGAAACAGCATCATAATTTCGCTGCTCACAGACTGTGTCTTCCTCCAGTCCTCCCAGGAGGCTTTTTTATTCTATAAAATAGGTGATTCTTGTCTTTTCTGGAAACACAGATCAAGCAGGAAGGTTTGTCCCCGTTATTCATTCTCTTCTTGTTTTTATTATGGCGTGAATGTTCTATTATTGCCTTTCTGTTTGTTTGTTTGTTTTGGGGGGGTCTTTTTGTTACTTTTAAATATTTTGAAAACTCTTGAGCAGGTCAGGAACCTCCCTGGAGTGTTCCAGGGGCTGTAATAATGGCCTTCTCAAAACCTGCTCAGGAATCATCTTGTGCTGCCGTCCTTGTTATGTCTGAGGGAGCTGGAACCTGAAAGCCCCCCCGTGTTCAGGAGGGACAATCTTGGACCTGCAGTGCTTTATTTGCTAATCTTTGTTATTGTGCCTGAAACAGCTTCCTTCCCTTTTAGAAACAGCATTCAGAGTTGTGGGCCGTGTATGTCCTTTTGATCTTTGCCACTTCTCTAAGTCTCCCAGCAGTCATGGCTTTATTAGCTGTCCCCATGTGGCCCCTGTACATGGCGAGCTGGGGGGATGCAGGCAGGGCTGAAAGGTGCCTGTGACCTTGAGAGGTGGTGCTGGGACTAATTAGTGCCGCACACCAGGTGTGATTCTGGGCAGCATCTCCTCCTGGGAGCTGGTGAGTGTTCTCTAGCCAGAAGGTGCTGCTCTGGTGTCTCTGTCTGCCACCACCACAGCGCTCAGTGGCGGAGTTGTGAGTGAGGGGATTAAACAAAGAATCGTGGTTTCCGTTCTTTGGAAGGCTGAGTTAGTTTCAGATGTCTGTCAGAGTGGGAAATTTTTGCACAAAACATTTCATGGATGTTGTTCTGTGTCTGGGCATCACCACAGCCATTTGGCAGCAGCCTGGGGACATGGTGGTGTAAGGCATCCACCACCTGGAATATTCTTGCTGCTTTCATACATCTCTCAGTGTAATCCCTTGAATCCAAACGTTATGGAATTTCCTGGAAGCAGCTCGCTTTTCCCCTTGGAATTGCCTTTTCCTTTCCCTCTGCTCAGAGCCGCTGGTGGAAGTAAGGGAACAGGATTCTTGGTCAGATGTGGCTGATAAATGGAGTGTGAGCAGCTCAGGAAATTTAACTTCCCACTGCAAAAGCTTGGGAAGTTCATTTGTTAACCCTACACAGCATTCAGCTCTCTTCTTATCGTGGGAGTTTGGGGGAGAACTGTGCCCATCTAAACTGAGCTGTGATGAGCAATGCTTTAACTGAAAAAAACTGGTGTGTTGGTTTGAAAGTAAACCAGTGGGAGAAATTACACACAAATACCTTGAGACAGACTTCAGGTCGGAGTTACAATTTAATAGGAAGATTACAGTAGGTGCAATGATACAGAAAAACAGACTTAAACCCACAAAGTCAGAATACAATGTGGCCCCTGTTAGTCAGGGTGGTGGTTGCAGTGCTGTTGAAGTGATGGTTGCATTCTTGTCGAAAGTAGTGGTCCTGTGGATGGTCTGGCCCTCCTGTGGAAGTTCGGGTCCTCTGGATGTCCAGTGGTGGTTGTGTTCAAGTCCCTAAATACATACATAGTCAGATTCAGGCGGGAAGGTTCAGTACCTCCCCCAGGGCGGGGAATTTCACAATGGAATGATGTGATCCTATGAGTCACAGGATATCTGGGGAGTCCTTTATGGCCTGCTGCTCATTGCTGCCGTTGGGCCATTATGGCCCATTGGCAGGGATGACCCCCTTGGGCTGGGTGTGGTTATCATGGCTGAGTTAATCAATTTGTGAAGACAAAGAAACACCACCCTGCCATGCAGCGTTTGCCTCCTTCCCTTATCTAACACCCAACTTGCAGCCTGCGGGGTCGGTGGTGCACTGTGCAGCTCCTGCAAACGACCATTAACTGTTCATCAGGAATAATGTAGATGGGAGTAGAATACATGATTTGGTTACACCGCACGTTGTAACCCAGGAGGAATGGTTTCCAAAGGAGCAAAAAGTGACTCCCTGAACTGGTGTTACTTTGGTACTCTAAGGAGATGCATTTGGAGCCAGCCCATGATGCTCTGGGAAATGAACTGTCAGCTCAGAACAAAGATAAGATGGGGGCTAAGTGTATTTATGTAAAACACTTTTATTAGCGAGAAGGAATTAAAGGGCAAAGTTGAGGTGCCTGCTCTGAAATGAAAATCCAGATGCTACGCAGCCTTCCTTAATTCCTGCTGCAGTAGTTCCCGGGTGTACCTTTGTTATCTTTCCTAGTTCTCGTGGTCATTTTTGGCTATTATGGATGGTCCTTTCTCAGTTCTGTTTTTGTTATTTGGTCCATCATTTTTCACTGACCAAGGGCAACTTTGTTCAGCTGTAGCTTTTCCAGTAGTTGATGCTCATCTTGTCCACCACCCCCTCTTGAACATGACTGTTTTGTTCCCTCAGCATTTCTCTCATCATGAGTTCTGAATTAAATGTTCCGGTGGATCCGTCCACTCCTGCTTGCTGCTCTGAGCCTGGCACAAAGGGCATGGATTATCGGGACTGGGTCCGGCGCAGCTACCTGGAATTGGTCACATCCAACCACCACTCTGTTCAAGCTCTTTCCTGGAGAAAACTGTACCTGAGCCGAGCCAAGCTGAAAGCCTCCAGCAGAACCTCTGCTCTGCTCTCTGGATTTGCAATGGTATGTGTGTTTTATAGATTTTTGAACTGTGAAGGCTTTTGGATTCCCTAAAATCAACTATTAATCAGTGCTTTCCTCCTGGGAAGAAGCAGGCAGTTGTTTCCTGAAGAGACAAGATGCATCTGCCTGGGGGCTTCTGTTTGGCTGCTGCTGCAAAGTTTGAGGCTGGCTGTCTCACTGCAGCAGGGATAAGTGAGCTGTCTAACAGCTCCAACCCACACACTCCCAAGTCAGCCCTTTAAAAATACTAATCCCCTACCTGCAACTGATCCTAAGTGCTCCAACAGCATTGCTAATCAATCCAGGACCTCCTTTGGCCCCGAGGCTGTCCGGTGCTGGCTGCCTTCGTGCCAGGCTGCTCTTGGGCGTGGAGCACTTTCAGGCCCCTGTGGTTGCTGTGGTCCTGAACATTATTTTAATTTCTCTGTGTGTTTTCTCAGGTCACGGTGTCTAAAATAAGGTGGAGGTTGGGTCACAGTCTGCCAAAGTGAAGTTTGCATAGCGTGATCAGGGAGATCGTGTTGTACCACTGAGGTGTGAGAAGAGGCCCTGAGCCTCAGACCTGGTGTCAGAGGGCTCTGCAGCCTGCAGGGAGCCAAACCTGGTATATTTTTGTCAGTGCTGCCTATTGGCAGTGATCCCTGGTGCTTGCTTTCCACTGTGCAGCACTTGGGTGTTATTTGGAAGCAATTTGCATAGGTCAGAACCATGTCAGGAGTGAGCAAATAAACAAGACTGACACAGTCAGTGGTCCAGTGCTCAGGCCTGTCTGAGCTGTGTGTTAAAACACCACCATGCTGTGTCAGTGTGAGCCCCTTCATCTCCCCTCTGCTTTTGCTTACTGGGAGTGAGAATTGAAACCAGTTTGGGGGAGGTTTCCTGTTGAGGAAATGGGCAGGTCTGGTTGTTCCCGAGGTTTGTCAGCAGAGGGGCAGAGGGCAATGCCTGGGTGGCATGGAACATGATGTGAAGATGTTTCATCCTGCAGCTCAGAAGCTGTGGGGGGAAAAGATAGATCTCAAGAACTTTCCAGATAGCCTTTCTTGCTTTATTTTAGCTTCTTCCGCTGCTTTTTCCTCCCCTAACCCCCCAGATCATGAATCATCCGTAACATTACGACAGTCTGGGATGATGAAGTTGGTCACCCAAAGTGAAGCTGGAAAGCTGCAGGTGGGGGTTTCAGTGGGAGCAGGCTGGAGTGGGGACAGGGTTCTCAGTTGCTTTGTCATTGCTCTCCACTCACTGGCTGTGTGCAAAAGATGCTCTTAAAAACTTTTCACAAAGTCTGTGTTGGTTTGTAACCAAACTTGTGTGCTGCAGGGGCAGAAGGTCCCTCCCTCCTCTTTTTGAGAAAGCTGGGTGCTCCCCTGTAGACTTCTCTCACTCAGGAGTTTACTTACTCTAAAAATCCTCTTATGTGCATGCCCTGTGTGCCTCTGATTGCTGGAGTCCTGTTGTGACTGTTGTCTTCGACATGATTATTAAATTAACATTTTGTATTGCTGGGGACTGACCTACCAGCGTGGTCACACAAGGTGTCTGTGCTGGGGTGTGCTATCACTGGCACTACTGGGACTCGGGGGCTTGCAGCCCACCCACACTGCAGGGCTGAACCACATCTCTGAGAACAAAGCACGCTTTCTCAACTCTCACAGCAGAAAGTTGCTGAAAGTCTTTGGCAAACCCACAAAATTAACCATTGGTTTTACATTCTCTTTGAATTGTTTAAAGTGCAGTTGAATATACACAGGTGTAAGTGATGTTAATTATGCTCCCTGGCCTAACACAAGAAATAGACCTGAAATCAGTAACTAAGAAAAAAAATCTCTTGCAATAAGGAATTCTCTTTATTAGCGAGCTTTTTCCCCAGCTGATTGGAAAGCTGAGGTATTTGTTCCTACTGGCTCATTTCTCCACTGGTAGTTTGGCATGCAGGTATTTAGGTATTTAGTACACGGATGTTTGCTCTCTAGTAAGAGCACCTCTTTGGCTATCGATGAAAGAAGAGAAGTTATTTAGAGATAAGTATGTGTAGACGTGGCACTTAGGGACACGGTTTGGTGGTGGATTTGGCAGTGCTGGTGTAGTGGTTGGATTCTGTGATCTTAAAGGTGTTTTCCAGTCTGAACCATTCTGTGATTCTATTAAATAGTTTCCCCAAAGCCTTGAGTGCATTTAACTACGTAAACAAATGTCATGCAGGGCTTGGCTATTGCTTTATTTAATTCCCTGTCAGTGTGTTTGATGCAAGCTTGTTCTGTATTGGCTGAAATTATTGTGAGCTGATGGATATTCAATCAACAGGCGGTGGCTCTGATCCAGCTCCTTCTGGACAGGCTGCAGAATGATGCAAACCTTCCTCATTACCATCTCTGGTATTTCTGGCAGAGCACTGGGCAGGTCAGGAGGATGTGGGTCATTCCAATGCCAGGTTTGCTTGGAGGTGGGTTGTAGGGAAGCTGTATCTGCCTCGAGGAGGCTACAAATAAAGGAAATTTAGAGGGAGCTTAGGAAACCTCCTTAATAATTTTCCTGATGGAAATAAGAGCTATTACTGCTAATCCATCTTCTCAATACTTGTCCAATTGCTACAGGATATGTATTTGATTAAAAAAACAAACCAAAACAAAAATGCCGACAGATCTACTGGAGCGATTGTTTTTACAGTCTGCCAAACCATCTGTGTGAATGTGTCATGGTTTATGTTAAGCCATTTGTCACCCTTTTGCCTGATATTATCTGTCCTGGTCTAAATTTCTCAAGATGGATTACATCTTTGTTGTGGACAGTCTGAGTTATACTGGTCTAAAACCCACCATTATTGCATGTATTTAATTGCAGTTTAATTCTAAAATGTTGTAAGCACTTGATCCTGTAATTCTGGAGTTCAGCTGGGTGATTCTCAAGCTTAAAATTAAGCCTGTGCTGAAACATTCCATGGCTTGTCAGAGAGCTCAGCCTTGCAAAGTTGCTTCTGGGAAGAGGTTAAAATAAAGGGGGCTATTACATGGAAGAGTATAATTGTATCAAACATGACATATTAATAGTTTTACAGGCTAGGCAGCATATTTAATGATTTTTAAATGGGTTATGTCAGCTTGTCCTCTTTCTCTTATCCCGGTCAGGGAATGACATGACAGCCTGTGCTGGGTAGAGCAATAAGAGTTCACTCACCTTTTCAGTACTTGAGTGGGTTAAATGAACTGTTTTTCTGCCTTGCTGCCCTATCTGGATGTTGATGTTTTTCCCTGAAATACCTCTTACTGAGCCATCAGTCAGTGTTAAAAATTCATCACATTGCACAGCTGAAGCTTGCCCTGGGGAATAGGTTAGTCTGGGAGGAAACATCCAATTAGCTGAGAAGTGCTGCTCATGTGAAGGATAACAAGCAGAAATTGATATGTTGACATCAGCCAGGCTTTCAGCTTTAATATAAAGCTATAAATTGGACATGCAGGTACAATTCCCATTCAGCTGTGTCTCTGGCTATTACAGCACCCCATAATGAACAATGTACCTGCAGGTTTTCCTGGCTGATGGGGCGTGACTGGCAACCACAGTGCTGTACAAATTCATTGTACAGTGAAGCAGAGAATAAGTCTGATCTCCTCCCTCTCAAATCAGTATATGGGGAACTGCAAAGGGAACATACACAAGGCAACATGAAATGTGTTCTAATTAACTGACCTTGCAATTGATAGTGAAGCCAATCCTGTGTTAGGATTTTCTCTGATGTACAACAAGAACTACTGTAAACTGCAACCAGGAGCCTATGAAAACAAACAAACAAAGGGAAAACCCCAACAGATCAGAACAGAAGGCTGGGAATGCCCAAGAACTGTCACAGTATTTTTCGTGTCTCCAATATCTTAAATAGTTGATGTAGCTATAAAATCCAGACTTGCAGAGATTGACCATTTTCCACACGTGTCGTATCTTGTTTGCTGGTAAATGTGTTCAGACTTGACTGTGATCTGATGGGCTTCAGAGCAAATGCAGGTAAGGCAGCAGTCATGCCAACTGGTTTCCATTCTCTTTAATCCTTTTCAGGGCTTCCAACAGGGACTACATGAGCATACCCCTAATCTTCCAGTGCCTAAATAATATGATTATAAGTAATGCCAGAGCAAGTGGTGCAGGTGATTATACAGAGCCTGAAATGGCTGCTCAGGGGAGTCTCATGTGAAGTCTGGATAACGTAATCATGAGTCAGTTCTGCAAATCCTTCTGTGTCCCAGAATTGAGTGTAGATTTGAAACTTTGCCTTCTCATGATGTTCTTGAGAGGGCCTTCTTTCCAGCAAGCTGTGCTGGGCTGGAGCAGCAGGTCAGCTGGGATCACCAGAGCTTTTCCTTGCTGCCAAGAGAGTTAACTTTCCTGCAAATCATGAAGTGCAGCTGCAGATCCAAGCCAGCTGCTAGAGAGGAATGTTTGATAGTCTTGTCCACTGCTTTTGTAGCTTCTCTTAGCAGAAGGTTTGTGCAGTCCTTTCAGGGATGCCACCACACAGAAGTACTGGTTTGCTTCATAGGTAGCTTAAGCAATCGTACAAATTCTTATGCTAAACCAGTTAAGGGGACTCCAGTTCTGATCTCAAAAGAGCCTCCTGCTCTCTTGCACATATTCTGCTTCTCAAGCTTTATTTGATTAAAGTAAAAAAAGCTTAAGAGACCTGCTGTATGATAGCTCTTCTTTTGGGAAGCAGACTCCTGAGTTGCTGAGCACACTCGTAATTTGGTAGCGGTCAACTTCTGCTGAGTGTATCACTAAGTTATTACCTCTCAAGGGAGAAATTTGAGGATATAAATAACTTAAAAGTTATTTATCTGGGCATATTTGTAATAAAAGCAAACGTAAACTGTTCTGAGAATAGAAGGCAGTTATTTTAACTATGGGCTAACTTAAGTTGTAAAGTAGCTTGTGTGTTTCCCATGCTGGGTAGTGAAACCTGGCTGGCCACTGGCCAGAGGAGCTGCTTGGTTTTGCTTTTCTTTACACGCCTGAAGTTGAAACTTCCTGCACTGCAGCCGCAAGAAAGGAGTGGCAGGAGAGGGTGTGATGGTGGGTTACAGCAGGCTGTCAGCTGCCTCCCAGCCCCATGTGGCATCTAATGAGCTCCTTCTGTTGTGTGCTGGGTTTGGGGCAGTCCTGTGGCTCATGGTGGCAAGGAGAGACATGTTCTTTGAGAAAACCACAGCCTCAGAAGGGCCACAGCACAGGCAGGCAGCACAGGCATCCTCGTGGGTGACAGCAGTGATCCATCTGGGCTGCCATTCCAGAAAGCTCTGGAGTATGTACTTGACCTTAGGTGTTCTTCCTGAATCAAGATGCTTTCCTGGCTGAAAGCCCTGAAAAGAGGAAAGCCAGCAGGTGTTGACAAGCTCTCTGTTCCTTCCCCAGGTCGCCATGGTGGAGGTGCAGCTGGAGGTGCAGTACAAGTACCCCCAGATGCTGCTGATCGCCTTCAGCGCCTGCACAACGGTGCTCGTGGCTGTTCACCTCTTTGCCCTCCTCATCAGCACCTGCATCCTGCCCAATGTGGAGGCTGTGAGCAACATCCACAACCTGAACTCCATCAGCGAGTCCCCGCATGAGCGCATGCACCCCTACATCGAGCTGGCCTGGGGCTTCTCCACCGTCCTGGGAATCCTCCTTTTCCTTGCGGAGGTCGTGCTCCTGTGCTGGATAAAATTCCTGCCGGTGGGCTCCATCCTGAAAAACGAGACCACCAACGTGGAGAAGCCCAGCAGCCACGCAGGGTGGCAGTCAGCACTGGTGTCCACCATCATCATGGTCCCCGTGGGTCTGATTTTTGTCGTCTTCACCATTCACTTCTACCGCTCCTTGGTGCGGCACAAAACGGAGCGGCACAACCGGGAGATCGAGGAGCTCCACAAACTGAAAGTGCAGCTAGATGGGCATGACAGAGGCATGCAGGTGGTGTGACAAAGCCTGCATGCTGCTCAGCCAGGGCTGAGAGCAAAACACCTGGTCTGCTGCTTGGTGAGACACACCAGGGAGGGATTGTCTTGAGGCTTAAATCTGTAAATGCTACTTGCCTGCCATTTCTAGCTGTGGGTTCTTGTGCTGTTCCATGTGCTGGGGGCTCTGCCCTGATTCTGGTCCCACACACTTGGTACTTAAGTTGACACTGCCGTGGTGTTCAAGGTCAAAACTTTATCTACCTTAACACTGGTAGCCAAAAATCTGTATCTTTTACAAATGCAATATTCTGTTGCCAAAAGTGAAACTGCATTGGCTGTCCCAAAAGCCATTGTGTGTCTGTGTGTGTGTGTAGGACCTGTCTTACATGTCAGAACTCCCTGGCTGTCAGTGCAGCCACAATTAACTGGCAGCTCATTCCTAGAGCAGAGCTGGTTAATGTGGGTACCTGCAGCTGACTCAAGGACATCCAGGAAAGCACAACAGAAACTGAGAATGTTGATCACTGTTGTTCCAAAGCAAGTATTCCATAAATACATAACCAGAAAGAAAACAGCCTTAGCTTTTATGTTCTTTTCTTGCTATTCTTTACTATATTTTTACAGCTTGGGAAGTAGAATTTTGAACTGCAGGAGGCTGGGAAGTTCTCTCGTACTTTCTTCAGCAGCATCTGTCACTTTAGATTGAGTAAGTGCCAAGATCATGTGTTTTTTCCCAATAAGAGGCAAGAGTGCCCAGGGAAGGCTTACAGGTGTTTTAGTTTTAACAAGGACATTCTTAAAACAGAACAGTGACAGGGAGTTTAATGAGACAAGGCTCTGAAGGACTAACAAAGCAAGTTTCAAGGAGGTAAAGGAGTGACAGCAAGTATTGTAGAAATCTGCCACCGAGTCTTCTTCATTTGTGCATTGCTGCAATGCCTTTTGCCAGGTTTGCTGGAGACAACAAGCCCAGTCCTGTGTTATTTCATCATTTGGGGTTTGGTTTTTTTTTTCTTCTTTTAATTGGCTGTAGCATTTTTCTGTCAGAAATGAATGCTTCCTTCTCCCTCCACCAAAGCAGACAACTCCTCTGGTGGAACCTGGAGCTGTCCTGGCGAGCCTGATGGAGCTGGATCTGGCAGGAATGCTGTGTGCCATTAAAGAGCTATCCCTTTCCTTTGAGCTCATTTCTTTTTTCAGCAGCTGAGACAATGACACTTGCATGTCTGTGTTGCTTAGCAAGGGAAGCTTGTAAATTCCATAGCATCCTTGTGGGTGAAAACTTCTGTAAAAAAACCCCAATTTTATGATTTTTGGTAATTTTGTGGAGAGAAAAGAGTGTTTTGCAATCATCAGCTCTTTTAAGGGAAAGTCAGGCTTTCTGCCACACAGGGCTGCAAGAAGCATAAGCACATTTTCTTGGCCCTGATCCTGTGCTGGTTTCCTCCTCTGCACTCCAGAACTGCAGTTTCAGAGTCTCTGAGGCCTTATAGGTTTCTGAAATCATTAAGGATGTTTATAATGTTCTATTTAACCCTGGTGTCTTATTCCACTGGGATTTGAGGACTCTAATGGCAGTTTATTACATGTCAGCTTCCCAGAAGGGAGAGCACACGCAAACCCCAGGGCAGCAGGGTGAGACTGTCCCAATATTCCTCTCTGGCGAGGGCCTTGGGAAACCAACTCTCATCTCTCTTGTTTACATGCGAATGCGAGCGTTGCTGAACAAGTTGCTTAGCACTGTGTCTGTGGCTTTCATCTGTTGTTCTTGCTGCAGTTGGCATGTACCATATTGGCTGATGTGCAGCAAAGAAAATAGTCTTTGTGTGCTAAATGACTAATCTGTACTCATGTGCATATGCAAAAAACAGGGAGTGTCCTCCAGGAAGCGGGGTGGTCGTGAAATTCATACGAACTCCCCAGGACTCTGCCCTCTCTCCCTCCTCTTTTTACCATAATAAAAATTAAAAGGTTTATACAACAGAATCAGAGTTGAGTTTTCTGCCAAGTGCTACACGTGTCGGCTCCTCCACCAACAGAATTTCTGTTGTGAGGCCAGAGCCAGAGCAGATGGGCTGAATCTCTCATCTGCACTTTGCACTCTCCTTTAACATCAGTAATAGTAGGACTTTGTGTGCTGAGGGGCTCAGGAGGCTGTTGAGGAAAGTATTGCACCATTTTTGGAATATCTCTTTAAAAGGTTTTCTCCTGTGCATACAGTGCTGCAAAAGCAATGCAGTTTGTTTGGGAACAGCCAAATCGTTCATTTAATTTTTTCAAATGTAATAAACTTCAGCAAATGGAGAAATGCAGCGGAAGCTGTGCTTTGACTTTGTAGCATAACTCGTTGAGGCTTTGGTGGGATTGGATTCAAGATCAGTCTCAAGGCAGCACATCTGTGACTGGAGTGGGATCACCTTACTCCAGGGGGGAGTCTGAGGTACAGTTTAGGATGGTGTCCCAAGGGCAAATGCTCTTAAACCAGACTAATAACTTGCTTTCCTGTCTTTGCTTGCAGCTCTGTTTCATGTATCTCTCTGGGCACTGAATTCTCCCTTCCATGAGAAGCCCAGGGGGGTATTTTTGCTCTTTGATTCTCGAGGTTACCCATCACCTTTGTGCTGTAACTCCTTTCCCAACAACAGCACTTGCTTTTCTTGCTCCTGCCTCTCTTCATACAACTTGTTTATATTTTCACCACTGTTGGGTCCAGACTTGTGGTGCAGAAGGGTTACCTGTGGTACCAGCCACGGGAGTTCATCCATAAAGGAAGGAGTAGGGATGTTGTAGTTGTCTGGCTGGGTGTTTCTGTGCTGCAGCACCAGAAAATCCTCCTTGCTCCTGCTGCTGTCCCCGTGGCTGTCAGCAGGATTCCCATCAGTCAAGCCAGCCTTTCCACGCTGTCACTGCTGTCCCAGCAGCTCTCTGTGTCATGTCTGGGTTTGTCTGCCTGTGCCTGGCCACGTCTGTCCTGTGCTGTCACCTCTCTGTCGTTCCTGGGCTGTCTGTCATTCTTGGAGTGTCCCAGGTTTTGTGTGGCTGCAATCCTGCAATGCCTGCAAGGAGATGCTTCTCCCAAGGGTTCCACCCTCAGCTGGGGATGTGTGTTGGCTTTCTATGCCAGCTTTGGGCTCTGGGCTGCTGCAGTCTGGGGTGGCTGCTGCCCTAATTCTCACCCCTTTTGGGCTGTGGCTCTCTGGGCCGGTTATTGCCTTGTTTGAACTATTTCTCCAATTTTTGCACTGGAGCTTAGCAGCAGGACAGCCATGATCTTGCTTCAGAGTCCTGAGTCTTCCTTCAGATTTTTTTTTTTGGACAGTTTGCCCAGCAGAAAAATGCCTGGAACCCTGCCTGCTCCCCCTAAAGGAGGGAAAGAGCGCTCATGGGCAGGGGAACAACACTTTGTATCATTCCTGAGCCTTGGTTTAGGGCAATGCCTCTCTCCCTTTCCCTCTTAGCAGGAGTAAAGAAGGGGCATGACTGCGAGCTGGAGGAGCAGGATCGGGTTCTCCCTTTGCCGTGTTTAGTGGCAGCTCTCACTCTGTGATCTCCCTATTTTTAACATCGCCCCGGGGCAGGCCTGGCTCCCTGTTTCAGTGGAGAGGAGGCTCTCAGGGAGACTTTACAACGGTGAGAGATGGAATAATGTTGGATTTGGCCATGTGACGGATGAAAGCGATACCGTGCGAGGGCCCCGGGTGCAGGGAGGGCTGCTGTAAGCGCTCAGATATCTGGAAGTGTTTATGGAGAGCACTGGGGTGGGTGCAGCTGCAGAGTGAACATCCTTCCACATCCTTCCACATCCTTCTGGTCCCTGGCTCTGGGATGTGGGGATGGGCAATCCCAGTTTGCCTCGAGGTTACCTGTACTGGGCTCGGGGGTGGAGGTGCTCCTCCTGCCTTTCCGGGGGATTTCACAGTGTGCTTTCTCCTCTTTTCCTGCCTTCAAACAAACAAACCAAAGGCCTTGGAGTTTCCCTGCTGCTGTAGATTTCTTATCTTTTAAATCTCATTGCATCAACTTCTAAGACAGCTTCCTCAACACTCCCTCAAGCTGCAATCTCAAATACAGGGTGGGTATTTTCTGATTAACTCACAGGCTCTCTCTTCTACAGCCATCTCAGAGCAGTTGCAGTAATTAAAATTGACTGGCTGGATTTGGAGAGTATTCCCCTGAATCCTTGTGTGTCCAACTGGGAGCTTGCTTTCTGCCCAGAGGTGTGAGAGCCATGACTGCTAAGAGGGGGAAAAAAAAAAAATCTGTGTTTTAGCTTTGCCTATTCTTGTTTTACCTCTGCATGAACAATATTTAATGTAGAACAACAAATGTATCTCAGTTATTGTCCAGCTGTGTGAGAGAAACTGGATAAACTTGCTCAGTTTTATGCTTCTTGGTGATTTCAGACTGATTTTTTGAAAGGCAGCTCAAGTCCTCCAGCATCCTCTATGGGTTAACTTGGATTCTGCCTTTTTGAGAAAAGAAGCTTGGTCAGATATTATCGTTCTCCTTTTGCAATGCACAAGGAGATAACAATTAGATGCACTTCCTTTTAGTGAGGGTCTGGGTCTTGGCACATGTTTTACAAGGAGGTTAAGGTCACAAACAGCTGTGACCGGAACTCCTATAACAGGAAGACCGTTGTCTTCTGTTAATAATACCAGCTTAGTGGACAAAATTACTTTTAAGCGCTCATTAATTAAGATTAAAACATCTTTATACTTTTCTCAGATTTCTATGGTACTTGACAGTTAAATTGTTAATAGTTTGTAACACTGCAAAACAGGATCTTCTGACACTTTTTTCTGGCTTTTTGGGAGAGAATGTACATGAAGTTTTAAGGAGTAATACTGAACAGATGGGTGTGCAATTGCATTTTGATCCAAGGATGATGCCCAAGAGGCTGTTTGACAGGTGAAAAATGTCAAAAGACTGGCACAGCAATGCCTGTGTAGTGACTAGAATAAGTTTTTGACTTCAAAAACACCAAGAAAAAGCCCTCACTTTTTGGCTCAGTATTTGATTATTTGCATTGTTTTCACATTTAAGATATCAGCTAGGAAGAGCTGGAATCTTCTGGCAAGAACAGCAGCTTCCTGCATAGTTCAATCGAGGCAGAAAAATTCAGCCAGCAAATGCAGAGCACAAAATGAACTAGCACTGTGTAAGTTATTGTGGCAATCTGATTCATCAGAATCCATCATCTGCTTTCACTGTGGAGAGAATGGAGCAGCAGGGACACACACAGAAAGTGTTTTAGCAGCCTGAGAGCACAATATAAATGTAAAAGGGAGCGTTGGAAATTGGGCCAAACATTAATGGCAATACTTGACTGCTGCAGTATGGTGAGCAGAGAGCAGGCCTGTGGAGAGGCTTGGAACTGAAGGGTGAGGAGGATACAGGTGCAGTGTTTGCTCTCTCTTTGACAGCCTGTGCTGGGTTTCCTCCCTGTGTGTCTGTGCCAGGCTGGCAGCCTCCTCCTCCTGCTTGGACAAAGTCCCTCTGCTCCAACAGTAGCTCCAGGTGCTGTCCTGGGGACATCCTGACAGTGCCCTGTGGGCACCAGGCTGCAGAAAAAGGTAAGGAACTGCTGCTCTCAAAGCACTCCCTGCTTCTGGGAGTGGGCTGGACAATCACAGAATGGGTTGGGTTGGAAGGGACCTTAATGATCATCCAGTTCCTCCACCCCCTGCCATGGGCAGGGACACCTTCCACTATCCCAGGTTGCTCCAACCTGGCCTTGGACACTTCCAGGGATGGGGCAGCCACAGCTGCTCTGGGCAATCTGTGCGAGGGCATCACCACCCTCACAGGGAAGAATTTTCTTCCAAATATCTAATTTACATCTACCTTCTTCCAGTTGCAGCCTATGAGGAATTTCCTGGGACAGAGCTCGCTGTGAGCAAGTGTGGCCTGCCTGTTGTGTGTCTGTGTTTGCAGTGAAGAGGTTCCATCAGAGGGGATGTGCTGTGACTGCTGGAACTGCCTGGAGCTCCTTGATGACACTCACCAGCCCACCTGGATGGAGGTTTGGAGTCTGGGACTTCCCATGGGAGCCCTGTTAGTAGGTCTCTGCTGGAATTAGCACTAAACTGAACCTGGCTCATTGCAGCCCACAAAGGGCAGAAACTGATAAAAAATATCCTGCTTGACCCATCTAATTCCTGTCCTGGGTGAAGAGCTTCCTCCCTGGCAGTGCCCAAAGCAGAGGGCAGTGCCTGTGGCAGGAGTGCTTTACTGTGCAGCAAATCCTGTGCACTGTGCCAAGGAAGTACTTCTGGGGCAGAGCACAGCAGTGCAGGGATGCTGAGATCTGTCCCCTTTCCTTCCCAACTAAAGGCAGGCAGGTTTTAGTGCCTGGTGGTGGCAAGGTGGTGTTTTACTGCTGCAGGTGTGACTGTGCTGAAGGGCTTTCATGGCACCACCGTGTTTATTAAAGGATCACGCTTCCTCCACAGCACAACTTCATTTTCAAGAGCACAGAAGTTTGTTCAGAGCAGACAGATGGCCTCAGATCAGCTTCTGCTGCAAATGACTGCTTGAATCTTAGGTACGAGGCATGATTCAAACCTGACTGCTGGAGGTGCCAGGAAAATAAATGATAGCTGCCAGAGTTGCAGTCTGTTGCCCAGCTAATTCCCAAAATCAGACAGACTCTTGCTACTGAGAGCTGACAGCAGGGTTCAGAGATGACAAATGATCAGAAAATAACACAGTCTGTGCAGGCCTTTGGTCTGATCTCTGTCCAAGCCCAAAGAGTCAGCACTGGCCCTCTGCAAATGCTGCTCTTTGGTCCCAGAAGATACAGGTCACACATGAAATTTATGATTAATCCTCATTGCTGGAGCACGAATCTTCAGCAAAGATAATTACTTTAATTAGTTCTCAGTGTGTTGTACTGTCTTTAGAGAGATACTTGCTTGAGACCTGGTCTCTAAAGGACCTATCTGTGGTGGGTGAGGAGATAGTTGTACCCCCAGGGCTTGGTGCAACATTCAAACCAGTCTGACAGAATCAAGTATGGGTCTGGAAAGCTTAAAATCTGTGGCAGGGCTTGGGCTGGAGCTGTGTCAAGGGCTGCTTGATAACTCTGTTTAATGTTTCTAACTTTCTCGGTTTAATTTAAGTGTTTAGGAAATGGCTGTTTGCTTTTTTGTTATAACATAACTAATGGATTCAACCTCTCATTTCTGACTTTGGCCTAAAAGCTCCCATTGCCCAGGAAGCTTCAAAACCCATCCCTTTTACTTCTGTTTGTTAAATTTCCATTTTATTGAGCTTATCTCTGCACACACCTGGTTCCTTACGCCCACCTCAGAAATAAACCGAGTCATACAAATTCCATACCTCATTTTACACATCTCCCAACAAAACGCAACCTCGTGGTCACACGGGTCTCCCTTGAAAGGAAAGAGCAACTTGCAGCAGTTCTTTGCCCAGTTCCTCGTGCCTCCCCCCGGCGCTGAACTCCGCGGAGAGCTCCCTGAAGGTGATGCAGACGCGGCGGTGCTCGATGTGCCTGCGGTGGATCCCGTGTTTCCACTTGTACCGCGCGTCCCCGTGCAGCACCACCAGCGACCTCTGGGGCAAGGGGATGGCCACACTCACCTCCTTACCCGGAACCAGCCTTGGGGACAAAAAGCACTTGGTTCCCCCTTCTCCTGAATTTCCGCACGATGATGTCTGCGTGAAAGATCCAGGGGGACTTAATTCCTCTTTACTGGAAATGGGAAATAATTGGATGGTGTCCTCTGAATCGCAGGACATGGAGAGCACAGTTTTTGACAGCAAGTTCAAGCTGACCAGGCGCTCCCCCCAGAGCCACCAGTCATCAAAGTGAGGGTCGATGGCAGAGCCTCTCTCCGGTCTGTAGTCCAGGTTACACTGTTCCACAGGTAAGAAACCACTGAGCACAGCACAGGCCTTCATCTGGGCCACAATCTTTCTGCTGAAACCTGGCAAACCGGTAAAGCTGCCAGCTTTCAGCCTTTGTTTCTTGAAGTTCACTTTGGGTCCATAGTCCTGTTGGAAAAGAAGAGGGAGGAAAAAGCTGGTGTAAAGGGAAAATCTAGGACAAGTCTTTTTGGAGAGGCTGCTCCTGCAGAGTTCTGTTCTCATCTCTTCCAGTGACCTGGTTGCCAGGTTGCAAAAGGACTCAGTGAATCTACATTAATCTCTCTGGATTTATAAAGTAAAACCAAATCTAAACACCCATTTCTTTCCCTTGGAGATTGTGTAAACTTTAATGCTTGAACACACACCATCAGATACTGTTTGTTGCAGCTATCATGTGTTTTTGCAATAGGTTGATTTTAACTGCAGGTAATTCTTGCCATTGATTTCAGGGAAAGCTTTCAAAGGAAAACACTTAATGAAACATCTCAATATTTTGGGTTTTAGCTGAAAACAGCTTTCCTTTTCCAGAGGGATCTAAGATCAGATGTGCTTCTAAAGTCCAACCTGTTTCTTTCGGCCAGACTGTGATGGTTTCCAGTCATCTTGATCCATCAGTTCCACTATCTCACACTCTTCATCTTCACTAATGAACTCCTCCACCAGGAACACCCCTGGAAAGGGAAATGCCCAGCCAGCAAATTCCGAGTGCTCATTTCCTTTAGCTAGGCCTGTTGCTGGACAGTAAGTGAAATTATCTTCTCCCTGTGGAAATATCAACAGAAAAGAAGAAAAGCAATATTTCCATTATTTGCCCCTGCAACCTTGGTATTGCAGCATGAAAACTACAGGATTCTTGGAGACAAGAGAAATTTCACAGCTGCTTTTGGGGAACAACTATTCCCTGCTCTTTTTTTTTTACAGCTGCAGCATCACTGTGCTGCTTGCTTGAAGCCACTTTTCTTTCCTAGTGATGTCTTTATCCTGGAGAGGCGGGCAAGAACCAATGATCCTCAGCACCACAGGTATAAGGAGAATAATGGTGGGTATTGCTGCAGAGATATGGTTTGTCACAGCAATAAATGTTGAATAAGGAAAGTTGATAAAAATCGCGCAGGCCACAAGGCTAAGCTGTAACAAATGAATGTGAATGTAACACGTGAGGCTCCAGGTGAGCTCCGACTCGGCTTCCGAGCGCTACTGAGGTGAAGAATTCACAATTGTTCACCGCCGGGGGGGCTCTGCCTTGCCCCCGTCGTGTAGCCCTGCGGCCCCCGGGGCCCCGGCCCCGCTCCGGGCACGGGGGTCCCGCAGCCGCCCCGCCCCGAGGGGCCACGGCCGGCGCCCCCCGCCGCCCCCCGGCTCCTCCCGCCGCCCCGCCCCGCCGCCCGCCCCCTCCCCGGTACCTGCGGGGGCGGAGCGGCCGGCGCGGGCCCCTCGCAGAGCAGGCAGGAGCGGATCCCCTTGCAGCCGCAGCCCGGCCCTCCGCCGCCGCCTGCCGCCTGCATCCCGCCGGCTGCGCCGAGGACACAGCCCCCCCTCCCGCTCCTCCTCCCGCCCTTCCTTCCTCCCCGGCTCCTCTTCCTCCTCCCCGGCCGCTTCCAGGTGAGGGCAGCGGGGCTGGGCGCAGGCCGCGCGGCCGGGCAGCGGGAGTGGAGGGGGGGGTGCGGGCGGACTCGCGCTCCCAGCAGCCCCCGCGGCGCTCCCGGGCACCGCGGCGTTGTTCAGCGCCGCGGGGGTCGCTGGGAGTTGTAGGCGCGGCGCGCGGAGCACGCCCCGCGGGGGCGCCTCAGGCCGCGGCCGGCGCCGTCCCCAGCGGCGCTCGGTGTCCGGAGACGGCGGTGACGGGCGAGGCCTCGGGCAGGGGCCGCACCTGCCCCGCCCGGCCCTGTCCGGCCCTGCCCACGGGCGGAGCCGCGGCCTGCGCCCGCAGCCGGTGATACCCCGCGGCCCAGCGTGGGCGGATATCCCGGCATCCGTGGCCTTGTCATCCCCGGGGCATCGCGGCCCAGGGGCTGCGCCAGCCGGGCGGTGCAGGGCAGCTCCGAATTATCACGTTCAGGTCAGGGGGATGCTTGGCTGTGGGGCTCCATCCCGAGAGCTGCGGTGGGGCAGGAGGGGGTCAGTTCCCACTGAAAGAACCCCAGGGTTCACCAGCCCCCGGGGTAACCGAGTGTTCTCTCTGCAGCATCACCCGTGATGCTGTGGGAATGGGGTTTGCCGTGTCTGGCCTTCCCTGCAGCTCCCGCCGTGCCACAGCTGTGTCTGGGGTGTCAGTGTGGCAAAGAGAGGGCGATGGGAACATCCACAGTCACTGGTGACACATTTTTATTATAGGCACAAGATCTTATGGAGGTTTGCTTGGGTCAGCCTGACCCTGTGGTTTGGCTCGCAGCAAGAGCACTGTCGCTTGAAGGGTCAAATCCCAAACAGCTGCTGTTTAAACTGGTTTTCAGTTCAGTTCTTTGTGCTTGTATACAATATTTCAGGGTATACAATATTTCAGTGTATACAATATTGTAGTGCCCCGTTGCTCACCACAAATTGTTGCAGGTGCTGTAGGTGTGTGGTGCTGCTGAAAGCAAACCCAAGGACGGCTCACTGCCCCATGTGCTCCTCACGATGTGCTGGAGTGGCATTTAGGCAGCATTGATCTAACACAGAAAGACAGGAGCGAGCCCAGCCTTGGAGCTCTGTTCTCTTTTATTTCCCTCTCTTAGAATCTGTGTCAGGAAGAGTGGTAACCCCTGAACCAGTAATTTCATGGCAATTTTTTGACTCTGTCAGCATTGTTATTCCAAATATTGGTGTATCCCTCCGTGTGTGTGTATGTGTGTACTGAAACATCAGTTAATCAACAACAACACACAGAATGCTGTTGATTTTCTTTTTCCTTGGTGAGGAAATGATGTCCTTGATTGGTGGGTGTTTAAATTTCTGCTGATTAATTCAGTTTTCCAAAATTTTTGGCAATTTAGAAGCCGTCAGCCAAGAGTCTGTCCAGCTGGTCAGGCCAGTGAGCGCAGTGTCGCTTTCTTGGGAGGAAGACATTCACAGCAGGTGTATTGACTCTTGCTGCTGCTGTTCGTTTGAAAGAGTGTTGGAATTCCTGGAGCAGAGCCCAGGAGAGGCACAAACAGGTACCTGTGGTGCTGTCCTGGTCCTGAGTGCCATCACTCATGGACAGCTTTCACCTGCAGCAAGTCTGTCACTCCAACAGCCATGGGATGTATCCCTGTTGTTTTGGAGATGGATTGGATCAGCATGTTGGGAGCCTGTGCCCAGTCTAATAATAGTCTTTGCCATATTCATTTCAGCCAAGTAACAAAGGTGACTTCCAACACAGCAGCAAAAACAGTAGATAACCTCATAATTTTTTTTTTCTGCCTTTGGAGCTGTTGAAAGCATTTCCTCTTATTCCCATTTGTTTTACCAGGAAGGTAACCAGAAGACATCTTACAGCTGACTGATTAGTGATTCCAGCAGCAGGGTGGAGATTAAAAATGTCCAAAATTACTACAGAACTTCTTTTGGAAAGGGCAGTTCCAAGATCTACGAGGCTTCGAAAGATCGAGACCCTGAAGTAAGTGCAGACAGGCCCATGGAAAATTCCAGATTAATTCAAACTGGGCAATCTCCTTTTTCTCTCTTTCTTCCCCTTTTCTTCTCTTTTTTACTGAAAAAAGAGAAACAGATCCCAAGCACAGAACTGAGATGGCGTTTCCAGTGCAGGAGCAGTGAGCACTGGTGGCACTGCATTCACTAGAGAGGTTATTGGCAGATGTTACCCTTTTTTGCCATTTCTATTTTGTGAAGCTGCTCAGGGCTGGATCCTGATTTCCTAACCCCACGGTATCATCCCTACCCCCAAAGCCCTTGTGTCTTTGCTAGCAATTGCTTAATGTGAATATGAGAATCTTCCAGCATAGATTTGAGAGGGTTTTAAAAGTATTTTTTACATTATTTCCCTTCCATTTTCCTCTCCCTCCATCACTTTCCATCCCCTCTAAATCCAGTTATCCTAGTACCTCAAACATTGCAGAGGGAGAGAATAAACTCTGAAACACTTAAAAACCAATAGAAACAGTTTTGTCACTCAGATCCTGAACAGAGGTCATTGCAAATATGTATCTTTCCAAATGTTTAACACAGTGGAATTTCACTGTTCCAGACCTGGCCAATCCAAGTGACTCAGCTGGCCAATTTCTGGCTGGCGCCTTTGTTGTTTTTGTTGCTGATGTCAGGGGGTTTGGGTTTCACATGTACTCTTTAAAGTTATTTCTTTCAGTTTGCCTTGTGCTAAAATCATTATTTTTAGAGAGAAACTTAAACATTTCTCTGAGGAGTATCAGCTGCAGTAATCTGGGTAACACAGTGATGGGGAGATGTTTGAACCTGTGGGTTTTTGGAGTGTGGCTTTCTCCATGCAGCTTCGTACTGTGATGTTGAAGGGTCGTATTTCAGAAAGTCCATTTGGGGAACACCGTTGAGTTTCTCCCCAAAATGACACCACAGCCACAGCTCTGCAGCCAGCTGGGTTCTCCTCAACTTTTCTTACCAGCTGTGGCTGGCTGGTTACACTTCTGAGATGGTAAGTGAAGGAGAAAGGATCTTGCTTCCTGGATTTATTTGCCTCATTTATTCACACTTCATTAATATCTAGAAGTCTATTTTTTTAACTAATCATTAGAGACAGAGATTCTGTTTGTTAAAGGAGCTCAAGCTTGTGCCCTCATGAGATGTTGGCTGCCAGGACTGGAACCTCCCTTTGGAGCTCACCTAAACGATCTAACCCAATATAAATGACCCTGCTTATAAAAGGTACTTTTCACTTTCTTGTGGAGCAGGGATATTTCTTTTCCCCTCATCAGTATTGTACCACTTCCTCTTTCCAGGACAGAGTTCTTCTGTTTTGGTGGCAGTCTTGGGATTTTTTTAAGTAGATTTCATTTATATTCACGTTTATCATTGGAAGTTTTTGCAGCAAAACTCGCTATAAAAGAAATGGAAAAATCACTTTTTTGGTCAAGTTAGTTCTTTGAAAACAGCCAAATTATTTGGGAACATGCTCTGCACTTGGTCTGAACTGTGAAATAATGAATGTAGTACATTCTGTGGACAGGGTAGTAAGTGTCTTGAATTGCCACAGCTTGTTTTGTTGAATCAACATTGCACAGGAACAAAATACCAAACCTCTTAGAGGTGTAGTAATTTTTTCTATAAAATAACTTTTGCTGGTAATTCACTGCTCCCAGCCAGCTCAGTTACCCCTAGGAGATTATCTGAATTGCAGGCTAGTTGTACTTTGACACACCTGAGTCTCTGATGGTGTCAGCTCAGACACATCGGCTTCCCCACAGTGTGCTCACAATCCAGAATGCTGCCACCAGAAAAAGCAGGTTTGGTCAGATGTACCCAGTGAGTTGTGCTGGACTGAGGTGCCACCAGGTGGGACTTTGTATCCTGTGAAATCAGCATTTGTTCTTCCAGTGAGCTGCAGATAGTTCATGGGGTTTTTTTTATTTTCAGCCTGTCCAAGCTGCAGTTGAAGACTGGAGACTTAGACCCACGTTTGTTTTCCCGCCTGAGGCACCTGCAGAAACTTGATCTCTCTGATAATTTACTGGACAAATTCCCCAACAGCCTAACCCTGCCCGATCTGCGTGTCCTGAACTGCAACAATAACAAGCTGGAAGATGTAACTGCTCTGAAACAGTTCCCTCTGCTTGAGGAGCTGACCTACGAGAACAATGTGTACTTGACAGTGAGTTACCCCCCTCCTTACACTAAACAGAGAGGCAAACAAACAGCAGTTGTGCAAAGCTCTTATCTATTGTTCTTGGGCAGCAAGTGGAAGGGCGTTGGAGAAAGCAGCCAGCCTTCGTGCCACATTTAACCACTTTGTGCCACTGTTTCTCAGTCTGCAGAAGTGACTTGCCCAAAACCACTCAGATATTAAAATCTGTGTCTTGAACTCCTGATTCTCTAGACCAAAGTCCCTTCTTAGATGGCTTATCAGGCACAGTATTTTATGCTCATACTTGTGTAAAATATGGTAATGATTGTGTAGAGATGTCCTTCTTACAGAAACACAGAATGGTTTGGTTTGGAAGGGACCTTAAAGCTCATCTTGATCCACCCCCCACCATGGGCAGGGACACCTTCCACTAGACCAGGTTGCTCAGAACCCCATCCAACCTGGTCTTAAACACTCCCAGGGATGGGGCAGCCACAGCTTATCTGAGCAACCTGTGCCAATGCATCATGACCCTCACAGTAAAGAGTTTTTCCCTAATATCTAATGTTAGTTTTATTTCCTAATATCTGTCTTAGTTTTACTGCCCTTTGTGCTCTGGAAGAGCAGCCTCGGTCCTCTGATGAGGGTTTAAACTTGGTGATTAATCTGGTTTAGGTTTCGACTTCTCCCAAGAGGATCTGCTGACTGTACAAGTTAAACATCCAAAACTGATTTTACTTGTGCTGTAAACTGGCATCAGCCACTCACCGTCCCCACATGCTTATTTGCTGTTGCACAATGGCAGTATATGTGTGGCTGTATGGTGAACTGTCTGACTTAAAATGCATCTGACCCAAGGAATTCCTGCTGGAATTCCTTGACTGGAGGCAGGACAGGCCTTCCCCTGTGGAAGGAGTTAAGGGATATGAACAGAGCTCCCAGTCTTGCACTCAGGCCCAGCAGATGAGCAGTTACACAGCCCCCACCTTGTGTTGGATGCTAGCACTGCCTGAGGGCTGGGCAGCTCTGTCTGCAGTTTAAGATCCCAGCTCACAGGAGAACATTAATTCACAGCTGAAAGGTGAAATTCAAGTTGAAAATCCTGAGGAGATTTTATGAAATGGCTTTTCCTTACGAAATATATAATTTTCATATAGGCTGTATTTTAATCAAGGACTAAAGGTAAAGCAAGTACCACGTGTACAGCTTTTATAACTCCAATGTTTTCTCTTTCCAGCTCAATGATGACTATAAAGTAATGTTTCTTTTGCAAAATCTTCGTCTGCTCAATGGCAAGGACATAACCAAACTGGCCAACCATGTGAGGCGTGTCAACAGCCGTAAGCTCACCAGCAAGGTAAGATGTGGGATATTTCCTTAACCTCCAAACACCTGAGAAATAACTAAATCCTGTGCTCAGTGGAGTGGCAGAGCTGCAGACAAGCTTCAAGTGGTTTGCAGTACCTGTGGTATGGTCTGAGCCCAGCCTGCAGAATGAGCCACTCAGGAAATGTCTTACTGCTGCTTTCTCTGGTCACTGCTGGCATCTGCTCTACCTGTTCTGTGCAGCCAATTTGCCTTTGGTTTAGGTGACAGGAGCAGGGCCAGCCATGTCTGTTGTCTGATCCTGTAGTTTTTCAGGTCACTCTGAGCATCGTTCAGAAATGGGAGAAGCCTGGTGCTGCCAGAACAGCTGCAAACACCTCCCCATCTAATTTAAGTTACTGTCCAGGCCCCAGGAATGGGGAGCACAAAACCAAGCTCAGGATAATCTTGCTTTTTCCAGCATACACCAGGAGCAAGGATTTGTTCTTTCTTCTTCAGCTGTGAATGTTTAGAACTCTATTTTCACTTATCTGTCTACACAGTTTAGCTCCTGACAGATTGTCCCCACAAGGCATTGTTGTGATCTTAAGCAAAATTATTGTTCAGTTATGAAAAAGGTTTGGTTGGCTGATTGCTTTTGTGTATTACTTCTCTTACCATTTGTATTCTAGTTACTTGATCTTCTTAATTCCTTCTGTGTAGCAGGGGGGAGAAATCAAATACTGAAGACCGGGATGTCTTGTTGTGCTGAGTGTTGTATGTGTAATATTTGTGTATCTCAAGGGGTCTCTCTGAGAGCTGCTCAGCCTCTTACCCAGACAACTGATCATGGTTGGCTGTTTAATGAGACACCAAACTCTTCCCCCTGTGCTGTTCTTTTCGTGGTGTTTGGGCCCTGATGCCTTTCCCTGATGTTATTGGTACTTGCCTGCCCAGTTCTTAGTCCTGTGCCTCAATGTAAAAATGTCTGTTGGGTCCAAATGCTGATGGATGTGTTACTGCCCACCAGAAACTCCCATGGGAAACTGTGCTGACAGGTGAGCATCCACGTGGTTGTGCCTGTAGTTCAGCAGCCTTTTGGAGCCCAGGTATCTCTAAATGGGTCCATGCTGACAATGCCTGCTGAGCCACACTCACTCCAGCCTGGTTCAGAGGAACTGACTTTCTTGTTAGCTGAAATGGTCATTTGAACATGAATAATTAAATTAAAGTGGTGCCATCACGTAGGGTGCAGCACTCAAGGTTGGCCACTTCCCAAATGCTTTCACAAGTTCCCTTGTGCTTTTCTGTTGGATGAACTCAGTCTTTCTGCCTAGGTTACTGCTCACTGGGAAAAATTCTTCCGTGACCAACTCCCTGAGAAATACACAGCTGAGCAGGTGAAGTCCATCAAGAAGAAGTTCCTGAAGTCAGTACAGACCAATGTGGTGTACGGACCCAGCTCACTCAGCGAGTTCACCCGCTGGCGGGTAGGTCACATCCCACTCACCCTCCTGCTCTTCAGGCAAGGACCCTGCTCCTGGTTCTGCATGGATTGGATTAAAACACTCCATGGATTTGGGTGCTCTTGCAGACAAGTGGTATCACTTTTTCTTCACTGCTTTGTTAAGCAGTTACAGAAGCACCAAGTTGAAATGGTTATCATTAAACATCGGTTTTTAATTCATAAGCAATAATGATACTTGTACTAATTAACCAGACTGCAGTATCCTTAATATTTAATTGTTTGAAAATTAGTTTAATGGCAACCTTTACTCTTGATGGAAGAGAAAAGATAATGACAGAAGTGTAGTTGCTCCCAGTGGGGAAAGACACCATTTAGTTTGTAACGTTTGTTTTATTTGTATGTTCATACACACAGTTGAGGCTTCCATCTCTCCTTTGTCTTGTTTTATTGCTGTGCTGTTTTTTCCACAGCTGTGTGCTCTGGATGCCCATGACAAAGAGAAGTTCTTGGGTTGTGTAATGTCAGTTGGGGACTCCTCCACCACTTGTGAAATTCACACAGAATAGAGGGAGCAGTATTAAAAACCCAGCAAAGCAGCTCTTTGTGCCATGACACATCAGAGCTTGACATGCTGTGGCTTTTTTGTCTTCTTTTTTTTTTCTTTCTTTTTTAACATATCCACGTATTTGCTTCTCAGGTGAAAATGATTGCAGAAGAGTTTCTGGCATACTCACTAGGTCTGGAGTTAAACTCTGATACTGAAACAGAGGAAAAGATGGATGAGAATGAGGAAGAAAGCACAGAAAGCCCCAGGGAAGCTGCAGAGGATGTGGCTCAGGTAGGTGATTTTTCCAGTTACATTAGCAATGTTCTTTCTGTTTCCTGAGAATTCAGTAGCTCTTGTCAGTTCACATTTATGACCCTTTGCTAACCACAGGGGCAGTCTCAGGCTCCAGCCTGTATCCAACAGCTCAGGCTCCTTCTTTACAGCCAGATTGAAGCTTTCCCAGAAATGCGAAGGTTGAGCTGCTCTGTGAGAGGAGAGAGCTTCCATTCTCATAGGAGACCTAAAACATTCCATGAGTGCAGTCCTACTCACTCCACCTCTCTTCTAGGAAGGGATGTTTTAATTAGAGAACTGGGCTGATGCCTGGCCAGACTCTGCTGGTGTTTGCCTGCTTGGAAATGGCTGCAGACTGAGCCCCTGTGGTCCCCGGGCCAGATTTGTTTTTCCACATTGTATGTAGATTGCAAATAACTGAGACGAGGGAAGGGCGCTGAAAGGGAGGCTGGCTGTGTGGTTTTCATTAGCTTCTGCCTCTAGGAACCCTGTAGCTCTGGGCTGATTCCTGGAACCCAGTCTGTAACCGTGGGAGGGTACTTGCATGTGAATAATTAATATCTCTGGCTTACAAATTATCTGCACTTCTCGGGGAAGCTAAAAACCTTCTGCAGAACCTGACAACATGACAACATGCCTTATAGGTCACAGTAACACCCAGCAAGAGGAAAAGAAATCATTCAAAATCAAGCCCTGGAAACAAGAGGTCCAAGTCCCAGGCAAGCACCAAGGAGGAGGCTGCAGTTAATCCCAGAAAATCCAGTCATGTGGAGGATGACCCAGCTCCTGACAAACCAAGAACGTCGAACCAACCAGCCAAGGAGGCAACCCCTGAGCAGGGAGCTGAAGGGACACAGAAGAATGGAGAGCAGTTTCCCAAGGGGCAAAGCAACAGAAGATCCAGCCAGATGACAGGGGAACAGAAAAGCCAGGAGCAGGACAACGGCGTGGTTACCTTGACCCCAGTGAAGAATTCCAAGCGCAAGGTATGTCCATCAGCCCCCTTGGGACTGGCTTTGGGCCTCTTGGTTTAGTGGGAGGAGCTGCCTTCAGGTTTCTTCAGAGCTCTGCACAGAGCTTGGAGCTCGTAGTTGGCCAAATATATTGTGAGTTTTGGTTTGGTTTTTTTGTCATTGTTTTAAATCTCTCAGAGGCATCAAGGGAGAGAAGGCACCCCCCAGGAGACGCCAGTGAATCCCCTCTGGGGGATGGATGGACCAGCGCTCCGAGGTGGTGCACTGAAAGCCTGTGCTTAGAAATGGGACTGGCAAGCCTTGCTCTCAGCTCAAACCAGTGGCTGCATGGGGAAAGGTGTTTCCCCCTCAGCTCAGGCCAGTGGGGATCTAAAGGGTTTTTCACGCTTCTCTGCAGTAGGAAATGGGGTTCTCTGCTGGGGTCTGCTGGGCACATCTTTGCTAAACAGTTCCCTGCTGCTTTAGGACTCTTGAGCATTGTGGCACCTCAGTCTCTCCTCTTCTCCGTAGCACAGAAGGGCTGAAAAATACTTGAGTTTAACTCAGATTGCTGTGTTCAGTAGAGAGTTCTGTCAAGGCAATCACAGGCAAACCATGTCAGGGGAATGAATTTTCTAAATGTGGATGGTTTATTGTAGGAGGATGTCAGTGCAGAGCCATTGCATTTTCTTCAGTGTCACAGTAAAGGCAACAGCCGCGAGGATTTTAAAACGCAGCTCTGGTCCTGTGTCTTCGAGCCAGTGCTAGACTCTGGAGCCAGGAAAGGTGAGCTCTTAAAGAGGTTTGCAGGATTCCCAGAACCACCTGGCTCTGGAATCCCAGCGGACTCCATGCCTCAGACCCCTGCTCCTTCAAGCCGTAGTCTCCGTTGTCAGGAAGAGACTTGCTTACATATTTCTCCATTGATTTTGAAAACAGGAGACTGGGAGAGCACCAGGCAGTGATAAGCTGCAGTCTTCATGTGTTATCCCTGAACCTGGGAACTTCTCACCCATTATTTTCCTCTTTCAGATCCCATTGTGAGCTCCTCCAGAACTGTGGCAACCTGTGGAGGGGAATCTGTCTGTCTGATTGATTGTGAGACAGGGACAGTGCTGAAAAAGTATAAGGTGGCTACAGAGGTGGGTTGCAAGTGGGAAGGGTAAGCCTTGAATGGGAATATCTGTAGTAATTACAGTACTAATTACATACACACATAATATATATTACAAAGAGGTCTGAAAGTGTTAGTGTGGACAGATGTTAAGAAGATGAAGATAGATAATAAACATATCATGCTCATCCTTTTCACCTGGTTTGGGTTTATTTTTTTATTAGCTTAAGAGATCAGCTTGCCAGTCCTCACACAGGTGTGTCTGGCTGCTGAGCCTGCTTGACAGCACAGAGGAATAAACATCCTCTTTCTGTAGTTTGCATTCTTCTGAGAGCTGTTTTGAGTTTTGATGCTCCATCTTAAATAGTGGTGTCATTTCACCTGAGTAGCACTTGTGACAGTTGTCTTTTCTCTGAGGTGACAGCCACCACCCTGCTGGCGGTTCTCTGTCACCCCAGCCTTGTTTTCCTTCTGTCCCAGGAGTTCTTCAGCGTTGCATGGACAACCCTGACGATGGTAATCAGCGACAACCGCAAGAAAGCTCACAACATCTTGGCAGCTGCAGGGAGGAGAGGGATTGTCAAACTGATCCATGTGGCAGCCGACTTCTGCTACGGAGAGATAAAGGCTCACAAAAAGCCCATTGCTACTGTCTGCTTCAGCCCAACCCAGGAGACCCACCTCTTCAGTAAGTCAGCTTCAGAATCCCTAGTTTTAGTGCTGATGTGGAAAAGTCAGGGCTTCCTGAACAGGGGGAATTGTCACCAGGGCAAGCAGGGACACATGAACAAAAGGCATGGACATTAGGGAGAGAGCATTGTTATTCTCCTGTGGCAGCAATCTCCAGCAGGAACAGCTTGTTTCAGCCAGAGCCTGGCTCTTTAGCTGAGGTGCAGCAGCTCCTCTTTCTCCCTTGGTGGCTCTCAGGGTGGCTGTCACACACACATTAGCCACAAACAAGCCCAGGAGTGGATCTGTTCCACAGGGATGAGTAAGGAGAATGGCAGAGCAGGCAGCTGGGAGCCAGGCAGTGGCATGACTCTCCTCCAGCACAGCACCCTATTATGGGCTGTTGGGTTTCATTTTATCCAACAATGCACTTAATTGATTTTGATTTTTTTTTTTAATGTGAATTCTATGCCTCGTCAGAGATTTCTATTCAGGTCCTGATGTCAAGGAGAGCTGTGCCACACACGGCAGGGCTCACAGAGGCTGTGGCTCGTGGACTGGTAATGAACCATCATGTTACAAATTGCAACTGCATTGTCAGGCTGTACAGTCAGTTGGTACAGAGCCATTCAGGCCACACCTGCACCCCATTGTTCCTCTTGCCTACAATTACCCACATCCTGGAGTGGTTAGAGTGCTACATGATCCATTAAAAGTGGAATGTTTTTTAGAATAGGCAGTACTTTTCAAGAAGAAGCTCAAGAGTGCCAAAAGCAGAAGCAGAGGAAAGGATAAAGAGGTTGGTAGAAGGGACAAAGAGGTTGGTAGCACAGCCATATAATGGTGTGGACAGCAAGGCTTGTTATATTTCATAGAAAAATTTAGAGTAATAAAGGGAGAATCTTTGCATTGTTTCTGGGGAGAGGACACCAACAAACTCTGAGTTTGAGGGCTGCCATCTGATGAGGGTCCAGGTTACTCAGAGTAATCTCTTAGAACTGTTTCTGCTTTCAGTGTATCAGCTTGGTGACATGTTTCTCACCCTTTGTCAGTGCCTAACTCCTAATGGGAGCTGTTGTGGATGTGAACACAGTAAGCCATGGATATGTGGAATTAAGTGGTATCTGCCTGAGAGTAGAGGTTGGAGCTCATATTTTAGATTCCACCAGAAGCCCTGACCAGAAACAAGCTCAGAGGGCCACTAACTAATGACCTTGTGAAGCCACAACTCAGTAATGGACACCAGGAAGCAAACTTTGTTTTATCTGCCCCTCTTAGAGCACAGGATAAGAACACAAAGTACTGACTGTGCATGTGTGACAGTGTCTGGGAAGTGCTGGGCCAGGAGCCTCGGGGACTGCTGCTGTGCTTTAATGAGCTCTCTGGTGCCACAGCCTTAGAGGGTGACTGTGACTCAGGCAGAATTGCCAGCTAGCACGAGAAGAGCCAGATGAGCAGCGGTGTCACTACCTGCTTCTCTTCTGTGTTCCACAGCTGCATCCTATGACAAGCGAATTGCACTCTGGGATATTGGGATTCCAGACTGTGACTACAATTTCAAAGCAAGGTAAAGGTTCAAAAACCAGATGTGGCCAGTCCAGGAGCCTGTAACTATCACGTCACAGCACCACTTAACTGCTTGTTCTCTGCTTTTTTTTAGCCAGCTGCTGGTGCTGGAAACAGCCTCTATCCCCCTCCGGATTGCCCTGGTCCCCACCTGCCCAGAGCAGTACCTGCTGGCAGGCTGTGAAGATGGCTGCTTTGCCTGGAACATAAAACTGGATAAGGGACAAAAAAGCAGGTGAGAACCACAAGCTGGGGGCATGCATTTGCTTTCCGTAACAAGAAGAGATAGTCCTAACAAAGGCTTGATTTCTAACTGAGGAGGTCTGAGCAAAAGCAGCATGTCCTTCCAAACTTGAAACATCCTCCCCTTCCCAGAGTGGCCAGAAAAAATGGGAGCATGCTCAAGGACTGTTGAGAGCTTGCATGACAGCTGCAGTCTGCAGGTGCTGCAGGCTGCTTTGCAGGAGTGTAATCCAATACCCCAAAACTTAAGGGCGTGTCATCTCCAGGTAGTGTAACGGAGCGTAAATTTTTGGATCCATTTCCAGTCTCACAGTGAGGCCTTCCCTGCTCCTGGTACATGAGGTAACCCAGGAAACTGGCACTCTGTGGGAGCTCAGGAAAAATTACAAGGAAGAACCAAGTAAAGTCATGCCCTGCTGATAAATACTAACCCTGATGCCTGCAAAAGAGATGGAGTGGAACAGCAAGCTCTTGAGCAAACAGGCTTCTGCTGTATTAATAAACCCAGGTGACAAAAGTGTAAGTTCAAGGGGGAATTCACCTGAGCTTGGCAAGAGACTCACTAATACACAAATTTCCTTCTGGGCTCTGCACCCGGGTGCCCTTTCAAGGGTGGCTGTTCAGGACTTGGCTCATTTCACCCTTCCCCCTGCTCTAGGCCTTTTGAAGCCATATTCCAGTTTCCTGATGATGAAAGCATGACAACATCTCACAGGGTTGATGGTTTGGCTTTTCTCAATGATGATGTCGTTGGTGAGTATAAACACAACAGCCCAATCCCAAAAACAGTGGGGCACCTCAGCGTGCGCAGGGTGAAGCCAGCACGAGCAGAGGGGCTGAGCAGGGTGTGACAGCCTCTTCTTTAGCTTTGGGGGGGCTACACAGGATGGAGCTGTCTCCCAGAGTCACATGTCTTTCCCAAAATTGTGGCCTAGAGTGCAAACCTGTTCTTGGACAGGACTGGAAATCAGCTGGACACATCCCCGAGAGCACACTTGGCCAAGCAGTGCCAATGTGGAAGGGAAGGAGAGTCCCTTTCTGCTGGCAGCAACAGTATTTTTTTCAGGGGAACTGGGGGTTTCACATCATGGGCTAGCTCTTTCTGAACAGCTTATGCTTGTTCTGCAGCTCAGGAACATAAGCATAGCACTGAAAATCTCTCTGCAACCTCCAATTATCCTGAGATAAGGTAAAGCAGGTGGAAACAGTTGCTGCTGGATCAGATCCTATGTCTTTAAAAGCCATATTCTGGATGGACCACCTCTGTCTTGATGCATTTTGCTTCTCAGCAGCTGACACAGTCTCTCCCTTCCTTTCTTCCCTAGTTTCCAAGAGCTCCAAACCAGGATGCATATACTTGTGGAGCTGGAGCAGGTCTTTTGATGCCAAGGAAAAAGGATGCCAGCGGACAATGTCTGCAGTTATTCTGGCTGAGCTGGAGTGGTCCACAACAGACATGTCCTACCTGACACTCAGCACCTGCCCAGGTAGGCAGCACTCATTTCCTGGGTAATGCTTTGCCCAGGTGTCCGTGGCTCTCCTTTGATCCATGGGAGCAGCCTGGAGCTGGAAGCAGAGGCCTGGATCTCAGAGCCCATCAGGGAGCTCTGCTCTCCCCTCTGCAGTGCAGCTCCAGCACTGCGCAGCCTCAGCCCAGCACCAGCTGGGTGGAAATAACACGTGTAATAAACAATTACAGCTGCACCATCTGCCCTCCAAGGGGGGACAGCTGAGGGTCGAGGGGTCTTTCTTGCACAGGTTTTCAAAGCACAGAGCTCAAGGCTGGGCCCTGTGGAGGCACTGGGATGCTGAGTGCTTCTGTGGGCAGGGATGTCACACGCTGGGCAGCTGGAGACTGACAAGGAACAGACAAACCTGATCCGGTCAGCAATTCCCACAACCAGTCTAAAAAAGGTCAGGAGAAATCCCAAAGCATTTAGGGCTAGTTTTTCTACACTGAAGATAGCTGGTTTATCTTCAAATGAATTGAGTTCTTTCAGAGCAAGGTAGATAAATATTTTTGTGCCAGAAAGGGAATTCTGCTGAAATATGGCACCCTCTATTGGGATCCTGCAGCTCTCCTGAATCTCTGCTTTACAGCAGAACAGACTCCCAGCTCCACACTCGTTTTCCAGCTTTTTCTTCTGCTCTCACAGCAAAAGAGTACGTGTTCTGTGGGGATGAGAAGGGCAGTGTGTGGATGTACAACCTCTCCAGCTACACCACAGCCTGGGGCTCTGCCAAGGGAAAGCGCTCGGAGCGGAGGATCTCTCCCACACAGGTAGGTCTGAGGTTCTCTTTGGGGCCTCCCTTCCACCCCAGGGCAGCTGATCCCACTCCTGAGCAGGTTTATCCCAGAACATGCCTTGTGTTTCCACATCTGACACTCACAAGCAATTAAAAGCAATCTCCAGAGCGTGGCCAAGGCCGTTCACTGGGACAGGAATGAGGAGCTGCAAAGCAAATCTGTCACCCCCTGCAGCTCTTCCTAGAAGGGCCCTAAACAGTGGTTAAACTGGGGAGCACAGGTGTGCAGGCACCACATCCCCCAGGGAGGGGAGGGAAGCCAGAGTGAACATTCCCTGGCAGGAAAAGGCTCACTCCCCCTTTTTCTGCCCAGTATTTCCCTCTGGAGACAGTTCTCTTTGGGGCAATCACTGTTCCCTTGCCTGTCCCTCTGAAAGGACAATCACAAACACTCCCAAAGGCTCTCACCCACTGGTCTGGAGCTGCATTAGACAGAGGTATGAAGTGACCCAGTGTTCTGTTATTTCTTCACTGGAAGGGATTTCAGGTATTGGAAGGGGCTGCCCAGGGAGATGGTGGAGTCACCATCCCTGGAGGTGGCACTCAGAGCTCTGGTCTGGGTGACAAGGTCTGGTCACAGGTTGGACTCAGTGCTCTGGGAGGTCTTTTCCAACCTCAACAATTCTGTGATTCCACAGGCTTTGGAAGTGCATTGCCAAGCCACCAACCTGTTCCTCTGGGACTGAGGTGCAGCTGTTTTCACTCATCCCTGGCCCTTTAGGAATATCACACAGCTCCACCAGCCCCTCAGAAAAGGGCAGAGCCTCTGCCTCAGGTTCCCCAGGGACCCACCTCCCCCTCAGACACACCACCACCCCCTCTGTTCTCCCCACAGATCCTCAAGTGGCCGGAGCTGCGGGTGAACGGGGAGCAGCCTCCTGAAATCCTGGTGAACAACGTGGTAGCAGACCCTGCCTTCACCTACCTTGTTGTGCTGACAAGTGTGAACATAACAGCAATCTGGAAGAAGTCATAGTGCCCTGTGCCACAGTCTCACCCCCGTGCTTTGACCTAGTGCAGTATTAGTGACTGTTACCCATGTGCCCATGAACGTTTTCTAGACCAGCTTTATGTGCAAGACGAAATGAACAAGGTAAGAGTTTGTTAAATTCATCGATTCATTGTAAACATCTGCTTTCTTTTACTGTAAGTTTTCACAATTTGTGCATTTGTTTTATAGAAATGACACTTAATAAAACAAAATACCAGTTCACTTGGCAGTGCCTGGAGTTTTTGGCAGGAAAAGCAGAGACTTCATCTACAGCTTCTCATGCTGGAGTCGTACCCACAACAACCTCCCCAACAGCCCAGGCCAAATACTTGCCTTAAGGCTCCAATCAGAAAACAAATAATCACTTTAATGACTTATCCACCAACTCCAACATGACATTTATCCTCTTGGCAAAGTGCCTGTCTGCTATTAAAAAAACCAAACAAATGCAAAATATTGCTGCTGCTGTCAGAAATTAAACAGAAGTGGGACGAGGGGGAAAATATTTGCCATGAAGGGAGGTTTAAATATTTCATCCAACTACCAGACACATCATTCTGCCTCAGAAGTAACAGTCTGCTCCAAAGGGGGGGGTTTTACTCAATTCCTTCTTGTTTGTCCTTAATAGCAACCTGTAAAACAAAAGCAAAACCACACATCTAAGAGCTGTTACTGAGCCAGAGGTGGATGTTCAAACATTCCTGACTGTTCTGTGAAGCACAACAACCCACAGTGAAAACCTCTACACCACCAGAAAAATAATACTGAAATTAAAACCAGAATTTATTTACAAATGGGTGCCCTGGAGCCTTTTGCCAGCACATCAGAGGCAGGCTCTTAGTCACAGTCCCCCTGGTTTTGTCTGAATAGTATTAAGCAGATTAAATCTCAGAATTCAGGAGCTAAATAAATAAATAAACTGAGCATAAGTGATGAGAAGTGAAAGTACTGGCCCAGTTATGGCAGGAGAAGTAAAAAAAAAAAAATAAATACACATTAGAGCAGCCAGGCTCTGCCATGCTTTGACAGCAGCTGAACAACACAAAGAGTGTGGCTTGAATTAATTCATAAACCTAAAAACCAGCAGCTCTAATGGATGATCCCATCCCTTTGATTAATCATAACAAGCCCAAATCGTTTTAAGAACAAAATGAACTTACCCTGAACCTCTCTTCCAGGAGGGAGAGTTCACTGATCAGGTCCGTGATGGCATTGGTGAAAGCCTCCTGGGGGCTGTAGTCAGGGGTGGTTTGGACACGGATGATAATTTTATGTTCCAGAGGGTGTGGGACCTTATACCCTGCAAACAACACCTGCGGGTCTTTGAGCAACTGCCTGCAACGGGAATAAAAAAAAAAAAAAATTAAAAAAAAAACCGAAACAGCAGCGAAATGAGGAGAGGAAAAGCCCCAAACCTCCCCCCAGATTTGCTCCCCGCCTGAACTTACGACTTGATGATGTTCCCCAGCGTGTGGTCCTCCTTGTTGATGGTGAACAAGCAGGCGTTGGGCACCTTCGTGTCCTTGTTGATGGTGATCCTGAGGGGATGGATGGGATAAAGGGATGTTACCGATCCATGCGGGCGTGGGACTGGGGAGAAAGGCCCGGCCTCCCCCCTCCCCTCGCCCCCCGCAGTCTGATTAGGGTTAATTAGTCCCCCCCCGGGTGTCCCCTCACTTTTTCTCGCCCTCGAAGAGCAGGAAAGACTCGAAGGCTGGAGGCGCGTTCATCCCGCCGTTGCTATGGCGGCTACCGCGTCATTTCCGGCAACGTCACTTCCGCCCGGTGCCGCTGTCCGGCCCCACAGCGCCCCCAGGCGGGCGGGAGGACTCGCTGCAGACAAAGGCACCAGCGGGACCAGTTACCGCGGGGAACTGGGGACGGCAGCAGAGGCAGGGCTGGCTCCGACTTCAGAGCCACCCGTGCGGCCACCGGCGGTTGCAGGAGGAGAACAAACACCAGTGACCCCATCAGCGGTGTCCCCACTGCAGACACGGCCGCGGTGCCCAGCCGAAATGGCACCAGCAGGGGCACTGGTGACGGCACCACTGCCACCAGTAACACCAGCAGTGCCGTGAGCAGAGAACCCAGGGATGGCACCACTGCCAGGCAATAGGCCACCAGCAGAACCCCCAGTGATGGCACCAGTGCTGCCACCAGTAGAGCCACCAGCAGTGTTTTCATCAGGCCACCAACAGGACCGCCAGCAGCAGTAGGGCCATCAGAAATGGCAGCAGCAGGGACATCCAGCGATGGCAGCAGCAGGGACATCCAGCGATGGCACAGTGCTGGCAGAAGCAGGGACATCCAGCGATGGCAGCAGCAGGGACATCCAGCGATGGCAGCGGTGCCAGCAGCACTAGCACCACCAAGAGAACCCCCCCAGTGTTTTCATCAGGCCACCAGCAGAGCCACCAGTGATGCCACCACCAGTAAGGCCACCAGAAATGGTGCCAGCGGGACCCTAAGAGATGTCACCAGTGTAACTGGTCCCAGTAGCACCACCAGTGCCCACCCCCAGCCCCAACAGACAGACAGGACACGGCTGCAGGGTACAAAGTGCCTTTATTGCCACGGCCGCCGTCCCCCAGGCGGGAGGACTCTGGGTCTCTCACGTCTGCAGCTGCAGCAGGGTCGGGGCCGCGGGGGCCGGGGGCTGCGCCCGGCGGTGACAACTCTCCAGGTCCCCCAGCACCGCGAAGAGCCGGCTCAGCCCCTCGGGCAGGGCAGCGTCTGCAGGAGACAGGAGGGACAGTGAGACCCCACAGTCTCCCTGGAGTCACCCCCAAACCACCACAGCCCCCTGTGACCCCTGAGGACATCTCCCAACCAGAACACCCCCAATAGGATTCCCAAAATCCCCCACCTCCAACCTACCTTCACCCCGAGGGCCGTTCTGGGCATCCTCGGGCTCCAGCAGCTCCCAGTACTTTTCCCTGGGGAGAGGGGGAGGAGAGGGACGGGCCCTTGGCAGGAGGATGAGGGGCTGCAGGAGAGGTGCAGAGGGGTCTCCCGGAGGCAGGAACTCACCTGAGGGTCCCCCGGAGGCCCTGGAGGTGCTGGAAGAGGCGCTGAGCCTCCACCGTGGGGTCCAGGGGGTCACTCCAGTCCTGCAGGGTGACGCCGTGCCGGGTCCGGTCGCATCCCAACCCTGCGGGGCAGTAGGGTCACCATACACGGAGACACCCCAAGAGCCCCGAGCGGCTCCGGGGCCACCTCCCTGTACCTGTCCTGTCCCGCTGGTGGCAGCAGCTCCATTTGTCCCCACGGAAGACGCCGGGGTGGTAGGAGCGGAGCACGCGGGGGTTGTTGCCGCACACCTTGCGCAGGGCTGACAGCCACTGGTTCAGCTCGTTGACACACTGCGGGAGAGAGGACAGACAGAGGGACCCGCGGGCTGCGACAGCGCCCGGGGTGTCCCCGCTGCCCCCACCCACCTTGCACTGCAGGTAAGCTGTCTCCTGCTGCCCGCCCGTGCCCATGTAGAGCACCTGCATGACGTGCGAGCTGCCGAAGCTCTTCTCCTCCACCTTCTCGGCCGCCAGGATATCGCCCAGGGCGATGGCACCGATACGCTGATGGAGGGGACACACACACAGAAGGGGTCAGTGCCACCCCGCTGCCACTCCCCCGCCCCTCCAGCACCCCCCTACCTCTGCACTGGGGCTCTTGCCGAAGCTGAGGGCCTCCCCGGTGAGGCAGAAGTGGAGTTTCTTGCCGGCGGCAGCAGCGAGCAGCGGCCCCTTGCCCCGGGTCTTGGGCACAAGGAGCAGCCCTTCCTTCACCACGGCCGGCGGGGGCCCCAGCGGCCGCCCCTCACCCTCCTCCTCCCCCTGCTCCTCCTCCGTTCCCACCAGGCGGGTGATGAAGTCCCTCATGCGGGCGGTGCCCTGCTGCAGGGCGGGCAGCAGCGGGGACAGCCACGGCTCCTTGGCGCGCCCGGCCGCCGGCTCCATGTTCCCGACCAGCTGGATGGCCTGGAGAGCCCGGGGATGGCAGCGTCACCCCCAGGAACCCCAGCTGTCCCCAGCAAGAAACAGCCAGGCACCCCAAAGCCTCGCCCCGGTGTCCCGTGCCACACCTTGGCCAGCAGCAGCAGCGTGCGGCTGGTCCGCGCGTCCGCGTGGGTGTCCCGCAGCTGGAACAGCTTGGGGGTCATCACGGCCGGCGAGAAGAAGCGCAGGCAGAGGAAGCTGGTGACAGCCACAAATTTGGCGTGCTGTGACCACCGAGGGGGTGGGGAAGACACGTGAGGGTCTCTCCCAGCATGGGACAACCCCAGAAACAGCGATGCGCCAGTGTCCAGGGCTGCTGTTTGGGCGCCGCTCGCTGCCCCCCTGCCCGAGAGCAGACGCCACTGGCCACAGCTGGGGACCACACCCAGAGAGCCCTGTCCCCTGGGGATGCCCCTGTTTGACCCCACACCGTCCCCCGCCGCAGCCCGACCTGGTGCTGCGGGAAGCGCTCCCCGACGCGCTGGAAGAGCTGCCGGAACGCGGCGCGGATCACGGGGGGACACGCCGGGGCCGACCTGACGATGGCGTCCAGGAGCTCGCTCAGGTAGGACTGGAGATGCTGGCGGCCCTGCTCGATCACCTCGCCCTCCGTCTGCACCCGGTGCAGCCCCGAGCACCTGCGAGCACCGTCTATGTCACCCCCAGGGCTGGGGCCACCCCTGCCCTGCCACCCCACGAGCCCCTTACCCGACATCTTTGATCTCCACCTTGCTGGGGTCCAGCTCCACGTATTTCTTCTCCTCGAACACGCGGGTGATGGTGGGTCCCAGGACAAAGTGCAGGTATGGCATCCCTGTCACCTGCCGAGGGACCACACAGGGGACAGTGATGGGCTGCAGGTTTGGCACCCGACCCTGGCACCCCCAGGGTCACCCAATGGATTTTCTCCAGCCTTCCAGCCCCAGGGGAAGGCACAAGCACACCAGCCCTCCCAGTTCTGCCCCTGGGAATAGCCCAGGGCCAGGATGACTTGGCAAGAGCAGGTTTTGGGTGGTGTGGCACCTTGAGGAAGGACTCCATCGACTTCGAGGCCAGAGAGTTGCTCCGGAACAAAGTGTTGGGCTCACCTGCAAAACAGGAGAGGGTCCATGGCCTGGGAGACGGACACAAGCCATCCCTGGACAGCTGCAATCATGGGGGGCATTCCCAGAGGCTGTGCCCTGCCCCCCTGGCCATTTCCATGGGGGTTACGGGGATTTCCTAACCTCAAACCACCTGCTCCTCTACCAACCTCAGCCCATGAATTGCTGGGATGAACCCAGCAGATTCCACCTCAACCATCACTCCCAAAAAATCCCCACACAAGGCCCTGGAGGTTTTGCAACCCCAGGAGATGATGGGAAGCCTCCACTCCAGCCTTACAGGGCTTGGCCAGCTCCAGCTCAAAGAGCAGGTCCAGGAACTCCTTGATCAGCCCTTGGCCCAGGAAGAGTTTGACCAAGTTGATGGCGACCTCCTGCCGGCACTCGGCCGTGGTGGTTTCGTCCAGGAGGGTGACCAGGTGCACTTGGCCGTCCTGGAGGAGAGAGGCACCATGATGTGACAGCCCGAGGCAGGCAGACACCACAGCACAGAGCTGGGAAATGTGGCTGCTCCAGCAGGGCTGGGCATGGACCCCTCACCTGGCGCCCTGACTTCACCTCCTGGCACAGGAGCTGCACCAGGGGCTGGTAGCAGTGGGAGGGAAGCACCGTCTCATCCCGAAGCTTCACCTGCAGCTGCAGCGAGCCCAGGCTGCCTCGGCGCCTGCAGGAGCACGGGGTGGGTGGGTGGGATGAAAGGATGGATGGGTGGGTGGATGGGTGGAGGGATGGATGGGTGGATGGATGGGTGGACGGATGGGTGGACGGATGGGTGGACGGATGGGTGGACGGATGGGTGGACGGATGGGTGGATGGGTGGGTAGATGGGTGGGTGGATGGATGGGTGGATGGATGGGTGGATGGATGGGTGGATGGATGGGTGGATGGATGGATGGGTGGATGGGTGGATGGGTGGATGGATGGGTGGATGGGTGGATGGGTGGATGGGTGGATGGATGGGTGGATGGGTGGATGGATAAGTACTTCACCAAGCAGGTGGCCCAACACTCTAAACTACCCCTCCAAAGGGATGATGCTTCCCAGGAAAATCCCCTCCCTAATGCCCCTGAGGACACTGGGACCCCCCCAGCACAACCCAACACCCTCTGCCAAAACTCACTCATCCTCTATCGGCTTGGACTTGTCCGGCCACAGCCTGAACCACCCCTCCTCCTGCCCGGCCGCCTCCAGCCCCTGGACGCTGAACACCACCTGGGAGGGGAAGGCAGGAGAGGGCTGGGTGTGCAGCTGGGCAGGACCCTGGCAGTAGTGACAGGGTTGGGGGGCTCACCTTGCCCAGGAAGTCATTCCTGCCAACGAGGTCCCAGTCCCACACCTCCACGCAGAGCTTCTCCCCGGCGGGCTCAGCCAGATCAAACTCGAAGGTCTCGTTCCAGCGTGGGTAACAGGATTTCTTCACCACCTGCAAAGGCAACAGGTTTTTGTCCCCTCGCCAGGTGGATCTGTCCCTCAGGGACACCAAGCTGGGGGTGCTGGGGGACAGGGATGGCTCCGGGCTTCCCCATGGGTTGATTCCACCTGCACCCTTGGCAGGTTGGGGATGGCTGAAATCGCACTCACGGTGCTCTCCTGTGTCTTCCCGTTGTAGCGCAGGCGGACAAAGGGGTCGGAGGCACCATTCCTGTCCTTCCTGGCCAAATCCCTGCCGAGAAGAGGGGGAATTTGCCAGCAAGCTCCCAAAATACCTACAGGCACCCATGGCACCCAATCCCCTCTCAAGTAATCTCAAGATATATGTCCCAAAGACCTACAGTGAGGTAGACCCTGCCCCAGCACCCCCGTCAGCTGCTGGGTGGTGAGGAGGATGCTCTGCACCCAAGGGACCAGATACACCAGGGAAACTGAATCATGGAGCGGCTGGGACTCACCACCCCTGTCCCAGCTGCGCACACAGCCCCTGTCACCCTCATGTCCCCTCTCACCTGGCCTCCAGCACGGAGCAGCGCAGCCGCCGGCTGCCCTGGCTGCCCAGGACCTCCACCCGCAGGTGGATCTCCCCCTGCACCTCCTCGTCAGGGTCCACCTCGCTGAGGCTCATCCAGCCGCTGTATCCTGTGGGAAAAGGGGGGATCCCCATGGAGGGGTCATTGGGGAACCCCGCAGGACCAGCTTGTCCAAGGGGTGGGAGATGGGTCCCTGCTGGGACCCCCTGGCCACTCTGTCCCCTACCCTTGGGGTGCTCTGCCAGCATGTCCCGGGTGATGCAGACCTTCCCAATAACGTCATCACGGCTGGAAAACAAAAGTGGGAAGCAGGACATGGCACGGGATTGGTGCCCAGGCAGGACAGCCCCCGCTTTGGGGGATCCTAGACGGGGGCCACCACGGTGTGTCTGTCCCCATGGAGCACATCAGCCACCCTCTGGACAATAACCTCGGGAATTAACTTCACCCATTTGTGTCCCAAAGCCCAGGGCAGCGTGGCCAGGGGTGGATTCTCTGGTGTCTCCACTGGGGCTGAGCATGCACAGAGCCAAAGCCACCAACCGAGTCCACAGGCCAAGCCCCCACCATACCTGAGTGCATCCTCATCCATGACGTAGATGGAGATGCTGTGGAAACCGGGCTGGAGCTGCACCTCGTACTCCTCCCCCCAGAACGGGGACAGCGTCTTCCACACCGTGGCAGTCCTGTGGGGCAGGTGGCACTGGTGACACAGGGGACAGGGCTCCCCCTCTGGGGACCTTCCCAGCTTTTGGGAACACATGGCTGGGGGCAGGGATGAGTCTCTGTCCCTGTCCTTGTCCTGTCTCGTGGCTCTGGGCTGGCAAGACACAGGGGTGGCTTATAGGGGAAGGGGGCCATGAGCTGTTAAACCCCCTTGTGTCTGCAGGAGCATCTCAGCCCAAAGCAGGGAATAATAATGAAAGATAAATAATAATAAATAATGATCTTAACAGTAATGATAATAATAATGTGCCTGCAGCAAATCTGCCAGGAGCAAGGTTTGGGGCTCCAGCAGTTTTAGGGACCAGCCAGCGACCTGGGCAACTCACCTGATGATGGCCTCATCGTCGATCTTCACGATGCAGTACGGGTCACTGCTCCCCGTGCTAGAAGGACAAGGGACAGCTCTGTCAGTGCCACCAGCCACAGCCTGGCCACCACCCAACCCACAGGGCTCTATGGCCATGGGTGACCAAAGCCTTCAGCCCTGACACCCTCACAGAACGGAGACCTCGTAGAGACAAAGCCCCGAGGGAAAAGCTGGGCTCCAGAGGCTGCCAAAGGCTTCCATGGGTGGACTTGGCCACAGCTGCCAGCACAGGGTGACCCCGGCTGCGCTTCCAGACCGGGGACACTCCTCCCTGGCCGTGTCCGGCTGCTGCGTCCTGCTGGCAGCCAGAAGTGGCTTTTCCTTTTCCACACAGGAAGGCAAGGAGCAAACAAAACCCACCCTTTCCCCAAAACAGCTTCAGGCACCTGCAGCCCAATTTCACACACCAGGAGTGAGGCCACAGCAGCCTCCTCCAGCCCCAGAATGCTCCCAGACCCCCAACACCACTGCAGGGATGGGGACACCCCTAGGGACACCCCCAGGGATGCAGAGGGTGTGAAGGGCAGTGACCACCATGCTTTGACCGTGCTTCCTCCCTGGGGACGACCCAAGTCATCCTTGCCCAAAAATAATCACGGCTGTACAGCTTATTGCCCCGGTTCATCAGAAACAGGGTCAGGGGTGGGGACTCCAGCCAGGGACAGAGGAGATGGGACCTGGGGGCTGGCCAAGGTCATGGAAAGGCTGTGGCTCCCATCCCACTGGCACGGAGCAGCCTGCTTGGAGCATGGATAACTCATTAACACCAACCCCAGTGGCACTGTCAGCCAACGACAAATGTCCTGGGGAAAGGGAGGATGCACGGGTGGGGGCTTGGGGACCCCAGGCATTGAGTGATTTCCACATCCCAAATGCAGGGAGGCTGAGAGCCAGCTGCTGGGGGGATTGAAAAGGTTTTGGGGGCGATTAAAAAAGTTTCAGGGGATCCAAACGGTCTTTGAAGGGACTGAAGGGGTTGGAGGGGGCTGAAAGGGTTTTGAGGGGGACTGAAAGGGGTTTTGGGGGATTCAAAAGGGGTTGGAGGGGACTGAAATGGTTCTTGGGGGAGACCAAAAGGTGGTTTAGGGGAATCAAAAGGGGTTGGAGGGGACTGAAAAGGGTTTTGAGGGGGGACTGAAAGGGGTTTTGGGGGATTCAAAAGGGGTTGGAGGGGACTGAAATGGTTCTTGGGGGAGACCAAAAGGTGGTTTAGGGGAATCAAAAGGGGTTGGAGGGGACTGAAAAGGGTTTTGAGGGGGGACTGAAAGGGGTTTGGGGGGAATCAAAAGGGGTTGGAGGGGACTGAAAAGGTTTGGGGGACTCCTTGCCCCGCTAAATGCGGCTGCAGGGGTTTCTCTGGGCTGTGCATCCCGGGTACCACAATAACATCCGTGTTCCCAGGCACTTCCATCCCTTTGGCCCCGCGGGGCTGGCAGTGCAGCAGGTTGCCAAGAGCTGCTCGCCGGCTCCGGCTCCCATTCCATCCCAGCCGCCCTCCGGAGAGGATTTTTAAGGAGAGCCGCGGGTGAAGTGCCATTAATCGGAGCCCATTGCTGACATTTCCTGCCTTGTGCAAACCATCGGGGATGCCGGGAGCGGGCAGGCGGAAAGGGAGCAGCTGCCCGCTCCAGCCGTGCCCGGCAACGCGGGGCTGCCCCGGACGGCAGCGGCAAACCCTTGTCCCCAGCGCGGGGACATCCAGCACAGCCACGTCCCCCGGACGCCGCGGAGCCGCTCAGGCATCGCGTTTTTCCAGGGATTCAAGCACAGGATGGGCAGAATCCATCCTCGGTGGGAGGTGCCCGAGCTGCCACGCGAGGCGCAGCCTTGGGATGAGGATAAATCCCTGCTCCAAAGGCAGGCGCTGGGTGACATCGCCCGCACAGAGCCGCTGTCCCGGGATGTCGCGAAGGGATTTGTGGCGCTGCGGGCTCGATGGGTGCGGGGCTGGCCTGGGCACCCACCCCGGCACGCTGGGGGCAGGGAGGGAGCTGGAAAGGGGAAGGCCGGGCTTTGGAAAGAGGAAATGAGCACAGGCAGGACTGGGGGAAGGGGGAAGGAACCCGCAGCCACCCCTCCGGCAAAGGAACGGTGGAGGGCTGGAATTAAAAATTAACTGGTGTATGCAGCAGTGCTGCTCTGCCCTGGGGGGTGGTGATAAAATAAATAGAAATTTAAATAAAAAATAGAATTGAAAAGGAAAGAAAAAAATAGAATAATAAATTGAAGAAAAATAGAATAAAAAATAAAAGTGAATTTAAATATAGAATAATCAGTTGAAGAAAAAATAAAAGAAAAAAGAAAAGAAAAGTAGAATTTAAAAAAAAGAAAAATAGTACAAAAAATAGAGGAAAAAAGAAAAAAGAAAAAAGAAAAAATAGAAAAAGAAAAGAAAAAAGAAAAAAAGAAAAAATAACATAATAAAAGAATAAATAAATGAAGAAATAAAAAAAGAGAAAAGGGCAAAAATGAAAGAAAAAAATAAATTTAAAAGTAATAATAAATAAATAAATAAAAACAAGGAATAAAAAGTAAAAAAGTGAAAATAAAACTAGAATAGATTATAGTAAATAAAAGATTAATAAATATTGGCATTGTTTATTACCCAACAAAAAATAATCCGATAAAAAAAATAAATAATAAAATAGGGATTCAAATAAAAGAAATTAAATGTCACATTAAAAAATCAATATTAAGTAAAATAAATTTAAAAATTGAAAACCATTTTTAAAGAGTCAGGCAGACCCTTTCCCTTGCTTTCCTGGGATGAAGATGGGGGGAAGAGCCTCAGCTGGGGGGGGCTCCCGTAACTCCCTGTGCCAAATCCTGTGGGATCTGGGGGTTCCCCACGGGGATTTGGGGGTGCTCCATCACCTCTGGCTGTTGCCAGCAGGGTCTGAGCTGCCCATGCAGCGGGGACACCCCGCGGAGGGAATTCCCAGGAGGAAACCAGCGATCCCAAAAGCCGTGCCAGGGCAGGGAACCGGATCCCCTGAGCGGAGGGGAAGGGGCCGGGGCCAGACACGGACAAGGTCGCGCTCGGGTTTCCCTCCCCGCTGTCCCAGCCCAGCGCCACGTCCCAAAGCCACCGGTCCGGAAAGCTCCGCTCCAGGCGCTGTGGCACCCGGGGGGCTTCCCGGCTCTCCCAAAACCCAGAGCCTGCCCGTGCTGGGTCAAGCTCCGGCGGGGAGTTGTGCCAAGGGATTTAAAAATCAGGCCCTGACACACGGGATTTAAAAAAAAAAAAAAAAAAAAAAAAAAAAAAAAAAAAAAAAAAGAAAGAAAAAAAAAAGTCATGTTTCTTTCCTTGTTTATCCTCTTTTTCCATGACGGCTGCAGGGATTTTTGCTGGTTTTCCGGCTGCCGAGCGCTCCTCAGCAGCTTCCCGCTGCCTTGGTGGTAGCTGGGGGCACCCTGGCGCTGTCCCCACATCCCACCCCACAAGGGCCAGAGCGATGAGGATAACACCGGGATCCGCCGGGAGGGAAATCCCGACCCAAGGGCTGCCCCCCGCACCTCAGCCAGGTGGGATGGAGCCGGGAATGGAGACACAGCACCGGGGCAGCCGCTGCTCCTTTGGGGATGGATGTACCGGCTCCTGCTGCGCGTCCGGGGGTCCCTGCGGGGTGTCTGTGTGGTGGGGACAGCCCTGTCCTGTGGCAGCACAGGGGAAGCCCCCAAACTGGGAGCACTGCTTGGAGTACCCAAAACACTGCTGGGGGTATCCCAGAGCACGGGGTGATCCTGGGGGAGAACCTCAAACCCATCCCGGGGGGTGTCCCCAAATCGGGGGGGACCCACAGCACCCCTGAGGGAGCCCCGAAAGCGCTGCGAACTTCTGGGGGCACACAAAAATATCCTGAAGGGAACCCCCAGAGCAAGGGGGATCTTAAAGCCACACTGGGGGAACCCCCAAAGCAAGGCAACCGCTAAGCCATCCTGGAGGAAACCCAAGGCAAGGGGGATTCCAAAGCCATCCTGTGGAGAACCCCCGAAGTACATGCACTGCTGGGAGGTACCCTAAATCTACCCTGAAGGGAACCCCCAAAGTAAACACACCGCTGGAGGGGACCCTAAAGCCACCCTGGGGGGAACCCTCAATGCAAGGCAACTCCAAAGCCATCCTGGAGGGAATACCCCAAGGGGTGATACCCCAAAAGGGGATCCTAAAGCCACCTTGGGGTGAGCCCCTAAATCACATGCATTGCTGGTGGCCCCCCAAAACCATTCTGAGCAAGCCCCCAAAGCAGGGGGGACTCTCCAAAGCCGCCCCGAGGGTGGTGTACCCACCAGGGACCTGTTGGGGGGACACCCCGCAGCACTCCTGGGAAAGAGGGGAGTCCCTCCGGGATGCCGCCGCCCCAAGCCTTTCCCGGCCCCCGCGGGGGCACTCACATGTCCTTGGCGGGCAGGTTCCTGCCCTCCACGATGCGGATGGAGAGGGCGCTGCGCCGGGCCATGGCGGGCGGGCAGCGGAGCGGAGCGGAGCCGAGGCGAGCCGAGCGGAGCCAAACAGCGGCCTCGAACCCGCGGCCCCGAGCACAGCGCCCATGTGCGGACCGGCGCCGGCGGCCGCCAATCAGCGCGCGGGGGCGGGGAAAGGGGCGTGGCCTGTGAAGGGTGGGCGTGGTTTCGCCGGGGTGGGCGGGGCCGGGCTCCCCGCGCTACCGGGGTCCCGCAGGGTTCCCCCGCTGGGTCCGCTCGGTCCCCTCGGTCCCCTCCAGCCCCCGGCACTGCCCGAGGCTCCGGGGCCGTGCAGCTCCGGCCTGCCCAGCCCGGCGCCCGCCTGGATTGGACCAAACCCACACCGGACCCGTCCGCGCCCCCCACGAGTCTGGGGGACTGCAGCATCGGCCGCTCCGCGCTGCCCTGCACCCCAAAACCATACCGTTTTCTTGATTTTAAACCTTTTCTTTGTTTTTAAAGTACTGCACCTCCTGGCTGCAGCACCCCCGAGGGACAGGTGGCATTTCTAGGGGCTTGGTGCCCTAAATACCAGCGGGGGGACGGGGAACCCCACTGCGAGACCCACCTGGACTCGAGGACTCGGCCGGCACCCAGAGCTGGGGCTCAGGGCTGTGCCGGCCAAGATGGTCCTTGGCATTTTCGCCGCGGGGACACTGCAGGGACACGCTGGGAACACACTGCTCTGTTCCTACAGCACTGCCCCTCTGCCTCCCCCGCACAGGGCGACAGCAAGGGGACAAGGCGCAGTCCCCGCCACCATCCCACGAGCCTCCCGTGTGCCAGCTCCAGCCCCACAGGCGGTCGGGACCACATGTCCACCTCCAGCCACGGACGCGTGGCAGGTGACAACCCCCCCACAGCCCTCGAAGCCGCTTTGCAGGTGAAGCAGTTGTTTTATTTCGTGGCACGGGTCGTAGGGCGGAGGAGACCCGCGTTTGCCGGATGGAACCATCCCTCCGCTGCTCCCACGCTGATCTCGGCAGGAGTTAATCGCTGGATTTGCTTGATTTCCCTTGGCAGGTCTCCACGGAGGCGGCTCCGGCAGCGGGGGCAGGTTGCTAACACCCCTCCCCGGCGGCACAAGGACAGCCCGTAAGGGCGCTGTGACCGGGCTGGGGGGTGAACGTGATGCTGCCCTTGGCGCGGCGCCTGCGGGGGGAAAAACGGGGCTTTTAATATTTGTACACCGGTACACACACACCTGCCCTGCCTCCACACTAAACGGGATTGCCTCCAGCACCAGCGGGGTCTCATCCTGCCCGGGATGCAGGATCAGGGCACCCACATCCCTCAGATCAGCATCAGAGACCCACATCCCCGTGTAGGATCAGGAATGATGTATCCGGTCCCTTCCAGCCGCTGGTACAGGATCAGCTCCCCCTCCCCCGCCCCAGCCCACTCCCCACGAGTGCAGGATCAGCCCCCACATCCCCCAGATCGGCATCAGGGACACCACCCAGTGCAGGATCAGACACCCCGCGGTGCCGATCCCCTCTTGGGATCTCATGGCTCTCAGGGGAGCACCAGCAGCACCCGGGAAGGATTGGGCCAGCTCGGGGTGGGGGAGCCCCTCCTCCGGGCTTGGTCAGGGAGAGAGCTTTGTAGGATTAAAGGGACGCGAGAAACACCCCCCTACACCCACCGCCCCCACCTCACGGGGCATTTCAGTGCTCCTCACCCCAGCATCAGGGCTGGGGCGGGGGGGTCAGGCTCCCCTCGCTGCCCTGCACCCAGGGGACTTTCCCCCATCCGAAGTGGGCACAGGTGGCACCGATGCCCCAGCTGGGTGTGACAACGCCTCCCACTCCAGAGCATCCCTGGCCGCACCCTGCCCCGCGCGGCAGCTGTCTCCCACCCAGCCATGGGGCTCAGAGTGGGGGTACAGGGGGGCCATGGGGCTTTCCAGGAGGCTGCGGGAAGCATCGAGGAGTCACAAACAGGACGCACCGGCCGGGCACAAAGCGTGCGGAAAAGCCTTTAATGTCCCTCTCCACTGCCCCCGTCCCGGGTGGCAGCTCCACAGGGGTCCATCCACAGGGATGGAACGGGGGGGTCACATTTACACCCGAACGGGGGGCGCGTGGGGAGGGGCGGCGGTGCCGGGGGGCGGCGGGGAGGCGGCGGGGGCTCAGAGCCGGGCAGCCGGCTGGTCATAGACGTGGTGGGTGTTGTACCGCCGCACCGTCACCGACTCCGGCTTGCTGAAGGTGCTGCTGTCGCCGCACGAGTCCGAGCTGGGGAGGGAAGGCGGGATGCGGGATGAGGGTGGGGACCAAGCGATGACGGCGTCACCCTCTGACGCCGGTCCCGCGTGCCCAGCACCCTGGGGTGGGACTTGGTGGTGGCACTCACCAGAAGACGAGCATGGCCACTAGTCCGGCCAGGAGGATGGCGAAGAGGATGGAGAGGATGGTGGTGATGGCGATCATGCCGGCGCTGTGCCTGCTGTCCGTCGTGGAGATGCTGCTGGCTGGCTTGGCTGGGGAGAGAGCAGCAGGAGAGGGAGCAGGATGCAGGGATAAACACCCCGGAGTGGCTCAGGGGGTCCGGATGGGTGACGGCGTGTTCGTGTGTGCCAACACGATGTGCCATCACACGGTGCCACCCTACACGAGTGAGACCCGCGGCAGAGCCCTGCCTCAGTTTCCCCAGCTGCTCACAGGAACACTCACCCCAAACCACTCTTGCTTAGCATTCAGCCCCGTGGGACCACCCCACACGCCCAGGACCACCCCATATCCCCCCTGGACGGCTGCGGGCTGGGTGCGGGGGCAGGACGAGCACCCCGGCAGCGGTACCTGTCCTCAGCGTGATGGGCTCCGACCACTCTGTTTCAGCCACGGGCTCAGAGCCCTGCAGGGCGAGGAACTTCACCCTGGGATGGGAAGGGAGGTTGGCCACGGTGCCGTGAGCCGGGGGGCGGCCGGCAGCCCTTGAGGGGGCCAGGTCCCCCCGAGGAGGCTCACCGGTACGGCCCGGGGCCGGGCAGGGGGCCGTTGCAGGTGGGTCTCGTCTCATCCCGGGCGCAGCTGGTCTCGCTGCCGACGCGCAGCACCGTGATGTCCTCGGCGGGTTTGGGGCAGGGGTAGTTGGCCAGGGTGGCATTGAGGGTCATGTAGGCAGAGACGGACTTAGGGAAGCGCTGGAATGCGGTCTCGTTAGTCCCCGGCGCCGCGGTGTTGTTGAAGGTTAATACGGCTGCAGGGATGAGGATGGGGGTGAGGAGGGACTTGGTGGGCGGCACAGGGACCCCTGCACGCCCCCTGCCCCGGGTTGCTCGCACCTACCCTTGTCCAGGGCCACCACCAGCCAGATGTCGGAGGTGTCGTAACTGCCGAAGATGCAGCGGGGCTGGTCCAGCACGAAGGTGGAGGCGGTCGTCGTCCCCTCCAGCCGGGGGTTCTGGGTCAGAGCTGGCTTGTACGGCAGCTGGGCTGCGGTGAGAAGCCAAAGGAGTGAGGCAGAGGGTGCGGACCCTCCCCTGCAGCCCCGGAACGGAGGCTCTGACCGGCGGCCGCGGTGCCGGGGCTCGGGGTAGGGACAAGGACAGGAGGCAGCTGACCCCTGGGATCTCGGCAGTGGGGCCTCCGCTCCCCTCCCACGCCCCGGTTCGGGCTCAGACAAATGTCTCATGAAAAGAGGAAGCAAAGAAACTCCGTTTCTTTGGGGGGCACCAGCTGCCCTGTGCCTCCAGATTCAGGGGGGTCCTGGTGGACCCCAAAGGGGACCTCCAGAGAAACCCACACTGTGCCAGTCAACCAATACCAGTGACACCAGAGACTAGAGCTGACACCCAGAACAGGATCCAGAACAGGGGGGGCATCAGCTGCCCTACACCTCCAGGCTCAGGGGGATCCTGGTGCTTGTGCACGGGGGATCCTCATAGTGCCAAGGGGGATCCTCATAGTGCCAAGGGGAATCCCGAGTCCATCCCGATGACATCCTTGGACTCACCTATGGCGTGGGCCGCGGGCACGAGCAGGAGGAGCAGCGGGAACATGGTGCGGTCGCCTGGGTGCCGAGGGCGAGAGTGCGAGCGCTGGGGCTCCGCGTCCCCGTGGGACCCGCCTGTGGCCACCAACCGCCCACATTCCTGCAGCGGCCGCAGCCCCGTGGCAAACAGGTTGGGCTCGTTTCCCCGGGAGCGTTTGTTGTGTTTGAGCACCCGCCGGCGAGGCGTGCTGAGAATCGCTGCGTTTGTGGCATGGGTGGGTGAGAGCCTCACCCAGGCAATGGGCAGAGAGGGACAGCCCGGGGTGATGCGCTCCGCAGACCCCACCGGTGCTAGCATGTGTCCCCCAGACCGACACCAAGTGCCACCAAGCCAGGGCCCCACGTGGTTTTTGGGGTCGGTGCCCCCACCCTCACAGCTCCCACCGTGCATGGCCAAGGACCAGGAAGAGGCAGTCACAGATGTAAAATCAGCTTTTACTTGACAGGACACTTCATGTCTAGTGGAAGTTGTCCCTGCCCATGGCAGGGGGGTTGAAACAAGGTGGTCTTTATGGCCCCTTCCAACCCAAACTGTTCCATGATTCTCTGACAAGGAGCAGGGGGCTGGGGGGAAGAGTGGCACAGCCCAGGGGGGCTGCACCTGCAGCCAGGGGGCAGGGGCTGGGGCAGGGCCGGAGGGATGTGGTGGGTCCGGTAGGATCTGCGGATGAAGGCGTCGGTCCCCAAATCCTGGTGGCACAGGGAGCCCCACACCTTGGCTCTGCCGGGAGACAGAAGCAGAGGCATCAACTGGGGTCTGTGGGGCTCTGCACCAGCCACCCCCAAGGGGCCCTTTCTCCTGCAAACTACGGCAAACCCCCAATTTAAGAAAACAAAGGCTTTTTCAACGTTAAAAAGATCTCCATTTCTTTGCTGATGGGGTTGCCAAGTTAAGGTGCTCTCCTGAGGCCCCTGTGGATACTCCCCACCAGCAGCCCCCCATACCCCAGGGCTCCGAGCACGGCGGTGGCGAGCACGGCCCCCAGGCTGGCCAGGATGGAGGCGATGACCACCACATCACTGCCACGGCGAGTGGGCGCAGGGTCAATGGTGCCCGGGCTGACAGCTGGAAGGAGGCGGGATGAGGGATAAGGGGAACACAGGGGGCTCAGGGATGGTGTGATGGAAAAAGGAAGGATGGGGTGGATAGAGGGACCGGGGATCACTTCTCCCCGCAGGTTTTGGGGTGATGGCACAGGGCCCATACTGAGCCATGTGCCAGCACCCCAACCGGGCAGGTACAGGGGACCCGCGGGGGGTGGCAGTGCCACAAGTACCTCTGCGCAGGAGGATGGGCTCCGACCACCGCGTCTCCGCCTTGGGGCCGCGGCAGCCCATCAGCAGGAACTTCACCCTGCGATGGGTACGGGGGTGATCCGGGGGGACGAGCACGCCCTGGGTGCCGAGTCACCCCAGCTGGGAATTGGGGGTTCCGGCCTTACCTGTAGGGTCCCGGGGAGGGCAGGGGCCCATTGCAGGGGTCCTGTCTGCCCTGGTCCCTGCACGCCGTGTCATCCCCGACCCGCAGGACGGGCGAGCTCGGTGCCGAGCACGAATACGCGGCCGCCGCCGTCTCCAGCGTCATGTAGGAGTGGGCAGTGGGCAGCTGCTTGTACGGGGGCACGTCAGCCCGGGACCGGGGGTTTCTGAAGGAGGCTGATGCTGCACAGCACAGATGGAAGCTGAGTGGCTGCAGTGAGGGTCCCCATGTCCCCTGCCCCTGCCGGAGCAGCGAGTGCTCACCGTTGGCAAAAGCCACCGCCAGCCAAACGGTGTCGGAGGCATCGGCGTGGCCGTCGAAGACGCAGCAGGGCCTCTCCAGCGCGAAGGTGGTGGCAGTGACCTTGCCCAGCAGTGCCATGGGGGGCACGTGGGGCACATAGGGCAGCCGGGCTGGGGGAGTGGGCAGTGAGCGAGGGGACTCCTGCTCTGCACCGCTCAGCAAGCGCCTGACCCCAGCCCGCATCCACACCAGTGCTGGCACAGGCGGGTGTCACAAGATGCCAGTATCAGGGGGACAGCACTGGTGTGGGGACCCCCCAGCCAAGCCCAGCCCCATAACCCTGTCCCTGGACAAACGCCTCGCAGCCCCTCCAGGCCCCGGTCCCCCTCTGCCCTGTTCCCCAGGGAGTCACCCAGGTCCGCGGCTGCGCCCGTCCCAGCCAGCGCCAGCAGCAGCCACGGCAGCTCCATGGTGTTGTCCTGGTGGTGCTGGATGTGCTGTCCTGCTCAGCTCACCTCGTCCCACTGCCGAGGGGACGAACTGCCCCCAGTGCCCCCGCAGCAGGGACCGCCTGTCCTGAGGAGCCGGACCCTCCCAGCCCCGCATTCCTGCACCGGCTCTGCCGGCCCGGCCAGACCCCGCGGGCAGAGGGGAGCAGCTGAGCATCCCGGGTCACCCGCTAGTCCCAAACCCCCTGGGAACCGTCCTGCAGGACTCCCGAGGCACCTGCGAGGAATCGGGGCACAAGCCTGTGTTGTGACAGGGGAAACTGAGGCACAGAGGAGGCACATGTTCCAGGAAGGGTTGGCAGGAGTCACAGTCTTTGTTGGCACTATGGGGGCAGCCAGGCAAGTCGTCCTGGACCCCCACTCGCCCCACCAAGACCCGACTCCCTGGGGGTGCCTTGTGTCCACCAGGCCCCCGGAGCCAGGGGTGAGCCCGTGCCCCATTGGTTCAGGTGCAGCCAGCCCTGCCCCGCGGGCAGGGAAGCGCTGCAGAGCATCACACCCGAACTCACCCACATCCCAGCGTTCAGGTGAACGGCCCCACTCAGCACCGGGAGCACGGAAGCATTTTGAGCTCTGGGGCCACCCCACCCTGGCATTTCCCCATCTATCGTACCCCTTCCGAGCCCTTGGGATGGGGGCAGGGACATCGCCCTGGAGCGGGAGCTGCCCCGCGGCTCGGGAGCCCCTCACCGCCGCTCCCCCCGCAGAGGGGTTGGAGCGCTCACGCTCCCGTGTTTGCCAAGGGGAGCGGCTGCCCACTCCTGCGTGGGAGGAGATTTTCCCCCCCTTCCCAAGGGGCTGGGACCGCGCCTTCAGATTAAGTGGAAATGGGGCATTCAAAGATTACAGCGTCCAGCTGCAGAGGGAAAAACAGGCGCAGCTGCAGCCTCCGTCCCTCGTCCTTCTTATCCCCGCCTTATCCCCCACTCCTCTCCGGCAACACTCGCCCCGGGGACCCCGGCAGTTCCCCCAGACCCCTCCTTGGTGCTCCCCGGCCGGCAAGGTGCCAGCAGCAAGGTGAGGGGCAGGGTGGGTGACGCAGGGGGGTGACGCAGGGGGACAGTGAGTCACAGTTTCAGCTGCCGGGACCCAGCATAGCTGCGGGGTCAGGGCTGGGCTAATAATAACCACCCTGTGGCAGATGAGCCATCACCGCAGGGGGCTGGGAGAGACACTCTCCTCTCCTCTCCCTGAGCCTGCAGCTGGGGAGGGGGGACACGAGGATTTTGGTCAAAGCACTGATTTGGGGCTCTGGCCCCAACAGGCACCGTGGTTATGCTTTCACCTCACCTTCCAAAGCATCTCCCTGCACCACCGTGCCTGAACACCTGGCTCTGCTCCTTTCCACCCCCTTGGATCCCCGTGCCAGGGGAGCTAAGCCACCTTGAGCACAGCATAGAGAGGGCAAGGATTTTAGGAGATGCCTCGTGTCCAAAAACAGGGCAGTCAGGGATGAGCTGCTGAGCTTGGCTGGCTCACCACAGCCCAGTGCCCCTGCCCTGGACCAGCCCAGACGCAGGGAGGCTCCAGCTGATTCACACCCAAGAGTAGCTGCTGGAGATGCCTTGGGCCAGACTCAGCAGGAAATTCTTGCTTTGCACAGGGTTGAGTGAACACTGCTTCAATTTTCGCTTCAATTCACTGCTTTGATGGCTGGAACAAGATGATCCAGGGATTTGAACTCAAAATCTCCCCCTGTCGCAAGCAGGGTGGGAAAGGAGCAGACAGAGCCCATTCGTGCAGAGCTTAGCAACACAGACACGTCACTGCAGCTCCCAAGGAGCTGCCATTCCTGCAGCATCCCCAGATTTCACTGGATAGTTGAGGGGCTTCCCCTCAGAGCTTGCAAGCACAAGACAGACACTGGGGAAAGCTCCAGCCCTCAACGGCTCAGAAAAACCTTTAATTTTTATAGTGGCAGGACAGGAAGCAAAGTGCCCCTCTCAGCTGGTCCAGGATGTCCTGGTCCCAGGAGGATGTCAAGGTAGAGCTGCCACAAAGCCCAGCCACATCCCAGATTTGGCACATGGCACCAGTGCCAAAGGGATGGATTGGATGGATTTAATGTGCAGCTGGGTCTGGTGGCTACAGGGAGGGGAAGAGCTAGAAACAGCTCTTCAAAAGGTATCAGCTCGCAGGTGACAAGCAGCCTGGGGACAATGTACAGTAAGGCCACCAGGACTGGGGCAATATCCCATTTGCAAGGTACTAGGCATCCAGAACAGGAACATGCTTCCAGCCAAAGCACCACTGCTGGCTCCTGGGCTGCTGGGAGGAAGGTGACCATTACCAGCTGGTGGCACCAGCATCCCTGCAGCAGCAGCACCACAAAGCACAGCAGCTCCTCCCTGCATAGGCATCACTGAATTGCTGCCATTTCACCTTAGAGAGGGAAAGGTTCTGCTTCTCGTCTTTGGGATGAGAGGAGTGGGGCTGGCAGCTCACAGCAAGAGCAGGGTGGTGCAACTTCCCACAGGCTGGACACTGGTAAGTCACCTCTGCTGACACCATGGCCACAGACCACCAAACTTCAGTGGCCAAAGCACTGACAGGCTGGAAACACGACCCCTGGGACCAGTGTCCTGCCTCCACCAAGATGTGTGTCCTTTCCCTCCTCCCTCCTGGCTGGATTGATGGAGCCATGGCTCCATGGAGCTGGCTGGTTCCCCACAGAGAGCCTCTGAGGGGGAGGCACCCCAAGCCCTGAGGCAGCAGGAAGGCAGAGCAGGGACTTGCTGTGACAATGAAGAGTTTATTGGGACCGAGCAGAGATACACGGCAGGAGGGAGGCAAGAGGTGCCTCAGACAGGGAGCTGAGGTGTCCCAAAAGGAGGACCTTGTTTGGCTTCCATGTAGTCCATCAGAAGCAAGGCACTCTCCTCTCCCATCCTGTCCCCAGGCATTACCAAAGGAAGGTCCTGCCTTCCCCAGGGGATCTGTCACCTCAGGACTCTCATCCCAGCTGCACCTGGCTGCAGCCATCAATCCCACCCAGAGACACAAGCACAGCTTCTACAAAAATATCCTTCCCTCCCTCCCTCCCCCCCCCCAAAATGTGAAGAGCGGGCAGGGCTCCCACAGAACTGTTATTGCTCAGTGTGACGGGTGGTCAGACACGGGAACTTAAGGCATCAGGAATAAGTGCACTAGGTGGCCCCTGAGGCTCACTGGCCCAGGCAGTCCTCGGTGACACCCTGGGCAGCCAGCTCTGCCAGCACATTGTCCAGATAGTTGGGGTCAGGGTAGCCATGGCCACTCAGGTTTGAGTCCATCTCAGTCTTGTGGTGGATCTCATTCCACACCACCGTGTTGCTCTCGCCCGTGGTGTTGGAGGTGCCCACCGTGAAAATCAGGCGTCTCTTCCAGGCCACCTTCAGGAGCTCCAGGACCTAGAGGGGGAAAGGAAAAACAAAGCTAAGAGCAGCAGCTATGAGACTTGTGCCATGAATGCAGCCTGCCAGAAGCTTGACAACCCAAGAAGGGCGATGTTATCAGGATGTGATATCTCACCTTTCTGCCCTTCTCATTGTCTGGTAAGTAACAATAGCGAGGAAAGCCTCTGGCTGTGTATGGCATCCCAGGGTTGGGGTGCTCGGGGCCCTGCAAGAGATGAGACACAGTTGTCATGGACATATCCATCATATGGACTGGACAATCCCTCAGCAGCAGGATCTGCTGCCCATCCCAAACCAGCTCTTCCACGTAGAGGCAGCAAGGTGTCTGGCTTGTTCTTCTGGGACATGTGAGTATTACAGATCCTCCAAAAGCAGTCTCATGCTGGGATACAAAGCCAGATCTAAAATCTACTTAAATTCTGGTGAGAGACAGCCCCAAACCACAGCTTTTTCCATGTGGTCTGGTAACACCTTAAAAAGACCACACAGCTAAAATCTTTGAAAGTTCACTGCTACCACTGAAACCAGCGTGGGCTGTGAAACCAGAACATGGGATGTTTCCCACCTTGTTTTCAGGGGCAGTCTCCTCCCTGCTTCAGACAGACATTAGAGTTTACTGCAGGTGAACAGCTGGGGCTGCTCAGGAGAAGATCTCTGATGGAGAAGATCCTCACATGTTGAAGAAGAGCCAGAGCAGCTGCTGGCTCCAGGCACCACAGGCTGCTCAGCAGAGGTGCTGCCCTGGATGCCAGCACTTTTCTGGGAGGCTCTCACAGCTTGTGCTGTTTGCCAGCATGCTGGGCACTCACCTGGATGCCCCTGCTGATGTGATACACAATCCGGATTGTCCCACAGTCCTTGTGTCCCGGGAGGGACTGGGGGAAAGTGGAGATCTCCATCTTCCCCTTGGGCTGGGTACCGGTTTTCTCTCCGTAGATGGTTTTACAGGAGGGACACTGCAAACTGCCATCCTGCCGGGGGAGAGAAGCCACATCAGAGCTCCACAGCCCAGCCACCTGCACACAGGGGCCTGGTGAGGATGAGGCAGCTCAGTACCTTGTTCCCGTTGGAGTACATGGCCAGCACGCAGAGCATGTGGAAGGAGTGCTGGCAGTTCCTCAGGCGACCGACTGCCTCTGGCCTGATGGTGCTGGACTGGCACGAGTCGCTGTAGCCCGAGGAGGAGGACAGCTTCTCCATGCAGATCATGCAATCCTAGAGGAGAAACCACCACGTGGTGTGAGCACAGGCTGGTCCTCAGGACTGACACACCAAGGAGATGCTTCAGGAAGATTTCCTTTCAGCTTTAATCCCTCCCTTTGACGTTTAAGGACACAGAGACAGGTTTCCTTATCTGGCTGGCATCACCCCACTCCACTTCCTGCATTGTCCAGGAGGTGGAGAGCTGTCATCAGTCAGAAGGAAGAGTATGGTTACATCCTGCTTCTCTGCAGAGCAGCTCCAGTGCAGGGTTTGATCTCCAGTGTTGATCTCTGAGCACTGAGACCAGAACCAAACTCTTTCCTCCAAAGGAAATGCAGAGGCATTGCAGGATGAGCTATTCAACCCACACTGTGCCTCCACCACAGTCCTCTGATGAGGACAAGTCACCAGTTGTCACATGTGGATTTCAGACAGTGCTGAGGACTCTCCACCTCATGTCAACAGTGCCACTGCAAGCAGCACCATGTACCACACCAGACACCCAAGGAAGGATGGTCCTTGGGCAGTGCTGTGGTTTTCTTGGTGCCCCAGTGAACTGGGCAAGCCAGAGTTGCTTCACTGTCCTCTTACCTCATCAGCAGGAGTGCCCTTCAGCTCTTCCAGGTACTTCTTCACCACTGATTCTGGCTCTGTTGGTGTGGCTGCACAAGGAGAGATGAGAGACAGAAGTCAGACACTGCATGGTACGATGGGCACGTGTGGGGCGAGCTAGAAAGAAGGGAGACAAGCAGGTCACTGGCCAGGATGCCAAGGAGAAAGGTCAGGGTTAGAGGGGGAGAAGAGGCCGCTCCAACAGATCCCTACAAGCCTAGCAAAGGCTTTGCTTTCAGCAATGGCTCCCACTAGGGCTGTGAGTGCCTGTAGCTGGTGTGCTCCACTTCTCCCCACACACCCCAAAGTAGCACCAGGCACATCCCAGCCGGACTTTCTGTGCCCACCCAGAAGCCATCAATCCTGATGGGACAGAGGATCACACAGACTGTTGTTAAAGGAGAAAAAAAGGCATTCCCCCACCACCCCAGCTGGTGCCCAACAAGGAAACCCAGCAGCACACTGAGCTTCAGGCCCTGTTCTGAAAACAGCACAATGAGCTCCACATCCTTAACATGAAACAGTGGCCTCTCTCCTGAGCTTCCACACACTCATACCCGGCAAGGCACCGTGCAAGTCACCACGTGTATGAACCAAACCAGCTTTTAACATGAACCCTATTTGCAGCACAACACAGTATCCTTGCATCTTCCCAAATGTAATCCCTGGTCCCATCCACCCAGGCACAAGCACCTGAGCAGCCCACCAGCCCCAGTAGCCTGGTTCTTGGAGGCATTATGGGATGAAGCAACAAACATCACACAACACCAAGAGCAAATTACCACTGAGTGCATCCACTGTCACCTCAACTCCCAGCCCATCCTCCAGGAGCTGCCCAGCAAGGCTTGGTTTAAGGCAGGGAGCATCCCATGCCTCTACAAGGCACCTGGCTCTGGGTGAGAGGAGAGGAGCTCTTTACCAGTCATCAGGCCTGCCACAGAAACTGCCAGGCTTTTCCACCAGCCTGGGAGAGGAAACATTTGCACAAGCAGGAGGCAGAAGACAGATCAGTCACTTGGCTTGGGGGAACCTCGTCCTTCCTTCCTTCCTGAATCCACTTCTGGGGGCCATCAGGAGAAAGCAGTGCTGTGACCAACAGGGTGGCCAAGGCACAGCTCTTCCTTCTCCTGTCCAGGTGGATGCTTTAGCACAGAGGGTCTTGCTGCTCCCAACTCCACGCTCCCAGGAGGACACAGAGCATGATCACGTGGATCAGCCAGGGATCAGAGCTGCAGCTGCAATGCATGACCCATCCTCAGCTCTCCCCATCCACTCTCAGGCTTTCAGGGAAGACAGAGGCTTCACAAGCATTGCCTCAGTGATTCAAAAAGTTGCACATCAAGAGACAGCCACTGGAGCTGTTATTCCAGCCCAAAAAGCCATGTCTGTCATGAGCAGGAAGGAGGGGGTGCTATTTTCTGGATAACCACTTTTCATGGAGAGACAAACACAAAGCAGAAGGGAAGGACTGTTCACATGCCACAGGTGCTGTTATCAGGCAAAGGCTGGGATGGCACAGATCCTCTACCAGGTAGAAGCCCCTCATTCCCTAGAACACTGTGGAAGGGAGCAAGGCAGAGCACCAACATCCTTTAGCTAAGATGACTGATGAACTGAGGGCTGGACTCTCCTAAATGAAAACACAGTGATTAAGATGAGTTATTTTCAGAAGGGGATTCCTGGCCATCCTGAAACACATGATTTCTGGCAGCAGTAGCAGGAGGAAAGGATGACTGAGCACACAGAGCAAGAAGAGGAGCCCAGGAGGTGAAGGGATGCTCACTTCAAGTGCCAGCGCTGAGCAGGAGGGATGCCTGACATCTCAGGCAGAGCAGGGCTGTGAGGATCAATCTCTGGAGATCCCAGGCCAGGAAGGTGGCAACAGGATTAAGCATTGAGCCAAAGGTAACACAGAAGTGGGTGTTTTCCTCTTCAGGGGCCAAAACCCCCTGGAAAAGCATTTCCAAGAACTGCCCCGAGAGCAGGAAACAGGGAGGAGCCTGGGCAAGCGTCAGGCTTCCACTTCTACGGCCAAAGGCTCAGCGGTGCCAGGAGCTGCTTCAAGGCCTCAGCACCAGACCTCACAGGGAATGTGGCTCCTTGTCTTGTCTTTTCCAAAGAAGAGAAACAGGTCCAGGAATTCTCTGCTGGGACCTTGCTTGCATGCAGCAGATCAAGAGCTAGGAACGAGCCTGGAGGGGATGTGATCAGTCTGAGCTGTCCCAGTCCACTGTACCTGCAACCCTCCAGCCGAGTGTTCTGTGATGTCCGTACTCCAGGCTGGCACCTTCCACCTGTGGCAGCTGGAATCAGCCTCTGGAGACCTTCATGGCCCTACAGGAGATGGAGGCTTCAACTTCTTTTGCTCTACAGGTTTTAGGAAGAACTCTGTGAGCAGGACTAGCTACTATCCACCCTAACTTCATCCACTTCCACGATGACCACTGTGTTCTCATCCCTGTGGATCCCGTGCTGCCTGACAGACAGACCCCCAAATCCTTCTCCACCCAACCTGCATTTTCCAGGTGGCTCTTTCTGAAGTGACCTTCTTGTCTCCTCTGGCTTTGGGCTGGAGAAAGCAAAGTCAAAAAGATGTACAGCCACAGTGAAGACAGCGAGGGAAGGGAGCAGGGAGGGTGTGTTACACCATCAGCAACACCTGCCCAGCACTTGGCAGAAAGCCCCAGCTCACCTGCTCCCACCTGCACAGCAGATCTGAGCAGCTTTAGAGCAGTTCAGCTCATTCAGGGTGGTGGGGGATCGCTCCTTTCACAGAATCCCTCATGACTTTCTTTCTCTGGAGCAGCTCCAAGGAACAAAGAGATAACTCACCCAAGAACTGGCCAGGCTCATTCAAATGAAATCAATAAAAGAGACAATTCTGGTGCAGAGTTGGGTAAGAGTGAGACAGGAAAGCTCTTGGGATTTTGGGCATTACACCACTTCACCAAGAACCAAACAGGCAGAAGGTGATGCAGCCCTCAGCTACCCTGAGGAGACCCACGCCTGATGGATTTGCACTGTGGCATTTCCAATCTGTCCCTGTCACTTTGCTGTGACAATGCTCTAATGCATTTAGAGCCACCAAGGCTGCCTGGAGAGAGAAAGGGCCAGGCAGCCCTGATGCTTTAGAAAAGCCATCCCCAGCTGCAAGGATTTCAACGTCCAGTCCTAAAGAAGCCTTTTGATGCTGAGAGCTCTGTTTCAGCAAGGGTAGCAAAGCCCACATGGCCCTCCTTGGGCAGACCAGCACGTCTGGCTGGCCACTAATCAGCAGCACAGGGGGAGCCAGGAGGCAGCTGGGACTACGGCACGAGCCACGTATGCTCCAGCACGTGAATCACTTCCTTACAGGACTGTTTACTCCATAAAGATGTTTTGCCTCCAAATCTTTGTTCTAGCCATCCCCTGGGATCATCAAAGCCTGTTCAGTCCCCAATTTTCTGGATTCAATAGTGGATTGAAAATGGACTGGAAGAATTGACCAGTGCTGTTTATCACCAGCTGGCCCAGTGCTGTGCTACGGATTTATCCGGGATGCCAAAGAATGTTTACCATTCTTTCATTTACAAAGAGAGGAATATCAAATTGTTTTAATGCTTCCCCTTCCTCCCTGTAGATAATAAGCTGCTTGCTTGTTCCACGGGTAACATTTAACAGATGTGTTTTGAATCCTTGCTCGGCAACCAAATGCTTGCAGCAGTAATATCTTCTTCTGTATCCCAAAACAAGCCATATGGTTTCCAGCAGACTTTTTTTGATACCCTCTGCAGGCCACACACTGGTTGTTCCTAGTTATTGTCATGGACAGTCACATCAGCTCCCATCACCTCCGCTCCCTGGACTTGCAAAGGCCGTGTCTGTAGATTTCTCCATATCCTGCATTTCAGCAGGAAAAACCAGAGCATCCCTGTTTTTTCAGCCTGTCTCCCTCAGCAGATGTTTCCCCAGGGGAACAGCAAGATCTCCCAGCTCTGAGGGGCTCCCACCCATCCCATAAGCACTGGCACAGTCTGCAGATCCAGCTGCAGGTGGATGGCAAGGAAGGATGAGCATGCTCCTCTCCTTCCTCACTGCAGCACCTGCAGTGATTGCCCATCCCAGAGAGGATGGATGTGCAGGGAAACTTCCTCACCAGGTGGATGTGGGTAACAAGTGACACAGCAGACCCAAGCAGTCCCCTGGAGAGCCTTGGAAAGGCTGGGGAGCTCTGTGGCGGCCAGTTCCATGCACAAGCAGCACTTGGAGAGAGCAGGACAAGGCACTTGTCCTCCTGCCTCCTGGACAGCAGTCAGGTCCCAGCCAGCGATGCTGGCACGAGGCAGCAGCTGCAGCATCCCAAGGCAGCACCAATCCATCAGGATGGCAGAGGCTGCCAAGCCCTGTGCCAGCATGGAGAGCACAGAGCCTGCCCAGAGACTACGGCTTCCCCAAGCCCTGCAGCACCTGGCTGTGCCAGAGACATCCCTGCCAGAGCAGCAACAATGCTAACGAGTCTTGACTAATTAGTGCCTCTGTTTAACACACCCAGCTATTCACCCAGCCAGCTGCAGTTCTACCAGCACTGCCTCACCCCGTGTGGGACCAGGGTTGGCAGCAGCAGGAGGGAGGGAGAAGGGACTCAGGAGGGGCACACTGCACCCACCACCAGCTGGTTGTGGTCAGTGTAATGCTGGGTCTAGTCCTGGATGAAGAGCTCTTGCTTGAGCTCTCCATGATGGAAAATCCTAAAAGGATGTGGGAAAGAACACACAATGCAGAAATTCAGGGCACAAAACAAACCCATTTCTGTTGGCAGCATCAGGGTCTGTGAAGGGAAAGAGAAAAGTCTGGCCAGAAGTCAGGCTCAGTACCTGCACTGCAGAAAAATGTTCCTAAGCCCCGAGGGGTGTTGTACAAACACAGCTTGTTCCTGGAAGGGACTGAACACACTCTGCATCCCAGGAGTGAGGCACTCCACAGGACTGGCATTCCAGCCCCCACCAACAGGAATCCCGCTTTTTAAAATAAGAGGGAGGATTTTAACAACCTAAACCACTGAAATGTTCCCCTTCTCATGGGTCAGTGTGGGAAAAGGCTGATGTGGCAGTCTCCTCTGCAGCACATCCTGGGCAGGAAGAGGAGAGCTGGGACAAATCCTGCCATGCTGGATGGGAGAAGGAGATGCTTGATGCCCCTTTCCCATTCCATCCCTCCTACTGGTGTTGCCTCTCCGCTCCTCTGCGGGTGTCCCAGCCCCAGCAGGTGGCATTGGAGAGCCGGCAGGGAGGCGACAGCCTGCCCTGGGGCAGGAACTGGAAGAAGTGATGCTGATGGGGTGCACAGCTACAGCCAGGGGACACCCAATGGACACCTGGTGTGGTGTGTGCTGCTCTCACCTCCCAGCCCATGTCCCATTCTTCCCACTCCCCTTTCCATGCCCTGCATTGCTGCTCTCCCCACCCAGTTCAGAAGTGACAAGACACATCCTGCTGTCCTGTTAACATCCCACCCTTGCAGCATCCTGGGTGTTTGCACCCCACCCCCTCGGTGCCAGGGACAGCTGGATTGTGCGAGCGGAGCAGCGCCTGGGACCAACAGATCCTACAGAGGAGGCAGCAGCCAGCCAAGCTGTGTGTGTGGCCATCCCATGACCTAAATACAGCTGTTTCATGTCACTAACCAGCAGCAGGTGGCCAACACCAGTGCAGGCCTGGCCCTCGTTGTTTTGGGCTCCTCCAGTGACAGGGACAAGCCAGTGCCTCTGTGGGAGGGCGTGGCCTCGCCACAGCTCCCTTTTGGCACTGTTTCCAGGGCATTCCCACCACCCAGCCCTCATTCCTGCCCTTGGATGCTACCCGTGCCAGGAATGAAGCACCAGGAGCCACACAACCCCACCACTCTGCCAGCTGGCTGCATGAAGCACGATCCTCATCCAGCCCCTCTGCCACCCACCTCTGCTCAGCTCTTCTCCTTCACCTCCCATTTTCCTTTGCTCCTCCTGTTCTTCGCTGCTTCTCCTGCCGCCCCTGCTTTCTCCTCCCCCTCCATCACACATCCTACTCCACATTTGCTCTCTCACTCCTTCTCACAGCTCTCTCCACAATGCATTTCCACAAAATACCTCCCTCCTCATTTAATTTCTATTTTCCTTCCTGCCTCCTTCAGACAGCTTTGGACTTCATGGACTCTGAGGAGAGAGAAAAAGGTACCAACAAACTCCCCAGACAGGCAGGTATCTCCTCCTCCCCACCTCTGAGCTTTTCCCTTTCTTAAAGGTAAAGACCTCTGTGTTGAACATCTCCAGTCCCCACTTGGCTTATCCAAAGGGGGACACGCTGTAGGTTTGGTGGTGGTTGACATCCCTGTGCCAGGGCTGGCAAACAACCTCTACAGCTACACCAGGCTGGATTCACATCTACCCCTGCAGCCTGCTACACAGGGATAGGATCCAGGCTCTAAACTGGGAGCCACAGGCTCTGCAAAGGTGAGGGGTGCCAGTGAGGTATGAAGAGGTGAAATGAAGGCTCTACCCTGGAGGTGGCTCCGCCCAGCAGGAGAGCTGAGGTAATCCATCCCTTCCTGCCAGGGCACACCCACCTGAGAGCGCTCCACTCCACTCCCTTCCACCCCAGACTCAAGTGGAAAGAACAAACCCTCTGCAATTCGCCCTTAAAAGCCCTCCATGACTCAGGAGCCTGCTTGTCTGGGAGATCCTTGTCATCCCATGACTCAATCACGACAAACATGGCTCACAAGCAAATCTTCTCTGCAGAGCACATACGGATTTGATGTTCTTTGTAATGGTCGCTCAGCTCTCTGACTTGTCCCACCAACAACTCAGAAGGTCCTGGTATGTGGACACTCCCTAAGAGGGTGTAGCAAGATCACAGGGGAAGTCGATGGAGTTTGACATGCAGAGAGCAGATCTGTTCCAGCTGTAATTTTGTGTGGAAACAAGCAGACCTACCACAGGACCACACCTACTTTACCATGGTATTTTACAGCCTGTCAGAGACACTGCTGGTCAGGGGAGACACGTCCTGCTTCTCCCCTCACCGGGACGAACATCATCAATCAAACCAGAAGAGCCAAGAGGGTGGGGGGGAAACAAAAGGAAAAGAGGAGGGCAGAGAGATAAAGAAAAGGAGATGGAAGCAAACATCAGAGTTTGAGCAGGAACTACCTTTCTTGGACACTTTCCTCCCCTCCTTAACTGAGCTGTGTTTTTTAGTGGCCTTATGGGTGCTGGCAGCTTGCGGCACACGGGTGAGGTGCACGGGCAGTCCGGCGGCTGACATCAGAATAGCTGTCATGCCTACAGTGGGTACGAGGTCAACATGCAGGAAGGAAACAACGGGGAAACACATTCATTAAAAAAAAAAACTTTAACCTTTCAAAGAAAATAAAAAGAAAATAAAGTAAAATAAAATAAAACCCAAGTCCTTAGTTCTGAGGGCATAAAACGTCTGAGAGGTAACAGGGCTGGAGTCGGCACAAGGAGAGGAGCTGGAGGTTTTCAGAGGGAGGAGCCCAGGCAGCAAATTAGGGAGGGAAATGTGGGCACGTGTCTTGTCTGTGACCCTCTGTGCTAGTGTGTGAATAGGACCTTCCTCTTTGGGCTTTAGGGCTCCTCAGGCACCGAGTCTGCTGTGGTGCAGAGTTCTCCCGCTCACCAGAGCCCTGGAAGCAGCCCTGAAGGATGAAGATCATCACCCATAACCCCTAAAAGGTCCTGCCCAGCTGCTCCCCCCTAAAGCTACTCATTTCAACAGTGTCACACTGAACCAATCCCCAGAGTGCAGCTGAACTGCCTTCAAGCACCAGGGCAGAGCTGCCCCACACAGCTCCCCACTCACCCCACACCCTCTCCTCCCTGGCACTCGGGTTTTTCCTCATACCCCCCAGCAGCAATGCAATCCTCATCCTCCCCCATCCCAGCTAGCTGAATCCATGGAATGCAGTTTGATAAAACTAATGAATCATTGAAAAGGACAGCCATTCCCTGAAGGTAAAATTGGCACACAGAAAGCTACAGGACTGATAATGCTGATCCGAGATGATGTTTGCCTGGGAAATCCAGGCTGGTTACAAATCATAACGTTTCCAAGGTACCATACTGCTCTCACACTTAAATCCAAGAGAACACCTGCTTCTGCTTTCCCAAGAGCAACTTCCCACCTGCAACAGTCAGCACCAGAAATAAGAGAAATTGCTTATAGCTGCAAACCAACAGCAGAAAACCTAAAAGCCAGCATTCCCCCAGAAATCCCCTTTGAGAGCAGACCACGCAAACCACATCCTAATGCTACAGATATTCCTGCTCAGTAATGCATGGCCAAAGCAGAGATTTCCAAGCATTTATTTTTGCAAGCCTCTACTTGGCCATGTGGGGAAAGGAAGATTCTAGAGCACACTTGTTCAGGACAAAAATGAGGCACCTTGCCCACACATGACTGAAAATCGAGTTATGATGGGAAGCATCAGCTTTGTGTATAAGTGGTAAGACTATTTTCTGCCTCAAATATGCAACCAGTCAAGAACTTCTGTCCTGTGACTACAAATCCCCTGTGCAAGGCCTGTGTCAGTGCCCCCACGAGCAGAACTACTCCTACACAGTGCTGACCACAATTTGTACCTCCTTTTCGTAAGGTCTGAGCACAAATATTCCAGAAGCTGTTCAACTCCTTTCTTGACAGCTGAAGTAGAATGGTTTTACTAAAACTTTCCTATTTAAGGATCAAAAGGCAGACAGGAGGGGTTTCACAATACAGGGAGAGGGGCAGAGACAGAGGAAGGAGTTTCCCCAGGGTTGCCCAAGAACTTTTGGAAGAGCTGGGCTGACCACAAGACCAGGCTGCCCAATGGATGGTGAAATGCACTTCCAAAGGGGAACAGGTAACCGGGCAGCCACGGATCACCCTCAAAGTGGATCTAGATCTGAGATCTACAGTTCTCCCAGTTCCCAGGAGCTGCAGAGCCAGAGGACCTCCAAAGCATACAAACACGGGGTTAGTACCCCTTGCCCTCCTGACAGCACCAGGCAGAGCCGAGGAGAGCTCGTCAGATCCAGAAATTTCACCACCAAAATAACTCCCTTAAAGTCCTAACTAAAGGTCACAAGCCTATTGCAAGTTCTCAACCCATCAAAGCCAGCAGTCCACTACTCCCAGGGAGCCCTAAGGAAGAGCATAAATGTCCCCAGAACAAAAGCTACTTGTTTTTTCAATAAGTACAGCTGAGAGACCCAAAGCCCAGCAGCAAAGCTGCCCCCTGCACTTTTCAGGTCCTTTCCCCTTCCAGCAGGGAACAGTCAGAGATACTCCAAGAAGAGCAGCAGCAATCACTCTGACTAGAGAGGCTGGAGGAACAATATTCTTGAGAGACAGGGGAAGATCTCCTGCCACAGCTGGGGAAATCATCTCAGCCTGACCCCACTGAGGCTGCACAATAGTATTCCTAGAACTGGTGCAGGAAAGGAACATGAAATTTGTCTTTAAAAAAGCTGTTTCTAAGCAGTGCAATAGCACTGATGGCACAGACTGACATTTGAAAAGCGAGTCCAAAGACTAACAGGGATTATCACCACCCACGCACAGCTGACTGATAGGCAAATGCAAAATTAATGTGCTCTTCTGAAGAGATCAATACTGTCTTGCTAACATTAGCATGCAGAACCCAGGAAAAAAGAGAAAACAGAAGCACAGGCTGAACAACTGGGTTCAGACTCTCAGTAGCAGAGGGCAACAAAATTCAGACTAAGCAAAAAGCAGGAGTCACAGAACCTCATGTGAGTTCAGCTACTCGGTAACGCTGCCCCCCTTGTAGCTGGAATAAAGTGTCCAAAACTGTCTGCCAGCATCATGAATCATCACAAAACAAACCCAAAAAACCACCAAAGCAAACAAAAAAAACAACAAAAAACCCAAACAAACAAAACCACAACAAAAAAAACCCAAAACACCCCCCCCCCAAAAAAAAAAAAAAAAAAATCAAAAACCAACCAAAAAACCCATTTGTTCCATTAACTTTTTGGTTTTTGAGCTGCGAACCCACCTGCAACTCCACACAGACATACAGCACAGGGCAAACATGGGACCAGGAGAATTACCCCAACTCAATGTTCTCCAATCTCAAATAACTCAAGAAAAGGTATAAACGGTAAATTACCTTTTCTTGGCCAGTTTTTAAGTTTCTGCTACCTTTGGAGCTACATGCAATGAATCATCTTCTGCAGATTCAAGTAAAGAGAGCATTCAAAAAGGTTCTGGTGTTATGCTCTGCTGCCTCATGTCAACCCCCAGTAGCCATGCTATGCTGCCTTTAAAGTTCAAATACAATACTGGAAATCTCAGCATTAACAATCTTCCCACAAGTTGGGTGACTGGAGTCCCCAGGAAGGGACATCCTCTGAGCCAGGCCTTAGGTGAGAGGGTGTTTTCCTACAAAGTGCCAAAACAATACAGACAAAAGTCACATGGGCAGATTGAGCATCCAGTTCTGACCTGTGGACACAACAATTTCAAGTCAGAACCTGTTCCAGGCATGTGTGGAGTTATGCCAGGAGCAAGTGGAGCCCTGGCCGCGGATAAATTCTCACCTGAATACAAGTTGCAACATGACAAGCTTGCCCAGACTAAGACTGCTTTGGAGACGTTCCTGTGAGAGTTCCTGCTGCTCACTAGCTAGTCCAGGAGCTTGAAAAATATTATTTTCTATGTTCACACTTTCCACTGGGCTCTGGGTTTCTTCCCTGCAAGGATTGCAGGAGGAACGGGACAGAAAACCTTGCAAAGAATCCTTTGGGATCTGATCTGATTCTATGTGTGCAATAACCACATGCAGAACTGCCTTTCTTCTCTTGCTCAAAGCCTCTTATTGGGCCAGAAACACAACATTAGTGGCTCCTTGGGGTAAAATTATTTTCACTGGAGCTATGACAACATCCACCAACTTTTTTCAGCCTGCTGTGTAAATAAGGGACTTTTTGTAACATCCTGTACAGAAGCTGAGCACAGGAAAAACACCCTGACATTATGTAATGAGTGTTGGCCACACAGTCACTCACACCCAGCCCAACATGCCCCTTTGGCCACCAGCTCTGGTCACTGGCCTGGATTTGCACACATCTCAGGCTGGTACAGGGCAGAGCTTACCTGCAGATAATGTGAGACCTCAGAAAAGCATTTGTACAATTGTATCCACCAGCAAAATCAGTATGGTTAGCACATTCCCAAATGCCCCAGCTCCAGGAAACATGCAAACAAGAAAAGCTCGGTTTTATTTAACAAAAAGCTCCTTTTCAGATTTCATCTTAAACAATAGTATTAGAAGGGCCTTTATAAGAGCACCTTGCCACCCCTCAGCCCCAAGGCACAACAGCTAAACTCCGTTATTCCCAAGAAATGTTAGTCCAGCTGATCCTTCAACACCAACACTGTGGTTAAACAATTTGCTTAGACCTGTTTGGCATTTCACTGTACTGATCAAATACTTGGGGGAAAAGAAAAAGCTTAAAAGACAAGTTCCACATGCACCATGAAGGATTAAAACAGCAGAAAGCAAAGAAAAAAATTGTACTTTCTTGTACAAAACACGGTTTTAAAGTCAGCTTCATGATTTCTGGGATCCCGAGAGGTGCTTTCAGAAGATGTGGGGTTGACAGTGTTACAAATCCCTGACTCAAATCCCCAGGCACCCATCACACAAACAAAACCCAGCTTCTAATTCAGACTCACAGGACTCCTCATCTCCTGTTTAGCCACCACAGCTTCTCTCTGCATCCAAGAGATGCACCTGCAGCAGTTCTCAACATCACCCATGAGATTCAGGGGTTGTATCTGTCCAGCTTCAAACCAGAGCTAAAGCTGCTGAGGCACCAGGGGACAGAGACCAAGGGTTCTGAGACTGCTGGACACATTTTCCAAAATAAAGCCTCCTTCATTTATGTCTGAGACTTCTCTCTCCCTCACAACATTGTCCCCCACCCTTCTCCACTGATGTTGTAGGAAGCAGTCATGCAGTGGGGACTGGAGGAACAAAAGGAGCCCAGCCTGTGTTAGAGAATCACCTGAGTAACGAGTAACTTGAACACCATCGGCAGGATTTTAATTATGAACAAAATACCACTTCCCAGAAGAGGTTCTAAAACCAGAAAGCAGAGCATAGAGAGGAAGAAGGTGTCCCTAAAGACCCAGCCAATTAATATTTCAACAAAATTTTTTCTTTTTACCAGAACTCCATTGCTTGCTTTTCACCAGAAATATCCGCAGAGATTTATTTTCCTTCCGCTCCCTAATTAACTTGTATTAATCTTTCCTCCGCTTCTATGTGACTTTGAGGACTCAAATTCAGATTTCCCTCCTCCCTTGCACCTCTGAGGTGTGGGACACTTGGCAAAAGGCAGCACAGCACCCAAAGCTGTGTTCTGTAAAGGCGTGGATCTGAAGGCGACCCCAAGGAGTTGTTTCTGCACTTCCCTGCATTCCTGTGTGTCTCCTGCTGGTTGCCTCAGGGAGAGGTAAAGAGTATTAAAATGAGTAATTATCTTTTCTTTTACACCCCCAGACTGCAACAACAGAGATACCAAGTACAAATTTAACCATTTTATTGTATTAAATGATGGCAAATGGTTTATTCTATTGGGATTTCCTGCAGCCTTTTACATCTAAACGTGGCACCACAAGGCATAAACAGACCACACACATTCACCTCTTCCACCTCTTGTACATGGAGAATGAGATCACAGTTAACACAGCCTGGATTCATCAGAGCTCTTCAGCTCTGTGCTTTATTTACCTTTATGTGATTAAGGACCTAATTACACAGTCAGTGCTAACAGCCAGGGCATGAAAAGCAGAGCTGTTACAAGCAAGGGGAGTTCTGCTCAGGTCACCCACCAAGACAAGGTCTGAGCTTGACTTTACACCTCGTTTCCACAGCGATTTGCTAAGGAGGAGACAGATGGGCTGCATGCTGTCAGAGGACACCTGTGTTAGTCTTCATGCAGTGCCAGTTTGGCTACAGATACAGGCAAGGCAGTTTTCATGATAGTGCCAACATTAAATGAAGGGAAACATCAATCCTGAGGATCCTTTTTACACAGGGTAAAACCTAGCACTCAAGAAGAGACCAAACACCCTTTCTGGAATAAGGTGGGAACCATTGCCTTGAAAAACAAGAATGTAACTGTCTCTGCTTGCTCAGGAGCAAAGGTTGGTATCCCTGGAGCTAATAACCTCAAGAGACCATGCATGGACAAGAGCCAGAGGAAGGAGAGGATTAACAGACATTTTGTAGTGTCTGAAACACAAAACTCCAGAAAATACCAGAAATCAGATGTTTTCCACTCCTCTACCAGGTTATGATAGAGTTTTGAGCACACAGTTGGTGCCGGTACAGAGACCTCTGCTCTGGGCAGAGCACCCAAATTCCCCAGCACCACCATACCAGAGTCACTGTTTTGGGACAGCAATGCTTCCACTGGGAGAGGACAGCACAAATTGTCATTTTCAAGGCAATGCCATTTCAAAACTTTAACAGGCAAATCTACTCTGAAAAGGAGCACTGAAAATTGGCACTTTCATCCCTCCCAGACACACTTCTCAGTATATTTAGTCCTGTGTTCACAGGTTTGGATAACAAGCAAGCCTGCATTCTGCTGCACCAGGAGACAATGTCTGATTCAACTTCTCCCCTTTCCCAACACAAGGCATCACAATCCTCTTTAAGCTAAAGACCACCTGAGCTTTTTAAATAAAACCACATTGTAAAAAGTCATATTAAAAACCACACAAAATCTCACACCACTTCTCTCCTCTGACTTTATAAAAGCAGAAAATAGCAGCCAGCACTGAGCTTGCTTCACATACCCCTTCCTTTGCTACTTGCTCATCCACATGTACAGAAGATGATGAATAGCCATGCCTCAAACAATCCCACTTATTTTGAAGCCTCAGCATGAGAAAAAGAGTTATTAAGGCTTGTCCATCCTGTTCTCCCCCAGATTTGCCCTGTTTGCTTTTCTGGGAAGTCTTTGGGTCTAAAACCTTAACTGCCAGCAGCATTTCTGACTCTTTCCAAAAGTCAAAAATGGAAAGTAAGTGCCACAGAAAGGCAAACCTCTCACTCACCTCATCCTAAGGATTGAGCAAATAAAGCACAGGGGGGTTCTTACCTGCCAGGGCCTGGTTCACTCTGCTGGGTTTAGACATCTTGACAGGCAGGGTTTGGGCACTGGAGAGAGAAAAAAAGGATGACGTTAACAGCAAGGATCAGAGACAAACAAAACAGAGACAATTCAGCAATGCACTACTCCCTCCTGAGACCCAGGGCCCTGGATATATTAAGAGGGATTAATTGCTCAGATGAGCCCCAGCTGGGACCCTCACCCATGCACCCTTCTCCCACTGGTCCAGCAGCTGTATTTAAGGAGCTGTGTCCTTACCAGAGCTCTCTCCTAGATTAACTTACCTGCAAGGTGGGCCTTAGGGCTATGCTGTATGTAGCTGCTTCCAGCCCCATCTCCTCCTGAGTCATCCATTCCTCCTGCTGGACCCTGCTCTGATCCTGTGATACATCCCTGCTCTTGCTACTCCACCACAGAGCTTCCTATGAGCAGCCAACCTGCACTACACATCCAAGGGGGATGTGGGGACAAGGGAGGAAAAGCTGGAGGAGACTTAGAAGAGCTTAACCCCCATTTTTATTTGGAAATCAAGAGAATTTGGACACCCAACATCCCTTTCAGAGTCCTCATCTACTTGTTTTGGCAGTGCTGGCAGCTGTACTTCGAGTTTGGGATACGTGGGCAGCCAGGGTTATGCCATTAGCTGGCCACAGGAGTTAGGGAGGAAAGGGGAGCAGCAGCATCAACACTGATGGGGGGGGGGGTCACTAGAGGAGAAAGAAAGCTGGATCCACAGGAGCAGAGCAGGAACATTTGAAATCCAACATGCTGGCACAGAGGAGCCACCCATGGGCTTTGTCTCAGGTGGCCCATGTGCCTGGGATGGATGAGGCTCATGCACCTCAGCTGCAGTTAATACATGGTGCATTCAGAAAACAATCTCCATGGGCTCTCCAAAATTACAGAAACCTGTTCAGCTGCTTAGGAATTCAGAGACTAAGGTGGTCAAGAGCCCAAATCTCACCCACTATTTAGGGGAAAACTTCTTCTGTCCAGCTGGGATGCAAGAGCTGCCTTGCCCAAAACGGTACCACAAAGGTCCCTCCTTTCAGTCTTGCTAAAATCTTTGTTCACATTTCCATAACAATGACCAGGGCTGAAAATATTTTTGAGTGACACATGGCTGTCTTCCACCCCTGACAGGGAAGGCATCCCCACCTCTCCCCTCTCCTACCTGCCACGGTTTGGAATGGGTTCCTGGAATGGGTTCCCACATGTGCTCTGAACTCCCTGAAGAGCCCCAGGCAGGACCAAGGGCTTGATGCAGCTCTGTCAGCCTGGCCAAGTGAGACCAGCATCCCCAGACCCTTATAAAGCTCTCCAGACCACAGAGGTTTCCCTTCTGCCTCTTTCAAAGTCTGTGCTTTCCCTTCTGCTGTCCCAAATTTTGCAATGCCTTCAAATGATGCAACAGACTGCTGTGGCTACAATTCAAACCCATCAAACACAGGGGAAATCTTCCCCGTGATTTCAAAGGGCTCTAAATCAGATGTCTTAATGACTCTCTTTCTTTCCCGATTCACCCTCTTAGTCACAGCTCTTTCTCAGGTACTTCCTGACTTGTTTATCTCAGCCCTTTGCGTCATCTCTGCCCCTATAATCCTCTTCAGAGGACGGCAAGGAGCAGGACTCCTTGTTCTCCAGCTGCAGACACTTGAGGACCAGGAACTTGAGAGAACTGCTCCCAAAAAACCAGAGACATTGGACATTCCCTCATTTCCTCCTCCAACTAAGAAGCCAAGAAGACACCACTGAACCTGTGACCCTGCATGTGACAGATAATGAAGAGTTTGTGTTTCATTGTCATGCCCTGAGATGAAGCAGCACCTTGGGCGCTTTCACTTCCCCATGGAAGGTAAAAATAAAATAAAGCACAGAGCTGAACCTTCCACTGTGCCAGGAAAGGAGGTGGGGGCAGGGGATCCTCCCAAAAGGCTGGAGCACGGGGTCATTACACCTGAGGCTGGAGAAAGCAAACCCAGAGCTGCCCTGGGAAGGTAATCACCGGTAACCATGCTTTGAAAAGATGGCAGAGAAGTTCTGCACTCTTCTTCCCTCATTGCAAGGCTCAAATCCAAGTCATCCATGAATCAGAACTTGTATGAAGTTGTCCTGGTTTCAGCTGGGATGGAGTTAATTTCCTTCCTAGTAGCTGGTACAGTGCTGTGTTTTGGATTTAGGATGAGAATAATGCTGATAACACAGGGATGTTTTAGTTGTTGCTGAGCAGTGTTTACATTAAGTGAGGCCTTTTCTGCTCCTCACCCCACCCCACCAGTGCAGAGGCTGGGGGGCACGAGAAGCTGGGAGGGGACACAGTTGGGACAGCTGACCCCAAGTGCCCCAAGGAATATTCCAGACCACAGGATGCCATGATCAGAAGAGAAAGCAGGGGGAAAACTACTGAGGGCTGTTGCTTGGGAACTGGCTGGGCATTGGTCAGTGGGTGTGAGCAATTGCTTAGTGCATCACTTGTTTTGTACATTTTAATTATCATCAGCATCATTACTTTCTTTCCCTTCTCTGTCCTGTTAAACTCTCTTTATTTTAACACAATATTTTTACCTCTTTTTTTTTAATTCTCTCCCCCATCCTCCTGGGGGAGGATGGAGTGAGCTGAGGGGCTGTGTGGTGATTAACTATCTGCTGGGTTAAACCACAGGAGAAGTGAGAAGAGCCCTTGAGGTCTGCAGAGAGAAACAGGTAAGTACTTGATGCATTTGCAAGCAGTCAAGTTTGGGAAGCTGTGAGTGCACTGCAGATAAATTACCATCCATGAGCCAGGAAACAGTCACTGATCAGCTGCACTCCTGGGGTAAAGGCAAAGTGTGTCAGCTTTGGCTGCTGGAGGCTTTGAGCCAACTGACGTGATGATGGGAGAAACCAAATACTTCTTATTTCACTAAATACACACATTCATTAGCAGCATCTCAGCTAACAGTGCTGTGGGATGTGCTGACCCATCCACTCTGCAGCATGGGAGCAGGGCTGCCACGGTCCCCGAGGTCTGTTACAACAGCAGAGAGCCCAAAGGCTGATGAAATCAAGGGAAATCCACACTGCCCTGAGGTACCACAACACTGCCTGGGCAGGTCTGCAGCCACAGTGTGTGGGAGGAAGTATTGCTGTGCCAAAAAAGGTGAGGAAATGTTACTCAGAGCCCACCCTGGGTCTGAAGTGGGGTTTTGGGGGGGAAGGGGATGAGGTAACATGGAAGGATATTGTTATTATAGTGTAACATGGGCTGTGCATCCAATAATGGAACAGCACAAGCTCAAGATATTCCAGCATCACCATACCAGTGCTGGCTTCTGGGGAGAGGTCCTGCTGATTTATTGAAAACAGCTCTGTTAGGAGAAAAACTGATGTTTTGATTAAGGGAGATCTTGGCAGCATCAGTGCAAGAGCAAGCACTGCAGTGTCGAGAGATGAGAAGGATCCACCGAGGCACCTGCTCCTGCTGCCCACAGAGATTTCTTGCCAGGCAGTGCCTTTAACTCCTGGCCAAGTGTTCAGGCTGTGCTTGCAACACCTGAAAGTCAACGCCTGAATTCTCTGAATGTTTCCTGGTATTGATTCCTCCTTCCTGGCCCAGTTTTGTCCTGCTGTTCACTGCAGCTCCTGCTCTCCCACTGCTCTGTGTGCTGGATGTTCCTGAGTGTAACAGGGATCACCAGGTTGTGAATAAAAGGATGCAAAACAAGACAATATCCTTGGAGATTCAGCAAGAAGATCCTGGTAAGATTTCCCATCGCTGGTTCCCAGGCACTCTGCTATGGGAAGCAGGCAGGGCAGACGGATATTTCAGCATGGCAAACCCACTCGCTTCTCCAGAATTTCAAGAATCTGCAACACCAGTGAGACAGCAAAGCACAAGTCCAGCAAGGAAATGTGTCAACAGCTTGGAATCCAGGGCTGCTGCCACTTCAAACACTGAGTGGCCAGGTTGGAGCCATCACCTGAGCCACACATACACAATATCCTAAAGGAGCAGAATTAGGGAAGCCTGTAGGAACTCATCCTCTCCACCTGATATAACCCTTTCTTCCTTCCTCTCCCCTGCACACAATCAGCAGGCCGCAGATCTCTGTATCATGGCCACAGATCTCTGTATCACGGCATCTTTGTAGCCCTCTGGGGAATAGCCAGTACTTCTCCTCACAGATCAGGGCAGCATTCAGCCCTGCTTCACACTAAGTGCTACCACAACACCTCAAGGTCCAAATCCCTTCCCAGGGCTCCCTGAGTGTCCGGTGACATTAATGACCCCAACCTGGTGGTAGCACCACGCTGGCTAAAAGGGCTGCAGGACAAGTCACAGTGGGCACAGTGGAACCAGCACCAGGAGAGCTCCTCACCACCCAAGGAGCTCATGGGAATGCCTATAGACAAAGGTGAAGGATAGAAAGGTGGAAAGAAAAAAGGAAAGGCCCTGGCTAGGGTCCCTCCTGATCCTACAAAGCATGTTGTTCCCCATGGGGGATTTTGGGGTGCAACAGCAGACCTTTCTTAGGAACACCCCAATTCTGCCAGCATCCTTTTCCAGCTCCCAAGACCCCCATTCCCTCTGATTTTATACAAAATCCTGCTCCCCTGAGCTGCCTGCCTTATTTGTAGGCAAAATCCAGACCAGCAGCCAAAGCCACATAAGCTCAGAGAAGCCTGCAGAGCTACTGTAGGGATTTGCCTGGCTGGGACACTAATTAATATCCCTCAGAAGATTGCTTCCTGCAGCTTTAGTCGCTCATATTACAAGCAGGGCACTCCTTACTGTGCTTCAGGAGTGTCTTACTCTGTAATTAGACAGCACAGTGCAGGAACAGGGGAGCTCTTGCCCTAGGGAATTGATGCTTTCCCATGTGAGGTGGGAAGGATGTGCCAGGAGGTGGCTGGGATCCTGGGGAGCTAAGCCCTGCTTCCCAGATCTGGTTAACAGTGCTGAGATAAGGACACAACCCTAGCCATGGCACATTCCATGTGCAGATTCCAGCACTGCCTGTGAGAGAGGCTGGATTCATTAACTGTGTTTAATCCACGAGAGGAAACTAATACACCAAGAAGCAAAGTAACTTGCCCACATGTATGTAATTCATTAGCAGCAAAGCCAAGGATATTAGCATCTAGTTAAGCCTTGGCACTCCTCTCTGGGTTTTCCAGTGGCTTTGACCCTCTTGAGAGCAGGAGGAAATTAAAGTGCATTTGGCAGTGCTGAAGCTCCGCCTGCTCTCACACCAGCATCCGCCCTCCAGCAAGCAGGAAATACATTTAATCACCCTCAGTGGCACAGCAGGCCGGGCATGCCCCTTCTGGGGGCTATCCCTGCCTGCTTGCCTGCTAGAAATAACTGTCACAGCCACACAGTGACCCAGGCAGCTTTCCAGGATGAACTGCACCTCGTTCTCAGCCCTGCAGGAGAGAGGTGCTGCCGTCTTTCGCTGTGTTTCCTGAAGAAACTGGGTGTAAACAACTACACTGCCTTTCAGTCTCTCCCAACGAGTTTTGAGCCCCCCTGCCAGTTGCAGCTCAGCCACCTCTGCAAGTTTTGTGGAGATCAGCAGTTTTGTAAAAGCAAGAAATCTGTCAGGGCTGCTTTGGAGCCAAAGCTTGCGGGGTGAACACAACACAACACAACCTTTAGCAGACACCAGAGGATCCACCGTGGTCCAGTGCTCCCATCCCTTGGGTCTCTTGAGCATGGCCCAACACAGGAATTGCACATCACAGCTAAGAGAACACAGCCAGAAACCCTTGGCAGGATAATTAACGCAGGATAATTAGCCAAAAAGGTTAGACTATTGGGTGATACAGGACATTGACTGCAAGGGAAGGGGAACTAACGACCATGCTATGTCTGAGGGGGGGAAGACAGGGAACCTAGAGGATAAAATAACCCAGGAATGCTCTGGGCTTAGGAATTAAAGGAAACACATTGTTAGAGTTTGCTACTCAGGTTTCCCCTAATTCACAGAAATTAAAGGATTTTCTGCTGGAACATGGGTTTCATGAGCCCAAGACTGTAACCCCAGCCAGGAGCAATTACACCCACCTAGTGGCATTTCCGACTCAATCCTAGCCCAGGGGTGATGGGAAAAGCCATCCAGAACTGTCAGCTGGGGATGAAAAAGTCCCTTTCACATATGGCACACTGCTGGAAGACAGAGATTGTCCCCCTGTGTGCACTTGTTGTTCTGGCAGGGCTAAAGGAGACTGACTCTGGCACAACTGATCCCAAAGGACTGGAGATCACACCCCAAGGGAATAGACAGCCCGGGGAGTGGGGCTCACTGGGGGTGTGGATTTTACACAAGTCTGACAGCACTCACACATTCCCAGGTATCCAAAGAGCTGCCACCTGCCCTGTGTGGCATGTCCTGCTGTCCTCAGCACAGATTTAGCTGTACAATCCCTTTGCTGGCTTGGCTAGGGATGATTGCCAGGACACCAGCCACCTCACCTCCTCCACAACACAAACAGATGAGCTGCAAAACAGGTTCAAACAGCCCGACCTCAACCAGCCACGGCATTGCTGGGCACTTCCTGGCCATCCCTCTCCTCCCAGTCAGCATTGCCTGGGCCATGGGCTCAGCTCATGGTCAGGAGCCCATGGCAACCCTCTCCCATCCTCCCTCCTTTCAGGACAGCCAGTCCCCCCACCAGTAGCACACCACGTACCCCAGACCCCGATCAGCTCCAGACAGGCTTGTGGGGCAACTGCTGCAGTATTTGGCTCTTCCTCTTCAAACTTCCCACCCTGAATCACTTTGCAAATCCTTTGGGGAAGGATGGGGGCTCCAGGCAGCCCAGCGGCCCCACACACCCACCAGTAACTCCTGCAAGAGGGGGAATTTGGCAGCTTCTTCAAGAGACAGCAAGAGCCTTACTGGGGGCTCCTGCAGGCAGTACTGAGGTCCGATTTTCAGCCCTACTCGAAGGCGACTGAAACAGAGAAGCACTGTGGATGCTCAAGGCAACACAAAAAATCACCAGGTGGAAAAAAAGCACCAAAAAAAGACCGTGAGAAAGAAGAACAGGATGTGAGAAGTCATCTCACTCAGATGACCCCAAAGAGGGAAAGTCCTGATACAACACTAACATCTCAAGATTCACGGTCTTGTTTAAAGCACAAATGAGATTCAAAACAAACCTCAAACTCCTGTGCCTTGTGCAATTAGCAGAATGTGTTTCCAACACTCTGCTAAATCTCTTATCTCTGTACTTGAACAGGTAAGTCAGCCCTAGCAAGTTCCCCTGCAGTTTCTCAGGGGTTCAACAGCTGGATTATTCCCGAAGTGAGTGCAAGGCCCTGCCACTTCCAGCCACTCACAAACAGAGGGAGCAGTCAGCCAGCCCTTGCTGGGTCAGACACTCGGTGCCAGCACTGCCACAGACAGGCCACACAGACCTCTGCTAGCAAGGGCTTGTGCACAGGAAGAATCAAGATCCTGAAAGTGGGATAACCAACTGTGGCTTGCCCCAGCAGCCCATGCCATGGAGAGGAGCCGGGCTTTCAGACCACAAGCCTCTGCTTTTCACTGAGCTGGGAGCAACCAAAAGGCCTGAAGAGAAGTGAAGCTCTTCCTCCCCCAACAGTAAGGTGCAAATATAGCCCTCCTTCAGCTCTAGCTGATAGGAGCTGAAACCCCAGGCTGAGAGGTGCACACTGGTTTCAGCTGTCAGAGAAGAGCCACAGTGAAAATGGATCCAGTGGCACCTCTGCTCTGCATCACCACTTAGCCTGGAAAATAGCCTGGACACCTGATTTTGACAGAGTTCATGAGGTTTCAGCCATATGCAAGGAGTCCTGTGGTCCCTCCTTGAAGGGGAAGAGCTTAAAATGAAGAGCAGTGTTCTGCTCTACTGCCTAATTTGAATTAAATGTGTTAACAAGTCCCCTTTTCCTTCACTCGGTCCCCCTCAAAGCTGTTTTTTAACCTAACCCAAAATACCACTGATCACTACTAATTTTCTCAAACCTTCAGAATCTCAACCTGAGTGAATTCCCCTGTGGTTCAGGGAGACCGCTAAACAGGGACTATGTTTCAAATGGGAAGAAAAGAGGTAGAAAGCAGAGAAGAAGTCTTTTCATCCACTGTACTGGATATACAAGCACAAACCTCTCTGTCCTAGGGAGAAGACCCTTGTAAAGTCCTCTGGGACAGAGAGGCTCCTGGATAATGCAGACCTGAGCACAGCAGATCTCTTGGACACACATATGGTACTTAAAGGTGAATTGGGATCTGTACCTGACTCCATTAGATGCTGCCAGTGCTGTGTTGAGGCTCCCAGTTTGAGCCAAAACCAAGGCGCTCTGTGCATTGAGTCTTGGTGTTGACCTTGCTCCAGTCAAAGCAGGTTTGTTATAGGGCACGAAGCCGACACTGGAGGAACTTACTGACGCTGTCCTCCCAGGAACCTGATGAGCAGTGGAAGAGTTGGGAAAGTTTGTCATGGAGTGACGGTAGCGTGTGGTGATGGGACCAGTCCCGCTGTTTGGCCAGCACTGCTGGCAAGAACATCCCACCCCTGTGTGAAGGGGTGTGGTGGAGGTTGTCACCGGGTACGGGGTGTCCAAACGCCTCTGAACGCTGCGGCGGAACCTCGTGGTCTTGTTGGTCTGGACTTGAGCCACAAAGTCAACTTCATAGTTGTAGCCCAAGGGCCCGAGATCGACTCGCTGGTGGTTGGTGGCATGGGCTTGCTCCAGGAACACGCAGACGTTCATCTCATAGGGGGACCACCCACCATCGTCGTTCTGCCACTCCCACATGACGCCCTGCCCGGCAGCAGAGTCCCCTGGGAAGACGTGCCTGCGGACAGCCCGCATCGTCCCTGTGTGGGAGAGGAGGGGAGAATAAACACAGTAATTTAGTGAGCAGAGAACCAAGAGGGATGCTGTACCAGGGATTTGTTTCTGCACAGATCTGTGCTGCCTTCTCTTCTCAACAGGGCTGGGTTTGCTCATGAAGCTTAGAGAAATGCAACATCTCCGAGATCCCTGTCCCTCTGCCAAATCTGATTGTGGGCTGGCAGCAGGTTCAAAAGCTGCTAGGAGGAAGGGTGGGAAAGGAGAGAAGGAGAGAGGATGCAGACGCAGACACACCCAAGCACAAAGGCACAGTGATCACATATGCCTCCCTGACGTTAAAAGGAAAAAACAGTAAAAAGGAAAAAAAAAAAAAAAATCAGGCAGAGGCACAGATCTGGTTAAAAAAAAAACAACTCCCACAACCTTGACAACAGAGTAACTATAGAGACAAGACACCATCGGGAAGTGCTTTGTAGGAGCACTTAAGGGGCTGAACGCCCACTTTGTTACACAAGGGTCAGGGCAATTTTGTTCTTAGGAGAGTGGGTGAAATCCCATAGGGGCAAGGACTTTGGAGAAGGGCAAACTTCTGCAGGCTCCTGACTGCTGGGAGAGAGAGCAAGACTAGAGAGGGGAAGACAATGAAATAACTTGAAAACTGGAGTGAGCAGCTGTTCAGACAAAGGGAGAGGAATGGAAGGAGACACACTACTCTTGCAAGGCAACTCGACAGCGACAGCTGGAGCTCGAACCCCCTGGAGCCTGGCTTTCCAGGATGACTTCATTCTTGGGTACTTTATCCCTTACTTCAAAAAAAGCAGCAGCCTAATGAGAGGGAAGGAAGCCACCCAACAGGACAGAAGCTCTGAAACCTTTGAAAAATGGGTTCTTGCAGCAGGAAAAGCCCTCAGCAGCATTCCGCACAGAGAAAGAGGAGCAGGAAAAGCTGCGGGGCAAGCAAGCCGGGGGATCTAGGAATGTGGGGGTGAACTGGGGTGCAGTGAGTTGTTACAACACAGGAGGAGTTCAAAGAACAGCACCAAGAAGAAAAAAAAAATAAAGCCTCTAAAGAGATCATGAGAGTTATGGCACTATGCTCCAGGACCCCAGGTGAAAATTTGCATGTTTCCAACTACCCACACCTACAGCCTGAGGAGAACTGCCCTAGGATACCACTGGTGACTCTGTGGTGCACAGGCAATCCAGGCAAGCTTCACACCCAACATGCACATCCCAAGAAAGAGGGAGGACAGCCCTCGTGGGACTCCACACTGCCAAAATCCAACTGCTGCTTCGTTCAGGCTCTGCCTGGCTGGATGCTGCCATGAGGATCATGCTGCTGTTATTCTACCCAATAGTACTGGGATGTTGTGGAAACTGTTTGTCCTTATCTCAGCACTGCTAAAGCTCCAGAGCTAACACAAAGACTAAGGTTCTCTCAAAGGCGGAATGTGCCAGACCAAGGAATGCCAGGGCTTGTGTTTCTGCTCCAGAGCAGCACCAAGCATCCCACTTATTGCAGAGCGGGACTCTCCAGTGACACCAGCCAGCAAACATCATCTCATCAGCACACTTAAAACACTTCTAGCAGCCAGTGAAACACAGCAACCTCCCCAAGAGCTCAACCATGGTGCTCAGGATTCCTGTGGGACCAGACCTTCCTCTGGCAGAAGGTATCAGCAGAACCAAAGTGACCTTCCCAGCCTGGAACTGACATCTTAGTGGGAAAGCAGACTAAAAAACCAAAAGCAAACTCTAGCAATGACTGCTCCTATCCAGCAAGTCCTGCCAAGTTTCAGAAACACAAACCCACAGCCTCAAAAGGTGGATAACTTCGGGAATGAACCCCTGAGCAGGAGGAGGACTAGGGATGAGACTGTGATGCCTTGGGTTTTAACTCTTATATTGTTCAAATCCTGTACTGCCTGGTGTGTAACTCTGGAGTTTCGTGTGGCCCGTTAGTTACTGCTCTCTCAGGCTGGTCAGACATAACAAACCCTCTCTAGGTTTGCTCTCCAAGGATACCTCGATTGTCTCAGGCCCCAAAATGTGTAAACTAAAGCCTTGAGAGGAGGGGCAAACTCGGGGTAATTACATCATTAGCTGAAGTTATAACTGGAGAATTAACCCTGATATGCAAATGGACCAAACCTATACAAGTGTGAAGAATCCGTGACCCAGGGTCCATCTTGGGTGGAGGCTTTGGACTGCCCAGGGTGTGCCTTTGAAGGCCCTTCAAATAAATACCTACTTTTATTCTCTTATTCGTGTCTAGTCTCTGTTTTTAGGTGACCACCATCAAGTGGACTGGGAATGAGATGGTGAGACACACACTACATTTAGAGATGAACCTGCTCCCAGAAAAAGGAGACTACCACAGGTTAGGCAAGGTGTCCAGTGGGACACATCTCAGGAGATTAGCAAGGCTTCCCCTGCTCCACTGGCAGGTGGGAAGCTAAAAGCAGCACAAAGAGGACTGCAGGACTTACTTGCAAGCAACTTGTGTTTTTAACACCCTCAAACAGCAGCAAAAAGAGGTTTTAGGAGTGAACAACAAGAGCAAGGCCCTGCACTTGGAAAACATCCCCCTTCCTCCAGGCTGGCAAGGAAACTGGCATTCCTCTGTGGGGTGGGCAAACAGCTGTGGTGAGAGGACAACTCCTGCTGCTTCCCTGCACTCACTCTCAGCTAATCTGCCTCGAGCAGCAGCTGAAGCCCACAGCTAATCCTGCCCACAAGATCCCCCCGCACAGCTGTCATTCCCTGCTGCTGGGGACGCTGCTCCCGTTAACACTGGCTTCCTGTTATTCTCCCTGGCTTCCTTTGAAGAGCCTATTTATCTGTCTAATAGCTAATGAGCAGAATACAACAGCCTATTTTTTGCACTGTTTAAAGATTTTTCATGGGGATGTTTCCTGCAGAGATTCTTTTCTCCAGCACATGACAAAGTTCAGCTGGCGGCTTGCTCAGAAAGGTTCACGTTTAAGGCAGAGCTTTGCAGAGAGAAAAAGCTTTGCTTAGAACTGGGCCATGGAAATGGATATGAGAGCTTTTCCAGTAGTCACGTTGCAGAGCACACAGGTATTTGTGGAGGGAGGTTCACAGCATTGGCCACTCTGATCAGCATCCCTTTGGATCGATGGGAAACACTGCAGGAGAGCTGTGGAGCAGAATCAGCCTTTTCGTTATGAACAGCTCAAACTTAGATCTAGACCAAGCAAAGATGAGATCATACCAGCCAACATCATTTCCAGAACTGAACTGGACTGTCCCACAGAGATGAACTACTCCAAACTACCCTGCAATGGACACTATTCACTGGGTGTTTTGAGAGCTCTCATGAGGGTCTAAAGAGATACAAACCCTCTAAGGGCAGACAGCTGTGCATGTGGAAAAGAATGTCCCACTCACACTGGGACACGTTCCACCCTCCCACAGGATCTCTGCTCACCTTCACCAGACAGCTTAGGACTGCTGTCCACGTGTTGGAGCACTGGCTGAAAAGGGCCAGAGGCTGCAAGGCTCCTTCACAAGTTTGGCATGAAAAAAACATGGAAGAAACAGCTGCTGGTGCCAGCTCTGGTGGTCCATGCTGTACTGCTTGAAGCCACAGCCTCAGCTGGCCTTCCAGATGTTTAAACAGGCCAAGCTGAGCACATCTGCCAAGGCACCCAGCCTAGACAGCTCCTCACCTTGCCCAGGACACTGCTAGATAAACTCAGCCTAAGGTCAGAATAAAAACACGGATGCAGCTGTGATGACCACTCACATTTGCTCCAACCACTTCCCTTTCCTGTCAGAATTGGCAGTTGATTCAAATATTGCTCATTTACTGTTTCAACTGGCAAGAAACCAACACATGCCTCTTTCTAAAGCTTGGGATGATGCTCAACTGTGTCCTGGAGTGATGGGAGATATCAGCAAAGGGGAACCCGATGGATGGAAAATTTTCCAAAGCAGCCATTCATTTGGGGTGTGTAATTTGGGATCTCCCTGGATTTTCCAGGGATGAAGTGCATGCATTCCATCCTTGGCCCTTTTCTAAGCTCCAGCTGCTCACATCTGGAGCAAAAGAGGGCAGGAGTAATCTCAGCAGATTCTGAGCTGTTACTCCCAGTGACCCCAGAAGAGAGGAGAATGAAAATCAGGTCTCAATTCTGCTATTGAGCCCATCCTGCCCTTTCTCCCTGGGAGGAAGCAAGCCAGGCTCGCACAGCACAAGTGGAGGGAATATTCTGCTGCAGCATTTTGGTGTCATGCGGGGGCCGCAGGCACTCACAAGCAGCTTGAGCAGGGCTGCATGCCAAGGTAAAGCAGCTGGCACTCCAGCTCCAGAGGGAGCAAGGGATTCAAGCAGGAGGGTTGGAATCGTAAAAAGGCCGTTTTTACGGAAGTGATCTTGAATGGATGGGGGGGCGGGGGGCAGTTTCCAGCTCTCAGAGCTCTGGCTCACAGGCTGTGAGCTCCAGGGGTCCCATGATGGTGCTCCTGAAGACATCACAGCTGTCTGCCTGCACCCAGCTCCACAGATTTTTCCACACTGGGCAGCAGACAGCATCAGGAGAGCAGCAGATGTGCTCACAGAGCTGCCCAGCACGGTAGCAAACAGCAGAGCTTTGCAGGGCTCTTACACACAGAATGACGCCCTGCTTATCCCCAAGCACACCAGCAAAACGGGTGGGGAAGCTCCCTTACCTGTATCCTGCCGGAATTGTGTCAAGCTTGGAATGTCGATGACATAGGGAGCCAAGGCGGGATCCGCACGTCCCAAAGGGATGCTGCTGACCAGCCCCGACCCCGAGCGCCGGCCCTTCTGCTGAGAGGCTTGGATAATCTGCTCGATGTAGCTGCAGACATTGCCTCGGTACGGCCTCCACCTGCCAAATTCATCCTGCCATTCCCACACAGCCACTGCCGTGGAGCTGCTGCTGTGCCCCGGGGCAGAACTGGGCAGTCCGGATGGCCCGGCTGAACTGCTTCCCGATCCCTGAGCTGCTGCCATGTTCCTCCCTGAGGTCTGGAAACGCCGCGATTGGAAGTGGCAGCTGCACTGGCCTTACACCATTTTCTCCTGGGGACCTGCAACAAGAAACAGAGCACAGGGAGCTGAGAATGATGTCCTAAATCCCCCCAACCCACACCCATATCACACAAGCCATCTGAGAGGGAAACAAGCTCTGTCTTTCACAGAGGACGTTCACTCTGGATTTAAGAGACTCCAGAGAAGCAGACTGGCCTCAATACCCTGTGGCTGAGGGTGAGTGAGGTACCACCACTCACTCCCTGCCAATGCTGGCAACTTCTCCTGCTAATTGAGAGCAAACACTCTTCACTGAGACTTTGCTTCCTGTGGTTTGTGGCACCAAACACCACCTGAGTCACCACAGATCTGTACCAAACCATCCCTGAGCCACTGCTGATCTGTGTCAGGCAGACCTGTAAGCCTTGGCATGAGTTCAGACAGACATTCACTAGCCAGGAGTGTGCCAAGGCAAGCTGCCATTCTGCCCCTTCCCCATGCTCAGCACTGCTCCTGGCAGCATTACACTGACCACCCCAATGTGAGCTCCCAAATGCTGGCCAAACACTCATTCACAGTAATGACTTAGTTACACAAGTGGCTCCCAAACTCTTCACACTGATCTGAGCTCCAGAGCTACACCATCAGCTCCATTCAGGCTTCTGACCACTTAGTTCTGGCCCAGGATCAGTCTGTGACTCCTTCTGTGCAGCATTATACATGCAAACAAAGCCAGAAGACAATTCTTAATGCACAGTTTGCAAATCACAGTACACATACTTCTTTAGTTGAGTGTAATCCCAGCAGAAAACAGATGGGAAGGAGTACAAGAGAACCAGGAGGAACACAGGGCATAATCAACTGCCTGTGCAGAGGGCAGTGATTTAGTATGTCTTTAAGATCAAAGCACACCTATCTGCAGCTTCTCAGGTTGGAAAACAAGGAACATCTTGAAACAAGGGATAATCTGCATCAGAGACTCAAGCCCTTAAGAGACGATTTAGGGAAGAATTGGAGAAGGGGTAGGAGCCCAAAGACACCAGACAAAGACACAAAGGCCAGTGAATAAATTCCAACAAGAAGAGATCACAACTCTCAGCCCCCAAGGGATGTAAAAAGAGCAGATCCAAAGGCATCACATGATCACCGAGAGACACCAGAGGTCTGATATTTGACATTCTTGTCTGTTGTGTCATTCCAAGAAATCCTGTCCAAACCATCTGGACACACATCTGTCCAAATGCTGGACAACCACTTGGAGATCCCCACGTTGGTGCTCGTGTGTAGGTGGGTTTGGCTGTGAATGAGTGAAACTCATTTTGTTTTAAAATAAATTCGCCTTCTCCCTCCTGAGGTCTCACGTCATTGATTGCTCGCTTAACTCTCAGCAGTCAGCAGGGAGCTGCGAGCTTCCTTCCCATCCAATGGAAAAGTTCAGGTCTCCCAAGAGGCAGAACAGCAGTGGGTGGCTTCCACTGGAGGATGCCATCTGCACAGAGAATGACATTCCTGCCGGATGGGGGAAGATCCCACGCTCCGTGGAGTGTCCCATCCATCATGCCCGTGTGGCTTGATAGCTTAAAAAAGACAGAGAAGGAGAGCGAGCGCAGAACAGACACACCCACACGTCTGCATTTATAAGAGGAAAGCAACGCTTTCCCCAGGAATTCAGTGTAAATTAGTTTATGAGCTGCTCTGAGATTTTTACACAACACCCCCAGCTCAACTGGTCTTGGTGACAAACCGCTCTGGATCGCCAAGATCCTACCCTGGTCTCTGCTACTAATCTTTTCCTTGTAATACATTCTCCCCTAACACACCAAGGACAGTTATTTTACTGCTCAAAACAGCAAATTAAGACTTAAGGTATCAAATACAACACCTGCCTCTGCCAGTTCTTTTTATGGCAAGTTTCACACCAACACTTCTCCACCTCAAGGACCACCAGCATTGTCCGTGCTCGACTCGAAGCCAAAGCCAGGCTGTGGCATTTTCTGTCCCACCCACCTGCACTAGGTGCTCTGAACCCCAAACCAACAGTTTTTCTCCCCCTGAAGTTGTTACCAAATATTCATCTGCAGCCACAAGCAGAGCAGAGGAGAAGAGGGAGGCTGTGAGGAGGGAGTCAGCAATTCTTTTTCCTTCCTTTCTGAAACAGCAGCAGGAAATGCAAACAAGAAGACACCGCAGCACAAAAGCCACCTCCTTCCCGTGCCACCTCACACTTGCTGGGGTATCAGCTGGGTGACAAAAGCCTATCCCTCACCCCGGCGTGGCAGCGATGCTGTGAATCCTGGACCACACGTGAAGGTACCCGGGCTGGCTGCACGTGAGTGTCGCGTGCTCCAACATTCACTTCCCCATCAGAGTGGAAAAATATTTCCTGCGCTGGGACTGCTGCTCCAAAGGAGGAGTGAGGGGTGTATTTCAGCCTCCTTCCAGTTCTTGCTGAACGCTGCTGGAGCCAGCAATTGTTTGCATGGATTGGGAAACGAGGAATGCAGAAGAGCATCAGTAGGCCAGAATTACACAAGTCCTGGAGTTATGGCAAATGACAAAGAAAAAGCCTCAAGTTGCAGTTCCTGACTTCTCTTTGAAAAGTCAGCAGCACACAAATATTAAAAGCTGAGAAATTCAATACTGGAGCTGCTTGTACAGTGTTCAGCGTTACACCACGGCAGAAAGGGTTTGGGGAAGAGTGGGACATAGTTTGGGATGTGTTACACATCCCAGCTCACATCTCTACTCAAATCCCATGGACTTCAACACTTCACCTCAAGCTTTAAAAATACCTTGAAAAGCTGAAATTCACACCAACCCTAAAAGCTCGTATTCACCAAACAGTCGTGGCTCCAGTCAGAAATCCTCTGAGCCACCCTTCCCCCAGTGAAAACAAAACCCTGGCTAATTCAAGGGCAGACTTAAATATTCCAGCCAGAAGCCCTTCACTTTGAAGATATTTGGTAACGTGGGCTCAGAGCTTGAGTTTGGATCTGTTTGGTTGGAACTTTACACCCAGCACAACCTCTGAAACATTTGTCCACATGGCTTTAATTGGGGACTTGGACAGGAAAAGAACTGAGTGCATTTCAGACGTGTTTTCCAACAGTTGCACTCCCTGCTCCTCAAGCTCCAGCAAATGGTGGTGAGAAAGCTTGAAAATGGGAATTAGAACCTTTGAAAGCTGTGTTTAATTCTCTGTTCTACTTCCAGAAAGGAGAATTTTCTTTCACTTTAAATGCAGGATCTTAAAATTCATGGGTCTGAGATGATTTCTAAAAATGCCAACTCCTTCTTTAAGTTTCTGAACTTGAATTGCCAGCGCTGATAAAAGTTTTCATGAAATGCGAGCTTGCACCTGGAAAAGATAAAGAGCCTTGGGAGCTCTTGAGCTGGGCTGAATTAAAAATAAAAATCACCAGATTGGTAAAATAGAGACTTTTCAGCAGGTTGTTCAGAAAAGAGAGTGCCCAGGAGGGATTTGTTAAGCATCACTACACCACTTTGAGAGACAGGACTGGGAGGGCAACAAAGATCCCATGGGAAGAGATTACACAGGGATTAGGGGAGCACATAAAGCACAGGGAGGCCACAGGGCTGCCGTAAGACATGACCCTATGCAGGGGGCACGACTGGAGCAGCACTGCCGGTGCCCTGTGCTCCCCGCCCCGACCCCAAACCACCCAGCCAGGGCCCCCACAGCTCCCCGCACCAGCTGAGCTGCACTTCTGGGCACAGCAGAACCTGATGCAACAGGGTCGGAAGCTCTTGCCAGGTAACTCATACCTGAACACACCTTTCCTTACACCAGCACCCAGCACCGATTAGCAGCAACCAAAGAGAAAGAACAGAGCCCGGCAGTAGAGAGGGGGGTTAGGGTAATAACTCCAAGCACGCAGATCCATCCCAGTCCTGCCCTCTCCCAGCCTCTGCTGATCCTCACGGCACAAGGTGGCTGGGTTGACAGCCAAAACAACAGAAGAAATAAAGCCGGCTGCTCCAAAACTGGACTGCTTCCATTCAAAACAAGCTTTAAGCGAGTTCCCCTCGGAGGGGGAAAAAGAGACCGCAACTGAGGCGGAACAAAGCTTTTCCCTGTCAGTTAAGCCGAGGGCTGGTTTCGGGCACGGGTGAATAGGAAAGCTGAGGCAGCGAGGAGAGGGCAGGTACACCCAGACACAGGACTCCACCTGGGCACGGGATCACACCACACCTTGTGTCCAACCAGACCATTCCTAGGTCCTTCCGGGCACCGAGGCGGGTTATTTATTTGTGGGGAGACCACTGATGTGTGAGGGGCGAACCTGGCACGATCTGGAGGGCCCCTCCAGCTCCCCAACGGCTTCGGCTCGCGGCAGGAGCTCCTGGAGCTCCGGAACGGCCAAGCCGGGTCCCGCCTCGGGGAGCCGGTGGCTCGGGGCCGGCCCGGCGCAGGGAGCTCCCCCCGGCCCTGGGCAGCACCCGCCACCCACCGCAGCCGCCTGCTGGCTCCGACCGGCCCCCCCCGGTACCACGGACACCCCCGGGCTCCACGGGTGCCGGGGGGTGTCCGAGCGGCACCGACCGCCCCGAGAGCTGCGCAGGAGCCAGGGCCTGGTGCGAGGGGAACGGCGCCCGTGCCCCCGGGACGCCAGGCAGGCCGAGCCCGAAGCGGCCGCAACGGCGCGGGCGGTCCCTCACGAACGGCCCGGGCTGCGCGGCACAGGGAACGGGGTGCCGGGGGTGCCCGCCCCGCGAAGAGAAGCGAAGAGAAAGCGAAGAGAAGCGAAGCGAAGAGAAGCGAAGAGAAGCGAAGCCCAGCCCAGCCCAGCCGCCCCCCGTCCCGGCGCCGCTGTCCCCCCGTCCCGTCACCCCTCACCCGGCCCGTTCCCCTCACCCCGAGCAGGGCCCGGCGCCGCCGCTCCCGGCCCGCGGTCACGGAACCTCCGCGCATGCGCACGCGGCGCCTTGGGGGGGGTGGGGGGGGCGCGAGGTGAGGGGGCGGGGACAGGGGCGGGGCCAAAGAGGAGGGAGGGACGTGATTGGTGGAGGCGTGAGGGAGAGTAACGGTGAGTGTGAGGCGGGGCGGGCCGGGTGTGATAATGAGTGTGATAATGATAATGAGTGTGATAATGAGCGTGTGATAGTGATAATGAGCGTGTGATAGTGTGTATGTGAGACAGTGTGCGGGTCCAAGTGTGATAATGAGTGTGTGATTGTGATAGTGTGTGATAGTGAGTGTGATAGTGTGAGTGTGATTGTGTGAGAGTGTCTGTGTGATAATGAGTGTGATGGTGAATGATAGTGTAATAGTGTGATAGTGATATAAGTGTGTGTGCGATAGTGATGGTGTGATACTGTGTGAAAGTGTGAGGGAGAATGTGTGTGATAGTGTGTGACAGTGTATGATAGTGTGAGTGTCATAGTGTGCATGTGAGTGTGATAGTGTGTGAGTGTATGATAACGACTGTGTGACAGTGTATGTGTGATAGCATCTGTGATAGTGTGACAGTGTGTGTTGGTGAGTGTGAACAGATGTGGAAAAGTGTGATTGTGTGAATGATGGTGACAGGGATAGTGTGAGAGAGAGAGCTGATGGTATGTGCGAGTGTGTGGGACAGTGGGGGTGTGAGTGTGACAGTGTGTGATGCTGTGTGTGAGTGTGTGTGACAGTGTGCATGAGTGTGTTACCGTCCATGGGAGTGTGTTACCGTCCATGGGAGTGTGATACCGTCCGTGGGAGTGTGATATTGTCCATGGGAGTGTGATATTGTCCGTGGGAGTGTGTTACCATCCGTGGGAGTGTGATATTGTCCGTGGGAGTGTGATACCGTCCGTGGGAGTGTGATATTGTCCATGGGAGTGTGTTACCGTCCGTGGGAGTGTGTTACCGTCCGTGGGAGTGTGATACCGTCCGTGGGAGTGTGTTACCGTCCATGGGAGTGTGTTACCATCCATGGGAGTGTGTTACCGTCCATGGGAGTGTGATATTGTCCATGGGAGTGTGTTACCGTCCGTGGGAGTGTGAGTGTTCATCAGTCCTTATCAAATTACTTTAAACCTCCCTGGACTTTACACCCCGAAGCACTGATTCACCTGTGCCATCATACACCTGCCACAAAAGGCTTATAAAATAAAGAACATTATGTTTGGACTCAGTAGCTACGGCAAAAAATACCACACAGAACCACTTTATGCTGTGTGGGTGTGAGACCCTTCTTCCAGGGTTAAACATGTGGGACTCATCTTTACAGGGCTGGAATAAGGTTGGTTTTCATCCCAAAATGTACAATGCCAAGCACATAATGACAGCTCCAGTGAAAACCCTCTGGAGCTGCATCCCCCCTACAGCTCAGCCTCGTATGCAAATGCCCATGGATTTCTCTGCTCCAAGATGGATGAGACTGTCACATGCTTGAGCTCAAAATACTCACAAAGTACTAATAATTGCCAGAAGTGATTGATAGCCTGTTTGTAATGTGTCTGCTTAAGCAATAAGTTTCACATTTACAACTCAGGTGCTTGGGATTCCTGTCTCCTGCGGCTGTAATTAGAAACTGGAGAGCGAAGCAAAGGGTTTTTTTTTTCCTGAAAAATAGATAGGAATGCTTCATAAAGCCATGCTGGGAGCAGACTATGTGATCCATGTGACTGCATGGATGGACAGTTACTAAATATCCTGTGATCCTGAATGGGAAAAGGTTTCGTGGAGAACTGAGGATGGTGAAGAAGGGTTTCTGTAGAGACTTGTAGATCTTCATGGCATGGATGCTCCCAGTAAGGAGTCCTGGCTGGTGAGAGAGGCTGGGCGAGGGCTCAGGGTGATGCTCCAGGGCTGAAGGGTGCTACAGATAAGGGCTGCAGGGTGGGGAGAGCAGAGGTGAATTGGGTGCAGCTCCTGGGTGGAGGGAAGGGCTGTACAGTGGAGATAAACCAGTCAGGTGGTGGCTGAGCTGTGGGAAGAGTCTTAAATTGCATTGGATTTATTTAATTTTTTATTTTTGAGCAAGGATTCATGATCTGATCTTGCATCAGGGCCCCTGGAAGGTTTTGCCAGGCACAGTAAGGGGCTGAGGTACCTCATCTCAGCAGTGCAAGTGCATGGCTAGTCCTCAGTCTCCCTTTTCTCACAGCTCTCCATCCCTTGTCCTGTATCCCACAGTGCTCCAACAACTTGAAAGGGGTTAACAGAGCCATGGGCAACATGAATCCAAGGTCTGGTGACCAGCTGAGCCTGTCAGACCCCACTGCACAAATTCTTCCAACTGCTCTGCGTGAGGGTGGCTGTAAAGATCCTCGATGATCCTTGAGTCTAAAAGGTGAACTTCAATGTCTTGCTGTCCCTAAGGACCCTGTTTTCACAGGGATGCAGACCTCACAGTCCTCTCTGCCTGCAAAAAATATTTTATATTTTACATGATTTTTACCTTAATGATCCACAGATTTTAACATAGTTCCTTATGCTTTCTTTTTTTTTTTTTTTTTTTCAGCTGGATCTCTTTTTTCCCATGCTGTTCTTTCCCACACCCTTCTCTACATGCTCCACAAATCAGTATGCAAAGCACTGAGTCCTCCAGCATGGCATCACCTCCTGTCTGATCCATCCACACACTGGGGTAACCAGCCAAATATTTGCCTTCCCCCGGTTCCTTTTCTTGCAGTGGTGCTGGAAGGCTGTTGAATTAATTTCTCCATGGCTGCTCCCTCTCACACGGTTTTGGCTCGAGGTCCTACACTAATGTCTACAAAACCTGATGCTTGAGGCTCTGTTGAATTGCCAGGCTCAGCCTGGTGCTCCAGGGAATAGCCTGGCCACTTAGGAAACTGCCTGTCCAAGCTCTGCTGGGATCGCTGCAGCACTTTGAATTCACAGCCCACTCAATTTCAGATTAATTTCCCTGAGCAGACAAACCCAAAGTGACAGGAATTAGGAAGAAATTTCTCTGCAGGCAAAGGATAATAGGTGAAATTTCGTTTCATTTTCCTCTGCAGCAGCTGCTGCTGGTTCCTACCAGGGACCGGTTAGACAAAGCAGGGATGGATCTGGTGTGGGCATCCTGCTCCTGCTGGGTGACCTTGCTCTCCAGCCTCTGGGATTTACCTGGTGAGAGGGACATGTTCCTCATCCCTGCTGGTAGTGGGAGATGCCCCATGAGCTCAGCTAAGCTCTCTGTGTCCCACTGCCTGCCTTCTCCAGGGAAATCAGGGAATCATGGACAGTTTATGTTGGAAGGGACCAGCTCAGGTTCCAATCCCCTGCTATGGGCAGGGACACCTTCCACCATCCCAGGTTGCTCCAACCCCCACCCAACCTGACCTTGAACACTTCCAGCATCCACAGCTTCTCTGGGCAACCTGTGCCAGATCCTCACCACACTCATCATAAAACATTCTTTCCTTACGTCAATCCTAAATTTGCCATTCTCACTTTAAACCCCTGCCCCTTCTCCTGTCATGCACACCCTGATCAAAAGGCTCTCTCAATCCCTGCCTTTCCTAAATCCAACCAGGAAACTCTGGAGCCGAGTCCTCTGGGTTGTGTGCCTATCTCGCCTTCTCTGGCCACCCTCACCTCGCCATTAGTGGTAATTATGGGCAGAACTCATCCCGCTCTGCCTTCTGCCTGCTTTTCCCACCGCTCCGGCAGTTCTCTGGGGGATCGCAGTGGGGCTTTCCTCTCTCTTCCCGAATCCAAGCCTCTCCCCGCTGTCGCAAGCCCTTCTCCCTGCAGCTGCGTGCCACCTAGTGCACACTCGGCCGCCCGGCAGCCGACAAGGCAGGAGATCCATCCCTGCGGAGCTTTCCTGGAGCTAAATGAGCCTTTAAAGGTGCCTTCCAACCCAAGCTGTTCCATGCAGCGTCAGGCTTGGGCACGGCATCTCCATCCCACGCAGGCTCCTGCACTGGCAGGCAGCGATGTCCACCCCACCTGTCTTGTCAGCCTGGCTGTCCCCACACGGGTCATCACTTCCCAATCACCCACTTTGGCACGGTTTGGACTGTCTGGAGTGAGTTTAAAAGCACTGAGGCTGCCGCAGTCCCATCTCACAGCAGCGATGCTGCAGCAGCAGTGGGATGCATGAACTCCTCAGGGCTGGCCGAGAAGCCAGCAAGTGCTGGTCCCAATGGACAAGTCATGAAAATAAATATACCTATATAAATACATGCATATATATAACAAATATATGGCTGCTGTCCCATAGGATCCTGCTTCCGAGTGAGATTTCACCCCACAGAGGTAATGGCAGGCAGAAAAGGGAGTTACAGACATGCCCTAAAGCTCATGGTCCACAGAGAGTGCCTTTGGTGACTGAGGGCACCCAGCTCCCAGTTTCCCATCCCCTCTTCCCTGCTGCGATCCGTTCCTGCTCCTCCCCAGCCCTGGATGCCGGCCGGAGCCCACAGCATGGGTCTGCTGCCCTCCGGAGAGCCTCCTGTCAGCACCGCGTCCTTGGGCTGCTCTTTCCCCTCTGGCTGAGGTGGTTTCTGCAGCACGTCAGGCAGGAAGCAGATTAGGGAGGAACAAAGGTGATTTTGTCTGGGGCGGGGATGGGTACCTCTCCCCGAGCTCCAGCTTGCTGCAGCCCAGGGCAATGCTGAGCCTCCCTGGGGGCTTCCACTGCCCTTTCCTCAGCCCTGCCCTTCCTTCAGTACTTATAAACTGCCAGAAAACACCTTAAAATTAGCCTGTGGTTCCCAAATAGCACAGGAGTGTGCTGGGAGCACAGCTGCAGCTGCACTGAGGCGGGCCTTGATGTCAGGACAGGGAACCAAAATGGATTTACATCTTTCCCTTCTTTTAAGGCTGCTGGACACAGGCTGGTTTGGGGTTGGGAGCTCCCAGGCCCCTACATTGAAGGATCCCATCCACTGCCCATGCCCTGAAGCAGGAGGAGGAGCAGAGGAAAGAGGGGAGGCTCCATCCTACTGTAGATGCAGCATTTTTCATGCTGGTGCTCCCCAGAGTGAAATCAGCAGCAGGAACCCCCTAAATACCCAGTGATTTAGCTCAGCAATCAGCAGGGGAATCCTGTCATTCGTTATAAGCTGGTTAATGGCTCAAAACAGCAACTGGTGTTCTCAACCCTGTCTTTCCCTCCTGGCAGCAAGAAGATGCCTTTTGTTTCAGCTTATGGCTTTTTCCTATGGCACCAGGCTCTTCTTTACATCCCCAGTGCATTTCCTGGCCATGGTATAGCCTGGACAAATGAGTTTATGTCTCCTCTCTGTATTTCCCCAGCTAATCGAAAAGGGAAATCGGTTTGGATTTTTGGTTTTGGTTTGGGTTGTTGGTTTTTTTTTTCTGGAGGCCTTGCATTTTCTGCAGTTTTGTGAGCCACTTGTTTTCCCCAGTTTCCACCCATGGCAGAACTGCTGCCAGAAAAGAGATCTGCTGGAGATGCCACCCACTCCCATAGGAAGCTGTGGCAGATGCTGCTGGTGGCACGTGGCAGCTGCTGAGTGGATGCGAGGATGGCCCTGACCCCTCCAGAAGGTTCTCTCCCATGGGCATCTCTGATATCCCTGAGTATCCCAGAGTGTCCCTGCCTGAGTAGGCAGCAGGACCATCAGGAAGCACAAAAAGAGCTTCTTTTTCCACAAGAGACCAGCTTTGCTGTCCTGTGGAATTTTATAATTAGCCTTTCTTACGTTGTGGCTGCTCCTTGAATAAGGCTGGCTGTGTTTTCTTTTCCTCAGAGCAGTGTAATCCCCCAGCCTGATACTGCCAAGCCACTCAAAGCACATGCAGGAACGATGTAGACATGGAAAAGGGCTGAGATGATTCCCCAATGCCCAGAGAAATCCTGGATGGGGTGGAGAGCATCTTATCCCTGCATGTCCACATTGTGCTCCTGGTCTGCAAATACTGGGTGTGGGTGTGGATTCATGCTGGAGCTGATGATTCCCAGTCCACGGGCCCTGGCTGACAGCCAGGACAGTGGGGAGTTTGTCAAAGTTTAGGTAAAACAGACTTAAAAGGCACCTTTGAAACTTGCACTCATGATCTGGTTAATTAGAACTTTGCTGCTGCTGGGGAATAAAAGTGCCTAATTGCTAATTACTAAATCCCTGCACTAAAGGAACAGCAGAAGCAGTTGGCGACAGTCATAGCCAGAGCTGGCTTTCTGCAGAGTTAAAATATGAAACCCAGCCTTTTTAGGGCATTGAGAGGTCTGGGCTTTGCATGGGAGCAAGTGAAAAATCCAGCAGCAAGAACCACAAGGCAAATTCTGCCTCCTGTGAGAATGAGGCCGGGAATCATGTGGCTCATAAAATTAACTTGTTCAAAGCCAAAAGCACACCAGACTCTTAAAATTGCTGGAGAACTTAAGAATTCATAAGACTGGGAAACCCAGTGTGTTTGGAGGTTCCTTTTCCGTGATCTTCAAGGCTGCTGAGACCCACATTATCTGGCTTTTACTTGCAATGATGGCTAAAATGGTTAAAAAGCTGTAATGGTTAAAAATTATTAAATATACACAACTCTTTTTAAAATAAAGAGATGTTCTGGTCAGGAGCAAAAGGAGACAAGTTGAATGTGTAGAGCAGGAGGTGGTGGAGGTGGATGGGGAAGGTTTCCAGCCACAGGACATCCCACACCACGGGCTGGTGAGGGATGGGTCAGGTCTCTCTAATATCCTCAGCAGAGATGCCTTGGATGGTCAGACAGGGAAAATCCCGAAAAAAGGGGCCTCTAAAGGTAATTTCTTGCCTAGGAACAGGCAGGGAAGACCCTGGTTTGCCCCAGGAACAGGTCTCCAAGTTTCCCAGGCAGGGAAGGAGGTTAGAACCATCCCCTCCTGCTGCATCCCAGTGCTGGCTCAGACACCGACAGAAGGATTTCCAGCCAGATGGTTATTGCTGACTTCCTCTCCAGGTGGGCACTCAGACAGTCGAGGAGGGAGGTGGGAAGCAGCTGAAAAGCCCAAATCCTCTGAAAAAGCTTCTTCCTTCCCCTTGAGGCGTAACCCAGGCTCTGCCAGCACCCAATTTAAGGATGTGTCCTTGCCTGCCTCCCTGAAACCCGAGCCATTCCCTCCCCGCCATGTCTCCTTAGCAGTCTTCCCTCTCTTCTCCTCTTTCTGCTTCTTATTCCTCTTCTTCTTCCCCCTTCTCCTGCTCCCTCTCTTTCTTCTTGGCTTTGGGAATGATCTGTCCCAGGATGGGTTGCAGGGCTGCCATCCTGCTGTAACCCAGCAGCAGCAGCCCCAAAAGTGCGAAGAGATGACAGGCTGGAGCTGTTCCGTTGATGGATGAGATCCATTTTCTTCTCTATCTTTTTTTTTTTTTAATTTACTAAGCAAGATCTCACCTAAAGAAAAAAATCCTGCCTTATCCCTATCACATCTTATCGGAAATATTAATTTCAAATGTTATTTTAAAATTTTTTATAACTAACTAGCCAGCTTCTTCCTGTATTTCAAAAGAGGACAGGTATTCCTGGGATTCGATACACCCCTCTTTATACTGGAGAGGAAATACCAAACAGGTATGTGGATTTATGATGCTTTTTTTTTAGGTCAGGGTTGTAATTATAAATAATGATCTGGTGGGGTGGTGGCAGCTGAAAAACTGTGATTTCTCCTGAAGTTGTTTGAATAGTTAAAAAGTGGAAGAAGTGATAAATAGAGCACGGGGGTTCACTCCAGCTCTGGCCAAGGGGTAGAAAGGGGACCAAAAGGGATGAAAGGACCTGTGGGGTCCTGTGTCCAGGTGAGAGGAGAGAGTCTTCACCGAGGGCAAAGAGCTGGCTGGGCACGGTGTGTCTACTGTGGTGTGTTATTTGGGGTGAAAGCAGGGACTTTCTGTGCCCCATGTTACAGCCCTGGTCCTCCCCTGTGAGTTTTGTACGTCCCTGGTGGTCAGTGGTTGCGTAGGATGGGGATGATGGAGGATTTGCTGCTCCTTCCATCGGGGTCATGGTGGGGGGTGGCTTCACAGGACACCTGACAGCTTGAAAACCTTGGTGTGAAGGGACTTCCATAAACCCACGTCCAGCAACCCTTTAAATCACAGAATCATCACAGAATCATAGAATGGTTTGGGTTGGAAAGGGACCTTAAAGCTCATCCCATTCCACCCCCTGCCACGGGCAGGACTCCTTCCACTAGCCCAGGTTGTTCCAAGCCCTGTCTAACCTGCCCTTGGACACTTCCAGGGATGGGGCAGCCACAGCTTCTCTGGGCAATGTTAAAAGGGATGCTCTGCTTTGCTACAGTGCCACGATGATTAACTATGGCTTAAAAGCTGTTTTTAATCTGTGGGCATTCTGAAAGAACCCCAACACTGCTGCGTTTAAGGAAGTAGGTTCACTTTGCAGCTGAACCCTGAGCGTTGGGGTGAGGATTGAGAAGCAGATGGAAAAGCACAGACGGAGAAGGAAAGTTGGGTTTTCCCTCTTTGGGGTCGGCCATGGCACAGCACCGCAGTGGTTAATGCCCGCTGCCACCCTGCCAGGGAGCAGGAACGCGCTGGCTCCGGTACAAAAGTGGCCGGCGATGACAACGTCCCTGCGAGCAGGACGCGATGCCGGGGTTTGGCCGGGGCAGGGCGGCGGAGGGGCCATCTGTCAGCCCTGCCCCGCTGGAGAGAGGGCAGGGCCCGTGGGACAAAAGGCGACATTATTCGGTGCTTCAGGAGGGATGAATGGAGTATTGAAAGCCACCACCTCAGCGAGTAGATTGGTTTTCAGCCCCCATCACTGAGCTGTCTGTCTGCTGGTGAGTCTCCTCCAGAGGCTTGGTCAGCACGAACTGAGCAGAGAGATCAAGGAGATGGAACGGGGCTGTGTCCCATCCATGCGGGCTCCTTCCTGCAGCTCCATCACCTCCTGCTGGTGCAAGACCCTTTGGTCCACCATCATCTCTCCCTAGTGCAGGCAACGAAGTCAAAGGCTTGGTCTGGAGGCTCTGGAGCCCACCCAGCCCATGGTCTGGAGGGACCTTGGCTGGGTGGACACCAGCACATGGCCCCACCTGGGAGCTCTTCTCGTCCAATGCCCTCCACATGGGAAAACCAGGAGCAGCAAAAGGCTGGATGAGGGGTTCCTATGGGATGGAGGGTTTAGTCACTGATACTGTGGATTTCAAAGACCTTTCCCAAGTTTCTAACCACCAGCAGATGCCTGAAGCGGCAGCAGTCGGTGTGCATCCCTTCAGGAGATGGTGTGCCCCGTGTGGGCTGGAGAGACTAATTTTAGGGCTCCGCTTAGCTGAGCCTGACAGCCCGGCTTTGGAGCCGGCGTGCGGGAGCATCCTCACGATGGCACTGCTCCCCCAGCGCACGCTGCCGTCAGACCGGCTGCTGGGACCGCCGGGATGCCGGTCTGGGCTCCCAGAGGCGTCCCGGCCAGCAGGACCAGCACCCATCCCCTCCCAAACAGCCTGCGAGTGAGACAGAGATGGAAATCCACCGCTTTGCAGTGAGTGGTAAATGAGGGGGAAATGGAATCTTAAGATATTTAATCTCTTCCTCGTTTTCTGCTGACCATTTCCCTATTGCTGAGTTTTATCTCACAGGTGGGATTACGGCCCTTCAGCTTCATCTTGCCACTCAAATAAATATCTCTTGTTTTCAATAAACCCAGCTGGAATTCCTTTTCACGTGTCTCCTGGTCACTGCTCCTGGAAATACTGAGGAGGGACACGTTCACAGGTCCTGCACGGCCCTTGGTGATCACAGGCTGTCCTGGCCGCCACACTAACACTGCTGTCTGCATGTTTCAGGGAATTCTCCTCTGGAAATTCGCCTGCAGGAGGACTGAGAAGCAGCAATGACAGTCGGTCCCTGTCCAGACACCCGGCACGAGGAGCCGGACATCGAGGTGCTGTCTCTCTCCTTGATGCCAGCCACGCTCCTCGTCCTCCTCCTCCTCTTCAGCCCCACCGGTGAGCTCCTGCCTGGGGCAGCGGGAGGGGTTTTAGGCACCCGTGATCCCTCTCCAGCTCAGATTTGTAGGTAGATTTTCTCCAGGAGCAGGATTATTGTGGTGTCCCCTACGGGGATGAGGGAGCAAATTCAGCTCTTATCTCTCACCGTGACCTGGGTGTGATGGCGAGCCCAGCACTCAGGACAGGCAGGGGAATGGGGCAGGCAGCTGCCAGCACTGGGGACAGAGCAGTTTTGGGCTCCGGAGCGGGCAGCACCCATGGGAAGATGCTGATGGCCAAGGGATGCTCCTGGGCTTACTCCCAGGACCTGTGAGACCAGTCCTGCCCAAGGAAACAGGTGGAATGAACACCCATCCCCTGAGGACAACGGCCCCTTCTCACTCCTGGCAGGCACTGTCCAGCCAAGCTGGGAATCGACCTGGGAAAAGCCATTCCCGCTCTGGAAGGCGGGTCCGCACCAGCGCTGTGGCAGCGTGGTTATCCCTGTGTGACTCTGTCCACGGAATTACAGCCAGGCGGCGGGGAACACATTCCTGCCTCAACAAACCGGCGCCAAGGCACAGCCAGCCAGAAAACTGGGAATTCAGGTGTAGTCAGACATCCTAACTGAGTTAAATCGGGTTTTACCTTCCCACCCCCTCAGCTGGTGCTCCCCTTCTCCCTCGAGGTGCTGCGGCAGCATCTGTGCCCACACTCGGGTGTGGGGACCCTGAGGGGACCCCGGTGGCTCTGTCGCTGTCCCCTGCATCTCCTGGCTCTCCTGGCTCTCTTCATTAATGGGCACAGATTAATCGCTAACGAAGGGCGATTTGTCCTCCCTTTCGGTGGTTTTGTTTAGCAGCGGTGTTTACTCGAGCAGTTTCCCCTTTTTCTTTCGGCTTTGTGAAGCTGGATCAGAGGAACATGGAGGGCTCTATTTCTTCTCAAAAAAGACAGTTTTCCCCTCGCTCCTCATTATTGTAGACACACCAGGCATATTTTTTTCAGATCTCTCCTGACTTTGCTGGAGGATACTCTTAAATGAATATTTCAGAGCTTTGATTTTGACTCAAAGGGAGATGAATATTTATCAATGTCCTTTTATCCACTGCTTTTTCGGCACTAGTGTGGACTAGGTGTTAAAAATCAATACCAACCAGGATCAAACACTCTTCCTAGAAACCCTCACACCTCCACATTTTTGGTGCAGAGGTGAGCTGAATTACCTCTCTCCTGTTATCCAACCCACGGGGCTGCTGTATCCTTCCCTGTCCTCTCCTGCAGAGCCTCTCTGCTCCCGTGGTCTCACCTGTTTAATCCCCAGGTCCTGCTGGAATCACAGCATCCCTTTCCATGCCTGGTCCAGCTGCATAGGGCAGGAGCACCCGACCACGCTGGAGCTCCCCGAATGCTGCACTTCATCCCAGCATCCCTGCTAAGTCATGGATACAGCCAGACAGTTGCCTTATTCTCCTTTCTCTTGGGGCTTCTAGGTCTTTCTTTGACAGCCCTGATTTCTGGCTGACTTAATGGTCTCCCAGGCAACATCCTAGCAAGGAAAAGGGAGGTGGGTTCATCTGCTCCCCTGTCCCCCCAGGCTCACGCTGCTTCTCACGGCGGTGACATCCGCCTCCGGAGCGGCTGGGATTGACCTTCCCGTCACTGCTCGTAGGCTGAGCGTGAAGCAGGACAGGGCTGGTCCAAAGCAGTGGGAGGACAAGAGGCCACAGAGGCACCACGGGTGTGGATCAGCCCTTGGGTGCTGTAATTAGCATGGAGGCATCACAGAATCACAGAATGGTTTGGGTTGGAAGGGACCTTAAGGCTTGTATCGTTCCAAACCCCCTGCCATGGGCAGGGACATCTTCCACTAGGTTTGGAAGGATTTTGGAAGGTGTCACCTATGGGAAAGGGTTGTGCAGGGAGAGCCTCAAGCCCAGGACACCTCTGGATGCTCAAGATCTGTGCTGGGCTCCAGCATCGGCCAAGACTTTGTGAACTGAGAGGTACAAAAGGTCCAGCCACCCATCCCCATCCACTGTCCCCCAGGGCGTCATTATCGTGTTCCTGTGACCTCCTGGACCAGCTGGAGCCCTCAGTGACCCATGGTGGCACCTTCCAGGGGGGACCCCACATCACTCAGAACTGGGGCTGAGAGGGATTTTGTGGCTAAATAATGCCCAGACTGTGGGAGGGGGGTCCAGAGATGAGGACACATCCTGCATCCTTCAAGTGTTCACCTCCCTCTGGATGATGTTTGTTCACCCCCTAAGGTGGCTGCACCCCTTCAGTGGGTGTGTTGGTACTTGCATGTCATTATGGAGCTTCCAAAAAGCGGATTTTGTTGGGGAAAATAAAGAAATAATAGATGAAAATGCACTTAGGGTACAGCATCTTCCATCAGGACATCTCCAGTGGGTTTCTCAAGCTAGGCAGGATTGATTTTCCTTGTTCCCATCTCACCACACAAGTTTTCCATGGGGGTGGTGGAGCAGGAGAATGCAGGAGCTGCCCAGGGCTCACAGCAAGGCAGCAATGGAACCAAGGATGGACACAAAAGTCCTCAAGACCTGGCCCAAGACAGGACCCACCTGGGGTGGCTTCTGCTGCCACTGGGCTCATCAGGGTCACACATGTGTCACCCTGTGCTTCAAGCACCACCAGAGTCACAGTCACTCATATGCTGCCTCAGTTTCCCCACCTGTGAAGTAGATTAAGTGATGCCCTGGGGAAGGGTGATCATTTTTTCCCCTAAAAACGCCAGGACTTTGAAGGAAAGGGGAGGGTCCAAGGGCTGCTGAGTCCTGCCAGTCCCCACCACACCCATCCCATCCTTGCTGCCATCACTCTCCGAGTTTCATCTCCTCCTCTCTGGGGAGACCTGATCCCTTCTCTTCTCCCTTGCAGGCACCACCTCTGAGCCCGAGCTGTTGCCATTCCCAGGTGAGATTCTTCTCCTAAAACCACTTTCCTCCAGGAAGTTTTGTAGTTGAAAAATGCATTTTTAGGTAAAAGAAGGGATTTGGGGAATTTAAAGAAGGAAAGATACTGGTTTGGAACAAAAAGCAGCAAGAAGAAGCTAAACTTCTTTTACAGAAAGGAAATAAAGATCCTTTATTATCCCTGTTCCACTAATTATCCTGAGAGGAGTATTTTGCCACCTCCTGCTGAATCCCTGTCCCTGTGCCATGCATCACGTGCAAGTCAATAATTCCCTTGATGTGGTGGACCCCGGGCACTTCCACGCCTGCTCCCCGTTGCCAGCAGCTTGAGAGATCATCTCCATCCCACCAGCTCCCACGTGGGACCAGCTCTGGATGCATTTGCTGAGGCTAATAAGAATTTGCTAATTGCATCTTGTCGCTTGTCACCTATTGTATGTCAACATGTGGTGCCACATGTCTGCCTTTCCCTTCTCCCACCGGGTTTTTGCCCATCAGCAGGCAAGATGATGGGAGCACCACAGAGCCACAGAATGGTTTAGGTTGGAAGGGAACACCTTCCACCAGACCAGGCTGCCCAAAGCCCCGTCCAGCCTGACCTTGGTGATGGTGCATTCCCAGACAGAGATGTGCTGTGTCTCCACATTCACTGCTTCCAGCAGATGAAGGGGAGCCCGTGTCCCACCAGCAGGTGGGCAGCACCAAGCCAACAACTGTCTTGTGCTACAGAGAAGGGGCAGGATTTTATTTAAGGAGCAGGAATTTGATGTAGATTTGCTCCCCGTGGCCCACTGCCTGCTGAGGGACCTCTCTGTTCCCATCCTCCCAGAGATCCGTCTCGCCAACGGGCCCAGCCGGTGCCAGGGGCGAGTGGAGATCCTCTACAACGGCTCCTGGGGGACGGTCTGCGACGATGACTGGGACATTGTGGATGCCAACGTGGTGTGTCGCCAGCTGGGCTGTGGCCATGCCATCACCCTCCCAGCTGCCATGACCTTCGGCCAGGGGAGTGGGCCCATCTTCCTGGACAACGTGGACTGCAAGGGCTGGGAGGCAGCCCTAAGCGAGTGCTGGAGCCATGGCTGGGGCATCCACAACTGCTACCACTATGAGGATGTGGCTGTTGTTTGCAATGGTAACGAGGTTGGGTTCTTTGGGGGCAAGGAGAGCAGGGGGTTCCTGTGGAGTGCAAGAGTTTTATCACAGTGGAGTTTTATCCTGTGGAGCCCAAGAGTTTTATCACAGAGCCAGTTCCTCTGACCCGGGTCAGCCAAACATCCCCTGCATCCTCCTTTTGCCCTTCTCCTCAATCCAGGTCACCTCCCAGCTCCACAGGCTGGTGCTCCGTAATGTGACTGGCCTGTTTTGTGTTCCTTGTCACTCCAGCTCAGGGACTTTGCGCCCTCTCCAGCACAATCCCTGAGGAAAGAGCACATGCCCACCCACACTCCTGCCTCTGAGTCAGTTACTGCCCAACTGCTCTTTCCCCTTTTGACTTGTGTTTCTTTACATTGCTGAGCTTTTCAGTAGGAGATGTTCCTAAAGGTGAGAAAAGCAGTGGAAAGTGTTTGAACTTGGCAAGTGAAAGTGGAACGGCTCTGTGACGGCCTTTATGTACCCCACACACGTTCCTCCCTCGCTGTGCAAGGTTTGCTCATCAGCCAGGCATCAGCGAGCTGCGAAAGGGAGACTGTGCAGACCTGGAGAAGCTGCTCAGTGAATCCCCACGTCCTGCAGAAGCAGGGCGTGGAAAAGGAGGGATGGAAAGGCAGGGATGGTGGGTTGGCTGGTAGGTTGTACCAACAGCGACCAGAGAACAGAGGTTGTGGATTGGGCAGGAAACTGAGTCATGCCATTGTTGGAGAGGAGAGGTGGAAGGAGTGAAAAAGGAGGTGGGGAGTTGGGTCTGAGGGAAGAAGAGAGGCTGGAGGCGTTGGCAAAGAGCTCTGGGCAGGGAGGTGCAGCTTCAAACCCCTCTATTTCCCAGCTGGGGCTGTTTTGGTGCAGACCCTCCTGGAGCAGTGGGGTGGGGAGGGATCCCTCTGGCTTCGGGGTGGAGCAGCAGCAGGTGCCACCTCTCTGCTTCCCTTTGCAGAGTTCTCGCCCACTCAAGTCAGCGAAGGACCGACCACCAGGACCCTCATGGCCTCGGTACAGGATGGGGAAAGTAAGCTGCTCAGCTGTCATTGCACCTGAAGACAGTGTCCCCTACTGTCACCAGCTGCCCCTCTTGAAGCCTCCCAACCCTCCAGCCCTGAGGTGCAGACCCCCAGACCCCATCACTGTGCTGGCCATGGCTACACCCTATCCCAGAGGTTCCCAAGGCTCCCAAGCCCCATTGCTTTAAAGCATCGCCCCTTCCCTGCTTTTTCTCACTCATTTTCTTTGCCACCACGGGCACGGCAGGGTCTGGGCACGGTGGCATCGCTGTGCCACGTGCAGGGACACCACATCCTTCTCACCTCATGCTGCCACCCTCCAGGTGACGGCAGCATCCGCCTGGTGAGCGGCCCCGACACCTGCCAGGGCCGGGTGGAGATCTTCTACCGCGGGAACTGGGGCACCGTCTGCGACGACGACTGGGGCCTGAGCGATGCCAGCGTGGTCTGCAAGCAGCTGGGCTGTGGGCAAGCCCTGGATTACAAGAGCAATGCTTATTTTGGCTATGGAACTGGACGTATCCTCCTGGACAACGTCAACTGCGATGGCAGCGAGCCCTTCTTGTCCGCCTGCTACAGCCTGGGCTGGGGCATCCACAACTGCGGCCACCACGAGGATGCTGGGGTCATCTGCACAGGTACTGGGCTGGGCATCACCCTCGGGGTGGGCAAAAACCCAGGGACATCCTGGTCTCCAAGCAGAACAGGCCTCAGAGAGAGATGTTGAGGTACCCAAGGTTGGGCAGGGACTGGGCTCTGCGCTGTAGGTGCATCCTTGCTCCTTATCCACCCTCATCCTGGTTCTCTGGAGTAGCAACCCCACGCCAGGAGCCTGGAGCACAGCCGGGGTGGTGACTTGAAGGGGAAATGCATCTGTCATGCTGCCATTTCCCTCTGCCATTTCCCTGCTCTGCTGGCTGGAAAACAAGCTGCCCGTGTCCGGAAGGAGGGAGGGGCTGCCAGGGGCCGGGCACAGCGCCAGGCCCAGCCTGCCTCCCCTTCCCCTCCTGAAATGATGTATTCCTGCCATTCTCCACTGATTACTGTTCATAATGTTAATAATCCCCCTGAATTCCCTCATTATCATGGCTAATGACAGGAGCAATAAGTGCCAGTGCTTTCCCTTTCCCACTATTAACAGACAAAGGGGATGGTGTAGGACAAAAGGGACAATTTTTCAGGCTGGTCCTTTCCTCCCTAAACATCCCCATCCCCTGTGGCACCTCCTCTGGGCACAGAGTCGGTGGCACCACCACACCCAGACCTTGCTCAGAGGGGCAGGGGATAACGAAGCATGAAAGGTAATGGATCCTGGTGATAAAATCTCCCAGGTGTCACCTCTATCCCTCTGTGTCACCACAGGACTGGACACATCCACCATCACATCCTTCACCACCTCGGTGGCCCTGGGCTCCGAGGAGACGCTCACAGCCACGGCCACAGGTAAGGAGGTTGGCAGTTGCCCATCTGTGGGGGAAGCTGTGCCCTCTGTGCCCTCTTGTGACCCAGCCTGACCACCCCGGGGTCCTGCCATACATGGATGATGCTCGGGAGGTGACATTGCCCGTGGCAGGGTCTTGCCAGGGGGCAGCCGTGGTGCTGGTGGACACTGGCACCAGCCAGGAGGTTGGTGGAGCAGGGGCAGCAGGTGCTGGATGTGGACCCCTCAATGCCCACGTGTCCCCACACTTGTCCCAGCAGTGACAGACAGCAGGGACCAGCCCTCCCAGGCCACCGAGGTGGTCACCACCGCGCTCCTGACCGTCGAGCAGGAAAGTAAGTGTGCAGCTGCTGCTAGTCCTGCACGGGGCTTCACATCCCTGGGGGAGTCACTCTACATCCCCAGAGCTCCTCCCATGTCCCCAAAGGTCACCCCATGTTCCAAGTGCTCAATCCATGCCCCAGGAATTATCTCACATCCTCAGGGCTCACCCCACATGCCCAGGGTTTACTCCATGCTCCCAGGGTGTTCACCCCATGCCGCTCAGAGGTTCGTCCCACATCTCCAGGGATTGCTTCGTGCTCACAGTGCCCACCCCATGCTGCTCGGGAATCACCCCATGTACCCAGTGTCACCCCACAGCACCAGGACTCACCCTGTGTCCCCAGGGGCTCAGCTGACATCCCCACAGTTCATCCTGTGCTCTCCAGGCATTACCCCATAACCCAGAGGCTCACTCCATGCCCACAAGTTTTTACCCCACATCCCCAAGGGGTTGCTCCCACATCCCCAGGGGTTCCCCCAGAAACCGGGGGCTCACCCCACGCCCTTGGAGGGTCAGCAGGGGACACCGGACCCCCTGTGGAGCCCTGGTCCCCCCGGCGTCGTGCCACGCAGGTGGCGGCTTGCGGCTGGCGAACGGGAACGGGAGCTGCCGCGGGCGGGTGGAGGTGCGGCACCGCGGCACCTGGGGCACCGTCTGCGACGACGACTGGGACTTCCCCGACGCCCAGGTGGTTTGCCGGCAGCTGGGCTGCGGCACCGCCCTCGCCGCCACCGTGCTCGGCTCCTTCGGCTACGGCAGCGGGCCCGTGCTGCTGGACAACGTGGGCTGCGGCGGCGGCGAGGCGCGCCTGGCCGACTGCTTCCACCTGGGCTGGGGACAGCACAACTGCGGCCACCACGAGGACGCCGGGGTCATCTGCCGAGGTGACAGCGGGAGCTGGCAGGAGGGGGTCAGCAGGTTGCCGGTGAAGCCCAGCTCAGTGGGAAAGTCAAGGAGAGAACGGGTGTAGGGAGGATTTTGGCAGTGCTCAGGCTGGCTGTGGGAAATGGGGTCCCCCAAATGGGGTGGTAGGTGAATAATGAGCCCCCAGACCACGGGGTTTCTCCTGCACATGGGGACAGCAGTGGCAGTCGGTGCAGTGGAGTGTGGGCACCCCCTCTGGTCTCCATTTGTGCACAGTGGCTGCACATCCCACCCCACACCCCTGCAGCCATCCCCAGCCATCCCACCCCACATCCCTAAACCCATCCCCAGCCATCCCACGCCACATCCCTAAACCCATCCCCCGCCATCCCACACCACGGCTGGGGGGCTCTGACCCGACCCTGTCCCTTGAGTCACTTTTCCCACCTCCCCTCCACTGCACCAGGTGCTGGTGACACTGAAGACCATTTCCAAGAAGCCACTGCTACAACCACCACGTTGGCCCCGACTCATCCCAAGGAGGGTAGGTACTGGGGTGTCACCTGGGGACACACTGCCAGCCCTGGGGATGCTCCATGCTGGCACAGGGTGGAAAAAAGTGGCTCAGGCAGAGGCACAATATTTGGCAGTGCCTGGAGCAGCTCACAGGAGGGGGAAAGACTGCTGGCAATGTTAAGTCGTGGTCTCTCCTGGTGCTCACAAGGCTGGTTCAGGCAGAGGTGATGGACATTAGGTGATGGACCTCAGGGCAGGGGAGGAGATGATGGACCAAAGGGGCTGAGCCGGGAACAGAGATTATTGTCTGTTCCTCCAACTTAACATCCACCACGACGCTCTGAGGGTCACCCCCAGCTCCAATGCTGGCCAGTGGCCATCGCCCTGCTCCTGCCCGTGCAAAGGCAGTGGGGGAGCTCTGAACCTCAGAGAGACCAGGGCTGTCCCAGGACAGGCAGGGAGAGGGGGACACAGCGCTGGGGCGGGCACGGGCAGGGGCTGCCTCACCCCCTCCCCTCCGCAGGGTCCCTGCGCCTGGTGAACGGCAGCCACCGGTGCGAGGGGCGCGTGGAGATGTTCTACCTGTCCCAGTGGGGGACGGTGTGTGACGACGCCTGGGACCTGCGGGACGCCAAGGTGGTGTGCAGGCAGCTGGGCTGTGGCCACGCCCTGGCGGCCTGGGGGGAGGCACGCTACGGCCAAGGCACCGGCTACATCTTCCTCGACAACCTCAAGTGCAAGGGCCACGAGCCCTCGCTGCTGCGCTGCTCCCACATCCGCTGGGACGTCCACAACTGCGACCACTCCGAGGATGCCGGTGCTGTCTGTGCCATCCTATGACCCTTCCGCAGGTAAGGCGGGACAGGGATGCTGGAGGGAGCTGGTGGCAATGCCACAGAGAGGGCAGAGCCTTGGCTGCTGGTCTGGACACGCTCCCTGCACTGGCTGGGTGCCCTGTGGGTGTTTGGGCTCCGAGGATGGGAAGAGCTGGGTGAGAACTGGGTTCTCCTCAGCTCCTGAAATAGCGGCTGAAGTTTCCTCCCCACCCACCCCCGGACTGCCCCTTGGAAAAACAAAACTGCCTGTGGTGTGAAATCTGGTTGGTTTCAGCCATTTCTTTTAAGAAATGAGGAGAGAAAAATGGATTTTCTGCTGTGAAAATGACGTTAAATTATACTCAGAAAATGTAAAAAGGGGGCTGAAATCACACCAGGATGCTCCAGTGGCTCTGCAGTAAGTTGCTGCTGTTCTGCAATTTGCTTTGCAAGCCCTCCAGCAATCCCAATACCAGCTTTTTCTTCCCATTTTGGCATCAGAAATACCAATTCCTCCCCCATTTCCATGCAGCAGAAATGCAGGCGTTGGATCTCACGCCATCTGCAATCCTTGTGCCTGTTTCACCTGTTTCTTCTGCAAACACTGTAGGGTTTAGGAGAGCTAGGATGAGATTTCCCTTCCTGGCAGGCTTCAGCACAGCCAGTCCATTCCCAAAAAATCCCCTGGGGAGTGGGAAAGGATGGGGCTCCCTGCAGTCCCCCCATCCTGTGCCATACAGACGTGCTGGCTTTGGCTGCTCTGTCCCAAAAGCTCCACGCTCTGAGGTGCCCAGGGCAGGCAGGGGGCTGGCACACAGGACACAAGCAGATGGAAAACCATAGGGAAGACCCCAAACCCCTTCCCAGAGCAAGGAAAGGGACCCAGGAGCCTGCTCCTTCCCCAGTGCTGTGCCTTTGGGGTATAAAGGCTGTTTTCCTCCCAGCTCAGGTGGAAAGACCCAGCCTGCAGCACCAGACACCTTCACCACCAAGTGTTTGATTCCTACTGGGACACTGGGAAAATGATCTCCGTGTTCTCATGGAGAGGGTTCAAGAGTGGGGAAGGGCTTGTGCAGTGGCACAGAGCTCACTCCTCTGTGCAATTCTTTTGTTAATAATAGACTGTGCATATTCCTGGGTTGGGTTTTTTGGTTTTCCCTTTTTTTTCTTATATGTGTTTGGGTTTGTTTTGTGAATAAATAAAAGCCCTTTGAAAGTGCTCTGAGAGCGGACTTGTTTTCCTGTCATCCTCTCAAAGCCCTGGGTAGAAGGAAATGCCTGGGGAAGAGGAGATGCCCCAAACTTGGGGGAGAGCGCTCAGTTCTTGCTGCCAAAAATTGCCCCAAATCCCTTGCTGACCCCTTGATTCCTACCCAGCTGAGAGCTCAGCTTGGACCTTTCCCCACCCCCGCTCTGGGGGTGGAACCCTGATGCCACCAGGCTCAGGGGTGAGGTTGGATCCAGCTTTGGGTTTGTTCCCGGTGGGATTTGGCAGTCACGTGGGCTGTGGGGTGGCCCTGGCCCCATGCTCAGGCTCCTGTTGGCTGCTTCTCTTCCACTTCCCATGGACAGAGCTTTCCCAGCACTTTGTGCCAGTCCAGATTTCCATCAGTGGGGAAACTGAGGCATGGAAGCATCTTCCAGGCAGGCTGTGGCAGCACAGCTGGACAAGGGCTTGCTGGGGCCCTGGGAGAGGGCAGGGAGGTGGTGTGTGAACAAAATCCTCCTTTCCCTGTGCTCCCAGGTCCTGCACGCTCCACTGCCCCCTCACTTCCCGTCTCGCCTCCTGCCTCCAGGACAGCTGGGCAATGTCTGGGTCCTGCTGGGAGCAGGAGGGGGACAGAGCTGTCCCCAGCAGCTCCCAGGCCATCCCTGCAGCTCATGGCAGCTGGGGATGGCTCAGAGGGTGCCGTGGGCTCCTCCAGCTTTGCCGGCCCCTCCCTTTGGCTGTGGGAGATGGGAGTGGGGCTGGTGGCCAGGAGCTGCTCTGGGAGCTGCTGCCTCTTGGGGTGTCACAGGGAGGAAGATAAGAAAGGCTGGATGGGCTTTCCCTGTTTTTCTTGGGGACTGTGCCTTGAGCTGGCAAAGCCAGGCTGGTTTCTGGTGTTACCCCACACCCTGCTCTTCTTGGCTGTGAGCTGGGAAGAGCAGATCCTGGTATCCGGAGTTTCTCTCTTTCACAGCCGACAATCCGGCAAGCAAAGGGTTTCCAGCCGGGAAAGGCAGCAGCTGCCTCCCTCATCTTCCAGCGTTTTCTCCTGCAGCCAGCTTGGGATGGGCTGGGATCCACAGGGATCCCCCCAGACACTCCACAGCCAAGCTGGGCATCATCTCCTGCTCCTCTGGGAGTGGCAGGCAGGGTGGGAGCAGGGTACCAGCATAGGGATGCCCTGGGGCAAGGAACAGGGGGATGGAGGATGCCCTGGCTCTGCAGCATGGCAGCAGCACAGGGGAATGCTCTGGAGCTGGGTACCAGCACAGGGAATGCTCTGGAGCTGGATACCAGCACAGGGAATGCCCTGGAGCAGGGCAGCAGCACAGGGAATGCTCTGGAGCAGGGTAGAAGTACAGGGAATGCTCTGGAGCTGGGTACCAGCACAGGGAATGCTCTGGAACAGGGTAGAAGCACAGGAGATGCCCTGGAGCTCAGCAGCAGCACAAGGAATGCTCTGGAGCAGGGTAGAAGCACAGGAGATGCCCTGGCACTCAGCAGCAGCACAAGGAATGCTCTGGAGTAGGGTACCAGCGCAGGGGGTGCCCGGGGTGCCAGCGCATCCCACCACGGGACCACAGCCAGGCTGCAGCGGCTGCGTGGGAGCCGGGATAAGCCGAGTTCCTGCCCAGCTCCCATCCTCTTGCCGACGTCAGCTGTTTCCCGGCGCCCAGAGCAGCTGCAGCTCCACACCGGTCGATGTCATCGATTAGTTCCTCTCCCCATCCCTGGAGAGGGGATGGTGTGGGGAGTAGCAGGGAGGAGAGAATAAATATTTCAGCAGGTCCAGGCAAAAGCTGGGGTTATTTTGAGGCTGGGATTTATGGGCTATTAGGAATAAGGAATGAGTCTGTGCTAGGGAGAAGAGACCCATTAATCCAGGCTGAAAGAGCACAAATGAGCAAGGGGAAATGGAGGAGGCTTTAAGTACTTTGCCACGTTCTAGAACAATAAGCTGGCCTCCGGCTGGGTGCTGGTGTGTGGCTCAGGAGCTCTGCTTCCCGGGAACGGGGGCAGGTGACACCCACGATTAAATCCCTCCCAGCTGTGCTGGGAGAGATGGGCAATCCATTCTGGGACCAGTATGAGACCAGTACAAGCAGTGCTTCCGGCTGGGATGTGGTGGAGGATGCCCTGCTTGTGGGGAGAGGCTGCAGACTGCAGGGATGGCAGGAGGGGCCCGTGGGTCAGTGCCCGGTCCTAGTGATGCCCTTCCCGGGCTGGGCCAGCCCTGCCACCGCCGTGCCCCGTTAAGGCAATCCCGCCTGTGCCTGTAACCGGAGGAGCTGGGCACTGTCCGGCGCAGGGTGAGTCAGTGCCGGAGGCAGCCCTGCGCCGGGGAGCATCCCTGGCTCTGCTGCTCCCAGCACCACCTGACTGACCTTGGGCTCTGCTCTGTTCTCCAGCTCACGGTGCCCCCCGGCTCACTGTGCCCTCCCCTGCTCTCCTTGCTGCCTCTGCACCCCCCGACGTGCCTCAGTTTCCCTGGGGGACACGGGGAGGGTGGTCCTGGCTCCCCCCTTGACACCCTCGGGGAGCTGCAGGGACCCGGCTGCCCTGGCTGGAGGGGCATTCCTTACCCCGTGGGGGCACCGAGATTTGCCCCATCCCCTACAGTCAGAGGTCCCGGGAATGTGGACACCCACGCGGCAGGGATGCGGGGCAGGGACAGCCTTGGACCACCTCCTCCTCCGATGGGATGAACGAGGACCTGAACTCCCCGCGGCATTCCTGCGGCACTACAAGCCCTGCTCCCTTGCGAGCGTGGCCCCGGGTGCCAAGGTCACCCAGCGGGACCACGGTGGGAGCAGGAGCTGCTCACCACACCCCAGTGCCGGCAGCGTCCTCCTTCCCCGCTCCTGCCGGGCCTGCCGCCGCGGCTCCCGCTGACGTCACCCGCCGGAGCCAGGAGCTATTTCGGGAACTGCAAAGTCACTGGCGCAATTAGTCGGCTGGCAAAGGCAGCGGGGCGGCGGGGGGACCGCGGGGACGGCTGCTCCCCACGCTGTGTCGTGCCGTGCCGTGCCGTGCCGGGGGCTGCGCTGCCACGGCCCACGGGCACCGCCAGCTTCCCTGCGCCTGCAGCAGGGCTCCCTCCGCCAGGACAAACGGCCACGGCTGCAAATCTTCCCATCCATCATTTCATCCTCTCTGCCTCCTTTTTTTTCTCTTTTTCTTTTTTTTTTTTTTTTGCTTTCATATTTAATTTTATGTCGCTCCCCTGGCAGGAGCCTCCCCACGTGGGCTGCCGAGCGCTGGCGAAAGCCAACTCGCTGCCGCCTCGCTGCCACCGCTCGCGTTTGGAGAGAGGCAGGAGAGGGATTGTCTGCCAGCCGCGCTTCCCAGGGCGATGCCGTGGGCCAGGGGCTGCCCTGCGGCTGGGAGAGGGGGTCCGGTTATTCCCGGGTGCTCTGCTGCCAGCTGGGCGCTTGGTTTAATCGGCTCTGCATCCTCCTGGATGCAGCCACCGCGGTGCCCCAGCTGCACAGCCCCAAACGCCCAGTTGGCCCCATGGCAGCGATGGGGGTGTGGATGGGCTGCTGAGACAGTGGACGGACACGCCTGTCCCCGGGGCACAGCACAGACGGTGGGGTTCTGCCGTGCGGTGCCCTTGAGCCTGGGGATGTGGGGACCGTCAGAGGGGACAGCTGGGGTGCTCGGTCCCCCTGCCCAGCGCTGTTTGGTTTCTCTGCCCACCTTCCTCGCCTCCCGGTAACTTCCAGGTTATGGCCAGAGGGGATGTGCACAGAAATGCTGGGACAAGCTGATCCTGACAGGCTCCAAACACCTCAAAACTGGGGCTCAAAAAATCCTTTTAAAAACCATGTGACCTGGCATCTCTTTCGGTCCCATCCCCCAGGAAAAAACACCCCAAATCCTTTCTCTCACCTCCTGCAGAGGTGCCATAGCAGGAGTTGGTGCTCAGCTCCCCTGATCCCATCTGGGGCTTTGGTCGGGAAAACCCACAGGGCCAGATCCAGATGGATCCATGGGCACAGCAGAGGTGATGGGCGCTTGCAGACTCACCCCCACCCTACTCGGAGCCCCGACTTGCCCCTGGAGGGGGGGGTCCCTGCCCATCCTGGGGCTGGAGGAGCCGCTGGTGGTCCTGGGGTGGGGATAGACAGCGAGGAGTGGGACCACGGGGTGGCTCTGGCGTGACAGGGGCTGTGGCAGGGCGGGGGGAAGGCGGGGATCGTGTGTTCCCCCCGGGCTGGGGGAAGAGGCCGCGGCGGTGGGGCTGGGAGCGGTGAGGCTGTGCTGAGTCACGCTGCAGAGCCTGCGAGCAGGACTGCAGCAAGCGGCTCCCTGTGACAGCCCTGTCCCTCCCGCCTCCGGCTCCTCGCCTCCTCCCGGGGCCAGGATGCTGATATGGGGGGGGGGGGTGATGTCCAGGTAGGGGGGTCCCGCTGCTCCCCTGCTCATGGCTGTGTCGGTGTTTCCAGCCCTGCTCGCCCCTCCCCAGCCCCCTGCCCTTCTTCAGGGATGGGGCTGCTCTAGGATGGGGGTCCTGGAGCTCCTGGGCAGGGAGGACTGAGCTGCCCTTGGGGGATGAGTGTCCCCGGCCCCAGTGCAGGAGGGGTGTCCCTGAGTAGCTGTGGCATGGGGGACAGCGGCGCCGGGGGGTCACTCGCCGCCAGCACAAACACAAAAGGGCACTTGGCAGCCACTGGAACACGGGGCAGCTTTCCCCTGGCTCGGGTGGAGTGGGGTGGGAGGTGGGCAGAGATCCCCCCAAACTCCCACCCAATGCCACCAACCCAGGACACAGAGCTGAGCATCCAGCCCTGCGCTGGGTCCCCTGCTACTGCACAGGAGAAAGGTTGAGGCAGGTCCCTGCTGCAGAGGGAAACCGAGGCACGGGCTGTGCCCCGAGTATTGGCCCCAGACGCAGCCACCTCGCAGGCTCAGAGTCCGGGGCAGCCCTGTCCCCACAGGAGGCTGGCGACCACCTTGCTGGTGCTGCCTACCAGCCCCGCAGAGCTCAGAGCTGCTTTTGGAGGGACTGAGACAGGCAGGGCTTTTTTTAGGTGCTCCGTAAGTGCCGTCTGGGCGGTATTTATATCGGCTCCTTAAATAAGAGCTGCCATCTGAGCCTGACGAGCCTGCTTAATTATTAATGCCTCACAGGCAAGCAGCATGCCCGCCTGGTCCTGGCCCACCTTCCTGCTGGGATCCTGCATCCCAGGTCCCCCTGGCTCCCCACCAGCACCCAGGGCGAGTTATGACAGCCTGGACACCCCAGAGCATCCAGGCTTCCCATGGGAACATGTCTTACGTGGGAGCATCTTCCCGAGGGCAGGGAAGAAGGCTGAGAGGGGATTGTCCAAGAAGAGGGTGCCATGGCATGGGCATTGCTGCAGTTCTTAGTGGGTATTGGGAATAAGGGGAGAGTGGGAGGCACGGGGTGCTGCTCTCCCATCCCTTCTTGGTAGCTTGAGCTGGTTCCAGGGTAAATCATTCCTGGAAGCCCCGAGGGGTAGGGGCAGCCCTGCTTCGTGGCAGGGCTTATGCTAAACAGCACGGGAGGGCAGCTGCTGCAGCAGAATTAATTTGGGCTTGGAAAGTGCTTTGAAAGGCTGAGATGAAAGGCCGGGGCTGGGTACAAAGCGCTGCAGCTCCACGGGCAGGGGGAAGGAAACTCCCGGCAAAGCACCCTCGGTCTGGCATCAGCCCCACCAGCCATGGCCCCTCCATCGCCTCCTGCCCCAGATGAGGCAGCCTCCTGGCTCTGGGGTGTTTTGGGGAGGGTTGGTGAACCCCTGAGCTCACCCAGCTGTTGGCTGTGGGGTCCTTCCTTGGGTTGGACCAGCTTTGGTGCAGGTCAGGGTGGAGGGGCCAGGGCTGCACCGTGGGGGGGCTGGGGAGGTGCAGGGGGAGAGGGGACACCCTTGGGCTGCTCCTGGGATGTGTCCCTCGCTGTGTCACTCAGCCAGGCTCAGGGCAACACTGTGGGAAAGGGGCCAGGGTGCACTGGGGTGTTGGGGACAGGCAGTCTGGCCCAGGAAGGTGTCAGGCAGGGAGGACATGAAGGCACCGCTGTCCTGCAACCTCAGGGAGGGGGACACTGAAGGCAGAGGCTTCCTCCAACCAAGCTTGTTTTTCCACCAAGATAACTGCAAGAGTCACAAAACTGCTCCCCTGGGCAGGCAGCCTTTCCTCAGGGCAATCCAAGCAGCAGCTGCCTGGGCAGTGGGACTTGGGGCTGTGCAGGATCCTGGGCAGCATCCCAAGGATGGGACCCATCCCAGCCCACACACCAGCCCTGGGGAATGCTAGCCTGTGTCCCCTGGTCTTCACAGCTTTGCCACCCACCAGCTGAAGACACCAAGAGGTCGAGTCACTGTTGGTGTAAGGTGTGGCACCTGTGGTGACAACCCTTGGTGGGGGGACAGGCTGGGACACCTGCACCACGCATCTCCCATGCTGGGCATCCCCTTCCCTGGGCATCTCCATCACTCCAAGCAAGGAGACATGGAGGGAAAAGGCACAAGGGTAGGGGCACATGGCCCTACAAGGCAGGAAACGAGGGGTGAGGATTTCTGGATCCATTTTTGGAGCAGTCAGCAGCTAACCCAAGCAAAGCTCCAAGTCACGGAGAATTTCCTGCCTTCCCTGACGGTGTCACAAGGCATTGACAAGACGTAACAGGGAAGGCAAGAAAATGCAAAGAGAAAGACTCTTCTTCCAGGCCACAGGAATTAACAAAGTGGCACATTTGAAGGCAGGGAAGTATTTTTAATCCCGCAGGCAGAATCGAGGTTATTAGGTTTTTCTGGGACATCTGCAGAACAGACCCACATCCTTTGGGTCACTGTGATTTCCCAACACAGCAGCTGCCCCAGCCTCTCACTGAGGGGTGTCCACAGGCACCAGAGGTGGGAGAAGGGGATTTAGTGATGTCCAGCAATGTAACACCTCCAGCTGCCCGTGCTGCCCACCAGAACCTTCTAACTTGGACCATTCACCACCAAACCTTCACCCCACTGCTGCCCAGGCTGGGAAACAGAGGCATTAGGTGTTGTGAGGGGTGTTGATTTATGCATCAGAGCTCAAAAAGGGGGCTGGATTCACTGCAGATAAATATTACAGCCAGATTGCTACTCTGAAGAATTTACAGCATCATGAATATCCTGTTCTGACCTGTGATGGGGAAGGAAATCATCTGCGTTGGGAAATGTATTTATGGCTCTGGTGCTCTGACAGAAATAAATCAGTATTTGCTCGTTTTGGGGCAAAAACAGGGTCACTGTAAATCGGCAGAGCTGGGCTGGCTGAGAACGTGCCAGGTTTATGGAAAATACTAGATAAGGGTCCAAAGGTTTGTATGGAGAGGCAACAGTTTTTATTAGGACTATTGATCTATTTGGAGAAATCGGGGGATCTTCCAGGTGCACAAGTACTTCTTCAGGTCTGGGCTTGTGTTCAGTATTGTCCACAAGAACCCAGGAATTGTACCCAAGGGATAATATTATTTATTTTCCAAGTTAGAGGATGCATATATCCAACCCAAACGCTGTAGGATCCCTCAAAAGGGGATGAGTAGGGAGTCTGATTCATACACAGAGACCTGAGAGTGCTTGGCTCAGGTGATGCCCCACAGATACCTCCAGATTATTGATAAGAAACGGCAGAAATAGCTGAAAGAAATAATTTGGGAACCAAACTCCTTTAATATTCTCTTGCATTCTGCACTTTTTTACTCAAACCCTCTCCCAAAACTGGCACCAGGGTGAAAACAACCCAGAACCTCGCTGCTGAGCTCTCCAGAGATGACGGGGCGAGCCCCCTCGGGAGGATGAATGAGCCTTTATCAGGGAAGAGGAATAAACTGCCCTTGTCTGTGGGATCTCTCCTCGGGATGGCCGGGGCAATAAACAAAGGCTGGGCACAAAGGCTGTTCTCACTCGGGAGCCACGTGCGCTGCGGGGTGTGAGGCCGGGGGTGCGGGCGAGGAGACAGCGTCTGATTTTTGTAGAGGAAATGGAGAGGATCCGGGCGTGTTTCTGGTTCTGTTTATTAGAGGGGGGGATTTCTTCTGCTCTCGGAAGCTGTAAACAAAGGAGGATTTTGTGCTACACAAATGCAGGCGATGCCATTCTCTGTTATTTGCAGAGCGGTGCTAAACCCACGACAAAGACAGAGATCTCGCCCCAAAAGGGTGCTGCTCACCACCAGCAGCATTCCCAAACCAGTTTGTCCCCACCCACGTGGGTCATGGGCTTTGGACAGCCACAGCATTGCCCTGAGGACACCGGCATGTCCCAGTGCCACCCAGGGCTCCTGTGAGGTTGCAGAAGGAAACCACAGGGCACAGGGATTGGCAAGTGGGATGGCTGAATCCTCCGAGATCATCCCCACACCTTCCCAAAGCACATGCGTGGGGACAGTGGCATTGGGAAGGGCCAGGGACATGTGGCACATGAAGGACAGTGTTCATCTGTGCATCAGCACTGCCTGGCTCTCTCCAACCAGGATAAAGTGCTTCCATTGGGATCACTCTGTTTGTTAGACCTTTCTCCCAGTGCCACAGCATCTTCTCAGCGTCGCTTTATCCAGAGGATTTTTAGGAAAACAGGATCCATTAAACCCTTTCATTTCTCCCAGTGCTGCAGCCTCCTCTCAATGTCACTTTATCCACAGATTTTTTAGGAAAGTGGGATGTCTTATGACTCCCAATGGTGCTCCCCATGTAGCAGAGCCCCACACGGCCGGAGCAGACGTGTTTTCATCCCGTGGGTTGTCCATGAGTGAGTGCACTGTGTGCCCAAGGTGGCTGTCATTATTCATTATCCGGTGTTGTTCTCCAGTGGGAATGATCTCCTCTGTGGATCAGGACCCTGGCCATGGTGGGAAAAAGGGGGCAGGGGAAAGCAGGGTTTTGCCCCAAGATGTGTCACCGCAACCTGGCCCAGCACTGTCCCAGTGTCAGAGACCCCAGGCGCAGCAACACTGGCAGGGTCTCCAAGGGGGAATGGTGAGTGAGACTGGGATGGGAGGGGGTCTGGGTTTTCAGTGGATCAGGGTTTTCAGTAGGATCTGGTTGTGAGTGAGTTCAGGCTGTGAGTGTGGCCAGGATGGGAGTGCGTCAGGGCCATGAGTGGGTCTGGTCATGAGTGGGACCACGCTGTGTGTGGGTCCAGGCTCTGAGACCAGCCTGTGAGTGGGTCAAGCTGTGAGTGACCGTGGGTTATGAGCGGGCCCGGGCTGTGTGTGGGCCTGGGTTATGAGTGGGCACGGTGAGGACAGGCTGTGTGCGCTGTGTGTGGGCTCTGAGCGGGTCTGAGCCATGTCTGAGTCCACTCTGCGTGCGAGTCCACCCGCGAGCGTGCCTGGGCTGTGGGAGCGTCCACACCCTGAGCGTGTCCGTGCTGCGAACGGCTCCTGGGCCACGAGCGGGACCAGGCTGGGAGTGTGCGTCCCTGCGGGTGCGTCCCGGCCCTGCGGGGGCCCGTGCCGGGCGCTGTCCCGCAGCTCCACGCCGAGCACCGCCCGTCCCACGGTACCTCCCGCGGCCCCCTCCCCGCTCCCCCCGGCGCGGGCCGCGCCCTCCGCGGCCCACCCGGCCCGGGCTCCGGTGAATCAGCACGGGCGGGGCCCAGGGGGGCGAGGGGGCGGGGTCTTGGCGCGGGGCACGACGGGAGGTGTAGTCCTGGAGGGAGGCGCTGGGCCGTGTGAACTCTGTACCGCTTCCGCACTTGAGGACTTCATCTCCCGTCGTGCCCCGCGAGCGGGAGGGGTGGGAGGGAGCAGCGGGGGAGGGGCGGGGCGGGGCGGGGCGCGCGCAGGGGGGTTGTGGTGGCCCGCGGCGCGCGCACAGCACCGGGCGCAGCCGCCGCCGCCGCCTCAGCCGCAGCAGCGCCGAGACCGCCGCGCCCTCCTCGTTCTCCTCTTCCTCCTCTCCTTCTTCCTCCTCCTCCTCCTCCCGGAGCCCGCAGTCTCCTCGCCCCTCTCCCCCCCGGACCCCGCGAAGATGGTGGACCGCGAGCAGCTGGTGCAGAAGGCCCGGCTGGCCGAGCAAGCCGAGCGATACGACGACATGGCGGCCGCCATGAAGAACGTGAGTCCCGTCCCGCGGCCGCCGCGCTCCCCACACACACACACACACACACACACACGCCCTTCTGCTGCTGCTGCCCTGCCGGGGCCGCGCTCCCCTCGCCCTTCCCGCCTGCTCCCCGCGGTGGGTGGTGGGCTCGGCCGGGGGGGCCGCGGGGGTGTGAGGGCCCCGGTCCCTCGCCCTCCGACACTCCCGGCTGAGTCCCGTTCCCGCTGCTTTTCTCCCGACCCCCATCCGCTGCCCTAGAGCCCCCCACGCATCCCTTCCCTTGCTATAGGGCCCCCGCCCAGCCCCACGCATGCTGCTCCTCTGTCCTAAAGCCCCCTCCCCACATCTTTCGCTTGTTCTGGGGCTCGCATCCAGCCCCACACATCGCTCTCTCCTGCCCTAGAACCCCCCCCCCCCCGCATCTTCTCCCTTATTCTGGGGGCCCCCACCCAGTGCCACACATCCCCCCTCTCTGCCCTAGAGCCGCCCCCCATCCTTCCCCTGCTCCAAACCCCCGCGCTTTGCCCCCCCCCGCCCCTCTCCCCTGCCCTGCTGCCCTCACCCTGCCCCACGCATCCCCCTCCCCGCCCTAGAGCACCCCCACATCCTCTCCTCTGCCTTAGAACACGTTGCCTCCGCAGCCCTGCAGCTCCCCACATCACCTCCCAGCCCCATTTCTTCGCTGCCCCCACCCCAGGCCCCCCTGCCTGCCCCACGCATCCCCTCCCATGGCCCCTGTCCCCACCCTGCCTCAGCGTGGGGGGGCAGAGGAGCCAGCCCGGGGGTGCGGCGCTGCCCGGGGGGGTCACACCGGCTCGGGGCCCCGTGGGGCGAGGCAGGGGGGACCCGGCGGGGGGTGGGGGGGGGGGGGGTTGCGTGCACACCTCTCTCTGCTGCCGAAATACCTCCCCGTGCATCCCTTCCCACGCGTGGTCGCCGGGGCTGGTGTGTGCCCCTGACCCCAAAGATCGGGAGCTCTTTCACTGCCAAAGCTCTTATTTTTACTGCTCTTGGTTGGAGATTTATGAATTGAGTCATGTTGTATTCATTTCACGCTCTTAAAATAAAGACTCTGCATATAGCAGGCTGATCTGATTTGTGACACTGAACGCTCCCCTTCAATACTGACATTTTGACAATATAAGAAGGGGAAAAAAAACATATCTCTGATCTGATCTTGCAAACAAAGCAATCGTGGGAGGCAGGATCAAGTCATTCCAGAAGATTCTGCATTTGTCATATTGCAGAGAGGCTAGACTGGGTGGAGGGAGGGAGGGGGTGCTTTAAAGGGGAAAACTGTTCTTTATGTTTGTCTTCTTAGTCAGGTCTGAACCTTTGCTGGGAGCTGGGGTGTCCTCCTCGGCTGATGAAAAGTGAATGCCGATCTGGGAATGTCGCAGTCTGCCGTGGGTGCAGCTCTGTTTGCCCATATTGCACCATTTTGTCAATAACCTTGCATTTATCAAACAGACAAAACTGTCACAGCCTGAGCCCGGGGAGGGAGGAGATGTCTTATCAAGGAATGAAATACGGATAATCGGAACGAGATATTATCACATTAAACCAGCCGGGCTGTCCCTCTGCTGCACTGTGGCTTTTATACCATTTTCTGATAGCGGCATCTATTCATTTTAAAGCAAAACCTGCTGTGTGAGCAGATCCTACAGCTCATTTCCTACGGATAATACAGCCGCTGTGACAAAGCCAGCAGGGATATGCCCGGGTCTCACAGCCGTGTTGCACTGTGAATTTCTCTTAGCCTGCTTCCCCGGGCGGGGTGCTTGAACCCAAGGCGTTGTTAAGAGCTCATGTATGTGATTTTTCCTTCTAGCCCTTACGGGCCCTGGTGAAACAGTAACCCGGGCTAACGCCTCTTATCAGCTGCCGGGTGGTTTGGCCGTAAGGAAACGATCCCCAGCGGGAGCGCTGACGCCTCCCTTCACCAGCAAACAAAAGGCAGAGCTTTGTTCTTCCTTTCTGCACCGCGCTGCCCCAACTCCGGCACGGCCGGTCCGGTGGCCACGGGCATGTCACAGCCGTGTCACAGCCGGTTATCCCCGTCCCCGTGCGCTGCCCAGCCCCCAGCCCCGGTTGTGCGGGAGGCTGATGACCTCGCACTCATTTCCGTAGCAACGCCTAGTGATGTCATATGCCATGGTCCAAGCTGCAATGCACCCAGGCGGTAGCAGAGAGCATGCGGGCTGCGCCTAGCGAAGGTGATGCAGAGCCATCCTGCCCTCCAAACCTAGCCTTCCCTGGCACCCTGCTGAGAAATGCTGGCTGGTTCTCCTTTCAAACCTGTCGTGGCAATGATGGGCATAAAAGAGGCTCTTTTTCCTGCAGCTTCATCTCACCGTTGCATTTTGGTGGCCGCCTCACATGGGGCAGCTGGGTGGCTTGTTCAGCCTCAGCCCTGCCTGCTTGGGATTCTGTGCTGTGTTAATGGTTTAAAATGGAAATGGTGTGCTGGGGTTCTTGCTGTTTGCTGATTCATCCAGTGATGTCTGGGATTGCAATAGTTTCTCTAAAATATTATTTATATATAATAACTTCTAGCTCCTTCCTTCTTGCAAGTGCTAGCTGCCAGTGCCCCTGATTGCTACCTGCAGTTATGTTGCTGCTGCAGGAGCACGATTGCTCCTTCAGCCCCCAAAAGGGGCAGGTTTACTGGGGGTCTCTGAAAATGCAGCAGATGGTCCCTTCACCTACCAGAGGGAGCAGAAGGTGATACCACACCCAGGAAGTGTGCAGGGCTGGGCCCATGGATCGAGGGTATGGCTGCATGACCTTGGTCATGTCCCTTGTCACCTCAGCGCTGTCTGGGGATGCCATCAGCCCTATCAGGTGTTGAAGGACAGGAAAGCTCTCTGCCAGTCCCCAGGGTGGTCGGTGGTCAGACATTTGCCCTTGGGCTTGCTTGCTGGGGTTTCACTTCCCACAGTGCTGGTGGTTGGAGCAAGATGCGTTTTTGTCTGATTCAGTTTCAGGACGAGCTTTACCGTCCGAGCCCATGGCAGGGCTGGGGATCGATATCCATTAGCTGGGGAGAGTGGTGCTGCTGGAGGCTTTCCGGAGGTGGGAGCCCTGCCAAGCCCCTGGCCAGTGCTGCCCAGGCAGCAGAGCACGTGCCTCCCCACAGACCTTTATGTTGAGGGGATGTGCAGGTGAATAAACAAGATGATTGCAATAACTTAAGCAGGAAGTAAGTCGCCTTTTAAAAGCGTGTGGGGAGAATACTGCACTGCACCTATGTGTGGTGTAGGTATGGGGCCCTGTGAGGGGAGCACCTGGCTGCTTGACTTTAGGGGACTCAACCTCTGCAGCAGGGCCGTGGCTGTGCTGTACGTGAGAACCACCACCTGTGGTGAGTGTGCAGGGGGAATGTTGGAGATGCTGGAAAGCAGATGGCTGCTCCAAGCTTTAGACACCACACCTTGGTGCAGTAAACGGCCATTGTGGATGAAGGAGGAGCATGAGGATGGGGAATTGCAGGGTATGTGGGCTTCTCCTCTGATGGTCACCAGCTGGGCAGGTTATCATCCCCCACATCCAGCATATTAGTGCTGATAGCAAGGCTTCACACAGACGGCAGGCTCACCCTTGGAAAAAGGGGTAGTAACGCAAATCCATCCTATCTGGAGAGTCCCCAGGGAGCAGAGCAGGGATGATTAGCTGCTTTCTGCTCGCAGTGTAGACAGACAAAAGGATGGTGTGGAAAGGCTTCTCCAGGAGGAGTGCTGGGCAGGCCATCTGTGATGGTGGGAGGGGAGCAAGGAGTGCGAGCTGCTGTAGTAGCACTTCCCAGGGGGGCTGGGGAAGGCTTTGGAGAAACCATTCCCAGTGCTGAGGTGGATGTTGCAGTCATTAGACGTTGGCATCTAATGGCAACATTGATGCTCTTGTGCAGGCATCTTGAACGCTGCCCAGCCTTGTGGTGCCTCCAGACCTGTGGTGGTAGGGATTGGAGACAGCCTGACTCATGAGCGACGCTTCCTTCCTGGAGGTCCATGGGGTCAGGACAGGATGGTGGCTGTCAGGAGTGCCTGTTCTTCTGACCTTGTAGTGTTCACAGTGTGGGGTTGTCTCTCTATGACTCGGCCTTGGGACCTCATAGCAGTAGGCTGAGTCACATCTGCACCTAAGCCACGGGCAGCTAGCAGTATGCCCTGTACATCACTGCAGTGGACACTGCTCACATTAACTGGCCAGTCTTCAGCAGCTCAAGCTCTTAGAAATTCCACTTTGAGCTCCTGTGAGTTCTTATTTAGTCCATTTAGGAAGAGTCACTGACTTACAAGACCATGCTGGGTTTCTTAGTTGGCCAAGTGTAGCAGCCAGGGTGGATTTGATTGGAAATAGCTCTTCTTGAACTAAACAAAAGTGATATTGAGACTGTGATGGAGAATATTGCAGTTGAATTATGCCTGGGGGCATAGAAACAGTAAAACTCTGGGCAAGGGCTCTCCAAGAACCCTTGGATTATTTGGCCTTATCCAGTAGATCTGTTGAATGATGTCTAACCATGAAAGTGCAAAAAGATTGGTGTGAGTTGTCTTGATCTATTAAATTTTTTTTCAACCACCTTTATTTGCTGCTTCTTGTGTATAAAGATGGCTTGTTCACAGGAGAGTCAATTGTTGTAGTACACCAAATAAGCTTCATAATGTCAGTGGATAAGCCCTATCTGCCCCAGCTTTGTTCACCAGCTGATCCCAAAGTTGCTCTAAACTCTTTGGAAATTGATGATGTGTACTTGGGCTTGCTGGAATATTCAGGAACAGCAGTTTAGGGACAACCACAGAACTTCAGCTCCAAAAATGTTTCCTGGATTGAAAACTCCAGCATCTAGCAGCATATACACTGTTCTTGGCAACTGGATGATGTCTTTGGCATCCTCTTAGTGGTTCTCATGGATGTTCTGGATGGTACTTTCAAGAGTAATGAGGGTTATCCACGTAACTGTGGTGTATCCCTCTGCCTCCTGCAGCTGGAATTTGGTTTGTGATCGGGGAGATGAAAAACTTGGTTCTTCCTCAGCTTCTGGGGCTGGTAGAATTAAGATTTTCCTTAAATTGAGGATCCCCACCATACTTTTTCCTCTTCTTCATGTGTATTACTGAAGCACTTTTCTTGGGCCTGGGCCAGTAGCATTAGTGTTGCTCAGGAGTATGCTCAGCTTGGCTTTCCAAATAGGAATAAGCAGTCTCAGCCTTGCCAAGCTTAAGACTAGGGAGGTGGAGTAAAAGCTACCTGATGGTCCCCAGTAGCCTATGGAGGGGCCTGGGTTTTATTTCCAGGCTGGTGAGTGACCCCAAGGTCACAATCCCAAGGACTAGGATTTTTCAAAGCCTGGTATTTCTACTACCTCTGCAGGCCTCTAGTTAATTGGATCTACTAGCTGTTGCTCTTGAGGATACGAGGAGAAACATGGCTCAGGGTGCAGCTGATGGAGCAGGAGCTGGGGAGGAGAGTGGTTGCCTTGACTTGATGTCTGGAGAAACCTCCATGGATGGTGACACATCTGGCAGGGCCTAATGCACCAACTCTGTGACTGAACTCTTAAGCTTCTATTTGGAGCAGCTTCATGCCAAGTAAACCATGCACAGAAATTGTGTGCAAGACTACATACTTAGGAAAAATAAAGAATCCAAGCTTTTGTGTGTCCCAACTGCTAGTGCTTGAGTAATCAGCTGCCTTTTGGGCGGTGGCTTTTTCTGAGCTCAGATGTGTCCTTGGATGTGGAGCACTGCTGAACTTGTTGGTGCTGCTTTTCCCTTGGCAGAGGTGAGTGGTGTGTGTTGGGAGCTCAATTCCAGTCTGGCAGGGAAGAGCCAGGAGGACTGTCAGACTAGTTCAGACCAGAGCTGCCTGCTTGGTGTCCCAGCCAAGCACTGGGCTGTTCAGAGGCAGGTACAGGGAAAGAGGCATTGGAAAATACCTCCAGTCTGACCTGAGGGAGATTTTCCTCAGGTGGGTCAATGCCTGGGGCATTTAGGACTCTGCCTTGTGCTTTTCTGCCCTGTTCTGCCTCCTGAGCTGCCAGCGAAATGTGAATGCATATTAGAATAACTGCAGTACAAAGCACAGTGGAACAGGATTTGCCTGGCTTCCCAAGCGTTTCTCCATTGACAGTCTTGAGAGGACACAGGCATCATCTTCCACCTCACCGTGGCAAAGCTGTGATGTGATGTGTCTCTGCACCCCTGATGCTTCCAGGCATTCTTCTACGCTTCAGTGCTCTGCAGCTTGAGACAGATTTTTCCAAAGCTGATGCTGTGAGGAGTATTTTTGTGCTACCTGGTTTGGAGCCAGCTTAAACCTTGTTTCCTTTGCTGGTCAAGCGTTTGTCTTTTCCTTCTGAAAAGCTGAAAGCCTTCATCAGCTTCTGCTCTTTTACTGGAAAGGTAACTAACCGAACTGGTCCTTAGCTGAAGTCTTGCTCCCCAGTGTTAGATTCACATGACTGCAAAGAAATGGCAACTCCCATTTCTGGAAAATAGCAACTGCCCTGTCTGGGAAGCAAAAATTGAGTGGAAACAAAAGTATTGACTCAATTTGACTAGTGATGGTCACTGTTGGGCAGCAATAGCCTGGAAACCAGCTAAAAACAAGGGGAAGTAGCTATGGATTGGTCAGTGTGCTGGATTTTTGGTGGCTTTGTCTTTCAGCCTCTGAAACCTTTGGCTTGACTTGAAGAAGCTGTTCAGATAAATGGTGGTGGCCATCTTTGTGCTGGTGGCACTGAGATAAAACGTTCTGCTGGCTGCCAGGCTCTACCTGTGCTTCTGCCAGTGCAGCTTTCAGTCATTGAAGGTGGGGGAACTCTTTTTTCCCCATGGGAACAAAATGGCTTTGTGGGAATGTTTTTCCCCTGGCTGCTTGATCTAATGAGCAAAGTCCATCCTGCCAGCCTAAAATGAAGGAAAATATGGACAAAATGACTTTAATTTTGCTCTTTAAATTTATTTATTTTTTTAAGTAAGAGGCCTGACTCTTTGCTCCAGAATCCAGATGTCAAGATGTGGGATTCCCACCCATGGCTCTGGGGTGGGGAGCGTGCCTGGGGGACGAGTTCAGCAGCAGGATGGCTTTGTCCATTTTTTCTGAGTGCACACTGACAGTGAGGCTGAGCTGCTGCGTCTTTCTGGTCCCTCCTGTGGGCTGGAGCCCTGGGAGCTGCTGGGGCTGGTAAATCATGAAGGTTGATCTTCACCCAGGAGTCTCATGCTGGTTGCAGTACTGGTTAACTTGATATAGTCTGGGAAAGCTCAGAAATGGTAAATTCTGGAAAATGGAGCTGAAATGATGAGGCAGCAGCCCTTGGGCTGCAGGAAACATTGACAGGACTGTCTCTCAGAAGCAAAGCCCTTGTGTAGCTGGCCAAACAAAAGCCTTTGTCTGCCTGTTTAAGGGCAAACTTCCCCCAGTCTCAGGTTTTTCTGTGCTAACCCAGATTTAGTCACATCTCAGACATGACCCAGTACACGCTCAATTAAATATTAAACGAACCTGATTTTTGGCCCCAGGCTAGTGATCTAGTGACCAGGGGCAGTGCATTAGTTAATTGCAGTAGGAGAGTAACCAGAGAACATGTCACTGATGATGGCATGAGATTCCCTTAAAGTGATCCCCAGATTAGGGATTAGAGTACTTAATGTTTTTCTTCTATAAAGGAGATGTTGGAATTGAGTCCGTCTATGGGTGTTTGAGGCAGCTGCACTTGGATGAGCGCAAGTCTGCAGGGATTCCAAGTGCAAACCATTCCTTAATTGTTTGCAAATTCCCTCTGATCTTGCTGGATGGGTTGGCTTCCGTGGGATGTGTCTTTGCTTACATACCAAGCAAAGCTACTTGGCGTGTCAGTGTGCTTCTGACTCCTCTCTAAGATGGTTTCAGCAAGGCTCTAGAAAAACACCAGCGAGAAGTCTCAGCTTCAGTACTAACTAGGCTGCTGATGGACATGTTGTTTGGACAGTTGTGGTGCTCAGCAGCATAAAGTTTATTAATAGTAGGTGGAGAAGCTGTTGCTGTGCCATGTGCTAACAGACACACTCAGCAATTGCTGTAGGAGATCTCTACTTGCAAAAGGCTAATGCTTAGTATTCAGCAGTGAATGAGAACTTGGGGAAGATTAACAGCCTTTGATTTACACCCAGCTGGGGCAGGTGTTGGAGCTTTGCCTGTTTATGCTGTTGGGCTTTGTTACATGGGATGAATATTTCATTACCTAGAAGTTGGGAGCTTGGTTTCTTGCATTTGGTGGTGTCAAGACAACGTCAGTGCCTGAGGGGTTCTGTCACCTGTGATGAACTGAGATAAATCTGTGGTGGGAGTCCCTTGGGCTTCAGAAGAGGCTGGGAGGAGATGGCTGGAGCCAGGCAATGGTAGTTAAACCCACAGTTGGATCTAGGATAGTAAAGTGACCCTCCTTGTAATTTAAAATCGGTTGCAGTGCTCCAGAAAACTGTCAGAGCAAAAATTTGACTTTATTCTGTTCTGCAAGTTCATTTAAGAAATTAAATAAAATTGCTTTTGCTAGAGGTGTGTAAGATCAAGCCTGAAATCCCTGAAGCAGTGGGAGGGTAAAGGAGGGATAATCACCTTACTCACTGATGCAGAAATTAAACCTATTGTGGAACTGGCATGCAGGAATCCACCTGGGTGTTCTGGGAATCTCTTGCTTAATCTGGTGAAACACTTCTGAGACACCAAGGAACTGCTGGATCTGCAGACCAAGACACTTAGAGCAAAAATCTTGTGAGGTGCTTTTTTTTTTAATATTTCCAGAACCTTACCTTGATGTGCAACAACCAGGTGTTCCCAAAGTGTTTGGGGGAGTGACATGGAGCAGGTAAAAATGTATATGCTCACTGCAGGGAGTTTTGCATGGCTGCAGCTTCTCCCATTTCAACCTTGGGAGCAGCAGCTTGCAGCTGCCATAGCAGCAGTGGCTCTGCTGTGCCAAAGGAAGCCATGCCAACAGCCAGGAATTGCCCAGTTCATCCTGCTCCAGCAGACCTGGGAACAGGCTCTCCCAGCAACCAGGACGTGCTCTCAGCCTTGGGATGTGCTGCCCATGGCACATCATGTCTTCTCTCTTCACTTGGCTCAGCTAGGTAGAGGTCATGGGCACAGGCATTTTTTGAGCCCCTGATTAAGGACAAGCCCTGGCACTTGATGCTCTGGGGAGGATTTGATGATCTGGTGGCAGGATTCTTAGTGCCTGGCAGTGGGGCTGGAGGTGAGCAGGAAAGCACTAAGATCTGAGCCAGATTAGTACCCTTAGAAGCTGTGAGGTAAATCTTAAAGCAGCTAATGCTCCCAGCAGCACTAAACACCCTCCCCACATGAAACTTGGTACATTTATCTAGAGAGTCCCTGAAATCTGTCTAGCTTGGGTTTGTTGTACCATGAATTGGAGAGGAAAAAACCCATCTTCTTCTGCATTGACCAAGTCTTAAGACTCTAGAAATGTCCAGTGGCCATCCTCTGGATGGCTGCTTCAGCTCAAAAACCTGTGAGTAGATGGAATTTTCTGAGGAATAATGCTTGAACAGAAATTTGGAAAATCCAAATCTTTAAACTTGTACAGAAATGCTGCTGAGGAAAGAGCTGCAGTTACTCTTGAAGAGCTCTTCAGCTCTCACCTGGAGAAGCTTAATGCAGCCCAGAAGAGCCTAGAGCAGCCGTGAATTGTCATTCTCCTTCCAAAAGGATCAATGGATCAACTCTGAGCTCCTGAAACTTGCTGTGAGCTCCAGGGGTGCATCTGAGCTCTCATGGCAGCGGCACACTGTGGCACTGGTCATCCACATGCTCAGCAGGGAACAGAGCAGATAATCCGATGCAGGAGAGCTCCCCAAGCTGTTGGGTGATGGAGAAGGGTGGTGGTGATCCTGGGCTGCTGCTGAGGTACTCACAGGAACGCAGCAGTGGGCAGACGATGCTGCCAGCCTGCCATATCCCGGGGAAGGAATAGCTTGGCATCCCTTCTGTTGCTTTGTAGTTAGCAGGCAAAGGTGCTGGTATCCCATCTGCCAGAGATGGTGTGATGAGCCCCGAGTGACAATCCATGAAATGCTGGGACTGATGTGGTTGGACTTGCTGCTCTCTCCATCTGGTGGCTGGAAGGCACTAGGCCAACAGAGGTCAATCATTTTTCCTGAGAGTTTTTAATAAGTACGAGGCAGGTAGAGGCAGCAAGATGTTGAAACAAGTTGTTCTACAGCCAGTTTTCAGAATCTTGTTTAATAGCCTTAATTAAGGCTAATGAGAATCAGGGTGTTAATAAGGAAGACAAGAAAACTTGAGCATAATTCCTTCCTGGCTCAAAAAGCACATATTGGCTAGAGGAGCAGCTGCTTGTGACAAACCTGTGCAGTGCTAACTCAGAAATGGTTTGTAGCTCCACACTTGAGCATGCACAAAACTGGGAGGCTGGGGTTGTTCCTTCCAGTTGGTTACTGGGATGTGTCTGGGCTGTTCTCTGTCCACAATAGCCATGGCAGGCAGATGCTCCCTCGTGTTTGCCTTATCTCAAGCTGCAGAAGAAGTTGGGGACACAAATCAATGGCACCCAGGTGTTCTGTAGCAGAAAAAAACCCCGGAGTCGTTAGACCAAGTCTTGGGACTGCAGTGCTGCAGATAAGGGCTGGTACCTGAAATGCTGCTGCCAGACACTGAATGGAGAAGCTCAGGGCTCTGCTGCTCTCACTGGTTTTCTCACCTTGGCTCCCTTCAACCTTTCATGTACAAAAATGATCCAAGTAGCTGAAACTTGCTTTTTCTCTAACTGAAATCCATGATGGCCACACTGAAACTGGAGCAGGAGGTCCGCAGGCTCCAAGGACTGATCAAACCTGAATGTAGTGTGATCACATGTAGTTATTAAGCTACAAAGGCCAATGAAATAAATGAGCTCTTGGTTTCCACATCTCCCAGTTTGAAGACTTTGTCTTGGGTGGTTCAAAGTCGCCTTAAGTAATAAAGGCTGCAGAGTGGGATGAAAGCTGCTGTTAAATGTAGGAACATTCAGAAATCCTAATTGGTGTCTGGAGCGCCTGAGTAGCCTCTGAGATGCAGTTGGGCTACAAGCAGTAAATAGTTCTCTGCAGACACTGGTCCTTGAGGCACTGGGAGCAATTTGAAATGTAATGGCAAAACCATCCCATGTGCCCTCAGCTGCTGTCCTGTGATGTGAACTGGCCCTGCCAGCTTAGAAAACGGGAACTAGCAGGTGATCATTCATACTGAAACAGACAAAGGAGAAGGCAGTGGGGAACTTGTATCTGCCCACAGCCTGCATGTGCTTTTTTTGGTCTTGTCTAGGATGAGAGGAAGGGTTCGACCTACAGCCCAAAATCCCCCTGGCCACGCTGACTTAAAACATGAGCAGAGGACAGCGGAAGGGGTCAGCAAGGAAAGAAGCAGCTATGGTGTGACTTCCACTTTGGAAGTGTGACTTGGGGGCGAAGGCGAGGCGACACGGGAAAAGAACCCAAACCGATCTGGTAATATTTTAGATTTAGGTCTGGTTTAACACACGCCTACTTTGCCAAAGTAGGACAGTGCTTAAGAAAAGCAGCTTTCCGACTGCTGCGATGGAGTTGTAGGACAGCTCGCTCTGGTGCTTGGGGAGAAGCTGTTCTTGGTGAGGCTGTGTGACATCGAGTCGTGACTGTCACCAGGCTGCTGGGTAATGGTGACAATTTCATGTGCTTGAGGGCAGCCATTTCTTCAAGTTAGGGCGAGCTGGGGGCAGAAAAACAGGCAGCATGTCAATCATGACCTTCTGAAATGACAGCACTCGGACTGCTGAAGGTGGTCCTGTCACAGAATCATTATGTTTGGAAAAGACCTCCAAGGTTACAGAGTCAAATCTTTAATCAGTCACCACCTTGTCAACCAGACCAGAGCACTGAGTGCCATGTCCAGTCATTTCTTGAATACTTCCAGGGATGGGGACTCTACCAGCTCCCTGTGCAGCCCCTTCTGATGCCTGACAGCCCTTTGTGTTGTTGAAATTCCTCTTGGTGTCCAGCCTGAGCCTCCCCTGGCACAGCCTGAGGCCATGTCCTCCTGTCCTTGCACATGTGTGGTGGGGTCCCACCATGAGACAGCAGCTGGAGATATGGGGGGGGGGGGGAAGGTGACATGTCTGCAGGTATTGTGAACTTTTTCAGCTGCCTGAGCCTGGAGGGGTTGTGTGCTGGTTGCTCCCCTTGCCAGTGGCTACAGACCAAGAAGGAATTTCAGGGCTGGACTTGGTCAGAACATTGTTTCAAAAGCACATTTGCCTTTCAAAAAATGAAACACAGAAGGGGACCTTCAGGCCAGAGCTCAGGCTAACGAGCTGCATGTGAAGGAAAACAAGGTGCTTGCTGGGGTTTGTGTGGAGAGATAACAAACTTAATTACATGGTGCAGGAGCTGTAGATAGAACAGGAAGCACGAGTGCTGAAGGGAGGATGGATGTTGTGTATCATGGTGGGAGAGGAGCTCTGGTGATCTTTAAAAGCTGTTCTCAGTGAACAGTTTGAAGTTTTTCATGGCTGTCTCTGTCTCTCCAGGAAAGCTTTGCTCTTTTGTAGGTGTCTGATGTCTTGACGGACTCGGATTCTCTTTCAGGCAATAAGAAGAGCAGGTGTTGAGGTTTATAACATGGGTTAAACTGTCAGATGTTGATGGTATTCCCCAGGGAAGGATCTCTGGGTCCTCTCAGTTTGCCAGTGCTGTCTGCTTTAAGATAAGACATCAAAGCCAGGCAGAAGCCGTAAATGGGTGGGCACTTAATTATCAAACTAAGTGAAAAGTGTGCAAGGATAAACAGGTAGAACTAAGTCCTGTGATGGATCTCCACTGCAGTCACTGAAGGGACCTCAAAAATTATCGTTTCCTGATGTATATGTAAGACCTACTCATGCAAGGTGAGAAGTGGAGGATGGGAGTCCTGGGATAAGCCCCTAACCAACCTATCTTGCTGTTCTCTGGGCACAAACCTTCCCCATGGGTCTCACCAAAGCCTGTTAATTGGGATACTTCCAGAAAGAAGGCGCTGTAGAACCAACCCTTGGGTTATTGGAGTTTACATACCTAGACATTAGGGGCAGGTAAAGTTTTGCTGGCTCCCTGGCTTCTCCTTGTGACGCTGAACCTTCCCTGGCTGCAATGTGATCCTTGGGCATGCCGGGAGCCTGCCAGATTTTGGGCAGGGTGCTGAGTCAGAGCTCCAGCTGTAGTGGAGAAATCAGGAAAACCTTCTCAGAGATGGTGCTGCCTCTGCAGTGCTTTGTTGCGAATCAGAGGGCTTGGGTTTGTGCAAGCCTCTGGTGTCCCAAACAGTATAAACCCTAAACTCGCAGTTATTTTTGTCCAACGGGAACTGATGGAATTTCCCCGTGGCTTAAGGGCACTTGAGTCTTGGTGGTGCAGACACTGTGCCATCAGAGGAACTGGTGGGACTGGAACTGTTAGTGTCCTCAAGCTTAGTGAATGGAATGTGCCTCCCAGCCAGAACCTGGCAGCATGGACTGCTCCATGCCAAGCTCCCTGCCTGGGTGTCCTTGTGCAGTCTGCTCCTGGCAGGTGTGTTCTCCTTTTTTTTTTTTTTTTTTTTTCCAGAATAGCTAAAGGACTTTCCTCTATCAAGTTTCCACCATGTGGGTCAGCTCGTTGTCCTTGGGTGTTTATGCTACATCCAGGACTTGACACCATTTCAGGCTTATGCATCTCCTGCCCTTCTCCCCAATCTCCGTGGGCAAAAGAGTGAGATGAGGCTGGACAGTTACTGAGATTTGCAGAGCAAATTCTGCTGTTCTCTGCTGGCAGCCAGGGAAGTAAAACTCCAAACTGACTGAGCTTCCCAAAGAGCAGGTAGACCTCCAGCCAGGGGCTGATGGCTTTGTGCTCCTGCCAAGCCCTCCTAATGCCAAATTAAGATTTTCCTTTGGCTATTTGAAGTCTCTGACTCCATCTAACAGTGCTGGAAATGGTATCAGGGGACCTGATCAGGGCACTGCCCTTCTTTGGGGAGGTGAGACCTCTTCAGGGTCTGGGTTAAGAAGGGGGAAGCCTCTGCCCTTCTGTAATGTGACTGCTACAGTGTGATCCAGGCCTGATGCGGGATATTGCCTTATTTGATGTTATATCAGAGGCATTCAGTGCAACGCTACAAATTCAGTATATCAGAACCTGCTGTTTTGCCTGTGGCAAACTCACTTTGTTTTGGTATCCTGCAGTGTAAGAAAACAAAAAAAATCAGCGTTTGTTTGGCCAGCACAGGCTACACAGAAGGCACAGCCCCACACGCGCGTGACAGGCTGGTGCTGAGGTGTCGGAGTGGTTTCTGCTGGAGATGGGCACTGGTGCAGTGCTGTGGGAAGAGCAGAGTGACAGTGACTGCACAGTCTGGAGTGTGGAGGGGGCTGTGGCAGGAAATGCCAGCACAGGTGAGTGGGCAGCAGGCTCTTGGCTGTAGCTGAGGAGCAGCAGGCAGCTCTGGGCAGACTGAGGGCAGGGATGTCCTCAAAGGCTGAACCTGGGATCCATCTTTTCCACCTTTTTCTGACTCTGATAAGGCAGCTCAGTGTACCCTGCTGTCTGATACCTTGTGTCCTGGGCATCTTGCATTTTCTTCCTGCTGGGAATGCAAGAGCCAGATGGTTTTCTGTTCTTCCTCCCTCGGCTCAGTTGTGAATTGAAATGTGTGGGACTACAGCCTCTTCCCTCTCCCAATGCTGAGGAACGTGGTCCTTGTCCCCACCCATGTTACATCTTGGCCATGTCTCTGCAGTGTTCCTTCCTAGGAGTCTGGGTCCTGCTAGAGAGCAGTGACATGGTTAACAAGGCTCCCTTCCTGCTTTTACAAGTTCCCTGTGAGCTATCTGGGGGAATCTGCTGTCTCCACAGGTGTACCTTCCATCTGTCAGCCAGTTTGTTGAAAGGATTTTGACAGGCAACTTTCCTCCATAATCCTCAGTAGCTTCGCATTTAAAATGTTTATGGCAAAGCTAATCCCACTAAACTCCCTGTAGTTTTAATAAATCTGTCCTCCAGCAAGACTCTTCTGGTGAGAGGAGGTAAATCTACTTCCTGAAGTGATAAGTATCTGCAGACGTGGCTGTGGGGCCGCTTTAAATCACCTGCTTGGTCCTCACTTCAAAACTGGTGTCTCTTCTCAGGGAGCACCTTGCTAAAAGCAAGATTGCATGTGGTGATCAGTCTCCACAACCCCCTGTCAGGACAGAAAACTCTTGGAATCACTGAGTCTCTTGTATGACTGTTGGTGTTGGACACTCCATTTACAGCTGGAAGAGAATAATTCAGGCTGGGATTTCTGGATGTTTCTGGTTCCAAATCCCTCACTCAAAACAGGGCAGCTTAGGTGGAACAAGACCCCAGGTAACCTGATGGAGTCTTTAGTATCTCTGAGGACAGACAACCCATAAACTCTGGGGCAGGAGGACACCTTTGTTGTGCTCTCAAAGATGTCTTTAACTCACAGAATCATTACTATATGTTTGTGCAGGTGTCACTGAGAGGGAAGAATGAAGGGAGACATTCTGTAAAACTGCAGAGTAGAGACCTCAGAGCACCAGGCAGGCTGGAGGCAGCATACAAGTGTCTCACCACGGGTATTTGGGCACGTTGTGGTTGGGCCCTGCCTGGCCCAGCTGCAGGAAGCAGGATATCACAGGGATCCCAGAGCCCTGTGGCTGAACAGTCACCATTGTCCTGGCTGGGAGAGGGGGTGTGAGGGTTAGCCTGGCACCAGGAGCTGCAGGATGGCCCAGGCATCACTGCCCTGCTTACCTTGGGCGGGAACACCCGGAGCTGCCCTGGCACCCTGCCCTGTGCTCTTTGTCCTGCGCCGCTGGCGGCTGCTGATAGTCCCAGGAGATCCTGCCCTCGTTAATGTGACACCCATTTCCCTGGAGCAGAAGCAGTTGTGCTGGTTTGCACAGGAAGACCCTCTTCCATATGGAAAAGGGATGTCTGCTGCTCCTCTGCCAGGCTCTAGAGCATCCCGTGGAGCAGCACAGATCCACACAACAGCGGGCGTGGGAGTGGAGGGTCTCCTTGCTGCCTCTGCCTTAAGGGAAAGGGCTAGAGGGGGTCTGATCAGAGACTCTACTTGCTGTGGGGGAACCAGGCGTAGCTGTAGCCTGGTTTTGGGAGGAGACATTAGCCAGAGCATGGCTGAAGAGCTGCAGGAGGAGTGGATGTTCTGGAACATGCAGGTCAATACGGTGTGAGCAAGTGTGAGTCATTCCAGGCCATTCAAGTGAGGTCCTGGGCTGGGCCATCCTTCACCTCCCAGCAGGAGCCCTTGGCCTCCTGATCCCCACCATAAACGTGGTTATCTGGGCCGAGAGCAAACCTTGTCCTTACAGATCCTTGTGAAAGTGACTCAGTATTTGCAGAAGCCTTTCATGTCCAAACCATTACCTAATCCTTGACTACCGTGAGGTGGCTCACGGGTTCCTGCTCTGCTGGCCTGATTCCCAGGTGGCTGTGCCAGGGTGTGGATGTGGGGCGGGGATGTGTCCTGGGGGAAAGGGGACAGTGGCCATGCCCAGGCTCAAAGTGCCACTTGGCAGCTGTAACTGCCCCAGGGGAGCAGCTGTGTGGAGCTGCCCTGTGGTGTCCTGTCTGCTCCAAGGGCTTCTCCTGCCCCTGGGGGTGGGAAGCTGGTGTAGTGCTTGGCCAAAGGTGCTGCCCAGGTGGCTCCAGCCAGTGATGGTGTTGTGGGAGCTGGAATGGGATTATTGTGGTACCGAGTGATGCTTCCCAAGTAACTGAGGGAGTTCTGTGCTCATCATCTTCATAATCCCTTTGGTTTTTTTGAGGTACATGAGGCAGGTGATGGTGTGAGTTAACACTGTTAACCTCAGTGAGGAAAATCCAGTGGGGGGTTTCCCCCTTGCCATGTGAGCTTTTAAATCCTCCTCTATGCAGGTGCCTGAGGCAGCTGTAATTGTACTGTCTCATAGATTCTTTGGGTGTCTCGGAAGCGTGCCCTGTGCTCATGGGAAGCAGAGAAGATGAGCACCCCGTAGCTCTGGTGGTGTTAATCCATGCAGCTTGTAACCCTGGACCGTCTCCTCCCTCTTGCTTTGACTGTCCCTCTCCCCTGCATCACCAAGCCCGACTCTCATCCTACAGGTGAAAGTCATCTCCTTCCTAGAAGATCCTTCTCATTCTGGAAAACGCTGATCTCTCAAGTAAAACCCAACCCCTGCTCCTTTTGTTGTGGGTCTGGACCACAGCAGGATTTCCCAGCTGGCTCCTGCTGGGATGGGAGCAGATGACAGAGCTGGATGACAGAGCAGGACTTTGTGAGCCGACTGCCTCCTCCTGCCTCTGTCTAGAGATGCACAGGAACACCCAGAGGTGTGATGGGAATGTCAAACAACTGGGGTTTAACCCAAGTGTCTCTTTTCTCTCCCCCTCTCCCCATGCAGGTGACGGAGCTGAACGAGCCCCTGTCCAACGAAGAGAGGAACCTGTTGTCCGTCGCCTACAAGAACGTGGTGGGGGCACGGCGCTCGTCCTGGCGAGTCATCAGCAGCATCGAGCAGAAGACCTCTGCCGATGGGAACGAGAAGAAGATCGAGATGGTCCGTGCCTACCGCGAGAAGATCGAGAAGGAGTTGGAAGCGGTGTGCCAGGATGTGCTGAGCCTGCTGGACAACTACCTGATCAAGAACTGCAGCGAGACGCAGTACGAGAGCAAAGTCTTCTACCTGAAGATGAAAGGGGACTATTACCGCTACCTGGCCGAGGTGGCCACCGGGGAGAAGAGGGCGACCGTGGTGGAGTCTTCAGAGAAGGCCTATAGCGAAGCCCATGAGATCAGCAAGGAGCACATGCAGCCCACCCACCCCATCCGGCTCGGGCTGGCGCTTAACTACTCGGTTTTCTACTACGAGATCCAGAACGCGCCGGAGCAGGCCTGCCACCTGGCCAAGACGGCCTTCGACGACGCCATTGCCGAGCTGGACACCCTCAACGAGGACTCCTACAAGGACTCAACGCTCATCATGCAGCTCCTCCGCGACAACCTAACGCTCTGGACGAGCGATCAGCAAGACGACGACGGCGGAGAAGGCAACAACTAGACCCCCCCGATGGACTGGCAGCCGCACGCTGATGCTAACTACTGCAGTCTTTATTTTTTTCCCACGAGTGGGGGGGGGTCCGGGGTGGGGGAGGGAAAGGGAGGGGACACCTTCCCAGGGAGGCCCCCCACAACCTGTCTTTGATTGCCTCGTTGACATTTTTGCCAAAACACCACTAGTGGAAGTCAGGCTGGCTGTGCTGGTATGGAATAGCAGCCTCACTGGCATATGGACTGTTCTGTAGATTATTAATACAAGTGGAGCTGTCTTTAATTTAACTTTATTGCTAGAAATAAAAAGGGTTTTAAGACGAATTCGCGTGGATGGAATGGCCCTCGTTTTTAAGGAAAGCAACGCAAAAACATTAAGAAAAACAAAAACAACCAAAAAAAAAAAAAAAAAAAAAGGGAGTTCTGTGGTTCCAGTAAGGCTTCGAGCGTTTGTTTCCGCAGCCCAGGTGCCGTGTGCCCGCACCACATCGCGGGGCCTCTCTCTGCAGCGCTCTGCCTGCCAGGGCGCAGCTGCAAATCCCCAAATTGAGAAGGAATTAAAAATAAAACCAACAAAACTAAAGAATTTGGGGCTCGCAAAGCCCTGGGATTTAGGCCATCCAATCTTTTTTTTTTCCTTTTTTTTTTCCTTTTTTTTTTTTTTTGATTGAGATATTTATTAGGGTAGCTTACAGTATTAACACTAAATTGCAGTTTACAGTATTTCTACATTACAGCCATATGACATCAAGCCTTTGATTGTCTGTTTTTCTTTCTTTTGCTAGTTCTTTTGGCTTGCCTTCCTGAGCAGTCCTCGCCTGTGGACTGGCTTTAGCTATTCTGTGTCGCCCAAGGCAAGAAGACCGCCCGCCCGAGGAACATCAAAGCTGCTCTAGTTTTTTGGTCAACAGCTTAACAGGTGCTTGGCTAGCGGCTGTTTCAACTATTTTAAGTCCACAGCAAAAGGTTTAAGAACTTAATTAGATAAAGGGGGAAGTGTTTAAACTTAAAAATGCCACTTAAATAAAAAATAATAAAAAAAAAAATAAAAAAAAAAAGAGCATTCAGGTCTGTATGTCATGTACTGTGTTTGGTATTTCAAAAGACCATCCTGATTTAAGGTGCCACAGCTGCTTCCTCAGGGATTGCACTGCCATTTCACTCTGCCTGACTTTCTCCCACTGTACCATGAGGTTTGTCAGCAGATCTCCGGCACCCAGGGCTCCCTTGTTTGTCACCAGGGAAGCCGGGTGTGTTTTCCTTTCTCCTGGGGAAGCTTGTGGTGTAATGAGTGAACTTCAGGAGCTTAGACACTAATTTGGTAGAGAAATTCCTCAAGGGAAGAGCTACAATCATAGACATTTCTATCCACCATCGGGAGCCCAGGAACTTAGTTCTCTTAGCAAAACCTTTTCCGAGTCTGTCTGATCCGGCCGGGGGTGGGAGTCGGGGCATCTGAGTTGCCTAGCAGGTAATACTTACCCCAGTTTGAATAAATTTAGCTTTAATTTTGATTTTTTCCATGGTTGTTGGAGGTTCACTGCTGTTCTCTGGCCCGCGGAGCGCTGCGCCCTGCAGCGCTTCCCCCAGCGCTGCGCAGTGAGGAGAAACCGCGCTCGTGCTTTAATTCCTTGTCGCGATTCTGACGCTGATTTTGGAACCAGGCTTCCCCTGTCCCTTGCGAGAGCCGGCCCGACACGGCGCGTCCGTCGTGGTGTGGCACACACGGCACCGCCGCTCCCGCTGCCGGGGGCACGGACACGGCTCCAGCCCCTCCCGCCGGCCCAGAGCCGCTGCCCGACTGCCCGGGAGCGCCTCGGCCCCCGGCCCTGCCCCGGCACGGCTTTGTTTTGGCCGGGGCTCCCCCTGCTTTGAGTCTGGCGCAGGGAATTCGGGGCGCAGCATCCCGCAGCGAGGGGCGTGCGGTGCCGGTGTGTGCCGGGACCGGGAGATGCTTTAGGCTTCCCTCTCATTGACACCCGTGTCCCGTGAGCAGTGTTGTCCCAGCTGTATAATTTGGAAGTGATTTACTGGAATTACAAAACCTATCTTCTTTTTTTTTTTTTTTTCCCCAAATAATTACTACTCTTTTTGGCTTTTTGCTCTGGCTGCTTTAGGAAACTTATGCAGGAGAGATGGCACAAGAGGGCTAAAAACGGAGTGGGGGTCAGGGACTTGATTTTTAAGCAGCTTGAATGGTTTCTTTCATTTTTTAAGAGATGCACTTGCCTATGATACTGTCTCTCCAGTGAAATGATTACTGCTCCATTACTCTATTGATACAATATTGTGCATGCTAGTGTCGTATTTCTATACAGTAGCTTGAAATTTATTAACTTATACTGTAGATGTTATGTATTCCTATGACAAAATAGTCTTCAAAAATTTTTTAAAGTTTTTTAATTTATTTTTCTTTCCTTTTTTTTTTTTCGGGGGTAAAGTTTGCTCTACCAAATAGTGATCGTAACAAACTGATCTGTTATGGATGTTGCTATAGTGACATGCAATTATATATGATTTTGTTTTTAAAAAGGAAAAAAAAAAAAAAGCAAAAGAAAACACCAGTGTTAGCTTAATCTTAATGTCTGGTGTTCGTCATGGTGAAATTATAACTATTACAGTGTAGGAGAACAATGACTGTGTTCTTTGAATGAGCCTTTGTTTGTGCTTTTTGTCATGTTATGCAGTGAACTATTTTTAAGGTCTAATCAGTGATTATTTTTCCAACTCCGTGTTTCTGTAAGGAATTATTTCACACACGGACCATTCTTAGCAGTTTTTCCTCAGTGATGGAATATCATGAATGTGAGTCATTATGTAGCCGTCGTACATTGAGCAAATAAACTTACAGATCTGACGTCAGCGCTGCTTAATTGTTATCGCCTGTCTCGACTTTCTGGGGGGCTCCGTGGGCCGGGGGGGCGGCTCGCGAATGGCCTGGGTTCTGCTGCTGGGGCCGCCTCCCTTCCGCTGCTGCAGAGGATCCGCGTCCCTGCGGGTTGAGGCTTCGCCGGGCTCCTCCCCCGGGGCAGAGGCGAGCGGGAGCCGTGGGGAGGGTGGCGCGGGTTCAGGAGTGGGTTGGGTGGGTGCTTCCCCACCTCCGTCCTTCCCCGCCTCCCTCCCTTCCCGATGGTTTTCCGCTCGCAGCCACACGCGCGGTGACTCACGCTGTAAAAATACTCCCCTCCCCGCGCAACTATAAACAGAAAATGCGCCTTGACTCACGCGCCCTGCGAGGGATCCGGGGCTGCAGCACCGACACCCCCGGGAAGGGGCTGGGATCAGCCCCCGGGCCGTGCCAAGGCGGGCTGGGGGCTCACCGAGCACCCCCACACAGGGAAGGACACCCCGCACCCCATCCCAGCGCCGTGGTGCTCCCGCAGCCTCCAGCCCCTGCTCGGGTGGCTTTTCGGGAAGTGAAAGTCACCATGGCGAGGCCACAGCAGAGGGGAGGGGGCTGGGGAGGCTCCTCGAGGGGCTTCTTCCCCTGGAGCCACGCTTCGGCTGGAAAAGCCTCACACCCCGACTCTCACACCCCCCAAGCACAGGAATGACCCTTGCAGGAGGAATTGATCGCCGGGATCAGGAACTGATCCCCGGTATCTGCCTGAGACCTGCCAAACTCATCACACCCGAGACTGCTGGGTCAGAGGGGGTGGGGGGCAGGAGCTCAGAGGGGGCACGTGGAGCCCCCCGAGCTCGCAGAGGGGCCTCGCAGCTGCAGGATTCCTCCCAGGTCACCGTCTGCCTGCGGGATGACTCAGGGGGGATTAGTGGGATTTGACGGAGCAGGGAACATCGAAGCCGTGGGCCTGACCTCGGCCATGTAGGGCCAGTCCTGCCCAAGACCCGGGGGCATGGAGGGCACAGGGGGCACGGGGCCAGCCAGGGCCAAATGGCACCAGGACCACAACCCACCCCCTCTTCAGCCCCCCGGAGAGGCTGCACCCCCTCAAACAATGGGGTGGAAGGAAGGGGGAGCACGGGGGGCAGGGCTGGGCCTCAAGGGGCTGCACTGCTGGGGCGAGTTCTTGCCCATGAAGCCCCTATTTGCCCTCTGATCCGAAAGGGGTGTGTGTGTGTACTTGTTTTTCAGGGGTGCAGCATCCCAGAATAGTGACACTGGAGTGTGGAGACCCCAAATATTCTGATAGGACATGTGATAGCCAGAGTGTGGGAGAGTAGTGATGAGGGGACTCACTGTGCTGAGATCTGGGATTTGAGACACCTGGGATGTAGGAGACCCAGGCTGTGGAAAACTGGAATGCCGGAGACCTGGCATATGAACACCAGAGGTGTTGGAGAGCTGGGATGAAAAGCCCCCAGGATGCCAGAGGTTTGGATATGGAGAGCTGAGATGTAGGAGACCCAGACGTGGGAAATCCAGGATAGGGAGACTCTCAGGATGTGAAGGTCTGGGACACGGACCCCAGGATGCTGAGCCCAGGTTGTAAAGGCTTGGGATGTGGAGCCCTGGGTTGCAGAGCCCCCAGGTGCTGAGCAGGGCTCGGGGGCCCTCCTGCTGACCCCTCTGGCCTCAGGCAGCCCCATCCCGGTGCAGCTTCCACCAGGAATGTCACAGCCATGGGGGATGGACATGGCACAGGGACAGGTTTCTTTCACCAGCTTTTATTCCAGCTGATTCTGTCGGTTCCTTCACATTTATTCAAGGCACTCAGTGGCAGGGCGAGTATAAAATCAACAGTAAAAAGGGGGTGGGTGTGAGGGGGCAGCTGGGGGTGGGGGCGGGGGGCAGCAGCGGCCTCTCCTCTTCCTCCTCCTCCTCTCCTCCTCCTCGGTGCCGCCTACTTCTTGGCTGGCTCCTTGGCTTGGCTCTCCACGGTGACAGGGATGGTGATTTCGGCAGACTGGATGGCAGGTTTCGGCAGGGGGGCCTCCACCGTCAGCATTCCATCGGGAGACAGCGAGGACCGCACGGCCGTGGCTTCCACACCAGGGGGAAGGCTGGGAGGGGAGGAGAGGGGAGGGGGAGGTCAGGGCTGCAGCACCAACCCAGGGGATGCAATGCTCAGCCCCAAATCGCTGCCTCTCCCACTCCCAGTTTGGCGGAGCAGCATTCCCGGTTTGGCCAGCGGGCTTTGGAGGGCGTGGGTGGGTGGGAAAAGGTCCCCAAAGACGTCAGGGGGCTGCATCAGGTGTCTCCCCTCCTCCCTCGTACTTACGTGTATTTTCGGGTGAAGCACCGGGAGATGAAGCCGTGTTCATCCTGCTTCTCCTCGTGTTTGCCTGCAAGGAAACAAAACCCCGTGAGGGTTGGAAGGGGCTGGCTTGGTGGGAACCTTCCTGCCCCACCCCAGCACTTGAGAGGGGCTGATTCTGCCCGTCCTCTTTTGGTTTTTGTTTTTGCTTTTGTTTTTGTTTTTTTTTTTTTTTGCCACAATATCAGCCTGTAACAACTTGGGGCGACCAGGAGCTGTGGGGCCACTCCGGATGCACGCCCCGAATTTAAGGGGAGGAAAGTGCAGTGCCAGGAGCTGGGGGGTGGCCAAAGGGGTCCAACAGTGGCCAGCTGGCCCCACAGCTGGGCAGGGCTGGAGACTGAGCACCCCCCTCTCCCTGGGGCTGCACCCCAAATTCATCTGGCTGGTGATTTGCTCCCATTCCTTGCAGGACCCCCTCACCCAGCAGGAAGCACATCCTGGCCTTGTGCCACAGCTCTGGGCTTTGTCACGGCATCCAGGGTGCTGTGGGGGAGCGCAGGGGCTGCAGGGCTGGTGACACCCCACATCACCCCCGGGGCTCTCTGTGGCTCCAGCCAGGGGGTCCCTCCCTGCATCCTTCTGGAACAGCAGCAAGGGGTCAATATATGGGGCTGGGGGGGTCTCTGCACCTGAACGCACCCCAAGACTGAGCTGTAGTGCTGGGCCTTCCTCTGTGCCTTGATTTTCTCTTTCCCTTTCCCTTTTTCCTCTTCTCTCCTCTCTTCTCCTCCCTCTCCTTCTGCTTTTCCTTCCCTCACTTCCCATCCCTTATTCCACTCTTTTTCCCCAAGCAAGCTCCAGGGGGGCAGCTGCCCCATCTCAGGAGACCCCACCCCAGCACCCACCGGTTATCTCCACGATGTTATCCTTGGTCTTGACCACCAGCTCCTCAGGTGCGAAGTGGTTGACATCCAAGGTGACCTTCCAGCTGTCGGCGGTCTGGCGGATCTCGGAGACGCCGCTGCTGAGCTGGCGGGTCAGCGCCTGGCTGAAGGGCGAGCCGGGCATCGGCATCAGGGCGCTCTCCCGGGGCAGCAGGCGGAAATATCCCGGCCAGGCGCTGCCGCTGGGCCACTTGTACCAATCCTCGGGGATGTGGGGCATCCCAAAGGACTGGTCGAAGAGGCGGCTGCCATGGTACCAGTCGCGGAAGGGGTCCCAGCTGGGGCTGCGCAGGAAGGTGAAGGGGACGCGGCGCTCGGCCATGGCGTGTGGGGCTGCCGGGGGGGGCGGCCGGCAGGGCCTTATGAAGAGGGCCGGGGGTTATTTTTAGCCCGGCTGCTCGGCTGGCTATTAATGGAAATTGCGGCAGCCCCGGGGAAGGGACGAGAAACTTGCCCGGGGTTGGGGCGGCCACACGCAGCCGCAGTGGGAGGGGGCTGGCAGCCTGCAGGGCCCCCCCTGCCAAGGAAATGTCCATCCGCCTCTCATCGCGAGAGGCTTGGCCTGGCTGGGAGTGATGGATGGCCCTTGGAGCGGCTCCCGGCCTCTCCTGCCTGCTGCCCGGAAAACAATCCCCAGGATGCGGCCCCGTGGCAGCGTGAGAAGGGGGCTGGGGCCGGGCCAGCGCCTCGGGAATGGTCGGATGAGTCAGTGGAGGAGGCTGTGCGTGGCCCTGCTCTGCGTCAGCGCCAGCCAGAAGGTTCTGGAGCCCCCCAGCTCCTGGTCACCCACCAGCCAGAAGGTTCCAGAGTCCCCCAGCCCTCTGGCACCCCAGTGGCTCCAATGCTCTGCACCGAGGTGGGGAACCCCAGCACCAAGTTGGGGTGAGGCTGCTCCAGTCCCCCTGGGTGGGGTGTCCCTGAGGTCTATGGGGCTGGTGAGGGTCTTGGGGGCCAATGGGACCTGTAGGGGTTGGTGGGGGCTTGCAGGACCTGATGGAGGCCAGTGGGGACCAGGGGGACTGGAGGGGACTGGGAGGCTGGAAGGGGCAGCATCCTCTCGTTCAAACGAGTCTCTCCACACACCTGGCACCCAGGAGGGGATTCCCATTTGGTGCCAAGCTCCCATCCTGGGGAAGGGCTGTTTTCCAGCTCAGTGAGCCTGGCAGCTCTGGGACCCCATCACCTCCGCCCAGTTCTCCTCTGTCCCCAGATTTGCCTTGGAGAAGACAGCTGAGTGGGTGGCAGCTGAGCCCTGACACACTCAGTGCGTGGATGAGTGACCTCCAGGAGTGGAGGGGCCGGGGGGATGCAGCAGGGAATTTCGGGGTGTCCTTTGCCTGAGGCAGAGCCCAGTGCTGACTCTGGAATGGCAGCGAGGGGGAAGGGGCTGTAGGGAGCTGAGCCATGTGGGGTTGGGGGCTGCATCCTGTGGCGCTGGGGCAGGCCTGGGAGGGGGGAACCAGGGGAAGAAAGGTCACTGGGGAGGGGACGGAATGGGAGAGATGCGGGGAAACGAGAGGGACGTGGGAGGGAGGGGAGAGATGCGGGCAGGGATGCCAGGAGGGATGCAGGGAAATGGGAGGGATGCAGGGAAATGGGAGGGATGCAGGCAAGGATGCAGAGAAAGATGCAGGGAGGGATGCTGGGAGGGAGGGGAGGGATCAGAGGAGGGATTCAGGGAGGAATGGAAGGGTTGCAGGTGGGAACGCAGGGAAATGGGAGAGATGGGAGGGATACAGGCAGGAATGCAGGGAGGAGCAGGGAAGGATGAGAGGGATTGGGAGAGGGATGCGGGAGGTATGGAATGGATGGGAGAGCTGCAGGCAAGTGGGAGGGATGCAGGCAGGGATGCCGGGCTATGGGGGAGAGGGGAGGGATGCAGGGATGCAGGCAGAGATGCAGATAAGGATGCAGGGAGGGATGGATGGGAGCTGGCAGGCAAATGGGAGTGATGCAGGGAAGGATGCAGAGCCAGGAGGACGGCAAGGAGCTGGGGAGGATGCAGAGGGAGGTGTTCCCAGAGGGATCCCCACACGCAGAGCAGGATCCTCGGTGGGATCAGACACAAAACTCGCGGTGCTGCTCCACATGGAGCCAGAGGGAAGAGCAGGATGGATCCGCAGGGAGCCGGACGGAGGGAGCAGGATAACCTTGCTGTTCTCCCGGCAGGAAGAAACCTCTCAGTGGCCAGCAGGGTCATTTACAATATATACTGTATATTTATTATAATTGCACCAGCTCACGGCATCTACAGCTGTACTCACAACCCAGAGAGAGAGCGCACGCGCGACAGGAAAATACTGAAGTATTTCTACAGAGTATTTGTTCCAGTTGGCTCCCTCCGCGGCAGGAGACAGAGACTGTAAAAGAGGAAGACTGGAATTTTTCCCTGATGTGCTGGCTGGTCCGCGGCGCCGCTGCAGTCGGGTCTCGGGTTTTTGGGAGCCACGGCCCCACGGGGGCTGCAGGGCTGGGGCTGCGGCCACTGGGGAAATCCCCCACTGCTGGCTTGGGTTCGGATGTTCACAGGGGATTCCCCCACATCCCAGCAGGGTTGGGGGGTCCAGCGGCCAGTCTGAGCTTCCCATGGGGTGATGTGGGGGACGGGGGCTGTGGGGCAGCAACTGGAATTGCTGGGATGGTTTTCCAAGTGCGTGGCTCAGGGTTTGTAGGGATGCTGGGGGAACTCATGTTCTCCACCTCCCCAGGCTCCAGGAGAGCAGGACCCTTTGTCTCCTCCTCCTGCCACAGTCCAATCCGGAGCTGCCGCCCTGCCACGAGTGTGCCCCTCCTTACCTGTTCACCCCATTCCTAACAGCTCTGCTCGTTCAGGTGTCTTTGCCAGCAGGTGGGTGGGACACCCAGGGGCTGGCACCCATCACTGCCCAGCTCCTGGGATTTTCCTCCAAGGGCTGGTAAATCCTCAGCCTCTGGCTGAGCCTGGTCCCTCGACATGCCGGGTTTGGGAGGCCAACCCCGAAGCGCCCCTTCGCTCCCATCTCTGCCCTCCCGGGCCCCCTGGCTCATCAGGCCACGGCTAATGAGGCTGTCTCATTACAGCTGAGCTGGACTCCAAAGGATCCCTCCCGATCCTGGCTGGCTGCAAACCAGCAGCGAGCGGGACGGCCAAAGCCTGGCTTTACATCCAGGGGCAGAGGGTTAATCCGGGCAGCTGCTCTCCCACCCAGGGAGGCTCATCCCCATTGTCCTGCTCCAGCCGTCCGGAAAACGCGGGGCCACCAGGATTAAACACCAACCACTCCGGGGGGCCAGGACTGTCCTCAGAGCCCGGGGGGGCTTTTTTTTTTTTTTTTTTGGGAAATCAGCAAAATCCTGCAAAAGCGGGGCTGCTGGCCAAGCCTGGGACCCTCTCTCTTCCCGTAATTCAGTTTAAAAAGCAGCCACTTTTTCCCAGAGCAGGAGGGGTCTGGGGCTGCGAGCCCAGAGGTGAGACGGGCCATGCCGAAGCTGGATGCACCCCCAGGAGTGGAAAACCCCCTGCCCAGCCCCGGGCCCTGCAGCTCCCTCCTCCCGGGGGTGACGGCTCGGTCCGCCCCAGACTGCGTGGGGTGGGCGTGTGCCAGGGCCGGCTCCTGAGCTGGGATGAGCAGCGTTTTTCCCCTGGATCTCCTCGCTTGGGAAGAGACTTGCAGGTGCTGCCGGCTTTGTTCATCCATGGCTCGGCGTGTGCTCAGGTCTGAGGGGACCCCAAAATGTTTTGCGGTGCCTCTGTCCCCCGCTGTGACACCCTGGGGACATCTTCGCTGGGGGAAACAGGGTCTTGCTCACCTCTGGTTGGCACCACACCCTCCAGCTGAGCCTGCCCCACCCCCCCCCCGCCCACCTCCCCGGGATGCTCTTGTGCTAAAAAACAGTCAAACCAAACCAGAAAAGCAGAGGGGATTCCCCAGGGGTGTCCCCAGCCACCCCCACCCACTAGCCCAAGGTCTCTGCAGAGCATTTGTTCCCTCGCTCTGTACTCGCCCATCCCACCCCGCCCCACCCCGGCACTCGCAGAAATAAGAAGATATCCTCCCCTTCCCCATCCCGACCCCAAAACACCCCGGAGCGGGGGGAGCCGCCCCCTCCCAGGGCGTTGCAAGGAGCCATTTGAGTTCCCGTCCGTGCTTTCCCCCGCTGCCAGGTCCATCCTTAGCATCCCCCGGCTCCTTTCCACCTCCCCGGTGGTCCCGTCCCTTCTGGGGGCGCAGGTGGCATGGAGGGGGCAGAGCTGGGCTGTCGGGGGGCTGCGGCCGGGTGCCGGGGGGGCTCAGAAGCCGGCGCTCTCCGAGCTGCTGCGGCTGTTGTAGCTGGGGCTGCGGCTGGGGCTGCGGGAGCGGCTGGGGGGGCTGCGAGTCCGGCTGCGGCTGCGGCTGGAGCTGTAGCTGTCGTAGCTGCGGCTGCGGCTCCGGCTGTACGAGTAGGTGCTCAGCGAGCTGGAGGACGAGGGGCTGGGCCGGTAGTAGGGGATGGGACGCTTGCGGGCGCTGCAAATGGAAAAGGGAAGCTGAGTCAGGCCCCCGGCATGGCTCGGGGAAGGGGGTCCGGCGCTGGACCCCCGGCATGGCCAAGCATCCACCCAGGGCAGCCAAGCATCCCGGCGGCCGGGCTCGGACCGGGATGCGGCCACCCGGCATCACCTCCCCTTCCATCCATCCCGTTCCTCCTCCCCGGCCCCCTCCCCCGGGGTGTTAGTCCTGGATTAGGCAGCGTCGAGGGCAGAAAGTGAGCAGGTTAATGTGGCTTTTGTGTTTCCCAGACACCAAAGATTGAAAGCTGCTGAAAAAGAGACGTTTGGGATTAGCGGGAGGCGAGCTGCGGCCCGCTGGCGCCTGAGGATGAGGAGGGACACGGGGAGCACGGGGACAGTGGGGTGGGGGGACACAGGAGGCAGCGACACCAGGAGTCGGCCCCCTTGTCCCTTCTCCCAGCCTGGTGTTAGTGGGACCAGAGAGCGGCTGGGTGCCGAGGGCATCCTAAGGTGTGAGGAGACACAGAGGGGTCCAGGAGGAAGAGGAGGAGGAAGAGGAGGAGGAGGAAGGGGGAAGGTTACCCTGGGAGCCAGGCTGGCGGCGATGCTCTCCGAGAGGGACCTTGGGATGAAATGGAAAAGGAGAAGTTGGCATCACTGAGGTAGGACCACGTGATGGAGGGGGGTGATGGGAACAGGGCAGGAGGGCAAAGAAAAGCCCTGGAGCATCTGGCTGGGCTATGGGGCAGGCAGGCGGGACTGGGGGTGTTTCCCTGGCTGCCCCCTCCCCACAGCATCCTCTACTCCTCACCGAAATGGCTCTGCTCCTCCTGAACCCCGAGCAGAGCAGGGTCTGCCATCCCCATCCATCCCAGGGATGGTGACGGGGATGGGGTGAACAGTCCTCACAGGGACCATGGGCTGTGTTCTCCAGCCAAGCCCTGCCACCTCCCTGGGGACATCCTGGTAAAACCAGGATGGAGCAGGAGGGATGGAGAACCAGCCAGTGGCACCTGGGCTGGGCTGGGAGCAGTTTTCCCAGCCCATTTTCTTTCCAGGACATCCATCAGGGAGAGCTGCGGGAGCTCTAACCCGTGGGCTCTGCAGTGTTCCTCCTGTCCTTTCTCCTGTCCTCCCTCCTGACAACTCCAGTCTTGCCCAGGCAAAACAAAATCCCTCCCACAGCGAGACAGAGCTGATTTCTGACAATCCAGCCCCCCCTGATCTCCCAGCTGATAGTGGGAGAGACAAATAGGTCAGGAAGGAGGTAATCTCGGCTCGGCACGGCCCCGCCACCAGCGCTGCATCTTAACGAGGTGCTACATATGCACACAGTGTTTCGTCTGGCACGAAATATTGCCTGTCTTACAGCCCAGGATCCTGAGGCAATAGGATCCCAAGGAGGAGACACCAGCTTTTGGAGGGCAGGAGAGATGTGATTGCGGACGTGCGTATTGCTGGAATACGCACAGGCGGATTAAAATTAATTCCTGTTTTCATGCCTCGAAATAGGAAGAGGTCAGAAGGTCACAGTATTGGAGGCAGTGTGGTTATCCATCTGTCTGGGCCAGCTGATTCAGTCAGCCATCCTCAGAGCTATCTGTGCATCCACAGATCTGCTTTTGTCCATCCGTGTGCCCATCCATCCATCTGTACATCTGTCCATCCACCCGTCCATCCACCCATCCATCCACCCATCCATCCACCCATCTATCCACCCATCCATCCATCCACCCATCCATCCATCCATCCACCCATCCATCCATCCATCCACCCATCCATCCATCCATCCACCCATCCATCCACCCATCCACCCATCTATCCACCCATCCATCCATCCACCCATCCATCCATCCACCCATCCATCCATCCATCCATCCACCCATCCATCCATCCATCCATCCATCCACCCATCCATCCACCCATCCATCCATCCATCCACCCATCCATCCATCCATCCATCCATCCACCCATCTATCCACCCATCCATCCATCCACCCATCCATCCATCCATCCACCCATCCATCCACCCATCCATCCATCCACCCATCCATCCCTCCACCCATCCATCCACCCATCCATCCACCCATCCATCCACCCATCCATCCACCCATCCATCCATCCACCCATCCATCCCTCCACCCATCCATCCACCCATCCATCCATCCACCCATCCATCCCTCCACCCATCCATCCCTCCATCCATCCATCCACCCATCCATCCCTCCACCCATCCATCCATCCACCCATCCATCCCTCCACCCATCCCTCCACCCATCCATCCATCCACCCATCCATCCATCCATCCATCCATCCATCCATCCATCCATCCATCCATCCATCCATCCATCCATCCATCCCTCCATCCATCCATCCATCCATCCATCCATCCATCCACCCACCCATCCATCCGCCCACCCAGGCACCCACGCATCCTTTGGGGTCAGCTGGCAGCAGAGCTCAGCCCGGGACATGCCAGCGGCCGTGGCAGAGCCTTTGCCGCACGCCAGGACCCACCTGGTGATCCTCCTGGGCTCCATGAAGCTGGGGGAGTCACGTCTCCGCTTCCTGATGGGGGAGTAGCTCCTGGAGCGGCGCCGGGCGCGGGCGGGATCGGAATCACCGTGACGTGTTCGGGGCTCGTTGTCCTTCTCTCTACACCCCGGGGAGGAGGAGGAGAAGGGTCAGAGAATGGGCTGGGGTCCCGTGTGGGACGCAGGGCCACCTTGTGACAGCAGTTCCCTGCACGGGTGACACTCCCACCTGGGGCTGGCGTTTCCAGTGTGACCAACAATGACTTGTTACCACACCCCGAGCCCCAGGGCAGGCGGGACCACCCTGAGCCGCGATGCCCTGTGAGCCCTGCTGGCACCCGCGGTGTGCCCCGTGCCCCTGTCCCCCCGGGCCTGACCTGCTGGCTGGCTTTTTCGGCGAGGGCGAGCGGGAGCGGCTGCGTGCTGCTCTCTTCTCCCGGGAGCGGGAGCGGGACTTGGAGAGGGAGCCGCTGGAGCTCCAGGAGCTGCTGCGCTGGCCGGGACTGGGGGACGGGCTCTTCCTCCGCTCCGAGGCGTGCCGGGAGTGCTTGGCTGACGACTCCGAGCTGCTGTTGGGCCGGCCCCGGTGGTGCCGCTCCTTCACCCTGTGAAGGCAGATACCAGCACTGCCTCGCACCTCGTCCTGGCTGGCAGGGTGTCCCCACGGCAGCCAGGGACCCCAGGTTCCCATAGGGAACACCTGCATGACGGCAGGTTTTACCTGGGCTACATCCCTGACTGTAAAGCCCAGGGCTTTCATCTGCCTGGGATCCCGCACCCTGTAATCCCATGCTGCCATCCAGGCACTGCCCTTCGCATTGGGATAATCCCTTGCGGGGATGACCCTTCCCACAGTGTGCTAGCACTGACCCACTGTGGCTCTCCCCTTTCCCCATCCCTAGCCCCAAGGCCACCCTTTCCCTATCACCATCCCCGTGGCTGTCCCCATCTCCATTCCCAACTCCAACTCATCCTCATTGCCATCCCCGTGGCTGTCCCCATCCCATCGCTATTCCCATCCCCATCCCTTGAGCATCCCAACCCAGCTCTGTTCCCCCACAACTTTGCCTGGATGGATTTCAGGCGCCCGCAGGGAGCTGCACCCCGAACATACCAGCCCAGCACCCATATCCCGGCAGGGATGACAGGACCCCATCCCGGGCACTCCCTTACTTCTTGCCGTGGGCGCCGTGGTTCCTGTCGGGGCCGGCCGGCGGGTGGTAGGGGTGGGAGCCGGCCGAGCCCTCCGAGTCGCTGCTGTAGCCGGCGGGGCTGAGCGGCGGCGGCGGCGGCTCCCGGGGAGCAGGAGGCCGCCCCTTGCTCTGGCCGCGGTGTCGGGACGGCGGCGAGGCACTGCGGGAGCGATGCCGGTGGCCGTGCTTGGCCCGCTCCGGCGTGGGCGACCGGGAGCTGCGGGCGCCGTGTCGGCCCCCCCGGGTGCGGGGGGACGGCGGCTCCGTCCTGCCGTGAGCCCGCGGAGAGGGAGACGCCGAGGCCGGCCTCTGGCAAGGGGGGAGAGAGAGAGAGAAGGAGGGAGAGGAGGAAGGGGGGGAAGAAGACAAGAAAGAAGGAGAAAGGGGATTTTAACGGGGGGCGCCGGGCCGGGGGCGCAGATCACAACGTCAATGCACATCGCATAAGGCAGGCTACACAGACGCTACTCTGCACCTTCCTCTCGCCCTCAACAACGTGGGTCATGCAAACCTCCGCATGCAAAACGCCAAAAAAATATAACTCAACTTAAATCGTAATAAAAACCCAAAGGAAGGGGTGGGATGGGAGGAAAATAAATCCAAGAAAGCCCCAAGTCGTCGGGGAGGGAGAGCTCGAAGGGAAAGAAACATCCCCCCCCCCAAAACAAAAACCACCTGGAGAGGGGATAAAGCAAACCCTGGTGCCCGCCCGCCCCGACCGAGAAAGGGGAAGGGAAAAGGGGGATAAAACCCAAACGAAGGGAGGAAAATGGGGGAAAAAAGAAAAGATGAGTGGACGGCAGGTGGGGCAGTGGGGGAGAGTAAATCAGACTGAGCCGAGGGGAAGGGATCGAACCAAAGAGGGCCGGAGGTGATGGGGTCTGCTCACACAGAGGCATGCACATATATAGAGATATATGTTCTGATACGTGTAGTTTTTATCGATAGTACGGCTTTCGGCTTAAAACAAATCCAGAAACGAGGAAAAAACGGCACAGAGCGACAATGGAGGGCAAGGCAGGGGAGGGGGCCGGAGGGGCGAGATAAAAGAAACCAACAAAAAAGAAAGAAGAAAAACCATCCAAATCAAATCAAAATTTAAAAAAAAAATTAAAAAATAAATAAATAAAAAACAAAGCAAAACTTCACAAATGTCCTCGTTACTGAGATAAACGAATGTCTCTGAGCTCTTCCTGGGACACGCATTGAGCTGTTAGCTGTGACTCTGCAGGGAACTGCTAAGTCCTCATCAGCACTCAACACAGATTTTGCTTTCTGCTTCCTTTTTTTTTTTTTTTTTTTTTTTTCCATTATATGTTTTTTTTTTTTTTTAAGTCCCTCTTGGTTAACATCCACTTACCAAAAAAGTGGCATTTCCTCCTTTAGTAGGTAAGGTATGAAGAGAAGGGAAAAGCGGGGCAATATAAGTGCATCATTAGATTCACAAAAATGCAAGAGAGAAAGAAAGAGCGAGAGAAGGAGGAGAGACAGAGACAGAGCCAGAGAGAGGAGAAATAAAACAAAGCAACTCACTTCTCCTGCGGGGAGGGGAAACCTTGGGGCCACCACCATGGCCAAGCCCTGAGCCAGGTTCTCACTGAGACTTCAGGGGATTTTGCCCAGACCTGAGGCTCCCAAATATCTGAGCTCCTTTGAGCTACAAACGCTGCCTGGGTGTTTCCCCCATCTTTGTAAACACCACGAGACCAAAAAGATAGGTGGGAACAGGTCCTGCAACACCAGTCCTGATTGAGCTGGCAAACCCCAGCTCAGGGAGCTTTGGGGTCTCCTTCCCCCCAGCCACAGCCCAGTGCCAGGTCCCTGAGAATCCCTGGAAGGCTGAATCCTGCACAGGGCATCGCTGAGTCCAGCTGAGGAGATCAAAGGGGGTTCAGGGACATTGGGATGGTTCCAGGATTGTGCCACCATGCCCAGGGCGGGTGACCCCAATTCCTCGTCATCCCCTTGCCCCAAATACACCAATGAACAGTCAGTGAATCCTTGAGGCTCTCTCCACCCATCCCACTGTGTTCTAAATGCCACTTTTCTCCCCAAAAAAAGAAAGGGGCAGGGTGAAGGGTTGGGATTCTGGGGACCACCACGAAGATGCTGCAAAAGGGACACAAGGTTTCCATGTCCCTGAGCATCCCAGACTGCTCCACAACCCATCACCTCCTTGTCCCCATGGATAAGCCAATCCCTCCAGCCACAGAGCAGCAAGCTGGAGCCAAAATGGGGGGATTTGGGGTTTTTATTAAAAATCCGTTGCTGTTGCAATGGCTGCGGCGAGGGGGAGGCTGGCAGTGACGATCAGCCCTGCTCAGCTGCCCTGCAAGCACTGGGGGACATGGATCTGCTCCAGGGGGATGCAGCAGCCCTGGAATGGGGGATCTGTGGAGCCCATGCCCAGCCCCGCATCCCAGGAGAGGAACATTAAAGCAGAGAAGATGAAGAAGAAGAAGAGGATGATGAAGAGAGAAAGTGAGGGGTTTCCTCTTTCCCAGGGTGGCGTTTTGGGTCTGGCTGACCATGCCGTGGGCTCGAGCTGAGGGATGCAGGGCTCCCACCCAAACCCTGGAGTCTCCTGCCCTGGAGTGCAGGAAGGCAACGAAGGTAAAAGCATCCCAAATAAACCCAAATTGGCAAAGACTCAGCCTAAAAGGGAAAACACACACTGGGCACTTGTGGGGATGGGACAGCCAGAGCAGGGATGCTGTCCCCTGCCCCTCGCAGACCGGGATGCCCTGGACCTGCCTCTCTCCAGGCAGGAAGATTTAAACCTTTCCCCACTGCAGCCTCCCTGAAGAGGGGCTAAACCCACACATCTCCCCAAATTTCTCATTCCTTGCCCCATCCATCCACCTCAAAACCCCCTGTGCCCACTTCTACCCCTGGCCACTGCCCCTATTTCTCCCTAATTGTATTTGCCTTCATTACCCGGCCACTAATGGGGGACTGAAAGGGAACAGCCGTGCTCGGCCTCTGAATGGAAACGAACACAAATTCAGAGGGCTGAAAGACACAGAAATGCATTCTACCGACAGCACGAGGAGACGGGGAAGAGAAAAGGGGGGAAGAAAGAAAAAAATATTACGTGGACAGGGCAAAAAAAAAAGTAAAAATAAAGAACATAAGAGAAGAGCATGGCTTTGCAGCTAACCGGGAAAAAACCATACAAATAAAAAAAAAAATTATATATAGCCACCAAAAAGAGACAAAATGAGAGACAGAGAAGGAGAGTGAGAAAGAAAGAGAAAGAAAGTCAGAAAGAAAGAGAAAATAACATTAAATCAAGCTACGGTGCTTTTCAACAGGCTCATCTGCAGAAGTGAACGTGCAGAGGTGGACGAAATACCTACCTTCGGAATTGGCAGTGACAGGAATGCAATAATAAAAAAAGAAAACAATAATCTCCACATTTGGAGGGCAGAATGGGAAAAAGACAAGGACTCTTTAGTACGGCGATCCAGACCCCTCGGCTAATCCCGTTTGCTTTGCTTAGAATTTTTAAAATTATTTTTTAAATTGGTCTCTTTAGCTTCTAATTTTTATTGTTATTTTTTTAAATTATTGTTTGTTTGTTTGTTTGTTTGTTTGTTTTTCAATGGAAAGGCTGCGGCCGGCCGCCGAGCGGGGTGGCCGCGGGGGGGTGGCTGGCTGGTGTCTGTAACCCGATCAGGCTGCGGTTCAGTCTTAAAAAGTCACTCTACAACATGGCAAAGTCCCGGATAACATGCAGGGAAGGCGATGGATGGAGGTGGGACACGGCGGGGGATGTTGGGTTGTGTTGGCCCAAAGAAAACCGGAGAGAGAGAGAGGGGCTGGAGGGTGCGTGTGGGCGAGGAGGAGGAGGAGAGACCCAGGAGGAAGGCTGGGAAGGCAGCAGGGATGGATGGAGACAGGACTGGGTATTTAAAAGGGAAGGCAACGCCGCGCAGCGCCCCGGGGCACCCCTGGCTCCCGGCGGCTCTGGGGGTGCTGGGGTGGGCACAGCTCACCCGGTGGATGGGCTGAGCCCGGAGCTTTTGGGGGGTGTGCAGGAGGTGGGGAGGGGGCTGGGTACCGAGGATGCTCAGCACTCATCCTGTCGGGATGCGGGATGACCACAGGGTGCTTGGATAACCTCATCCTGCAGCCGGGGAGGAAAACCATCCCCACGGCAGCAGGATCCAGCTGAGGACACCGGGCAGTTGCCAATATGAGGAGGAAAAATTCGCTCCCTTTGCAGTGTAGAGCTGCTGGGTTCTCTTCCCTTTTAAATTCCTTCTTCAAAATATAGAAAATGGAAATACAATGTTCAGCGGTCGTAAATATTTAGGAAACACATCAGGGTTTTTGGTTTTTTGTTTTTTTTTTTCTTCTCCACATTAACACACACAAAAGCAAAAAATTCTAGAACAACACGACGACGACGGGGTGGGGGGAAATAAAAATAAGAGAAATATATATCGTTTGCATTTCTGTACATCACAAGGGAAAAGAAAAGAAATCATGAGAAAGGAAACTAAAACAAGGGGGCGGGGAAAAAAAAGCACGTTTCATTGCCCTTCCCTCCCCCTCTTCCCTGCTTCTGCTGAGCAAGAAATGGAAGTGTATATTACCGTTTGGGTTTTTTTCAAATGGGAGGCTAAAGAAAAACACAGATGGGATTAAAAAGAAAAAAAAATAAAAAATAGAAACCAGAGAGAGAAAGAAGAGAGAGAAAGAGAGAGAGAGAGAGAAAGTTGTTGGAGAAAAGTCCCGCTGGTGCCGGGGAGCCAAGGGAGCTCGGCGGCGATGCTGGGGTGGGCAGGGGGAGGGCGGGGCGAGCCCGGTGCCTGGGGGGCGGCGCCTCGGCACCCGAACCCCCCCACGCCCCAGCCAAAACCACAGGAAAGAAGAAAGCAGAGAGGTGCCCCGAGAGGTGGGCAGGGTGCTGGGTGCTGCTGGGGGGTGCTGGGCTGGGGAAGGTGAAGGGGACGTGGATGTGGGTTTGGGGGGGTCCTGGCCCCGTTTTCCGGGGTGTCCCAGGCCCTGCAGGTGTTGGGGTGTCAGTGTTGGGTGCTGTCAGCCCAGGAACATCCCTGCAGGACCTCACCTGTGGGAATAAAGTCTGAGGCAAGTGGGGACCTGCGTGGGCCCCATCGGTGGAGTTCTGCAGTGCCCTGCCTTCACTCAGCACTGCCTCCAGCCCCCCATTAGCCAAAGCAGGCTCCTCATCATCCCAGCACTGGTTAAACTGGGGCTGGCCCCCTGGGTCCACTGGGTTAGGGCTTTGCCCCACCCAGCAAGGGAGCAGCCCCCCAGGTTTCACCAAGACCCTCGGGATGCTGAGGCAGAGCTGGGGATGCTCAGCTCCAATGTCACCTGCCACGGAGACCTCAAAATCCTAAAATCTGAGCATCCAGCATCAAATCCCCTCCAAACCCTAATTTGGCCAGACTGGGTGTTGGGGTCCTCAGCACTGGTGCTGGCCCCCTGGCACTAGGGAGAGTTGGGGTTGGTGGGGAAACAAGAATTTTCCTGCTTTTCCCATTTCTTGGCTGTCTGGGATCAATCTCAGTGGGCAGCTGAGCCCCCGTGGTGACCCTGGCAGGTGATGCTGGCCTGCCAAGCCATCATCCCGGGGGGGCGACATCCGCAGGGCGACATGTGGCTTTGGGGGAGGGATGACCTGTTGGCTGCCCTGATCCCTGCCTTGAGGTGATGGTCTGGCTCCCCCAGGGAGACCGCGCACCCAGCGCGGGGTTGGTGAGTGCTGGGAGGGTGCAACCCGCACCCCATATCTCCCCCGTGTGCTCCGGCTGGGCAGGGCGGGGAGCCGAGCGAGTGGGGAAGGAAGGGAGAGGAGAGCAGGGGGGCAGTCCTGTGGAGGGAGGAGGGGAGGGAAGCGAAGAGTGATCCAAGAAAAGCCTACGTACATCCGAGGGCTCCGGGAGCGGGGCGCCGTGGCTGTGGCGACCGTTCTGGGCGCTGCCTTTGTGCCCGTTCTGGTGCGGCGAGGCCGAGCGCTGGGGCGAGGGGGAGGACGGGCTGCGGCTGGAGCGGGCGCTGCTGCCCTTGGGGCCATCCTGCCGGCGCTTGGGGCTCAGCCTGAGGGGAACCGCACCGTCAGTGCCGGCATCTCCGGCCCCGAGCCCCGCCCCACCCTTGGCCCGGCTCCGGCAGAGCCGCCGGCTGCAGCCCAGGTTTTGCCGAGGCCAGAAATGGGGTTAGAAGTGGCTCTTTGTGCTTTCTTTAGCTAAAAATTGAAACCCCGTCTGAGGACCATGTTCCCAAACCCTGCAGAGGTGCTGCAGCACCATCCCACTCCCCTCTATACCCATCTCAGGGACACCTCTGTCACCTGCCTCTGCCCTCCATCCCCCGGGGTCCCAAACCCTGGGACACCTCTGCCACCCACTTCCTGCCCTCCATCCTCCAAGGTCCCCACCACTGGGACTCCTCCGCCTCCCACCTCCCCGCCCTCCACCACATTAGGGTGTCCATCACAAGGACATCTCTGTCCCTGTCCTCTACCCCACAGGGTCCCACTGCGGAGGCTGGGGGCTGTTGCGGTGGTGGGGACGGGGGTCCCGGACTGTCCCTACCTGCCGGGGGATTTCGAGCCGCTGTCGTCGGAGGAGAGCGAGGCGCTGTGGGAGCTGCAGGAGCTGCGGCGGTGCGAGCGCCAGGCCGGGGACTCACTGCGGGACCTGCGGAGAGGGCGGCCGGGGGCCGAGGGACAGGCTGAGCTGCCGCGGGGGACACCCAGGGGCACAGAGAGCCCCGCTCCCCCCGCCAGCGCGGCCCCTCACCTCTTGCGCTCTTTGTTTTTCTCTTTCCGTTTGTTCTTGGGGCTTCGGGACCTGCGGGAAGAGCCGAAAGCTGCAGACGTGGGAGCGGGGGCAGCACCTGGGGGTGGCTTTCCCAGCCCCCCCAGAGGCACCGAGGCTGCGGGAGGAGCGAGGGGAAGGACCTGCCTGGTCTGGAGCTGGGCTGCATTGAGGTTCAAAGCGCGGCGGGGATCCCAGATGGCTTTGGGGGGGACTGTGGGGTCAGGTGCAGGTTGGTGAGGCCAGGCAGGAGGGAGTGGCAGTGGGAAGGGGGGTACTGGCTCTGCTCAGCATCCTCAGGGCTCGGGCCCATTGTCACCCCCCCACACACACACTTGCTTTGCCCTGCGCCCTCTCTGGCACCCTTTGTCTGTTTTTCACTTCTTTCACCCTAAAATGGGCAGAGGGCATCTGCAGAGCAGGGCAACAGTCAAGGTTTGCCCTGGCCACGGCTGCCTGGGGTCCCCCCTTCTCCCCTGGGGGACATTCAGGGCCATGTGGGACTCCACAGTCAGCCAGAGTGGCCCTGTGCCACGTCCAAGGGAGGAGGACACCCAGCAGCATCCAGCTGTGGGGTGAGGGGGTCCATCATGATGGGCAGAGGGGAGGGGGACAGCAGGAGGGCAGGACACAGGGGGTCCCTGGCAGGGGAAGCTGGCAGCTGGTGGCAGTGGGGTGGCTCCTGGCAGCTGTCACTCTTACCTGTGTCTTCTCTTTTTTCGTGACCCCGATTCAGACCTAAGGGATGAAGAGGAGGCAGAGATGAAGGAGACACACTGATCTGGCCAGCAGGGAGCAAAGGCTGGGCAGTGTCCAGAGATGACGAGAAGGACAGGGGGATGGCCCCGAGGTGGGCCACTGGATGGGGCAGGTGACAGTGGCTGTAAGGAGGTGATGGCCCCATGAACTTCCATCACTATCCATGTCTAAATCCCACCCCAGCCCAAGGGCCTGAGCAGTCCCAACCTGCCCCACCATCCCCCACCACCCCTGCTGTCCCCAGCCTGCTGTCATGTCCATCCTACCTGTCACGTCTGTGTTTCTTTCCAGTCTTCTTTTTCTTTTCCTTTCGGATGGGTGAAGAGCTGTCACAGCTAGAGGGGAAGTGGGTGCCCTTGAGCAGGGAGCGAGGGACTCCCCAGCCTCTTCCCCCTGGCCCAGGGGAGTCTGGTCCCACCACCCCCAGTCACATTGCTTTCCCTGGACCACCCCATGGGATGCACGAACATCACATGGCAGTTATTTCCTGGGGGATTTGGGCTGGGGGACAGAAAGGGACTTTTGGCAGAAGGGCTCTGGCTGCCTTCAATTCTGGAACGCCCAAATCCTGCTGTGTCTCATTGCCACCTCGTGGGCTCCACAGCCTCCAGCAGGAGACAAGGTGGCCAATTCCCAGTGGGATTTCAGTGGGTGGTAGAAGCCAGTCTGTGCCCAGTGGCCTTGCAAGCCCAGAGGGGACCCCGCAGCCCACCCAGCCCAGTGGTCACTCACCTGCGCTCTGAGCCGGGTTTCCTCTTTTTGCTGCCATGGGAAAGGCAGAGAAGAAAGGGACATTAGGGACAGCATCCTGCCCAAACAGCCAGTGCTAAGTGGTGAGGTTGTGGGTAGATGGACCCTTCACAAAGCCATATCCTGCCTGGTGCTGTGTCCTGTGGCAGCGAGCTCCTTCCCCACATGGACCAGGCAAGGTCCCAGCAGTGCATGCAGTGGGGGTGTGCACCCACGTGTGCGTGTTGCAGTATCAGTACATGCAGATGCATTGCACCTCTTAAGGGTGCACATTCAGGGATGTACTGCCCCCCAAAGTGGAGTGACTTGCCCCTCCAAGGCCTGGGGAAAGGCTGAGCTGGGAGGTGAGCTGCCCTCCAGAGAGAGGGGACAGCGCAGGGACAGCCAGGGACTCACCGGCTCCGGCGGTGACCCGATTTCTTCTTCTTTTTCTTCTTGGGTGGAGGAGAAGTGGAGCTGCTCGAGCGTCTTTTCAGCCTGTGGGAGACAGCAGACAGGGTTGGGCAAAGATGAAGGGACAGGCCCCTGGCCTCTGTGTCCCTGGATGGGGACCCTGCACACAGCAGGTCTCCAAAATCTGTGCACACCTGTACTCGCGGTGGCCGCTGTCCTCGCGGTAGCACTCGGCCGAGCAGTCGCACTGCAGCAGGCAGCCCTCTCCGTAGTCGGGATACTCCACCGCGTACTCCTCCCCATCCGCCCCGCGGTGGTTTTCTATCACACTGCCAAAGGAGGAAGCACAGGATTCATTTGGGGATCCCCATTCCCTGTCTCCCGCCAGAGCAGCTGGGGCAGCCCCAATGCAGCTACAGGGGCTGGGGGACATTCCCTCTGCCGCAGCATCCCCAGGGGACCTTGGTCATGTCCCTTGATGTCCACACACAGCAAAGTGCCAGGGTGGAGGTCTGCTCAGGGTCTTCCTGTGGCTCCAATCCCTGCAAAGATCCCCACTAGGCTGGCACACGGACACCGTGAGACTCGGGCCACCATCTCCCCACAGGGTCCAGCCTAAGCCTCATTTGAGCCCCTTCTGGCTTTGCTCAAGTGCTGGGGCTGAGCAGGAGGCTGGGTCAGCCTAGGTGGGTGGCAGGGCTGGATAAGAGTGAGAGGAGCTGGCAGAAGAGCAGGAAATTTAGGTGGGAACTGTTCAGGATGTCCTTGGCTTTGAGGCCAGCACTGCACGGTGCCACCAGCCCAGCACTGGAGCTTCGGGCAGGTAATGGTCAGTGTCCCTCCTAGGGGCCAGGTGAAGAAGGGGTGGGGGGACATCATGCCTAGAGCCATCAGGGTCTCCTCTCTCTCTCCTGAGTGACTTCATCAGCATTAATTTTTCCAACTGCCATGGAAACCGGCATGAGGTTGCCATTGACTACCGGGGCTGTGGGCAGGGCTTGGCAGAGGCCTGGCAGCTGGACTAGGACAGTCTCAGGAGTCCCTGCCCAACCTCTCCCTGCTGCCCTCACCTCCCTGGTCCGGCTCTGCCATTAGCCCCAGGAGCAAACCCCATGGGGAGCCTCTTATTTGCTCTTGGCGGATGTGGGACATCTCACCCATGGAGGGACAAGGACGCCCAGGTGCTCTGGAGGGAAACTTAACAGATGGGGACAGGCTCGGAGGGTGCACAGCACCACACCAGCCCAGGTGTTTGCCTCCCAAGGGAGATTTGCTCTCAGAAATCTGATGTGGGCTCCTCTGCCCTTCCCAGCCCTGAGGCGAGCAGTCAGCAACGCTGGTGGAGAAATGCAGCCCCACAGGATCAGTCCCTTGGCAGCCTGGACAGTGCCTGAGCAAAGCGAAGCTCCCAGTCCCAGACTGCAGAGCTGACAGTGGCACGTGTTGGCATCCTTGGCCACAGGCAGCCCATGGGCTGTTTAACCTAATTAGAAATGTCTTGGACCGAAACTACACACGAGACACCCTCCCCCTAACCACGGACGATCGCTCAAGCGGGTTTCGGGCTCCCTGCTGTGCCACAGCCATGGCTTTCTGGGTCCTCTCCAAGTGACTTCTGCTTTGGCCATGTCCCAAGGGTCGGAACAGCCTTTCAACCACCCACCCTACCATGGGAAGGGGGAGAAAGAGGCAAAGAGAGAAGTGAGCGGGGATAATTCCCTGTGTGTGTCTCTGCTCCATGAGCAGGCAGTGCTCCACACCAGAGCCTGCTGCCAGCATCTCACCCATTAGCTGTGCTCAGCAGCTCAAGACCAGCCTTGTGCTGTTCCAATTATCCCTCCCTGCCCAGCACACGCTCGCCTTTGTCTGCAATCCCACCAGCCTGTCCATCAAGCCCTTCTCCTTGGGGACCAGGCTGTACCGAGCTGTGCACACAGAGACGGGAGCTGGGAGAGCACAAAGAGCAAAGCCGGGGACTCAGGTGGTCACAGCTCTGCTCCACGCCTCAGTTTGCCCTGGGGAGTTATGCAGATGATGCTGAGCTCTCACACTGGCTTTGAAACAGGACCAGCTGGTTCAGACTCACAGTCCCGGCAGCTCAGGACTGAGTGGTAAAAGCCCAGAGCAGTGCTGGAGCAGGACCAGCCCACGAGATGTTCTGCTGAGCACTCTCCCAGCCGCCACAAGCGCCGATGCTCTTTATTTAAAGCTTATTTAACCCCCTTGTTCAGCCTCTTCATGCAGCACAGACCTTTGGCACGCAGGACATCCTCCAGCAGCTGAGATCTGTGCTGCTTGAAGAGCCAGCTCCTTTGGACCCAGCTCCTACCAGCTTCCTCAAGTGCCTCCGGCTTTGCTCTCCTCCAAGCAATCCTTTGCTGTGAGACTGCTCCTTCCAGCTCAGCACTATTATTTATAGCCCTGGGGCTAATCTTTAATGATTACCCTTCATTTTGCAAAACCAAGCCTGTAAAGGTGACAGCCAGGGCTGCCTGGGTAACCTTAAGGCACCTTTGGCTTCCCCATGTGCTCGTTACAGTGCTGGCCCTAACGAGACTGCCAGGAAGATGCCCTGGAGATGACTCCTGCCCCCACCAGCAAAGGCCACTTGTTAACACCTCAGGCATGATGCTCAGTGACCTGGGCAGGTTGGTTTTCCCCATGCCTTGTGTTTTTTCCTGCCTGGAGGAGGATCCTGAATGTTTCATGCTGTCCCAAGCCCATGTGCCCCATCCATGTGCCCAAGCCATGTCCCTGTGTCCCTCCCTGCCTGGCGTGCCAGCAGAGTGGTGTGAGGAAGGCTCTCCCTGCTGTCATGGCTTCCCTGCCTCCCTCTTCGCCCTGATTTCCTGACCCTAATGAAGCATTAATATTCAGTGAACCTGCAGCATCTATTCCTGTCCCAAGTGACCTGGTTTCCAGGCTGATGGATGGTGCACGCCGGGCCAGCCATGCTGCCTGGGCCATTAAGCATTGCACTGATAAATCACCATCGAGCTGGAGTGGACCTTGTTGAGGCTGGGGACAGTCCTGTGCAGGGCAGGAGCAGCAACTGGCGTGTCCCCAGCAGGAGCTGGGCTGCTTTGGACACCAAACTTGAGCCCTAAGCCCCCTTCCAGGGCAGATGCAGCCCCCCAGGACCAGGCACAATCACTGTGAGGAGTGATTAGAAACAGAGGAACAGTGCAGGAGCTCCTTGGAGAAGCTTCTTGCATGGGGTCCCTGCCCCTGGCTGGGGTGAGCCAAGCACTGAGACCTTCTGCACTTGGGTTTCCTCATCTGGGACAGGAGCATTGCAATGCTGGCCTCTGCACAGCACCCAGAGGTCTCCAAATGGCCAGTGCAGGATAACCTTTAAGCTCTCCAGAGGTAGGATACTGCCTCAGAGGGGCAAATCCTGCCTCCAGCTGACTGAACCAACCAACAACCAACCAACTATCAAATCAACCAACAAACCATCCAATCAACCAACCACCCAACCATCAAATCAAACATTGACTCACATCCAACAACCATCCACCCATCCATGCTCTCTACACCCTCTTCTTGTAGATCCACCTACCCAGTCATGCCTAGACATACCCTCATCCACCCACCCACCTGCCCATTGATACTCAGGCAATCCAGGATGTGCCTCTCTGGGATGAGACGCACAGAGGGACCAACTGGAAGCTGCCTGACTTACATTTGGCGCCCGTGCTGGTCCTCCCTGGTGAGCACACCTTCCTTCTCCATCAGCATTTGCCGAAAGGTCCCCACTTTCTGCCGGATCTCCTCTTCGGAGTACCTGGATGGGCAAAGACATGGTCTGGGCTGCTGTGGTTGGAACATGGGCTTCCCATGGACCTGCTGAGGACTTCTATACCTTTGGGAGCGACAGGTGGCCTAAGGGGCCAGTCAAAAGGAGTGGTGACATGGTGACAGGGGCCTGGAGGACAGCAGGAGCTCTGCTCAGTCCCCTGCCACCACTCTCTATGCCCTCCTTTCTCCTGTCTGCTTCTCCCAGAAGTGCTTGGCAGAGGAAGGGACCTCAGGAAGGGTAAAAAGAAAAGGATGACCATGAGGTTGCCATTCCCTGTGACTGCCCAGGCTTTGGGGCAAGTCCCCACCAAACTTGGCAGTGCCACCATTGCTGCTGCTGATTCCGGGGTTCGCTCCCAGCATCTCTGTCCCATCACGAGCTCCCCCTGCTTGTCCCCATGATGCTCCGGAGCCCGGCAGCCGTGCCAGCTCTGCACTAACGCCGAGTGCTGACTCAGGCCGCTGCAGGGTTATTAACGAGAGGCACTAATCACTGTGTCCTGGCATCTGAGAACAGCCACTGCAAACCACGGCGCTCCCACCGTCCCCGAGGTGTCCCTGGGAAGGGACAGGTGACAGCCCTGGGCGGGCGGTCCTGTGCCACATCCCGTGGCTGCACAAGGGCACCTGAGCATTTTCCTTGACTAAAAACATCCCAACAGAGGGATGTGGTGGAGACATGATGCTCTTGGCATCATCCCAGGGGAGAGGGAGAAGGGAGAGGGACTCCATGACACCACCTTGCTGCCACACTAGGACGGAAGGAGTCGGACTCTGTGTGTGTGTCCCTGCCCTCACCCACAGCCTCTACAGGGGCTGCTCATGGCCCACCCTTTCCATCACATCCCATCAGCATCGCTGCCACAAGCTCAGAAAACTGGATGTCACAGACAGGCCTAGCCCTGTGGCCCCCAAGGCTGTCACTTCACACAGCCCGTGCTGGGGACAGTGATGCCCCTTGCAGCGCTCTGGGTGCCCCTGGGTGCCCTGGGTGCAGAGAGGCACGTGGCATCACCAACCCTCCTTGCAGTGTCCATGCAGGGAAACAGCAAGGAGAGGGGAATTAATATTAATGAACTCATTTGCACTGAAAGGCTCTCATTAGTTCCCCAGCCAGACTCCACACAGAAGGAAGGCTGATAACAGGGCATGGAGGCAGCACCTCAAAACCAGGGCAGCACCCAAAAATGCTGCTCTGCTCCATTCCCTTGATGGCAGTGCACCCAGCTGGGCAGAGTGGCCACCCCACAAGGATGGAGCTGCCGGCCCTGGCCATCCCATGGACATCAGCCAGCCCACAGCAGCAGGAAGATGTCTGCCCGAGATGAGCATTTGCTGCAGCATATTAAGAACATGGCCAGTGCTCTTGGAGAGGGGACATGAGGGCAAACAGGAGGTAACAGATGGGCCACTGCGGCTGGGCCATTAGCAAATCTGTGGGGGGAGGCCAAGGCGAGGAACTCCCCACCACATCCAGGGATGGAGGCAGGAGCAGCACCAGCCCTTTCCTTCCTGCATTCCCCTGGTGCTGCTTATAACCCCGCTGGAGGGGGTTTCCTTTTGCATTTAACATACAGAATAGATTTGGGAAAGAAAGAAAATTTGCTGACACTTCTTTTCTGGACGAGGAATCCAGCCTGCAGGCAGGGAATAACGCTGCAGGCAGCCTGGAGCGAGCTACAGCGCAGGCAGGAGGGGCCATCCGCCTTTAAGGAAACAAGGGAGTGCTAAAATCCCTGCAGAACCCCCTCTGCTGACACTCACATCCATCCTGGGGGTCTGCCCTCATCAACAACTCCCCCAAGGCCATGGCCAGGAGGCTGCCCCTGGTCCAGGCAGAAACCTCAGGGGTGCAAATCCCTTCTCATGGAACCCCCCCTGGAAAGCCCCTGTGTGGAGGGGAAGAGCAGGAGGAGGATTAAGCAGATTATTGACCAAGATTATTGACCAAGATTATTACTCTAATTATATTATCATTTCGGCGTATCGCCATCATCAGTGTTATTAATAGCCTTAATAACAGCAAAGCAATTATAGCAATAACAACAATCCTGGTTGCAGTGTTGCTATTACCCATTGCAGTAATGATACTACCAGTAGTAAGATCCCTACTAGAGCTCAGGAACCCGACAGGAAGCTCTGGGCTCCCCAAAGCGCCAGGTCAGCCTTATTTATTTCCATAATGACAAATTAGGCACAATCATTATTCCAGTCTGTGTGAGACAATTTAATTCTAGGTCACGCTTGCACTCTTAATGAAAGCCTTGGCGAAGCCTTCCCTCAATCCATTTTCCTTCTCCCCAGCTCCCAGCTGATACCAGTCCCCGTCTACCCAAGTGTGCCGAAGAATTTGCTCCACCCATCAGGTTTCAGAGAGATGTCAGAGGGATCAGGATGTTTGGCTGCTGCCAGAGACAGCACAGCCATGTCTGGCAGGGATGAGGGGGTCTCCTTTCTGGCCCCCCAGTCCCTCCTGCCCACCCAGGAAGGGATGTTCTTCAGCCCCTTGGGTTTTTCCGTAGCCCTTTGTTTCCCAAGGGGAGAGCAAAGGCTGGGGAGCAGCTTGCAGTGCCTGGCTATGGCATTGGCAGGATGGGGGCAGGGGGTCCTATCGCCCCAAAACTGGGGAGGAGAAGGAAGACGGGACAAACTGAAGCCCCAAAACAGCCTCTCCTGTGACCAAATGACAGCTCTCCTCTGGGATCTCACAATCCAGGCAGGTGGGCACAGGATAGGTGGCACTGATGACTTGTGCAACCATGAGAAACTTCACTCCTCCTTCCTGCTTCAGCTTTACCTGCAGGACAAGCTGGGATCCCAAACTTCCAAGCAGGGAAAGTAGATGAACTCCTAGGTCTGTAATATTTGGAGGCATTTCCCTCCAGAGACCAACCCATCAAAGCTGTTTGATTCACTCAAAAGTGGATTTACTTCCAAATGGGGACATTTTTTTTTGCCACATCAAGGTACATTTTAAAGGGAGAGAACGAGGTGCAAACGGGTCAGAAGGATCCCAGCCCTGCTGTCCCCGCCACTCACCCCTGCTCCTCCATCATCTCCTGCAGCTCCATGCACTTCAGCTCCACCCGCCGCTTGCGCTCATGGTCCAGGATTTCCCGGTGAGCCTTCTTCACCATGCTGGGCTCCACCAGCCGCACCTCCTCCTCGCCCTTGTGCCATGTTCCAGAGGCACCGGGCTGGGGGAAGCCATTGGAGGCTTCCTGGGGCGAAGGCACATCAGCCCCATTGTTGTAGAGAGCCATGATCGCCTGGGAGGGAGAGAAAGAGACAGGGTCAGTCCCTGCCCGGGTTCTTCTCTCACCCCACGACAACGAGGGGACCCTGTCAGGACCTGAGGGTAAAATCAGTCTTGAAAGCAGGTTGGTGGGGACAGTGACTGGGAGATCTCCCTGCACCTTGCTTCAGTTTCCTCATCCTCAAAGCAAGGCTGTGGGTACTCCCATCACCTTGCTAAGAGGGCTAGCTCCCAGGAAAGAGAGGAGGACGCTCTGCTCCAGCCTCATACCAGAAAAACCTGGCCAAGTGTGGGTCTGTGGGATCCAGGACTATACAGCAGCAGCAGGGGTCAAGTGGGCAGGGGTCCCTCCCAGCCCCATGGACCCCGTTGTCAGCCACTGGGGGTTTGGAGCAGGGGCAGGCATCCATCCTCACAGTCCTCTAGGGACACTGTCCCCATCAGCAGGGGAATGGACACAAAGACCTCAGATATCCCCTTGCATTTCCCAGCTGCACTGGCCCGTTTGGTTGCAGTGGTGGGACATCCTGATGTCTGGCTCAGGCAGCAAACACCTACTGATGCCCTTGGGCCATCACCTGGAACCCTCTGCCGTGGCCCACTGTGGGCTGCAAGGGGAGATGAGGATCCCCACCAGCTTCTGCCCCGCTGCCTTCTCCCTGCTCCTTCACCTTCACGTGTCTCTGCCTCCTCTTTCCACCACCACAGTCAATGTGTCCTCACTTTGCTCCAAAAAATAACCCCTTGGAAGAGGACAACCATTCCCGAGCAGCACTGCCATGCTGAGGCTCTGGCTGATGCTCCCCGAGCCTGAGGGAGGATATGCTCCCAAATCTCCTGGATCAACCAGACAGACACAGCCCTGTCTCAGCGCCCTCAGGCCATCTGCGCATGGCTGAGCACCCATTCCTCACTGTCCCTGTTGTCTTGCCATGCCCCAGCGCCTCTGCCCAGCACTCCAGCCTTCTCCCAAGCATGGGATGCTCCCACTGGAGAGCTGCTGCCTTAACCACCAGCTCCACCAGGCTGCAGAGGCACCACCTGGGCTTTACAGGGGTTTTACACAAAGAGAAACGACCAGGAGCAAAGGCAGAGCATCCTGCCTCACTCTCCAAGCTGGATTTGGGCTTGGAGATGCAGCTTCTGCCAGAAGCCACTTCTCTGAGGTGTTTCTATCCCAGGGATCCTGCTGGAGAGGCTTTTCCAAGGATGGGTGTTGGCTGCACGTCATCTCCTATGTGGGAAGCAGCCAATCCATACGCTGCCCATGGAGGATGGGGCAAACATTGGCCAAGGGGAGGAGGGATCCCTAAGCCCAGTAGAGGCATGAAGGGCAGATGGACCATGGACTGATCCGCACTGTTTCGAGCCCAGGAAAGTTTTGCCATTCCCAGTGTGCCATTCCACCAGAATACCAGGCAATTCAGAGCTTTCCATGGCTATGCCAGTTGGGACAGAGCCAGGGTGGGAATGCAGATCACCCACGAGGGGCTTTGGCCATGTTTCTTTGCTATTTGAGGAGAGGAAACACCTCGGAGCCCTCCCTGGTGTGATGGGGATCCCAACCCGGCCAGAAGGCTTCTCCCACCCCACAGCATCCCCAAAGGACATCCCTGACTTTCCCACTGCCACTGGCCACCCCACGCAGTCATTTATCTCCTGACAAGCCTGCCCAGGGAGGACAGCAGCTGAGTGCTTAATTACAAAGCTTTTTTCCCATTTTTTTCCCTTCATTACTACCACGCAGAGAGGAGCCAGCAGCCTTCATTTCCGCAGAGGCACAGGGGAGATCCTGCTGGTGCAGCAGGAGCCAGCCAGGGCTCTGCACTCCTGGATGCTCATCCCTGCTCCTGGAGGATCCCTCTGTCCCCCCTTGCCTGCAGCATCCACATTTCAAACCCCATGACACCCCACAGCCCTGCTCAACCCTCCCTGCCCACCCTGAACCCAGCCCCCTCCATATCCCAGGGTGGCTCCAGAGAGATGCTGCAGGAAAACCTGCCTTGGGGGCTCCTCTCCCTCTTTCTCCCATCAGGACATGAAGCCAAAAACCTGGAAGGAAATTAGGGAAAGGGGGAAGCTCCTCACTTAGAAACCTTCCCCCAGAGAGGGGCTCAGGGAAGGAGAGGGGAAAGGAGAGGATGTTTCCTGCAGCAGCCTCTGCTTGCTTGTCCCCAGTGGGAATTCATTTTATCCTGAGCCCAGCAGTGGATAAATTCATTGCTGAGAAACCTTGAGAGTGTGTGGGATACAGAGCTGGGCAGGTAGATGGAGACAAACTGGCAGCTGGATCAGTACCTGTGGGAGAAGGCTGCATGGTGGGGGAGGTGTGCAGATCCGCCAGGAAATGCTTCCTGTTTCCATGAAAAGGATGGAGCTGGTGAAACCCCCCTTGCACCTAGGGCCAGGAAGGTGGAGCCAGACTGGGGATGGACATCCCAGTGGCCTCTCAGCCCTGAGCAATATCCACCATAGGAGCTGCCACCAGCCCCCTGCCTCAGCCACAGCACGGGCAGGGAAACAAAGGAATGGGAAAAACCCACCCACAACCCTCCCCCAGCTCTCCAAAGGCGCCCCAGGCAAAATCCCTGGGTGCCAAACAGAGCCAGCCCTACACTGCTGGTGACAATGGGGACAAGGACAGAGGGAGCCCATGTTCCCCAGCTGGGTCTGTGCTCTCCCTGCCCTGCAAGGAGAACCCCAGCGATGCCCTGCACCCACAAGGGACAGCCCAGTGACACAGAGTGGCTGCCACCATCACACCCTCAATCCATCGGCCGCCACACAGGGACCACCCGGCTCTGCCAGCACCAAAACCAGCACCAAACCCACCAGCACAGCCCTGTCCAAACAGCAGTGGTTTCCTGCCTGGCTCAGCACTACCCCGATAATAAAGATGATGGTTAAATATTTCATTATCTGCAGTAATTACCCACAAAACATCAATCACTGGCAGCCGCTGCCCGGCTGCCTCGCCCAGAGGGAGAGGAGACATCCTGGGGAGAGCTCTGTGTCTCCACAGACTCCCAAAGGCTGCAGGATGTAGCTGGAGACAGTTGCTGGCATTCATTCCCACCTCCTAAATTCCCTTACTGCCACCCAGGAGGGCTCAAACCCCCTGGCACCATGGGCTGGAGACTTCTGAGCAAATCCCTGTCTTCCCATATTAACCAGGCATTCGCCCACGTGTTTTGGGATGCTGATCCTCCTCCCACGTGCCACCTTGGGCCTTGGGGAGGTCAATCCAGCTTTTCAGATTGCAGGTGCTTTCTGATGCCTGGATTAGAGCTTTTGGAAGTGTTCAGAGATGCACCATCCTCCATCCTCATCCTCCATCCCTATCTTCACTTTCATCCCCAAATTCCATCCTCCTCCTCATCCCCCATCCTCCCCCTCATCCCCTTCCTCCTCCTCATCCCCATCCACCATCCTCATCCCCATTCTCCATTCCCATCCACCATTCTCATCCCCATTCACCATCCTCATCCCTATTCTCCACTCTCCTCATCCCCATCTTCCATCTTCATCCCTATTTTCTATTCTCCTCCTCCTCACCCTTCACCACCATCCTCCATCCCATGCCTGGGTCTCTCCCTCCCTTCCCAGCCATGCTGAATCACACCCAAGGTGTGGAGGACCTGGGCACCCACAGTGCCAGCTCGGTGACTGCCAGGACAGACAGAAGGACGGACACTCTGTGCTGTCCCCCTGTCACACAGCCAGGCCAGACCCTGTCAGCTTGGGGTGCAAGGGTCAGCCCCGCCATCCTGCCAGATTTTGGGGCTGCTGGTTTCCAGCCAAGCTGTGAACAGAGCTCACTCCCTGTGGGCTGGAGTGGGGTGGCCCCAGGATGTGGCCGTCCCCATGTCCCAGCCCTGGGGCTGTCCCACCTGGGCTTTGTCCAGCTCACGGGTTCAGAACTCCAGCCCGAAAAGAAAGAAGCAAAATGACGGGGAAAAGAGAGTTATTTCACCAAACTGCTTTGGCCTTTTTACTTCCCAGCCCAGAACAAGCCCCTTCCCAGCCGGCTCTGCTGAAATCCCCCCTTGGCCCCGCTCAGCCCCCGGGCCATGCCCGCAGCCCCCGGCGCTGAGCAGCCGCCGCCGCAGGGCCCTGCCGCCGTACTGCGGATGGAGCCGCGTCCCGGGGGGAGCGAGGATGGCAGCGGGGGGGGCCGGCAGTGCCTGGATGCTCTCCCGGGTGCCTGGATGCTCTCCCGGCATCTCTCTCTCGCTGGGGAAAGGCCGCAGCGGTCCCCGGGCATCCTGCCCCCTCCCCGTGCCTCGGTGCTAATTAAAGCCGCCTCCGGCTGGTGCTCCATTAATTCTCGCCACATCCAGCTGCACCAGCCGGGGCGGCCGTGAGCGCCCGCGTGCCGGGATGCGGGCACGGGATGTGGGCAGCGAGCCCAGCACGGCGGCTCCCTGGACCACTCATGCACTGAGCGTGCCAGAGCTCGGCCCCAACACGCCAGGAACAGCCCGGATGAGATGAGGATGCTCCAGTCACTCCAGAGAAGCTCAGAGGGGTGGTACCCATGTTCTCCTGCCTGTTGGGATCTCATCAGGACATACCACCACCAACTGAAACCATAACCCTGTCCCCAAGCACGTACAGCCCCATCCCAGGCTGCTCCCTGTCTGTGCCGTGGTGACACTTGGAGAAGATCTTTTTTTTCAGGACACAAAATATGCCAGAACACCATGGCCAGGCAGTCGGCCTCCTCTAAACACCCAGCTGGAGTTACAAGGAAGAAAAGTCTGGGGTTGCTGCCATTAATTGGGCTGACCTTCTCCAGAGCTGCCTTCCAGTGCCAAAAACCATGAGTCAGACCTTCAAGAATAAGGAAAAAAGGCAAATCTAGCTTTGAAAGTGCAGCCATTCCAGGGCTTGTTAGTGCTGTCCTCCAGTCCCAAGCCACAGGGACGATGCCCGTGGGAAGGGGCAGTGGGAAGGGGTTGGTGACAGCCCTCGCAGTGCTTCCACCCCTGTTTTCCCAAGCCCGGGGCATCCTTTTCTACAGCTGCCCGAGCAAAATTTGACACCTCACAGACTTTAAAGCAATTAGTAAAGAATATATGGATGCTGGCTAGGGGGTCAGGAGCTGCAGCTGCTTGTGCATACCTACGTCTGTGCAGATATATATATACATATATAAAAATACATATATATATTTTAAAATAGATGAGTAGGCTGGTGGAGAAGCTAAACAGTTGCTAAGCAACTGGGCTCCTTCCTGGCTTGGGGATGTAGGGATGGGGGAGCCAAGCTTGGGGACTGGCCCCCCACCAGACAAGCATCACACAGGGGTGTGGGCACAGAGATCCCCTGGAGAAGATCCAGAGAAAAAGGCACAATGGAGGGTTAGGAGCCAGGAGTTACCCCCGTCCCCAAAATGCCGTGGCTGAAGCCCCCCCAGCCTGAACCCCTTGGGCTGCTGGCTGTTGAGAAGCTCCGTTCTCAGCTCTGGCTGGAGAAGAGCTGGTGGGAAAGGGGTCACACCACGATAGGGAGCAGCCCCAGGACCCATGCAGTGACCCCATTCCTGAATCAGGGATGAGGGAAAGGAGGAGCACATCCCCCCATGCCGAGTGGAGAGGCAGTGGATCCAGGTGATGGGTTTTCCTATGGGATCCCCAGCCCTGTGCCCCTCTGGTCACACTTTCCTCATCCCCTTGGGAATGCCCTGCCAGACCTACCCCAAACAGGAGGTGCTTAAATAAGGAATGGGGATGGAGAGGGGAAACAGCCACCCCAGGTTTTGCACCTGGGCCATTTGCTTTGCTGGGCAAGGAGTCAGGAAGAGGCACAGTCAGCCCGAGGCCCATCACCCCTCTGAGGAAGGGGAGTAATAACTCTACTACAAATAAAAGCAATTACTGAGCACATGGAGGAGCAGGGGGATGACTGCCACAATGAGGTCACCTTCCCCAATGGGGACACAATCCCAGCGAACAACCCCTGGGGCCGAGTGCTGCAGGTATAGGGGGGTCACGGCCAGTGCAGGGGGAGCATCCAGCTGGGAATCCCCCTCACCATCCCCCCCCGTGGCTGCCTGGGTGGTTGTGTAACGGGAGGAGCTATTCCGGGGTTTGAGCACGTTATATAAGCCACGGGCCACCTGGCCGGGGAAAACGGGAGCTGGGAGACAGGAAGGAGGAGGAGGAGAAAAGGCTTTAGGGACTGGGGACCCCAACATCCGGCAGGCCCTCAGCATAAGGACTAAGCCTTTAGGGTGACCTGCACCCCGCAGGCATCCCCTGCCCAGAGATACGGGGTGAGCACCCTCTGCTTCCTCTTCAAGCAGCCTCCAGGACCCGCTGCCACACATCCACCCACAACTGGATCTGGCCCCTGGGGCACGAGACCCTTTGTCCAGGGAAAAAGCATCATTTCCTTGGCACCAGGGACAAAGCCAACCAAGACCCCTGCACCCCTCTGCCTGGCAAAACCCCTGCTTGCCATTCCCAACAGCGACCAAGGACCAAAGGTTCCCTTAAAATCTGCCCAACTTCTGGCTCTGAAAGCCCCCGACGTTCCCTGCACGTGTTGCTAGGATGAGTCCTGGGGCAAGGGGAGGCAGGTGGGATGCTAGAGGAATTTAGGGAAAGCAGGTGAGACACAGAAGGTGGTGTTGTGTGAGGCCACGCCGGCAGTGGGACAGAGAAATGAAGATGTGTGTTTGGACACAAACACTGTCCCCAAAATCCCCCCTATCAGGGGTGTCCCTGTGCTCCTGCCAGAGAAGAATCCACATGCCAGGGCAAGGAGACCAACCAGGGCATGAGCACCTGCACCCTTGGAGAAGGTCCTTGACATTTTTCACCAACCTGAGACACCTCCAAATGCTGCCAGCCCCCAGGTGACCCCCCTACAGCAGTGGGAGCACAGGCAAACCAAGACACATCCAGTCTGAAATCTCGCTCTGGAGGGAATGAATGAACCTGTGTCCTCTGAAAGCCACCTGCTCCCCCTGAGCCATGGCCTGACCCCTCACCACCAGCCCCCTGCGTGGCACTGCTTGGACATCCCTGGGGACAGACCTGATCTGCGAAGGAGAAACACAAAACGCTCCCAAAAGACGAGCGGTTGAGTCGCTGCTGTGGCTCCCCGCTGCCAAGCCTTGCCCCTCTCCTTCCCTCGTGCAACACCCGCAGGGTTTGAAATCTCATCAGCCAAACCCTCCCCAGCACAGCCTGGGGGTCCACGCAGCAGAGGCAGGGGCTTGTCTCAGCCTCGTCTCCCGCCTGTACCACACAAGGCACCAGCTGAGGGCTCAGCACTGTCCCGTCCTTCCCAGCCAAAAACCTGCTGCTGAGGGTCACCCACTGTCCCAGTCCAGCCTGGCTCCCCACAGCATGGAAAAGACGGATGTGGGTGCCCCCCCAGCCACTCCCCCAGCACCAGGGAGCCCCCAGCACATCCACGTCTCTGGAGGGACCCCCCGTGCCCCAAAAAGCACCTCATCTCCAGACTCCTCGCCCCATCCCACATCCCCAGGAGCATCTAACCTCACGGGGGGACATCCCTGGCACACCCCTCCCGGCGAGGTCCCCAGCCGTCCCAGAACCCACAATACGATGCACGCCTTACCCACCCCTTCCACCCATGTCGCTTTGGAGACCCCAATTCCCAGCCCCCTGAGGAGCAACGCACCCCTAGTCCCCATCCCTGGGGGTCCTCACCCCCCTGCCCCCAGCGAGCATCACCGGCTGGGTGGGGGGGCCTCGTCCTCCCGCACCTCCCGCACCTCCCAGAGTTCCCCTCAGTGCCCAGCGGGGTCCCGCCGCCCCCCGGGCCCCCCCCTCACCCCCGCCGGCTGCCGGCCCGACAGCCCCGGGCCCGGCCGCGCCTCACCTCGCCCCGCCGTCCCGCTGGGCCCGGCCCCGCTGGGTCCCTGCTGGCCACGGGGGGTGCCGGGGGTGCCGGGGGGTGCCGGGGGTGCCGGTGAGCGCCGGGGGTCCCGCCGGCCGCGGCCCCTCCCGCGCGGCCCCGGCGCGGCCCCTGCTGAAGTGCTGGACAGCTCCGGCACACGGAGCCGCCCGACACAGAGCGCCGCCGCCGCGGGCACGGAGCGGCCTCAGCCCGCAGCGCCGCCTGCCGGCCGGAGGGCGCGCCCGCACCGCCCCGCGCCGCGCTGCTCCGAGAGCCCCGTCCTGACACAGAGCACCCCGTCCTTACACAGGGCACCCCGTCCTTACACAGAGCACCCCGTCCTTACACAGGGCACCCCGTCCTTACACAGAGCACCCCGTCCTTACACAGGGCACCCCGTCCCTACACAGAGCACCCCGTCCTTACACAGAGCACCCCGTCCCTACACACAGCACCCCGTCCCTACACGGAGCCCCTGTCCTTGCACGGACCCCCCCCGTCCTTACACGGACCCCCTGTCCCTGCACGGACCCCCCATCCTTACACAGACCCCCGTCCTTACACGGACCCGCCGTCCCTTACACAGAGCCCCTGTCCCTACACGGATGCCCCGTTCCTTCCATATATCCCCCTTCACCCTTCCCCAGCCAACCTGTCCTTCCACAGAGCCCCGTCCTTCCACAGCTCCCCCTCACTGCTCAGAACATCCCATCATTACACAGAGCCCCCGTCTTTACACGGAGCACCCCGTCCTTACACAGAGCCCCCTGTCCTTACACAGCCCCCCCTCAGAGAGCCCCCTCACCGCACAGAGCCCCCCGTCCTTATACAGAGCCCCCTGCACTGCTCAGAGCACCCCATCCTTCTGCAGAGCCCCATCTTTACACAGCCCTCCTCTCACTGCTCAGAGCACCCCGTCCTCACACAGCCCCTCCCTCACTTCACAGAGCCCCCATCCTAACACAGCCTCCCATCCTTACAGAGTCCCCCATCCTTCCCCAGGCCCCCATCCCTCCACAGTGCACTCCGCCCTTCCACAGCCCCCCCTCCATCCTTTACAAAGCTCTGCCGTAATTCCTTCCACAGAGGCCCCCATCCTTCCCACAGGCCCCCTCCATCCTTCCACAACCCACCCTTCATCATTCCATGGAGCCCCTCATGCCTCACCCCACAGCCCCCACACACCCCCACTATCGTACAACCCTCTGCCCCAATCCCCCAACACCTCATGGCTCTCCCCGGTGCCCCTCCACCTCCCCTTCAAGGCTGCCATGGGGTGTTCATGCCTGGGGGATGCAATTGCCAGAAACGCCCCCACCCTGTACCCCACTCTGTATCCCATCCCTTTCTGTATTCCATCTCATCCCATAAGCTACCCTGAATCCCAACCCATCCCATATCCCACACTGCATCCCATCCCATATCCCAGCCCCTTCTAGATCCTATTCTAAATCCCATATCCCACCCTGTATCCCATCCCATATCCCACACTGCATCCTATCCCATACCACATCCTGTATCCTATACCATCCCGTATTCTACCAGTATCCCATCTCATACCCTACTCTGAATCACACCCCATCCCATATTCCACGCTGAATTTCATCCCACCCCTTATCTCCTCACCATGATTACCCCCAGTGCTCCCAAGGGCCAGCCCAGTGCCTCCCAGCCCTGCCTGGGAGCACCCGGAGCACCCCAATCCCAGCAGGTGCAGGGGCCTTGGGATGGGCAGTGCTGCAGCTCAGATAATGAGTCGGTGCTAACGAGCCCATAATTAATTTCCATTTCCTTCAGTGATGCCAAGCACTGGCCCTCCTTGGCGGCCAAGAAATGGTGAAACTGGAGCAGGGGGAAAGCTCCCAAACCTTCCCTAAGCCACCTCAAAACTGCCTGGTGTGGTCATGGCCGGGGCTTAGCTGCCCAAATCACTCTGAATTCACCCTGGCTGCTCTGCCAGGGACACCAAAGGCACCTGACTGGGGACACCCAGTCCCACCCCTGGCTCAGTTTCCCCTGCACTGCCTGGGCTCTGCGTCCCATGTGACCACAGCACCCTCCTGAATTTGGCTGCTAGTTCCCAAGCAGAGCCCCAAAAAAACCCACCTGGCTGTCACTCCATGGGGGATTTGGCCTTGGAGCAGGATTTGGGGAGGGAGTTGCTGCAGAGACAGGGATGGGCAGCCAGAGCTGGGGGCTGAGCGGAGCTTTTCTGGGGGGGCAGCCAAGCCTGGAGAGGCCTGTCCTGGTGGGGATGTCTCCACAATTGGTGGCAGCTGGGTGATGCTCTGTTTCCTGAGGGAGGACAGACCCAGGAACCAAAATGCTGCCAGCAACACCAGCCCAAAATCACTCCATCCCTTCCTCTCTGTCCCTGTGCACAGGGTTGAGGTGGCAGCAGGCCATGGGGACAGATCCAGCTGGGGGGGACACGGTGCCCAGATGCAAACAGGGTGGAGGGCATGAGCATGCTCTTTCCACAAGGATTAAACAACAGTTTGGGGTTGTTTGCTGCATCTGCTGAGCAAAACTTACATCCTGCATCCATTACTCCTGTAGGGACAACACAAACAAGTGGCTGTGTGTTGGACCTGTGTCTCTGTTAAGCTCCAGCCAAGCAGTGGGGCTGGATTAGGGAGGTGCAGCCCCTGGAGCACTGCCAGGGCCATTGTTGCCTTCCCCTGCCCCTACCTTTGTCCTGTGTTCCCCCTGGGCTGACAGCAGACGTCACCTCCTAGGAGGAACCTCCTGCGTGGTCAGGACTATTCCTGGTTTAATGCTGGAGAGGGAAAACAGCCCATGACAGGAAAATCCAGCATCGCCAGGGTGAGCCCATGCCCTTTGCAGCACCATTATCTTCCCAACACCCCGCAGCGTCCGCAGCGCTGAATAATGCATCAGGTCCTGGGAAACAAAAGAGATGAGGGATGAAAAAACAGCACGGGGAGACCCTGGCATAGGGAGGGGATGGACAAGAGCCCCATTTCCTGGTCTTGGCCAGGAGCCAGGGCTTTGTAGCAGGACCACACCAGGGTTTGACCAGTAGCCCAGGAGAACAGCAGTGGGACATGGAGCATAGCCCAGCCCAGGGTGCAGGATCCCAGCCAGAGAGCTGGCACAGGCAGCAAACACAGCCAGAATCACACCTGGAACGGGATGGAGAAAGGCAACAGCCATTCAGATGGGAAAAATCAAGAAAAGCAGTGAGAAAAAGCTGCCAGGCAGGGTGAAGCCATGAAAGCAGCGAGAAGGGGTGATCTGGTGGAGAACAAAAGGGGAGAGATGGAAAGAGCAGAAGGGTCGGTAATTGCAGGCAAACAGGCAGAGCCAGCCACGGCTGGGGGGAGAGGAGGAAAATCATCACTTGAAAGAAACCGAGGATTTGGGAAGGAGAAGGAGAAAGAAAAGGCGATAAATAATTAAAGGAGATCAAACGAGGCAGGCAGCAGAACAGGCCTAATTGCAAGGATTTGCGCTGAGGTTCGACATCTCCAGCAGCCTCCTCCTGACGCAGAAGAAAGGGCGGCCGGGAGTGGCGGTGCCGTGCGGGAACGTGCTGCTGGCACGGCACAGGCAGCAGCCCCTGATCAAAGCCTGGCGCTGGCTTTCATGGTGCTCAGCAGCCCCGACGAGGCGGGGGGAGGGAAGAAAATGCCAGAAAATGGGGGGGCAAAGCAAAGGCATGAAGGGGAAGGGGCTGAGGGGCACCACGATCCCGTGAGAGCCCAGGGTACGATGGGGACGGGGCATCGGAACAGCCCCACGCGTGCCCAGGGTGACCTTGGGCCATTCGATCGTGGCCTGGTGGCTGGAGGCTCCCATCGATTTGGGCTTGACCATGTGGCCACGTGGCCCAGCTCAGTGCTGGGGTGGGTTTGCTGGGTTTCCTGCTTCCCCAGGGCTCCCTAACCCTCCTAGCGCTTGGTACGAGTTTTTCTTCTTGTGGATTTATCGGGTCTCTCTTTGAAGCCCTGGGAAATGTTCTGTACCCATGCTGTGCTGCAGCAAGGAGATGCCCACATCCTGTGCCCACCTCCCTCAGCTCATCCAGGAGCTCCTGCCTGCTGCTTTCCTTGGCATGGCCTTAACCTGGAGGTAACAAGTCCAGGAGGAAAGAATGATCCAGTGTCGCCCTTCCAGCCTGGAAGTACCTCTGAGCAGTCATTCATCACCAGAGCCATCCTTTGCTTTTACAAACCCTCCCAGAGCATCACCCAGCATGGGAGAAGCAGAGACCTGCCACTGTCCCAGAGCCCCCAGCTGCATCCTGCCCTATGTCCAGTGCCCACAGTCTCATCTGTGACCCCATCCAATCTGTCCCAGTGTCCCCACGGAGTCCCCGCAGGCAGCAGGTGCCAGGGATGGGCAGTGTGGTGGCAGAGCTCAGCTTGAGCGTGCTAACCTCTCCTAACAGGCAATCAAATCCCTGCCCCGGCAGGACTCCCTGCATATTAATTGCACTGCGTTATCCAGCCATCTGTTCCCGCAGCCAGGAAAAGAGCAGTCCCTTTGGTCTCCTTTATTAACAGGTTTCCCTGTAAATGCAAACAAACCCTCCCGCCTCGGCGCCGCTCTCCAGCTCTGCTTTGAGGCACCCAGGAGGCAAGTGGGAGCTCTCAGGCATTTCAGTAAATCAAGAGCAGGGAATGCAAAGGTGGTGATTTCACACTGCCAGGGGAGGGGGAGAGGCCTCTGCAAAGCCAAATCCGCAGTTCAGATGGTTTGTGATGCTCCTGCTAATGTTAAAGCCCCTTGCCTTGCCTTGGGAAGGAAGGGGGAAGCTGAACTGGCTGTGAGGGAGATCTGCCTCAGCCATGCCCAACCAACCTCGGGGTGTGTTTCCACCTCTCCTTTCCCCGTTCCTGGGCAGAGGATGTGGTGCCTGCTCTGAACTGCCAGCCCCAGTAATGCAAGGCTGAGCACAGGATACCCCAGTGTTGGTGGTGCAGATGCTGGGCTACCCAGGGAAGGGAAAGGGCAGCAACAGCTCTCTATCCTGGCACCTTTTTGGGGGGGAGAAATCACTGGAGATTATGAATTTTGGAGGTGGGGTCCTGAGAGAGGGCAATAGTCACCCAGCATCTTCCTGTAGTACCTCCAGCCCCTCCAGTTTTGCTCCTTTGCTGGAGCTGGGAAGGCAGCCACCTTTGGCAAGGCAGAGGCTGCACTAAACTGTTGTTTGTTTCTTCTGCTTCTCCTAAATATCACCAAAATGCCATGAGTTGTCCTCAGGCTCAGCCATGCCTGCTGCAGCTGTACCAGCCTTACCCCAAGGGAAGTGGCTGCTGCCATCTCTCAGCACCCAGAGCCTCCCAGGGTGAGGTGGGGCTCGGGGTGGGAGGTCTGTACCCTCACACCAAAGCACCGGTCCTTGCACAGAGCCAGGAAGGGAAAACAGAGTTCCCAAGAATAAAGGACACAAGTCTGCCAGCCTGCTCCTGTGGTCATCACATATGAAGTCCCCCAGGACAGGGGTGATCAGGATGAGGCCCCAGTTACACCAATTCAGCATTTGCTTTTCTCCTTGTTCTATCCTTCCCGGCATTTAACACGCTACTGCACCAGAGCAGCAGGTGGGCTCGAGTGACCTGACATACGGCCATCTGGAGAATCTTTATTTATTACTCTCCATACACATCTCCTCTGTATCTTGACATCTGTGCTCCAGCACAGAGCTGGGCTGCCCGAGGAGGCGGCAGCTCCATGTGCAGAAATGATGCTGCAAGGGAAGAGGTGCTTAGAGACCATCAAGACAAAAGTCTGCTCAGTAAAAAGGATGAAACCCAAGAGATCTGCACAGGGCAGGTTTTTCACCTTCTCCAGACCTGGTCACTCCCCTCCACAGGAGGTAAACACAAACGCTGCCAGCACTGGAGTGAGTGCTGTGATTCAGCAGGGCAGCCCTGCTGCAGAACTTACAGGAGAGAGGATGAAGGTCAAGTGTCTTGGAGCCACAGCACCAGGAAATAATTTCCAGGACAGAGTGCTGGCTTATCTGGGTACAGCCAGCTGATTCCTACTCCTCCCGAGGGATCCCTTACTCCTCCAGGGAATCTGCTCAGAGAGAAGGGGTGGGATGTCCCACACCTTTACAAACCATCTCCAATCTTCAGAGGGATTGTTACCCACCACAGCACTGCTCAGCCACAGCGACAGCAGTGACCGAGCAGGGAATGCCGCCACAAGTCCATTTCTCACCTTTAGCCAGCGTCCTTCTGGCCTCTGACTTCATTGCAGAAAGCCACAAGAAGGGTGTCTCGTCTCCTTCCCCAAAAGGGAGCAGATTTCCAGGCACAGGGAATAGCTGCAACTCCAAAATTGCAGCACAGGATTGCAGGGAAGAAGAAACAACCCCAAAATCCAAACAGTGCAGGGACTTCTTTAACATTCAGGAGATCTGAAGGAGACCCTGGAGAACCTGCAAGTCAGCAGGTGCTGAGACACAATCCTCTTCCACCTCAGCTCCATTTGCCCATGCTGCCTCTGAGTCCCTACTGGTACAAGCAAAGCTTTCTGCTTGTCCATGCAATTCCCCCAGTCTTTGCTGGGTCTGGACTGCTGACACAAGAAAAGATTGAATAACCTAAGCCACACAATGAACCTCGAGTTCTGAAGTCTCCAATGCTCAGAAATTTGCTCTATCTGCTGTATTAAAAATAGCAGGACTTGAACTCAAGTGTGTGTTCCTGTCCCGCTGGTTACAAGGCAAGGCTTTCCCTGCAGCCTTGTGGAGCAGTGCCCCTGGACTGGGACACACACCTCTGGCAGGCACATCCACACCAATTTTTAATACCCTGTGCTGTCCATTTCAGGTTTGAAATTGCTGACAGGCCTGCAAGACCCCTATACCCAGTTAGAGCAGCCCTGCCACATGCTTTCCATTTATTGTTTGAAACAGTCTCTGCCATATTTACCAGGTCTGGCCTGTCACTCCTCCTCTGGGTCCTCCAGTTCCGACATCCTCCCCTGCCCCCCTCCAACACGATCTCTAATTCTTTAATTCTATTAATACCACCTAATAATTACTTTGTTCCAAGCCTGCTGAGTAATGACTGCCAACGCTTCTATTTCATTACTATTCCTGTAAAGAAACCAAGCTTTTAACACGCTGAATTTCTGCAGAGGAGTGACAAGAACTGCTCACTGTCCTCCTTGCCCACATCTTCCACAGGGCAGGAAAAGAACCAGGCACTTTATTCTCCATGCATCTACAACAGTCACAACTGTGTGATCTGGTTCAGAAGGATAACGAATTAAAATTTTAAAAAATCAAACCCAGTTCAGAGAGCTCAGAAAAAAAATACAAGCGGGAGGAAAAGAAAAGGCAGCGACCAAAAAGCACCTACTACCTTCAGGTATTCTTTCTTATAAGCCACTACCTCATGTTCTCTGGCTCAAACCAACATTCACCTCAGTTCCTCCAGAGGTGCTGGGCTTTGGCTTTTCCTTCACTCATCAAAATAAAGTCAGGTTAACTTAGAATTCAACCTACACGGATGAGAGCAATTCAAAGCAGCAGCGTAAGCAGCGCAGAGCACGGAGGAAGAGTGAATTAATAGCTTCCTTCATTAAAGCTTACCTTCAAAGAAGTCAGCAACAGAACTCGTCATCACCATCTTCTCGCAGACATTTATTTTTATATTCACAAGAGGATGAATGTAAGAGAAATTTATGGAGATGCTAAATCAAGGCTTTTGTTCCTAACTAGAAAGAAGTCGCTCTCAGCAGTTTAATTATTGTCTTAGTGCAGGACTGACGTTTCAAACACTGTGCTCTTTCACTAACTCCTTTAAAATCAAATTACTTAAGACATTAAGGTAACACAAGGTAACAGAGGTAATGCCACCTCCAGAAAAAACACCTCTGGGATCATTTCACTCAGTTATCCCTTGTGCAGCCCCTACACCCATCTTGATCTGATCACACCTGGTTCCCGGAGGCTGTGCTGAACAAGGAGCACAAACCCAGGCAGCAGCAGAGCTGGGAGTAATCAGTTCACCCACTTTCCAAGGCTATTTCATCCCTGCTGAAACCAATCACCTCTCAGAGACCTACAGCCTCCACTTTCCAAAGGACAAGCACATCAGGACAACTCCAGAGGGTACACTGAAAAATTGAGGCTGTTTTATTGATGATTAGACTCTGCACTGGCAATAAGCATCAAGCTAATACAGACAGACTTCAATCAAAGCATGAGCTTTGAATCCGAAGTTGTAAAGTGACATGATGCCTTAATAAATTAAGGAAGTTAATTCCTCCCCATCATCAAGTCTTCACTTGAAGTTCTTTGCAAATTCCTCTCCTTTCTTAATAGAAGCCTTCAGCTCAGACATGGCCGCAGCAACCATCTTCTCTTCAAAGGGGGAGAGCTTGCCAAGGCCTAGGTTCTTCTCAATTCCTTTTTTCTGAGGGAAAGAGGATTTAAGGATTAACCATTCATTGAATGACCTACAGAGTAGCTTAACAGCTCTAAGTATTATCCAGCTGAGACACAGACCCAGCCTGGGACCTGTGTCATCTCTAGTCTGCCAACCCTGTGCTTCCTGGAAAGCCTCAGAAGCCTCTTACTATCTGTGGCAACTTCTACAGCCCTCACAAACTTCTCATTCACTGTGCACAAGTGTGAAACCAGAAGCCAACCCAGCAGCTCATTCAAGAGGAGACGGACACCAACTGATCCTTCCTAACTCCAGACCCACCATCTGGCAAGAAGATCTCCTCTGGTGTATGTCCTTTGCTTGCCATCTCAAACTGCCTCAGAGTGGCACTCCCAGGTTTTCAAGATGTCTACATTCCCTCTTAATATCCCTCTGCTTGCACCCCCTCACCAGCCTGCCCCTAAGACAGCACACACCACCCTTTGCATCCCAGCAGCCACGACAGGGCTGCAGCATCATTGCTTTCCACCACTCCACCAGGGTATGAGTGACAAAAGGAACACTTCTTTCAGAGTTCAGCAGAGGTCCTGAAAGCAAGCTATTAATGCTAATCCATGCTGTAGCTCCCCATGTGCCTCAGTTTCTGAAAGATTTGCTTGTAGCAGATCAAGCTGAGGAGACAGGATTGCTGACTCTGGTTAATCATATGAAAGCCCAGAGTAAACAGGCCTGACTTGAGGCAAGCGTGACCTCTTAAGCCAAGTCTGAATCGCTGGTTATTCACTGATGTGCAGCCTAAGAGCTGATGAAAGCAGCAGCAACCTTGTCAAACTGAGCTATGTGCCCAAATACCATACCCAAATATTCCAGACTCTTAAAGGCACACCCAGGTGTTAACTCCAGCAAGAGCAGGCATTCAGCTAAACTGAAACCACTGAGTAAAACCCACATGACACAACCAGTAGCTGCTGTTTATGAGGCTCACAATGTAAAGGACATACCCCCAGTTGCAGAGGTGTAGAGAAGTACGGGCTCTCTGTCACGTCCGATCGAACAAAGGCACATTCAACAACCCCCTGCTTTCCATTCATGGCATCCAGCAGGGAGAACACAAACCGAGCACCAGCATAGGCCATAGACAAGGTGGCAGATCCTGGAAGAGTTAAACCACTTTCAGAACAGCTCACGTTGAAATTTGATACTTCCTTTAGCATCAAAGGTTTCCATACTGGTGTGTTTACAGAGCTGTAATAATGAAGTGTCTTTGACCTCAAGCTCATGGCTAGTTGGATAAAGCAGCAGCTTTTGGCCAGCTACGTTTATCTAATTGACCAGATTTATAAAAGAAACAGCTTAATTTGACAAAGAAGATTCTTTTTAAAGTCATAGGTGGTGTGGGATCAGTTAATATTTAGTCTCACATACTGAGCTGTTTCTAGTAGCACAGCCCAGGCAGCAGCTGACAGAGCGGAGCAGTTGGACTGGCAACCAGCAGCTCATAACCTGTAAATAAGATTACACTGCAGAGCACTGCACCCCTACAGACAGTCAACAAGAATTACTTGGAAGCTTTACTCAAGAACCCACCTGCTCCTGCTTTAGCCTGGACAACTTCAGTGCCAGCTTCTTGAATTCTTGCTGTAAGCTTCTCCAGCTGATCCTGAGGAAACTCCACTTTTGGTGTGCACTGGATGGGGAGAAAAAAAAAAAAGTTACTACCAATACCAGCACCCCTCCAGATTTAGCATAAAGCACACAATACTTTTTGTATCACTGCAGTTGTTACCAACAGTTCTCAAGTGGGCAAATGAGCTTCCCCAGCTTACAGCTTGTGTGACACTGACCAGCTGCAAAAGTCATCAGGGCTGGGATTACTGCATGGCCTGGAATAGGAACCCAGCCGTGCCCAGCTTCCTCAGGGACAAACCACAGCTTCACAGCCAAACCAGGGCTTGCCATGGTTCCTCACTACTGTGTAGTCCTGTGCACTACAGACACCCTCCAAGCATTAGGAATTTCAAAAAGCCATCTTGTAAATATTCGGGTCACTGTGGCATTCTGGAAGTCGATCCAGTTTCCCAGCAGTATTTAGGAATTCACTGAACTTTCACATACAGCTGTGCCAGTAGCTTAAGCACAGCTGTGTCTGTCCCAATAGACTGTTTAACCAAAGCACCTCTCAGCATTCAGATGCTCCAAAGCCCTTGCTCTTATTCCCTAAGAAAATCCTTCTGTGAAGGATACTTTACTCCCCACTTGGAGCACAGCTTTTCCCCCTTTGTTACAGATTGCTCCTTGGCCATATCCCAGCATCTCCCCATGAGACTGCACCTGCTTTAGAACTGCATTTCAGCCTGGCTGAGATGCTGGAAGGGACTGACTACCAGCCATAGCTGAACAGGCCTCCCTGTACAGCCTGAGCTGTGCCTTTCAATGCTGGAGGTTCAAGTGGTTTCCAGTCCATCACAGCAAAATCAATTCAATTTTTCTGCTGAAGCCAGGTATTCCTGTCATGAGATACCTGTCACAAACAGTGCCAAGACACCTGAACACCCACACTCCCTCTCAGTTCTTATCCCAAACTCCTTTAGAGGAAAGCTGGAACTGCTTACTACCCAGAGGGGCTCAGATTTAGATTGTTGCCTTCCACCTCATCCTGCACCCCATCCCAGAAGGAAAGCAGCCATGAGAGCAGCGAAGATTCTCTGTGCTCTATCCTAGCACATTACCTGCTATCACAAAGGCACTTTACATCAACCCTAACACGCTGACAAGTGTGCTGCCACACACAGCTGTCACCCTGACTTACCTGAGAGATCAGAGGGATGATGGTCTTCCCAGCATGGCCACCAATAACTGGAACAGTTACTCGAGCTGGATCCAAGCCCTAAAGGAAACATGAAACTTTCCAGCTTCTGAAGCACACAGGCAAGAAAAACAAGTGAAAACACCACACTTCACTCTCTGCCCTGGATATCAGGACACACAGGGCAGGAGTTCCAGAGGCAGCTACACTCCAGGGACAAAGCCTCATCTACAGAGCGGAACTCTAGGTTACTCTGATCACTTCATGCAGGCACAGGATATTACTACTGCAGGTTTGGATAAAGAGCAGCACAACATAAACACCACCAGGGCTATTAAGAGCAGTAACCTGTTACAGCTCCTGATACTTTGCAGAGTATCCTGTGACACACAGCACAGAGCTTGACTTGCAAACACACACTACAACTCAACCCTCTCCTCTGGTTGCATGGCACGGTTGGGAATGCCAAGGGAATTAAGGCCAACATGTAGCTCACTTGCAGGACACAGCTATGAAAAGGAAAGGTCAAAGTCTCTTGAACCACATTTTGCAAGAAACCTTATCTTCAGGCTCCTCTAAATAAGGGAGATAAGGAATCATTGCCTTTGCCTCTAGCTGCACAGAAATCCGAGCTCCTTTGGCTCTCTGCAGTGATTTTGAAAGCATTTCTTTATAATCTGATGATCAAAGCAGGCAGTATCCCTCCCCCTGCACGTTAACCATGACCTGCCTTTAGTTCAGCCACAAAAGTATTCGCTCTGACGATGTCCAGTGTCGTAACACCAAAGATTTTGTTGGGATTATACACACCGTGCTTCTTGAAGACTTCTGAAGTTATTGGGATGGTTGAATTTACCTACGAGCAAGAAGAGGCAAGCACTGAATAAAAGCAGTTTAATAAACTTAGCATGAACTTAACAGGCCAATTAACAACCCGAACTATACTTCCAATTTGGAATCAACTGTAGCCAATTACTTTAATGCCTAAATTGAAGAGCAATTTACAGTCAGGCTGGAATAAAAATCATTAATTTTAAATAACCATTAAGACAATAAATTTGTTCATTCCCATTACAAAGGCTCCTCCCTCAGTGAGCTAAGGCTTTTATCCCAGCTAATACACCGGCTTGCATTATAACCAGTCATGCAGATTTGGAGAGGTTAAGCACTTTTATATCCAAGTTTCCTCTGAATTAAATATAGCCAAGAAAAATGGGTTAGTAGAACCAGGCTTTTAGTGCTTTTCTGCAATTACACTGCAGACCTTAAAGATACTGGTGAAAATTAGTAGGAATTTGGATTACTCCTGTACTCTCAGTCTGGAATTTGGCAAAGTTTTTCCTCTACATTCCAAGGTCTCCAGAAAACACTTACTGGGTTAGAAATAATACAGATCATGGCTTCTGGACAATGCTTTGCACAGGCAGATGTCAAAGAGGCAACAATGCTGGCATTGGTGTTGAACAGGTCATCACGGGTCATACCTAAAACACAGCCAGGGCAGGATTGTAAGTTACCCACAGCTACCATCATGGGCAGGAAATCTAATCAAAACCCAATATTCTACTCTGGACAGACACACATCAGCTTCTGGTTTCACAGATCAAGAACAAATTGTCCAGTTGCAGTAATGAACTGGCTCCAAATGTAACTCCTCTCACTAATAAAGAGATCAGCCCTTTTCAGGAGCAACCAGCCCAACTGCCCATTGTCAGAACTGACTTCACTGAGGCTGCCTGAAGTACACTGTGACCACACAACCCACACCAGTGGTGCTCAGAGCAGCACAACTGCTCTCAAGATGAATTCTCCTCCCTAAGTCACTTCCACAACTACAGTTTAAATGCCAACTGCTGCGTGGAAAATATTGCTGGTTGTGTAAGTGCCCCCCCATTTCTATTGCAGCAACTACTTTAACCATGAAAAATGAAGATTCAGGAAGAGCTAGGCATTAAAGTCTAGAATTCTGTTATATTCCTAATAGGATACTGGAAAGCAGAGTGGAAATGGAGCAGGTCAGAAACATTCTAGGAAGGCTTAACAGCATTTATTCTGCGATGCCCCAAGAAGTTGCTGTACAATGGACACAAAACAAAATGGATTATTTCTCTTCTGCTGAGAAATGAAACAAAAGAACCAGTTTTTATGCCTTGAGCATTGCTCTGGGACAAGAACACTAAGGGAGACTTAGGATCACTTGCATGAAGAATCTTTGCAGCTCAGCCCCAAGTAGGAACTCCAGAAATCAGTCCAGCCCACTTCACAGAGAACAGTCTAAGAGAGGCTGAATGAGCTGCCTGACACCACAAGGAGCTCTGGGGCAGGGGCATTAACAGACCACTTAGACCCCAAGAGACAGCTCTATCTGAGTAGCAGAACTGCAGAGATCCACTTCAAAGCAGGCTTTCCAACAAAGAGAACATACCTGGTTTTCTAGGAACTCCCGCAGGAATAACAACAACATCACAGCCCTTCAGACATTCTGGCAACTGCTCAGGTCCCATGAAGCCTGAAATGGAAGACAGTCAGGCATTATGTTTTTGACAGTTATTAAATAGCTGACACTTTGAAGTACAAAATCATGCTCAGAGGCATCCAAGTCCTTTTATTAATTTAACCTTCAATTCAGACTTAATGCTGAAAAGCAAAGAAATGCAATTATGGATGGATCCCAATTGATGTTTTATCCTTGTTTCAAAACTTACAGGAGAGTGGTGAGAATCTCACATTCACCTGTTTTCCAAACTCCCAGTTCCTCCTGCTATGTGTATTTACTCTCCAAAAGCCTTGGCACTAGAGTCAGTGCCCCCAAAGAACTGCAGACAGGCACATTCATGTAAAATGTCACCTTTTGGTGATCTTCAGATAAAAGAAAGATGAGCAGGTTAAGTTTTGATTTCATCAGAATCTAAGAGAAAAGAAGCACATGGCATTCACGTGGACATCCAGGGAGTGTTAAATCTGTTTATAGCCAAACTTTTAAATTCAACACTCTTGAGATAATTTCACTGAGTGTTTCCTGCCAGATATCACAAATTCCCCTTCAACAGTGCAACCACAGCCCATTTTCATCTCCATACACATCAATCTAATCAGCTAAACCTTAATTAATCATTCACTGCTTGAGGAAAAAGCTACTTAAATTGATACTGGGCTTCAGGATCAGTGGGTGAAGATTTCCCCTCACAAGCAATGGGCATTCAGGGTCAGCCACCCCTTTGGGAGGATCCCTATGGAACACAGGCCATTCCCATGGTACCTTTGACACTGGCTCTGGTCTCAATGTGGCTGAGGTCAGCTGCCACGCCGGGAGTGTGAGCGATGTCGTAGAGGCTGAGCTTGCTCACCAGAGGGCTGTTCTTCAGGAGCAGGGACAGGGGCTGCCCAATGCCCCCTGAGGCCCCCAGCACTGCCACCTTGGCATTGTTCTGTGCAAAAGAGACAACAAACACGTTTGTAGAGGTGTTCTGGCAGTTACCCCAACAGTGACCTTGGGGATTTCACCACTCCTTCTTTACTTTTAGTTCTATTTCTCAATTTTTTACCAAGCACTACGTAAACTTGATAGTCTAAGCCTACAGGAAATGACCCTCACAGCAGCCTCCCAGAGATCCTTCAGGTTTATTGGTAGGACGAGTTGGAGGAAATGGTTATTTGTGATCTGAAGCTCAAAAGGGAAGCAAGGCTAACGCAAAGGAACCCAAAGGATCTCCTTTCTCCCAAGGGAAATGCCTGCCTGAGACCAATACCTGCCACCCTGTGGGCCCAGGCCTGATTTAGGGCAAATGTGGTCCACAGTTTTTCTAGTTTATGTTGCCAGTATCAAAAAAATATGCCTTCCATTTGGCAAATCAATGCATTTAATGGACTGCAGTAAATGTAATAACCACTGCATATTTTGTGCACATTGTGAAGAAAATGTTTACACCTGAAGTAAATTCAAAATAGCACCTGCAGATGCCCCAACATTGAGGACTGAGAACTTTAAATGACTACAATTTCCAGGTTTGATCATGTGGCTGAGAATCAAGTAAAATCCACTCTATTTGGCTGCCTGGTGAACCAATTTTATCCTCACTCAGGTACTGGCAGGGTGTAATTTCTCTCACAAATGCCTGTTTGCACAGTGTTGCTACACAAGAGGAAAGCTACTTCCAGGGGCCAGAACAACCTTAAAGTGCAACACTCTGCCAAGGTGATGGAAAACTCCTGTGGAGATCTAACAAGCAATTACTGCTGAGAAAGCCATTCTTTATCACCAGATAAAGCCATAATAAATAGCTCCACGTCCCCTCATGAACAGCTTAATTATTGTGCTATGATGGGAAATGATCTACCCAGCAACTGGACCAGACTAACCTCAGCCCAGTTTTCTTGCTATTGTAAGAAATATAATTTTGCATAGAAGTCCTTAAGAGGAAGCAAAGTCTGGCATGAGTCACTGCTGAGCCCCATTTGTGACTGAGCTGACACTGTGGGGTCAAAACCTCACTGCTAATAAATACAGCTCCCATTAAAAGACTTCGACAAGGCTCTCCTGTACAGCATATCTTTATAGCTGCAATAATCACTCTTTTACATCCCACCGGGACTATTAACATTAGCTAGAGGTCGGTCTCTATCCATGCAGCCGCAGCAGCAGAGGTTTGGAGCCAGCAGAGTGGATTTCAGCACAAGAAGGATTACTGCTAAACCCCAGCCAGTTTCAGTTCTTAACACCTTTGCAACGCAGGGGCATATTTGCACTAGAGGGAGGAAGCAGCAAACCCATCACCCTCTGCACACCATCAGAGAGAGGAGTTCATACAGGATTATCACACTCACAGCTGGCTGGAGCAGGGCGGGAGTTGCTGGGCCACGACCCGCACGGCCCCGGCCCCAGAACAGCGGTGTCACCGCGCAGAGCAAGCACCGAGCCGCCCAGCCCCGCTCCGCAACCTCCCCGCGCCCCCTGCCCTGCCGGAGGCACCAGCACCGACACCGATACACACCTCCAGCCCCTCTCCGAGGAGGGGCCTGGGCTCCACCCGAGCCCTGCAGCCCCTCACTGGGGAGGTTCCCGGCTCCACAGTCCCCTCACTGAGGCGCCGGGCTCCTTCACCGAGGGTGTGCGGCCCTCACCGGGCTCCACCCGAGCCCCGCAGCCCCTCTCCGAGGAGGGGTCTGGGCTCCACTCGAGCCCTGCAGTCCGTGGCAGAGGAGAGCCGGGGTTCCGCAGCCCCTCACCGAGGAGGGCCGGGACTCCCTCCCGGCCTTACAGTCCCTCATCGAGGGCCTGCGCTCCACCCGAGCCCTGCAGCCCCGGAGGAGGAACTGCGTCCAACCTTGGCCTTGCAGGCCCAGAACGGAGATCGACCAGGCTTGCATCCCCGCCCTGCACCCCTTCACCGGGCAGAGCCTGTGCTCCACAGCCCCCTCACCGAGCAGCACCGGGACTCTTCCCCAGGCCCTCCCCGAGCTCCGCAGCAGCCCCAGAACCGAGGAGGAAGCGCGGGGCTTCCCCCCGATCGGCGGGGAGCGGTGCCCGTGTGCGGGCGGTGTGGGCGGATACCTGTGCGGAGGTGGCGATGCCGCGGCGCAGGGCGGTGGCGGTGCTGAGGCGGGACAGCATGGCGGGCACGGCGGGCACGAGCGGCGGCTGCGGCGGCACCGGTGACTCCAACGACCTCCACGGCCTGCAAGGCGCCTGCGCGGCCCCGCCCTCAACTCTCGCGAGACTTCCTCCCGCGGCGGAAAGGGCAAGGGGGGGAAAGTCTCGCGAGATCCCGCCTGAGGTAACCGTGGAGACCGGCGGGCGTCGCTGCCTGCGGCCGGGCGGGAAGGGGGGAGCGGGGTGTCGCGATAGTCGGCGACAGCCGAGCGGATGGGGGATGGCGGGGGTGATGGTTTGCGAGCCCCGACACCTCTACAACATCATCAACCAGTACCGGTGGAGATCCCGGCTGACGGAGCCCAACTACCTGTGCCTGCTGGGTGAGGCCGCGGCGCAGGCCTGTCCCTGCTGCTGCCCCTGCCTCTGCCTAAGCCTGTCCCTCCTCCTGCCTGCTCATGCCCCTGCCAGCCCCTGCCTGCCCCTGCCCTGCCTGCTGCTTCCCCTGCCTGCTTCTTCTGCCCCAGTTCCTGCTCTTGCCCCTGCCTCACCCTGCCTGCTGCTGTCTTCCCCTGCCTGCCCCTGCCCGCTGCTGCTCTCCCTGCCCCTGCCTGCAGCCAGGCACTGTGCTCAGCCCGGGCAGATATCCTGAGCCAACTGGGCTCGTGAGGAAAAGCACACACATCACTTCTCGTAATTTCTGGGGCCTTGCACTTGGGGCCTTCCTCCCATCCCATTTCAGGTGCCATGACCTGGTGCTGCTTCGGCTTTCCTCAGGTCCAACTCTCCCTGCTCTGATCAGTCCCATGGATACACACTCTCCCCTGCTGCTCCCAGAGGTGTTAGAGCTGGACAAGATTTCTCAACAATTACACAAAAATTCCTGATAACCACTTCCATTTTGCATAGTGCCAATACCCCCAAAAGGGTGCCTGATGTTGCAATGTCATTAAATATTTTGGTAAGGGAGCCAGTTTGGGAGTGGTGGGGGGGTCTTTCCAGTGCCCCTCTCCCCAGAGCAGCAGAGGCAGAGCTGCTGGGCCGAGGTCAGAGCAGGCACAGGGCAGAGCACAGGATTGATGCTGGGAATGCTACAGGAGCACACTTGGGTCAGGACTAACAGTGCTGGTTATCACGTGGTGTTACACACAGACCCACATCAGCCCTGGAGTTTGTTATACCCACACCAGAAGGCCTCAGTTTCTAAAAAAAAAAACCAAATCACAGAATCATCAAGAGACCTTCAAGATCATCCAGTCCAACAGCTGACCCAGCAACACCATAACCACCCCTAAATCACATTGCCAAGTGCCACATCCCCAAATCTCTTTCTCTGAGCGATGCCGGTGCCTGAATTCCCCCTGCCAAAATACAAACAGGATTCCACCTTTAAAAGCCAATTGCTCTATCTTGGTTGTTTTTTTTTTTTCAGATGCCCGTTCTCAGCGTGAATTCGATGCGAGCCACATTATTACAGCCCAAAGGATTGAGCGGGTGAGGGGCTTGCTGTTTGCGTGAACCGTCCCTGGATTTAGCAATTAGCAGGAAGCCAACAGTGATTTGAAACCCACGGGAAATGTCCCAGCCCCTGACCTGCCTCAGCCGTGCCCCGCGGCTGCCACTGGGGGGATGTGTTCTGTCACAAAGCAGAGGTGGCTCCAGCAGCCCGAAGGATTGGCACGTAGGAGCTGCATATCAGGAAAAACATTGCACAAGAACTCACACAGTGTAGCCTTGCCTCACAAGGACAGTGCTGGCATCTGCATCGCTGCTGCTGATGGAGCAATCAGCGTCGTTTGCATCATTCCTGACTTCTAACCGGGGCTGTCAGTGTCGTGCCCACCCACACGAACAAACCCAACACGTAGCTAGAGAGTTGTAACTTGCAAGATGTCAGGAGCGTTGATGCCACCAGGGAAGAGTGGAGCCGTGCTCCTGATGGAATTCCTCTGTGATTTTGGTAGAATCCTGCGGGGGAGTATCTGATCCCGAATCCTGAGGAGCTGGACTATGTCAGATACTGCGTGGTGTATGACCACGACACCGGCTTTTTGGGCTGCAGTGACAATCAGGAGGAGAAGAAGGAAACAGGTACGTGTGACCTATGTCAGTCAAGTCCTCACTGCTGCATGGAAATTCTTCCCATTCCTCATTTAATTTTATGAGCTCATTGGAAGAGATGTAAATGTTCCCAGTTTTAGTGAAAAGCTGTGCTCTGCCTCTGTTTTTTCACTGTTGTATATGTTCTCAGACTTCAAAAATCCAGGTTTTATTTCAAAGCATCCTGGCAGCCCTGGTTTCCCATCTGTGGATGATCCTCTGAAGCTCCTTGTTGTATGTGAGGAATCTTTTCTTGCCACATTTCCCTGAGATTTGGCTTGTCCAACGCTTGCCTTTCAGGGAGCAGTGCTGCTTCGGAGCCTGAAACCATCGGCTCAGGTTCCATGTGTTCCCAGAGTGAGTATTTCCTGCTTTGAGGGTCACAAAAGGCTTTCACTTCATGATATTTAAAAACACTTACCTTTGATGGGGGTGGTCATTTGATGGAGTTCACCAAGAAATGTGAAGCACTGGAAACTTTTCCCTATCATTGTTCAGTCTTCCTTGAACCATGGAAGTGTTTGGTTTTCACACATCCTTTGGCAAGGAGTTCTGCTGTGGGCAGAACTACTTCTGTATGTTTGTTTGAGCTTTACAAAGGCTACAGGAGTTTTAGCAAAGATTCACATCACTTTTTAAAGAAAAAAAAAAAGTGGGGGTGTAAGGGGTATGAATAAAGCAAGCAGGTTCCTAAATGCTCAGTGGTGAGGCAGTAAAGGGAAGGTGTGAAGAATCTGAACTGGGTTTCTATTGTGCTGATTTATTTCTAAAGCAGACATAGCTAGAGGGAAGCAGGATGGATTCCTTGGGAGGAGGAGGAGGAGGAGGAGCAGCCATCTCACATAATTTGCTTCACTGAGGGGAGTGTTTAAAACATTTGTGAAAAATTTAAGACACTTCCTTTTTTCCCTGTTTGCCTAAAGCAGACTAAAGAAAAGGGCCTCCATAAAGCTAAGATTATTAAATTTAAATTAATAAAATTTCCCTATTATGGGAACTTATTACAAGCATTTCCCAAAGAAAACTGGGGAGAGGAAAAAAAAAATCTAGACCTATAAAAGAAACCAGGAGAGGAATGAAAGATCAGGATGAGAGGTGAAAAGCAGCACCACCTGTAACTGACCTGCAGCAACAAGAATAAGTCGAGCTTTTAACAAAGTTTTCTCCAGAGCATTAGATGGAATGGAGAGGGGTTTGCTGTGGGTGTCAGGGAGGCAGACAGAGACATTGAACCTGCCCTGGCAAACAGCTCTTTGGTCTCTTTAGATACTGGGGAAGGAGATGCCTTACACCATGCCAGAAACTTGCAGCACTTCACTCGCCACCCCGTGCTCCTCCTGAAGGGAGGGTACAAGCGTTTTTCAGCTTGTTACCATTTCCTGAAGAGCCAGAAGACACTGTGGATGCCTCAGGTGAGATGAGACTAATTTGCAAGTAGAAGACATTCGTATTCAACTGATGATGGCTGGTGAATTCAAGTTAGATGGTGTTGCAAACCTGATATCACAGTAATTTCAGACAAAGGAATTAAATGTAATTTGAGTTACTGTGTTTGCCCTGAGTCTCACCACTGGTTCTTTTACAGCCTCTTTTTCCTCTTCTGTTGTGTGAAAGGAAGCTCATGGAAGCAACCTGGGAATGTTTCCCTGATAACCCTGAAACTGGCCTATGGAGAGTACAGATAACTGAACAAACATTAGCAAATGATGAAAAGAAGCAGGCTCCTCTCTCACACGTGGTTATCTGGCATAGTACACAGCAGATGTTTTCAAACAGAAGTACAATTCCTACCAAGCACTGTGATCCATGTCTTTTCATCGGGAAGGGTCACAAAGCAAGTGCTGGTGCCTTGTTTCAATAGGTCCAGGAAGAAAACAGCCATCCACTCAAACACTGGTGTCCTAATTACTCGGTTTCACCTATAAACATCGATCTACTTAGCTTATGAGAAACAATTACCCTTTATTTCACATTTAGGACAGGCAGAGCAGGTTAAGAAGGTGCTGGACAGCAGAGCATTTCATTCCAAGGTGCATTTTGTTCCCATTGTTCCCTTCTGGTTCCCAGGGAATAGCCCATGACACAGTGCTAACCTGCGGATGCTACAGCGCAGGAGAGAAAATCGATTCGCTTTGTGCTGCTCTGTGAAGGGCAATTCACTGCTGAGCTTCCCCCTCAGACTCAGCTGGACACAGAGCACCTCCTTGCCTCTCAGTGGAAGCTGTTGGTGATGGTTTAAATTGTTCAGCTGCTCCTTTGTGCTCCTGGAGCAGTATCCAAGTATCCAAGCACCCCTTAGGGATGTCGAGGCACTGTTGGTTACTCATGTGTTTTCCTTCTCAGCCTCCACGCTGCCGACACCACCGGATGCAGCTGCAGGTTTGTGCTGTGCTACTCCAGGGCACCTGCAGCTCTGCAGGTGGCAGATGATTTCATTTAGCCCTGCAAACAGTAAGCAAGGGGAACAGCAAATGAATCTGTCATGCTGCAGCCCCTCCAGACAATGGAAAGGATATATTCCACCTCCTGTTTAGTTAGGGTTTGCTTCAAGTAATGCCACAACAACAGTGAGGCTGCTAATTATTCTCAGTAAAACTAGCAAAGACTTCAATATACAGCAAATCCAGGTGATTGAATGAATCATTACACTAAAATATGTCATGAGCTGCTGACTAAGTGCCTGTTCAATTCTTCACATGACTTCTGTTTAAGAACTTACCGAGCTAATGGGAGCAAAGACACTCTCTAACCTGAGCCTGTGGTTTCTTTCTGGCAGGAGCTAGACACCTTCCAGCCATACCCTGTAGAAATACTGCCTGAAAAGTTATACATGGGCAATTTCAAGCAGGCCAGTGACAAACAAATTCAGAGAGATCTGAAGATCAAAGCATTGGTCAACGTCTGTGAACAGCCTGTAACACTGTAAGTTAAACAGTTCAAGGCTTACGCTCACCAGTGTCTGTGGTGTGAGAAAATGAGGTGACACAGAGTTTATTGGCAGAGGAGTCAGTGCCTGTGGCCTTCCAAGGAAACCTCTGTGCAGATTCCAGTGCCATTTCATGCTCATTCTTCTAATTTCTACTCCAGAGTTAGCACAACAGCAACACAGTCCTGCAGCCCTTGACCATGCCACGGGTGAATTGCGTAAGAGGAGGACTGGGAAGCCCTTGGTATTTCAAGTTTATCACATACCACCACTCTTCAGGAAAAACTTGTATCTCCAAATAGCTTTCAGAGCAAAATCTTACAAACACATCAGTGCAAAAGCTAAATCACCAATATGTCACATTTTTGGTCTTTTTTCCTTACCTACTGTGTCCGTGACTAGTCAGCTCAGTCTGCAGGCCTTGCTGGAAATGCAGTTTCACACAGTGAAAAACCCAGTGACATTTCTCAAGGTGGTGACCCACACAAAGTAACAAATCCAGTTACCCACCCCAGGACAGGTGCACCAGCAGACATTTATCATGCCTTTGGCTCCAGAGGAATGTCTCTGCACTGTGGGTAATATTCCCATGCCCTCTACATGATGTGCTTTCACACTTTGGAAATTCCTCACCAAGTTTTTACCCTGTGAGTTCTCTGAGTCTGTGGAAGGAGGAGATGCTGCCATAGAAAACCACATGAAGTGATCTGGGGCGTTCCACAAAACTGCCAACACACACTCTGAAAGCACACCTGCTTTCAGTTCATCTGTTTCCATTTATCTCTCAGCTGCAGGTTAAGACATCAATGCTGATACCACTGAAATGGAAAATCAGTGATTAAACTGGTTCTGTGTTACAAACATCTCTGTCTTACCATAACAAATCCCTTATCATGTTAATGATGATGATGATGAAAAACTCACACATGTAACAGCAAACAAAGTGATCACCTTGCCTCCAACAAACACATCTTGTCAAGGCTGCTTCTCTGCTCCATGTGGTCTGTGTGCTCTTTTTCCAGGTTTGCAGAAGAAGGTGAATCCCTCCATGTATCTGTTCCAGATTCACTCGAAGCAGATCTTTTTTCTTCCTTCCCCACCATTTCTCATTTCATAGGTGAGTGGATCGTGATCTGGAATTCCTGAGACCTTGCTCACTGTAGGGTATTAGATGGGAGTGACAGGAAGCCCAGACAGGAGGGTAAGCAAGCCCACACCCTGATGGATACCAGAGCTGCCTCACTAACCAGCCTGATGGACAGAGAGGAAATTTTACAGGGCATCTGACTCTGATGTCCCTGCTCACTTTAAAGGATACCTCAGTCTGATAACAGGAAGCTTTCCACCCAATCTGAAAAGGCTTTGCTACCAGGGCTTCATTGGATTCCCTCTTGTTCCTTTGCAACAGCCCTTTGACTCTCACCAGCCCAGATCTTCAGCCACCAGAGCTTTATTTGAACCAGAGTGTGACACACATTAGAGAACTCAGCAGGAGGCATTGATAATCTTTGTGATTTCTGGCCCACCGTAGGGCCCAGGAAGACTTTCAGGTTGGACAGCATCAGCCTGCCTTCAGCCGATTACATCAGATAGGAGAAGAAAAAACACACTGCAGCTCAGTGCCTGCAGCTTCACGGCAGACACAGCTCCTGCAGCTCCATCCTGATGCTGTCCAACCATGTCATTATCTTTTATCATGCTTATCAAATAACACCTGCCACAGACCAAGGCCCTGCTGAGCTGTGTTGGACAGAGCCAGAAGCAAAAGACCACCCTGTCCCCACAGACCTTAATCCAAGTACAATATCAGACATGACAACTGCACACAAAGAAACAACATTCGAGGATATAATTTTGTACTCCTGAACTGAATGTCATTATTTGGTGCACCTAAATGTTGACATTCACTTACTTGCCTTTCGTTGTGCCTCATGCTTTTTCCCAGTAGTATTTCAGAAGTTTCCTTCTCACATCACACACAGTTTGTGGCTGTTTCCAAACCAGGCTACAAGAGTCTATTAGCTGCACTTGTGGAAGTGTTACAGTGTTTACCTGATAGTGGAACTGTTTACTTGGCAGTGGAGAGCAGATTACACAAACTAGAACACGAGACTAAAGCTCTCCACATATGCCAAGAGGAGTGTGCATGTCCTCATGCCAAGTGTATGTTGGAGTGAGGCCAGTTCTACTCAGATCTTAGGACAGAACTAGTATCTCACAATAGAAATAAGTTTTAAAATGCTGGTTTAGTGCTTGAGGGAAAAAAAAAAGAACAAACAAAACATCTTGACAACACTAAAAGAAAAAGAAAAGGCTTTGCTCTATGAATTCTAGAGTTCAGTTGCTAATATTTTAAAAACATCCTTCTGTCTAGAGAAGGAGAGAAAGAATTAAAAGGTTATTAATTAAATATGCAACCTTCCAGGCAAAATAAAATTTCGATACCTTTAAACCTGTCTGGGGAGAGTTTGTGATGCTGACCACAGCTAATAGGTCATGAAAGACTACTTTTCCTCAGATGCCTGATGTGAAGGTGACACTGATGTGTAATGAAGCACTGATGGGTCATTGTCACTGGTGCTGCTCTTCGAGGCCGTGTTTTAACTGTGGATTTTTAAGAAAGGCAAATGCTTACAGAAATGGGAGCTGGCAGTGCCCATCTGCTGCTGTCAGGGTTCCTGAGGGTTCCTGTCGCTCAGGCTGCAGCCCCTCTTGTCAGCTGTCACCAAATTAGTGCTTGACTGTGCCACGGGAAGCTCCATTTCCCAGATCACTCATTTGTGATTGGCATTTCTTGCCTCAGATGCTCAGCTGGACGTGGGAGCAGTGCTGGTGTTCTCCAGCCTGGGGATAAGCCGGTGCAGCACAGTCACCATGGCCTATCTGATGCATTCCTGCCGCTTTTCCCTGCAGGTATGTCACTGGCACAGTCCCCACAGAAACTGTCTCTGCACTTATTTCTCTTCCTGAAGCCCCATCACTGTAGTAATAAGACCTTCTCTGTGATTTCATGCACAGTATCCACCTGATAATGGAACTGATTATTTGATTGGAGATTGCATCTTCTTTAGACCATTAAGGGGGTGGCTTAGGTGTGATTTTGGGTCTGTGAGTCCTTACTCTAGAACCTGTGATATTTTTGTTTTCCCTACTTAGCTAAAGGGCTATAAAAGTAAAGCTGTGGGTACAGAATATGGTATTTCTCTCCTGGATTTGAGGAAAAGAGTGGCAGCTACTGCAGTTAATCCTATCTTTTAATTCCATGGCATTACAGTTCAGAACCCAGTGTTTGCAGGGCTCTCATTTACCATTGACTTCAGCACTGACTTCTTCCAAAATTCTATTTTATTCCTCTAGAAGCAATCCCCTCCCACAGACACTCCTGTATAGAAATCTGGAATGGGATAATACCTGCCCAGGAGGGATGTACAGGTTAGATGGCCAGCACAGGCTGTTCCATAGCTCTGAATGATGAAAGAAATGAATGAAGGATGGCTGAAAATGGCCTGGTTGTGCAAGAGCCTGGTGGCCTCTGCCCTGGGTGCCAGGCCTTTCTCCCTTTGCATACCACACAGGCATCATCTCCTGGTGCCTCCCAACATGGAGCAGGAGAGTTCCCTTGGGAACCCAGCCTCTCCTTAAAAGTCTCACCCTTGTTTGGGACGTTTGGGAGCTTGAAAGGATTGATCCAAACTTCGCTAAAGCTGGGTCTGTATCTAATAAGGTGATTGATTTTGTGCAAACACATCCAATGTAAGAAGAAAGCTCTTTCCATGGCTGTGTGCCAGTGGGTAATTAGAGGCTGAGGGTGCCAGCAGGGCTCAGACACGGTTCAGTCCCTGCACTAACAGGGCTGTGATTGCTCCTGCAGGCTGATGAGCAGCCGCTCACTCACTGAATCACAAAATGTGCTTCTAGTGGCAGTGCAAAAGTCAAAGGCAGAGCCCTGCCATTCCTCTCAGTTGGCATCAACAGGTTGGTCTCAGAGTTTTATTAAATGCCAAAAAAAAAAAAAAAGAAAAGGTTGGAAGGTTGACAGGGCAGTGCTTGCCCACTGTTGGCTGGGCAAAGCTTTCCTGGGGGATTACCGTGGCAGACAAATTTGTTTCTTGCAGACGAAAGCAGTGCAACAGATTCCCGTGTGATCCTCTAGCCAATCCAGGCAAAGATCTTTGAAAGCTTCCAAAAAGGCAAAAGCAAGGCAGATTTGGGATGTGCAGCCCCTGATTTTATTAGTGATCAACATGTGAGGAGATCTATTGAGTCCAGGGGAACTAGAGACACCCACACTGTGGACCCAGAGGAGTAAATATTGGAAGATCAGCCTCAGAGCCTGCAGAATCAGCAAGATTAGAAGAACAAACCAATGGAGCACTATCTGCTGACCTTTGGTCTCATTACACTTATGCAACTCCCCAAGTGCAGGGGGCAAGCTCCTTTACGAGCCTGAAGATGAGCACTGACAGGAAAACCCAGGGATGCAGCTGGAGTAATGCTGGTGGATCTGCCCTGTGTGTGTCAGAGTTTCTAGGTGATTACTTGGAGCTAACAAATAATTAAGATGGCTGTAATTAATACAGTGGGATAACTGCAGGGTCATAACTGCTCTGCCACATCAGGTCACACCAATCTGAAAACGCGATAACCTTTGTTGCTTTATAACCTTTATAGCTGATACTTCACTGCTTTGCTTATCATCTGTGGAAGGAACAGCATTTTAGAGTAGAAAATCCAGGATTGCATTGCTCTGCTCCATCGGAGTAAAGTAAGACAAGATACCTGACAGGTAGTGAAAGCAGCCTGAGATGTCCTCGTATCCAGGAGAGCAGAGCATGAAGGGGACAGGCTTCTCTCAAGTCCACATCTGGATCCAGCCTGTCCCCACTTTGGTAGCCAAACTCCTCTCAGCAAGTTCTTGCTGTCCAGCACAGGGAGCAAATACAAAGCTGTGTTGACTGAAGCGTAGCTGCTTTGTGAAAATACCCGAGAGTCACTTTCTGCTCAATTCCTAACACTTCTTTATTTTCCTTCTGTTTACAGAGAGCTTGGAAATACCTTCTGAAATGCCAAATGAACATAAGACCACACCCAGGCTTTGTGGAACAGCTCTCAGCCTGGGAGACCCAAATCTATGGGGCCCCAGCCACAGACATCTCTGGACCAAATTACTGACAGAGAACATCCCACAAGGAAAGCCACTTCCCCTTTCTGGGGAGAAAGTTACTTGAATGCTGTGTGAAAAAAAGACCCAAATGTAACAGAAAAGCTTTCCTCTTTAGCTCCATGTCATTTTGGGTCAAGATTTGGAGCCTTCTCGGGCACTCACCTGGGCTGTAGGAGGTGGCAGTTTGGGGGATTCAAGTGCTGCAGGATGTGGCCCATTAGACACAGCTCGACTCTTTTGTAAGCAAAGGGGATTATGACCACAGCTGTGGGGCAGTCAGTAGGGTTATCTCTGTAAAGGTTTGTTATCCATGGTCTGGAATGTAAATTTGGAGTAAATTTGGAGCCTGTGCCCAAGTCCAGCCCGGAGAGGTGACTGCAGAATGTCCCTGTTTCAGAAGTCCCTGTGCCCTGCGAGTGCCTTCTCAGCTGCCCACAGATATGATGGCCTCTCACTGACTCGCTGGCTGGATTGTTGACACCACCACCCTTCCCATTTGTTGCCTTCTAATCCTATAACCAAACCTCTGGGCACAGCTGGTAATTTTAAAGCCTCAGTGCTGTCACATGAAACCTAAACTCAGTGCCGTCCTCTCTCTTACAGCATTCCGAATTCTGTTCTCTGACATGACAAAATAAAACATGTCAGAAGAAACACTCCCGGGCTTTGCCGCACTCTGTGAGATTTAGTGATGGGTTTGGGTTCGTCATTCTGACACAGGCGGCCAGGGCCGGGAATGCACCCCGGGAGCTGCCCGAGCTGACCTCACACAGCCCGGTGCTCCCGCCGAAGGGCTGCGATTTACGACAATTGGGCGTTTTCGGGCTCCGATGGAGGGGGAAGCAGGGAATAAAGGCGGCCCCGCCCCGTGCCCCCGCCCCGGGGCGTGTCCGGAAGGGGGCTGGGCCCCAGCGCCGCCGGTCGCCGCGGGCCGGGCCGGGCCGGTCGCCGCCGCCATCGCCGCCATGGCCTGGGGCGCCTCGCTCGCCGAGTGCCTGCGCGAGTGGGAGGAGCTGCAGGACGGCTACCAGCGCATCCAGGTACCACCGGGCCCGGGACACCCCCGGGCAGGGGCCGAGGGAGCGCTCCGGCCGAGCGGGGCACGCCGGGGTTACCGGCAGCGGGGTGGGGGATCCCCCGCGGGTGTCCCGCAGCATCCCCAGCGGGTACCGCGGGCAGCCGGGCTCTCCCCTCTGGAGTCCGGGTGCTTTCCCCCCCGTGTCCCAGCCCTCGGGTACGAGCCTTGTGCCTTGGGGCAAAGCGTTTCGGAGCAGGGCAGGGGTGCCAGGCTGTGCCAGGGCACGGGGCTCGCTAAGAGCGGGTGCCCCGGTCTGATGCCCCAGCCCGCCGTGTGGACGTGGCGTGGAGACCTCAGATCTCCCGGTTTCGAGCGGGGAGCGGCACTGCCTGGCGTGGCACGGCCGGACTGGGTGCGCAGATGCCGTTTCACTCCTTATCGCTCCTCTCAGCCCGGCTCCGGGCAGCCCGGAGCCAGCCAGCCCCGCAGGGAAAGCGGCCAGCGGAGCCCAGGTCTCCCGGAGCCCAGGCACGCTTCGGCCAGGCACCTTGTCCCGACTGCCATACCCTGTCACCGCCGGGGCTGGCCGGGAGCTCCGTGCCAGGAAGGTGACTGGTATCAGAGGTGCTTCCATCTGCTTTGTGTAATCCCCAGGGCGCTGCCTTGCCGGGGAAGGAGTGGGCAGGGTTCAGCTCACACAGGGTCACCCGAGGGAAAGGTTGGCCAACCATCTCCTGCTGCCGCTCAGGTCACTCGGCTGCAGCTGCACCCGTTCCCTTTCCCCCTCCTTCCCCCTCGGGAGCGGGGCGAAGCGGATGTTGTTGCGGACACGTCGCTGCTGTGCCCAGATCTGGGGCAAGGGAGGCTTTGAGAAACCTCCTCTTGCTCCATAAGGGTTGCGTGGATGTCCCGGGTCACCCACTTCGAGCCCTGCGTGCAGCCACGCAGCGCCGGCCCTTCCCTTTGGAAACCTCTCCCGGGATGGCTCCTGAACCAGGCTCTCTCCGAGCGTGGAGCGCCGATGCTGGCACGGCTGAAGGACTTGTCACAAAAGCCACTTGCTCACAGTTAACTCCAGAGCCAGAAGGAGGTGGCTCTAGATGGCAGAAGGAAAGCTTGATGGTCAAGCAGGGAATGTCCTGGGATAAATCAGGGACATAAATCACTGCTGTGGAGCTGGGACTCTCTGGGATTCATTCCCTCCTTGCTGCTTCTTGTCACCAGAGGGGGAAGGTTTCCCTCTGCTCTCGGTTTCGCCTTTCTCCTTTGGGAACAGCTTTTAAGATCCAGTGATTGAGTGATTGATAAGAACTACAGAGGTTAAAACTTGTGTGTGCCAAGGTCTAGTCCAAGGGTTGTTGTGAGCAGCCTGTAGTTCCCTGCTGGAGGTGGTGTCCAGGCTGCTGTGGCCAAGGTGAGGCTGTTTTCCAGCTGACCTGGACAAGCAGCAGCATTGATCCAGCAGCTCTCCTCTTTCCTTACTAAATATAGTGGAGAAATGCATCCAGCCTTATCCAGGTGCGGTTGGGTTACGGGGCACTTGGCTGCAGCCCTGCTGGGAGCCCGTCCTCTTTGTCCAGCTCACTGACAGGCTCCTTCCAGCTTCCCAAAGGTGCTCAGGTAGAGCCCCAAGGCCACGAGCTGGGGCTGAGAGACCTGGAGGCACAAAGAGCTGCTCGTCCTGTCCCAGCACTCAGAGGCACTGCTCTTGCCACAGTTGTACCCTGGCCCAAACAGCATTTATTCCCAAATCTTTCCTGTCTGCTGTATGCAGTCATTGGTGTCCCAAACATGGGAACATCCTGTGGATAGCCTGCTTGGGATTGGGGGTGGGCATCCCCATGGAAGCAGGGCTGGCTGCAGGCTGTCCCCAAACACACCTGGCCTTCTTCAGCCACCCCTCCTCTCCCCCAGCAGCTGCACAGGTGAAATTAAGGATGTTTTTTAACAGAAGCATCATAGAGGACCCAAGGACAGGGGCGTCTGGGCAGGCAGCTCTAATGCGTGATGGTCTCTCCTTCCCAGGACAACCACAAGCTGTACAAGCAGAAACTCGAGGAGCTGACCAAGCTCCAGGATGGGATCTCCAGCTCCATCGCCCGGCAGAAGAAGCGGCTGAAGGAGCTGTCGCTCTCCCTCAAAAAGTGAGTCAGTGCTCTGTGACAGCACAGGAGGGGAGAGCAGCAAGGATGGGGCTGCTGAGCTCACCTCATATCTCAAATGCAAACCTCTGCAGCCAAGTGCTCTGGGGAGGCTGATCTTCCCCAGCCCCTCTTTCCTCTGCCCTGATTTGTGCCCCGTTTGCAGTTCAGAGCTTGCGAGGGCTTTGCAGGTACCATGAAGTGCTCCCCTCCTGCACAAAGCTCTCCCCATCCTTCCTGAGGCTGAGAGACCCACCTGGCCTCACCTTGCTCCCTTCTCTTGGGCAACATCCCAGCCTGACAGAGGAGCTCGCCCTGCAGATGGAGTTGTGGACTTGCCTCCCATCCACCCTCCCTGTCCTTGGGGTGTCCTTGCCCGAGCCAGTCACCTGTGGAGTGCCAGCACGTGCTGATCACATTACAGAGGCTCTCCTGATGCCAGCGCCTGTGTTCCCTCCCCAGATGCAAAGGCCAAGTGACTCCCGAGCAGGAAGCGTCCATCCAAGAGACCCAGAGCCTGATTAAAGAGAGGCAGAACGTGTTCTTTGAGATGGAGGCCTATCTGCCAAAGAAGAACGGGTGAGAGGCACCTCAGCTCCATGTGGGACACCAGGGCCACCCTCCACATCCCCGTGGCTGTAACACCACAGGCACAGACCCCAGAGCTGTCACCCTACTCCTGGCGGTGTCACAGCTGTGCTGCTCCACTTGGGCTCCCCAAGGATGCCTGGGCAGGAGCCAGCAGTGCTGCCCCTCACTCCTCTTCCTGCTCATGGCCTTCACCCACCCTGGGGCAGTGATTGTGCTCGAGGGGAAGCCCCGGTGAACACCCCGGTGCCTGTGGGAGGTGGGGTGTGTGCTCCCCCACCCATTCCCCTGCCTGTGGGAGGGGATTCCAGGGGGTTTGTGCCTGGCAGCTCTGAGTGGAAACACCTGGGGGCTCATTCCTGGCTCATCCCTGGCCCCGCTGGTGGCACAAGAGGGGACAGCTCCACTGGCAGGTCCCCATCCTAATGCTCTGCTCTCTCCCCAGGTTGTACCTGAGTCTGGTGCTCGGCAACGTGAACGTGACGCTGCTCAGCAAACAGGCCAAGTACGGCCCCTCCTCGCTGCACCTCTGATTTTCCTGGCTTGGGATCCCCTTGGCACCAGGAACAGCAGCTCCTCCTGGGCAGACACGGGGCTGGCTTGGCTCACCTGGTGTAGATTCCCTTCCCGAGCTGTTTTCTGCATTGTTTCCCAAGAATCAGCCAAATTCTGGGCTCCCCCTCATGTTGCTGCCACTGGGCTGGGATGGACCATTAGTGCTGATGAGTTAATAGGATCCTTCACCTAAGCTGTGTCCATGTTTCCACCCTGTTAGGGACTTCCAGGACAGACAGAAAGTGTAGTCCCCTCCTCTTCCCTTGGGGAAACACCAGAAGTTGGGTTGGGCCCATGAGAGCCTTACCCGTGGCAGAGGTGCCCAGCCAGGAGCCTGTGTCCCCTCTGTTCCCCAATCCTCCCCCTGGAGACCTGTGCAGATCCCAGTCTGCCCAGCTTCCCCACCAGGGCCACCCACTGGGGTGCTCAAAGGTATCCCAGCTGTGTGGAAGCAGCCTGGTGCTCTCTGGTCTCAGAAATGCCCCCAAGGCAAGGCTTTTCCCGAGTGTGTCCCAGAAGTTCCCAACAGAACATCGCTTCTATCCAGCCAGGTGGGATGGGAGGACACAAACTTCCAGCAGCCCCCTTGCTCCAAGGCTGTCCTTGTGCTTCCCTGCAGGTTTGCATATAAAGATGAGTACGAGAAGTTCAAGCTCTACCTCACCATCATCCTACTCATTGTCTCCTTCTCCTGTCGGTTCCTCCTCAATTCCAGGTGAGTCTGGCTTGGTGCTGGGCAGAGATCTTCTCCCAGAACCCCCTTGTCCTTTTCTCCCATCCTGGAATGGCCAGAGCTGAACAGGAGATCCTGATAAAGCATCTGGACACTGCTCTGGAGGTGAGGTGGCCTTTGTTGCCATGGTGGGTGATGAGGAGCAGGTCTCTGCCCTGGGGGGTGGGTGTCCCACGGGCTGTCACGGTGCCTGTGTCCCCAGCACGTGCCTTTACACCCTGCTCTGTGTGACCCAGGGTGACAGACGCTGTCTTTAACTTCCTCCTGGTGTGGTACTACTGCACCCTCACCATCCGCGAGAGCATCTTGATCAACAACGGCTCCAAGTGAGTCCCCTGGGCCTGGGGAGGGGCGTGCAGCGGGCTGGGCCTTCTCTGCAGGGCTGGGGGAGTTGGGACACATCACAGGGGAGCAGCTCCCTCCTACTCAGGGTGTGTGGCAAACCCTGCTGGGAGCTGCAGGAGGGGGCAGGAGGAACCTCCCGTGTGGAGGTGGTGCGGGAAGGTGGAGCTGGAAGGGCCCTGGTGCTGCCTGGCCCCGAGGCCCTGGGTCCTGCTCCACTTCCTAACCAGCCCTGGGAGCTGTGGGGTGGCTGCAGCTGGGCTGCTGCACTCTCCTGGGGTGCTTTTGGCTCTGGATTCACGCTCCAGACCTGACACCACTTCTGTGTCCACCCTCCAGGATCAAAGGCTGGTGGGTTTTCCATCACTACATCTCCACCTTCCTCTCAGGTGTCATGCTGACATGGTAAGTCTGTATCCCCTGTCCCGTGGGGGGCTGCCTGGGCTACGGGCAGCTCTGGCCAAGGGGCCATAGGGGCTGTGGGACAGGCAGGGCTGGCTGTCCTCTCCCTGCCCCACATTCCCCAGCCAGCACCTTCTCTCCACAGGCCAGATGGGCTCATGTACCAGATGTTCAGGAACCAGTTTCTCTCCTTCTCCATGTACCAGAGTAAGTGCTGCCACGTGTGTTGGGACAGGCACTGAGCCCCAGGTGCTGAGCACCTGCAGAGCTCTGCAGCACGCAGAGACCCAGCTGCAGCTGCTCACAGCTCTCAGCTCACCTGGCGGTTCCCTTGGCCTTAGGTGGCCTTTGTGGGATGATGCTGAGGCTGAAGGCGATCCCTGGGCAGCTGCTGACAGCAGCCATGCTCTCCTTGCAGGCTTTGTGCAGTTCCTGCAGTATTACTACCAGAGCGGGTGCTTGTACCGGCTGCGAGCACTGGGGGAGAGGCACAACATGGATCTGACCGTGGGTAAGTGGGGTGGCCCCTTGCTGGTGGTCTCAGGCTGCCAGCAGCCTCCTCCCAGCTCCAGGCCAGTGCTCAGCTGGCTGGGATCTGTGGGTTCCACTAAAGGAAACGGTGACACTTTGGTTTGAGGTCACTTTTATCAGTGGCAGGAACAGTAAAAGCTACAAGTCAAACCAAAGCTCCCCGAGCAGCATCTCCCACAGGGCAGCACCACCCCACAGGCTGACTGTCCCCCTCCTCCTGCTCTGCTGGCACCACCAGCCCACAGCTGGCTCCCTCAGGATGTGAGGTGGCTGTGGATGTGGCTCTGGGCATCCAAGCTTTCCCCAGGAAGCTCCTTCAGACATGAGACATCCTCCAACTCCCCATGCACTGAGGGCTGCCACCTCCCCGGCCCCTGTGATACTGAGGGCTGGCTCACTGGAGCCCAGAGGCCTGTGTTGGATGAGGAGTCCCTGCCACTGTCCCCCCCACCAGTGCCCACAATGAGGCTGGAATGGCAGGAACTTCCCAGCCAGGCACAGTGTGGGCACTGAACCTCCCTGTCCTCCATCTCTGGAGGAGCTGGGCTCCATCCCCTCTCCACCAGCCCATTCCAGGTCCTCACAAAAACCTTCGTCCTTTGCAGAGGGCTTCCAGTCCTGGATGTGGAGAGGCCTCACGTTCCTGCTTCCCTTCCTCTTCTTTGGGCAGGTGAGGCTGCACCCATCCTTGCACGATGCCAGAGCCTCGGGTGGCAGCGGGATGTGCCACATTCCGGCTGTGCTCAGTGGCCTGGATGTGGCACAGGCCCCACAGGCTGCCACAGCCATGTGACACGGGATGGTGGGGCAGGGAAACACTTCCAACAAGTGCTGAGCCTTTCCCTCCCAGGCACCCACCTGGGAGGTGAGACAGGGAGGAGCTGGGGTGGTTCTGCCACGTGCTCAAGTGCAGAGAGGCTGAGCTGAGAACCCTTCCAAGGCCTTTCCAAAGCCCTTCTGAGCTCCAGCTTGGAGCTGCTGCTGCGAAGGATCAAGTCCTTCCTCAGCCAGATGGTTGAGGTCGATGGCCAAAGGCTGGTCTGAGGCTTCCTCATGGCCCTTGGGCTCCAGCTGGCCTGGAACAGGGGAGATGTTCCAGGGCTGGGGTTCTCTGGGAACAAGCCCCTCTGGCCCTGAGCCTGGTTGGGGTTTCACTGTCCTCACACAAGGTCAGTGTGGGGTTTACACTCAGAGGTAGCAGCTGGGTGAGCATCAGCCTGGGATTAAGCCTCTGAAAGCAGCAAGGCCCCTGAATCCCCTCTCTCCTGCAGTTCTGGCAGCTCTACAACGCCATCACCCTCTTCCGCATGATCCAGCACCCCGAGTGCAAGGAGTGGCAGGTAAGGAGGCTCCTGGAATGCCCTGGGAGGGGGTGGCCCCAGGCAGGTCCCTCCTGCTGACTCCTGCCTGTCCTCCCACAGGTCCTCATGTGCGGCCTCCCCTTCTTCATCCTCTTCCTGGGCAACTTCTTCACCACCCTCCGCGTCGTCCACCAGAAGATTCAGAACAAGAACAAGGACACGAAGGAGAATTGAAGTGGGGCAGCGTGGGGGCCTGGACTGTTTCTCCCCACTGGCTCCATCCCCTATCCCCATCTCCTTGATTCCGTCCGGACTCTGGCGTCTCATCCCATTCCTTCGAGGCCTGCGTGTGGGACAGAGCTTGGGGCCTGCTCCTGGACAGTCCATGTGCTCACCATGGGGCTGGATCCGTGCTGGAGTCACTCACCTGGAGTCAGTAGCACCCTGCACCTGCTGTCCTGGCTGCCCTCCACACCCAAAGAGCAGGATTGCTTGGGACAGCCACTCCCCTCCCTTGTACTGGGATGTTCTCTGGACACTGGTGCTCCCCACGCCCCTGGGACAAGGCAGCGTCCAGGCACTGCCTCACGCAGCTCCTGGGGTGCTCGAGGCTGCCCCTTTTCCCCCAGCCCTGCACCCAGGGCAGCCCCTGGGAGTTGAAGGCAGAGTTCCTGGGGCAGCCTTGTCACTCGCAGGGCACTGGGGCTGTGCACAGCCCTGGATCCCAGCTGTGCCCCAATTCTTCCCTCGCCTCCAATCCGCAGGGAAGGGGTGGCTGGGGCATGGGAGGGGTGGGAGCAGCAGGAGCCTGGTTGAGGCCTCCTGCTGGAGCTGTGCAAGCAGCACCCCGGGCTGGCATCTCCTGAGGGTGCACATGTGAAAATAAAGGGAAGGAGCTGCCCCGGGGCACCGGGACAGTCTGGGAACAGCTTCCACACTCTGCTCTGCGGCTTTGATTCATCGGGAAGTGGGTCCTGGCACAACCTCCCTGGAAGGAAGGTGGAGGTGGGGGTCAACAGGACAAGAGGAAACAGCCTCAAGTTCCACCAGGGGGGGTTTAGATCGGATATTAAGGAAAATGTCACATAAAAGGGTTGTCCAGCCCTGGCAGAGGCAGCTGTGGAGTCACCATCCCTGCAGGGATTTAAAAGCCATGGAGATGTGGCAGTTGGGGACATGGTTGAGTGGTGGGTTTGGCAGTGCTGGGTTAAGGGTTGGACTCAATGAGTTGGAGGGGTTTTCCAGCCTAAATGAGCCCATGATTCTATGAAAAGTCATCTCCCTGTGCCCTTCCACGAGCCTGGGGTGCAGGTGGGGGCTCCTTCCTGCGGCACCCCAGCCTGCACAAGCTGTGGCCACCTAAGGAGCCCAGCAGGACCTGCAGGTAGGGAAGAGATGCCCTGTACCAGCTGTACCAGCACTGGGAGAAGCAGCACTCTGGAAGAACCAAAGCGCAGGCCGGGCACAGCTGCACCCCAGTGCAGAGCCCCCCACTGCCATCCTCCCTCCCCTCCCAGAGCCCAGCACTCAGGGGAGGGGCTGCCCCCACCTAAACCCAAGCTGCCACCGCATCCCCAAATTTCCTCTCAGTTATCATCCACTGCTCCTCCTGCCTCCCTCTTCCCTCTGGCTGAGCAGAGAGAATGCAGGAAGCAAACTCCAGACGCAGTATTTTTATTCCAAGGGCAAATGTATTTAAATAATTTACAATCATCGGAGAGCCTGAAAGTCTAGGTTTTTTGTTGGTTTCCAACCCCCCCCCCATGCTTAAATCACAAAGATGTTCAAAATAAAAACAGTATTTAAAAAATGACCGTACACGGCCTGAGGGAGGGGCTGGGCTCAGGGGAGCGAGCAGGGCCCGATGGAGACCCCGCCTCCCAAACCGGGCGTGTTCCCGAGGGAAAAGGAGCCACCCCCTTCCCGCTGATGCTGGAGCGGGAATGGAGCGGGATGTGGTGGGGCCATGGGATAGCTCTGTGTCCAGAGCCAGCTGCCAGCCCCACACCCTACAGCCGGGCACACAGGGGTGGCAGGAGGGAGGCACAGCCTCAAGCGCAACCCGAGCACAGCCCCCGCACCCCTCTGCTGTCCCTGCAGGCCAGGGTGGGCTCCAGCCCAACACCTGTGCTCAGGGAAGGAGCCCGGAGCTCCCTGGCAGTGTGTCCATCCCCCCTGCCCCACAGCGGCTGTGTCCCTGATGCCCCTGGCCTCACGGCAAACGCTGGTGCCACGGGGTGCACCCTGAGGTGGTGGTGGCACCCAGACAGCAGCCGGAGCTACCCCCCTGCCCCTCTCAACCTTTTCCACCCCCTGGCTCCACAGCCTGCCCCGAGGGGCTGCTGGGGCCCAGGAGGGGTTGGGAGTGACACCGGGGTAGCTGCGGGCGGGGGACGACACCGTCACCCACAGCAGCCGTGGGCGAGCGGGCACTGCCCAGCTCCCCCGGCCCGCGCCTGGGGACCCGTTCTCTCCCCGGCCCCGCCAGCCCCGCTCTTAGCTCCACACATCCAGGGAGTAGCGGCCCTTTGTCATCAGTTTCTTTACATAGTCCACGGCCTGGGGCTGGCTCATGTTCCCGAACTCGGACACGATCTCGTAGAAGGCATTCTGCACGTCCCGGGCCATGTTCCGGGCGTCGCTGCAAACAGGGAGCGCGAGTGAGACACCACGGCAGAGCCACAGAGCCCTGGCACCTCCCCCCCTGCACGGGGCTGTGCTCACCCCAGCCCCTCACCCTCCTCTCAACCAGGACAGCATAACCCTCCCAGGGCTTGTAAGGCACAGCTGGGGAAACTGAGTCACACTCCTTTTCCTGAGAATAGGAACATTGTCCCCAAATCCCTGTCCGGCCCCCAGACCTACCCACACACATAGATATGAGCCATTCCCTCGTCAATCAGCTTCCAGACGTTTTCCTTGTTCTTCTTCAGTAAGTGCTGGACGTAAACCTGGCAGGAAACACGGTGGGAGTGAGGAGAGAGGAGCAGAGCCCCCACACCACAGGCTGTGGAGGGGGACGGAAGCCAAGGTTGTGCTCACGGCTCTGGGAAACAGGGGAAGTGCTGGGTGCTCCTGCCTGCCATGGGATGGGATGGGCAGCAGGAATAAGTGGCAGGGGAAACAGCATGGTACCTTCTCAGCCTGGTCCCTGGAGAAGGCCACATTGAGCTGGGTGAGGACTCCCTCCTTCTGGAAGCGGGCCAGCTCCTCCCGGTACAGGTAGTCCTCATGCTCATGGCGGCAGCCGTAGTACAGCACCGTCTCACCCACCTCTTTGCCTGCAGGGTCACACAGCCCCTGTCAGCCCCAGGCACTGTCCCCTCTCCACCTCCCCCCTTGTCCTGCCACTCCCAGCAGCCCCCAGCCCTGTGCTCTCCCCTCCCCTGAGCTCACAGAGCTGCATGACGGCTTCTGGTTCTAAGGGGAAGCTCCAGACTGATTCCCAGAAGTGCCCACAGGCTTCAGAATTGAGTCTGAGTGACTTGACTGTGGTTATTTGGAGGTGTGGTGGTGGCAGATGTCACAGAACTGTCTCAGCTCTATCCACCCCCAAGCATCCTCCAAGGCCAAGAGAAGGACCAAGCATCCTCCTGTGGGCAAAACCACTCGGCTGCTGTTCACCCTGCCCCACTTCTCTGCTTTTGGCTGGGCCCACCAGCAACAGGAGCAGCAAAGCAGCACCTTGGAGGCACCCACTGAATCCTGCAGCAGCTCCAGCCCCCAGGGGAGCTCCTGGGCACTCACCTTGCTGCTTCAGCCAGGCCCGCTCCTGGATGAAGCCGATGAAGGGGGCGATGCCAGTGCCCGGCCCAATCATGATCACGGGCGTGCTGGGCTTGAAGGGCAGCCGGAACTGCGACTTTCGGACGTACATGGGCACCAGGGAGCTGCTCCCGTTCTGGTCAGGCACCTTGTTCTTGAGCCAGTTGGTGGCCACCCCTTTGTTCAGGCGGCCTGTCTTGGTCTCATACTCCACTGTCACGGCACAGATGTGGATGGAATTGGGATGAACCTACAAGGAAGGGATGCTGGCACCAGGCAGAGAAGGAGCCTTGGCAACCCCACACAGCTTCCTTGTGCTCAGGAATGGGGAGAAGTTTATCCTAACATTAACACTGGGACAGCTACTCCTCCCTGCATGCTCCTCAAGGGGCTTCTGTCTTGTCCTCAACTCATCATGGGGCCACTGAGCTTCCCTGGATATTGCCAACAACCTCAGGGCTTCAGGCACAAGAAGTGACTTTTGACCAGACCCTAAAATGCCACCTTGCCAGGTAAATGGGCAAAGAGGAGCAGGGCTGCAGGGAGTGTGATGGTATCAGAGCACAGCTGGCGCAGCGTGGGACTCTCCACAGACCCTGTGGAAGCTGGGATAACTCCATGCACAGACATCACTAAACCTGCCCCTCTCACAGCAAATGTCACCAGGAGAAGCTCGCCGTGCCCAGACCTCAGCTGAGGGGAGCTGCAGCTGAAGCGGTCCCTCCACAGCCACATTCCCTGCTGGAAGCACACCCACCTTGGAGGAGGAGGCAATGGAGTAGTAGCGGGCCTGCAGGCGGGGCAGGAGCTCGCACAGGTGGTCGATGGGGGGGCGCAGGGAGGGCATGTCCTGCAGGATGGCCAGGATGTTCCTGCGGGCCTCCACCACCCAGCTGAGGTACAGCGCCTGCGGGCAAACAGGGCATGACAACCTCCCCACACGGCTGGCAAACACCCCCTCGGCTCTCTGGGTGCTTTTTGGGGATCCCCCAGCACCCAGCTCAGCCCAGCTGGGGAGGGCAGTGCTCCCACCTTGCCCTCGGCAGCAGACGAGGCCATTTTGCGGAGGCGCTCCTGCTCGCTGGCGTCCGTGGCGTACTGGGCCAGCTCGTACAGGACGTTGGTGCGGGGAGGGTTGGTGATGTCCAGGTAGTAAGTCAGGGCTGTCCGGTATGATGTGGGGCAAGGGAAGGGATGCTTCTTGTTGGATTCCTCTGGAGAAGTGGGAGAGAAAGAAAAATTAAAAATCATCCACCTCACGCTGTTATGTTAAGAGGTTTTGCGCCGGCTGCGACGCAGTAAGGGCTGGAGACAGAGCAGAGCGGGCTTCAGGGAGGAGAGAGCAGCCTGTGGGTCAGAGCCCCAGCTCCACGCTGAATCACCTCCCTCCCCAGGCAGCTGCATCTCCCAGTAGCCCATTTTGTGTTTCACAGATGCTGCCTGACAGTTCAGCAGCAAAAAATACGCCCTGGGTTCCTCAACGGGCTCCCTGCCCCGAGATGTCCATGCACAGCCAGGCAAACCCCCAGGCTAAGCAGGGGCTCCCCTCCATGGCTAATTTGGCCTCAGGCACTTACACCTCCATCAGATCTGGCCTCAAAACTGTCCTTAGGCTCTGTCAGCCACGTACAGCTGTGCCAGTGGTCAAGGCTGGAGCCATTCTGCTCAGCCTTGAGAGGTCCGTAAGGGACAGGAATGACACCGTGAGGCTGCACAGCACAGGACACTGCACAGGGGGCCACAGGCTCCAGCAGTGCATTAAATCCACTTCCTCTCTAGAAAGCCAGAGCTCTCTCAAGCTCTGGGCCAGCTCATTTGATGCCTCAGGTCGGGCTGTGCTGCTCCAGGAGTGCGACGGGCAGCAGCTGCCATATCCCTCCTGCCAGAGGCTGGCTCTGCTGGGAATGCTGCCCAGGAAAGGGCTCTTTGGATCAGCACAAGTGCTCCCTCCTGGCAGTTCAGCCCCCAAGCCTGTGCCTCCTCCCAGCACTGAACAAGAACATCTCACTCAGGGCTCTGAGGAGCTCTGGGGCTGCTGAAGGATGCTCTGGTGGGCTGATGCTCCGTAATTAGGAGTGTGCTGTTACATAATTTGGTGTTGAATGGGCTCACTAAGCACATTTCACAACTGACCCACTTCAGCTGCTCTCAGCAAGCAGGCTCTGAGCCCCTGCAGTGAGAGCGGCCACAGGACATCTGGAGGTGCCCCATGGGATCTTAGGGTGAAGGACAGAGGCCACAGCTGAAGGAGAACTGCTGACCCTCAGGGGTCATCCATACTCACCGTCCAAGTTGTTTAGGGACATGACAGTGTCCAGATCTGTGCCCAGGATCTCACCAATCTGGTTCACCAGGGAGGAGTCGTTGGCTGGGTACACGGCCACATGGTCCCCGGACTCGTACCTGGCAGAGAGCAGGAGAGCAAGTGCAACACCCGCACCACTTCTTGACCACCCCTAGCAGCTCAGCCAGAAGACAAGGCGGCTGGTGCAAGAGGCAGCAGGACAACACTGAGGTCTGATGCCCAGGACCTGCACCATCAGCATCCACAGAGCCAGCAGTGACACTGTGGGATCATGGTTTCCCAGGGTTTTTACAAGGGACCTCCCAGGTGACAGCAGTTTTGCCAGAGTTCCAGTAAGGACAGGTCGATTTCCTGACAGAACAGAGCAAAGCTCCTCAAAACCTCTGCAGTTGTTATGTTAAGCCACCTGGATTCACAACTTCCTAACAATTTAAGGAATTTGAGCCAGTGAGAGGGTTTTAAGAACAAGGCTTTATTCCTCCATGCTTGCACACCTAAGCCAGGCAAACACAGGCAAGAGCAATGCCCAGTTCTCCCTTCTCTCACGGCTCTGCTGCCCTCTCATTTATTGAGCGACTCCTAGAGAATTCTTGCAACTGAGACTGCTCAGGTAGGACAGGGATGTGGTGTGGGATGGACCCAAAGCAGTGCAAAAGGTGGGAGCAAGTCCTGACAGGGGGTGCCTGCTACAGAAGCCCAGAGGGGCAGTTTAAAGGAGCAAGGTCCCCTTCTGAAGTGCTGGATGAGGCTGGTGCCACATCCTTGTTCTTTGCTCCTGACAAAACAGAGGAGTAGTCTCCTCCAGGGAACTACCTGATTTTGGAATTGGAGATATCCAGCTCCAGGTGCATCAAGTGTCGCTCTCCACCCTCGTTCAGCTTGCGGTTCTCCGTAACCTGAGCCAGGAAGGGGTTCTTGGCATCAAATGGGCTGGAAGGAAAGACAAAGACCCTCTGGTTACTCTCCTGCAGGCTCATGGAGCTCCTTGTATCCAGGCATGTTCCCTCTGCCTCCAGAGCAGGCTCCCATGATGTGATTCATGTTCCAAAGCACACTGCACCACAGCACACACCAAATTATGATCTGCTGCTCCCCACACTGGCACAGAAAACAGACCATGATCTGCTGCTCCCCACACTGGCACAGAAAACAGATCCTTTTCCTTCTCAGCACAGCCCAGCAGTCAACAGCTTCTGTCCCACTAAGAACACATGACACAGAACTGGATTGGAGGGACTGCCACAACATCTCAAAGGAATATTTCAGGCTGGAATGAATTTTTAAAGCTCATCTCCCCACAGCAATACTGCCAGCAGCCATCATGCACTAGCCATTCCAGGCAAGGAAAGGCTCAGGACAGATGCTGTGGATGTAGCAGCCAAACAGCACATAGAGCCACCTCCTCACCACAAATGATTCATTAATTGGGGAATCTCAGAGTCCCACTGGAGATCTGAGCCCATTTCTCTTGGGCAGAGACCTGCTGCGCTGCAGAAATGGCACTTGATTGTTAGAAACACATCAAGGAGCCATCAGCCAAGACCTGCCCCATGTACACCCTGCCCAGGGGGTGTGGCACTCACGGCTTCTGGTTCTCGTAGCTCTTGAGCCGGCCCATCTCCCCCGTGTAGACTTTGTTCATGTTCACATCTGTGTGCACCACCAGCTCGTACTGCCGGATGCTGGAGGGGGAAAGGGGAGAGAAAAAAATCAAACTGGAACCCACAAGGTACAGCTGGAACCATCATCTCCTTTGCTGGATTTGCTGCAGTTCAAAAACAAATGCAAATCCCAGGCCTTCGCCCCTCTCGAGACATGAGGGACCAGGCAGACTGCAGAAAGCCCAAAGCAAGGGGAACCCTCAGCCTCCCTGGAGCCTCACAACCAGCACAGCCATCCTCAGAGGAACCAAACCCATCACCTCCCCACTCAGAACAGCAACCCAGAGCTGGGCTCAAACTCACACCAGGATGGGCTCAGGCCAAACATCCCTGTTCTACTTCACTCATGCCCTCCTCAAGTCTGGAAGGGGAGGCAATGCAGAGGAAAGGGAACAGCAGCCCAGGGCTGACAGCACAGCCACCAGTCAGAGGTGGCCAGTCTCTGACACCCCAAAGGAGCTGCTCCCAAACCCACCTGGACTCTTCTCCTGTAGCTTCCACCCCGAAGTGCTCACACACTGCTGGCCAGAACTGCTCTCTCCAGGTGATGAAGTCTTCTTCCAGGCTAGCCAGGGCAGAAGAGAGAGTCAATAACCCAGCCCCATTCCCAGAGGAGCCATCTGAGATCCCTTTGGTCTTCCTCCCATCACTGTGGGAAAAGGCATTTGCCTTAGACCCAGGCACCTTTGATCATGCCCACAGATCACCAGGAAAGTGCTGGCAGAGCACTGAGTGGGAACTGTTGCTACACCAGACACCCCTCCCTTCACCAGGTCTGCCAAGGAAGGCCTTGATATTTAGGCTGAGTCTTTAAAAAACTCAGCTCCCTATTGTCCACCCATCAGGTGACCTTCCTAAAAGGTCATGATTCCACCATGACACTGCTAATTTTTCTGGGCTCAGAGCTTTCCACACATGGCATATCCCTCCCATAAGGCCTTGAAGACCTCAAAGGTAGAGCCACAGGTCAATGTAATGTCCCAAGGTGCTCAAGTGAGCACAAAGTGGTAAAAAAAAAAAAAAAATATTATTGTCTGAGCTGGAAAATTGCTGCTTCCCACCATAAAATGCTTCCCAAGGAGATTAATCTGCCTCCTTCACTGGGAAGGGCGAGTTTACCCACACAGGCTGGGTTAGCCATGGAGCTGCAGCAGGGCAAGGGCAGAGGAGGCTGCAAAGCCTGCTCCTGTGTGTACCCACGGGCATGGGCATTTAAAGCTGATGTGGGATTTCCCAGACACAGGATCCCTTCGGATACTCCCTGTGCACAGGGATCTGACTGTGGGAGAAACAGCAGACACACGCTCAAAAACGTGCCAACCCCAACAAGGAGCCCTGTGGAGTTTATTTCTGCCTCGGTAGTAGAACCAATTCCCTGTGAAGGCCCCTTCCAAGATGCTTTCAGCCAGCTCTGAGCAGCCCCTCACCCCAAGGCACTCACTTGCCATCGTCATCTCCCAGCCCAAGCTCGAAGATGCGCTGGGCTCCGAGCTCCTCCAGTCTCTTGTCCACGTACTTCCCCATGGCATTGAAGTGCTCATAAGTCTTGTTCCCCAGCCCAAAGACCTGGTAGGGAACACTCATGAGCACAGAGAAACAGGAGGTGGACTTTCCTCATCCATTATCACCCAGCCAAGTAGCACCCAGCAAAGGATGCTGAAGAAAGACAGCGAGACCTCTCCCAGCTCCCCATCAGCTCTCAAGTAAGAATCTACCACTGCAGAGTGTGTGGTTAGGAAGCACCAGCACCTCCCCTGAGGCTGGATGCACTTCCAAGAGCTCCTGCACATCTCCTCGTGGGACAGCCTGGAGAGCCACTGCTGGCCTTTGCCTCCCACAAACCATGCAGTAAATGTTTGCTCACTGCTTCACACAGAGCAGCTTCACATCTCCACCAGTGGATTTTATTCTCATTTGCAATTATTATGCTGCCTGAGGAATTTGGCCAGGGTTTAGGTGAGGTGGTTGTTTCTCAGCCAGTTATTCAGCTCTGCACAGGAAGAGAGCTACACATTCCTCCAAGTGACTTAATCTGTGGGAGAAGATCTGGCCCTGGGCTGCTCAATTAGCTTCTGAAGAGCTGCAGCAGCTTGTAGCTCATTTAGACTTGTATTCTGTGCCTGCAGGGCTGTTTGGGGCTGTTTATACCAGGAAGCCCTCATGATTTAGAGAGTGGAGAGAGAACTCTGACATTTGCATTTAAAGCCTCCAGATGTACATTTGCAAGTGTCCACAAAGCCTGGGCAGGAAGACAGCAGGGACCTCATCCCAGACAAGGTGTACAAGGCACAGACATCGTGTTGGGCCTCTCCCCAGGCCACACTGGAGGGCTCTTGGCCTTTCTGCCCAAATGCAACCCAAAAGCTGGAATGGGGCCACTTACTGCAAACCGGAGACCCGACAGGTCGGCATCGGCCTCCTGCAGCCAGTCGTAGAAATCTTGGGCATTGTCCGTGGGATCCCCCTCTCCATAGGTGGCCATGCAGAACACAGCCAAGGATTTGTCAATCTCAGAGAGGCGACTCAGGTCTGACTGCAACCAAAGGAAAGAAGGAATCTTCAAGGATCCCACAATGTGGCTGTTGGGCAATTCCTATTCCCTCAGTGTAGGTGTGTGAACAGCACCACACGTTTACAGAAGGGGCTGGGAAAGGCCAAAACCACCCAAAATGGCAGGGAAAATAAAGCCAACCACCCTCACTGGACTGCAAGTCAGTATATCTACCCCACCAGAAAAGCAATGGGATTTTCCATGCAAGGCTTTAAGGGAGCAGGAGAACGTAGAATGGCAAGGACCGAGCCCGTATCTGCATCTCTCAGGCTGATCCTTTCTCCCCTAGACGACACCACTAAAAAGCCAATTATCCTTTGGCCAAGGTCATTGTTATTTTTTTAGAGGGCAGTGAAAGGTTGTTACTATCCCAAGGCTGTTCAGGGCTAAATTACCAGGTCATACTCCTCTGGATCTGCTGCCATGCCCCGGAGGCCATAACGATGGGCATCTTTGGAGAGGCGATTGGCAAACTCCTCTGCTGTGCCCGTCTGGGAACCGTAGAAAACCACTATATTTCGGCCCTGGAGAGAAAGAAAAATCCTTTTTAAATGGTGATTAGTCATTTGGCAAATGCCTGGATGAAGTACAGACAAAGGAAATGCCTGGGATCAGGAATCCTGGACTGCAACCTAAAGGCAACCAGGAGTCTGAGCCTGTGCAGGACTCCAAGGGTTTGGCAGAAAACTCAAGGCTGAACTGTTAATGAGAACATGACTCAGAGGGGAGGCTCAGGTCAGACTAAAACCCAAAGCAAAGAATAAACCTTCCAGATTTATTCTCAACTTTGAGGCTGTGGAGTGACTCCTGGAAACAGGGGACACCCTGGATGAGAAGGCAGAACTTGCCAAAGGCTCTGGGCAAGTGCCTAAGCACCAGAGCTCCTGCTCTGCTGCAAGCCAGCTACTTTGAAGTCCAACAGAAAATGCATCCAGCCATTGCTTCTTCCTCTGCTTCCTCTTATGTCCAGACCAGCAGAGTCAAAAGCTGACAGTTCTGTGTACCACAATTCCCATTCCACAGCCAGCCAGTTTGGGAACCAACCACACAGATAAACAACTGCCAGCCAATGACTTTAAAGTCTCGGCCATTTCCCTCCTGACTTTGATCTCATATTACAATTTTTTTTTCCACCGAATTTTCACTTTAATTTCTTCTCTTAAGAACAACTCTCAGGCACAGACTAAAAGAGCTATTCCTGGCCGCTCACACAGATTTCCTCTGGATGCTCTCTGCAGCAGGCATGTGTCTGTATCCAAACCAACTCCTTCTGCTGACAGTCTCCAGAGGAAACTGGCATGGGCATGAGCTCTTCCACTTTCCCAGAACAAGCAGCTTACCGTCTTCTTCATCTTCTCGATGAAGCTGCTGTCTCTCACTGGAGCTGCTCTGAAAGACAAGAGGAACTCTTTTCAGATGAGCACATTCATTTTTGAGGTCAGGAATAAGCAAGTGGGGAAAAAGTGGCCTCCAGACCTCAGGAAAGCTGCCCAAAAGGGTGTGAATCTCCACTGACCACTGTTATTCACCCTGCCCCAGGGATGGCCATCACTCTACCACAGGGCTTCTGCACACAACCACAGAGCAGGGACTCGAAGCAGAAGGGATAAGCTGAGCCCCTGCCTGACTCCCATCAGAGAATCTTCCCACAGGAAAAGCCCAGGCACTCAGCCCTGCCCACCAAGAAACCTTTATCAACTGCCCTGAAAGGTTTCACAGCTGAGCAGGTTAAAGGATCTCACAGGAGCAGGTCTCTAGATAAGTCTCAGGGGCTAAGATATGGTATGAGAGAAGGGAAGGGATTGTTCCCTGCTTCCCACACCCCCATGGGCATGCAGGATCAGTCCTGAGCCATGCTTCCCCAGGACACATCCCCCAAACCTGAAGTCAAACAGGGCTAAAAATCTGCTTGTTTCAACCTCAAAACAGCATGCCCCAGAGCTGGAGAGCCCTGTGGAGCAGACACATGCAGCTGATCAGACCCACAGAGCTCCTGGCAAGGCAACCACTGCCAGCTGAGGTCCTTTGGAGGCGGGTTCCCATTCCCAGGACAGATCTCCTGCACAGAACATTTGCATTACTGGATGGACATGGCTCTCCCTAGCTTGGCAGGGGGACAAACCACAGCAGAGCCACAAACATGGAGGTAGGGATTCCCACTGCTGTGGCTGCCCTGTTAGGGAGGGAGCAGGAAGAGCTTTGCTATCCTTAGCACATCTTTGGATTTTCAGAGTCATGGAGTGAAAACAACCTGGCCCTGGGGACCAAGGGCAAGAGAGGTGACCATAGCTACAGTCAGATTAGGTGCTGGGAGCTTTTCACAGCAGGCAAGGCCAGGAGCTCCCTTGCTGTCCTCCCCACCAAAACTTCGGTAAGCAGGGAAGAGGAACGTGGGACCCATTCCCATTTCACAATGGAAGAATGCAAGGCCAAGGCCGGGTCTCCTGTGGGAAGAGAGAAGCCTCCAGGCAAAAAACAAATGGTTTTGGCTCCAGCCCATGTGAGAATGTGAAGAGCTTGCTAACAGTTTCCTCAACTCTGTAGCCCAGAGGGAGGGATCCTGCAGATGTGCTGAGAGGCATTTGGGAGAGCGCACACAAGCAGAGCACCAGGGTGGGGGACGGTCATAAAACATCCCTTCGAGCACCCCTTCCTACCCAAAGGGATCAAGGAGCTTCATAACTGGGCCTGACAGCTCTGAGCACCAACAGTCTCAAACAAAAGACAAAAGCACACACAAAGGACAAGCAAAGCCAACCCCAAAAAGCTCCCTGAGGCAGCCGTGCTCCCAGGAGAGCTGCTTCACGCCCCTGCCTGGCTCTCTCAGCAGGTAATAGTCTCCCCGTGTTGTCATTTGTCCCCTGTTGGGAACTGGGATATCACAAATATCTTAAGGGAGCAGCCCCAGCCCTGCCCACGCTGCAGCCAAGGACGGGGACTCGGGAGAGCTCTCAAGACAAGGCTCTCACTTAGTTTTTGGCTCCTTGGTGAACTTCTTTAGTTCCTGCCCTCTGCAAATGAGATCCAATTAAAACAACTGTTGGGTCAACTACTAAACAAAAAGCTTTTAAAGGAGGAGAAAAAGAAAAGTTTTTAGATCCTTTCAGCAAGCTCTCTTTGGAAGAGAAAAGGGTGCAGCACATGGAGCTCGTCTATTTTCAAAGGAGGCAACCCCACACCAAAGTGAGTGGTGGAGAAAAGGCTGTGGCTCAGATACAGAAGAAATAATGAGCCTGGCTTTATAAAAAAGGACTACACAACTCCCTGAAATTGCTTCATCAGGGTGGCCTGAAAATCTGAGCAGTGAAAACGCACAGGCACTAAAGGCACTAAACGACACTCATTTTCACTGCTCTGCCAGGGAAACTTGGAAGAGAAAGTTTGTCCTCAGCAAGGACTGCTCTTACAGCTTAGACAGCTCAGGGTAGCAGCTACAAGCACTAGAAGAAGCATTGGGTGGAGGGAAGGGGATTAACCCCATTGTCAGAGTGAGTCTGTAGCTTGTACAGCTCTCCCACCCTTGGTGAGGGCCCACAGCACAAGTGACTCCCAAGGCTCTCTGTCACTTTAGTTTCAGGAGAAAGGAAAAAAAAAAGACAGGGGAGGAAGCTCCCAACACCAAAGTCTGTCTCAGCTCAACACCTCTCCTTCAGAAAGCTCCTGTTCTCATGGCTTTCCTGCTGAAAGCACAGATCCATCCAGAAGTGAGGATGCAGTCTGGATGCTGCAGAGAAACTGAGCACCGACAGCAGGGTCTCCTCTGGAGCAGCCTGCTTCCAAGCAGAGCCTCTCCCTTTCCTTCTCCTCCTGTTGCAGAGGGAGGAGGCACCCACTCCACCCAGCTTTGGAGCTGGAAGGATCCCGCCAGCCCGTCGGGCAGAGTAACTCACCTGGCCATGGCCGGCTCTTCCTGCGGGGCCGAGTACACACAGCCCATGGCCGGGCAGGGAGGAGGCAGACAAAGAGTCCAGGGCAGCCGTGTGTCTGCAAGGGGAGCTGTGGGGGGACGGAGCTAACTTAGCTCTGGAGCCACACGCACACAAGCCTTTCCATTCTGCTCCTCCTGGGCGTTAAAACCGAGCGTCAGCCTTTTGTTGAGAAGAAGAGAGCCAGCACAAAAGGTCCCAGCACGGGTCATAGCAGGAGTGGTCCTGTCCACTCCAATCCTCGTGGTGGGGCTTTGGAAGTTACTGAGTGGATCTGCACAGTCCTGAGAAACTGCAACATCTGGCAGCAGTGGCAGAAAGGAATTAGGAGTGGAGAATGAAACCTCCCAGGATCCTCCGCAGCACACGTCCCTCTCCCATCCGCGCGGAGCAGGGGGACGGGACACAAAACCCTCCCCCAGCCTTGTTCCCTTGGAAACTGTTTATATCACAGCTGCTTTTATATATATTCTTAAAAAAAAAAAAAAAAAGGAAAAAAAAGCTTGATGCTACAGCTGAATGAAACGATTCCAGACACTGCGTGAGCAACGCTTCGGGTAACTATGGCAGTGCCATTACGGAGGCAGCTCAAAGGAGTTTGTTTTGCATAGGATCCCATTAAATTAAATTAGAGATGGTCTCTCTCATACACACAGGCAGCAGAGAGCTAATCAGGCTAAGGACTTGGAGCAATTCCTGCCACAGGAAGCCCTACAAGTACCAGGGAATGGATTTCTGCATAGCTGCAGAATAGAGATAAGCCAGTTTCTGTCCCAAACAATGCTAAAGAGGGGGGAGAAGGGAGAGGGTGACACCCAGCATACCAATGACTGTCCCGCCTGCATCTCCCCCGGATGACTGTCTGCAGAGTGGGGACATTAGAAGGGAAAGAAATCTGTGATTGAGAAACTTGCAGAGGAGGAGCAGCCAAAGAATAAAAATAAATTCCTGCATTCCCCAGCACTGGCCCTGCGAGGAAGCACGGTGGCCGTGGCTGCGTGGCGATCCAGAGCTGCTCTCCCTAATGACATCTGCAGAGCAGGCTGCAGGGAGGGCTGCTCTGGTGGTTTTAATTAAGTCTGAAAATGGTCAAAACACAAGCAATGCTCAGTCAGTGGGATCCCAACCTGGCCCACACACACATGTTACAAGTCACAGGTACAGGACACCTCATATGCAGGAAGCCACGGCATGCGCTGGCTTCTGTCCCTTCTGTGGGGACTTTGGGCAGGAAAACAGTTCCACTTGGCTTAAGGGTGATCAGCAGCCTGACCCCTTCACTGAGCTGTGGCTGAACCTGGAGAGGCATTGCTGGGACAAGATCATGACCATTCCCAGGCCACGCAGAGAACCCAGCCCAGAACAGGGCATTTCAACCACGCATCTGCTCTACCACAATCAAGGGCAGCAACAACAGTGGCATTTCCTCTGCAGACCCTGCTGAGCTGATGTGGTTTTATCAAGGTGTGCTGCTCCCAAAAACCCCAGAAGGGCACTGAGGTGCTGGATGCTGTGTTTAGGTCAGAGACTCTGCTTGCACTCTTCAGCACTGCAAACAAATCACTAAAGCAGCAGCCATTGCGATGTGAATTGTTATTCAGCACCTTCATCCTCCAGTATTCTGAGGCTGAAACTGGGGGACCAAAGTGACACAACACAAACCATCACCCAATGCCATCAGACAAAGCAGTTCAGGACACTTTGGGAAGGCAGTTTGGTTCAGGCAGAGCTGAAGAAACACCTCCTCTAAAGGTCAAGGCTCTCCATTCCAGCCAGAGACAGCCCCACCAAGGCCCCTCTGCCTTCACAGGTCTGGGTCAGCTTCCCTGCCTGCCCAGGGGCCCACCTGCCATATCCAGCCAGCCACAGGCAGAGGTTGGCAGTGTGATCCTGTGTCTTGTCGATTTGCTTGTTCATCAGAAAGGAGACTCTACCCCAGATTCAAGGATTACAGGAGGGAAGGAAACCCAAGGCTGACCAAGCTTGTTTTCCCACTCATTTTCCTCCCAGTTCCAGGCATCCCATAAAATCCGACTGCAAAAGCTGCAGGAAGTCACTTTCTCAGCCCTGAAGGATGGATGTGCCCCGAGCCACAGCCTTGGCTTTTAGAGCCACACTGCCCTTGGACCAGCTTGATACAATGACCACAGCAGGGCTGCAGCAGGACACAGGGAAAAACCACTTCACAGCCTCCTCTCACTCTGCACCTGCCTGGCTGACACTTTTCCAAAGTGCAATTGTGAGAGACAACTTGCAGAACAACCTCACCTCTCTGGTTACGGGTGACAGGAGATGCTGCTGTTCCACATCTCCCACAAGGAGCAGTTGCTCCCTCCCAGCCACTGCTCACAGGGACAGAAAAGGCAGCACAGACCCCACAGAGGAAACAAAGTGCCTGTGAGGCAGCTCAGAGCCAGGACCTGCAGCCAGGCTGGGATGGAGGCCCACGTGCTGAGGCCCTGCAGCAGAACAAGGTGGTAACACACACCACAAGTCAAAGTTTCTCTGCAAGGTCACCACGGCCTCTGGAAGAGCTGCACATGATGGGCTGCAGGTGCAATCAGTCACAAGGATGGGGAGCATGGGAGCCCAGGCTGTGCCATGCCAGGATCTAATTTCAGACAGACAGTGCCCTTTCCCCAGCCAGCTCAGCTCTCACTGCAGCACAGCCCTTCTTAAAATCTCTGGAGGCGACCACGTGCACTCACACACACACACCCCTGTCTGGCAGGCATGAGAGGGAAAGCATCCCAGCAATCCAACAGAACACATTCCCAAGGTAAGGCTGAGCAGGCACAGGCAGCTGGGCTGCTGCCAGCCATGTGTGCACCCATCTGCACAAGGTACCACAGCCAGGGACACTGCTGCCCTTTAAAACCCTGCCAGCCAGAAAATGTACAAAGAATGAGCTAAAAAGCCCAGCAGAAAACTGATGTTAAGTTTGGAATGTGACTGAGACAAGGAACCAAGTGCACCCAGATCTCCACCTGCATGGCTCGTTCCTGGCCCCAAGCCCTTTGCAGAAGACAGGGTGGAACAAAGCTCTCCCTCTCCAAATCCAGCCTCCCACTGCTGTGGTAACCTGGCATCAAAAGCCAATCAAGTTTTACAGGAGCTGCCAAGCGGCTCATCCCAGGAACTATCTCCCAGCTCCCCAAGACTATTCCTTTCCTTCATAGCTAGGGGTGGATAAGGCTTCCAACATGAAACCTGCTTAAGAGCAAGTCCACCTTTCTCCAGATTTACCTAAATGTGACTTTTATCAGAAAACACCAAGAACAGCCAACGCAATCCTTAAGAGTTTTGAAGTATAGCCAGAGGCTTTCCTGCCTGACCTTTTCCTGCCTTGCTCGGGAAAGGCCAATTCCCGATTTGGGCCACACGGTGGGGTAAGGCAGAACTGCAGCCTGCCTCTTCCACCGGCATTTCTGCATCGTCAGCAGAACACACAGCAGCTGAGGGCAGAGAAACGCCCCCTCACCGACCTCCCACAACCCAGCGGAGCCTCCCAGAACCCACCACAAGCAAGAGAGAAAAGCTCCGCTGGTCCCACCCAGCCTGAGAGTTGTTACTTACACTGACTGCATTTTGGGGAGCTCAGGCACTTCCTCCTTTTTCTTGCGGAAGAAGAACCAGTAGGTGAAAAGGCCGGTGATGAGGGAGATGAGGAACACATCCATCATGCTGAAGAGAGAGTCCTGCTGTGTAGTGCTGTCTGGAGAGGAGATGGTTGGGTCCATGCTGGGTTCCCCCATGGCAGTCAGAGGCACTGCAAGCAAGGAAAAACAATGAGCACCAGCAGCCACATGGGACAGCATTGAAGGACATCCAGAAAATGCTTTTTGCTTTACACTTAGTCTTAGGAGCACAAGGCCACCCAACAAGTCTTTGGATCAAACACACTGAGATTCTTTTGTGCTCCAAGGTGTCCCACCAAGCTTTTCCCTTCCTGCTGCATCCACGCTGATCCATCTGAAGTGATTTCTACTCTCCCTCTGCCAGCAGCATCGGAGCAACCCCACACTCCAGCCAAGGAGCCCAACCCGAGTCCTACTGATGCCCCAGCAATACTCAATAGGGATTCATGGCCAGCCTTTACTAAAGCCCTTATTCACCACAGAGCCCCCGAGGTGTTACTGGGGGATGACCCCACTCTTCCAGCCACCCCACAGATCTGGGGCTTCCTCCCTCCTTCCCACAAGGTGATAGGATGTCCTGGCCCCACTGCTGTGCTGATAAACCACAGAGCAGCACTGTGGCACGAACTCCCATGAGCATCCCCACAACAGGTTGTTGTTACAACACAAATGATGAATATTTCTGATTTACTCCCCTGCAGATTGGATTCATCATCCATCTCTTTCTGGGCCTCTGGCTTCCCAATCCCCTCCATGATTTCCCCCAGTTTAACTTCCATCTCCTTGAATTACTTCTTTCCACTTACCAAGGCAGAGTTTAAGTGACTTGGGACTTGCCCACAACCACTCCCAGAGTCTGTGGTAGCACAAGGACAAACACACAGCCCTCAAATACCCAACCAGCCCTATGGCCCCTGTCCTTCCCCTGGGGAGCCACCCATCACTCCCTCCCTCCCTCCCACCGCTGTGCCAAAGCTCTGAACTCCCCCGACCCTAATCCAGATTGCAAGATTATCTTCCCTGCACACAAGGACACACTCTGACCAAGTAAACAGATAATTAACTCAAAACTTGATTTGGAAGGGCAAAGTGACTCTCTTCTTGTATTTGGGCATTCTGCCAAGCCTGGAGACCATGGACATTTGAACTTGCACCCAGAAAAGTGACTCAGAGCCATGGTGGTGCCGCAGGAGGGAAAGGATACGTGCCATGGCTGAGAAATAAAAGTGACTGAAGCTGAAGGTTATGCCAACACATTCAGGAGCTGGGAAGAAAACGGAAGGTGAAGCTTAGGGAGCACTAATGAGGGACACCAGCTACAACCTCCAGCAAAGAACAACCCCTTGTTACCCTCACAAGGGAAGTGCAGCTCCAGACAACACACAGCCCTGTGCCACAGGGCACCAGCTATAAAAAGCACTCTGTGGAGCACAGGGAGAAGTCCACAGCCACCTGGCAGTGACCCTAGACGGGTACTCTGGCAACCCAACTAGTGCTCAACCCCACAAGAAGTTTCATTTGGTGGAGAAGGTGGCACGTAACTGCATTACAAGGGGCACTAAAACACCACTGCAAAGCTTCCCTTGGGTTCCCAGAGAAGGCACCAAGGCAGGGTGTTGGAAGAAAAATAAGAGTGATGTGACACAAGCAAACTGCACATTCCTCTCCATCAGGCAGGTCACCCTGTCCTCCCTCCTTGCTAACAGGCTTTCCATTGCTGGATCTTGGAGCCAAGCAAGAGCTGGATGTTACTTCTGTACAACTGTAGACTAAACTGTTAGTTAAAGCCTCCACGACTGGGGCTTAGTTGCCAAAAAGGCACAACTCCCAGGAGGATCCCTCTCCTCCTACTTGTCTGGTTCCAGTAAATCACCAAGGAGCTGGTCTGGCAACCAACACCAGAGGAATATGCTGATGGGGGAAAAACATTGCTGGTTTATTGCTTTTATTCCTGATGAAAGCCCAGAAATTTTAATTACAAGCTCTTCTCCTCTTCCCCTCTGCCACCCCACCTCATCTGCAGGAATCTCAGCCAAAATTTGCCAGGCAACCCATCCTTTCACAGAGTTTTGGGGTTTTGGTTCTTGCCATCTCACTCATCACTTAAACTGCTCTTTACATCTTAGGGAAAAAAAAGCCCTGAGGGCCAGTGGTCCGTGGTTCCCAGGGAGCCTCAGCTGCTGCCTGTGCACAGCATGGCCCAACACTGCAAAGAGGTGGAAGAATCAGTGCCCAGACACAGGCAGGAGTAAATACCTCCAACTCTGCAAGGTGGGTTGGTTTTTTCAGTAGCAGTTTCATTGCCCAAACTACACAAGGGTGGACAATTCTCCTCATACAGGGCAATGATGGCCATGTCAGTGGGTCTTTCACCCACTTTCCCTGAAAACCCCAAGGCACATAAAGCAGTGACAAATCTTTGCTCAGAGGAAGCCATGAATAAAAACAAGGTTGATGGAGACCACGGTGAGCTGGTTTGGGGCAGAAGCTGCAGCTCCCTCCCTTCTGAGCACCGAACCCAGCAGCAGCTGAGCCCTGGGGAAGGCTCCTTGCACAGGATACAGCAGCCCCCCCTTGTCACCAACTACAGGTGGAGGAGAGTTCCAAACCAGACAGGAGAGCAGCACACAGCCCACAGCAATTCCCAGCTCCAGATAGCTCAGACATGGATACTCATGAGGTGCCCTGGGTGGGCAAAGAATAGGACAAGAATGAGCCTGTGCTCTCCTCAGCCAGGTGAGGGTTTTGTCTCCAGCCAAAATTCATCACTGTGCTCAAAGCAGCAGAGCTTCAGCTCCCAGAGCAGAGGGGTTTGGCTTTCTCGAGCCTCCAGAGGTGGTCTGCTCTCCCAAGCAGTGCTGCCTTCAAAAAAGGCATCCTCAGGGAGGCAGCTCCCAGGAATGCTGCCTGGATGGATGTGGGGGTGGAAGCTGTGCTATCTCCTTGCCTTGACCACGCTGCAGCTCTCCAGTGCTTCAAAGGAGAACCCTGCAGCTGCAGCCAGGCCACCCAGTCACTGCCCACAGCCAGGGAAGGGAACATTCCAGGTTTATGGCTCTGGTTTGCTCTCCTCTCTTCATTCCCAATCTCCACAGCACAAAGTTTCCACGCTGATCTCTAACCCTGGGAGGAATCGTGGTCACGGCCTAAGGATGGAACACAGCACAAAAGCTGCTTTAATTTTGATGGTGGGCTCCCTCTGGTCCTGGACATTTGGTTATTCAAGCCTTACATCCCAGCTACAGATTCTTCTTTTTACTTTCCCTTCACCACCCCTACCCTCAGGAAAAGATTTGCTTAAACACAGCAAGAGAAAGGCAAAGGATGTGAAATTAGACCTCATTTCTCGTTTTTAAAGGGTTGACATAACTCAGGAACTACTGAACTCACTTCACCCAGCACAGGAAGATTATCCCTCAATTTATCTCAGTCTCACAGTTGTCTGTAACAATTATTCTCCAGAAGTTTACAGCAACTCATTTTCAAATACATGTCCTTTTCTAACTTTCAGTGAAAAGAAACCTGACTCTTACTCGAAATTTAGCTATGCTGGGAATCCTGCAGTCTCAGGAAGGGCCTTGGTAGAATCAAACTAGGTTTTTCAAAGAAAAAGGAAATTTATGATACAGAAGTAAAACTTTCCCTGACAACAGTTTCAAGGGTGGTCATTTTATCCACAGTGTTCATTACATCTTCAATCAAGGTCAGACAAGACGTCCATATCCCTGGAGGTTTTTTTAAATGGTAGCTCCAGTTCCTGGATCCCTGTTTATGCACACAGCAATCAGTCTCATCGAGATGTGAGCATTTACATCACACAGAAAAGTCACAACATTTTGAAAGATTGCAATCAAACAATGCTGTGTTTTAGCACAGCTTTTCAGCCCCTGAATGTGTGAACTTGCTTGATGCATGGCAGCTCACAATCATTCAAATCATCAGGGACCTTCTCTGCACATCTCCCTGCTAGCAAACAGATGTACTTCATCCTCATATTAAATGAAATTTATTCCTCATTCTCATGCACACCTTGGAAGAAAAGGACAGGAAGCACTCTCAGTGCCAGGCATCCTCAAATCCCCCCTGATTTCCATACAGACTAAAGGTGCTATAAGGCCGTGGGGTTAAAAAGTATTTAAATATAGATATAAAAACAGTATTACAACAAACAAGACAGGCTGGGGAGTGATGAAAGACAAGTGTTCAGCAATGAGAAGAGATCTATTCTCCTTCCTTGCATCAGAAAAGCACTCTGGGACACGGCACCACAATCACAAAACGTGGCTGGGAGGTTTCCCCTTCTGGAAGTCACATTGTGGTGTCTCCTAGTGACCAAAAGGCCTTGGCTCTGAAGCCAAATTGGCAATCTGGGCAGGAAGTTGTCTCTTTGTGAGACTGAAGTAGCCTGTTTTTTAATGTAATATCTGTGATGAGTTCCAAGTACCTCAGGCCAGTTGAACTTCCCAGCCCCAAACCAGGACTGCAGCCTGTGACTCTTGCCCCAAAAACGAGCGACCAAGTTCTGTGCTTGACTCTGCCCTGTGCCACCATCAGCACACCCTGACCTGCAGCGTCAGCCTCGTCCAGAGGGGAAGGAGAAGGAAAACTGCTGAGTGAGCACAGCCTGGAGGCTGCTCACTGCTCCCACCTCTGATAACGGATCCCCAGCACCAGCCAGAGCACCAAAGAGCCCTTGATTCCAGCCCAAGACACCAGAGAGGGATCTCCACGATCCCCACACACCCTACAGACACTGCCTGCCCTGGCACAGGGGCTCTCACCCCCAGAGCTGCCCCCGAGCTATCAAAACACCCACAATTTTCCCAAGCATCAACACCCTTTGGACACCTGCAGATAAGCACAAGGGCTGCAGGTGGAACCTCTGTTTTGCAATACGTGCAGAAAAAGAATCGGCGGTGACGGAGTCAGAGGGATTGCGTGACAAACGTACGTGCAGTGCCATCAGTCACCCTCTGCCCAACACTGGCACTGGCACCGGGCTCCAGTCAAAGGGAGCTCAGCAGGGTGCAGGCAGAGAAGCCTTCCCAGCCCACAGCAAGGTCCAGGCTGTCTCAGCTGAACACCAGCAAGGACAGCAGGTAGTGCTTTGGAGCCAAACCACCCCTGCAGCAATGAGATCCCCTCATTTCTCACACCACCACCATCACGGTGCCAACTCAAGCCCTGGAGCACCCATTCCCTCTCCACCAGCCCACCCATCCCATCCAGCAACACTTACCAAAGGACTGCTTTCCAGCTTCTCATAAACAGGAATTCATGCAAGTCTAACAGCAAATACAACAGCAATACACACTCAAAAAGCTCCTTCAGAGCAGCTGTCTCCAGCTCAAACTCCCAGTGAAAGCCCCACACAGGGTAGGGGACAAAGGGGCACCGCTGGTAGAGAGAGCACTCCTCGTGCTCCCTGCAGCCATGTGACAGTGGCCCTCATGTCCCTGACTCAGCACAGGCAGCACATAGTGAGCAGAGAGGAAGTGCAGCTGTCACGATTTCCAGTGTTGGGAGCCCTGCGTGGCTGGGGATGTCACCGCTGCCACAGATCTGCCAGACCCCTCTTTCTGACCAGGAAGGACCGTCCTGAATTCCCAAGGCACAGGCAGGTGGTGTGACCAGACCTCCCTTCCCACCTTGTCTGCCCCAGGGGTTGCCCTTTCTCTTGTGCTGACCATGGCACAACACAGATTAGCCTTAAAAAAGCCCAGTTTTAAATCAGGGATCAATTATTTCCACCAGCGTCATGGCACAGCCCCAAAATTCAACCTCAGAACAGACACATAAATGATAAGGAGAGATAAGCAACCAAACCAGGTGAAAACTCCAATTCTTTGTACAACAGTGACCTGCAGCCCAAGCTGTAGACACAATGGCAAAACAGGAGGACTGTAAACAGAAATTAAACAACTGAAACATCTGGGAGGAAAAAAGAAAGACCTCTCATAGGTCTGCAGAGTTTGTGGAGAGCTCACAGAGATGGCAGCACCAAAAGGAAGTTGAATTGAGACCCCATCACTCCTCACAGCAGCAGCAGTGGAGGAGAAGGAAGAGACTTGCCCACTAACAGGAATGCAGTCTTGTGACCAGCCAAGGGCTTTCTTCTTTCACCCACTAATGACACAAGACAGGCAGGTTACTGATGGCTGTCAGGAAGAGGAGCCCCACACACACAGCCCAAGAGGAAGAAGGAGAGGCAGCAGCAGCAGCAAGAGCAGGGCTGTGGCTGAGGTGGCATTTCTGCCCAGGCTCCTGTGCCTGGTCTCCTCTGAACCCCAGTGCAGTCAGGACTTCCTGCATGTTAGTGTGGGGGATTGGGCCAAGAGACCCTCAGGGCAAAAACAGATCTTCTCTTATTCCTCTTCAGAATGCAACCAATTAGACTAAGGAATTTTACATCAGCCTGTGCCAATCTCAAATTAGCTCTTTCTACTTTCCTTTTTACTAAAAGGAGACCTGGCAGGAAAAGTAGTCCTTTCCAAAACAAAAGCAGCTCATGGAAGCAGGTGCTCAGATCCAGGTTCTTTAACAATTGCCTTGGCTCAGCCTTTTCTCCACAGCTCTGCCACACGGAGATTGCATTTCCCATCAACAAGAGGATGCTGATCTGGCCAGACAAGTGGCCCTGTTTGGTCTGGTCTGCACAGGCTCCCTGCTTTAAGTGGGAATCATCACACAGGGGAAGGAAGGCACAGTGGGAAACCTCACAGCTTTCCTTGTCCCTTCAGCCTCTGTTGGATCACACATGCTGGTGTGAAGGCTTGCTACACCTAGAGTTTCCCTATCACTTTCTTCCCACATATTTCCCACAGCTTCCCATTAACCAGCTCAATAAAGAAGGGCAGAAAGCAGCAGAGCCTCACACAAAAATGGGAAAGTGCTTCTGCACACTGCCACCAGCTCAGAAATCCCAATCCAAACTGAGGAGTTGGCTGCAGCAGCACCTCAAACAGGGAAAGGAACACAAAAGCTGTTGGTTTTTTTTTTGTGAAACAAAAGTTACTCTCACTGTGAAAGGTCTCTTCTACCCAGACCCTGAGACACCGGCTCAGACATCAGCAAAACTTCTATTTTAGGCACAGGACAGACACAGAGTGTGCATCAGTCTGGATCTTGAAATACTGCATATTTGAGCTTCTACTGTGTCACACTTGCATGCTTTCTGGCCCCTGGGTCTTATTCAAGGACAGAAGAGCAGCTGCAAAAGCAAGGAAGAGAACAAGAACTGCTTTAGTGAGGCAGAAAGGAACTCTATGCTATGGGTGTGCTGAGGTGGGGCTGTGCAGCGAGCTCAGTGCGCTGAACCAAAGGATTCAGGGCATTATCCCACACAAATTAATTCAAACTTGCCAAGCTGCCTTAAAGCAAGCTAGAATTACTGAACTTGCACACCTCCTTTCACCAGATAAAAGCCTGACTCTCAGCCTTTAAACATGGGGTGTCTCCCTGGCTTAGGCACCTGGGCACCTTCCTTCACACATATCGCAGAGCCAGCACAGAAAAACAAGAGTTCAGGGTTACAGGATAAACAAAATCTGAGAATGGCAGATAAATTGAGCCCCTGGGAACCAACACTGTTCTCCAGCCTCTCCTCCCAGCGAGGGACAAATCCAGAGCAGCACTCTTCAGGCATCACTTGGAAGAGGAACAGGGGTCTCACCACCAGCAATGTTCAGGAGCAGGGACAGGTCTGCAGGAGTTGTAAACCTCCCTGTTGTCAACTCCATGGGCACCTCTCAGGCAAACAACTGCTCAGAGCACTGTGAAACCTCAGGAGCAACCCATCCAGGCATGGGCATCCAAAAAATGGACTTTTTTGGTTCAAATCCTGCTGAAGATGTTTTTCTAAGATCAAGAGGGAAGATGATGTTTTTTCAGCAGCCCCTTCTGCCAGTTCTGTACCCTGTGGTGCCACAGCCACAGCTGGAAGTTCCTCTCCTCCCCACAGGCTGTTTGTTCACCCTGTGCCTGAGTTTGCTGAGGGTTGGTGTGACAGGCTGTGGCTTTGCCTGCAGCCACCACTGGGAAAGGAGCCCTATGGATGAGGTCAGTAGCCACAGACTTTGACCTCTTCCACCAGGAAAAGTTTGGACAGCAAAACCCTCCAATGCTGGTCTCTTTTGAGAGGTTTCCTTTGAAATCAACAGCTGAAAGAGCACCAGAGGGACAGGGTTAAACAGAACTTGCAAAGTTTTAGGAATTGTCAAGACTTTTGATCAGAACAGTGCATTTTGGGGATTTATTTCTTTATTTCAAGAGAACCAAGAGCTGTTTGTGAGGAGCCAGGACATTTTGTATTTATAAGCCCACCTTCCTCTTGAGGATGCAAGAGCTTTTCAGACATGACAAGCCCATCTCCTACGCTGCTGTAGGGAATGGAGGTGTTACTGCATGATCCTTGCATCTCTTGGTAACTCAGCAGTAGAGCTGTCCTGCTCTGGCTGCCCTATTAGAAGGGTGTGCAATCAATCACCCTACAAACCTCCCTGCCTGCCACAGGTCAGCAATCTGACCTGGATCTCACCTTTTTGAAATGATTTGGGAAATACAGGCAACTTCCCAGCCCCTTGCAATCACACACAACCACAGCCACAGCAGACCTCAGAACATCAATTCCACACCCAAAACATGACATAGGCCACAGGACATCACACAACTCAGGGGCCCCAGGCTGAAGGGCTGGTCCCAAGCTACAAAAAAATGAAGCTCTCCAACTCACCAGCACAATCAACTCAAAGAGAAGAGATATTTGGCACAGGAGTTTTTTGTTCCTTGGTAACAGGAGCTGCTCCTCTTACCTCCAGCAGTTATGCATGGAAACCTGTTACACAACCAGGGCTTGCACAATCCTTACAGGTATTTTATCAACTTGCTCCTCCAAAGCTTGGAGTTAAGAGAGGAGGCACAGCAATGACCCGTAAAAGAGAGTCCATTGATGTGTTTCACAAACAACCACGCAGCAAGACCCAGGGTACTTGCCAGCACTACAAAGCCAGACCTACCAACTCCCCAAGCTGCTTGCTAAACCTCCCCAGAATTCCCATGCACTGCCAGAGACAGATTTTCCCAAGGAGAAAAATCCAACCCCATCTCTAACTCTGAACCTCACCATGTCCTACTCCACACAGCAAGAAAGGAAGGTAAATTAATCAATACCTCCATTCCTTGCAAAGGAGTGACTGGAGGGATGGACATGGCTGATTACTAAGCAAAAATACAACAGTAATCTGCCACCGTGGGTCAAATTTGGCCACAATTTGGACTTGTGGCCCTCCAGAAGCCACCAGAGATGGCTTCTGGTCTTTCCGGATTCCATGGGTGATAGCAGCATACAATTAACTTTGAACATTTACTTGGGGATCAACAGCAAGAGATTATGAGCAGCCTGTAATTATTTGTTCTGATCTGTTTAATTTCAAAGCCTATAAAAAAGCAATCTTGGCAGAGGTACACCTGTCACTGCAGGGCTGGTGACTCACTCCCACAACGGCGTGTACAAAGTCATCTCATCCCTGGGATCAAATGATCACATTGGGAAAGCAAATTATGCAAGTTCTACGAATTGTGTTTTTAGAGGCAGGAGAGCCCACGTCAGGAAACAGAACAAAGTTCAGTGGCCACAGAGGTAATTGAAGGTGGTTTTTTTTTATACCAGGGGAGGAGATGGCAGGAGCACAGACCTGAGCAGGGAAGCTTTTTCCCCAGTCCTTCAGAACTGAGCAAACACAAACTTTTCTGCATCACAACAAGCAAAGGACAGAGAAAAGACCAAATGGGATTTCAGTCAGTTCCACACACTGCTCTTGCTGCAGGTAAAGAAACCAGCACTCCCAGCACCCACTGCCAGCCACCCTCCCCAAACCCAACCACATCCAGAGGTGCTCCACAACCTGTGACACTCAAAAGAAAGGGGTTACCTTGCACCTATGGATCTGCAAATGAGTGCTGGTGGGGGCTGTGAGCTCCAGCACGGAGGGTGGTGAGCAGCAGGGAAAGTCTCCCTGGAGACAGTTCAAGGAGTTTTGGTTGTATGGCCCCGTCAAGCTCCTCCAGCTGCTCTGCAAGGAACAAAATAAAAGTTGCAGAAGGCACTTGGCTGTCCAGTAGGCACCAATCCAGAAATTACTGACTGAACAGGAGGCAACTGCAAGGTGGTGACAAGCAAGAGGTTCTTCTCTGTCACAATTAGAGCAGGACTAATTAACAGGGGGTTAAGCCAGATTTGTGACACTACCCCCCTCCTTCCTGCCCACTCTTCACCTCACTCTCCAAGGCTTTCACACTCAAAGATTAAAAGAAAGCACTCATTAGCGTTTCTTCCTGTAGCTCCATATTCTCCCTGCTCTGTGTTCTGCAAATACAGTTCTTGTGCACAATCATATCCACGGGCAAAACTAAGACACACTCCATGCCATGCACACCCCGTTTCACGGCTGTCAACCAGCCCAAGAAAAACCTGTACTGAGACAATGCTGGGTTTTTCAGAAGAGTCTGGCTCACCAGCCCTCCCCAAAACACTGATTTCCTCATTTGCAGTAGATTAATCAGCCGCTCTGCATGTGTGCAACAGCTCCTCGGGATTTCTCAGAGAATTACAGAAATATTGGAAGAAAGCCCATTCCCTTCTATCTAGCAAAAGGGATGTGTGCATCACTGCACCCCACTAAGCAAAAAAAACTGTGAAACCCCAGAGCTCCTCATGACAGCCCACACAAAGTGTAGAGCTCTGTTGTGAAGGGGATGTCCCCACCAACGCTACTGATTCACTTCCACAACTCAGAGACAGAGACCTAACTCTTTCCTCCTTGCACTTTTCCAGCTTCTCAGCTGGATATGTTTCTACTTTCTAAAGACAGCTGTAAAAGTACAAACCCATTTCACCTTCTCAGACTCACATCAGACAGCCTCAGTGACCCCTCTTCTCTGTACACATTCCACTAAGCATTCCCATTTCCTTTCACACTCCAAAAGCTAACCCAGGCTTACCCAAGGTCTAAGCACCGGCAGAACAAAGCACACTCCAAGGTGTTCCAGCAGTGCTTACTCCTGCAACTAAGACAACTCCCCAAGAACCAATTCCACACTGATGACTATCTCCCAACACCATCATCCAGATGTCTTCGCCCCCTCCAGCCTTAATATTTCTGAAACGAGGGGGTTCCCATTATTTCCTTTGACAAGCACACTCCCTAGGTGAGTAATTTCACTCTTTGAAGAAACTCCATCAGGAAAATTCAGGAGCAAACAGCCTTCTCACACCCCAGCAGTTTATAAAGTGAAATAGATGGAACAACAGCGGAACAGCCCAGCCTGCAGCAAAGGTGTCAATTAAATACTGGGAATAACGTTCTGCAGGGAAGTGCCAGAAAATTAAGCTCATTAAAGGCTTTTAACCAGCAACAACCTGGGATGGGGTAAGTCTGAGCAACGCTTCAGCGCTGTGGAAGCAAGGCAGGGCAGGCATCACCCCGTGAAGGCTGCCCACCCTTCCTCAGCCCTGCCAGGGGTGCTGGTCAGTCCCCCACCCCACAGCCCCCGGGGGACAGGCATGATAGGGGTACCCCCAAATAACAGGGGGGCCACTCATGCCAGCCCCCCATACAAGGCACACTGGTCACACCAGTCTCCCCAGTAACAGGGTGCTCAGCAACACCAGATGCTCCCAAATAAGAAGGGCTCTGGTCATACCAATTCCTGCCACATAACAGAGGAGCAGTCACAGCAGACTCTGCAGGTAACAGGGAGCTCTGGTCATCCCGGTCCTCCCCAAATAACAGGGGACCGGTCACAGCACACTCCCCAGATAACAGGGGTCATCCCAGTCCTCCCCGACCTCTCGAATAAGAGGGATCTCTAAAAATCTCAGTAACTCCCAGTAACAGGATGCCCACTCACTCCAGACCTCCCAGTGAACAGGGGGCTCTGGTCCTCCCAGTCCTCTCCCAAAAAGAGGTCTATTCACATCGACCTCCCCGCCAGTAACAGCGGGGTTACTTACAGCAGCACGCCCATAACAGGGGATCCCGACCATCCCCGTAACAGGGAGCCAATCACACCAGTGCCCCCAATACAATAAGAGCTCCCCATCCCATGCCAACCCCACCACGGGGTGCCGGACCGCCCCTCCCCAGCACAGAGGACCACAAAGGCGGGGCTCAGCCCCCCCGCAGCCACAGAGGACCCCCAGACCCACCCCTCCTCAACCACACGACCCCGCAGCCCCGGCACCCCGCACCCACCGCCGGCCCGGCCCGTCTGGCGCTGGCGACTCCCGCGGCCCCGGCGCGGCCGGCACGTACAGCGGACCGCACCACCCGGGCACACGCGCGGGGGAACACGCTCCGCCCTCACCGCCCACCAATAGGCGGCGAGCGCGCCTGCCCGTAAAGATCCCCCCTCTGCGGCGGCGCATGGGACAGCCCCAGGACGGGGATCTTAAAGGGACAGGAGCCCCGGGAGGGGCCGGGAGTAAAGTCGGGCTCCGGGGTGGGTCAGAACTGGGGTGGTCAAGGCTGAGGTCAGGGTGCAGAGGAATGGGGTCCAGAGGTCACAGTGGGTGTAAGCAGGGGGTCAGTGTGGGGAGCAGGCTTGGGGTCAACATTGTAGTTCGGGGGTGAGTGTGGGGGCCGGCATTGGAGTCATGGTGGGGTCAGAGCTGGGGTTACAGTGGGAGCAGGGCTTGGGTCACTGTGGGGTCATGTTTGGGGTCATGGGCTGGAGTTAGGGGGCTGAGGTCAGTTTTGGACACTAACTCTGGGCTGAGCCAGGACCTGCAGACGCAGGACTGCTGTCTGTGGCCACTCCTGGGTGCACATGGTGCTGCTGTGGGACTCCCAGTTCCCCCCAAGGTCACTGCCCAGACCAGGGCCCCATGGAGGGTCAGGGGGACCCCAGGGTGGAGGCTGGCACCCAGTCACTGCCACCCTCCCTGGGAGCCAGGGGACTGCTCCACCCAGCAGGAGCACATGCTCCTGATTTAACCACAACCCAGATGATTCTGGTGTTTTGGGGTGGTCTTTCTCTCGCTGCCACACCAGGAAGTTGCACAAGCAGCTCTGGAAACATCTCCAGCAGCGCCAGTGGGAGATTTCATAACCCAGACTTCCAGACCCACAGGGACCGCTGCTCTCATCTCTTTTTTGGGGCGAGGAAGCTGAGTTACAACTCTGCTGTTTCCAGCTTGGCCAAAGCCAGAGGCACAGCTTGCCCTGACCCCACTGAGCCAGCCCCACGGCTGAGTGGGGTCACCCCGGGGCTGGGTCCCCTCCCTTCACCAGCCAGACACTGGCACATCCAAAGTCACCATCCTAACGCTGTCATTGTGTTGACGCTGGCTCCAGAGTCAATAAAGACTCGGGGAAGGTCCAAAGTTCAAGCTGGGCCTGGCAGGCACCAGAAGAGGTGTGAGGAGGGGGCAAAGACCCGAAAAACACCAGCCCAGGGCTGCAGGGACACCCTATTTCATGACAGCATTTGAGCAGAGGGTTGAGGGGTGTGAGGTCACCTGAGTACTGATGCCACTCACATCAGTTTTGGGATTGACCGCATGGAAGCTCCCTGGGGTGACTGGTCTGTACCCCGTGGGGTGAATGGACACTGGTTAAAGGTCCCAGTGGCCCTGACGGGACGGCAGGACAGAGCAGGTCCATGGCTGGGGTCATCCCACCAGGTGCCTGGACTGGGGACAGGCATTATGGCACAGCCTGTCCCATTCTGTCCCCACAGGGAAGGGGCTGGGGTCTCATCACACCCAGCTCAAACCCCCCAGAGGGAAGAAGCAGAGTCCTGCAGCTCACAGAGACCTGTTTGGCCAGTGCTTTGTCTCTCTACCTAGTTCTCCCACCTCTCCAGCTCTTCACTGTTCCCACCACAGTTTGAGGCTGAACTTCTGGCCACGAGACCCTCACAGTGCCAGCAAACAACAGGGGACCCCATGGGACAGCCATGGAGGTGGCGTTTGCCAGTGTCCTGGCCCTGGCACAGGGAAGCTGGCCCCCAGTCAGGATATCTGCATGGGTGTGCTTGGCCACAAATTAATGACAGGAAAGCAAAGAACCACAGACCCGTTTTCCTTCCAGCATCAATGTCTCCTGCCAGGCCTCCCCACTCCGTGAATCCCCTCACTCCTGGATGGGGCAGTGATGTAGGTCCAAGTCAGTTCTGCTATCCTCATGTATCCCTGACTCCTTTCCCCTTGCATCATGGTGGGAGCTGAAGAGCAGAGGGGATGGACTTGGGATCTTCCAGAGCATTCTTCCTATGGCAGGACCACTACTCCAAGGACAGAGAACAGCTGGCTCTGCTCCCAGCACTTGTCCCCAGACTGTCACTCTGCAGTGACCCTCTGAGGACATGGGGGCAACCCAAGGGGCTTTCTGGACTCTCTGCACACACTGTGGACAGACACAATTCTGGCATGGAATGTTGTGGCAGTTTTACTGGGAATGAGCCAGAGGCACAGAATAACAAACCTCCAGGAACAGCACGTTCCCAGGGGCAGCCATCCTGGCCTGAACTGGGAGGTTATTGATTTTTTTTCTTTCCTTTTTTTTTTCCTGCTTTAGGAACTCCAATTCTCTGTCTCCCCGCTAAGGAAACGAGCTGGTACTGCAATGTGTGATGAGTAACATTACCGTGAACTTAGATAGGCAGATGCCAAAGCCCAGTGAGCTGATGACTTTTACCTCCCTCTCTTCCAAATTTAAATCCTCTTCTCAGCCTCAGACATATTTGCAAATGTGTCATCCCAACCTGTTTCCTCCCTCTCAGCAACTTCACTTCCCTGGGTGATGAGTTCTGAACTTACCCCCAGCCCTGAGGAACTGGGACTTGTTGGACTCCACTGTCCAAGAGCATTTCACTGTGGCATGGATGTCCTCAGAAAAGCAGGGAGCAGAAAATAAATCTCCACAAACATCCATCTGAAAGGCACTGAAGGCAGGTCCAACACACTGCACGTGACCAGTAGGTGCAGCTGGACTCAGAACATTCCTGGGGACACGGTGGAAGCTGTAGAGATCAGAGAGACCAAGTGATCTGCCACAGCCACCAAGAAGCTCCCAAAAAGATCTGGGAGCAGAAAGAAAACAAATCCAAACTCTGGTTTTGTGCTCATCTGGCATGTCCTGTCCTCAGGGCTCACCTGGAAGGCTGTGGCAGTTGTCTTGCCCCAGCATGGAAAGGTTCGTGGCTGGAACCTGCTCCTTCCCTCCTGGAGAGAGGTTTGCACCAGCTGGGATTGGGGCTGTTCCCGCTGCCGGCTGTGACACTGCGGTGACTCTTACAGGGCATCCTCTACCGCTGTAAAGCCAGGAAACTATTCCCTGGAAACACGCCATCCCTTTGACAGCTCTGCGGGGACAGCGAATCTCTCACCAGATCGACTGATAAAAGAGTTGGACAGGAAAAACAACCGGTTTCCAGCGTTTTCCAGTGTGCAGTACCGCTTGTCCCCAGTGCTCGTCCTCAGCGCGCGTCCAAGGCCACCAGCGACACGCAGCTGCATCCATCCCGCCCACAGCCCATCCCACTGATCCCATTCCATCACCCGGAGGGGCACGCTCCAGCTCCCCACTTATAAACAAACCCAGAGGCACAGCAGTCCGTCTTTCAGAACTGTATTTCAAGTTCACAATTTGGAGATACACAACATTAGTGATTGTTATGAATCCTCATCACCCTTCTGGAAAAAATCAGTGATAAAATGCCTAGGTTTACAGGCAAGGATTTCACAAGGAGGAAAATCAAGGCACTAACGGGAATGGAGTATCAACATTTCAATGCTATCTCTAGCATTTCTTTCCTGGTATTAAAAACATGCTTTTAAAGTCCAAACAAGCTCCTTATCCTGCTCTTGCTCCACACTAAAAATATAACAATGCAATTGCTGTCAGCAGGAAAAACAGGACCATAAAATCAAGTCCATTTGTGATCCCACAGAGGAGCTGGCCCTCAACACCAGGCTGGTTCCCAAATTGCTGCATCCTCCTGCTGAAAGCCCTGCCTGGGGTGCTCACCTTTGCAAGAAGAGCCTCTTACTCATGTCTTATTTATCTGAGGTGTAAGGTCTCAGCACTGACTTTGGTCTCCTCCAAAAGGAAGCCTCTGCATCCCACATGGGATTGTGGCAGTCATTCCAGAGGGGCTCCCGGAGAAGTAAAGCAGCTGGATGGCAATGTGGGGCTTCCTCAGACCCTGATGATGGAAAAAGGAAAGAGGCAGGGACGTGCTTTGGAACGTGCAGCTGCCAGAGCTGCCTCTGGCCAGGCTCACCGAGAGCAGGCAGGAGCCCCGAGGCTGTTGAGTTTCTGGGGCTGCGTGAGGCACTGCAAGAACATCTCCAAGAGCAGGAATGGCACTTTGTACTTCATGGAGCACTTTTTTTGGAGCACAGCAAAACTCTTAAGTGGAGTCAAGGGCAGCTGTTGAGATCCTGGCTGATTTACAGATGCAGAGGCAGCGGATTACTACTGGGCACTGTACAGTGGGCTACACAGCTGGGAATAAAGCTCAAATCCCAGCAGCTGGACCAAACTCCTTCATTACAGACATAAGCACCAAAAAGTGCATCCTATTGCAAATCCCTGGCTGAGAACTCCCCTCTCCCACACACCTGCCCACCTGCTCTGAAAAAAACAGGGAGAGATTGTGCTAATATTGGTGGGTGAGACTGCTAAAGCCGAGCAGTGTGAACACCCCCAACAGCACTGCTACATTCCTCCTAATTCTTCTAATCCACTGTTAAGGTCTCTCCCAGCTCCTTGGATTTATAACCATTTGCTCCACAAAGGGCCAAAATCCCTTACTGAAAAGTCTCTCACTACCTCACAGGCATCTGAGGTTGCCTTACTGGTAAGTGATGGTGACACAGGCTGGGGCTGGTGCAGCGCTCCCAGAAAATGAAGGCAATCCATTGATGCAGGCACAAGACCTTCAGCATTTTAGAGCTGTGTTTTGGGGCAGAAAAAGGTATTCTGTATTCTACCCTCTTGCCTCAGGTTAGTATAACAAGCCCCTTTCAAGGCACTCTCTTAGTGGACAAGTCACCAGTAGGACAGACATCTGTCCTCCTCCATTTAATTTTAAGTTATAAACTAAGGCTCCTATGATTCCCACTCCTTTTGGGTCCTAGCTACATCACACCTGTAAAAAAGACAGGAATGTAAACGGGAAGTGCTTATTGCTGCAGCTTAGTTGAACCCCAGATTCACCCAGTGTTTTGCCAATGAGGTTCCTACCTTGGCCTGGGGAGCTGGTGCACTGGAACTGCAGTGGCACTGTGGAAAAATGCAGCTGCTAAATGCAGCAAAGAAGAAAGACTTCAAAAGGATGAGAAGTTCACAGAGGTGATACAGTTCCCATCCTCCAACAACATCAAGAAGTAAAAAAAAATTATAAGGGAAATATAATTCAAGTAGACTGTGCCAGGGAGCAGGGGAATGGCCTTCACTGGAGCTACCAACCCATTCCAACACTCACCCCAGACACAGCAAAGATGCCAGCAGTGCACTGCTGTGTGAGTCCTGCTGCTCTCTGGAGGATCAGTACACCTGGACTCTGGTAAATTCAGCTGAAACAGAGGCCACTGGTGCTGCTGGATACCCTGGTGCTTGCTGAACAGCAGCCAGAAGGCCCGTGGCTGCAGGTGGCTGTGGCTGAGCTGGGCACACGTGCTGTGGGACAGAGAATTTGCCCAGCTGGCAGCACTGTCCCGGTGAGGCTCCGGCGTGGGCCTGCCCAGGACACTCTCCAAAGGCACCTCTGGCTTGGCAGTGGGAAGAACTGAGGCTGTGTCCTGCAGCATGGGCCTGCTGAGATCCCTCGTGTCCCAGAGCGTGGCCGTATCCCGGAGCGTGGCCGTGATGCAAGCCCTGGCTCTGAGCACTGGGGTGCTGGGAAGCAGGAAGAGCCAGAGGCGAAGGACAGTGGTAGCTCTGGGTGGGGTAAGTGCCAGGCACAGGGTTAATTCTGGGCAGGAAGAAAACAGAAAGTTACACTGTGCTCAGAACTGACACTGTCTAATTAGTGCTGGAAGTGCCCTGGGGGCAGATTTCCTCCTGACCAGAGCTCAGAGAGGTCACTGCAATCCATCAGAGAGATTCACTACAACAAAAGCTCTTATTATAAGCAGCACTTGAGTAAAAAATGGGCTTAGTGGCCTCCCAGGACAGCTGTTCCCATTCCCAACCCACACCGACTCCACAACCACTGAACGAGCGTGGTTCTTGCGTGGTACTCGGCCCCAGGCTCTTTGTGCAAGGAACACACAAGCCAAACTGCAACGTGCCCTGAGATTCCTGTGTGCATCCTCCCTGCCCTGTGAGTGACACATCTGCCAGGTCATTAATCAGGAGAAGTTACAGCCACCAAGTGCTATTTACCAAGAAAACACAAAGGCCTTTGGTGCCAGTAAGAGCCCAGAGTACAGAGCAAAAAAAAAAAAAGGAAGGAGGAGAGAGTTAGAAATAAAAGAGAGAGTTAGAAATAAAATTAATCATTCAGAAGCAAGGGCTAGGAAGTCTTTGCCAGCAGAAGGCATGACTCATCCTGCCAAAACCCATCAGGAGAGAGGCAATCTGCCTGGAAGCTGAAGCCTCTGGGACTTCAGGAGTGCTGCTCAGCCCACACACAACTTGAGGATGAGACCTGAGAATCCAGGCAATATTCATGAAGCCATGACTGCCAAGTTCCCAAAAAGAAAAGACTGGCTCATGCTGGGGTTTTCAGGCTTGGAGATTTCTTTTCAATTATTTGGGGTGTGGGTTTGATTTTGGATTTCTTCTTATTTGTGGACACAAACATGATGCCAAGGCCTGGACTTCAAAGAAATATCTCCTGTCTCATGGCAATTTAATACCTGAATCTTATGAAAATTTAAAATGAAAACAAATCCCATACTATTAAGAGCTCTTGCTTGGAAATAAGAACCAAAATAATAAAAATTAAACTCCAGAGGCACTTAAGGAAGTTTTATCCAAGACACAGACATGCAAATTTAGCTGCAGCAGTGGAAGCATCCTAGAAACACCTTCCCACGCCCTGCTTGACAGTCAAATGTTCATGTAAATACCTTTGTGTCACAGCAGTCTGTGTCACCTCACCAAAGGAAGCAGGTTTAGATACTGACGTGCTGTGCACAGCAGGATGGGCCTGGTGCTGGCACAGGCTCAGCATGGAGCCAGGCAGCCTCTCCTTCCAAAAGCTGCACTTGCACAGGAGGGAGAGAGAGAAAACACAGACTCTGGATCTGTCTGGCCTCCCCTGCAAGCATTCACATGTTTTGAGTGTCCTGATGGATCTGGGGGACACTCCTGCTGCAGGCAATGGTTGCTTTTATGGTTTCCCATGGGTGAGGCCAGTGCAAACACCTGGGAATGCTTCCACTTCGAATAAAACTTCACAGCGAGCCGATGGTTTAAACAATACATAGAATTTAACCCTGAATAGAAAACTATTTTTCCTTTGTGAAACTGAAAGGACACCTTAGAAAAAGTAAATATTTGATCTCCATTTTCAAGCCTTTTAGAAAACAAGTGAGTTCTCATGGTTTGTGTTAAAACTTTTCCTGCATGTCACCTGTGGGCCCCAAGGCTTCTTCTCTGTAAAGCAACATTGCCTTGATACTGAAAACCTGCTGAAAGGTTAAAAGACACCAAACTTTGCACTGAACTTTCTAAGTGCCATCCTTAATTTACAATGCTCTGCTCCTTACATAGGTTTGGACACAACTCACTTCACAGCATTCCTGGCAGGAGAGGTGGGGCGAATAAAGATAAGGATCACGCCCCAGGGAGCCATAGAGCCAGGAACAACTGCCTCTTGCTGAGGCAGAATTGCACAACTCAGCTTTCATGTCAGCCACAGCTGCAATACCTTCCCATGTGTACACACTGCCCTTGCAGCAAAGGAGAGATCTTTCACCTCCATTTAGCTTTCAATAAAGACCTGGTTGAGTTAATTCGTGGTGATTTATTAGTCACGCTAATGTCACTAGTGTAACATCAATGGGTGACTCTGTTCCCCACAATACCCACGATGTGAGCAGGAGAGGCACAATACAGCTTCTGGAGGCGATTTCATGCTTCTACTCACACCTGAAAACTCCCCTTTAAGATGTTTCACAGGAACTCCTGTACTTACTTGCTGTTTTCAGAGGCTCTTCTCTCTGCTAAGGACCCTGGGATGTATTCCAGCCCTGGTATCCTCTTTAGCAGAGTGAAAGGGAATACCCGGTCCAGCTTAGAGCCCACCGACTCTGGAAAATCCAAGCAGAAACAGTAGCCAAGACCATCTGAAGTCAGGAGCTTGTTAAGGAGAACTGAAGACAAAACACACTCATTACTGACACAGCCACAGAGAATCCCCCTCTGCCCACAAACCACTTTCCCTGGAGAATTCTCTCGGATCTACCCAGCACCACCTTCAGAGACCATCGCCCTCCTCAGCTCCACGTTCTCTGCATGCACTGAGAAGGGGCAGGTGAGGTGAAACACAAATGCAGAATGGGATGGGACGAGGATGAGCAAAGCCAGTAAGGGTTTAGTGCAGAGAGGAGTCCAGGAAAAGCCAGTGCACCTCAGTGATGAGAACCGCAGCACCTCCTTCCCACCACAATCCTGCTGTGGCCCAGGGCTTCCCACTCGGAAAGGATACAGGCTTCCCCAACCAGAAGCCCACACAAGTTCCCCAAGAGGGAAGAGTGGGGGACAAACCACGCTATGCAGAGCCCAAACCACGGCACCAGCACCACAGGAACTCTGCACCCAAAAACCAGAGTCCTCCTCATGCGTGAGCGGGTGGTAGAAACCCCCAGCGTGGCAAAAGCCACTGGCATGAACCCTTTGACATCTCCCACTTCCAACAGCCTGGAGACAAGGGGCTCGAGGAAGAGGTACAGGAGGGCGGAGAGCACGGAGAAAGTGGCAGTGAGGATGCAGTGCTTCACTGTGCCCACGTTCTTCTCAAAGCTGCCAGCAAAGTACCAGATGATAACAGCACCACAGGTCAGGGAGATCAAGTCCTCGTAGACAAAGATGTAGGTGATCAACCTGTGAACTGAGCACAGCAGCACCTCAGCCAGCCACAGACAGCACTGGAGTTGCTATAAAACAATTACGTGCTTGAGCAGAGGGAGAGTGAGCCCACGGGATTAATTAACAGCTTTCATTTCTATCCTGGCATAGAAGAGAAGGAACCTGAGGCCTTTAAAACCAGGCGTAAATAACCAAATAGAGTGAAAACAAGTGCTATCTTGGGTGTCACAAACATATGGGCTGGCTCTTGCTGCTTCCTGGGAAGCTGCCTGGAAAAAAGCAACAGCATCTGTAGTAAATTTCAGTCTCATTAAAAGAGAAAGCAAGAGACATAAAAATAACTATTACAGTCCTGATGATTTTGGCAAAAAGATAAACACTTCTTAAATTGCTGGAAGGCCGATTTTCATCACCAAAAATGCCTGGAGGTTATCACATCTCAGAAGTGCTTCCAAGCTCTAAGTTTAGGTGTTCTCCTGGGCACACAGCAAGGACTGCAACAGACTTCTCCACCTCCCTCCCATCAACCTCAGTTCCACAGCCAGAAAAACACCAGTGAAAAACAAAACAATGCACTGCAATCCCTGGAGACACGTGAGGAGATGGTGGAACCTGCCCATCAGCTCAGAGCACCGGACTGATAAAGAAAATCACTGCACGGGGGTAAGTTGGAACACGGGAATTAAAAGCGTAATAAAAATCATTCTGGGAATACCACAAGGACAGAAAAACGCAAATCCCTCAAGCTCGTGGTAGTGTTATCCACTGGGCTTACTGTCAAAGGACGGAGATGAGGGTGAGGGGAAGCAGCCTGATGTCGAGGGACTGAAACGGGTGCCCGCAGGCTGGGTGCAGGCCAAGGGAAGCGCAGGAAAAGCGGGAGGAAAAGGGACACGGAGAGCGGGACACGGCGGGAGCAGCGCACTCGGAGACGGGCTTGAGGACGTGCACAGAAATGGGGGCTGAGGGGGGTACCAAGGGGTCCAGGGCAGGACAAGGAGAAGGCCGGAGAAAGGGGACACAAAGGCTCCGCTGGGATCTGGGGAAGGCGCGGAACGGGGTGGGCAGAGGAACCAAGGAGGCAGCGGCTGCACCCGCCGGCGGCCCCGCTCACCTTCCCCGTCGTGCAGGGCTGCGGGGCGCAGCGCGGCGGCGGAGTGGGCGGCGGGGACACCCCGCAGCAATCCGGGCGCGGAGGCACCGACCGACAACAGCACCGTGAGGGCTGCAGCAGCCGGCGGGGCCGAGGACGCCGCCATTGCTGCCCCGCGCGCCCGCCGCTTCCGGCCGCCGCCGGAAGGCCTGGCCGTTTCCATGGCAACAGGAGGTGCTGCGGGGCCCGTTGCCATGGAGATGGGGGGGGTCTCCCCCCCCCTTTTGAATTTTTGTTTAATTATTGCTATTTTTTCCCTGTTCAGAAGGGGGAAATCTCCCCGGCGGGAGGTGTGAGGTCTCGCTGGGATCCCGCCCAGCGCGGGGATATAGCCTGGTGTTCCCACACGCGGCCGCCCCAGGGTGCGGGAGGCCCATCCAGAGCCGTGCAGCCACCCCTCCCCCAAGCCGCGGGGTCTGGCTGCTGGGAATCACAGAATGCATCAGGCTGGAAAAGATCTCCGGGATCATCGAGTCCAACCCGTGACCGATGAACACCCCCATGTCAACCAGATCAGAGCACTGGGTGCCACATCCAGTGTTTCTGTAAACACCTCCAGGGATGATGACTCCACCTACCCTGAGCAGCCCCTTTCCAAGTCTAATCAGCCTTTCTATGAAGGAATTCCTCATGTTCAGCCTGAACCTGCCGTGATGCAGCTTAAGACTATGTCCTCTCACCCTGTCCCTTGTTCCCTGGGAGCAGAGCCCAACCCCCACCTGGCTACAACCTCCTGTAAGAGAATTGTAGAGCACAAGAAGGTCCCCTGTGAGCCTCCTCTTCTCCAGGCTGAGCCCTCCCAACTCCCTCAACTACTCCTGGTGCTCCAGACCCTTCCCCAGCTCCGTTCCCTTCTCTGGACATGCTCCAGCCCCTCAACGTCCTTCCTGAGTTGAGGACCCCAGAACTGGATATTGGTCTCAAAAGCTGAGTGTTTCCCTTCAGTGTGATGGCCGGAGGTGGAGAGGGGTGTCCACGCCACAGCTGCTCCTGCTGTGTTCACACCGGGCCAAGCCTGTGTGAGGTTTGTATTATGTGCGCTGTCTGCCTTCAATTCCCCAGCAATATTGGCTTAATCGTTTGGCCAGTTCTAGTTAGATCTAGGAGAGGAATTGGCAGCTCAGAAATGAAGATACCAAAGTTCTTGAAGGTTTCATGGGTACAGGGAGATGATGAAGTAGGGAGAACTTAATCTGATTCCCTGTGATCATGACCACTGGCTAACTTTATACACAGTTAGCACTAACCACAATTGCATCTGTTCTTGAGCTTGTAGTCGGGAATGGAGCTATGGATATTGTAGTAGGAAAAGAGTATATTTGCACAAAAGGAGTAAATCTGTTGACACCGTACATCCCACCTGGACGTGTTCCTGTGTCATCTGCTCTAGGTGACCCTGCCTTGGCAGAGGAGTTGAACTGGATAAAGGATCAGAAGAAACCCACCTTCCCACACCATCACTGATTTTGCAACGTGGAGAAGGATTTAAAGCAGCTGGGATTATTTCCAGCTGAGGGGAAAGAGCAGAGGGTTGAAGGGCTGATGTCTTTTCCACATCTCAACTTCAAAGTTTTTGGTTGGGAGCATGGCACAGATCTATCAGCAGGCAGATAGATACATAACCCTGAAACTCTCTCTCAATTAATTCCATTTCTCATGTATGAGAAGCCTTCAGTCCCTGAGGAATGCACAAACACTGAGAGGCTCTACTCAGAGCAAAAGATCCCCCCACCTCCCCTGGCTAGGGAGCATTGTTTGGGATCTGCCCTAATCCCAACATCGCACAGGCAGCCTTTGTGAGGTCCCAGGGTGTCAGAAGAAGGCTCATGGAGTGGAAGAAGACGTCGTGGCTGGAGGAGATGAAGTTTCTCAAGGAGAAACCAAAAGACAGGCAGGGAGCTCAACCCCCTTTTTTTTTTTCTTTTTCTTTTTTCTTTGATTAATCATTCCAGTCACTGCTTGTTTTGCAGAAACTTATTTTCGGCTGTGGCAGTGGGATTTGCCTCCTGCTGTTATGCCCGGCGGGGGAAAGAAACAAACCAACTTCTCTGCAAATCTGCTCAAATCATTCAGCTGAAATCAGAGGAGGCTCCTCACTGCCTTTATAAGAAAACAGGGTAGAACCTCACTGTACTCTGGGTGCATGTGCAGACTGTCCCCAGGAGGAAAGGTGCAACTGTTAACTTCTCAACTCTCACAAGAAGGTAGTTTGATGTGAAACAAGAAATACAACTTCTAAAAATAATCCGATTAAATAATCAATGTTGCTTTTGCTGTCTTCTCAGTTCATCACTCCTCCTCTCTGAAGCAAACCCTCGTGTTTCATAGAAGTGGCTCCCAAGATCATGACCCTTTTCTTTAGAAAACCATTCTCCAAGTTGATACTTGGCTTTTTAGGATACTCAGAAACCCTGGCAAACCTTTCTTATTTTTTCTTTAGGACCCAGATTTTGGCTGTTTTCTCTAATTCCATTTAGCATCTGCTACAAATGGTGATGCACAAGTGGGGTACTGAGGGAAATGGGGGGGCTGCTGGTGCGGAAAGTCGGGCGTGTAACCCCCCCATTCCCCTCTACGCACCCTGCCCATGCCCTGAGCGTTTATTAATTAACTAATTTAATCCTTTGACGCGATCCCCGCTGTACGCGCACAGCCTCGCACCCCCTCCCCTTGGTATAATCCCCCCCCCCCGCCCGCTGTACCTTGGCACAGCCCTTCTCACCTCCCTCCCCCCCCACTTCCCCAGTGAATGGTAGGCGCCGCGCGCGCTGATTGGCCGCCCGGCCCCGCAGTCCGCGCGAGCTGCGGGTGCCTCAGTGTGCGCGCGGCCGGCGCGGCGGGCGGGTCGGTCCCTGCGCACCCTCCGCTCCCTCCGCCCCTCAGCGCCGCCGCCATGGCTTCGGGTAGGTGCCGCCAGCCCCACCGGGCTCAGCGGGCAGCGGCGGCTCCGCTTCCCGCCGCCGAGCGCGGGCGCGGTGGGGCGCGGGAGGGCGGGCGAAGCGAGCGCCATGTGGCGCATGTGGGAAAGGCCGCGGCCATGTTGCGGGGGACGCGCCTGCTTTTCCCTTCACGCCCCCCCACTCCCTGCGCTCGGTGAGGGGGAGGGGAGCCACGCCCCCGCCGGTGGCCTCTGTGGACACGCCCCCTTCGGTCGAGGCCACGCCCCCTCCCCGGGGAGCCCCGCTGCGCGAGCCGCTCGGGTCACGCCCCTTTACGCGAGGGGCGTGGCCTGGCGGGCGCGCCCCCCCACCCGTGTCGCAGCGAGGGGGGCGTGGGGCAGGGTCCCTTTGGGGTCCTGTGCTCGGGTGCTGCGTGGGGTGTATCCCCCCGTTTTGGGGTCTAAGCCCCCCCACCGCATGTGCGAGCCCCCCCTTCGGGTTGTACCACAGCCCCCCCCCCCCCAATGTGAGGTGTGGACCCCATTTTGGTTCATGCTCCCCTGTGTAGGCCCCCCGCCTTGGATGCTGTAACCCCCCGTTTGTGGCATGTGGGCCCTATTTTGGTTCATGCCCCCCACTGTAATCCTCCCCCACTTTTAGCTTGGGATACCCTTCCCCCCGGTGAGATGGAAGGGCCTTTTGGGTCACGGCCCTTCCCCTGTGTGGACACCGACTTTGGGCTGTGGTTTCCCTCCCCGTACCCCATCCCGCTGTGAGATGTGGATTCCCTTCGGGTCGTGCCCCTCCCCATAACACAGTTTGTGTGTTCCCCCTTTGGATCAGCACTCCCCATGAAATGCAGGCACCCCCCTTCCTGGGGTCGTGTCCCCCCTTAGCATGGGACATGCCCTCCCCACCCCGCAGCAGGGGAGCCACCTTTGTGTCCCAGTATCTGCTGCCTCTGCTCTGCACTCTGTGTGCTGTTCACATTCCCCTGCCGTGGGCTTTAAAATGCCCTGGCTGGGATTGTTTTCCAGCGGGAGCTTTAGTTTATCATGGAAGCAGGATCTGCTCTCCCGGGTGACCTGACAGGGCCCAGCTTCTCCTGGGGCCTCTGCAAGCACAAAGTGCTGTTTCCTTATCCCCTTTGAGGTGTGGATGATTGGGTCCCCCCTGGCAGTGCTGCCCCTGTGAAGCCTTGGATAGCTGTAGATAGTGGTGCATCCCAAGAGTAGAAGGATGAATTCCAAGGCTGGCTGTGCTTTGTGGAGCGAGCCGTGTTTTGTTATGGTCGAGCCATTTTGGCAGTGTCTCGTGCTGCATGTGCGAGTGATAGACAATACAAACAAAGCAAGGGGTGCTGGAGGAATCCTTTCATGCAAGGAGCAGTTATGTACCAGGAAAAGCAAATGTGTCCAAAGGTACTAAAATGAGTCCAAATCATGAATTTTTCTACTAAATTAGTAAAGCTTGGCAGTAAACTACATCCACTTTCCCTCCATCCCTCAGCTACTGACCAGTCAAGCACCTGAGTGTCTCCTCTGTTTTTATTGATGTGCAGACATGAGGTTCTTTTTCTTTTGAGAACACTGAGAGGCAATACTGCTTCTTTATATGAATTACTTCATAAGAGAACCTCAGTTTTCAAATGTACACAGCAGATTGTTCTATCTTGCGAGGAATAAACCCCCTGATTAGGCTGCTATGTCCCACTTCATCAACAGGATTTTTTTCCATGAACTTTTTAAACATTCAAAAAAAAAAAAAAAACACCTCAGCATAGGAATTTCCGGAATAAACTGTTATTTCCAAAAATCCTTACAGACTCTTGTCCCCATTGAGCCCACGAAAATAAATTGATCAGAAGTATGTAAGAGGTCCAGCAGAGGATGTAGGAAAATGTACAAATAAAGGAAATTCCTCAGTGTGTTTTCGTATTTTACGGGCTCCTTATCTGGTTGCTTTCAATTTTTTCCCAAAATGTTGTGTTTTGGTGGAAGTTTGTTAAGGAGAAGCTAAGGAGATTAAATGTAGTTCTTAAATTTATAGCTAGTTACATCCTTACTCAAGAATTTTCTGGTACAACCATTAAAATTCTTTAATTAGCGGCATTAATGGTGTATAAATGTTAAACCACAACCATGTTTCTCAATGTGGTTACCTATTTAATAGTAATCTTTGTGATCATTTAAATGGAATTTGTGTAAAAATTTTACCTTACCCCTTAAAAACAAACTTGAATTGCAGGTCTGTGTTGGGTTTTTAATTGCTTTCAATATGAAAAAGCAATGAAATATTTGTGTAGCAGTGCAGAAGGAGGAGAAATTCACATCTAAATGAAACTGCTTTATAGGACCTGTGAAATTTAACCTTTCATTTCTTGTTTGCTACTGTTAATTTTTGTTACCAAATATGAAATTTGATACTTTGTGTTTCTTTGAGGGATACTTCACCATTAAAAATGCTGCTTCATGTCTGAATATCTCGGGTGATAACCCCCCTTCATCTCACATCCATCACCTCAGGTGATGCCCTCATCAAACCTCTGGTTAAGTGTCTGTGTAACCACTGGCAGGGTTGGATTTATAACCTGCTGAGGGAGGTATAATGAGCAGATTCAGCAATTTGATGAGTGTTTTGATTGGAAAATGGTTGCAGTCATTTATGACATTTACCCTGCCTTGTAATTAATTCTCAGTGTAAGCATTTTAGGCAGTTCTGGGTATAGAGGCTGGAGAGTGTGGGGGAAAGGATGAAACTGGGGATGAGAAGTTCCTGATAGATTTTATGAGACCATGGCACGAGAGTATTTATACAAATTTTGAAGCAATTAGAAAAGAAAAATGGCAGGACTTATCCCGAGTGTTTGGGTTTTGACAAGAAGGTGGCAATTTCAAGCAGATAGAGGCTCCTGACCAGGAAATGAGATGGGTGGAAGCTGAGCAGTGCAGAGGCTGGAAGGGCAGAGAGCAGAGTGGGATGTGAGGAACCTCTGCAGAGCTGGAGTTGGGATGGATGTGAGGCTGATGGAGCAGTGTGTGTGTGTTCTGTGTGCCTGCATCTCTCACATGCTGGTGAGCTCTCAGTTGGGTTTTTCCTCTTGCAGTATGAGCAAAGAAGTGTCATGGCTCCTCCATCCCTGATTTTTCGTCTCACATTCTGCCTGTGTTTGTGCCCTTTAGCTCAGCAGAGCTTTCTTAGAGCATCCCAAAAACGGGTTCAGCTGCACTGACCTACTTAGCTTTGCTTGATTAATTAAGCTGCTGCATTCTGCTCATTGATGATGACACTGTACTCTATAACCATTAGAGGGGTTGTACAGTTCCGGGTATTTGAAAAGACTCCTTGAAAACAGAATTCAGATCCTTCAAAAGGGACATTTCCAAGTGGCTGTGGCTGTGTTGTATCCCCCACACCCTCTGCTGCTGTCATTCCAGCCTTAACATTTTCTCTTTTGTTAATTAAGAGGAAGCTTCATTCTGCAGGGAAAGTAGTTGCAATATCCAGTATACTTCAATCTTTCTCCCTCTCCCCAAACTTTCTCCTCTTACAGTAAGTAGAGACTAAAATGTTCATTGGAAATTCTCAATATGACTTATTTATTTTTCTAGATTCTGGAAGTTACAGTCAGTCTGGGGGCCAGCAGAGGTATGTGAGGATTTTTGTTTTGCTGTTAGCAATTACATCTGCAAAATAAAAGACCATTTAGTATTCTCAGCATGATGACTGATTGTTCAGGATACAGTATTGATATGTTTTTGGAGTTAAGGATGCAGAAAGCTTGTACCTGGGCCTTTATCAAGATGTCTTATAAAACAGAGAAAACATTCCTGAAGAGAAGACAATAGTCAGGTGTAAATTGGAATGATATCTTGTAATAGTAAGAACTTTTGAAATGTCATGAACATAGAGAAATACTTTTCATGTGACTGCCTTAAGCTGTTCACTAAGATTTTAGGCAAAAGTTATTGTATTTATTATATGGCCCAAGGCTGCAGGGCTTGTTTTAATCAGTGAGACAACTGTTTTTATGGAAGTATAAAAATCATAGCTAATGCTGTCTGTGCTAATGAAAATCATAAGGTTCTGTGCATGTAGCACTGCCTGAGTTTGGGTTTGTATCTAAATATGATGAGTTTCAGCACGTGTTTCTTTTGTCAGTTCATGAAGGCTTAAAGTGGCAGAATAATGAGTAAGTATAATATAAAATTACAGCAAACCCAGGTTTCATGTGCTTTAAATTTATGCTTGAAACACAACAGAAATTAAAATAAACTCTTCTGGCTTCTGACAGTCAACCATTAATTCATTGATGCAGTTCTAATATGCCTGGAACTGCAGTGCTTGGATTAAACACCTATTTTGGAATGAAGAGAAACTTTAGAGATGCCAAAAATACCTTTACTTTCCAACCTGTATGAAGGGCACTCTAAGCATTTCCTAAATCCATTTTTCTCTTCCAGCTACTCATCCTATGGCAATCAGAGCAGTCAGAATTATGGACAAGGACAGGTATGTTGAAAAAAACATTGTGGCTTTCAAAGCAGATGTTCCTTGAGTGAAAATAATTGTTCCTGGGCCAGGAAGAATTCCAGTCTCATCTGTGCTTGGTGTTTGCAGTTGTGTCTAGCCAAGGAAAACTGTAATTACCTGCTGTGGAAGTTACACTTATTTGAGTACATTCTTGAAATTACAGGGATATTCTGGTTATGGGCAGAGTGGAGACAATTCCTCCTATGGACAGAACTATGGAAGCTATCATGGGAACTATGGACAAAATCAATCAGGTTTGGCTAGCTTGTTACATTCATTGGCAGTATTTAAAAGGTGAATATTGACTAAAAATTTTCTTCCTCGATTTCCAGGTTATGGACAAGATTCCCAGGGATACGATGATGAATCCAATTATGAAAATCAGAATCAGAGCTCATACAACCAGCAGTCCTATGGCAGCCAGGGGCAGCAGAAAGGGTCATCTAGAGGGTAAGGAAGCCAAATTTACCAGTATATTTTAAATATTGTCCAGTAGTTGTACATTCTTAACTAGAGCTATAACAAATTTCCTTGTTAATGTTGCTGAGAAAAAGACAAATATTTGAAAATCCACATCCTTGAAACATTTTTAAGGTCTGAAAGACAGGAGGTAAAGGAGGAATATTTCTTTATATAAGAAGGATGGGTGCAGTTGTTTTGAAGTCAGGCTGTATGGGGACATACACTTTAGAAAGCCTTTGGATAGTGGCTACAATGAAGATTGGACTTGGTAGAGTGTTTTGATTAGGAGAAAGACCTATCAAATACCTCTCCAATCACATTCTTTTGTATAAACTTACAGTGCTCTTTTATTAACTTCAAATAAGCTGTTAGCAAGGAAACTCTGAGCTGCTCTCAGATTGCAGGCTGCTTATCTGGCTCAGAATGTCTTTTCTTGAAAGAGAAAGAATTCAAATGTGCCATTTAAGAAGCACATTTTAGTTTTCCAGCTAAGTCCTCAGAACATCGTGGGTTTATATCCTCACCAGTAAATTAAATGTGCATGTGCATGCTGCACTTTAATTCTGCACTCTGTGCTATTGCAAATGTATTTTGCTTGTGATGTTGTATTGGTGTCAGTTTCAGGAGGATTAATGATAAACTTTGAAAGTACCTTGGAAAATAACAACCTAACTTCCCATAATGACTTAAAAGGCCACTTAGTGCTAGAATACCTTCACTGACTTCTTTACAAGCTTTGTGCCTCCACCCGAGGTTACTGCTGGTGTTAGAGCTTTACTGAGGCCCACGTGATCTCTTTTAAATACTCTGTTGAGTAGTAAACCTCATTCTCATGTCCAAGGTCCAAATGGTTTTGTATTATTTGCAAGGTGATAAAACAATCTGGACTTGAGCAAACCTCTGCTTGGTTTCTGATTTTGTAGTTCTTACTATAAAACATTTTAATATTAAGAAATACCTTAATCTGCCAGCAGTAGGTGCTTTCACTCAGATGTCATTTTGGCTTCCGTAACAAAGGCAGGTACACAGTTAAGTTTTGTTTTGGTTTGTTTTCTGAGCGTTTATTAGAGCTATACAAAGATAGTAATGTAGGTTTTAACTCTGTAGATGTCCAGTAGAATAAAAATGCAGCACGTAGGTTTCCCAACAGGTTGTTTGTGATCTAGAAAATGAAGAAAAGACCTTGAAGGGAAACTCCTCCATGTATGCTTGTAACAAATAAGGAGAAACTGATAAATTCAATGATAGCAGCTTTGAAAAGGGTGGCCACAAAACTGTAGCTGTCATATCCTAGGGGAGGGAAAGGAAGACAGCAAATAATGGATGCTTTCAACAATGCTTCCTTTGTTGGTAAAGGTGCAAAGGCTAAAGCAGAACTGACTTTTTTGAAGTGAAGGTAATAAAAAAAATCTTCACAAGCTGTTTACCACTGGGATTAGCAAGGTTAAAGCTGAGATCTAGGCTAGAAGTGGGAGAGAGCAGATTAGATGGTATTTACACAAATGGGATATTTTGGGATTGGTTAGACCCAACACACTGGATCTGAAAGTGCTTTGAAAAGCTGGTGGAAACTTTCTGTAGGCTCTTGCATTTTTTTTTCCTTTTTCTGAGATATTTTCACTAGCAAGTAAGATTACCAAAGGCTGGAGAGTGGCAGATCTAGTGCCTCATCTTTTGAAAAAGGGTGGAAGCATGGAGGGGGAAGAGGAGAAATGGTGGCAGAGGTCAGAGATTCTTTCCTGTTACTGAAAAGATAAGACAGCTAAGGCACAACTAAGTACCTGGGGGAAAACAAAGGAATGAGTAACAGCTGGTGGTGTTCCCTGGATGCAATTTATTTCTCATAAATCTGTATTATGCCTTGCCATGAAAGGCTAAGCCAGCTGGAACTATTCTCTCAAATATATCTAGATTTTCAAAATACTTTAGTTTCTGCTTCAGATGCTGAAGTAGCTTAGGCAAGTGTGGTGTAGGTGAGATTCCCTTGTGGTTGCTATAAAGTTATTAATCTTCAACTTAGAGAAGGTTTATGACTCCTTGGAATGTAGAGCTGCATTGTGTTGGAGTATCCTGGATGTGATACTGGTCAGTGTTTCTGATGAAGGTTGCTGGGATAGTGTAGATGGCACTAAAGTGAGAGGAACCACAGGTATGTTACAGGCCACCATAACAGAAAAATTCTTGATAAATTGTAGAATGCCCAGAAGAGAGGTTGCAATTCAGTAAAAGCAAAATTTTATTATTTTGGGATTTTTTAGGCAGCAAGTCTCAGCTGCACTGTACAACATGAGCACTGAGGCTCTGCCCTGCAGGTCTAGAGGGAAGGGTTTGGTGTTTAGCAGGTCACAGGCTCTCCATCAGCCATTGATGGTATGGGGAGAGGGAGGAATGGAGGTGTTGGACTGGGAGATGTGAAAGGAGTGATGCTCTCATGTAAGGAGGTAACTGTGTTTAGGAAATTTTAGCAATGTCATGAATTTTCAGCCGTTTTTTTGATCTCTATTCTGTGAACATTTATCTGTTAATTCAAATTCTGTTTGTTTTAAGTGGAAGAGGCTCTTATGAACAAAAGTCAAACTATGGTCAGCACCAAAGCTCTTATGACCAGCAGTCAAGCTATGGACAAAACCAAGACTCTTATGACCAGCAGTCAAGCTCATATGACCAGCAGTCGGGCTATGGCCACCAGGGTTCATATGACCAGCAGTCGGGCTATGGCCACCAGAGCTCATATGACCAAAAGTCAGGCTATAACCAACACCAAAGCTCATATGGGCACTCCCAGCAATCCTACCAGTCTCAGAAGGGAAGCTATAGCCACAACAGCCAAGGTAAAATTCCCGGCTTGAATTCAGTATTGGCTAATAAAATTGAGCAGAAATGTGAAATGGTTGGATTTTCTTCTGCAAGCAGTTGATTTGATGAATAGTTAAATTCTTTTCCATGTTGATATTCTTGGGGGATGTTATATTTATTAAAACTTTCAAAACATTATAGGGAGATTTAAAACACTTGGGGCCCCAAAATGGTTGCATTTACGTATGTTAGAACAGCCGTGCAGAGTCTCTGTCCACGAGTTCTGCAAATTCTAGATGGAATTTTCTTCCCAAGCTATTTTGAACCCTCTTCCTGCATGAGGGTGACATGTCTTGATCAGTCATGAAGAGCTTTTGCACTTCACATTCCAGCTTTACGCTGTGTAGGTGAATTGTGAGATAGAAGGAGAAGTTTGAGATGAAGCCTTTCTTTTGCTTTAACTTCACACCAGCAGCACAGCCCACTCTGTTTATCTTTGTTCTGTCTTCGCTGATGTCTTTTGCAAACTGGGAGGGCTGTATGGAAGTCAAATGGAAAGCATATTTTAGACAATATGTGTTTAATGTTTGGAAAATGGAGTGTAATTACAGAGTGATTTTTGCATTCTGATATACTCAGTGACCCTGGAAGCCAAGGGAGATAATGGAGCAAAGTTTGGTTTGTTTTTCTTTTTCCCTTTATGGCACAGAGAATGTCAGGGAGATTTAGGAGTTGACACTTTTCAGATGTAAATGGCAGAGTTAATGAAGGGGAGGTGGGAATTACAGGGTGTGAATTTTCACTGTGCTGCAGTTTGCACTACAATTGACTCGTGTTTGGTTTGACTCATTCTCCCAGATGATCGCCGTGAAAAGAGCAGGTATGGAGAAGATAATAGAGGATATGGCGGGTCACAGGGAGGAGGTAGAGGGGGATATGACATGGATGGAAGAGGTCATATGTCTGGATATAGGTAAGTGTTCTCATTCCAGTGCCTGCACTTCCTTACCCTTATTTCCTATTATTTAGCTGATTTTCATTTTTGTTCATTATATGTCTATTCCTAAAGTGGTTCAGATTTAGATTTCCAAAACTGGAAGATTTCTAAAATTAAACCTTTCTGCACTGCACAGAAATGGGTTTTGCCTAGGGGAACAGCTTTTAGATTAACATAGATTGAGACCGAGCATTTGATTGTTGTGACACAGAGCTGCCTTTTACTTGCATGAGTTGCGATACAGAAACTGTCCCAGCCCATCACTTGTTTTCAGTGACAAGAAAACCAACAGCCAGTGATTGAGAACAATTTACAGAATTCATAGCTAAGGTAGCTCACATTTTACCAGGGAAGTATTTTGACCTTGCAATAATAGGAGTAATTTAGTAGTAACATCACTTGTTCTTTGCTGTTTTTTTTCAGTTTTAAACTTCTACTAAAATACACATCTTTTATTATTGATTTATTTGTCAGTCTAAACACGTTTATTTTGGGTAGATCTGAAATACTAACAATGCTGTCACCCCTTTCCCCATTGCCTTAGGCCTTGTACTGTCAAGAAAATTTATGCACATACTTAATTCTGTGCTTGCAGATGATTTCATGCAGAGGTCTGCGATTGGGACCTTGGCTTTCAAGCCTATTGAATTAAACATATTACGTATTATTTATTAATAACTCTCACAACTGGCTCCCCTTTGTGTCCCTCTGGGTGGTTGGGGGTGCAGAGGGGGCTCACTGATGCAGGGCAAGAACGTCGAAGCTTCCAGAGAGCTTTGAGGTGTTGCTTATCAGCACCACTTAGCCTTCAAAAAGCTGCACAGCTCTGGGTTCTTCCTAAATTCCAGATGAAAAACTCTATAATTATACAGTATTTTCTGTTGGAACTGATCTGATTTACATAAATCCAATACTTGGTTACTTTTAAAGGTATTTATTTTTGAATCATATTTAAAATCTGTCTGCTTCTGAGATGCTCCCAAATTGTACTTAATGGCTTGTTTGTAATGATGTAGGAGGCTCTTACCTCTTCTAATTAAGTATGGTAGCACAGTTAGAAAAGCATATTAGTGTTACCTTATGTTTGCTGGGGTTTTGTATAATATAACTTAAAGCATATTCTTCTGTAGTAGTTTTTATCATAAACATAAATTTATAGCCTATAAATAAACATAAATATATATATAACAAAGAATTCTGTAATGTATGGTACCTCACATAAACAAAAATAACAAACAAACTAATTTCTAAGTTAATTTTAGTTTTCAGTTAAAACTGAACTTTTTTTTTTTTTTAAATTAGATTTTCTTTGTGGATGAGGACTTTCCATATTCCTGTGATAAAAACTGTTTTTTTAAAAACTTTGTAGCCAAGCCCTTTCAATAATAGCAATGAATGTGAGCTTCAAAAAACACACTGCTGATAGATTCTGTCACTTTGAAACAAACTTGGGTCTTTGCACGATAAAGTCAAATGAATTACTGTCTGTGAAAATAAAGCCTCTTGCCATATTTTTCCAAAATGTAAGGAAACTTTTGCTCACACATCCATGTAGATCATGGTGCTTCAGTGAGCTGGGAAGCCAAAAGAAGGGAAAGTGGGGAAGTGAATGAAGGAGTGGAGGAAAATACAGTGACGTGGGGAGGCATTTGTTAGGAATTCTGTCTGCTTCTGTTCAGTGATGTTGGCTTTAGTGGTATTTTTTGTGGGAATTTTTGGAACTACAGTGTCATATATCTTTATTCAGTCTTTTTGCATAATTGTGACAGAGGATTCTGACATATGTATTTTACCAGACATGCTTATTAGAAAAATTTAAAAGGTTAAATTAAATAACAATCTCTATAATGAAGGGGAAAATAACTTGTGATAAGGTAAGAAATCATGTTTAGTCCTGTGAAAATGTGGGGTTTAAGGGTAGGGTTTTTTTGGGGGTGTTAAATTCTTGGGTTTCTGTTGTTTGTTTATTTATTTATTTATTTATTGGGGGGAAAATACATGTATTTTGCAGAACAGCTGTATCACAGAATTAGGAATATCAGGTTGGTCTTCAGTAGCCACCATGTTCAGTTGTTCTGGTGCCATTTTAATGCTAAACTGTGAAAATTCCACAGCCATCAGGAAATAATCTAAAAACCTTGTCCGCAGGGATACATTAATGGTGCTGTAATCACAGAATCCCAGAATGGTTTTGGGTTGGAAGGGACCTTAAAATCATCTTGTTCCACCCCCTGCCACGAGCAGGGGCACCTTCCACTAGACCAGGTTGCTCAGAGTTCCATGCAGCCTGGCCTTGAGCACTTCCAGGGATGGAATGTTAATGTAGGCTTTGACTTCTATAGTGCTTAGAAAAGAACACGTAAATAAGTTATATCAGGGCCACAAAAAAATTGCTCCTTGACTTTACAAACAAATTCATATCAAATGTGAGACCACAATGAATGAATCTCTTGTTCTTAGCTAATAATAAAAATTCTTCCTTGACTGACATTTAAAGACAGAGAGAACTTGATGCAGCTTTTTGGAGGTATGGTTTTATTCTGACAGCCAGAAGGACTTGGACATGTACTGTACTGAATGGTCTCAGCCCTCATTTTTCTTTTGTGCCTGTGCAAAGTCACCCAGCACCGAGAAGAAGATAATTTTTTGAGAAATTCCTGTTCAGATTTCTTAGCTGATATTAGTCCAATAGACAACACACATTTTGTCGTGTGTCAGAAGTTCACATTTTAGTTTTAATAACTCAAGGTTTGAGAATTATCCTTGAGATTTTTTTTTTTAATGGTCTTGAATTGCATCTTTTGGGATTTTAGTAGAATTTCCCCACCCTTTTGTTTTGAAGCTTGAAAAATTGATGAGCTCACTAATTTTTATTCTGGCTAAGAAGTAAAATATTTCCTTTTTTTCCATAGTAGAATAGAGTCATCTTTTAGTTAGAAAGCAGGAACAGCAGGTCTTGAGAATGCAGTGTTTTACTCTAAGTTATCACCCCAGCTTTTTAGAGTCCTCATCTGAAAAACAAGGAATTATTGATTATTGTGGTTGTGGGACTGAACTGTTTTGGTTAAGCCTGGAAGTGGGAAACACAGGAGCAAACAAAGCAGGTTAGAGAAGCTTTGCTTTTGGCTCTGCTCGTACAGACTGTGCTGGTGGAATTACAGACATGCAGTTTAGAAAGGATTTGCCATTGTGTTAGGATTTGTCATAGAAATCCTGACTTTGCTCAGCACAGATTATTTTTTAACTCTTGTGCAGATTTATGGTGATCTACTATAAACAAAAGCTACCTATGCAGCTTAATTGTTATATCAGCACTTAGGACTGGGAATTAGTGTGATACAAAGAAAAACTACAGCTTAGTGCAGGTATTTTTTACAAGTGTGGTTTGTATTCAGAATTAATATTTTGACTTGTAACAGATATGCTTGAACTCAGCCTTATAGAGACTTTGGAAAAACATGAACAGAGGCAATAAATGTAAGCAAGGGAAAAATCCCATCTGTCAGTGACTGTTGGTGCACTAAATATTCCTTTCTTGTTTGTAAAATACACTCTTAGGCATTAGGGACACACTTTGTGAGACAGATACGTGTTGGAGGCTGAAATTTAGTCCCGAATTCTTAGTGCTGCTTCTGCCAGTATCTGATCACTTTATGAAACTGCATTGCTTGTATGTTGAGCTCCCCATAAACCTGTGCTTTAACTTAAAGAGCTGTTCCCAGCTGGATTAAGCAATATCCAGATGAAGTCTGGTTACAGTCTGGCAGGTGATGATAAATCTGTGAGTGAATTATAGGAGAGAAGAACATCTGAGGACTTCTCTTTCATAGCAGCAAGTTCACACACTGAGTGATGCCTGATCACATTCTGGCTGCCTGCAGTTCAGCCTCTTCTTTAATATCTTAGTTGGTGTCACTGCTGAGTTTTAACTGCCTGTTCATGTTTCTAACATAGGATATTAAGACTCCAAAATCCATCTGGTCACCCATCTCTGAGGTGTGTGTGTAGGCCTGGTAAAGCAATGGGCTGTGAAATGCTGCAGTTGTATTTTCCACATGTTTTATGACGATAATTTGGGGACTAATTCAGTTGCTGAGGTTGAATTTTGGGTCTCAGTGAGGGGTAAATCCATGACTGTGGCATCAGCTGCTTGCAGTTTCTGTGTTTGACTTGCTGCAGGTTATCTGCCTGATTCCAGAGAATCTTGGGTAGCTTTGCCCAGCAGTTGCAGGAAGGTAAAAAAACTGCCACTCCATAAATCACATATCAAATGCCACTTAAAAATGTAGGAAAGCATTAATCCATCATCAAAGGTATCTATCAGCAGATTGTTCCAGGTTATTGTTGGGTTGGTCATGTAAGACTAAGCAGAAGATAACCTGCTGTAGCATACTTGGGCAAAAATGTATTTCTATAGACGTTAATTAAAAAACTGATTTTAAAATTATTGATTGCACTTGTTAGTGCAGGGTGCAGAACAGCTGTATCACAGAATTAGGAATTGGCATTAGACTTCCTTTACATTTTATGTATTCAGCTCCTCAGGATCATGGTGCACACATTTTCACCCCAGCATCCTACAAAACCCTCACTTCCAATAAAATCCTGGATGTGTTGACACAAACTTACTTTGTGTAAGTTTTTATATGGCTGGGGTTTTCTAACTGCTATACACTTCCACATCAGAGAACATATTTGTTCTGGTCCTGATGAGCTGGCACCGTAATCTGGGGTTGGAAAGTTCTCATAACATTTAGATGGTTGATATTACTCACTGTTGTTATTTCTGAGTTAAAATTCCAGAAAAACAGGCATCCTACTAAAAATCATTGTGTCATAATGAAGTGGGGTTTTTTTAGCTGAAGTGAATTGGAGGTGGCAGAAAGGTATTTCCAATAAATTTTATCATCACCATTGTGTTTTTAATCATCAGTCCTTGAAAACAGACAGCCTTGAGTAAAGACCTGCACTGATGCTGCATATAAAATCTTTAATGAGCAGAGTGAATTAATGAATAAATGACACTGCAGTTTAGCATTCAGATTTTTTCTGTGGAACAGCAATAAAATCTGCAGCAAAAATTTATTTTAAGAAAAGTCCCAGTAAAAGTGATATTATCTGTTGTGCCAAAAGGTGACCCAAAAGGTCAGTCACCCTCCAAAGAGTGTCTCTTAATCCAGCTTTAATAGTAACCTGTTGGAACCTTATTTGGTCCTCGCTTTGGGCAGATTTTCTCTCATAAATGTTAAGTATCAGCAGCTTCCATTCATGACTTTCCATTTGCTGTAACAGATGGACAGGGTGCCAAAGAAATTACTCCTTAATTTTTCTTCATTGCCTTTTGCTGGGTGCTTCTATGCCCTGTTTGGACTCTGACGTGTGAGCAGACAGATGGAATTAACACCTGGAGTGATTTCTAGTCATAAAGTGCTTTGGTGAAGAGGCAGCATAACTCCAGAGATTGGAGATACTTCTCTGCATCAGGATTTGAGCTTGCACTGCCTTTATCATACTCAGAAAGCTCTTGGGATTAGGTGATCCTGCCTAATTTTGAGGTGGCAGCTGGGTCCCTCGTGATGAGGAGGACAGGCAGGCAGTTGTACGTGGCAGTATGAGATAGTCCTTCTGACATTTGGTTATTGACTTTCTAAAAAAAATCCAGTGGTTGTATTTTTCCTGAAGGCTCTGAATATTGATTATCTCATGTTCGTATCATGGATGCAAATAAAAATGCTGTTGTGAAAAATCCTTCCAGTACAAACCTTTCCAGTGAAAAAAGAGTGAGGGTTTATTTTCATGCACATAATTGGAGGCATAACAACCTGTTTTAAATCCCCTTCTAACCTTTGAAAATTGATGTGTGTATTCTCTTAACTTGGTCTACATTTTGTGCCACAGGTTTCAGAATGAATGAAATAAAACTTCACGGCCTCTGCTTTTGAAGCTCACATACACACACCTTCTCTGTAATGCCAAGTGCTGTAGTACAGTAGGTTCCCACAGACCCTTGCTCAGAGAATGGCTCATTCTGCTAATTCATCCCCTGTATTATAAATGCATAACAATGGAGAATAATTTTAGCTCTTTTGACTTCTGGGAAAGTACTAAAGTACTAATTATTCCAAAGTAGCAATTACATCTACAATTAAAGCCCACATTAATCTTCATGAAAATAACGTTTTTTTGTTTAAACCCCAGTTCTGAATAGCTGTTATTTTGGCTGATGGGATGGGGAGAAAGTATTGAACCAACCACATGCGTATGGGTTAGTTTAAAATACTCCCTAGGGCTTCTCTTCTCCAGTGCAGCACCCTGAGAGATTTTTTTCTTTGTAATTTAATCTTTGAACATGAATGGGTAGTGAGGAGAACGTAGAGATGGTGCTTTAGCTGCCAGACAGTAATTCTCAACTTGTCATCAGTTAACTGTAGATTGAGCCTTGGGCTCAGCACGTAGAGACTTAAGGAAGAAATCATTTCTTCAATTTTTCCTCTGCAGTGGTGGTGACCGTGGTGGCTTCAAAAATTACGGTGGTAAGTGCCGAGTATCCAAAAATGTTTCAGTGGAAATTCTTTATAAATCTAAAAGCCACCAATATCTTGTTACTATCTAGTAGAAGCATTATAGAGTTTTGGTGAGGCTGGTGTGTTCACGAGTTGTAATAGCCAAACTTGTAGCAATAAACTGGATTTCTACTTTGTCAAATTGCATGAAAGAATTTGTGGAGACAGTGACGTTCACCGGATTATTTTTTTTCTTTTCTTTTTTTAATTTTTGTTACAAATGCTTCTTAGAAAGGTACTAGAGGTAGAAAAAAAAAAAAGTGGGAAACTGCTTGGTGATGTGACAACCAGCATTTGCAAGCAAACACCAGCACAGCATCAGTGTGGCAACTGCCACATGCTGCAAGTTAAAGAACACGTTAACGTCCTACAGACACCTTCTGTTGAACGTTTAAATCTAAATAGTCTCTAAATCTCTGGTTCATATCTTAGATCTTAGGTGCATTGCATACATTCTTTATGTATTTTCTTGTTGCTAAAAAAGTCACTTGAATGTGTTGTGCTAAAAATAGTCTTTTTTCTTTCTTTTTTTTTTTTTGTCAAACCCATATCATAGGTCAAAGGGATTATGGACCGAGATCAGATGCTGGTAAGGAAACAAGCAGTGAGTGGGAGTGGATTGTAGCTCTTAGGTCACTGCTTTTAAAATGTTTGTCTAGAAAGATGGATGTGGCTGCAATTCCCCTGGCTCGTAAGAAAGCTAGCTGAAGTATGCTTTCCTTGAAAGAAATGTATTTAATTAAAGTGCATGTGAATTTTTGGATGTTAATGCAGCAAGTAAGAATTTCCTGATGAACTTTGAATGTGCTCGAGCCAAGCAGCTGCTTTCACTGCCATCACAGTTCTGCTAAGCTTGTGTTATTTAAAACACACACTGCTCTGGTGGGTTGGGATGCCCAGCTGCATAGAAGTTGGGTGTGAGGCAGACAGCTGGTCATCTGTCTGGTGTACTCAGCTGATGGTGTTAACCTCAAAATTAAGCTCCCTGCTCCTCTTTTATTTCACACAAAACGTCTCTGGGATTTAAGGGTCTGCTACTGGGCAGCACAGAGCTGAGCTTAAAATATTGCTGCTGTTGCTTCCACAAAAACACATGGTAAATGTAGCTTAATTTTCCCCAGATTCAGAGTCTGACAACTCTGATAACAACACCATCTTCGTGCAAGGACTCGGAGAGGACGTTTCAACAGATCAAGTGGCAGACTATTTCAAACAGATTGGTATCATAAAGGTATGTGAAATGAGAAATCATGGGTCAGAAGGAAGAGAACTGGTTGAGCTGTTGTACTGGAAATGTACTGGTATCATTCAAGGCAGAGTTCTCTCTGACTCCCCAGCAGTTGTAGATAATATTTTATCTGGGTTCCCAGCTGACAGCTCGTTTGTAAGCTGGCAGCACTCGCACCTTTGTCCTAGTGACATTTAGATTGCTTTGTGTCTCTTCTTTAGTCTTTATAGCCCTGACACTCTATCCATTGTGCCACCCTCATAGTGCAGCACGTGTGCCTCTGTTCTGTGGCTGCTGCTTCTGTTTCTGCAATTCTAAATTAGGATTTTGTGCACTTGACCTCATTTTTTTGTTAAAATTGTGCCCGTCATTACTTCATGGAGAACAGCCAGTCAGTATCCTTCAGTCAGATCCCTCTGTTTCTGCAGGCCAGCTCCAAGAAAATATTCTCACTAAAGATACTTAGTGTTACAGTTTGTGCTCTGAACTGATTTCACCTGTGTTCCTGCTATGCCAAGTGTACAACCTTTCTTTTCAGACCAACAAAAAAACTGGCAAACCCATGATAAATCTCTACACAGACAAGGATACCGGCAAACCAAAGGGAGAAGCCACGGTATCTTTCGATGACCCTCCTTCTGCTAAAGCAGCAATTGACTGGTTTGATGGTGGGTGAGAGTTACCTGTTCTTTTGGCTATTTATGAATCTAACAGGCAGTGGAAGAAACAAATCAGTTACCTTGTTGGGGGCCCAATGGTGTTATTTATGTAGCTTTTGGCTTGGGATTTTTTTGTTTTGTTTTGGGGTTTTTTTGTTAGGGTTGTTTGGTTTTTTTAAACAAAGACCTATATTTCATGGTTTCTTGTGTGTGTTGGATTTCTCTCATTTCATTAAACAGCAGATAGTGATTTAGACCGAAAATGTACAATGAAACTGAGGGTTTGCTGCTGTACCTCAGTCACCCCTGCACAAGGTACAAGAGGTGGTGTTTGTGTCACTTCTTGTTTAGACCAACAGAGCTGTAATCTGTGTTAGCAGCCGGAGGGATTCCCTACAGGGTTGCATTGATATTTTTTAGTGTTGTGGGAGCGTTTTTAGAGTTTGGGGATGGTTATGGCAATCTTGTGCTGAGTGCTCTGTATATACACAGTGAAGAACAAGGTTTTAAAATTATGGTTTTATCCCAGAAATACATGGATGTAAAACTCTTCAGGAAATACAGTGGCACTCTTGTAGTAGTAAACTTGAGGGGGTGAGGGAAAAGTGCCTGCTCCTGTCACCTTGTGTGTTCACAGAATTTTAGAGAGATTGGGTAGAAACCAAAGGACATACTCTGCATCTGGTGTGAAATGATACTGCTTAAAAAAAATTGGCACGGCATGCTTGTCTAATGTTTGTGTTTGCTAATAAAATGCAAATTGATTTTTGTTTAAGAGGGTAAAGCAAATATGACTGTATTAGGCCCATGTGCAGTTCTGTTTGTCTGTGATAAACATTGTATCTGTGAAGAAGCCAGTCTCTGAAAACCATGAACTTTATTTAAATACACTTTGGAGTTAAGTTTCGGGCTGGCTGTTGAGTGCTAAAAAAGCCTTGTTGCCTTGGTGGAATTACAGACAGTTCAGACATCCAAACTACTTCTCCATGAGCATAGCCAAAAATCTTTTAAACATTCTTATGTCTTTAAATTGCAACTTACAGATCTCATTTAAGCTAAAATATCTGTGGGTCTGTGGAGAGTTTAGCAAGTACCTCAGTGTTTCCGTCTCACCTTTGGACCAGTGCTTTCAAAACCTGCAGCTTCCCTGTGTCTCAAGAGTTTTGTGTTCAGTCTGTGTGTGCAAATCACTTCTGTTCTGCTGGGCTTGCTGCTGTGTTCTTGGGAGCTGTATTGATCCCTTCTCTCCTCCCACAGGAAAAGAATTCAATGGCAATGTTATCAAAGTTTCTTTTGCAACCAGAAGACCTGAATTCATGAGAGGAGGTGGAGGTGGCGGGCGTCGAGGTGGGACTAAAATCTGTAGAATCCTTGTTCTTGCATAGTTAAATGCTTTTTCACTACGATTGATTTATTAAAAAGAAGTTGACTTTGAAGCAGTGATTCATCAAATATATGAGCCTTTGGGATTCTGCCAGGAAAGGGAGTAATAGGGATTGGACCCAGTTAAGTAAACTGAAATCTGTAATCTCTCTTCTGCACAGCACAGAATTTACGCTTTCTTTTAGAACTGGAAAGTCTCCAGATCTTGTCTCAGTGTTGCTTTTAAAGAGAGAGTGTAACAATAATGTTGAGCTGTACCAGCCCCACATCTATGGGGGGGAATTCCCAGTGACTATTTGCTTGTTACAGCAAAGCTTTGAGATACTCTGTTTCCAGCTGGTATTAAGCAGAGTGCATAATTCAGCTGCTGCTGACTTGGAGCAGCAGTTGGGTGTCTGATTCCTTTCATTAAGGACATCTCAATCTCCCTGATTCTCTGCATATACAGTTCTGTCAGTAATCCACGGGGTATTCATTACCATTTTTCAGGAATCATGCTTTGGGTGGTGACTGTCAGCAAATTCTAGTTCTGAAACCAGGCAGTTCTGTAGGCTGATGAAAAAGGATTCTTCAGCAATTTCAGTTGGTATAAAAGTTCCAGATCTTGTGATGCAGAAAGCAAGAATGTTGTCCCCGTGTCTGTGTCAGAGGCATCCTGGGATTAATCCAGACAGACTTTTTTATTGTTAAATTTTTTTTTTTCTATGACTAAATCTGGCCATATGTGACTGATCTTAAACCTTGTTAAATCTTTCTGAAATTTTATTAATGCATGTAGTGCGTTTATGTTTACCCAGCGGCAATTCAAGCAGATCAGGTTTCCCTTTACTGCTGAAAAAGAATTTGTAATAAATAGTGGGAATATATTTGCATTAAACAGTTCTTCCACCTGAAAAGTCTGTCTGTCACTTGGGGTCTGAAGGCAGTGACAGTCTTTGATACCTGTTTCTCATGTGCAGTTCACAGAATTTTATTCTGATTATAATTTTGTCTGCAGGTTCACGAGGTGGCTATGGAAGAGGTGGGGGCTTCCAGGGTAGAAGTGGGGAACCCAAAAATGGTGATTGGGTTTGTCCTAACCCGTAAGTGTCATTTTAATTGGGCACGGCTGTTTCATGTGTGCTCTCATCTTCACAGCTCAGTCTGGGGGATCCTTGTCTGTTCCAGGTCCTGTGGCAACATGAACTTCGCTCGCAGGAATTCCTGCAACCAGTGCGGGGAGCCCAGACCAGAAGATTCACGTCCATCAGGAGGTGCGTAAAAACAGCTACACTCTTCGATGTTTAAAGTGTTCATATCATCTGCATCTTTCTGAAAAAGCTGATATATTTCTGTATTTTTGCCCAGATTTCCGTGGGAGAGGTGGCTACGGAGGAGAGCGGGGCTATCGAGGGCGCGGCGGCCGAGGCGGGGACCGGGGAGGTGGCTATGGGGGCAAAATGGGAGGAAGGTAAGAGGAGCCTTTGCCCTTGCTTGGCTGTGGGGTTGATAGGGACTGTGGGGAAAGGGTTGTTTATGTGTACAAGCACAACTGCCATGAAAATATTAACTACCCATAGGAGCTTCTGGAGAGAGTCTCTCAGTCTCTTGAGTTTTGTGAATGTTTCTGGATGAGGCTCTCTATAAACACAGAGCAGCACACAGACGTCATTGTAGAAATGTTTGACTGAAGGGACTATTTGTTATTTGCTTCATTTGTTACTTGCTTAGAACCTTTTCCTTCCCTTCCAGAAATGATTTCAGAAATGATCAACGCAACAGACCATACTGAAGACCACTGTGAATGTTTTGTTTGTCTTCTTGATGCGTTTGATAGTGAAATTGCCTGCAGCTTCACCCATGGCCTCTTTCGATAGTGGAATTGAGTGAAACTAGATTTTTATTTTGGTGGGAGGGACTGGGGTGGTTTGGGAGGATTTTTTTTTAAGCAAGACATTGAAATTTAATCCTAATTTCCACATTCTCCTCTTTTCTTCCCCCCCATACCTTTTCAACAGGCCCTAAGAAGGAAAAGGATAAACTGTAAAATATTGCCAAAATATGAAGTGTTTTGTAATACAACAATAAATGCTGATTGTTTTATTTGTGAAACCCTACTGTTTCTCAATTACTTGAGTTGCATGCATTTCCTTATATATTCCCAGTGTTCCTGTGGTATGGCTTAAGCAGTAAATAGGCACTTGTTTGGAGTAGCACTGCAGCTTTGACCTGAGCTCTGTCTATTCACAAAATCTGCAGGCAGGTCAGTGATGAGCCTCCTTGCTATCCATATCCTTTATCCCAGACTTGTCCCCTGCTCCTTTCCTGTTTCCCTCCTGTGCCTGCAAACGTGCTTTGGTTGCCCTGCACCCTGAGTGGAGCAGGCAGACAGCAGGGTGTGTTCTGCTGCTTCCAAGGGGGCACAGCAGCTCCAAATCCAAGGTGGGATGGCTTAAAAAAAAAAAATGTATTTGCTACATTTTGCTGTACTTGCTGCTTTTGGAATGTGGGTGATGGAAACAAGTGTGTGCAGCTGCTTCATCTTGGAGGTCAGATGCAGGTGAGGTTCAGCAGGTGCATTGTGAGCATTTGGGATTCAGCTGTGAAGCCAGGGGAGAGGAAAGAAGGGAGATTAATTATCCCCTCTCCTCAGACAGGTCACTGCAGAGGTGAGCAACCTGAGAAGGTGGCACTGCCCCAGTCAGCTCATGTCAGTGCTGCCTCTGCACCACAGGCCTTAGAGAAAGAACCTCTGACTCTCCAATATTCTAGTGGGCAGCACTATAAATACAAGTTCTTGGGGTCTGTAGTTACAACTGGGCATAGAGCTGAGCAATATCTCACTGAGAAATGAACAGAAATGGCTTCTGTTAAGGTTTATGAGCCACCTCCCCAGCTTGGTGTATATTCATGGTTGTGGTTCAAATCAGCATTACCCAGGGCTGTAAATGTGGTAACTGTGCTGGGCCTTTTTCAGGTTTCTCCTGGAAAGCATCTGCTCTGCTGGGAAAGGCATTTATCATGGATTGTGGACTGCTTGTTCCTCTTAAAACAGTACAATTTGAGGTATATATGTACTAGTGACAGTGTAAAATCCAATGTATGGTGTGTGAGGTTTCACAAAGTTGATGAAATCAGTGTCTGGTGTTTTGCTGGCCTAGAAAAGTTGGATGCTGATGGTTTTGAAGCTGGAGTTACTGTTTGGAGGGAAGAGGCTAGAGGGTGCTCTTGCCCACTGCTGTGCTGGCAGATGCAGGAATGGTGCCAGCTGGACGGGATGGAAGGAAAGCAGGAATCAGCAGCTGAGAACAGCCTCTGTCCCTGCTGAGGTTTGTTCCCCAGCAGAGCTGACAACCTTGCACTGCACAAACAACTCCTGAGGGTGCACCTGGAGCCCTCAGAGCTGAGCACAGAGTTGGGGATGGCTGAGCTGAGCTGAAAACCCAGGGCTGGTGCAGCATTGCCCCTCTGTGCTCCCTCCAGTTCCCTAGTGGGGCTCTGGCTTTTTCCCTCCTGGAGAAGGGCTTGGTGGTTCAAACAGCTGCTGCTTCCAGTCTTGGGAGCAGCAGTTGTAGCTGCCTTTAATGCCAGCTCAGCTTCTAACCCTGCTTTCTCTCCCAGGGTAAGAGCACTTTCCTCTTCAAAGAGTCACTGCCCAGGATTACCAAGTAGACAATTCTTCAAGTGAGCCACAAAACTGGAGCTGTCTCCACCTTCTCAGCTTTTCCAGCCTGGCAGTGATGCTGAACACTTGTTTATGTTCTGTTCTGCGCTGGGGCAAAACAACCCGAGTTCCTGCATGGTTTTTAAGACACCTTCAGCAGCTGTTTGGTCTTTCAGGAAATCAGCAGGACAGAGAAACTGTACTGTAAAACTGTTTTACTGTACAAGTAGAACAGCTGGTGGGTTGTTTTGCTTGCCTTTGGTGCAGTGAGAGTTAAAGTAGCTCAGAGAGGCCTGGGAAGTTCTGTAAAAAATATAAACCCAGATGATGGCTTAACTATGTCATTGCCCAACAAATGCTTCTGCCAAGTCCTTTGGTCCTGCAGTTTTTCTCCATAGCTGCCTAAAGTTTGCCAGGACAAGTTTTAATTGAGGTTAATAGGAAAGTAAAAAGCTTTAAATATTTAGTATATTGAGGATGGAATTGATTTTAGTTCTTCCCAGTGCTGTGTCAGAATTTGGTAGGACTTCTGTAATAAAATTCCAGATTAAGGGAAAGGACAGTAGATCTGTCCTGTCAGGAGGTGGGAAGCCAGGAGAATTTATCCCAGCAGAGTTTGGGTTGTTTGGGGTGTTCTCAGCATAGCTGGGAGCAGCTCTGCTCTGCTGCCTTCATCCCTGTTTATGCTCCATCCTCCAATAATACATTTTCTTCGTGGTGAGAGTTTCGTTTTGAAAATCAGTTCTGTGTGGAATGCTGGTGGTTTATTTATAAAAACGGGTCTAGCACTTGCCAAGCTCAACAAGGACTTGCTGGAGAAAAGAGAGATGCCAATGCAGGAGTGGCATGTGATCCTTACAGAGCTGAAATGCCACTCCTCTATAAAATAATAGCTAAACGTTTTCAGAGACACAAATAGTTTCCATGCCGGCCCTCTGCAGCCAGACCCACCTCACCCTGAGAAAAAATGCAACTTTAAGTTGCTCAAATACCATAAGTCCTAAAGAGAGATATGGGGGCAGTGACTGAAGCCAGACTCTCAAGTCTCCAGGGGTTTGAGGCCAGGGTCCAGCCAGTGCTGCTTTGCCTAATCTAGAACTGATAATTCCCATTTCCAGGGTAACAGAGCCCGTATGACGATGTCCCAGTAGATGATGTTGCTAATGCTGCTGTAGCAGTTGCTTGTAATAAAACACAACTGTCGGAATGCACCCAAAACTGCTTAAAACTCCACTTTTCATACCGAGGTGATGATGTTTGCTGGAACTCAGGTACCACCCTGATCCTAGAAAGAGATGCACGGTTTTGGCTGTTAGCTGAGCAAATACCAGGGAGATTCAAACTGCTCCAACACATCGGTGTGTTCATGGGAGGGCTCACCAGCTGGATGCAGCTTCTTGACCTCAATGACTTCCAGGAACTCCACACACAAAAGGTAAAGCCAAGGGAAGTCTTTGCAGACTTTGCATTTTCTCTTTAACACCCTTCTAAGTGTCTGTTCCTGGCTCTGTTTGAGACAGGACACGGGCCAAGACAGACTTTCTAACACATTTTAAGGACACAGGAAAGTCCCTTGACCTGTGAGAACTTGCTGTGCACAATGAAGTACCCAGAAAACAGTGTCTGAGCAGAAAAGCTTCACCATTGTGACAGCCCAAGGAACGTTAAGCTGCTCATGCCTTGGTAAAGAATTTGACTCTTGCAGGCTGGAGTTAGGAGGGAAAGCTGTGACAGTGCCCCTCTGATCTGATGCGAAGTCCTGGCTCTGGCCACCTTCCAGCAGCTGGATAAGGATTTTGGACATTTCCTGAGCACCCACTGAGCCATCCTGCTGCTGTGCAGCAGCAAACATCTGAAGAATGGCTGTTTTTGAGAGGGGGAAAGGGAACAACTTGAACCTGTTCTCAGTGCAGAGCATGAAAGGTTTTTAATGGTAAGTTCTCATGCATCACCTCCATCTTGGGTAGGAACTGCCACACAGGAGTAATGGGCTTGCTATTTGCTTATCAGTTATGATAAACACTCAGAGCTGCTCTGAGAAAGCTCACGTCACAAGAGCTGTTTCATAATGTTGGTTTAGGAACTCTTGGATCTCACCTCAGACAGGGATCCACTGGTGCTTCAGCTCTTCTCTCTGCAATGCTCAGCTGCTCTTGCTGTGCCCCTATGGACAAACCAGCCTCTCCCATTCCAGACTCCACACCTGTGGTCATGGCATTTAGATCTCTGTGGTGTTCACAGGTCAATATGCAAATGGTATTAAATTAGGAACACTCTGGATCTCCAAGCTGGGAGGTGTCTTAAGAACGAGTTTGGAAGTCAATCTCACTGAGTGCCCTGAGATCTTTTGAGTTAAGCTCAAGGGAGAAGGGGTTTTCTCTAGAAACCCAAGGAATCAGGAATGATTAGGCAACCGCAGCTTGTATGGATCTATTTATCATGCTCTTTGTGAATGTTTTACTAAAATCTTTGTTGGTTCTCTGCCACAGGCTTGACTTGTCAGGTTTCAGCTTTGGGCTAGAAGTTACGAGGATTGAAACTTCTTTTTTTTCCCCATTTCTGAGCTTTCACCTAATGCGGCAAAAGCCGGAAGTCTGTTCACCTTTCCGTGAGATAGTATTTCTGTTCCTGATACTGCTCTGATTACAGCAGCTGGATAAACATCTTTATACTCCCAGCCAAAAGTCTGCAGAGAGCTGTGATTTGGCATCCCCAAGGCTGGGCTGAATTCTTCTCCATCTGAATGCCAAAACCCCTGAGGACTAAGGCAGCAGCCCCGGGAAATGCCCGGTCGGAAAGCTGGCGGCTCCGGGGGCTGCAGGTGCCCTCCCAGTCGCTTCCCCACATTACAATGAGCAGAGGAGGGAGTTTCCTGCTCCTTCTGGAGCCCAGCCAGTCACTTTCTCATCATCCATATTCTTAAGTGGAAGAGCAGATGGATCAGTTGCTTCCTAGATACGACGCAAACACGGATGCGTTTGCAGACAGAGCTGCTCTTGTTTTGAAAGGAAGCGTGAGGCTGACCTGCGTGAGGAGCGGCCATCCCTTGGCTCTCCCTCCTCCCAGGGCCGAGTGAATACTCGGGAATTCTTTATAAATTCTTTATTCCAAGGGGAATCCCTCACACCATCCCTCTGTCTGTGCCAGCTGCCCACCGTGCTCTCCAGCAGTTCCTCAGTCAGTTCTTACTGGCCCAGCCACAAAACCTTTATTTCTCCCATGTTTTTTTAATTTGTAGCTCAGTGATTTCCCTATTTTTCCATGTTATGTGGATCCCTTTTTCGCTCTTTCAAATCCCGCTTCCCTTCCCTACATCCCTGTCCAGCTGTAAGGCAAAGTGTCACAGGATCCCTGCAGCTCTCTTCAAGCTGCACTCAACAGATGCTTCTGTAACTTCATGTTTTGGCATGATTAAGAAGTGGAGGAAGGAGCCTGGGAGCTTTAAAAGAGGTGTGGGGTTGAAGCTGGCGTGAAAACAAAAGCAGATACAAGTCACATCCTATTTTTTTCCCCTTGAACCAAAGCAGAATCAAAACATCCTTTTGCTTTAGTCAAATTAAAACAAAATAGTCAAACAAAATACTGCTGTGAGTAAACAGAGCTGTTGACTTGTCACTGGAACCCGCAAGATAATCAGCTGTGTGTGAGCTGCAGGAGAGCTGTGACACTGACACGGGTGCAGTGTGTCACCTTGGATGGCAAACGGCCCCTCCTTGCCCACGGGTCCCCATGTCCCGTGCCTGGGAGGGAAATTTAAGCATAAAGCATGTAAACCACAACCCCGAGTGTGTGGTTATTATGTGAAGCTTGAGAAAACACTGGTCTAACGTGTAGATTTTGCCAGACCCCTGAAGAGGGGCTGCATTGCTGGCCCAGCCTTCTGTGTTGGTGAGCTCGTGGCAAGTGCTGGCCCACAGGGACCCCCGGCCTCCAAACCCTGCATCCGTGTGTGCTGGGCCGTGGATGAACACAGGTTTAGGAAAAGCTGGAATTGCTTTCTCCTCTTTTCCACAGCTTCAAACCGGGCAGAGCCACTGTCCGAGCTAGCGGGAGGAGCAGCCCGGAGAGACGCACCGGCAGCGGGATGCTCCCGGGGGACGGGGCATGCACGGGATCATTCCCCCGGTGGCGGCCCCTGGCTGGGTGACACGGGGGGGTTCCCAGAGCAGGGACAGCCCCCGCCGCTCGGTGCTGCTGGCGGAGCCCGGCCCTCGGCCGGGGCTGGGGCTGGGGCCGCCCCCGGGGCCGGGGCGGGGAGAGGCGGCTGGGGCGGTGGCGCCCGGCGCCGAGCGGAGCGGCGGGAGCGGAGCCGGGATGGCAGGACCGCTGCGGGCCGCCCTGGCGCTGGGGCTGCTGGCGGCCGCTCGGCCCGCACCGGCCGCGGGGCAGCGGCGCCAGGCAGAGGTAGGACCGGCACCGGCACCGGCACCGGCACCGGCGGGGCGGGAGCGCGTCCTGGGTGTGCGTCCCCCGCGTGTGCGCGTGTCCCCGTGCCCATAGGTGTGCCCGTGCCCCGGCTGTGCGTGTCCCTGGTGCGCCCGTGTCCCTGGTGCGCCCGTGTCCCCGTGCCCGTGCCCCGGCTGTGCGTGTCCCCACTGAGTCCATGCCATAGGTGTGCCCATGCTCTAGATGCGACTGTCCCTGCTGTGCCCATGCCATAGGTGTGCCCGCGTCCTGCCAGGTGTGCGCATGTCCCTGTGTGCCTGTGCTACAGGTGTGTCCATGCCCCGGGTGTCACTGTGTCCCTGGTGTGCCTGTGCCGTAGGTACGAATGTGTCCCCAGCCTACATCCCCACCCCAGGTGAGTGCCTATGGGCTCCTGATGCCTGTGCATCCACGTGTGTGCCCTGGGTACATGCAGAGTGTGGGGCTGTGCCATAGGGTTGTGTTGGAATGCCGGGGTGTGTGGCCACGTGTGCCGTGTGGAGCTGTGGCGGAGAATCACAGACTGGTTTGGGTTAGAGTGGACCTTAAAGCTCATCCCATTCCTGCCGTGGGCAGGGACACCTTCCACTATCCCAGGTTGCTCCAAGCCCCATCCAACCTGCCCCGGGGATGGGGCAGCCACAGCTTCTCAGGGTGAGCTCTGCCAGGGCCTCCCCAACCTCCCAGGGAAGAATTCCTTCCCAATATCTAATCTAAGTCTGCCCTGCTTCAGCTTAAAGCCATTCCCCCTTGTCCTATCTCTCCTTGCCCTTGTCCAAAGTCCCTCTGTCTCTCCTGTAGCCCCTTTAGACACTGGATGGGGCTCTGTGTGTCCCTGGAGCCTTCTCTCATCCAGGATGAACAACCCCAGCTCTCAGCCTTTGTCCAGGTGTCCCCACAGGTGATGTGCACCTGCAAGCCCATCCTGCCACACAGCTCCAAGGACAGAACTCATTTACGAGGAAACCTTTTAATCTCCCAGCGTATCAGGAGGGGACAAAAGCCAGTCCTTCCCCTGCCTGCCTCTCCCCAGGGCTGTCCCTATCACCTCTGTTTGGATTTCTTCTGTTTGTCCTGCTGTCATTGTCACCCCGTGCCACCGTGCGTTCCTGTTTGTTTTGGGAGGGCAAGGTATGAGATTTGGCTGGTGAACAAAGGTTCGTGTTGGGAATTTTTTCTTGTTTAGGCCTCCATCCAGTGTACATTTGCACAGATGCTTAATTTTCAACCCCAGCCAGCAACTCCTGGTGAATTAATTGGGATTTTGAACACATGTTCTAGGAGGAAAAGGGCACAGGAATGCTCAGAGGCTTGTTTTGATATGCAGGCTTCTTCTGCTGGGAGATGCTGCTTCAGAGAGGTTGTTAATAGGTGTGCTTATCCCACTGTGCACAAACCTCAGCCCAGCCCCTCCTGCCACCTGGAGAAAATAAATCTGCAAAGATTTTAATGCTCAGAAATCAATAATTCAAAATTCACTTTAAAAGGAAACCAGCTGATTAGGAACAACTGGATTAAAAGGTCCAAGCTGCCTTTTCATCCCTCACTGGTGACTTCTGAGTTCTTTTCCTCTGAAGCCTCAGAGCAGATCCCAGGATTGTGGCAAATCCCAGGTGAGGAGTGCTGGAGAAATGACTTTCCTGTCTCCCTGCCTCAGTTTCCCCAAGGGGATGTGCTGTGCTGGCCAGGGGCTTTGGGACGACACACACAATGGAAATGCAGAGACTGGGGCGTGGAACTTGTCTAAATAAACTGAGCAGTTAATTTTCTTTTAGGAGGAAGCTGAAATTCTCACATAACATCAAATAGTTCTGGTGACTTGTGGCTTTCAGAGCACTTCCAGGCTTTGCTTCTAAAGCTTTGTTTTAAAAATTCTTTTTAAAAAGCCTCGGTTAGCAACAATAGGTTGTGTAAACTTAGATGCACAAGACTGCAAAAATGTCCAGTTGTGTGCTTTTCCTGGCTGGTGCCCATGCTTTCACTGCATCCATATCAATTGAAGTTAAAAAAACATTTTAAAAAATAAGGAAAATTCGAAAATTTAATTTGAAACATCTGTATGTGAAATCGTCTTATCATCTACAGATAAGAGAGGGCTCGATGTGAGCGCAGTGTTTCGCAGAGCTGGTGTCTGGCTCAGAGAGCAGCTGGGGGTGTGGTAATGCCCGAGATTCCCAGATCCCGGGGGAATCGTGGAAAATACAGGGAGCATTGTGAGATCTCAGCCCGTGTTGGGAGTGAGGAGCACGGTGAGGTGCTGGTGGAGCCAAGGACAAAGGACAATGAAGTCCCTGCAGAGGTTTGTGTGAGAAGCTCCAGGTCTGCTGCGGTGGGAAGAAAATCTGGGGAAAAATTTGAGAAAAGCAGGAAATGGGAACAGAGGGCTGGACTAAGGGACTGAATAATTCTCATTTTGGATTTTTCTTCCAATTTTTTCCCCCTGTCCTGCCCTCCTCCTTCCCACCTTGCAGTGTCTTAGGCACTCTAACTATTCTCCCCCTTATCAAACCAGGATCTCACATTGAGGGCTCTGGGCTGTGTTTGTGCTGGGAAGTGCTCCAGTGCCCGGCTGAGCTGCTTTAGGGAGCAGCTGGGACTCAGGATGCTGAGCACAGCTGGATGGAGGGAGGGTCCCGGGTACCACGCACACACGGCTGGGGCTCGGAGATCAGCTGGGGCACAGAGCACCCCACATTTCCCTTCTGAAATAAGGCGAAGAAATTCTCCTTCCTGTGAAAAAAGTCCTACTGTTCAGCACGGCGATGGAAGGAGAGGGGGAGAGGAGCAGGAATTACCCCCGTGAGGCACCGCCGGGCTCTGCAGCATCCATGAGATCGCGTCTCGGAGCCGCTGCCGCCGGCGCGGATGTGGCGAGTGGCTCCGAGTCACCCGGCAATCCCCCGGTGTGATTTACAGCCCCGTGAGTCACCGCAGCACCAACAGCCCGCCTTTCTTCCTGCTTCTCCCCAAAACAATCCCCGCTTGTTAGGGCAAGTATCGCCCGCCGGGCCAGGGGCCGCGGCCGCCCGCAGCGGGGACCGTCGCCTTCCCCCGGCTCCCTCCCCGGTGGAGGGCAAGGCTCGTTTCCTTTCTCTCCTTAGACACGAAAACACAACCAGTCTGCGTGACCGAACTGGTTTGTCAGCCGCTCTGGTATTCGCAGGGGAAGGTTTGACCAAGCCCAGTGTTTTTGCCTGTTTTCCCCAAGTGCTTTGGATCGCGTTGAGGAGTTTTGGTGCTGCAGCCCATCGGGGTGTGGGGTTTTTGGGGTGCCGGGGCAAAGCTGCCAGCTGGTTCCCAATGAGTTATCACAGAATCTTGGAATGGTTTGGGTTGGAAGGGACCTTAAAACCCATCTCATTCAACCCCCTGCCACGGGCAGGGGCAACTTCCACTGGACCAGGTTGCTGCAAGCCACATCCAAATGGTTGGTGAAACCAGGAGGGGTTTTAGTTAGGCCCGGCTTGCTGCTTCTCAGCTTCAAAAGATCGAGTGTGAAAATAAAAGGAGTTTAGAAGACCCCCAACTCTGCTTCTTCAGTGGCAAGTGGATTACTTGCTGCTAAAGCAGATTTTTAGGAGTGGTAGGTGGGAGAAGAGATTCCTTCAGGACTGGATTAGACACAGCAGGGGAACATCACAGGGGCCTGGGGCTTTAACCACCCTCCATCAGCAGTGCAGAGAATCAGCTGAGGTTTCGCTGCCTTTCCAGCAGGAGGACAACCAGGCTCTGTGCTCGCTAATGCCCCTTCTCATGTGTCTCCCTGTGTCTATAGATAGAATATTTATAGAGATACCTGTACACACACAAACAAAAGCGGCGCGAGGCTTCTGCCTGAGGCTTTGCAGGGATGAGCGGAAGCAAATGAGCGTTTTTAATTGCTGTGACATCTTCTGGAGGCAGCTCGCAGGCAGCAGCGACCCGGTGGGCAGGAGGAGCCGCTGCTCCTTCTGTGACCACGCCAAAACACGCCCTGGGGCCAGCTCTCCTTGTGTCTGTGTGGAGGAAACTGAGGATGAAAAGCAGGAGCCACTCTGTCAGTCTTGGTGGTGAGATGATGTGGGATGAGCCTAGGGCTACTGGAACCAGGGTTTAGGATCTACCTGGGCTGTCTTATGATTTAAAACAAAAGACTTTGAATGGCAGCTTGTGGTGGCGTCCTCAGTAACCACGACACAATGCACTGCCCACCCTTCGGCAGGATGGGATCGCTTCCCTGCGCTGCCGGGGGATGGAGGGGACAGATGGGGTTTGTACCCGGCAGAGCAGAGGGACCACGGGCAGCAGGAGCCCAGTGTGAGGCTTCTCCAGTACTTAGCGGGTGGAAAGGAGCCAGAACTGGAGTGTCTGGAGGGGAGAGCCGGCAGGACCGGAGCCTGCTGTCTCGGCACTCTCGTTATCCCGGTTTCCAGGCAGGGAGAGTTAATTGTATTTGCCGCTGGCTGTCTTCCACCCGGGATGTCTGTGATCGAGGGCAAGGTGTTTCCTTGGCTTTAGCCAAAGCAGAGATGATTTCCAGGGTTGTAACAGGCTCCACATCAGAGCCCTGAGGTGGGAAGAGCCCCTCTGTCTCCCCCACACTGTCCTCCTGCTGTCCCTGCTGCAGCCCCAGAGGCTTCTCTGCCCCAGCACGGGCAGCCAGATCTGTCCTCCGCTCCCTCCCTCATGCACAGGGGGAGCTGGGCATATTTCATAGTAATGTTTCTCTTGGTTTCCTGCTGTTTTTCTTTTCCCATTGTATGGAAAAGAGCATTTCCCCGTCTGGGGCAGGAGGGAGAGGGTTTTCCCAGCATGGCCAGGCTTTGCATTGCAGCCTCTGGAGAGGTTTCATGGGCTGGTGCCAGAGCCTGGCTGGGCTCCAGGGGGGTTGTGCAGCGCTGGGGGAGCCTTGAGCACTGGTTTGGGCACAGGACCCTGTGGCATGGGGCTCTTGGGTTCTCCTGGACTCCAAAAACTCCCTGGATTTGTATGCTCTGAGCTCTGATAAATACCTGATGGAGTGGGGAGTCAGCACATCCCGCTCCTGCAGCTCTGTGTTCCCAGGACCACCATCACCCTTAGCTGACAGTAGCTGTGTCTAGAAAATATAATAAAATTTCTCCTGATGGTTTTGCAGCCAGAGTGGGTGCCTGTGTGTGAGAACCTCGATGTGGCACAGGCCAGAAACCACAGGGAAAATGCTGCTTTGTTGGGACTTGCAAAGCTGCAGGAATGATAAAGCCAGTGGCCTCCGTGCCTTCTGGTGCTGCTCAAGAGCAGCAGATGGAACAGGGGTTGCTTTTTTCACAGTGCACCTTGATGTGTCCAGATGGAATTTTAAGCCTTAATGAGATCATGGTGAGGAAAAACCATTTTCATGCTTTAAGGACGGGGTTGTGTTGGGTTACAGGCAAGGAAACAGCTTCAGGTTGTGCTGAGTGAATGCAAAATTGTGTTAGAAAAGGTTCAGACCATGGTGTGAGACCCAGGACTTTCCATTCAGGTGTTCTGAGCTCACATTTGTCTGCAGTGATGTCACCACTGGGATCTTCACCCTGCACCCTTACATGTAACTGGTAATTTCGTACTTTGGGAGAACTTTATAAAAATACAACTGCAGAGAAAGTGGGCCAGATTCCTTCTCCTCTCCAGCCTGCTCTCAGAGGGCTCCAAGCCACCCATCCCCAGTATGCTCCTCCATCCTTGCATGCTCATCCCGAGTTGCTGCTGGATTTTGCCTCCTGGTACCCACCTAAAGGTGGGGTTATCCCGGTGTGGCTGGGGGACAGCAAGTCCAGGCTGGATGGCCCATCCCTGGGCATCCCTGTGCCTTCTCCTGACAAACAAGCCAATGCTCTCCCTGCCAGTGCAGCACTTGCCTGATTTATCCTGACTCGCTGGACCAGTGTGAGGTGTCTGGGTGACTCTGGCCACGCTCGGGCTCTTGCTGCTGCAGCCTAGTGCTGCTGGAACGAGCTACTGGTGCCTCCAGCTGAGACAGGCAGCTTTGGTGGGAAAAACAGCCAAATTCTTTGTGTGGAGCTGGGTGCAGAGCGTGTCCAGGCAGGAATCTGTGCTGGTCCTCAGCCGGAGGGAGATGCTCCAGGTAGAAGGGGCGTAAAGGAGGAGATGAAACCGGAGGAGATGAGGTCTGCAGAGCACACGTGGGCGGGCCTGCCCTGCCCGCGGGGAGGTGGCAGCACGGGGCTGACGTGTTTGGGATGACGGGAAGGTGATTGTTGATGGCAAGCAGAAGGTTTGGGCAGGAGGAGGAGAGGTAGAGGCCCTGGCACACCTCGGGACTGCCACATCCACAAACCATTCCTGCTCCTTGCCAGGTGGCAAGGCCCAGGAACGGCTGCTTCCTCCTCTGCAGGGACATTAAGGGGAACTGGGTCACCCACAGTCAGGAGCAGCGCTGAGTGGAGGTCAGCACTCCAAACCCCTCCTTTTCCCGGCCCCGAGACGAGCACGGAGGGAAACAGCTTTAAAAACACCCGGTTCCCCAGAGGGCACCAGCCGTGCTATCTGGGTCAGCCCGTGGCATTCCCGGCGCTCAGCCCACCTCTCCTTAGGGATGCGGGGAAAGGAAGCCGCTGCTTTCACTTTTTAATTCTGATTTTTATCCATTGCTGTAACCGCGGCTCTGCTGCACTAACAGGATGCTGGGCAGCTTGTTTGTCTCCCGCAGACATCACTGGCGGCGGGGCAGGCGGGCGTGGAGCATTCCTGTGACCCCGGCTATTAACTCCTCCAAAAGCTGCGGAGCAGCCCGAGCCGTTTATTTTCTTTAACATTCGATTTAAGTGCTGGAGCAAGTTCAGAGAGAGACAATCTCCGTCCGTGTCAATGGCCGATAAGAAGAAGAATGGTTTGGCAAAGCAAATTGCCCCCGGAGCGTCCCCACTTTGCAGCAGCACATCCTGCGTGGGAATGGGGCGAGGCTGCAGCCTGACCCCATCTCACCCCGCCCTACAGACGGCCACAGCACTCTGGGCTTTGTTTGAATCGCTGTGTTGAGCCGGGGCGATTAGAGCTGTGGGTTTGGTCGCCTCTGGCTGCGGATGACACGGCAGCAGCGTGTTTTGGTCTCTCGGCAGCAGCGTTTCCTCCTAGCCCTCCATCGTGTCGTGGCCAAACACCCCAAGAGCCATCAAAAATAATGGGGAGGAGACACACAGGAGCCTGTCCGGGCACAGGAGGTGCGGCTGCTTGAGGTGCAGAGCTCTCAGGAAGAAACTAAGTGGGCATTTTGGGTTTGCGGCACTGTTTGCCATCGCATCTCCTTTTTCCCCCTTTCCCAATCCAACGCGTGCTCTGAGCTGCACCTTTCCCATTTTTTTCTTGCAGCTCTTCCTGGAGAAATACGGCTACTTTAGCGAGCAGGGGGCCGGCACGCACAGCCCCGCCGAGTTCACCGAGGCGCTGAGGTAGGAGCCTTTTATTCAACACTGCAGGCAAAACTCAGCAGCTCCGGCTGCAGGGGTGCTGCCAGCACTCCGAGGGGATTTTTGCAGCCAGAGGGGTCTTTCCGCAGCTGCAGGCTCTCTCTCTCACGGTCTGATGCTAAAGCACAGCCAGTCCTTTTTGGAACGGCGGGTCCGTGCCCGGCTCCCGCAGCTGGATGCCGGCTGCTGGCACGCGGCTCTCGCTGTTTTATTTGCCTTTTATGGCCCGGTGCTAGCCTTGCAATAAAATCTGAGCGGAGGCCGAGCTTGGGGACGGCTGGGAGATGTCAGGGGGGGCAAATCGCCAGCGCCTGCCTGGACTTCTCCTAGGGACATCACCTCAGCTCTGAGAGCATCCCAGGCCTGACCTCGCGCAAAGCTAAATGCAAAATTAAAGGCAAAGTCACATAACTGGGGTTAAAAACTGGAAAAGGCGTTTTTAGGCTCCCTTATTTACTTCTGCCCTGCTAGGAGGTGAGTTACAGGTCAGCTGTGGCTGCAGAGCCAAATCCTTCTTGCTTTACCGACTGGTTGAAGTTCTGATGCTAGAGTGTGAAGCTTGTGGGGTGAAAATCCTGGCTCAGGCCAAACCCCGGCACAAACATAACCAAACCCCTCCACGGGGGGGTCTGGATGTGGGTGCTGATATCTCCCTTCCTTTCCCAGGGATTTCCAGCGGGTGACCCACCTCCCGCTCAGCGGGGTGCTGGATGCCCCCACCCTCCATCAGATGGCTCTGCCGAGGTGCGGCACCGACGACGGGGAGAGCCGCGCTGCCGGGGCACGCCGGGCATCGCCCGCCCGGCGCCGCAGGCGCACGGCACAGCACGGTGAGCACGGGCACCGAGGGTCCCGGTGGGGTTTGGTGTCTGGGATGCTCGTCTCTCCCGTCCGGGACTCGTGGGGAAGCTGCTGTCCAGGCCAGGACACATTTGCGGGTTATTTTTAATCCTCTTTATTTTTAGTTGTTCTGTGTGGCTTGATGTCAGCAGTGATTAGAGATGCGACTCCCACTCGTGGGGGAATTCGGCTCTCTAGGGTGGCTTTACTGGGACATCTCCCAGGGAGCACTCAAGTCACCATGGCCCCACACGCAGCTGTGCTGGCATGATCTAGAGGGCAGCAGCTGGCACACAGTGAAGTTATCTCCAGGTTTTGCTGAGCTTTGGGACTTCTAATGCATATTAGGGACACAGCAGCAGTCACAAAACCTGCCAGCACTTGGCTGCCTGACCCGAGAGTCATTTCACCCATGTTAAGGGGTTTAACTCTGCTCCAAGCATCCTTCTGTGCTCCTGTGTGTCCAGGACTGGGCCTCTTGTCCCCTGTGAGCTCCCTTTGGGCTTGCAGATGAGTAACTGGATTCCTAGAGAGCAGGAGGGCCGGGACCAGCTGTGCTTAGGACATGGGAAAAATGAAGGCGAGATTAAGAAAAGACCCTGTGCTGTGTCAGGCTGTCTGTGCATCTGGCAGGGCTGGTGATGGACGGCCCCAGGAGGGCCCTGTCATCCCCCTCCAGCCTCTGGATTTCTTTCCAAAGCCCCAACATGCAGCCTGTCCCTTGCAGGAGCCATCCTGTGCCTAGGACAGGCAGGCAGTGAGGCAGAGCAGGAAGGAAGGAAGGACAGGACATACAGCAGGAGATGGGCAAACAGAAGCAACCAGTGCCCTGCAGCTCACGGGGTTCATTTTTGGGGATCACAATCCATAGATGGGTGGCAAGAGAAGCCCAATGGCTCGAGGAAAGGGCAGGAAAGGGCTCTGTGCGGTGCTGGTTGTTTCTCTGATGCCACAGGCAGCGGGGATGGGAGCAGCATCACATCGGTACCTGCAGGCTGGACAGGACGCAGGGGTGCCTGCAGGGCTGCTGGCACTGGCCAGGAAGGCTGGAGGCTTTGTCTGTTTATCCTGCTTGGAGCAGGAAACCCTGGCAGCTGAGCCAACAAAGTGCTGTGTTATCCACCCTTCTCCCAGTGGGATCTTCCCTGGGCAGCCTCTGTGTCCATCATCCCGCTGGCTTGGGGCACACTCAGAGCCAGCACGGGGCAAAAGCCAAGCCCTCCTCTTCCCAAGAGCCAGCCACACTTGGCTAAGCCAGCCTTGCCCGTCCTTCTTTGGTGGTAGATGCTCTGCCCCTGTGAAGGGAAGGACGGGATGCCAGGGCTTTGTTTTAGGGCTGCAGCCATCCAGGCAAGTTTTAGCTTTTGTTGTGCAGAGTGGAAGCTCATCTGTGTCCCTTTGGAGCTGGAGGACAAGCAGTGGGAACTGGTTCTGTCCCCAGGAGTGTGACCAGTTAGCCCAGAGTCTCCCCAGCCACAGGCTGCTCAAAAGTGGGGGAGAAGGAGGCAGAGCTGGGGTGGGAGGTCTGCCAGGTTTGCCGGGAGGCTCGGCTCAGAGCCAGAGCAGCGAGCCCCAGCGTGCTGCCGGCTCGGTTCCCCCTGTTTTCCTGCACATCTGGAGCAGAGGCAGATGCTGGAGGTCTGTCGCCACTCCCACGCCTCAGCACCAGCTCTGGCACCCACATCCCCCTAGGGCCCCACGGCTTTTTTCCTGCTCCCAGATGCCTCCAGATAAATGCAATCCCAGGGCTCTGGGGTCCCACAGCTGCCAAGGGGTGCTGGAGGAGGTGGAGGAGGAGGTGGAGGAGGAGGAGGGGGCTGTGATGCTGCTCAGTGACTGTGTGAACTCTCATCTTTGTACTCCTGTGTTGTAGGAGGATTGGGAGCTTAGGGGGAGTCACAAGGCTTGTCCCCTTCATCCTTGTCCCCATCTGTCCTGGTGGTATCCAGGCTCTGTCTCCCCTGAAAGCTTTTAAGAAAGCCTTAGGCACTGAGGTGTGGTGGCCTCAAGGTGCTGCTGAGAGCCCTTCCCACTCCTTTGCCTTTGTCCCACCTTTTCAGAGGTGGCTTTGATTCCTCTCCCTGAAATCCAGCCCTCGGACTGCATCTTCTGGACTTGAAGCTGGCATCAGGCAGGAGATCTTCCAGCACAGATCCATGCTGGATTTGGCTCTGGAGAGGATGGTGAGCCAAGGGTGGAGTTCAAACTGAGTGTCCCAGCTTGTCTCCTCAGAGAGGTTTCAGGGTTTGGTTGCAACTCCAGCCCTGGGTGGGCTCTAGTGGTGTGGCAGAAGGATTTAATCATGGTGCTGCAGCTGCTGGTGGCACACCTGCCTTGACTTCCAGCTTTGGCTTGGGAAAACCACGACATTTCCAGGAAGTTTCCCTCCACTCAGGCAGCCCCTGGGTGGAAGGACAAGTCCAAGTGGCCGTTGGCACGCTGAGCTTGCCCTGTTGCAGGTGGGCGGTGGTACAAGCGGCACCTGACGTACCGCGTGGTGAACTGGCCGTCCTACCTGCCCCAGCACGAGGTGCGCCTGGCCGTGAGAGCCGCCTTCGAGCTCTGGAGCAACGTGTCCTCCCTGGTGTTCTGGGAGGCGCGGGATGGCCCAGCTGACATCCGCCTGACCTTCTTCCACGGCGACCACAACGATGGACTCAACAACGCCTTCGATGGGCCAGGTGCTGGTCGCTTCCCCCTCGTAAGCTTCTCTTTTACAACGTGGGCTGTTCCCCAGCAGGGAGGAGGGCTGGGCTTGTGATGGGCTGGGCTGGGGGTGATGGAGGCTCTGCTGTCCCTCTAGCCCAGTTTGCATCAGTTTGCTGTCTGATTTGGGGTCCCCCCTCCCAGCTCTGCCAGCAAGGCGGCTGAGATGTTCCTTACAGGCCTTCAAGGAGCCCTCCCCATTTGACAGCACCCTTTAAACGTGGGCTCCTCCAAAAACACCTAAAACTGCACCATTGGGCAAACCAGAGCTGCTTGTGCTCGCTGCTCCACGGTCCCTGATGGTTCTCATGTCCCCAGGAGGTGCCCTGGCTCATGCCTTCTTCCCCCGGCGAGGAGAAGCCCACTTTGACAGCGCCGAGCGCTGGTCCCTGCACAGCGGCAAAGGGCGCAACCTCTTCATCGTGGTGGCCCACGAGGTCGGGCACACGCTGGGGCTGGAGCACTCGCCCGTCAAGAGCGCCCTGATGTCTCCCTACTACAAGAAGCTCAGCAAGGATTTTGTCCTCAGCTGGGATGACATCTTGGCCATCCAGAATTTGTATGGTGAGCCTGGCTTCCCTGAGCATCCCTTGGTTCCTCCAGGGCTGTTCTTTGGGATGGAGAGTGAGCAGTAGGGATGGGAGCAGGTCCCTGAAAGGGGACAGGACTACAATCACGTGGGCCCCATCCCTGTGTGGCTGGGGAGGAAAATGCAGGAGAGGTGGGACAGGTACCAAGTTCTTCAGGACAGGGAAGGTTGGATTTGCTGCCCACTTGTCTGCTGGTGCATGTTTTTTGGGATACCATGGGATTTTTGCCACCATCATACAGAGTGGGATAGGAACCAGACAGTAGGACAAGGAGTGTTTGGAGTTTTGGGATGGTTCCCCAGCCCTGTCTTTTGGGAAAAGTTGTTTCTCTGCTCCTTCTCCGGACTCATCACCCCTTGCCCCATCCCAGGGAAGCCCTCCAAGGGCTTGGCTATCCAGCTCCCAGGAAAGGTCTTCACTCACTTCCAGGACTGGAACACAGACTTTTATGGCAGGGACCAACAGCAGAGGAGCCTCAGCACCTATTACTGCCACTCCTTCTTCGACGCCATAACCGCCGGTGGGTGTTGGCCAGTGTGACCCTCTCCCAAAACGTGCACCCCTACCCCTTGTCCCAGTGCTGCTGCAGCTCCCAGTGGTGGGAAAGGTGGGTGTGACTGGCCCACAGCTCCTGGCACTGACGCCCAGTGGAGCAGTGCACCTTGAGGGCACAGCGATGTGTCAGGAGCAGGGAAAACATCCTAAAACTCAGGCCATGGCAAGGATTAATCACTGCAGGAGCTCAGCTGTGCAAGATAAGCCTTGAGCCGTGGTCACCTTTATCCTGTCAGGGCTGGAGTGGAGGCAATGAATTATGGCAGCTGAGGGGGTGGCTGGAAAGGCAGGAGGAAGCATCCAAACCCTGAGCATCCCCAAAGCACTGCGGGGCTGCACGGGGAGGAGAGGGGAGCTGGGCAGCAGTGGATGAATAAAATTTCTCACCTCAACACCCTCCCTCTGCCTCACAGATGGGGATCACAACCTCTACATCTTCAAGGGCAGCCACTACTGGGTGGTGTCAGCGAGTGGCAACGCCAGCGACCCGCGGCCGCTGCAGCCACGCTGGCCCGGCCTCCCCGCCGGCATCGACGCCTGCACCTGGTCCCAGCTCAGCGGAAAGTTCTACTTCTTCAAAGGTGGGTGAGGCCTGGGCAGGGGATGCCCCGTGGGGCTGCCACTGCTCCTCTCTGTGGGGTGGTTGTCTGGGTCTGACTGGAGCAGCTTCTCCTGTTTGGTCCCCTCCCAGCGCAGAGCTGGGGCACTGCTGTGTCCTGGGTGTGCAAAACCCTGGGCTCGGTGCCTGTCATGGATGAACCACATGGTCCTGGCATCCACATCACCCCCTCGTGCCTCAGTTTCCCCGTCAGGAGGGCAGCACTCACTGTCAAAGCGAACCCAGGTGCAGTGGCAGGTCTTGGGGAGAAAATGCCCCCCAAAACACGAAGTGCAGGGGAGTGTGTGGGGGTTTCCTGGATCCCTGTGTTTTGCCTGGAGGCTGAGCTGTCCTGGGAGCTGGGATACCATCCATGAGCTGCCCCAGGAGCTGGGATTCCATCCATGAGCTGCCCCAGGAGCTGGGATTCCATCCATGAGCTGCCCAGCAGCCAGATGGGGAGAGGAAGGTCAAACCAGGCAGCCTGGCTGCCAGGGTCAGGCCCAGCTTTTAATGGGAACCAGTCGCTGGCTGTTCAGAAAAGGGGCTTTGTTGCTGCAGCTGGGTGAGAGCCAAAGCCCCTCTGCCTCCCCAGCCCTCGCTGCTGCCTCCGTCCCTCCCCAGGGCTGTGCCTTGTGAGCAGAAAGGGGCTTTTGTCTGCCCTGTTGTGGGGACAGGGCGCTGTGGGGACGGCCAAGCCACTGGTCCCCATCGCAATTCCTGCTGCAGCGCTGGTCTTGGATGTCCCAGGCTGGGTTGGATCTGTTTCCGTCTGTCCCATTCGCCGTGCAGGATCAGGGGGAGGTTTGCCAGAAGCAGCATGGGGGTAGCCTTGCTCTGTCCCTGGTGGTCCCTTTCCATGCCTTCAAGCTCCTGAGCTACCATGCCTCAGTTTCCCCCCAGCCTGGTCCTTGGGGCAGCCCTGCAGTGGTTCTGGCTGGGTCACCAGTGGGATGGATGTCACTGACACATCACAAGGCTGGTCCCGTGGCCGAGTCTGTCCACATCTCCTGGAGCTGGTCCTGCCACGGACCCCACAGGGGCGTGCTCTGAGCCCTCCCTGTTCCCCCCCCAGGCGGCCGCTGCTGGCGCTACGAGGGCTCCAAGCTGGAGGCAGGATTTCCCCGAAAATGCAGCGCCCTCGGGCTCCCTCGGCACCCGGACACCGCGCTCTACTTCCAGCAGCTCCGGCGCCTCGTCCTCTTCAAGGGCCCCAAGTACTTCGTGGTGAGCGAGGAGCCCCTGGGCGTGGAGCCCTACTACCCCCGCAGCCTGCGGGACTGGGCAGGGCTGCCCCTGGGCACGGCCGGGGCCGTCCCCCACCGCCACGGCTCCGTCTACTTCTTTCGGGATGACCAGTACTGGGAATTTGACCAGGCTAAGCTGCAAGTGGTGGCCACTGGCAAATGGGCCACGCAGCTCGCCTGGATGGGCTGCTGGGATGCCAACAGTGAGCAGGTCCTTTTCTGAGCACGGCCTGACAGGATGGAAAGGGCGTCTGCACCCCACATCGCTCGCTGCTGCCTGGGTCCCTCTTTATGTGACTCTGGATTCCTGTCTGAGGATGGTTAGGCAGGAACTGGCTGCCCATGGATGGCTGGAGCTGTGGGGTGGTGGAACAGTGCCCCAGCAGAGCTTGGGAGCAGCTGGGACAGGTCCCCCACAGCCAGGTGGGCTGGAGGTTTGGGACACGGTATTTTTTTGAAAAGGCCACAGAAAAAAGGTATCAGCTGTGGAGACTGTGAAGACACCCATTTCTGGCAACTTCCAGGATATTGTTACACATTTTTTTCAAAGCAGGACTGGGGTTTGTTGATGCTTTTTGATATCTTTGTTGTTGCTTGTATCTGTCATTTCCCCTCGATCAGGCAGAGAAGTGTCTCGCTGCTGCTTGCTTTGGGGTTTGGATGGTTTTAAACAACAGACTGAGAATGTTTCATGCTTAAAACTAAAAGACAAGAGACACTCGGACAAAAATTTGGGTCCATGTGGAGCTTTGCCCCTGCTGTTTGTTCAGACCCTGGGGTATGGAGGGTTGGGGATGCTTTGCTGGGCTGTGCTCACATCCCAGTGCTCTGCTGAGGCACTGGCTGGAGACATCACCAGAGTGGGATTTTGGGGCTGAAAGCAGAGGGATTTGGTGTAGGAGCCTCTTTGGGGTGGAGAGAAAGGGGAGGCTCAGCTGAGCTGCTGGCCATGTCACCGTGCAGCTCACAGGCAGCAGGAGCACCGGCTTTCTGATGGGTTTGGGGTGCCTGGGTGGGTTCTCAGTGTCTGATAAGAGTTGTGCTCACCTGGCAGCCCTCCTTGTGTGCAGAGGAAGTGTCTGTGCTCTGCTGTCTCTGAAAGAGTCAGGATCAGCATATTTCAGAGTCCCTGGGCCCCACCTGGATGAAAGGGGGTGACAAATAACTGGGGGAGGAGGAGAAGAGGAGAGGGTGAGCAGGACAGAGGGACATGTCCGTGCATGCAGGCTCACAGGGGCAGTGTGGCTGCATATTCCTCATTCCTTTCCCAAGGCAGACTCCCCACCTGGAAACGCCGCTGGCTCCTGGGCACAGTCACCAGTGGTGTCTGCAAAGAGCCATCGTGTCCCAGGGCTGGAATTCTGTGGCATTGGTGCCAAGCAAGGCAGGGCTCAGCTTTATTAAATGATTTCTTGAAACCATTTCTTCAGTGGTTCTCCCGGGGCTCAGGGCCCAGCACTGCTTTGGTCCTGCTGTGCTGTGCCAGGGTGCTGTGCCAGGGTGCTGTGCCACCTCAGGGTGCCCTCCTGATGCCAGCAGCTCCAAGGATTCCTCTTTCACTCACCTTTGCCCGTTCTAGATCCTCCCTGCAGAGCAGGGCCTGCCCTAAGCAGGGTGCCAGGGCTGCTACTTCCCGAGGGCTCTGGGTGCTGCCAGGTGCTGGCTGAGCTGTGGGTTTGGTGGGATGAGGATCCAGAACTCTGCCTGTTCTCTGTAACACATGTGAGTGAGCCCTTCATGTGCAGACACAGACACGGGGTCTTCATCTGCCTAAAATCTCAGGGGATTTCCCACATTTCCAAAGAAATGGGCATTTTGGTTGGAATTGAATGACACTAATGTGACGTTGCCTGCAGGGAATCCCGAGGGCTTGGAGACCTGACAGCAAATAAAACCAACCTCTGGATATGTGGCATTGGGGTTTGTACTTGTTTTCATGTCACACTTTGGGTTTGGGGCTTTTTTTTAAAGCAAATCTCCAGTTTCCTGACAGGGCTGTGTTTAAGATGCCTGTGGGTGTTTGGGGTTGGAGTGGGGATTGCTGAATTTGACCTCAGCTTTCGTGCTTGCAGGATCAAAGAGGGGAGATGGATCCCACTGAAAACTCACTGATGGCAGTGAACACATGGAAATTCTCTTTTGTACTTCATCCCCAAATTACTGAGGATTTTTCAGTGCTTTGGGATGTGTTAAAAGGTTTTTTCCGCAGGCTGAATTCATTCATTTTCCCTTTTGCTGTCCCCTTAGGAGAAAGCCAGGCATCCCATCTGCTGTGGATGGGAGGCTGAGGATGGGACAACCTCAAATCCTCTCCTGCTTTTGGGTTTTCCTCTTCCTCCCTGGCTTGCTGCCATGTGTTTCCTATGGCTGTGTCCTGTGGGATGCCTTGGGGCCCTGTGATGCTGCCAGGGCTGGGGCTCAGCATTTCTGGCAGAGATGGGCTCACTCTGCTGTGTCACCTGTACCCCATCAGTGTGGGAGGCCTGGGGGAGGTGAACTCACACCCTGAGCCATTCAATCCACGCCACTGGGTGCCCTGGATGGAAATCCAGCTTCTCAAGGGTCCTTTTCTCCTGCTGGGTTCCCTGGCTGGGAATGCCAGGCGCAGACTCCTCCGGCCTGCCACACATTCCCCAGACAGAATAGCTGGGATTCTTGCATTCCCTCCCCCAAAATGACCCCGGCTGGACAGTGATCTGCAGTGACATTGGCAGCTGGCTCCAGGGAGAAGATGGACCCCCCAACACAGCAAGAAGCCCCACAAAGCCCAGGAGAGGCTCTGTTTTGGTCCCGAGGAGTGAACACTTCCCTGGTAGATTTGTTTTTGCAGAAGTACCTGGGCGCTGTGGCAGCTCTGCAGACCCTGGGTTAGGGAGGGAGTACCCCACATTCCCAGAGGTGCCCACTCATGTGCAGTTATTCCCTTAAAGCCCCAGCTCCTGGAGTCACTCCATCCCTGCAGGAGCTTGGCTTTTGCCAAAGACCTCACTGCTGTGGGCAGTGAAGGAAGGCGTTTGCGAGGGAATACAGAGCAGAGAAAGCCCAAAGGTGGGTGTGCAAATAAACCCTTCTCACCTCGAGGTTGCCCTGAAGATGCACCTTGTGGCCCTCAGGTAACCTCACCTGTGGTGGAGGAGGGTGTAGGGGCATTGGGAAGGGGGAAAATCCCTCTTGTGTGGTTACGAGCAAATTGGGTGCCTATGAGCTGCTCTCTAAATCCTTCCTGCCCCAGAGCCAGGGCCCCTGAGGGGAAAATCCAGCCCTGGCATGGCTGGGGATGAGCAGGGCTGTGACAGAGGAGCAGGTGCTGAAGGGTTAACAGGGAGTGTTTGCAGCCAGTCCCTTGTCACCAAGGAGAAGGGATCGGCCCTTGGGAAGGAAACAAAACACCACTGCCCCGGAGGGTGATTTCCTCTCCCCGAGCAGCATTACAGCCCTGGGACCCCAAAAGGGATCTGGGCAGCAGGACAGTGTCACCACTCTGGGTGGCAGGGAGCAAGCAGCACCAGGTGAGTGTGGCTGCTGGGGAGCTGGGCTGGGCACAGGGCTGGGGCAGCTCCCCATGTCCCCATCATCCTTTTCCCTCCACCTCCTCCCAGTCTCATGGCAGGATGTGGGGGACAGCGGGCGCGGGGCCGCGGAGCATCCGTCCCTACCAGTCCAGCGAGCAGTACCTGTACGCCATGAAGGAGGACCTGGCAGAGTGGCTGAAGGAGCTCTATGACCTTGACATCGAGGTGGGCACCTTCTTGGAGGTGCTGGAGACGGGGGCTGTGCTTTGCTCCCACGCCAACCACGTCACGCAGGTGGCCGGGGAGTTCGCCCGTGCCTGCCCCAGCGTGGCCCGGCACCTCCACCTGCCCACTGCCGGAGTCACCTGCAACCTCACAGCACAGCCAGGCACCTTCCAGGCCAGGGACAATGTCTCCAACTTCATCCAGTGGTGCAGGAAGGAGATGGATATCAAAGGTAGGATGCCAGGCTCCATCTGTCCCATGTCTCCATGTGCAAGTCCCCTCCAGCCGCTTTGTGTTTTCCCATGTGTCCCCCAAACCCAAAACTTGGCATGGGACAGCACCATGTGCATGCATCCCTGAGCTGGCATTCCTTGGACAAGGTCCTCCAGGCTTGGCAGCAGCTTTGTAGGGTGCTGGCACATGGCTGGAGTGTTTGCTTGGGTGCAAATATGCACTGGAGCAATGGGAAAGGAAAGGGTATATGGCACGGTGTGTCCCTGCCAGGCACGGCACGATCCCAACCCTAAGGACAGCAGAAGTCCTGGCTCTGAGCAAAGCATCTGCCACCCTGTCCTACCACCATGGATGCCCAGAGAGGGGAGTGGCATAGAGCAAGACATCCTCAGGGCACTGAGACTGAGTTTTGTGGCTTTGGGATGCAATGAAACAGCTGTAGATGCCCAAAAGGGAAGGCTCTCCCTCCTTTAATTTATCCCAACTCTTGTTGAACCCAACCATATTCCTGCTGGGATGGCTCCAGTGAAGAGCACCCTTTTGGGTGGGTTTTGACTCCGCCTGTGCCCCCCATCCCCTTTGTCCCCATGCCCACGTGCCACCCCTGGCTCAGCCCAGCCCTGCCCTGCCCAGATGTCCTGATGTTCGAGACAGAGGACCTGGTGCTAAGGAAGAACGAGAAGAACTTCGTGCTGTGCCTGCTGGAGCTGGCACGCCACGCTTCCCGCTTCGGAATGCGCGTCCCGACCCTGGTGCAGATGGAGGAGGAGATTGAGGAGGAGCTCCAGCAGGAGCTGGACCTGCCTCCCACCGGCACCGCCCTGCCCCGGCCCCCCAGGAAACCACGGGACCTCAACAACCTCGACCAGATGGTATGGAGGGGCATGGGGTGGCACGGAGATGGGCATGGAGATGGATGGGGATGGGCATGGAGATGGATGGGGGTGGGCATGGCCACCTCAGGACCTTTCCCAGCAGCTCTGGTGATCACCCATCCCTACTGCCCGCAGGTCCAGCAGCTGGTGAGCCGCTGTACCTGCCCCGTCCAGTTCCCCATGATCAAGATCTCTGAAGGGAAATATCGTGTGGGGGACTCTGACACCCTCATCTTTGTCCGGGTGAGTCTGCTTCACCCTGTGCTTTGGGGGAAAAGCATCAGGAATCCTGCTCTGCTGCCATGACCCCTCTTCCATAGTGCCCCAAAGGGGGCCCGGGTGGGAGTTTTGACCATTATCCCCAAAGCCAGGCAGCAGGGGAGCTCAGCCCTGCTACTGGTGTTTGTATGGATTTAACCGTCCGTGTGTATGGGGCAAACCCTGACATCCCACCGAGCCAAAGCCTGGTCTTACCCAGCAATGGGAACACTGGGATGCTCTGGATCGATCCCTAAGCCTGGCCTAAGAACCCAGCACATGACGAAGGACAGGAATTTTCCAAAAGGGTCCCCATCCTCCTTGTGGTGACGAAACAAACCTGTTGGGATGGCCGCAGGAGCTGTGCCAGGGATGCAGCTGTCCTTTGGGACACTTGGTGGCACTTCGGGCAAGCCCACAGCTCTCGAAGCGCGGCCGAGCGTGCCACCCGCAGGGTGTCCCATGGCATGGACATTCCCGTGCAGATCCTGCGGGAGCACATCATGGTGCGGGTCGGGGGCGGCTGGGACACGCTGGAGCACTACCTGGACAAGCACGACCCGTGTCGCTGCACCTCGCTCTGTGAGTCCCCGCGTCCCCAAACCCCGCGGCTGGGTGAGGGAGGGGAGTCTCTTATTGGTCTCGATGCTTCTCGGGGCCGTTTTCAAGAGCGGGAGGCTTTGGTCCCAGCCATGCCTCGTTGTTTTGCCGGGGAACGTCGGGTTTTTGGGACTTTCTTTGGCTTTGGTGGCCACTAGAGGTCATGGAAGACTTTTGGATGGAGCCAGACCCCAAAAGCCCCTTTGCAGGGAGCGCAGCTTTCTGCCGGCACCCTCGAGGGGCTGGGTGCTGGGTGCGATGGCTGGGTGGGCTGCACCCAGGGGTGGGTGCAGGGAACAGGGGTGCTGTGCTGAGCCCCCCCGTTCTCCCACAGCTCACAAACAAGCCTGGAAAGCCCGGAGCCCGCAGCAGCAAGTGCAGCACGAGGTCCGGCTGTGCCCGGCCCCGAAGGCAGCCGCCCGCAGCCCCCAGCCCGGGCTGCTGGTCAGCCGCTCCCAGAGCCCCCTGCCCCCCGTCACCTGGGGGCTCCGTGTCCCCTCCGGCTCCCGGTCCCCTGCCACCCCCTCGCCAGAGGGCTCCGGTCGTCAGCCGGGTGCCAGCCTTCACCAGGAGCCAGCGCAGCCCCGGAGAGTCCCTTCGGGCAGGTAAGTGGTGCAGAGATGCTTTGTGCCCCAAACTGCCTGGCTTCAGAGCAGTTTTTCTCACATCCTTGGAATTTGTCCCCCCTTTCCCTTCTGGAGGTGCCCAGCAGCAGGCGGGATGGGGGCGATGCAGCAGCTCCCTGGTCCCTCTCCTCCGTCTCTCCCTGCAGGATGCGGGAGCCGCCACCCGCTGTCCCTTTGGGCAGGCAGCCGCCACCATCCCGGTCACCCGCTCGATCCAGCTCCCCTGGGCACAGAGCGAGGGGCCGGGCACCCACCCCGCCCCGGCTGAGCTTCCCGAACGGCGCGGGGGTCCCCAGGGCACCACAAGGGACCAGCCCAGGGAAACCCCCCCCTGTGGCACCGGCACGGGGCAGGTCCGCAGCACCCAGCCCGCGGACCGTGCCAGCACCGCCAAGAAGAGCCCAGCAAGGAGGAAAATCATCTGTGGTGGCTGCCAGGCCACAGGAAGCGGGGACACCCACCACAGTGACACCCCGAGCCCCCAGTCCCAAAAAGGTCTGCGCCGCCTCCTCGCACCGGGATGCCCCGGGAGACTCACAGAGCCCACGGGAAGGGAGACAGGCAGCCCTTGGCCGGGGCCGACAGCCCTCACCTCGAAATTCCTCCAGCCAAGCCCCGACACTGGACAGCAGCGTTAAACCCCCCATCAAAGCCAGCCCGGCCTCCTCCCGGCCCCCCACCCCTCTGGCCCATCCTGCAGAGGGGTGCAAGGTCTGCGCTGCCGGGGAGGGTCCCCAGGGGACACGGCAGTGCCCCCCGAGGGCTGCGGCTGCTGAGGGACCTCGGGCGCCAGCGGATGAGGGCGGGGGAGCCTGCGGCCCTGGCAATGGGGCTGCGGGGCTCCGGGGGTGCTGTGGGAACCCGCAGCCCCTCGGCTATGACCGGGTGGTGGAGGAGCTCTCCCGCGGGTGGCAGCCCCTGCGCCCTGTGGGGATGGGGAGCCAGGTCCCCAAAACACCCGCACGAGCTGCCCCAGAGCCCCCAGACCCGGGGGAGGCAGAGGGGCCGGGCGTGGGGGACCAGACCCCGCGGGGACCCAGGGCCAACAATGTCACCAAGCCGCGACGGTGCCTGAAGAAGCCCGAGCGTGTGCCCTCCATCTACAAGCTGAAGCTGCGGCCCAAGGTGCGTCCCCGGCGGGACCACAGGCCGGGCAAGCGCCCCTCGCGCATCCCCACCCCGCTGGGGCATCGCCCCCCTGCCCCCCGGGGCCAGCACCGGCCCCCGGGGCCACCCCGAGCCCCCCAGACCGGCAGCACACGTCCCACGGCCAAGCCCTCCCTGGGTGACAGCGGCGCCTGGCTGACGGAGGATGATGAGGAGTCGTGGGTCTGAGCCCAGCCCGAAAGTCAGTGGGGACGGACGGATGGACGGACGAGCTCCTCCCTCCAAAGGTGGGAGCGATGCTGAAGCTGAAGCCGGAGCTGCAGTGCCTGAGGTTTCCAAGGGCAGAACGATGGGATAGCTCCCAGACAACCTGGGGGGTCCCACCTCACTCTCTGGAGCTGCACCCTCTCCTTCCCCATGGATTTTTTCTGTGCTGGAATCCTGCTAAGCAGACATTTTTGTACTGGTCTGGGTGGGAAAGTCCAGCCCCAAACTGAGACAATGGGATGCTTTCTGCAGGAGGAAGGACACCCCACCCTTGACATCCACCCAAACCATCTCATACCTCAGTGTTCCCCATCTGCACCATGGCACAAACGAGCCTCATGTCTGACAGCACCAAGAGCCTTCATGAGTGCTTGAGTCACTTGGGTCAGGGGGTCACAGAAGGGGACCCCATGGGAGAACCAGGGTGGCCGTGGTGCCCTCTGGGGTGATGGATGTCGGCGAGGGTCACAGCAGGCCCTGCTGCACCCCGAGCCCACAGCCACGGACCCCGCAGTGCTGTTTGTGCAATAGAGATGTACCAAAGCTCTTCTATTTCCACATCTTTTCTGTGTGAGTGGGGAGAGAGAGAGGATAATCCTGATGTGGGCACAGCAAACGTCCCTCTGAGAGCCCCACAGGGCCCAGGAGAGCCCCATTTTCCAAGAGAAGATGAAGTCAGCCCCACTTCTCCACAGAGGAGCAGCAAATGGGAGCGCTGGGACTCCGGGAATGTAAAACCTGCTGGCAAAAACACTCCTGAGGCTGGTATGGAACAAGGGGGACAGACCTGATTTTTAATTCAATTTCAAAGAAGGAGGTGCAGGGCATCACAGGCGGTGTAGACACCTCGGGAATTTCTGACAAGAAGTCCAGGGGGGAAAGGAAAGCCAAGTCCAGGCAACCGGGATGCTCACTGGGGCAGGAGGAGGAGGAGAGGGAGAGGGAAGCATCCTTGGTGGGGCCGAACCGAACCCAGGCTTCACCTCCACGAGCACGGGGCAGAAACCTGGCACTGCCCTGGGCACAGTGGTGGGGACATCCCAGCCTGTCCTCAGCCCAGGTTGCTTTCAGCAGGGCCAGGGTGGCGTTGGGTGAGTGGTAACTCTGTAGTAAGGTGTGAGTCGGGGTGCTCGTGGCTGCTGCCGTGCTCCTGTGTCCGATCCCTGTGCCTGGACACATCGGATCTTCCTGCCTAGGATTCCCTGCCTGCACCCAGCGTGCCACCACCACCACCTATCCCTTCCTGGGCTCTTGGGAAAGTAGCTCTTGGTAGCCCTCGTTTCCCCGGGAGCTGGGAAATGCTGTCGAAGCAGTGAGAGTTGTTATTTTTACTAATATAACTTCCTCTGTCTATAAAGTACAATAGAATATAACAATTATATTTATAACCTTTTTTGTTCGTTTTTTTTTTCTTCAAAATACTAAATAGATGCTATAAAAACCTGTAACTAATTGTGCTATAAACTGCAGGCTACAGGGTTATAACAAACAATGTATTGGCTTAGTCGTTGATATGTGTACATTGGAGCACTTCATAAATGCTTTATTATTAGCATTTACCAAGGAATTTCCTTCTCAGACAATTTGGAGGGATAAAGCTCTAGCCAGAGATCGATAAGTGGACTTACACGTGTTCATAAATCCTGATGGGAGGAGCTTGGATGGGGAAGCCGGGTTTGCCATGAAGGCAGGGATGGTGACAAGTGCCACTGAGACAGACCCGTGTCCCCTCATCGCCTTTCCTAATTTTTTCCCATTTTTTTCCCCTAAAGTTTGGAGCAAGGGGTTTGATTCCCCAAACAGGGAGGGAGGAGCAGGATGTCCCCCCAGCCCTGGTGCAGGGATGGGGTGGGGAGAGGCACTGGAGCTCAGCTGGAGCTGCCTTTAATGGGAAGCATTTCCAAGAGCACGGTGGAGCTGCTGGGCCATGGACACCTGGCTGTGGTGGGAGAGAGGGGTGGGTGTCCTGCTTTGCTGCCCAGAGCAGGAATCCCTCCAGCTCCTTGTTACAGCAGGAATCACGGAGATGGTTTTGCTGGAGGATGGATCAGACACAGATCCTGCATCAGGAGGTGAGGATGGTGTTTCCCTGTGTCTCACATGGAGAAACCACAACCCCCTCGGCCTCTTGCTCGCCCTTCACCACCCCATCACCATTTCCTTTGCCACCCACCCTGCAGGGCAGGGTGCGGGGGAGCTGCAAGTCTGGTGCAAAAATAAACCAAAAGATTAAAATATAATTTCAAAAATAAAAATGTGGGGCTGACTTTCCTATTAGGGATAGGCAGAGAGAAAAAAAAAATCCAGGAATGCAACTGGAAATGCTGCTCCAGCTCCCCATTGCTGCCGAGGCTGCCTTGCCACGGCCGTGTTTCACCGGGATTGAGGCGACATCCCTGTGGGGAAACCCGGCGGGGCTGGACCTGGTGGCACTGCCGGTGGCTGCGGTGGCACAGGGGCTGCCCACCTGCCCGGGTCACCCCGGGGGTTTGGGGTGAAGCCGTGCAAAGCTGGTCACCTGCTGAGCCCAGGATGAGAGGTAGCAGAGGGGTGACCTGCCCGGCAAGGAGTGTTCCCAGATTATTTGGTGTTCCCAGGCTGGGGGGAGGAGAAGCCTTCCCGGGCTGTGCTGGGGTGGAGGGGAGCTCAGAGCCCTGGGAAGGCAGCCCTCAGCATCCTGGGGATGTCAGGGGCAGGACTGGGGCTTAGTATTTTTTTCCCCCTTTCTTGCTTTCATCCAGGAATTCCACCTGGAAATCTGACCCAACTGAGCCAAAAGACAGCCCGTGTAACCTGGCTGCTCTGGCTTCCAAAGGGAGAAATCCCAGCTCCACAGGGGGAAAAACGGGACTCCTGTTTCCCTTTGCCCCAGAGATGGAACCAGCCCCAGAACACCAGGATACAGGTGCTGGATAATTCCCTTCCAGAGGCAGGTGAGGTCAGGCAGGCAGCAGCAAGCATTGCCCTTGGGCAGGAACGGGCAAGGATGAACCGACAGCCAAAATCTGGGCACCCTCTGAGGCACCTCCTCCACCCTCCAGTACCATATATAACCCCTGGAGCCTTGGAGAGAGCTCAGGGGTTTAGCCAAGGACCTCCCTCACCCCTCCCCACCTCCAGGCAGCCTGGCCACCCCTCTGCTCCAGCCTGGCCACCGCATCGCCCTGCCCAAGGTGCCCCGTCCCCAAATGTCACCGCAGGGGAAGCATCCCCCAAGGTGCCTCCAGCACAGCTCCCACCGCCCCGAGAGCGGAGCCGCTGGCGGCCACCGGGGGTGGGCAGGTCCCTCGGGGCAGGGGGGGCTCACATGATGGTGCAGCGGTTCCTGCGCAGGGCGCCCTGGAAGCGGATGGTGGTGTGGACGTGCTTGCAGCGGGCGCAGCCCACGCTCTTGAGAAGCTCGCTGAAGAGCAGCAGGATGTGCCAGTTGTACTTGGCCGAGCACTCGATGTAGCCGCACTTCCACGTCTTCTTCACCAGGTTGGAGACGTTCCAGCGCGGGATCACCCGGCCCCGCTGCAGGTCCCGCTTGTTGCCCACGATGATGATGGGCGTCTCCGAGGTGCCGATGACCCTGGAGGAGGGAAGGGGACAGGGCACGGCGTGACAATCCACCAGCCCGCAGAGCTCAACCCATCCCAAACGGGCTCGTGGCTGTGGCTTGCCAAGTGGAGGATGCCATGGCCAGCCACTCTTCATGCCATCTCCAGCTGCTCACTCAGGGCTCACCCACAGGGCACACCTGCTCTTCTCTTGGTTTTTGGGCTCCCAGCCCTGCAAAGGGGCTTTGTGCCAGTCTAATATCTCATCTCTGGTGCCAAGATGTGCCCCGTTGATGCTGTACCCCCTTGCCAGGAGCCATGGGGCTGTGCCACCCTTCCAGGAGCTGCAGGGCAGGATGCACCATCCCAAAGCCATCCCTACCTTGTTTCCAGGATCTGCTGGCGGATGGTTTTGATGTACTCGAAGCTGTCAAAGCAACAGATGTCATAGACCAGGATGTAGGCATGGACGCTCCGGAGCCCCCTGCAACACACGTCCGCCCACTCCTGCAAGGTGCAGAGAGGGATCAATCCTGGCTCAGCCCTGCTGCCGTGCCTGGGGGATGCCCTGTGCTGCCCTGCCCTGCCCTGTTCTGGGGATGGGCACCCCAAGGAGGCTGCTGTGCCAGCAGGAAGCAGGGGGCTGCACATTCTCCAGCCCCGACACCCAGCACTGACCTCTGCTCTGCCCTGGCCCATCCGTGTCTGCCCCCACAGCTCTTCAGCCATTTCCCCATCTCCAGAGATCCCTTATCCCCCTTGGTAACCCAGGGGAGAGGAAACAGGATTTGTCAGCCCCAGTTCCACTCCTGAATGAGGGTTACAGCTGGGAGTGGGGCTCAATGCAGCCCCCTGCCCTGGCTGTAAAAGCTTCATCCTCCAGAGCTGCTAATTAGCTGTGTTAATTAGTGATGCACTCTAGTTTCTGGGGCAGGGCAGGTGAGGAGGATGCTGAGCTCCATCTGAGGTCTGAGGGTGATGGACCAGCAGCTCTGTGGGTCAGAGGGGGAAGGTGACAGCAGGTCTGTTTGGAGGGGACATGGGGACAAGAGAGGAGCAGAGGCTGCTCAGGAACTGAGTCTGTGAGAGCAAGATGGGGATCCAGGGCAGAAGCAGGCAGAAGTGGCCTCTCCACAGCCAAAATCTGGAGCTGTAAGAAATATACGCTCTCAGGAAATTTTTGGGTTTCTGGGAACAATGGGATTTTTTTTCCCGTGCTGTAAGAGTGAAAACCTGCCTCACTTCCAGGTACTTCCCCATCCCAGCAGTGGGACTGGGAATGGCTTAGCCCCTGCAGGCAGCACTGCAAAACCCTCCTGAGGGCTTCTGGAAAGGAGAAAGGTTCTCCAAGGAGGAAAAGCATCACTTCTTCCCAAGCAAACCCCTTCAGAACCGTGAATCAGCCCTTCCTGAGCTGATCATCAAAATGAGCCAAAATAAGAGGACCTGGGACCAAAGGGACCTGGGGAAAGGGGAGTTTCGGGGTGTGGGTTGATCTCCGTCACAGAGGGCAGCACGGGAAGGAGCTGGGGGGGAGCAGTGACCCAGCCCCTCTCTGCCCACCGAGGGGAGGAGATGCTGGGAGATCCTGAGGCTCAGAGACGCAGGAGGATGGAGCAGCAGCCTCCGGGTTACTCTGAGTCCTGATACACCTGGGACATGGACAAACTGCAGCCATTTCCCCGTGCTGGGGGCAGCTTGCCCCGGTGCTGCCATGTCAGGATGGTTTTCCTCACGCAGTGCAGGTTTCCCGGGATGCTGGAGCTGGAGAAGTGTTGCACTGCGGGAGCAGGATGTCAGAGAGCCACTGGCTCCTGCTCCTCTCCCAGGATAGCACTGCAGGGATGCTTCTCCTGGCACGGCGCTGAGCCCGGAGATGTTTCCCGGCAGACAGAGCTGTATTCCTCACCACAGCCCTCTCCTTTCCCCTCGGAGCCATCCCTCTGCTCACCCTCTCTTCCCTGGAAACCTCCATCTGTTCCCACCGGCCGCTTCCTCTGGAGTGCAGCAAGGCAGGGAGTTAATGGAGTGTGTGAGCACCGGCTGCCATGTCAATAAATTACCCTTTGCTATTTCGGGCTGTTTCTCACGCCGACCTTTCGTTCCCTGCACTCACCTATTAATTTTTAAACCTTCTCCTCGCCTCTGGAGTGCTCGTTTCACCCCCTGCCCGATGGCACAGGGGCTCTTGGAGCACTACATGGCCTCTGTGACCCTGTCCCCGTCAGGCATGGGGACACTGTAATTAATTGAATCGTCCCCACTGGTGGCACTGCCCTCCAGCGTGGCTACAGCCATAGCTGGGGACCTCCAGCTCCTTTCCCCACAGTGGTGACACAGCTATGCCCCCAGGACCGGGGCTATGGCATGAGCTTAAGATCCCCTTTTCCCCCATTAACTCCATCCAGAAGTGGTGGGCACTGGTGGCAACACTTTCCAACCCCACACTGCCTTTTGGGGCTGCTTTGGAAGCACCTGAGGGGGTAGAGGAGGAACTGGTGGGTTCAGCAGACCAAGAGCAAGCCCAGGCAATGCTGGAGGGGGTGATGGCCACCCCCAGGAGGGGACAAGCTCTGCCTGGCTTGGGCAGTGGGTGCATCAAGGGACTCTCCATTAACCCCTGTTTTTCACCCCAATGCTCTGGTTTTGGCCCTGACAGCCACGGAACTGGATCCCAGTGCTCCAAGATCCCAGCTGGGTGCGGCTGTGGGCAATGCCAGAGCCACGCTCCTTGGACTGGGATGCCACCTCTCTTGTGTTTGTTGTCACCAAACTTTAAAACACACTTCACCCTGGACCTGCTCAGCCAGCATCCACGAGGACACAATCCCTTATTTAGCAATCAAACCCTGATGTGGAGGGAGAATCATCCCCGGAAGAGGCAGAACTGGAACCCCACAGAGTTTAACAGCCAGAACCCCACAGAGGTCACCGGAGACCCGCAGAGGTGGAGGCCCCCTCGGGTGCCCCCCTACCTGCAGGGTGTTGACAGGGAAGGCGGTGATGGGGGGAAAGTCCATGATCTGCAGGTCGTGCACGTGGCCGTTCATGACGACGGCGGGCAGGTAGACGCGGCGGGCCGTGGTGGGCACACAGACCTCGCTGAACTCGTTGTACAGGAACTGCCGGACTATGGCACTCTTGCCCACGCCCTGGGCTCCCAGCACGGCGATCTTGAAGGTTGCCACCATCCCGCCGTGCGCCGGCCGCTGCCCTGGTGCTGCCTCTGCGGTGCCGAGGCTGCATATTCCCGAGCAGGGGGCCTCAGCCCCATTCAGGATGCATTTCCCCTCCGGGACTCTCTGTCACTGCAAGGCCAAGAAGAAGCCGGTCAGGTCTGAGAGACACCCTGGAGTTACACCGGTGCTGCTTCAGGGGATATTTTTTCAAGCAGGAGCTTTCCCTGAGGAGCAGGAGCTGACAACATGCCCAGGGAGGCAATGCCTCGGCATTGCAGGACCTCAGGGTCCCCCTTGGAGACTCACACCCCAGCAGCCAAGGAGAGCCAGGATTTGAGTGAACTTCACTCCAGGAAGGTTCTCACAGGCACATTCAGCCCTTTCAGTACCAGAGCGAGGAAAGGCTCTCTGCGGCTCAGGGTTTGCTCAGCCAGGGGCTGTGCTGGGGACTCGACCCACGGGCACTGTCACCAGCTGCTCCTTCCCGGTGCTGCCCCAAGCCGGGGAATCCATCTTCCCTCCGCTTGGACAGCCGGAATTGCCTTTTGCCGGGCGGGAGGAGATCGCTCAGCGCCTGCGAGCGACAGCTTGAATGTTTCGTTTCAGGCTTTGAGAGGCTGGGCAATTAACTTGATGGGGACTCATTTGCAATCCAGCTGACAGGGTGAGCCCAGAGCCGCCGCCACGTGTGCTGAGGCCGCAGGGACCCCGGCGCAGGGCCACACGTGTGGGGGGACACGGGGGGATAACCCACACACAGCGGGGTGGGAGCCGAGTCTGAGGAGACCAAACACCCGCTGGTACTGCGCTCCCGAGCAGGAGCTGTGATGGGGACAGCAAAGGCAAGGGGATGGGTCCCACTTTCACTCGCTCTCATCTCTAGGAAGCAGCTTCTGCTTTATCCTAAAGTGTGGATCCTTTGACCAATTTGTGATACTCTGGTCCATTTTCCCTGAAAACCATCCCCAAAAGTGCAGGGCAGCAGCTGAAAGTGTCGCGTTCAAACACCTTGTTCTGCCTGACTGATGGAGATTATTTACCCCAGGGGGAGCCTGGGCACAGGCGTTCCCACTGCTGGGTGTTGGAGTGGCCAAGCTTCCCGGGATCGCTTCAGCTGGGCCATGGCTCACACCACCCTCACCCCCCTCACACCAGGACTGGGGACCGTGTCCCCCGTGCTGCTGGCACTGTTCCCCGGGGTGCTGGCTGTCCCCAGCCCCGGCAGTGGGAATATTTCTGTGCCAAATGCAGGGAAACGGGGGCTGCGGGAGCCCCCAGGCCCGACCCTGCCAGGGCCTTTCTCCGCCAGCAGACAGCACTGTCACTGCAGGTCCCGGGGGCCACTCTGCTGCAGGGACAGCCCCGTCCCCACAAACCCTTCCTCCTCACAGCAGCATCCCCAGCTCCTCTGCGGGGCCGGAGGGTCATGGAGCGACACAACTGGAAAGCCAGTGCCCGCAGCGATCCCTGGAACCGGGGCACAGGCTGAACCCCGCTGTGCCTCCGCCAGAACCTCATCCCCCTCTGTGCTGGCACAGGGGGACTGTGCACCCCCAAAAACATCAGAGGCCGACCTGAAGGTCCCCGGCCCTACAAGCAGCTACCGGGGGAAACTGAGGCACAGCGGGGGGACCCTTCGGGGCACCCCACGGTGGGGTGGTGGAGCAGGGACCAGCCGCGATCCCCGGGCGCTCAGCACCAGGCCGGGCTCCGCGGGCTGCAGGGCCGGGCGGGGGCACGCAGGGGGCTCCCAGCAAAGGGAGCTCCGGCCCCCGCTGCGACCTTGGCCACCCCGCCACGCCGGGGGCACTGGAAGGAGCGACCCCTGAGCCCCGTGGGGCGGGAGCGGCGGCGGCATCCCGCACCCCATATCCCGCACCCCCCGCATCCCACACCCCCCGCATGCCGCCCCCCGCCCCCCGCACACCCCGCACCCCGCATCCCGACCCTCCTGGGGATGCTCCGGCCGCCGTGGGCAGCGCAACACCCCCTGCCCGCGGGGTTGCTGGGGCTGGAGGTGATCGGGGGATGCCGGGGGGGAGACGACACCCGCACCCGCCGTGCCGGCGGGAGAAGGGGAGCAGGGAGCACCGGCGCTCAACTTTCACTGGGGACCCCCTTGTCCCCTCATCCCGGCCACCCCGGCCCTGCCCAGCCGTAACTTTGCCCCCTCCCCGTCCTGCCCTTCCCGGCGGATCCCCCGTACCTGGCAGCGGCGGCCCGGGCCGGCGGCGCCCCGGCGGGCGGCGGAGCCATGCGGCGAGCCCGGCGCGGGGCGGGCGGCCCCGCTGCAGAGCCCCGGCCCGGCCCGGCCCCCGCCCGGCGCGGCGACACCGGGGGGCGGCGGCGGGGAGCGGGGAGCCCGGCCGGGGCACGGCGGGGGGGCCGGCGGTGTCCGGGCAGGGATGGAGGCAGCGCCCGGTGGGATGGCGGGGATGCCCAGGCGGGGGAGGGATGGAGGGAGGGATGGAGGGAGGGAGGAAGGCAGAGCACAGGCAGGGATGCAGGCAGCGGCCGGGGAGGGAAAGAGGCTCTGCCCAGGCAGGGATGCAGAGGATGCCCGGGGAGGGATGCGGGCAGTGCCCGGGAGGGAAGGAGGCAGCACCGGGAAAAGGAGGCAGCACCGGGAAAAGGAGGCAGGGAATGCCCAGAGCGAGCCGCAGGAATCCAGCAGAGGCGCCGGCTTCTCCCGGGGCTCTGGGGAGGCGCCGATGGGAAAAGACCCTCCCATGTCCCCCCTGCAGTGTGCTGGGTGCAGCGCCGTCGCCCCTTCCCTCCCCGGCGCCCAGCGGCATCGGTGCTCTCGTTCCCTCTCCGGACGATCCCCCCGGGCCAGACTCCTTCGGGGGAGGTGGGCAGGACCCCTCCGGGGGAGTCTTTCCCTCCTCCGACACCGCTGCTCGCTGTGCTCTTGGGCACATCGCTTCACCTCCCCTGTGCCAGCCCCCGGCCCGCGGGCAGGGCTGGGGGTTTCTCTGTGCCCGGGGGGGCACCCCGAGCCCGGGCTGGTTGCAGGCGCCACCAAAGGAGGGACATTTCTGTTGCAGTGTCTGCATTTTTGGGTCACCCCGCACGGAGCATTTACCTGCGTGCTGGACAGAGGGAAGATGCTGGCTGCACCTCCGGGAACATGGTCCGGGCCCCGGGACGCGCTGCTGATGGACTCCCTGCACCCGGAGCCCCACTCCGGGTCACTGTGACACCAGCGAGCACCGAGGTGTCTCCACAGGTCTGGCTGCGACCACACGGGCTTGGCTGAGCCCGAGCAGCGGCGACAGCTCGGCCGGGCTCCCCCCAGCCTCGTCAGCACCTTTGGCTGGGAAAAAACATCATCTCCGCGGGCTCTTCTCCAGGGTGAGGAGGGGGTGCGAGTGGAAACACAATGCCACATCCTTCCTGGTGGACAAAGGACGCCAGACACAGCCCCACGGCTGGGGGGGACAAATGTGGGACAGCCTTTGTGCCACCCTGGCATCAGCACCAGGCAAAGGGGGTCACAGCCCCTTCGCCGTGCCCCACGTTACAGCCGTGCTGGCAGAGATCTGGGGGTTATTTCCCTGCAGAGCAGCCCGATGGTCGCAGCAGGGGAATATTTATGTGTCCCTGGGGTTATTACCAGCTCTAGATGCTGCTTCCTTTTCCCACATGGCCACAAAGCAGTCCCGAGCCCTGGAATGTTTCGGGGAGAGCGCAGGGATCGGGCTGCACATGAACTCTCCTGCACAATTCAGGCTCCAGCCTCGGGGCTATATTTAGCAGTTCCCTCCGAGATGCTCTTCAGTTGCAGTTTTATGTGTGAAATTTAATATACGAGGAGCCGGGGGGAGGGGAGTGGGGCTGGATCTCGGCACATCCCTGCTGGCTGGGAGGTTTATCCCAGTCTCAGTGACAGGGGTCCAAGGCAAACCTAAAATCATCCATCCAAGAGCTCCCCTGTCCTGGTGTGCAGGTGGCAGCAGGAGACAGGCAGAGCTGGTGGCTCGGGGGGGGGGCTGTGGTTAGCTCCTGCCTCAGCCAGATCCAAAATCCTCACCTGAATCCCTGCCTCTGCCCACACCCCATCATGGGCTCAGGGACCTGCTGTCGCTGGCACGGAGCAGGATGGGTGTGAGGCCAGTGGGAGCAGCAGGGATTTTAGGGAACCCACCCAGCCCAGCAGGATTTGCCCCAGCTCCAGCCAGAGCAGCAAGGACCAACTCAGGAGGTCCCTGTGCCACAGCGTGGGCCTCAGGAACAGGGAAGGCTGTGGGGACCAATCCCCCTGGCAGTTCCCAGCTCAGGGAGCAGCATCTGTGTCCCCTGAGCCCCGTGGGTGACGCTACTGACGAAGCAAACCCAGCCCCCAAGACACAGCACGGCCTGGGTTGGTGACAGGGCACGAGTGTGGCTGCAAAGCCGCAGCAGCAGCAGCAGCAAAGACCAGTTTCTTCTCGAGGAGCCTCTGGCAGAGCAGGGAGGGAGGAAGAAACCTTTCCCTTTGCCACAGGACATGAAGAGACAGCAGCTGACAAGGCAGAGCCCTGAGCATCTCTGTTCCCGTTGGGCCAAATGCAGCTCCAGGCTCACCCCCAGCAGGGAATGATGATCACTTCCCATCCCAGGCACACCAGGGGTGCATGAAGGGACATGACAGCCAGATCAGTGACCCCAAACCAGCCTGTCACTGTCACTTGACACATGCACCTCCTTCTAACACAAAACCATCCCAGTGCAGGGCAACATGGGGTGATCTGATACCTGCCCTCCACAGAGGGTGGAACTTCCCAAAATTCCAAGTGCTGCTAAACCAAGATTGGGCAGGGTAAGGGAAAAAGTTACCCTGCTCCAGAGCAACACTCCCCTAACCTGCTGCTTGTTCTGTTGCATTTCTGGCCACTTTGGGGCTGCCTGAGCTTGCCTCTGCCCTGCTACAGAGGTTTTGCAGCCCAACCCACCTTGCTTGAGATGGGACCAGTGATGGCAAAGCCCTCTAGAAAACAACAGCACCAGTGCAGAGAGATCCAAACACATCAGTGACTCCCAGGATTTTATCATTTCACCTCAGGGAAAACAGGTCATGCTACACACACAGCCCACCTGGGGCCCCAAAAGGGCTAAATGGGAACATCCATCTTCTGCTCCTCATCCGAGTGTCCCTGCTGCCCTTTGAGATGAGGAGAAGCAGCTGTTGGAGGACCAGGGAAACTTGCTGCTTTCTCCCCCTGCAACCCCCAAATTTGGGGGGGGGGTCTGTGCTGTAGTGGAAAAAGAAGCCTGGTGAGCAAACAGCCTCGCTCCCACCAAATCCAGCCTTCAGCCTGCTGCTCCCATGGGCAGAGCCAGCATCAGGGGAATGGCTCCTCTCCTCCTCTCCCCATTCCCACAGAGCCACACGCAGCCAGAGCCTCATGGAAATGAGTTTATTGACACGGAGGGCAGAGAAAGCCTGAAGAGCAACACGAACGGCCAACACTCGAACGAGCAGGGGCGGAGGGAACGGCACCGACGAGCCCCGGCTCTGCCCCGGGGTGAGACACCCACCCGGAAAGCTGGGAAGGAATTTGGCAAGAGAAGAGGGTGCTCAGCAACCCCTCCCCACGTCGAAGCTACGCTCTCCTCCCTGCCCCGACACAGCATCGCGCTCAGTGCCACCACTGGTGCTTCCTTAATTGCTCTGTTAATGATTTTTACACTACACCCGCAGGGCTTGGAGCAAATCACCTCCCAGCACACGTGGGCAGGGCTCAAGGGCTGGGTTGCTCCAGCTCTGCCCCACTTTTTTCCCCCCAGTCAGAGCACAGGGGTTCCTACACAGGGACACCACCTTCCTCAGGGACGTGCAGCTCCTGGGCCCTGCTGGAGTTTCTCCCAGGACACTGTGACCTTTTCCCAGCACTGGTTTCTTGGCTGCAGTCAGTGCCAAAGCCCTGATGAACGATCTCCCACCGTGAAACATTTATTGACTTGGAAAGCGGCATCCAAAAGGACAACATGGGGGTTGCTACAGGCAGGAGCTTTGTTAGCTGGGGAGATGTCCAAGCATGCTGGGGAGGGAGAAGCTGTTCTGGATTGGGGCTTGGATGAAGCAGGAGAAGCTAAGGATGGAGCAGGGACATGCAAGAGGCTTTGCTTTCACTGCTGTTGCTGCAGCTCTGAGTGGTTGCAGTAGGACGAGTCCACAGCAATGGACTGGAAGGGAAACAATCGTGGCCCTAAGGGACAGGTCGGAAAAGAGGGGCCAGGGCATGGGGCTGCTCGGGACAGGGACTCAGAGCAGGAACCTGGCTGGCTCTGGGTCATCACTGTGACTCTGGGCACAAAGAGTGGAGCTGCCAACGGGAGAAACGCTTCCATGACCTGCTCCACTCAGCCCAGCTGGAAGCTGAATGCCCTGGGCAGGCAGGGAGCAAATGCTGCCAAGCCCAAACCATCTCCCACCATGCCCCAGCCTGGGTTTTGGGGGACAGCATGGGAACAGGGAGAGCCACTCTGCTTCCCTGGCATCCTGGGGCACTGCCAGCAGCGGCCCCTCTCTGTAGGGGCCTCGCTGACACCTGCAGGGAAGTGGCATTGCCACATTTGGATGTGCCACCATGAGCCTGGGAACTGCCAGGGCCAGCGCTGCAAGAGGGGGGCACAGCTCAGGGATGGCTGAGAAGGCAGCTTGGCCACAGCAGGCACGGAAAGAAGGGAAGGAAGAGGGGCTGCAAATGGGTGAGGATGAAGAGACCACACCTGGAGCTCTGGCACGAGCCTTTTGCTCTAAGAACAGGGCTCATTTCCTTCATTTCATCCACTGCTGCCCTGTTACCCAGGCCTGAAGCTCCTCCCCACACAAAAGCAGCCTCACTCCTCAAATCAGCAGCTCATGAGCCAGGGAGATGGCTGGAGTGAGAACACCATCAAAGCAGTGCGAGTCTGCCAGCACAAGACTAATAAAAACCCCTCTTTAGGGCTCCATCCCCCTCCTCAGACCCAACTGATGGCTCTGTTCCTAATTCCCCGAGGCCGTGCTCACCCTGTTAGGAGCCCAACAGGGCTCCCAAGACTTCCTTGGAATCACCTTCCCTCTAAGCCAATTACAATAGAAAAACTCAAAAAAAAAAGAAAGTATAAAAATATAAAATAAAGTGCAGTGTTAGGTTTTCGACACTTTTGCCTTGTTTTAATGAGCGGACGGGTGGTTTTTGCTCGGTGTTTTTGTGTTTTTCCAATGAGCAGTTATTTTACAAAATCGAAACTACACCTAAAGCCATTTAGAAAACACTCAACATTGGCACAAAATGGAGAGAAGCCCACGAGAACGGAGGAGTGAGGGACGAGGGGGACATGGGAGTAGTTTGAAGCAGTGGTTAGAAACTCCATGGACGCTAAAAATACCAAAGGGGTTTGTTCCCTATCATCGTTAGCACGTGGATACTAATTGCTACCTTGTTTAATCAGTGCCTTTGACTGAAATCCTACACATGAATACAGCTGCTTCCAGTTACGAGTGCTTTTCCCCCGCGCTGGCGGTGAAGGAGGATCTGGGGACCCCTTTTTTCCCCCCTCCTTCTGCAGGGTGAGGCACAGGCTCAATCTCCTGTTAGTTTTTCAAGATGGCATCGTAGGCCTGGTAGATGTACTGGGACACTTCTGGAGCTCGGCATTTCAGGGAGAGCTGTGGAGAGGAGAGGAGAGGTTACTGTTGGGGCAAAGGGAGGCAGGAGCTTCCTGCCATGTCCACAAAGGCAGCTGGGAATGGGTTGGACATGGCTGATGACAATCACACAAAGTATTTCTCCTGCTTTCTACATCACCAACCCCAAACTGCCCTTTCAGAGCTTGCTGCAAGCAGGAGGAGGAAAACAAAAGCAAACTCCCACTGTGGGGTTCCCAAATTCCTCAGCAAACATAGGTGGCCCCACAGGCAGGAAGAAAGGGGACATGGTCCCAAACTGAGACAAGGGACCTGTGCTTGTCCTCAAGCTGTACATCACAGCACTAAACCCCAGGGCTTCTAAGGATCTGCTGCTCAGTCCTGATGGACACAGACTTGGCTGTCACTCCTCTCTAAAGCAAAGATCAGGCTGAGACCAGGCTTGCAGCATCAAACCTTGTGCAAACACTTTAAATCACCTTCCAACGCTCACATTCACCCTGCCGCTCCCCAGACTTCTCTTGCAACTCCTGGCACAGCTTCCAACAGGAGATAAATCCTCTAATACCAGAGACACACAGGTCCCTCAGAAGGGCAGTGAAGTCACAGAGAAGAGTCACAGGGGTGCATGAGGCAGGACAGAGAGCACCTTCCCACCAGCCACGGGCTGATGCCAGCACAGGGCCACAGCCAGCCGGGAACACAGCGGGGCATAAATTTCTTTTTGTCTATAAGAGGGGGAAGGGCAGCCTGGCAATGCCTCCTTGCTAATATCTCTTGGCTTTATCTCTGGGTAACCTTGGCAAGTCGCTGCTCGTTGCTGGCGGGCATTGTCCCAGCTCACTGGTGACAGAGCAGGGGAACTCTGTTGTTCCTCACTCCTCCCGTGTTAGGCATTGCTAACCACCCCCAGCCAAATTAACAGCACCTCCCTCAAAGGAGAGGGAGCAGGGAGCGAGGAAGAGCAGGGAGGAACAGCTTGGTGTGTGGGGTGAGGCAGCAGGAGCCCAGGCTGTGCCATGCCCTCTGCTCCCTGGCACCTCACCGTGTAGTTGGGGTTCCCGGGCTGGATGCGCAGCTCAGCCAGGATCCAGATGCCATTGGTGAGCTTCAGGGACTGGTAGAGCATGTCCTGCCCCTCCACGTTCCTCTTGGCAATGGTGTAGACATTGTTGTTCTGCAGTTTGCTGGAGACAGTGTCTTCAGAGGGGAAGGGAGAAAAAACACATCTGTTAGTTCAGATCCATCATCTGCAGAGACAGGAGAGCCCAGAGGAGCATTCCCAGGATGCAAGAGCACAGGGAAACGCTGGCTCCTTCCCTGGGAAAAGGAGCACACAAGGAGAAAGAAATTCTGGTTCTCTCCATGGACCCACCTCATTCCTTTCAGGCTGTGGTCTCTTGGTGAGAATTTACCCATTTTACAGGGCTCTCACTTACTGCTCTGAGTCACTCAAGACTTGATCGAGGTGAGATTTTCAGAGGGGAAGAGGACTTTGCTTTATCTACAACCCCCAAGCAGCTGTAGGCAGCCCAAAAAAGTCAAAAGGTGAAGGTGGAAAAGAGCAAAGATCACAGCCTGAGGCTTGCTCAGGTTCTGAGGTCCTGTCTCAACCATGAGAGCTCCCTCCTACTTCCCTCACACACACTCACTTCTGGCCAAATCAGTGTCCTACAAGGTAGTAAAATCCTTTCCCTTTTTTAAAAAGCAAGTACTTTAAAGGGTAACTCCCCCCCCCAGACTCTATCTCTAGACATCACAGGGCTGTGGTACAGCTTTAACACACAGCCTGACCTCAGTCCTCGCAGCTGAGGTGTGATTTCACCTGCACACCTGGGTGGGTGTCGTTGTCACACACATTATTTCCAAGGAACTTCTCGAGGAGACCAGAGCAGCGGCAAATCCACAGAACACCAGGACCCAAACCAGCAGCCCTTGGATGCCAAGGGGCGTCTCAGTACAAAGCAAAGCAAGTATCAGGCTGTGGATGCCTGTTAAGGGGCACAGTCACACTTTGGGTGGAAGATTCCACACCTGATAAGCATCACTGGCAAATTCCCGTTGCTGGTGCCCAACAGGAGAAATTGAACTCCCTGCTGGGGCAGGTGGAACACTTGATCTGTGCTGGGTCATTCAGAGCAGGTTGAGCACTACTGACAAAAAATGAGGGAGAGAAACAGCCTTAAACCAACTTGCACAGAAAGCCCAGAGACTGGAAATGTGGGATCCATGTCAAGGAGCACAGGGAGCAGGACAGCAGCAGGGAGGCAGCAGGAAGTGACCCTGCAGCTCTGATCCATACCTGCACCTACAGACACAGACCAGTGCTGGATTTGAGAATGGACACCAGTGTGTGCTGGTGCACAGAGGGATTAGAGAGAGGACAGCAGAGCCTGTTCATGCACCAGGCAATGGTGGGAGGAGGAAACAAAAGGCCCTACAAATCCAGCCCCTGATGCAGACACTTGGATCCACTGCCTCTCCCCAGGGCAGCCCAGATCCTTTGCTGCACTCCCTTGCTCCCCAGGCTTCAGAGCAGCTCTCTGCAGGTCGAGGATGGTTCAGGCATCCAGCTACCCAGACACACTCAGATTTAGGTTTCCTCTCTTCCCCAGTTACTATGGAAACTGGCAGATATATGTAACTAATGAGATCTTTTGCTTAAAACCCCTCATTCCCTGTCTCCTCCTCCCACCCATACTCCTCCTCTCCACAACAAACTCAGCCAGACTTAGGAAATGGGCAGTGCAGAGAGGTCCCCTGCTCACAGGGAGCATGGCTGGGATAAATCCATGCTGCAAGGACATCACCCACCAGGAAGGAAACCCCAATTCCCAGATCCTCATGCTCCCAAGCCAGCAACAGCAGCCTCCAGGCCTTTGGGAAGGCACAGTGTCCAACACAGGCACTGGCTCAGAGAGCACATCCTTGTCTGGTATTAAATGGGATTTTGTTTGCCCAATTTTGACAGGCTGTGGTTAAATCTCAGTCCTCTGGATGTGTATCCTGAAGGTGGAACTACTGGCAAGGACTTTCTCCAGCAACCCTGACACCTGCCACAGCAATCTCTCCTGAGATGCTGTCAGAGTGAAGGCATTCCCTGAGGAGCAGGGATGCAGGATTGGAATGAGAAGCTGCAATTTTGGCAGCTGTGAGGCTGCTACCCCATTACAGGGTGAGATGGCAGAGCAGGGGAGCTGTGTTTGGGGAGCTCAGCAGGTGAGCAGCTGAGAGCAGCTGCTCTTACACCAAAATCTTTGTGCAATGGCTCCTCTTGCAATGGAAACATGCCCAGCCTCTGGTGAGGGGCAGATTTCTGAGCAGGAACGTGCTTGTAGGGGGATACAGGGAGGGAAAGTGAGGCAGGGCAACCCCTAGGAAAGCCTATTTTCTGCTTCCCTGACCTCAGTTACCCTCTGAAAAGCACAAAAAGGCCCACCAAAAGATGCTCTGGGTCATCCAGACACCCAGAGCAATGGTGAGCAGGCTGGAGCTGACGTTTGGCTTGCTCCTGCCCTCTCTCCCAGCACAGATTTGGGGCCTGGTGAGAGCTGACCCCCTCTCCCCCCAGGTAGCAGCTCCCATCCCTCCTGTGCTCTGGAGTATCAGCAATTTGGATTTTGGAGATCATCAGAGTTGCTAAGCAACAGTAGCAGGCTGTGGCTGGCTGAAGGCAGGACCGCTAATGCCATGTGACAGCACAGCCTTTAAAAATAAATAAATAAAAAAAATAAAATAAACCCAGGCAGATCTTGCTGGGAGCAGGGAGCTGAGCCCGGGCACCCAGAGCCCAGGGAGGCAGGAGCAGGGCTCAGTGACTCTGGGGACTGGGGACTCTGCAAACCAGAGCACTCAAGTCCTTCAGCAAAGCAGCACAAGCCACACCTGGCCTTGCACAGTGACTTTCTTCGATCTCAAGGTTTATTCTCACAACCCTCCTGAAGCACAAGGGAAGGGCACAGGGAGGTTTGGCCATCAGTGAGGCCAGGGAAGCCTCTGACATCAGCCCAGTTTTCAGGGCTGGTTCCTTTGGTTTGTTTTCCTTGTATTTTCCTCTCTAAACAGAATTCTTTGATTCAGTTCCACAACCAAACAGTGCACGTGGAAACACGGGCACACAGGGAAAGTCGTCTCCTCCTCTGCACTGAAGTGACCCAGTACTTTTGAACAGCATTTTTCTGCTGGGTAAAGCAAAGGATGTGCTTAAATCTTCTGCTCACCAGCTTAAGAACTTCACATCTGAACTCAGAGAGCCAAGATCAGCAAGCACCTGGGCTTTGCATGAAGGACAGGCACAACTCAATGCACCTTTTCTGAGCTTTGTGGCAATCAGAAAGTAAAATTTAATGCCTATATTTTATGTTGTGGTAGCTGAGAACATCCCTGTGCCATTTCTAGCAGCACCTGAATGGTTCTGAGCATCCAGCCAGGAACTGTATTCAAATCCCAAGGGCAGATTCTGATCCAGTGGGGAGGCACCTGGGGCAATGTTATGACAGTACCTTCATTTCCAGGACATGGAATATGCACCAGTTCTGTAATTTATTCAACTATCAGGTACAAAATTTGCACATACAGAAAAAGCCAACATACCAGGCAAGCTTGTGTATGATTGTCCCCCAGCTTGTTTCATTAAAAAAATCCAATTTCTCGTTGTTCTGGCATTAGCAAATTACTTGGGGGAGAAAAACAAAGTGACCGCTGCATACCAATAAAGCCATGTTCAACTCTAATCACAAAAGCTGCTGTTTCACACCAAATTGTGGGCCACTAATAAGCAAATAAACCCAAAATTCCTGTGCTGAACAGCACAGCAACTGACTAAGTGCCATTAAACGGGAGGCAATCTCCATGTGCAAGTCAGCGCATCCTCTTTCACTCTGTGGGTTTGGGTAAGCAGTGTTTAGGAAAAAGAAAAACATTTAGCTCATCTGATTTGCATACCCTAATGTAGTGATCCTTTAGAATTTAGTCAAACTTAGCATGTTGGAAAAAAAAAACCCAGTGTAAACAAGGCAAACTGAGCTTTAGTGCACGCTCAGTTACGGGGGAAACCTCAGTTGCACCAGCAGCACCCAGAATATTTGAGCTATAACAGTTAAGGAATCTATTTTCATGCACTAGATTCTTGTGTTTTCATTTAAAATCCCCCAAATCAATTAATTTAGCACTGGATTCATGAGACATAAGAATGCTGGGCTATAACCGTGACCTTGTGTTTTCATTATTTCTGAATGAGGTTTTCTCCAGGGAACTATCCCAACCTCTTCCTAAGAGGCTGAAGCATGAAACAGCTCTAATGAATTCAAGATGTGCAGGGCATCCTAAGCACACCTTGGCCCCATGACACAGCTCCAGAGAAACTTGTTCCTCCACATCCACAGAGCTGCAGCCCCCAGGAACAGCCTCAGGCCAGGTCCATCTCTGACTGCTGGGAACCTGAGCCCCCCACACCCAGAATGAAGCACTCATCTCCCCCTGACTCACTGGGAACGGTGGGAATACCTTCAAAGGTCCAGGATTTGCTTCTTTTGGAAGCAAAGATGGTACAGACACAGATCAGACCACTTAAGGGTACCTGCTCCTCATGCCACAGCATGGCACCTTATCCTTGGCTTCACTTGCCATGCTCTGGGCTACCTGCAGCAGCCAAGACTCTCTGGTTGTTCTGTGCACTGTTTTGGGGTGAGCTGCCAGGGACAGGAGTTTTTTTTGCCATCCATGTTGCGAGCCACCAAAGCTCAAATCAATCCTATTTAGCTTGCCTTGTGGGCACAGGATGGATCTTTTACCTACAAAGGCCTGCGAGCACAGACTCCCACAGAAGCTTCTCAGCTGCCTGCCTGTGTTTATCTCCTTTTTGTTTGAAGGAAGAAAAGCAATAACCTGGGGAGAAGTCTGCAGTTTGCACAGGAGGTGCTGTGAGGTGACTGTTGCACGGTGACAAACAGCTCTGGCCGTACAAGAAACTCACAAGCTGCTTTTTTGATAGATAAAATCCCAGCCCCCAACAAACCCCTGTTCCAAGGTAACTCACTTCAGAGCCAGTTCCACCCAGGGGCTCACAGCAGCATCCTGGCTCTTTCCTGCTCTTCTCCAGCCTCTCCCTCTCCTCATTTCTTACACCTCCCAGGCACATCCCAACCTCTTGGTTGCACACAGCTACTGTCACGTCAAATTAAACATCAGCTTCTTCATCACCCCTCTTTGCCATTCACTCTTGTAATGCCCTAGTTCCAAATCCCTGTGTACTCTTCATTTTCACCTTCATTTCCTTATTTTTCACCTCCTTGATTAATCCTGTCTCGGCCCAGACACTTTCTAGAAAGCCTCAAGTGGGTCCCCCCTGCCTGCATCTTCCTTGCAGCATCTCCCAAGTCTCCTGCCTTTAAAAGCTAAATAGGGACTATGTGCTGGGTGTTTAGAGAAAAAGAAATTTCAATTTCAGTTTCTCCACTGAGGAAGAGCTGCATGCCCTGCTTGGCTGCTCTGTAGGGCCTCCAGGATGTCAGCACTAAACTTCAGCCCCACTGAAACACAGCACAGATGTGAGAACCCAGGAAAGCAAAGTCTGTTTGCAGCTGGGAGAAGGAAAAGCTGGGAGAAGGAAAGCCAGGGATCACATTCCTGACCAGCCTCCCCCAGCACAGCTGCTCCACACAGCTCCAAGTGGCTGCTGGAGCTGTGTTAGGGCACAGCACTGGGAGCAGAGGTATTTTTAGCTCCAGCTCCACTCGCGTCACTGGGCTGGGATCAGTGAGGCTGAGGCATGAATGGTGTCCCTGAGCACTCACCACCGGGTGGGTGGGCTCAACCTAGGAATGAATGACTGATCCCAGCAGATCCCAGCAGGGATAAGGACTGGGGATAATGACTCACTCTGTGGAGCCAGGGTGCTCCGGAGCTGTTCCCTGTGCTGGAAGGTTGCACAAACCCAGCGTCTCCTCAGGTTTGGTGAGGAGCTGCTGGAATCTGCAGGGTTTTGTACAGCTCAGCCACGAGGGCATTACAAAGCTGCAATGAACACCACAACCACTGACAGCCCAAATCGAGAGCTTTATTGTGGTTACACATCTCCTACAGGAGAGTCTTTGGAACAGGAACCAGCCCTTCCTCCACAAGGATCAAGTTTCTAAGGATTTTATATCCAGACTTGCTCTTCTTAGAAGAAAGGAGGTGTCTTAAGCCTATTTTCACTGGATTTAAACAATCAAGATTGTGAATCTTGAAAAATTATCACCCTGCTGAGGCACATGGCCAGGCACACACCCTTGCTCTGGTGTAAACTAGAAATAAGACGGATTCAGCTCCTGCCAGATTTCATCCAGCCCACTCTGCCTCTGCCCTGCTGTGTCTCACTTGCCAGGCTGTGAGAAGTCACCACAGCACACCATGGGTTTTGGATTTGGCTGACCCTTCTGCAGGCAAGGCTTGTTGCCCTTAGGACAGTCTGAGCTAGAGGAGGTTACCACCTGTAATCAAGGTGAGCAGGCTGAGTCAGGGTTGCACTGGTAGATTAAAAACCAAGGGACTAAGGCAAGCACACAAGATTTTCCTGGTTTTTCCTCCTGCAAGCTCTTGGCCAGCTCCATGCCCAAGCCCAGGTGGTCAAGGAAGAGTTGCAAGAGGGAGGAGGTGTCAGCAGTGGAAACACAGAAACAGAAGCCTCGGTGGATGGAAGTGTTTGGAATCTGTTTATGAGGCGTGACCCACTTTCTGCAATGCACAAGCCAAAGAAGCTGGCAGGTCCTGGCAGGTCCTGGCAGATCCTGCACTGCCCTGAGCATCCTGAGGGATGGATCGTGCTCTGGAGAGGCTCTGCAGCCACGCTCTTCCCTGGAAAAGGCTGCAGATCCCACTGCAGAGGAACTGCCTGGTGTTCCCTGCTCTCCCTGAGAGCTGGTAACTCGTTCTCCTCTGAGCATCCCAGGCCTGGGCGAGCAGTCTGGCCCTGAGCTGGCAAACCCTCTTGGAATGGGGAGCATTCTGTCACTCCAAGTTTCATAACATTTTATTCCAGAGGGAGGAGGGGGCCAGGCCAGGCTGCAGGACTGCCAATCTTCCCACCCATCCTCCTCTCTCTTTCCCAACCCTGTCCCCTGCTAGCCAGCACCTCAACACCAAACTGAGCAGCTTCCAGTGTTTCTGGTTGGAGACAAAGAGGCAGGGCAGAAGGCACCAGCAGCAGCAGCTCTGCAGTGCAGGGGGAGAGGCGATGCCAAGCTCGGTCAGGAGCAGAGGGAGGACTGGGGAAGGCACAGAGGTTGTTCTCGTTTGAAACCCCACAGTGAAATCAAGTCATAAGGTCCAACAGCTGCTATTTTCTCCCCTCCTCTTGTGTGCTCTATCCTTTATATTCCAAAACAGTCATAATTACGAGTACAAAGAGACTCGTGGTTTCTGTCTGCTATTGAAGCATGAGGGTGTTCATTGTGTAATAGCAGGCATGAGAGAATAAAAAGGTTACAGGGTTGGTAATCAATAGGGACACTTCTTTCATCTGTGAAACAGAGCAGCTTTTGGTAGAATCACCTGGCTCCTGTCCAGAACCTCTTGAACAGGAGCAGAGCTGCTACGCTGGTCCCATTCCATTCTTTTACACTCCCCTTATCCTTCAGCAGTAGTAAGGTCACACGTACAAGATGCTCACAGAGGCAACTCCATGGCCAAACAAACTGAACAGGACCAAACACCATCGAAATGCATCAATATCTCAGCTAACAACAGACCCTTCCCATATGGCCTGTCCTCCCAACACCCTGCAGTGTCTGGAGGGTTGACCTTCCATGACAGAAAGAGGAAAGAAGCTGCCAAAAGGTGAAGTGAGTGGCCCAGTGTGATGCAGTAGGGCTGGAACACTTTGTTCAAAACTCACAGCAGCAGGACAGGGCTGCTGAACAGCCCCAACACCGTATTCAGCTCTATTTAAAGAGCAGCTTTGCAGGGAAGCAAAGTATAAAAGGGAAAGCAAAAATACAAGGTCCAGAGTGAAAGGAAGAAATGGATCGGTCAAATCAAAGACTTGGGATTTCAGATGTGCTTTTATGGGGAGCCAGCTAAAGTTTTTGACTGAAACAAGCCCTAGGATCCCAGGCTGCTCTATTCAAAAGTGCAACACTTATCTCTTCATTAGCCACTAGTTTATTTTACTAAGGTGATATTAATAAGGTGATGCTTAATGGCCATGCATCAAAAGTGCTCTCAGCATGGCAGAATGAAGCTACTCACCAGCATTCAGGTGACATTCTTTAATCTGGAACTGAAGCTCATTTTCATTTGGAATATCCTTCCATGTTGCAAGGAAGACCTGGCGCTCTAGAAACAAAAAAAAAAAACCAACCCCATCAGCACTGTGGGATCCTCACAGCATTAATTAACACACCACAGAATGTTTCAAGGTAGACACACAAAAGAGCTTTTGGTAACTTTTTGCCCCGCTGGGGATAGATCCAGGATTTACTCCTACAACAACCTCAGTCTCTTTGTAAAAGCAGCAAAGCTTTGATGATTTTGGCCTCCCCCAAAAGAGAGACAGTCTTTGCCATATGAGCTGTTTACAAGCCAAGAACATGCAGGATTTGATGAGAAGGAAGGAGATCCACACATTTAGGATTATGTTAGTGAAAGCTGCTTTTCAAGCAACTTCCAGCCAATTCAAACAAAAATTTAATAAAGGTGACTAGGAATACACAAATTCCAGTGAAAATGGTACAGGGGCAAATCCTAGACCCATTCAAGTGAATCAACCCCTCAAAAAACCCCAGAACTACAACAACCCCAACCCAAACAAATACAAAAAAGATCAGCTTTGAAGAAAACAGATCTTTTTGTCAGAGAGAATCAGAGGAAGGGACTTGGGTCCTGGCAGCTACTGGAGCTGGAGGACAACAGGGACAGGCCACCAGAGCAGACTGGCTGAGATGTAATGGCTTGAAGGTCAAGGCACAGGTGAAACTCAGCCAGGAGACTGCACCCAGAGGGGCACTGGGAGCACAGCCTGGCTGAAGGAGGCTGACCACACACCTCCAAGCACTCACCCATTTTGCCATCCTCTACGAAAAGCACGTTGAGAGGGATTAGGCAGCTGAAGTAAAAGACATCAATGTTGTTTTTCACAGCCACCTGTTACAGAAGAAACGGGGAGGTTAAAGAGTCTCTCTCAGCTGGAAATCCAAAGGGATCACAGGACTTCCCACAGTCTCATCACCCTGGAGGGCTCTCTCTGAGCAGAGGCCAGCTTGGAATGGGAGACTCCCTGGAGGGATGGTACCGAGCTCCTGGGCAGTTTCAGACAAGGACCAGTCCCCTGCTCCATTTTCACTAAAAGCTGCTCAATCTTCTCCTGTGAGCCTTTCACTGCACTGCTTCAGAGCCAATTCCACCCGGGGGCTCACAGCAGCATCCTGGCTCTTTCCTGCTCTTCTCCAGCCTCTCCCTCTCCTCATTTCTTACAGGTACATCCCAACCTCGTGGTTGCACACACCTGCTATCACGTCTGTCACACTGCACATCAGCTTCTTCATCACCCCTCTTTGCCATTCACTCTTGTAATGCCCCAGTTCCAAATCCCTGTGTATTCTTTATTTTCACCTTCATTTCCTTATTTTTCACCTCCTTGATTAATCCTGTCTCGGTCCAGACACTTTCTAGAAAGCCTCAAGTGAGTCCCACTGCCTGCATCTTCCTTGCAGCACCTCCCAAAGCTCCTGCCTTTCCCTCAGTGAAATCTAAATAGGGAATATGTGCAGGGTGTTGATTCCTGGAAGAAGAAAGCCCTGCTACAGAGCAATCAGGTAACAAAAGATCACTTGACAAAAGACTTAATTCTCAGTGTCATTAAACTCCACCAGCCAGGGAGTTTGCCTTTATCTGCTCTGCCTTTATCACACACACTTGCCATGTTCCCCACTAATCTCTGCTAACAGTTTTCCCTAGGCTGAGAGCTGCTGGGACAAGCAGGAACAAACTGGAGGTCTGAGAGGTGCCCTGTCACAACACAGCACAGGAAAAGGCAGCTCTGGGCTTTATTTCCATGCCTCTCGTGCTCTCCCCACGTCAGCCCACACAGTGAGAGTGTCATGGGAGCACAGCTCAGCAGACACCTGCCATTGCCTGCAACGAAGGAATCTTAAGCCTTGAAAGAAAGACCCAGAACCGAGGTTGTTGTGTGGGGATTTTCAGGAGCTATTTGAGCTCCTACTTCCTTTGAAAAAGCCCAGAGGGAGTTCTCCAATTTGTCACCCAGCTGAAACACAAACCAGACCATGCTAAACGCTGAGCCAAAGGAATAAATTTGCTGCTACAAAGATTTATGCCAAGACAAACTTCATTGACATTAATAATTACATATACTGGTGTCCTACTGGGAAAATCTATTGTCCCACAGGGGCGAGTTTAGAAAGACACCCACAAATGTTGGTAAAAACCAGCTGTGGATAGATAAGGAAGGGGAATGATTAGACATGCATGCAAGCCAGAGACAAGTGGAAGGAGATCAAGCTCCCAAACAAACTCTTCTGGCAACTGGGAGGCCCCAGAAGTGCAAAGAACTGCAGAAAGGTAGATGTGACAATCTGTGGTGTTCCTACATTTTAGACATCACTAAAGGTAGCAGCTTAAATTTAATTCCCACAGTGCAAACCAGCTTAAGAAGGGATTAGTCTACAGCCCACTAAAACCACATAAATGATGGTGCAAGTGAGGAAAAAACTGGGGTTGGTTCTCTGTAATAGGAGGTTGTTGCATGCTCCGGTGGCTGGCATCATGCTCACGAGTTGGAGTGTTCAGTGTTTGAACCAGAGGCAACAGAGGGGTAAAAGCAGATTGGTGGGTGGACTTCAGCGATTCACCTCTGCAAAATATGATAAAACACATTGGGAGAGGAGCCAAAAATGCACCTCTGAGTCTGGGAGGGGAGAGCTGGGGGAGGGACAGCAGTGTAGCCATTCCAAATGCTCTGCTTGGATATAAGTCATGGAGATGAGCCAGAAGAGGGAAAATTTAGGCTAAATGTCTGGGAAAACCAATAGTGAGAATTATTAAGCAGCATTAAATTCCTCTGAGGAAGAGAGAAGCTCCAGTGCTTGGACTATTTAAAATCAGCCTTGACAATGCTCTCAGTAAGAGGAACTGTAGCAAAACAACAAAGCATAGCAGGGACTACACTGCATAACCCAAGATCTTCTCCAAGTCTGATTTAATGATTAATTGCCTTGCCTTAGAACAACAGAAATTACTTAGCTACAAAAGCTAATTGTTGTTGCCATACAACAGCAGTTTCTTACAAGAGGGGCTGGAAGGCAGCTCCTTCCCTCCAGTCACGGTTCTAGAGGCACGCTCCAAATTAATATGCGAGCCCTGTCCCTGCAGTTATGAGGATGCTATAAAAAGGTATCTGCTGACCTGCTTCTCAACTCTGCAGAAACACACTGAGTAAGCTGCTTTGGCTATCTCTGGAGAGCTACCCAATTAAGATGCTCTGAAGTGCAATTTCTCCCCAGTAAAGAAAAATGAAGCCACATGCCAGCCTTCCTCCCAAACTGCATCACTGGCTTCAGGAATGACATCACGTGTCACCTTGCAAGCAGCTGTAAGCATGCAGGAATCAGCTGTCACAAATAGCTTCTGCATACAGGGTGGAAAAAGCTCTCCTTAACCTCTATCATTAGGACATGACTGGGGAGCTCCTCAAAATAAGCTTCCATCGTTCACCACCACACCCTTCCCCCAAACAGCCACTGTGCTCCACAAGATGTGGTCCATGAAAAGCCACCTGCAGACACCTGGGTGGGGAAACTCACACCAAGAAGAGGTTCCCTGAGTTGGTAACAGCTTCCCAAGGTCACACTCCATGTCAGGAGAATCCAGTGCCACCTGACAGGCTACAAAAGCAGCCATGGGCAGAGAGCAGAACCCCAGCAGCATCTGCAAGGAGCTGAGCATGTAATAACAGTGACTTGCCACAAAAAATCCAGTGCTCCTCAGGTGGGAACATTGTCCTGAGATGGGTAATGACATTTGCTGTGATAGCAGGAGCTGAGAAGTCTCTCCAGGTTTGACATGCTTGAAAGGAACCTCTGCTTGCATTCAACAAATCCTCCAGTCCAGACTAACTTTGCTCATGGCTCTGCAGCTTTAACCTGCTGACCTGGCCATGAACTATTAAATCTTTAGCTAGACCTTTAGCTTCAGATATTTCAGAGTTAAATCAGAAGCATTTTTAATAAAAATGGCTTTCCATCTGTGATCTTTTAGAGAGAGAGAAAAAAATGTTAGTACCTTGTGGATTTAGTCAAGCAGCCTACAAAGCTCTGAGGGACAGAAGTCAAAAGGTGTCAGATTTTTGTGTGATGCTTGACTGTTGAAAAGGTGAGCCCACTAAAAATTGGCTCGGGGTTTCAAATCACTCATGTCTTGTTCATGATCTGACTAGAGGAAGCAACACCTCTATAAATAACCCCTGGAATGCATTTGCTCACCTTGCAGCATGAGCACCCTTCCGCTGAGCTCTCTTGCAGTCCAGCCCTCTAATAGCTCAAACATGGTATTTTGGGGAAGAGGGACCTCATAAGAACAACATTCAGTTATTTTCCTCAAGAGTGTAGGTTTCTGATGCTTTAAATCCCCGACTTGAGCAACAAAATTGACTTTCAAAGTCAAGTCTGAAAGCAACACAGATGCTTTCCATCAGCAGCAAGCACACAACATACCCACTTGGAATCCCATTAGCACCTACACTAAATTAAGGATTTACTTAAGCTGGGTTTTGCTTTAGAGCCTGGTAACAGCCAAACTGTTAAGGCAAGAACAGCTCTCCTCTGCAGAGTCTTTTTTACCTCACAAGGTCATGGCTTGTTCTGTGCCAGGCTGCTGCTCTGCCCCCAGGGAATGCTGCTCCTCCACTTCATTTTCTGTGACAGGTAGGGTTCTCAGGATCCCAGGGATGCTTGCAGCCTCTGCCAGCTGTGTGCTCTCACCCCACAGGGATGAGCCCGGAGCCGGGGCCGGAGCTGTGCACGCACAGCGAGGCTGGGTTACGTCAATGGTCAGGGAACAGAGAGTTACTGGGAGGGTTGTGCTCTCGTGTGCCTTGCTGCACTTCAAGTCCAAAATGTACAATTTATAAATGTGCTGTACCATGTGGCAGACGTGCTCTTAACCCCCAAACCAACAGCTTTCCACAGCCGAGCGAGGAACTGGCCACAGATGCCAAGCTGTGATCCAAGTCCTTAATTCAGAGCATTCCCAGGAGGATTCTTTGCTGAAATAAGATTCTCACATGCAGAGACTGTTAAAGAACAACCCAGGCAACAAACCCAGGAAGCATCTTCCCCATCTAGCTACCCACAGGTGTTCTGTGGTGGCTGGTCAGTGATTCTGACACCGCTCACACACGGGCAGATATTGTGTCATTTATCAAGCAAGCTCTGGAGGGTGAACATCTGCTGGCTGGAACTGCTGCTCACAACGATTCCCAGCCTTGCTTTCACAGAGAGCTGGATGTGTGAAATCTGTCTCCAAGTTCTGAGTGCTGTGTTTGTGACCTGAGATACATTAACAGCTCTGATGAATGAGAGCTCCAGCGGGTCTGCACTGTGAGACGCTGGAGCGTGGAGGAGCACAGGTGATGAGTTACAGCAGGGCTGAGACTGGAAGGATGAGCATCATCTACTGCATTAGCAACACTGATATCTCCTCAGCAAAGAAGCTGCACCTTCCTCCTTTGTCTCTACAAAAATGTTTTGCCAAACTCATTTCAAGAAACAAAAGTGTTCTGCACCTCACAGTGCCCTGCAGCAAGTCTGTGTTTCCAAGTGCCCCTTTTCAGGGAGAAATGCAGCTGGCAGATCCTTCCCTTTTCATACTCGGATCATTTTACAGAATTTTTAAAAAAACCCAACCAACTTTGAAAAATTCAAGCTTTTTTCAGCTTCATGCTCTGTAGCTGCAGCAAACAGGGCTGGCAGCTGACAGCAGGTAAGGCTGGGCAATGTGACACACTGATGGTGCATTCTGAATGTGGATCCCAAGAGAGCAGCTCCAGCCCCAGGCACACTTGCTGCTGCTCCAGGAGTGCCTACAGCTTGTTTTCAACTGTACTGTCTGCTGCAAGGGGCTGTAGTCTCACAGAAGAGATTATCAGATTTGTGCCATGACAGGCCAGGCCTGAGCTCCGAAACTCTGGCAGCAGGTTGGCTCCACTTCACCCATTTCCAGGATTAGGAGAGCAGTTCTGGTGTGCTCCAGTGGGTATTTCAATTTCACAGCATTTCATAGCTGTTAAAATGCCAATTATTAGGAACAATGGTTCTCTTTAGCATAGAAAGGCTCTCAGCCCAGGCATTTTCTAATTCCAAATTTGACTTGAAGAAGTATCTGGAAAGACTTAATATTCCTCACCAGTGCAAATCCCTGTTTCAGAACCCACCTTCCTCTTTGAGAGCTGAAGGTCTCACACCCATGGTGGCAAAGATACCTCACCCAACTCACCTCTCCTGCTTGGTATGACCCTAGCAGCCCACATGTCACCAGCAGTGTCACCACTGCTTTGATTATGAAAAGCCAACACTACAGGAGCCAGGGAAACCTGCACAACTCCCAGAAACATCTCCATGGCTGTCAAACACCCAGGAAGGTCAACACAGCCTCTCACAGATGTTTGGGTGAGGGCTTGTTGTTATTTATTGGTGCCATGTTCTGCAGAGGGCAGGGGACCACAGCCCCCACAAGCACCAGGCAGCCCCCAAAATGCTGACAAGGCACTGCAAGGGTGTCCCCCACCACAAGTTAGAAGCACACAAATAACTAAGTGAGATTTTCTTTAGCAACAGGCACACTCCAAAGGCAGCTTTTAATCTGACAGCAGCTTTTGAATCTGACAGAAGTGAAAAAGATGAAGCAGCGAGCAGGGATTGGGGTTTGTTCAGCCCTGCAGTGCTGTGTCCAGTCTAGCTTTACCCTTTGGATAAATCTCTGCTTGACTGGGGGTAAAAGCTGAGTCAACAAGTCAAGAAAATGTTCACGATTACTTTGGGATGCAAGGGAGAAGCCTGGTGTTCAGCATCACGAGATGCAAGGTGACTAGCAAACATAAGACTCTTCAGCTATATTTTACCTAAGTAAGCCTCTGAAAATATCTCAGTCTTCCTCATCTTCTTGCAAAAACGTCTTTTTCGTTACCTTGTCAAATATTTTAGTTTCACTCCATGATTACAAATGTCAAGATTAAATGAGCTGTACTGGGTGAAAGATTAGAAATGGTAATAAAAATAACCTGAACAAGACATGAATTCATTACTTCTGAAATAGTTGCCTAAGGAATGTACAACTAGTCTTTGAAGTGTCTAATTAACATGACAAAAAGTTGAAAGCTATCAGTTTGGTTACTTCAGGACTTATTTTTCTTGTTACTAAAACCAAAAAACTCCCACCAGAATAGGAGATGAACATAAGGTCCTCAGGTTCAAACCAGCCCTGCATCTGCTTCAATGTTCCCTAGCTGAGGAAAAAAAACACATTAAGTAAATTCAACCTGATGAGTGTTTTGGTTCTTCAATGAATACAGGAACATTTGTATTCCCTACTTCTATATTACACTATAAATTGTTCCCTAAGTAGGTCACCAAAGCGATTTCTGAATGTTTCAAGACAAATCCTTTCCACATGAACCCACAAAACAAAACCAGAGCCTTGGCTGTCAGGGCATTGATAGATCTCCATCAAGCCCACTGCTGTCAAAAAAGTAAGGGGAGTGCTCTTTTTAACTTGGCATCTGCTATCATGATTCAACTCTTTGCAGAGAAATATACTATTACTCCATATGGCAGCTTCCCCAATTGTAAAAGGGCAGCCAACTTCTATGGCAATGAGAGCTTTAGCAAATTAACAACTGAGTCTGGCACTAATGAATGCTCCACTGTCTCAATAGAAAGTAGCTGGAGGTTTCCTCACATGTTTTCTCTTAGCTTTGTTCTAGCAGGAGATGCTACAAGAAACAAACAGTGTTCCAAGCCCTTTAGAGATTTAATAACCCAAATACTTCACTTCCTTCCTGATCAAAGGAAGCAGCAACTTGAGGCTGCCTTGTTGAGAGTCCCCAGTGCTGTGGAGGCTGACTGGGACTGTCACCTCCACATTCCCTTCAGAACAGGAGCCAGATTTTACCACAGCTGACCCAAATGCAACCTCCCCTTCATGCCCTGGCTGCAGAGGGAATCCAGCTCTTCCAGAGGCTGGAAGGGCCAGCTGTGGAAGACAGGCCATGGAATTCATTCACTGTCTGTGCCCTCCCCCGTCGCATGACTGTGCTTGGAGCCCAAGTGTGGGACTGCTCCTTTGAGTGCCAGAGAAGCTATTTCAAGCTGTTTGCCCAAAGACTCATCAATAAGTCATAAACCCCAGAATGGAAGTCAAAAGAAGGGGGAAAAACAGTTGCTCAGGCATAATAAATAGTAACTTCCATTGCATTCCCTTCAACTAAAAACAGAATGAGCTGCTTCAAAATATTCCCCTCTACGGGCTGGTACTCTGCAGAAACCCAACCCAGTTCCCCCCTCCTGGGGACCTGAGGTGAGAGAGAGAGAGCTGCAGTGCAAGTTAACTGCATTTTGGGATACTGGAAAAATCATCCTGGAGGACCCAGAGCAGAGGCAGGAGTTGCTGACCTCCACTCCACAGAGTGGCTGCACATGGCAGCAGTGGGGAAGAAGCTCCTTCCAGGGAGAACTGTCTGCCTGATGACTTCCAGACCACGGGAGACAGTCTCTGGTCCAAAGCAGAAGGGAACATCTCCCTGGATCTGTCCTGCAGATTGACAGCCCCAATCTGATAAAGAGGCTCCTCCAGGGAGTGCTGTCCCTGCCATGCACCAACACCATCATTAATGAAACATTGGCTGCTCACGTCGTTTCTCCTCTGCTTTTCCTGGAACAGACTGTTTGCCTTGGATTGAGCTATCTGGGGCAGGGATGTGCCTTTGTCAAGCATCCTGGAATTTAGGAGCACTAGAGACATATTAATCACTCAGAAGTTGCCACCTTTCCTGCAATTCCTTTAATTGCCTCAATTCTCACTGACAGCTGTCTCTGCCTGCTCCACCATAGGTTCTTTCTCTGTTCAGGCCCGTTCCAGTTCTTAAGTCCAGCCAAATCCCATACCCAGTTTACAGAACAGTATTAGAGGAACACAGCCCTGAATCTACACAGATGCAAGCAGCTGGTTTGAGGCGTTTGGAAAGTTACAAAATTCAAGAAGTTTCTGTTTCAGTTTTTCTGGGAGAAGCTAGGAGGAGGATTAAGTTTTGGCCAGACTTGAGGTCCAAATCCATGAGGTCTGCCTGGTTACATGTGGTATTTTGTGATTAGAATCTTACCACACTGTGCTGGGCCAAACAAACTGGGTTGAGCAGCTGCTGAGCTCCCTCCTGCCCAGAACGAGGCAATCCTTACCTGGAGGTTGTTCAGAGGCTCCATTTTCATGACTGGTCCCAAAGTGTTGAGGGGCAGGGACACATCAATACTTTGGTTTGGCATCAGAGGTGTATGAATGGCCAGGGGGGTGCTTGGGATGACCCCAAAGCTGGGCAAGAGAAAAACAGAGGTGATGAGAGCAGCCCTGCATTGTCCAAAATATAATGTTCCTTTTGTCAAGCACTACCTGGCTCATCTTCCCACTAGCCCTGAGCTGTCCCTGCTGTCACTCCAGGGAGGGAACACTGTTCAAATGAGCAGACAAAGTAGGACAAGGCATGGGAAACTCACTCAGGTGATCCTGCTGACAAATTCACCATCCTGCCCCAGGGACCAGCTCCTGGGAACTCTCCCATTTCCTGCCTGGCACTGGTCTGTGTGCTGAGCACCAGCCTGCCCAGCAAGGAATGATGTGGACTCAGAGCCAGGTGTTGTTTCTCTCTCCCTGAGCTCCAGAGCACTGCAGGTAGGGTGTATCACACACTGCATGGCTGCAGCATCCCTGGGAGCTGTGGCAGAGGGAACTGGAGGCAGCACAGAACAAACAGCAGCCAAGGAGAAACATGTGGCTTGGAACAGCACTGCAGAACAAATGAATCAACACACCCAGCTGCCTAGTCCTGAATGACAGCACCTGGCTCAGCTGCTTGGTTGGAGGCTCCTTCACTTGGGGATGTGTCCCAGCAATGCTTACTTGCCTGTGCAGTCCAAGGAACATTTAATTCCACAGGCACCTCTGCCTAGCGTGGAGAAGAGGGAAAGCAGCTCACATTTCACACAGCACTCCTGTACCACGGACCAGCTGCTTTCCAAAAGCAGATGGAAGCCCAGATGTTTCGGTGTCCACTCATAAATGCATTTCTCTTTAGCAGAATTCACATCAGCTCAGAGGTCTCAGGGCATTTGCAGGATGGATAGGTGTGTATTTTCATTTTATTCACTAAACGCCTGATGCTGTCTCTGCACATTTGCCAGCCACATTTATCAGGTTTGTCACTCCTTCAGAAAACAATAATGCCCCATTCTTGGTTCTCCTTAGTTTTCAGCTCTGGGGAGCTGAAATAGGAACATTCCTAGCAAGGGCTTAGCCACATGACTTGCCTTCTGCAGCCATTTCACCTTGGAGGACACAACCCCTCGTGTTTTCCCTAGGACTCAGAGGAAAACCAAACTTGCAGTTTGTTACTAAGGGGCTGGGCTATTACAGCACACCAGAATTCAGCTTTCTTTTATTTTTTTTTTTTTAATGCTTTATCCCAAGACTGCAGTGAATGCGATTAGCAGCAGCAGGAAAGGAGGGAAAAGCAATAGAAACTTCCCAATCACAAACCTTAATATTTCCACTTAAAGAACCAGCCCTCTGCAGCTCTAATGCACCAGCCACAGTGGAAAGCAGTGACAGGAGAACAGCATTTGTGAAAGTAAATAGTAGTAGGTTGTGCTGCAGGAGGAAAAACTGCTGGTTTATTGTACAGCATTTAAACTTTCTACATCCTCAAAGTACCACATAGGTGTAGCTAAAACACAGCTTGATATATGGGGGGAAAAAAAATCACAAACAAAATGCCTTTTTTTTTTCCCCAGGCCAATTTGCATGAAACATTTGCATACAGCAGCTTAGCAAAACTCTCCAGAAAAGATGGCAGTCCAGGGAGAACATTTACTAAGACTTACTTAGCATAATGACTTTTCTAAGTAAATCTTATTTGTCCCAAGAAATCCTGAATTTGCAAGGCTAACAGTGAGATTAAAGAGATGGTTTCTGTGGATCTTCAGTAGAGAGAACCCTTTTCCAGTGAAGTGATATTAAGAAATACAGAGAACATGTCAGTCACAAGATACTCTTTGCAGTCTTGATAAGAAGTAGCCTGGTCCTTGCTGAAGATAACACACAGCAAAGCACAGGATAAACTCTCTGGAAAGGGTATTTGTGGGAAGACACCATGGTTTGAGATGGGTTTCCAAGAACAATCTGAATTGTATCATCCAAGCTCTAAACTTTCAAGTGGCTGCTGCTTCTGACAAAATTGTTCTGCTGCCTATTACAGGGAGAGCATGTGCTACAGGCTCCCAGCTTGCAGCTCCTTCAGTGACAAGCAGCTTTATTAAGGAATCCTGTGCTTCCAGACAGTCTGAGGGGCAGCACAGCAATTAAGTCAGGAGGCAGAGGCATCACAGGTTGATACTTGTGCAGCTCAGATCCTGCCTGTCTGTCCTCTTGTTTTCCCCAGGGCACTCACTGGCTATAAACCCACCAAACCCACCTAACAGCTCATGAGCTGCTGAAAAACTCCCCAGAGGTTACATGGGACAGATGCTGTTTCAGAGCTGGGACTGTCCGCTGCCTGTTTCCTCCCAGATTTATCAGTCTGTGATTTCAGCCCTTTCACACAATTTTGGTGTGATGGGGAGGTCAGGCTGTATCATCCAAGCTATTTCCATGACTGCACTATGCACCCAAGCACAAGCCCTCCCTAGATTTAGCAGTGTAGGCACAAACTCCTTTCCCATTGAACACAGTGCATTGCTATTAATTTCTTACCTGTTCTTATTGAACTGAATGGCAAAGTCAGTCATGTGCTGCAAAGCCTTATTGGTAAAGTTCATCTCCATGTAGATGTGTCCCTGCCTGTGGCTGAATGTGCCTGAGATCTCCAATCCTTTAGCCTTCACTGCAGGCAGCCAAACCTTGAACACAAGAGATGTCATTCAGCGTGAGCAGCCTGGCCTGAAGATAACAAACAAGCACAGTTTTCCAATAAACAGAAGTCCTGAGCTCAGAAATCCAGCTACATTGGCACATTAAGCCCACAAAGGCTAAAGAAACACCACAGGGAAGATGGGACATGGGGTGTTGAAGGGATGGAGCTCACCACTGAGTAATAAGCTTGCTGCTCCTAATTCATATTTGGTCACAGCACTCACGTAAGAAATCAAGTTTACTACAGCATTAGTGTGCACAAGAGCAGTGACAGCTTGTGTCCATCACACCAACGTGAGACTCACCCAGTCTGCTGCTGGACAGCCTTCTCCAAGGGCTGGTGGGACTATTGGAGGCAGGACAATACTAAAGTTTGAACCAAATAAAATCACAGGGCTGATACTATTATCTGTTGGGGTTCTGGATTCCCAAATCACCTCTGTGGGAAAAACCCTGAGTGGTGCAAAATGAGGCTCAAAGTTATGTGGGTTTTTTGTACTTGGTCCTTATATATGGTATAATAATTGCAAGGAACCAAAGCTTTGAGTATGGTCTGCAGTACCTTGAGATCCTCAATTTCAGAGGATGGCTTCAGATTATCCATCCACGGACTATTTGAGTGCTAACTTTTGTTTATTCCCTTTCAGCAGCCTGAGCTCCCCGTGGCTGCTCCACAGCCAGTTTCCAGAACCATGTTCTGTGTCTCATGATCCCTCCCAACTTCCGGCTACAGCCAAAGCCTCTGCGATCTCTGTTGCTGACAGAACATTTCTCTGCATTCCACTGCGGCACCATCATCCCAATCACATGATTTTACCTCCACTGTCACGTTGGATTCCTCCAAAAAAACAAATCTGCCAGGAAAGTTGTTGCAAACTGTGTCTTGCCCTCAGTTTCCTGGGGAACCTTGTTAAGAAGTAGGTCTGCAGGAAAGCTGCTCTGACACAACTGAAAGTCTCGGATCTTATCTAAGCCATTCTTTAGAGAAATACTGCCACAGGTAAAACGAGGGAACTGCTGAAATGCCAGAAGTCTGTAAGTAATAACTAACATGGTCTCCAACACAGCTGAAAAGCCCAGGGCACCCCTAACACGGGACTGAGCTGAAGTTTTAGCACCAGAAACTCACAATAAATGGGTCAAGCGAGCAATGTCAGATTTGTTGTAGCCCAAGGGAAGGCAAAAAACTGGGGGTGATTGTTTTTCCTTACGTACAGACTTGGGAGCCACATATCCTCCAGGAGCCATCCCTATGCCGGACGAGAGCTCGAAGAGATCGTTGAGTCCACTGCTGACCACTGCTGGGGTGGGAGAAGGGGCAAAGGTGGCTGGCACAGAGGAGGGAATGTAGGTCTGTCCCACCTGGAGGAGTCAGAAAGAACAGGCACTCATTAACATCACGTGTGAGCACCACTTAGTAAACAAAGCATGGACTCGGGCAATATCCTAAATATTTTAAAGCCATTTGCAGCTTCCCCACTGATTTATCAATAGTGCTAAATTATGTATTTGAATTCCAAAGCTCTTGGCAGTTAATCCCTACACTCGGCTGTCACCTCAACCAAGCTTCCACATCATTTTTTATAGCTTCAGTTATCTATTCCCGCTGTAGAGGAATCTTTCTTCTCCATATCTCCTTCTCCTAAGACAATATGCTTTGTGGATCTACCCTACATAAACCCAGGGAAAAGAGCAAATGCTTCAAATCTTCCCCCAACAACATCAGCCTTCAGGAATCTGCAAGATTTTGCATATCCAGAGATAGCAAGGGAGTCATGACCGTGTTGTGTACTCCCACCCAAAGCCAGAGCTCTGCATTCTCAGCACTGGGCCCCAAAAGGTTCATTACATGAAGCAGAGTCTGCCAGAGGACAACCTTCCTGCAAGAAAGGCAATCCTTCCCTCCCAGGACTTCAATGAGGGCACCAAAGCTGGAATATTAACCTTTAGGTGCCCAGCTTCAGATGGGACAGTCACACTTAAATTACACTTCCAAATTCTCTTCCTAGCAGGATGAATGCTTGAGAACAGGATTCCCCAGCCAGCAGCCCAGAAACAGGCAGAGTGACCAGGACAGAACTGCCTGGGGGGTTTTAGCTGGCCCAGGAGGGCAGAGACCTGGCTTTGTAGGTATGACCACCACAGGAACTATCTGCCATGTCCTGCTGAGGGCTGCCTGGGTGTACAGGTGCACTGTGCCACCAGCTCTCCTTTGCCCTCGTGCTGAAGGAAGAAAGGAATGCCAGATTCACAGGGAAAGGAGGAGAGAGAATGACTGCAGCCATAACAAGGGTCTCTGAAAAGCCCTCCCTCCCTCCCTCCCTCCAGAAGGGAGTGTGCTTTCCCCACTGAATTACTGGATACAGAGCCCTGGGAAGAGGGACTGGAGCTTTCTAGGGGACACCACTTCTGGCTGTGGGTTGGAAGCACGGTCCCTCCTGCCCACTTCATTTTCAAGTGGTGTTTCATTCCCTTTCCACACTTTGCTGGAAGAAGCTGCTATGAGCTTGATGCCAAGGGTGCTTTGAAAGCAGGTTGAAACTCTCCCAATGCCCTGGCTGTAGGCACAAGGACACTCACAAAGCACAGGTACAGAGGAGGTGGCCAGTGGCAGCACTGACCACACACAGTAGGAAAGCTCGGAGCACCTGACCCTGATGTCCAGGAGAAAATCTTGTGTGGAGTTTGGGAGGAGAAAGCACTGAGTTCAGGCAAGTCTGTGGTGCCACTGGGTTAGGGTTACAGACCAGGCTTTGTGAGTAGGGATGAGCATCCTTGGCCTTTCAGCTGCTAAAGCAGTTGCACAAGGATGAGGCACTGCCAGGGTTAACGCTGGTGCTCCAACTAAAAGCTCTGAGGAAGAAGAGCTAAGCAGAATGAGTGAACAGCTCTGGCCCTGGCTGCTCTTAGGAAAGCCCAGGTGGCAGCTGGACTCAAATCAACAAAGGTGGGGACCCGTGTGTTACAGTTGCATTTATCCATTTTCAAACATCTTCAGGCCTTTAAAAAGCACCTTCCAGCACATAACGGGTGAGGGTACGCTGAAAAACCCTGAGCTTTGAGCAGCTTTGAAATTGGGGAAAAAAATGGAATGGCACTTACTGCCGGGCTTCCTCCAATGCCCCCGCCAAGGTCACTGCCAAGCTGAAAGAGAGAAGGAGAGAGAGGAGAGGAAGACCGAGATCATTTAAGCCAAGTGTCAGATGGCCGGAGCGGAGCCCGGGCGCCGCGAGCACGGATCGCTCCTGCGTACAGGACAGACAGAAATGCAGTGCTGGGAAAGCACAGGGAACAGAGGGGCTGCTTGCTGCTGTGTGAGCAGAGCTACTTGGAGAGCTACCCCACGCATTCACTGTGGACAGGAGCGTTCTGCAGGTTAATGAGAACAAAAATCCATCCCTCCTTGCGCCTGTTTCTGCACCAAAACCTCCTTTCTTCACGTTTCATGCATCGGTGCTTCCCCTTCAGCCCTGCTGCTGCCAGCAGGCCCCAAGCAGCTCCACAAAACCCAGTGGGGTAACTGTGAAATGGCATAAAAATAAAACTGACAGGAAGGCTTGCTTCCTGAAAGCTTTAGTTTTCTAGGGAACAGCTACAAACCACGGGCAAACACAAAGCGTCTTGGCTGTGTTCCTCCGACACACGGCTCTTTTCAACAACAAGGAAGAAAGAGAATAGGATCCGTGCTGGCTCTTACCACAGCTCAGAGAGGGGGGCTCTGAAGATGCTCCCCTCCCTCAGACAAGGAAAAAAGCATCTTTATCATGTAATGGGCACACCAACAGCAAAGAGACCTCATGGCGCACCAGGCTATTTCAGTACCAGTTTCTGCCAAGCTACACGTTCACAGTCTGAAATGACTGAAATATTCCTCCATAAACACTAAATCCTCTCTGGGGCCCTTCTGCAGCCCACCTAGAAGCTCTCCCCCCACAAGCTCCCTTTATAAAGCCCATGTTTCAAACCTTCACATCACTCTACACGCTCAGGAGAATTCAGAGATCAGGATAGGCTCCCAGGCTTGGCTACAAGTGCTGTTTGCAAGTGCAACATCACTCCTGTGAATATTTAAAATGCACTTAACAGATGACTGATAGCCAGGAGGAAACAAGCACAGATCTGCAGTGGTTATTCACTGCAGAGACATCTCCAGGCTTATCTGTGTCCCAGGCTTTTCTTCTGAAGACCAGGGTAATTCTTTTCGTCTAGAACAGGGTTTTTTTGGGTCACATTCAGACAAGGAACATGACCTGACAATGTGCACAGAGGATGATGCAAATGGAGGGGTGAGGTAGGAGCCAGCCCCATTAGGAAAAGGCTGGACTGGCAGACCAGAACACCACAGCTCACCTCGTGGATGGTTCTGCTCTTCCATTTGATAAAGGTTTGGGGAGTTAGTTTGCTTTTAAAAAAGCATGTGACAAACTGGGTCAACAAAGGCTCCAGATACATTGTTCAGGTAAGTGCTGATGTGTCAGGATATTGAACAAATGCCCCATATAGCTGAAGGAGAAGCTTCCAGGAGTGCCCATGCTTAGAGCCAAAAAGGCTCTGACCTTTTCCCTGTGCACAAAAAACTTGGAAATTAACTTTGCTCTGATCCCTTCCAGCCTGTTCCCTGAGAGATCTCACAGCAAATGTGTTTTATGCTGGTCAAGAGATACCATAAAGCTTCATAGCCCTCTCCATCAGAGCACAGGTAAAAAGGATAAATTGCCCTGAGAAGAGCAGCAAAGGTGTAAGACAGTGACTTACCAGATAATAACTAGCCTCCATAAAACCTGTAAAATGTGACAAACCCCTGTGCTTCCCTGGATCTCTCTTCTATCCCCTGGCACCCCTCCTTACCCTATTCCCCACAGGAGCCACCTGATACAACATTAGCCACCCTAAGTAGGTGCTAGAGAAGAACAAATCTCAGTTTGCTTTTTGTTAAGAAGCCTTAAGAGCTTTTTTCCATTGTGGGACTCAGTTTATCCCTACTTGAGGTCATGGCAGAAGCTGAGGAGATTCCTCATCTTTTCCAGCAACCACCTCTCCTGGAGCAACCCAGGCTCTTGCTGTCCAGTTTTGCTTAGCTGACTTAGGAAATAACAGATGAAAGTGAGTGATTCCAAAGTCAAAAGAAGGATCAGTCAGAGACCAAAGGAAGCCAGCCAGAGGATGCAAATCCAATTAATATTGAGCTTATAAAATAAGGCTTATTACACTGTAAAGTCTCCTCCACAGAAACAGCCTGACAGAGCAGAGTTTTGTTCTATTGACTGCTCTCTAAGCCAAGCCACGGTTTAGATTAATATATCAGATCATTTACATCTTGTTACTGGCTCACTGAGGAGTAATAAATGCAACTATTATACCTCATCCCTATTCATAGTCTTGCATGCAGATGAACTTCATGCTTTATATTGACAGGCAGCAAAGTCCAGAGGAAAAGAAAGAATGCAGTTCATTTCCAGATATAATTGTGTGCACGAAGGATTTCTGCAACTGTTGTCTGCAGCAGCAGAAAGGCTGGTTTATCAAGCAGCAAGCATTTTACAAAGGGTATTACAGGAATGACTGAATAATTCTGCATAATCAAGCCAGATGTTAACTATTCTACCATTTCCTACTACGCTCATCAGAAGGAGCTGCAGGGTAGGAGCCCAACCTCGGAGCAGCTCATACACTGATGTTGGCTGGAAGAACAGGCAATGACATATTGGGGTTCTTCAAGCTATCCATGAGTCCTCCATTTTCCCTAAATGTCAGGCCTTGAGGCCTGAAATTCTGAAAGCAGAATTTGGATTTATTGCTTGAGTTAAGACTCCAGCTCTCACAAGGAAGAGGGAAAAAAAACCCTGACTGGCTCAGAGAATTTACCATGAGCCCCTGTGTGTTTCCAGATTGGACCCAACATCTCTTTCCAATGTCAGGAAGCTCTGAGCTGCTGCAGCCCCTCTTTGGTGGCTGGAGGGCTCTGCAGAGCACAGCCTGAGCCTCTCCTGGCTCCTGTGCTCGGGCCCAAGCACTGCAGATGTGCTCCAGAGCCGCAGAGCCAGCGCCAAGGAGCTGCAGCTCCTCCAGGTCCCTACAGGCAGAGCTGGCTCTGCCCAGAGTGGAGAGAGAAGTGACAGCATTTCTACTGCACCAGAAGTTAAAGGGGGGAAGTTAATAAAGAACTGATCAATTCCACATCAGATCCGGGCTGCACTTCCCACTGCAGCAGCACAAAGTCTCTTTTTCTGTTTTTCTTGCCTGTCACCCTCCCATGGCACCAACGCTTTCCCCATTCAGGAACTCCAGGTCTGTTTCTCCTCCTGTGAGACGCCCAAATCATAACTTTATTCCAAACTCAGAATGATGGAAGAGACAGTAACAGTGATGTGTGTGAGTAAGAGGGAATGAGGAAGACAGAGGGAACAGGAACCAATTACCCACGGAGTGTCCTCTCCCATCTGGAGTGACAGGCAGAGTGCAGAAGGAAAGAAACAGATATTAGTCAGGCGTAAGTGCTGCTGAAGCAATTCCCCAGGACTAGCAGCTCTGGTTAACCATTTCCATTTGTCTCATGGGCAGACAGACACTCCTGCCAGAAGGACAACCTGGATCTGCCTTACAGGAGAGCCAGCAACAGCCCCACAGAGGAGAGGACGACGTGAACAGAGCTGTCAGCCCCACTCGGGTTGAAATGCTCGCTGTGAAGGTGGGGTGGGCAAGTGCTGGCTCTTGATGGTCCAAGGGAATTTGTGGCATTGCAAACCCCTCATCCTCATCCCAAAGTTGGCAGCTTTGCCTCTTGTTGAAGAGCACAAAGCCTCTGCCCAGGATGAGGAGCTGCCAGCTTTAGGAGATGAGCAGAGGATGAACAGGGAGTCTCAGCCCCCAAACGCATAAAAGTTCTTCAAACAGGAATTCTCTTTATTCCCTCCAAACCTGTCCTGCCATAACAGCACCCAAGCAGCCACATGGGTTTAAAGAAGAGGTTGAGCTCAATCCTGTATCAATAAAACCAGTGCCATCACCTCTTCTCAAACTGCATCAGCACCTTTACTTTGCACAAGTTGCCTTGGACGGCGCCGCAGCTGCTCTGCAGTTGGAGAGCCTTTGCCCTGCAATTCCAGCCCTCTGGAAGCAGTTATGCTGACTTATGAAGTGTAGCAATGCTGGAGTTACTGCATTAGGAGGGTTTATTTGCATCTTAACAGCAGCTTGTAATGAAGTGACTCTGCTGAAGTGTTCATGTGATCCTGAGGGGCTACAATCACTTCTGCAAAATGACGTGAGGCTTTTGGAGCACCAAAAAATAACAGGGAGGGTGGAGCCAGGGACAGAAGCTTCAACAACCACTGCTCAGCAACTGCCTTGCCTTGTGTCCACAGCATAATCAGGGCTTCCAAGGCAGCTGTGCATTCTATGGACCACAATTCATGGGTTAAGAGGGGCCAGTTGCTGCCTCCTTGCTCCCTCACACCACAAATCAGGAGTCAGGCACCAGAGCTCAAGGTGCTGCCTGCACTCAGTAACATGGCAGCAAGGAACACAAGGCATTTACCTACCAGGAATGGGGTGAGGTGCTGAGAGCAGGGCTGCTGGCAGCCCCCTTGGTGCAGCCTAATCCTGTCAGAGAGCCCTGAGCTGCAGGACAGGGTGTGTGTGCATGGGCTGCAGGGATCTCATTGCAGACACCACTGTGGCTCACACAGAGGCACTGGAATGCCTCGTTTGCTGCCTATTTCTGTGTGTTTGCACACCAAGCCAGGCTTGCAGAGCAGAAGGGCTGCTCTCCAAACCAGGGACAGCTGTGTCAAAGTTGCTGAAGGGCAAGTCACACTGCCAATACCATGGTCACCAGTTTCACTGCACTTGCTGCTAATGCTTTACCCTGCTGAGAGATTTCCATCAGCAAGCAAAACCGAGTCCTAACCATTTTCATTCTCCAAAGGGTAAAAAACAATCAGCTCACAAAGCTCTAGCAGTCCTATGACTGCTACAACAGATTTGAATCAGATATGAATGAGTAACTCACCAAAATAGCTCCTTTTCCACACCAGCCCTGCCCCAGCAATGGACACGTGTCCTTTGTCAGGAATCTTAACAGATTCCTTTGTAGTTCATCAAACCTCAACAGCCCAGATGAAAGGAGTCACTCAGCTCCTTGTCAAAGGCTGGAGGAGCACTCTGGGAAAGCATCACATCCACTGCATAAATGGATGCTGGGGCTGACCTGGCACAGACACGCTCCCACTGTAGTTCCAGGAAAAGGTAAATGAAGTAACTTTCCAAAGATTATACACAGCAAGTCACTTGCAGAGCCAGGAGAGGAATGTGGCAGCCAGGGCAGACTGGAGGTCACTTTTTTACAAAACATTGGTGAGTCCCTAATCAACCCCAACACTCCAAGGTGTTGTCCATTGAGGCCAGACTTTGAATTCTCCACTTGAAAGCAGTCAGACAGGGAGGGAGTGACACCAGCAGCCCCTGCTCACAGCCTTTGGGATGTGACAGGCACTTCAGACTGCTGGAACAGGGCTTTCTTCCCAGGCTGCCAAGCCTATGGTGCCTGGAGCTCGGGGTGAGCTGGTGCTCAGCTCCCACGCTCCATCCCACTGCAGTGGTGGGACACAGCCCTGAGCTGTATGGAACAGATCCTTGGGGTCAGACCCCCCTAAATCCAGCCTGATTACACAGAGGGGCACAGCCCCACCTGGAACAGCCCAAACCAGTCCAGGTATTACAGAAAACTGGGGATATTCAGTGTTTATCAAGCAGCTTTTCAGTTTAGGACATAAATCAACCTGACCAGCTGCCAGTCTCGAATCAATAATATTCTTGTAGATGAGTGGCTAGAGTATTAAATAAAATCCTTACATAACAGACAATCCAAGCCTGTCCATTCCTGCAGATTTACTGCTCTGCCCCCAGAGCCAGCCTTCCTGGCTCTTGGCCACAGTGCCCTGCTCCCATTCAATGCAGGGGCTCCCAGGAAGCACAGTGTGCTCTCATGCTCCCTGGATTTGCAGAACAAATGAACACACAACAAGGTTTAAAGGCAAAAATGTCATGTCAGCACAGACAGACATCTTGCAAAGCACTGCATCATTGCACACGAGTTGGGAGAGTGACTGGAACCTCTCGGGATGCACAGATTCCAGCTCTCGGGATGCACAGCTCTGCACCCAGCACTCTGCTGTCCCAGAAGTTTTGTTTCTCCCCCATCAGTGACTGATATGGCTACTGTGGAGCTGGAGAGCCCAAATAGTTTTGTAAAGTGGGCTTGGTCAGCATTTTATACAAAAAGAAAATTGGGCAGAGAAGAACAAGATCTGCCCAGGGTGGCAAACAGGGGCACAACCTGTTCCCCAGAAAACAGCTCTCCCTAACTTCTAGAGCAAGTCTGCTCTGCTTATAAGCAATGCTCTTGTACCAAAGGTCCTTTTTCTCCTCTTTTTAATTGTTAACACATGCTCAGCATCTGTGCATGCATGTTACATTTAATACCAATTACAGAACTCACTATGGAGATAAAATAAGATTTACTCACTGAAGAAATTAACCTCTCAAGCAGCTGGAGTCTCACTGGTCATGGGGATAAATATCTAGCAATACTGAGGACAATTCAAATGAACAATATTAATTTGGTGTTTATGAGATTTTACACCACACAGTCTCTATTTAAATGCCTGGAATTAAAATAAAACCCCACAGTTTAAGAAATGGAAATACAGAATGATGCTTTCCTTGGAAGTTAACGCTGCTGTTGGTCTTTCTGGGTTAGTCCCACTGGGATTTTCACTGCAACAACATCCCTCTGATGAGACACCCCTCCAAAGACAAGGGGGTAGAAGAGGGGATCAACAGATGCCACTGAGTGGGTGTGACAAACTGGCTGAGATCCTGCTAGCAGCCTCTTCCAGACCTCCAGCTGCCTTTGAGGCACTCACAGGACTGAGGCAATGTCGCCGTCACAGAGCGTGCAGCCTCGGTCAGCCCAACAAGGCAGGGGAAGAAATGTATTTTAAAAACCTTAAGGAGTACCAGAAAGGGAAATTTCAAAGCAGAACAATTCAGGTATTGCTGGCCCCCAGGTGTTTTTGATCCTTGGTGAAGGGTGAAGAGCTCAGCCCTTCTTCAAAGGCACAGTGGGATGTGTCTCACCTCCTCCCCACACACAGAAATCAGGCCTGTGGGATCTGCAGTTTGAGACTGATTTTGGCACAGCACAGATGTGGTTTAATATTAGCCTGAGGTCCAAATGCCAATCCTCTTGGCAAGCCCTGCAGCCCAGGACACTTCCCAGCAATTTGGGTAATACCAGGTTAGGGTTAACCCAGCTTGACACTTGTTCAACACGTGCTTACAGCAACAAACAAGCACAGAGATCCCATTCACTCACTAATTAAGCTTATTATCCTAGAATAATTTAGGTTGGAAAAGACCTCCACACCATTACCAGCACTGCCAAGGCCACCACTAAACCATGTCCCCAAGTGCCCCTTCTACACGATTTTTAAGTGACCCCACCACTGCCCTGGACAGCCCATTCCAGTGCTTGAAAACCCTTCTGGTGAAGACAGATTTCCTAATATTCAATTGAAACCTCCCCTGGCACAAGCACAGGCCATTTCCTCTGGTCCTGTCACTTGTTATGTGAGAAAAGAGACTGACCAAGGGAAGGAAAAGCTGGAGCTTTGATGCAACAGCACTCCAATCAAAAGCATCCACCTTCAAAAACCACACCGGGATTCAGAATTTGTTTTTAGTGCTTCCCCATCTACTCAGCTGAGAGAGCGCTGGCCATGCAGCCCCAGGCACAGCTACTCCCCACCCAGACAGGATCATTTTGTCAGCTCACACTCCATAACTCCACGGATGTACTTAAGGCTTGAGAAAAATACTAAGTAAAAGCCAGGTACCATTTCAACTAACAGCTCCACTGTCAAAGCAGGTCATTAAATTAAGCCCATTAATGCCAGCTGCGAGACAGCTCTTCTCCCAAAACCAAGTTTTAGCTCTGCTGTGTCCATTTATTTGTGTGACACTAATGAGAAACAAAGGGTTACTGTGAGAGGACTGGAAGGCAGCACAGAGGAATTTAAGTGCAAACCATCCTGTGGCACCACAGGCAGCACCACCTTCTGCAATGCCTTAATTCCCAATCCCAGGTTTTTAGAGGCATGTGTTGCAGTGCAGGGAAAGGCTGCACAGGTCACTGCTCTGGGCTCACTGCCTGCTTTCCCAGCAAGTCCAGCTTGACCATTTTGCCAATCCCCAGTAAAAGCAATGTTCCTGCTAACCAAACAAACCTCTGGTTAGAGAGTGCAGAGCCTACAGCACCTCTGACCTCTGTGTCAGTGCCATTAAGGGTTAGATTGTTTCCAGCTCATTAGCCCATGAAGCACTGGAGCTGGAAATGGGTTTAACATTTGCTTTAATAATTTTATGGCAGCTTAAAAAAATATATATTTGATAGATAAGGATTTGTTGAATTGGGGTTCATCCAGCTGCCTCCCCACCTCTGTTATTCAGAGCTTGACGCAGAACTCTAAGTGCACCTAAACCAGGCAGAGATAACCCAGCCCAACTACCACAAGCCAAACCTCAAGCAAGACAAATCCACTGCAGGTCTGAAAAACACCCAGCTATGTCCACTGGGGCAGTCTTATTTGATTTACGTTGTGCAAATACACCTAGGAGTGCTTCTCACCCCTGTGGGGAAGCCAGCAGGGAGCTGGGGATCTGTGTGCTGTGCTCCTTGCCTTGGGAACAGTTCCCAGGATGATCCTTACAGTCACCACTCCTGACTGCTTGGCTGCCACCAGCCTAAAAACCACAGCACTGACCTCTCTGCCCTGCTGCTGGCTGCTTGCTAAGTGATGTTCTCACTGCAGCTCCTGCCCAGCTCACTCCCCAGAGCAGAAGGGAGGTGTGACTGCTCCCACTGGAGCCTGACCCTGTTAGTGCCAGGGCAGGTGCCTTGTGAGCAGTGCTGGCACAGGGAGGACTGCACAGAGAGCTCCCTCTTGACCTCACTGCAATTAAAATGTCACCGATATTAAACCATGACATGCTCTGGAGAATACACAAATGGGAAGGCACAGGGTTACAGCCTGAGAGCTTTAGCACTGAAATTCAGGAGGGCTGGGAATTGGGTGGAATAAATGCCTCCTTGAAAGGGAACCTGATTTAAATAGAAAGCAGTGAAAGGCTTTTACATCCTTAAAACAACTTTTTGGTTTTCTTCTGCAGACAGAAAAAGCACAGAACAAATATATCCACTGACCATGGGGATTCTACAGCATGCAGCAACATTCATTGTAGAGCAGGAAAAGCCTGCTGAAAGTTAGTACAATAACTTTGGTTAAATCCTCCTGGAGTTTCAGGACTCAGCACTGGGAGCTCGGCTCGCTGAGCATTAAAAGCACAAATGATCAAGGCTTTGCAGAGATAAGCACAGCTCCAATTATCTCCATCAGCTAAAGAGGATGTGCTGCTTACCAAGCTGTCCAGCCCTCCTCCCAGCAGGTCCACAGCACCCATCTGCATGGAGGACACTTGGGGCACATTCACGGGGGGCCCCAGGTCCAGGTTGAGGAGGTCACCCAGGAGGTCACCCTGGGAGGGGATGACCTGTGGCTGCTCCAGGTTTGTGGTGGTCGTGGTGCCCACGGGGCTGTCACCAGCATCAGTGCTGTGGGGGGAGAACAAGAAGCAGAAAGGACAAATATCAGACACCTTTGGTCTCCAGTTCCAGGTTCCCAGCATGGGCAAACACAGCAAGAGGTGGCTCAGCAGCAGAGGCCAGGCAAAAGGTGGTGCCAGCAGCTGATGTGGCCACTGACCTGCACCAGGCAGGGTTATGGCACGTGGCTCTTCACCACTTTGAGCACAAAGGTTTTCCTTGCTTTGTACATGGTTTTCAGCCCAGCAAAGGGAATCTTTCAAGGGGTGAATCCTACCCACCTTGAGAATCACAGACCCCCTCTGAAACAGAGAGCCATGGGTACTATGTGGGCTGCAGAACTGAAAATAAGCAGTTCCTACCTCAGAATAAACCTACAGAGATGATTTTCAACCCACTGGGCCTCAGAATGACATGGAAACACAGGGAAAAATAAATAATCCAGATTTCCTCAGAGATCTAACACTGATAAAACCCTTGAGCCCTTACCCTAATCAGTGCAAACTCCACCACTTCCCTCAGATCTAGATTAATCACCTTCTCCTGACCAGCAACAAGGTCCATCCGTCTTTTCTAATTGAAAAACTCAATCTAAAATTGATTCCTCCCTTCTATCAATAATTTCCTTTCCTCTGAGTTAGCAGGCATGCTAATTACTAGTCTAGAAACACTCATTATACAGCTTCCAAAATTTATCATCATATGCAGTCTGGCTACCTTTTATATCTTTCATATTCATTTGTCAGTGAATTGGGTAACAAGGAGAGGGTAAAAAAAAAAACAACTGTAACTCCTGGAGAACTCACTACAATGTATTTATTCTTTAAATCCAGAGATGCTCATTTTAGATAATTAAAACCCATTTTATACCCTGTTTCCAGAATGATTTCTAGCTCATGTTACTGCAGCCAGCAGGTAACTGCACACAATTGCTGTGGGAATTAGTGTTCTGACAAGGTGTTTAACACCAGGGCTGTTCTGCAAGCACTGCAGCTCCTGATTCTGAGTAGCCAAAATTCTCTTATCCTTATTCAGCTATTGAAGGGAAAGATTCAGCCACAGAGTATAAGCTGCTCCCAATTCCAGTGCCAGGAGGAAAAGATAGACCATAAGGAGTGCAGAATGAATTAGTTACCAGGCAGCAGCAGGAAGGGTTGAAAGCTTCTTTGCATTAAAAGCTTCAGAGCCCCAATAGCACTAATATTAGCTGTCCTTTCTGCTGCTGCCTTCAGCAGGGAGAGTGCTGAGTGTGCTGAACTGCTCCCTGAAGCATTCCTGAGGAGAGGTGGTGACTGTGATCCACTCCCACCCCCAGCCTGGGAACAGGAACAGCCTCTCCGAGAGAGGCACAGCACAAACCACTTGGTTCCTTCCCAGGATATAATCCCTCTAACACTCCACCCCTTCAACACTTACTCATCCCTCTCCTGATGGAGACACAGAAATCCCTCTGTGTCTTGTGTAACTGCTGCTGTCCCAAAGCCCAACAAGAAACTAGGAGAGGACAAAGCTAAGTGGGTTTGCTTTAAAAAAGCAAAACCCCAAAGCTTCCATTTGTGGAGAATGGGTCTCTTTAAAGAGATTTCTATAAACAACTTTACATTTTCTTTGAAAGAAAAGAAATTAATAAAGAATATGTGGGTTAAAAAGGGCAAAAAGACTTGATACAAGATTTCCCCCTTACAGTCCTGGGTTTGGCCGTGTGAATTGGAGATTTGGCCCCATGAGTTCAGCCCCCAGCAGTTCCCAGATGTTGGAGTCACAAGGGATGCACAGCCTGAACCAGAACCAAAAATTTCCTGTAGCTGCCTGTGAAATAGGGAAATAGAGACTCCTGCCCAAGTCTAACCAGACTTGCTTCTCCCAGGAGCCCTGTTAACATCTCCCCAAATTTCCCAGCTGAATTATGGCTGAGCAGGGGTGGTGGGAGCCACCACAGGAGGAAACACTGCCAAGCAATCAGATTTCTCCCCCACCCTTGGGATACATCTGCAGCTCTGTGACACTTGGGCTCACTGAAGAGGCAGGAACATTTCACCATCTGTGAGCTGTTCAATGGGTCTGCCCATCAGCTGAGAGCTGCAAGAAACCCGTCCTACAGCACTTTGAACGAAAAAGAAATTAATCAAAACGCCATGGAAGTGTGCTCTGCCAACCAAAATTCCTCCTAGGTTTATACCCAGGGAAGCACCTCTCAAGGCAACGCTGTCCTCACCCTCTTAAACCACATTCACCGTGGACATCTCCCCATTCCCATCTCACAGTGCCATCAGTCTCTACCACATGGGTCAGCCACCAGAATGGTCACTGGAGTGCAGGAGTTGTACAGAAAATCACCTCACCTCAACTGTTTGGACTCATCTTTCACTGGACACCTTTAACTTGCCTTAAACTGATGCAGAAAACCCCAATAATGGGGCATCTTGAGGTGAGCTCACATCAGAGAAGCCTGGTGTGCCATTAAATTAACCCCAGGCATTTTTTTATTTTACCACTGCATCAGCATGATCAGTGTGCAGCACGCTCTGCTGAGCACCCCTCAGACCTTCCCACAGCTTCCCACTGCTGATTGAGGCCTGGAGCTTTGTTTTCTGGGTTTTTTTGAAGCAGTGGTTCTGCCCAAGTCAGAAAATATTTGAGGTCAGCAGACTGAGCATGAGCAACGAGAGCCAAGCACATACACAGTACACGCAAGAAGATAATAAACTGCTCCTTCAAAAAGCTGAATTCTCTGAGCTAAATCCCCTAAAATGCTATTTTCTGTAGTGACTTGGAACAACAGTGTACAGTGAAGCTGGTAAAACCAAAAGCCAAAGCTACCCCGGCTCATTTTGAGACAAATCTTTGATTAGGAGAGGTAGGGAAGTGGCCACTGCTTTTCCTGTCCAACTGGTAGATTTGTGCTTGCTGATTCTGGGTCAGTGCAGCCAGACTTGATTTCATAGGCAGGGAGAAAACAACTCTGCTTCCCAAAGCCAGCCACCACAGAAATAGCTTTAGCTGCTAAGAATAGCAGAGAAGTGGTGTCAGAAAATAGCAAAGAAGCAGCATCGCACACTGATTTATCAGTGCAACAGCAAAAATAGCACTCCAAATGTCACTTTGGGAATATTATTAAGAGGTAAGCCTGGCTGCTCTGCCTCTTGCTGCAAAATGCACTCATTTTTGTAATTAATACCATTAGGGAAAATAGCAACTGCTCACCTGAATGAGGGGCCACGGGAACAGGCCCAACAGCAACACGGCCCCAGCTGGGACTAAGGCACTGCCTGCTCTTGCAGAACTAACCTGCTGCCAGAACTGTGATCCCAGGGAGGCATCAAGGCACCAGGCAACGAGCCAAAGCATTTCCCCCACCTCCCAAATGTCAGGCAGACCATCTCCAGTCTAACCCTTTTCTTTTAAGCCCTAACACTGATGGGGCTTAGATGGCTTCTGCACACCCCTTGCTTTACAGGCACCAAGTGAGAAAGGGAGTGTCACCAATCCTTCTCCATGTCACGTTGCAGCAGTGAAGGATCCCTGTACTTGCCTGTTCCAGGAAAGTGATACTGCATTCCAGGAGACAGGCTCATAAAGCTGTGCTGTTGCTGAAGCAAAGCTCCTACCAAATCATCTTCTGAAAGATGCCTGTTCTCACTCTAGTCCTCCTTGCAGCACTCGTCCAAAGCTGCTGCTTTTCTACTCAAACTCATGTCAAGAGCACTTACAACCAATGTCTTCTCAAAAAACATCCCAGCTTCTCCTCACACAGGAACTTTGATACTTCCTGTGCCTTTGTGACCCAGGAATTCAGAAGCTCCATACCCAGGATTACATTCTGCATGAAACAGCCCCTTGAATGACCTGCAAACTATCAATAAAATCCCACTAGGGTGTTCTAGAAGATTTTTGCTTTTTTTGGACTGTTTTCTAGAAAGAAACAACCAACCCTGCCCATGATCCCCAGGGCTGCCTGAGCTCACCTCCCATGGTGGATTGGCAGGTGCTTGCGGTGGATCCCGTGGCTCCCCTCCACGAAAGCGTTGGGTGGTTTGTGATACACAGAAGCCAGAGACCCAATGTGGCAGATCAGCTCATCCAGCAGGGTTGGCTCAATCAGATCAGTCTCCTCAGAAATCAGTGGCTTTTCTGAGAGCACCACTTCCTTGGCAGTCACTGGATCCGTGGAAAGAAGGCGCCAGTAGATGTAGCCACGATCCCGCAGGTCTGGGTTGTCAGAATCCTGAGACAAAGCAATGCATCACTCACAGGGCTGAAGTGAACTAATGCCTGTAATCATTTTATTCTTCCAGCAGTGATTCTGCTGGATTAAAAAACCCCAACCAGCCAGCAGCCACAGCCACCAATCTCCAAATGATGTTACAAACTGCTTGTTGAGACGAACATCTTAAAATTAAAAACGCAAACCAAAAGTATTAATGCCTGACTTCCTGCTCAGCTGGTAAGGGAGCAAAAAGCCCAGGATTTATATCCCCCAAACCACAGAGCTACCAACTGCTTTCCAAACTTTCCTGCCACTAAGTGTTAGGAGAAATCCAGAAGAAAAGAACATGAGTGGCAATGACTGTTGCATACTAAGAGCAGACACACAATACTGCAGAATGATCCAAGATCCCTGGAAATATGACTTACCCAAGGGCACTGCTGGACAAAAAAGATGCTGCAGAGCCACATCTTAACAAGCCATATTCTTTAGAGCAAAAGAAATCTTATTTATCCTGCCTTTTAGTTATCTAATGAAGTATGGAGAGATGCTAATGATACACACTTAGGATACTTCATCAGTTCTCCAGCTGTCAATAAGACCCTTGTTTTACTGCAGATACTTTTGCCTCTGCATGAAGTGCTAATTATTTCTCTCCTCTTTGAGCAGCTCTGCCCAGAGCAGCAAAGTGAGTGGGGATGGTTTGCTGATAATGTTCTAGGGAGAGGGAGGTGCTGTGGTTTTATGTTGTAGTGAACTGTTCACGGAAACAAGAGCTCAGATTTTTAATCCTCACATCGGCAGAATAACAGGATAAATGTTCCTGAGGGGTTTTTTTTCCCTATAAAATTCCAGCAAAATACTGTACACCTCACCAGCCTTCCTCTTGGCATTTCTTTTTGTATTCTGTGCTCTCATTGCTGCTGCTGACCTGTTAGAACCTGCATCTGCCATCTGCCTCAAGACATTCTCAAACCTCTTCTTGGAATGAGACTGAGCTGAGCTCATTTTGCTTGTAAGGACCTAAATAAATCTCTCTGTTTTCTCCCACATTGTCTCTGCAGAACTGGTTTTGTTTGATGGTAGAATCATGGACTCTCTACGCCCTTCTTCCCTCAACAATCCCTCCCAGACTCTGCACTCAGGATCAGGTAGGGTTTCTGCAAGGACACACATGAAAGGCCACATTCTCCTACTTGCACCTACAGATTCAAGGCTGTCTTCTTCCCACAGCCAAAAAAAACCACACTGGAAACTGAAACAAGAGGGTCAAATCTTTCCCAATTTCTCTCCCAATTCTCCCCTCTCCAGGGTCTCTCTCTGAGCACCCCTGGCTAGCTCAGCTCCCCACCCATGACTGCCCCACAAGAGCAATGCAGAGGTCTGAGACCTCAATTCCTGTGTTTCTTCCATCCTCAGCTACTCCACTGTTATTTTTACCAGTGTTGCCTGGATGAAGCTGGCTCCTGCTACAACCACACCTGCAGTCTGCTGTGCAGACAAACCCTGAGACATTCCAAGTGCAACGATACCTAAGCTGGGGAAAGAAACACACATTTAATTACTCTCCCACTCAAGTGAAAAACACCATCTCTACCTAGAAATCAGACCTCAAAGTTTAAGGGTTTTCAGTGTTTTACAGCCAGTTATCCCACATTGACTTATTATTCATATAAAATACAAAAAGCCAGACTGAATCAACATTTGTGACAAACAGAGGGGAAAAAAAAGCAGACGCCTGCTATATTCTGAGGGTGCCATCAAATGTTTTGTGACTCAGCACAGTGGGTTTTAGCACTTAGTACCTTTCTTCTGTTGGCTCAGACAAATGACACAGCGTGCCCTTGGCCCACTCCTCTCTGAAGAGCAGCTCAGATCCTGCCTAATAGCAGGTTTTGAAGCAAGAAAAGCAGGTCATGGGTTTGTTGCTGCTGACCAATGCAAATCCCCAAAGGAACGAATAAAAGGTTTAAGTGCAGTAAGTCCACAGCCACGATTTCTTGCAGCAGAGGATCAAAAAGGCCAGCTGATGATTGACTCCGGGTTTTCTACTCAGAAACAATCACATTCAGCTGGCAGACTATTGTTATCTCTTGACACAGCAGATCTGGAGAGGAGCCGCTTTTTTTGGGCACTTTACCCCAGTCATTGCAGCCAAGGAGTGTAGGAAGCTCAGCTGAGATCTTACCACCCCTGCCACCAGGACATCTCCACTTCTGTCTTCTAGAACCACAGCAGTTGTGTCTGCCAGCTCCAGCCCAGCCTTGCCTGCAGTGATCTGAGCTCATAACTCAGCACCTCATGCATAATGAATCCCTGATCTTAACCCACTGCTACAGCCTCCAGCAAAGCTGCCACCATGGTTGACAGCATCCAAGTACAAAGGAAAAACCCCAAACTTCAGTTCTTTCCTTCTCATAGCACTGCTTAAACTTTGCTGTTCACAGAACAAAGTCTTTGCCAGGCTCTTTCCCTCTGTTATAGCTCCAGATGTTTAAACTGCAAGCCACCTTCAAGGAGAAAGAATTTTGGTTTCTTGATAATTCTACACTGTCCCTAACTTTCCATTTAGTGAATGAATGGGGATGGAATTCAGACAAAGCAAGAGCTAAGAAGGAGAAAGCAGATTCCAGATAGTAACAGGCACAGAGCAGCTTTTAAATAAAGTCTCTCTGGGAGAGAAGGGAACACCCTTGAATCCGACCTACTGCAAAGCTGACTGGCCTGGCAGATGGGAGCCATCACCCAGCAGGCCAGCACAGTCTGCAGGGCTCTGGGTCACTGGATACCTGGCCTTACCTGTGTGGCCAGGCTGAGGACCTGCTGGACCAGCTCCTGTGTCTCAGAAGGCTTCTTCAAGAACAGCTTCACTATGGCAGTCAGGAGGGTGAGCTGCACCTAAGAGAGAGAGGCGCAGGAGAGATTAAAAACTCATCCATGCTTTAGCAACATCTCCCAAATCTCCATGTCTTTTACTGATATAAAGCATAAGACCTCAGTTTCCTCACAGCATGACCCTATTCTTTGCCATAATGAGGATAATGAGACTCAGAGTCTTGCCTGTTGCAAAACACTTTCGCAGACAAGTCCCTGAGCAGCACGCTGAGGTTTGTGTTGATGCCACAAATAGTTTTTGTCTTTTCTTTTATACCCCTGTTATACCTTTTTACAACTTCTGTATTCTCAGTGCTTTTTGCCTACATTCTTGGCCTTGTTTGTTCAGCTCGGAGACTCAACACTTTGTAAGCTTCGTAGGTAGGGATCAGTGTGCCCCAGAGCCCAAGGTCCTCTCCAGAACACATTCTGTAAACTAAGATAGAACCATCCAGGGGAAGGTTCCTTGGAGAGGGGGGCTCATTCCAGCCTCTCACTGGGGAATCTTTGATAGATGTGCTAATTAGTAACACCTATAATGGTATACCAGATCTTTTGGGGGGGCATTGTGGGGTGCATTTCAGTGCATTCGACCTGGACGTGTGCACCCAAGGATCCTTAAAACAAATACCAAGGTAAAATCCCTTTTTCTCTTCTAACCATGTCTGACCCTTGATTTTAAGACCAGGAAAAGGCATCAGTGTCATATTGTGATGCACTCTACCACTATTCCTCTAAGTCCTGGTCCCCAGTACAGCCATTCCCCCGAGAAATATGAAACATCTGAACACCTTTCAGTTCTGTCCTGTCCTTCCAAAAAGGGAAGTTTTGGAGACACGGACAATAAAGCAAAACTGCAGATTCCCAAGAGTTTTATTTCAGCCCAATATTGAAGCTTTCACTGACAGGTATTGTCTGACCACTGCAATAACATTTACTGTCCATCCCATAAACACACTGCATGAAACACTACAGATAAGATGCACACGGCAACTTTACCTGAGTACTTTCATCATGGAAACCCTCCAGGAAACTCTCCAGCAGCTCATCTGCATTGTCAATTCTTTCAGCATATTCACCCACTATCCAGATCATGGCAGCTCTGGCATCTGGCTCATCCAGGGAATCCAGGTTCTCACACAGAGTGGCAATGATGCTTTCATACCTGGTTTATCAAAGTGCATGTGGATTACTGGGGTGAACTGGACTTGTTTTATTCCATTCCTGCCCACATCATTCTGCAGAGAATCCTGCACTGAATTCATGTCTTGTATTTCTACACAACAAGCAGCATTTTCATTCAACTACAGAAGATATTCCCAGGCTTTTTTTTTCCCCCCAAGCTGAGCACTGAGATCTCACAGGGTCTTTGCAGTTTAATCCATCAGCAAGACCACCCAGATGTGGAATTCAAGATAAAGCTGCCTCCCTTTCTGTTTGCTAATGGGAATGTTTGATCCAACAGTTCAGACCATGAGTCTGACTCAGATCCTGCAGCCTCGCTGGAGGCTTCAGCCTGGTAACCCTGAACTGGGTATTACACTCCCTCTAAGGCTTCTCTGTAAACCAGACAATACCCCACAGTAATTTAGCTTCCCCTAATTCCATGTGTGGGTATCCCTGTCACAAGCAGGGAATTTCTGAGACTGACAGCAGGAATTGCCAGGGAGGCCTGCAGACATCCCATATTATTTTTTAGGTGATCATGAAGTCTCTGTTGAAAAACATTGCGGCAGTTCTGTGGCTGATAAGACAAAACCTTATTGCAGAACCAGCACAAGAGAAGCTGAGTTCCGCCCAGGCCAGAGGGAACACTTGGTGGGAAAAGCCTGCAGTGTTTTGTTCAGCACAACCTGACTGGGATCTCGGACCATGGGAGCCATGAACTTTCACAGCCTTGTGTGAGGAGACTTCTACACTTTGTAGATTTCCAGAGGAGATATGGCAAAGTTTACAGCATCAGGCTGTTCTGGTTTTGCTAATTTTCCTTCTGGCATCCTCTGCAAGAGCTTTACTGGCTTCTGATCCAGGCTTCAATATGGAGTGGTGGCAAAGGAATACCTTTCAATTCAAACTAATAATGAGCCAGGCTGACACCTCATCCAGAGCCAACACCTGAATCCTACCAAACTAGGAGTGGGATCACTGCTTCTGCCTTTACTTCAGAGCCCTGGTAGGCTGAGTTCTGCTCTGTTCTGATGATGGCAGACAAGTGCTTCCAAAACAATCTGAGGCTACTCCCACGTACTTGTTGGGGTACTTGCGGAAGATGTCTCTGATGACCACGATGGCCTCCTGCACCACGTAGTTGACCTTGGTCTGGATGAGGTCCAGCAGTGTGCTCACACAGCGCTCTGCAGATTGCTAGAGAGAGCAGAAAAACACAATTTAAAAAGCTGAAGAAACGCTCCTGCTCCCACAGCACACACTGAGGAACAAGGCACACGTATGAGAAAAGGCCCAGGGGAGGAAAACAAGAGGACAAGAGCTACCAACCCTGTCCAGAAAAGAACTACAGGTTAACAAAAGGTTGTTTGTTACACTGGGGACACCAGCTGGCTCCTGTAGAAAGTAAGAGAAGCAACTGTGCCAGTAGATAGCTGGGTCACCACACGAGAGACCCTGAGAACATTGCCTACACTGCTATTTGTATCACCCTGGGGCTGATACAGGCCGCTAAACGAGCTCTCTGGGGCTTCCCACGAATCAGAAGCAATTCCCAGACAATCAGAGCTGGGAGAGTTTTGATAGGGACTACTGGAAGGTTTCTAGCAAAGCCAGAAGGCAGGAGAGAACAGTGTTGTCAAAACCAGCAGCAAAAAGCAGCTCCCAGCAGCAACAGGTTCAATATTTTTGGGGTGAGGTCATTAACAACATGTGGATATACAGCTAGAAATAGCAATTCAGCTGCTCCTAATGCAGCTTTCACATTAATTAGTTCACAATTCACAGGCACTGCAAGATAACAAGGACTGGACACTGTCATGCTCCAGGAACCAGAAGTGGCGTTAGATGCAGGTAATTCAGGGAGGTCTATTCCCAAACAGCACAGCGAGGCAGGACATCACAGGAGCAACCAACTTCAGCACCAGAGAGGCTCAAATAAGGGCAGTGATTTGGTTATTAGCAGAGCACACATGAAGCCTCATTACACAGCTGGTGATTAATGTGAGAAGCAGACTGCTCCCGACACTGCCAAGGCAGTCGCCTTCAGAACACTCATAAAGGATTCGGGCTGCAGACAAACACTGTAGGGCACAAACAACAGCAATGTAGGTGGATTTTTCAATTCCAGTGAATTAACAGCTCCCTTGACTTACAGAGCACTTAAAGGCTGGGCAGGAGGAGGAGGAGTGAAATGGCATTTTAGTCACAGGAATCAGTTCTTTGAGAATGGGCAAAAATCTCAAGGACAAGCCTCAAGAATTTGGGTCAGAGACTAAAACCTTCTGGTAATTTCCTACCCTTGTGGGTATCTCACACAGGGCCTGTCAGCACAGCACTGACATGGGGATCAGCCAAGGGAGGAGACACCACAAACCAGCACTTGCTCTGTCTGCAAAGTGGCAGTAAGTCATAAGACTGTCCCCTGAAATTCACACCAAACAGAACAAAAATCCAATACAGCTGGTGTCAGAGTGAAGAGAGGCATCACATAAAAGTGTGTGATTGGTGTAATATTCTTTTATGACACCTCTCCCTCCTTAGCTTTATGGGTACTATGGCACTACAGGGGCAGTGAATGGCAACCTGACCATGTCCTGCTCTGATCCCTTCTGCTCCAGAAGGGATTTGAAGTCTGTGACCTGGAAGACACTTCCACTTCATGGGGACTGACCACAGACCTGGCTTCACACAGTTTGACTTTGGTCACAGTGGGAGCCCTGCTCAAAGTTCTTGCAAGAGAGATGATTCAGAGCTTGAAATTTCACCTCTTCATCTCAATAACTTTCATCTGGTATTTTAATGAGTGACCTGATGGGGGTAAATCTGTCCCAAGGTCATTCTGCAGAACATACAGCACCAGTCACTGCTGGCAACAAGCAGTGCAGCCCTGTCAGAGCCTACAACTAACAGAGCTTTAAGAGCTGCACAATTCAAGGAAAAGCAAATTAATGTTTAGGGGTTTTTTCTTTAGATACTTTGAAGCATGATTAGCATGATTTTTTCCCAGGAAAAGCACAGCATCCACTCTGAAACACACAGCAATGATTTTTAGCCAAAGAGTCCCTTGGAAAGTGAGCAGTGGTAGGTGCATGCCCAGAAGAGCAGTCCCTCTAACAAAACAGATCTCAGCTCACTCCATCCCTTGTAAACACACTGCTTTTTGAAGGTGGACATCCTTGGGGGCAGCAGAGCTCTGCAAACTGATGAAAGAGTGCCCCAACTCGAACAGCTTTCAAGTTGGAGTGAGGAAGGACAACCAACCAAAGTCAAAATTGCTTTGTTTGTCTGCAGAAACCAAATGAAAGCCCACAAGATTACTGAAGTAGCACATATCATGCTCAACCATAAGCCTCAATGATTTCTAAGAACCAGGCTGCTGCCAGAGTCTCTTGGAAACGAGACAAATATCCCCTTAAGATGGCTCCTTCTGCTTCTCCTTTGCTCCAGAGGAATCTCTATTCTTACTGCATCCACTTCATTTCCTTTTCCCACAGGAGTGGTGCCTGTTTTCCTTACAATCAAAGCATGGCACGATGGTTTCCTGTAATGCTGTCACTGGGGCAAACCAATTCACAAGGCAGACAAGTGTAGCCACACCAGAGTTTGCTGTAGATAAACCCAAGCCAACTCTGAGCTCAGCTATCAATAACCCAGCCCTGCCCTGCAAAATCATGATGTTCTGACATCCCCCAAAACAATGTGACTGCTCAAGCCTGGGCAACATCTTGCTACTTCAGCGTGGGGATTGGTTCCATATCCCAAACCAGCACAATGAGCAAAGGTAACACGTTTGCTCTGTGTTGCACCTCTCAGCAGACAAATTTATTTCCTGTCTCACTCCCCTAGGAGTGACAATTAGACAAAAGATAGGATCCTTGAAGGCAGGGCTGAGGTGCTCTGTGAATCCTCATTCATCAACAGCTCTCACTGGCTGTGTCCTGTGTCAAAAAGCAGATTTCTGAGCCTTGGGAACGTGGACAGTGCTGGCTGCGAGGATGCTCTTTCATTAGTCATAACTCACAGTGCAAACAGCCTCTAGTAAACACAGATGCACTGGGGACAGGGATTAACCTAGGGATGGGGACACTGCAATCAGTTGTTCTATATTTTCCCTCTTTAAATCTGCTTCTTGTCAGAGCAGGAAACAGACCTCACCCTTAGCAGCAGCATCTTCAATGGAGCAGTGCTAAAAACCAACAATAAAATTACTTATGGAGAGGCACAATTACACTTAGAGGGTCACTGGGGCATTACTGTTAGTCCTTTGCTTATCAAATATGATTGTTGTGGTATTGGGGATGGGGAAAAGTGTGGGTGATGAGGGCAGGAAAGAGTAAAAACTTCTAAAAACACCTTGATGCTGCAGGAATACACCACCCTCCATTCCATGTGGAACTAGGACAGACACATGGCCAAACCCTAGTGACAAAGTCCCTGCTGAGACCTAAAACAAATTCCCACCCCCCCAGCACAGCACTGCTACAAAAAGGGCTGTCACCAGCTCCTTTTAAACTTCCCTGTAGCCCTTTTCCATGCTCAGGGGGGTTTCCTACTGTCACTGTTGTGGCTCCATGCAGACAGGCTCCTGCCTGGATGCAGCAGGGAAGGAGTGCTCTGGTAGTTTGAGCTGCAGACATGAAACAGAAGCAGCAACCCCTGTTCTGTGGGGCCACACTTCAGAGAAAGCCCCTGGCAGTGACAAACCTTTGAGAACTGAAGGAAGGGAGAGAGAGCTGCACAAAAGGGCAGTTGATTCTCTCCAGAGGACAGAAGTTGGTGTCCTCTGTGCACAGGCTTTCCAGTAGTTCAGCTGAAACAAGAGAACCCTGTGCACTGACACCACACTAAGCCAGGCATGATTAGGTTATTATTTAAATCTGCTGTCAGGCAATGCTCATGGGAACACACTTGAGCAAAAGCTAAATGAGCTCAGCTGAAATTAGAGCACTTTATGTGACATTTTGCACTCAGTCATCAGTTTACTGCAAAGTACCAACACCAAAGCATAAATCTTCCCTCTCTTCACAGGATTTCTGAGCTCCTGACAGGCATTTCAGATTCACTTACAGGGAAACTAACAGAGATATCACTAAAAAACCAATATTCTATTATGAGCACTTAGGTGGACGTTCCACCAGCAGAGGACATTTCAGACTTGTTTTGGGTAACTGCAGATGTTCCTGGGAACTTGTCTGCATAAGCATTGAGGCAAAAGGGAGCACACTCCAAATGAAGCCACAAGTTGTGTGGATTTACGTAAGTAGAGTCACTCTGTTTGTATAAATTGCATTTAAGTGCCCCAAATCTCTGCAATTCTCTGCCTGTGTGTTCTGTTCTGCTGAAATGGAGGGGAGGGATGACACAAAATGTTTCGTAACACCGAGTTTCTCTGTACAATCTCTTCTTCTTCCCCTTCAAAAGGTCAGGCCACAGCTACTAAAGGAGTTGGATGGATAAGTGGTCATCGTTCCACTAAGGCCAGTGCAGTAAAATATTCCATCAAGGATGAATTATCTGCCTTGCTCTGCTGCAGGGTGAGAGGAGCACGCCATCCTCCCGTGATGTCCTCACGGCTCACGCCCTGTTCAGTGGTGCTCTGCCCATAACCAGGATGCATCCAGGCCACTCGATGGCCAACACTGAAGCTCCAGCAACATGGAAATGAGGTGGCAAAGCCCATCATTGTTTCTGAATACAGAGAACCCCAGAGAACCTCCAGGATGAGATACTTGCCTCCACCTTGATGGCACAGCGGCCGATGGCTCGCACGGCCTTGCGCACAAAGTCGACGTCCACCTCGGTGGCGTATTCCTTGAGCTCTGCCAGCACCTGTGGGGACAGCACACCAATGTCAGACCCTGGGGACACTTAGAGAACAGCCCACCCTCACAGATGATGCTGCTCAGACACCAGAAGATGAGCAGGATGTTCTTTCACAGCTACCACACACATCCAGCCAAACTCTGCCATCAGCTCACCGTCCGAAACCCACCGGTTTGGTTACACTTGGTGTGTAACCCAAAGTGGTGTGGGTTACACTTGGTGTAGGCTGCACAAAGTCAAAAAGTGGTCTGGTCTTGATTATTTACAATTCCCCTGATTAAGAGCTGAGGAAAAATCAGTCCTGCCAAATTTAAAGTTTTCTGTTCCTTCCTACACTGAAAATGCATTTGCTGCGTGCAAAGCTCTCGGCAAGAAGCGTTTTTGATCTCTCCTTTTCTGTGCTGAGATGAACATTTGGATCCCCAGTGAATCCAAATGGAAGATGCAGAGGAGATCTGAGGACACTCTGGAACATCTATACACAGATTAATAACAGAGTGAAGATACTTCCCCTCTTAAAAAACAAGATTTATTATTTTGTCTCGGTGTTTTTGCTAATGGAAACCGATGAAGGGCTAAACCCAGGACCTGCTGGGATCTCACAGACCTTTAACTGAAAAGCTTTGTCTTAAATCACTTAGCTTACAAACAGTTATTTCCAGAAAAGACCATACGTAATTTATATTCCCTCAAAAGCTCAATTTATTTCAGTTTCTCATGCCAAACATGACATCAGTGATTTAATCGTGATGTCACAAATAGATGGTGAGGGAGAGGGGAGCAGCACAAAGCCAGACAGTCCTTTGAAAAATCTCTCATCCAAGCAAATTGCTCAGAAGAATGACAAGATAAAGAGACCATGAAGGGCCAGACTGCAGACAGATAAATCTGCAAGGAGGAGACAGGACATGTGTGTTTGGAAGTTTTATTATTTCCTTGGATAATCTATGTTGCACAGCACTTGGAGCACCTGCCTTTAGCAGCTGATGCTTCCCAAACACTGCCCAAGGCCTGGGCTAGAACCACCCTGGTGCTTTGGGCAGGGAGATGGAGAATCTCCACAAGCAGCACAGGAGGACGTGGGTGGAAGCTGCTCTCAGGCCTCATTCCAGGACACATTCCTGATAAAGCTTGTGTTGTTTTATGAAAGCCTCCTCAGAACCAGGAGAGATTCATTCATTCATTAGTCTGCAGATCTCAGACTGCCCTCCAGACACCACTGCCTTTTAGGTAAACAGCCCATATTATTGGAACATTATAAATTCAAATTACTGTGGAGCCTACCAAGAGTAAAGAGAAAATTCTGAATATGTTCTCATAGAAACTGATTTTTAAAATATTTTCCATGCTCCCGGCACAAAAAGGGCATGAATTACCTTGCTCAGTTCCAAAAAACAACAGGAGAGAGCTGAAGGAGCTGCTTCAAAATGTCACATTAAATGAAATTGCTCTGTGACAATTAGGATAGGACAATAATAGCACTAACCAGAGGCATTCATCATTCTGCATTAGTGTTAGGCCTCATGGCCAGGGATGCACTCGAGAACACCTCCTCCAAGGAGGGGATCTGCATTAAACCAACATCAAACACAAGCAGAATCTACACTGTAAAGCAAATCTCAATTCAGTTCAGCTTCAGCTTTGTGCTATTTCCACTCTGGAAGCGAGTTAAGCAAAAGCAGGATTTTTTTAGCTCTGGAGAGCGCCTGTGCAAGCGTTTAACAATTTTACTAACTTGAAATTCACACTTCAATAATGTTTGGCCTTTCTGAATGCCTCCCTTACAGGCACACCCCTCTCACTTGAAACAAGCCTCTCATTCCAACCTCAGCACTGGCAGTGACTCATTTGACAGGAGCCATGAGTTCTCCTCCTGGAATTGTCATCAGTGAAACAAGATCCACCTCACGGTCACGATGCAAGCCATGCCATGCTATTAACATTTAAATCATGGGGGAAACTCCAACAACTCCCATTAAACAACTGCACAGAGCACTCTACCAGGCACAGTGATGCCTAAAAGCCAGGATAACTCTAGCAGTAGCTGCAAACACCTTCACACAAGGACCAGGAGAGGGTTTTCCCCTCCCAGAGCACGGCAGAAGTGCCTCAGCTGACCTGAGCAATGTTTGCTTGGGAAGCCAGGCGGATCATGATGTCCAGTTTCTCCAGTTTGACATAGATGGGGTCGTTGTACTTCACAAAGAACACTTTGATCTCCTGCTTCAGGATTTCAGGCCTGCAGGGAACATAATGTGTCACTCAAGAGTGGTAAAAAACCCAATCTATTGTAACAAAAGGCATCTTTTCTTTAGAAATCTACCCAAATAGTCACTGAGAAACACAACGGTGTCATTTTGTCCTGGTTGACCGGGGAGGTCATGGACTCCCCATCCCTGGAAGTGTTTAAGATCAGGCTGGACAGGGCTCGGAGTAACCTGAAAGGTGAAAGCTGCAGAGGAGGTTGGAACTGGATGATCTTTAAGGTCCCTTTCAACCCAAACCATTCTCTGACTCTGATTTTATGCCTAGGATGTGCAAACACCAATTTGGAGAAAGACATTTGGATAAAAACATCGTTTAGATACAAAAATGCATAATTCAAGTCTTTCTAGGGCCCTGCTTCCTCTGTTTGAACTGCTGAACCAACCACGACAGGCAGCAAACAACATTTTCAGTGAAAGAATAACATCCTTATCTCAATGCAAAACCTCCAAATTCATTTCCACTTTCACTTGCAAGATGCCAGTGCACAGTACCTCTGCCCTGAATATAATCACAAAGTGCTATCCAAGCTATCTCACCTTTCCAGCAAGGAACAGCAGCAATAAAACACAAACACGGGAGCAAACTGGTGGGAAAAAACCCAACCCACTGTACACCACGATGTCAGCAGCCTGGTGGCTCTGTGCTGAACAGAGTAACACAGGCACAGTGGGATCCTGCAGGTCACTGTGAACTGTTCCTATTTGCCATTTTGGTTTATAGAGGGCAATTCTGACCACTCATAAAGAGAAGGTGAAGAGAGGCAGGTAAAGAAATACTGCATGAAACTGGCAGCACAAGTATGCTGTAAAGGAAATCAATTCAGGCTACCAGAGTCATGAGACTGTTTAATCTGTCTCTCAAGGGATCTGAGCGTGGATTAAAAGAAATTCTGTGCATGTGGCAATATCTGGAGGTCTGAGATAACCAGATGGCCTTTGACAAGGCAGGAATAACACCCCCTGAGCCTTTACCTTTTCTGCACAATCAAGTTGATGTTCCTTAGGGCAACATACTGAACTTCAGGCTCTCCAGACAGCAGGGTCACCAGAGGAGGGGCAAGTTTCTTCAGCAGCATGTTGTAATAGTCAGAGTCCTTGGGAAGGAGCTCCAGGAACTTCATCAGGACCTTCACTGCTGACAGCACCACTGCCGAGTTGGCGTGAGACAGCCGGGGGGTCACCCGCTCACAGATGCTGGGGGCAGAGGCACAAGGAAGGGTTCAAATGGATTTCAGGATGTCAAAGATTTCAGATCTAAATTTAGGAGATTGCACATGGCTGAAGGCAGCTTCTCAGACACTACTTTGATTTGGTTGTGTTCACAATGAATGGGCAAAGTCCTGTTTTCCTGAACGCAGCAGGAAGCGAACAGGGACTTCTCTCACAGCTTCAAGTTTCTCTCCTGCCACAGTCAGCTCAGGAACAATTCCACACTTCCTGCTTTTTCCTGGTGGTATTTTCTGTTTGTGTGATCTTGTCTGTCACTTACAAACAGAACTTTAACAAAAACGGCTCCTGGAAAAACACTTTAGCCTCCATATAACCATTCAGAGGTGATACATGTTTCTGGCTTGCTCGGGGGCTTGCTGTCATTTCAACAAAAAAAGATTTCCCTTTCTCTGAATACACAAGGAAGGAGTGACCTAAATATCTCCCAAATCTCAGCTTCACCACTTGCCATAATGGATCCTGTAATCAAACAGCATCCTAAACAGCCCAGCCCAAAAAGAAAGGAAGTTTGGGTTCATATGGTCTTTCTTACAGCATCTGTCAAGTTTCTTCCCACTCCCTCCTGCAGATTGCTAACCCAGAACCATCTTATTCCCATCTGCGCCTCCTGAAGTTTCTCTCCCTGGAAGATTTGCTTTCAGCCATCCTGGAAGGGAAGCAGCACAGCTCAGTGAAGAGCAGAAGAGTCCAAGTCAGAGCTGGAGCACCTCCAGCTGCCTCTGCCCAAGGTCACCTGCATGTCCCAGCTGCTTCCTCTCTCTGTGCCTCAGTTTCCCCACGCACAGGGGAGTGACACCAGCCTTGCTGGAAAGGAGGGTGGCTTTCCCAGTGCTGTCTGAAATCAGGCAGACTCCAGGATCAGGAGATAAACTGCACACAAAGGAGCAAAAGGAGTTCCTGCCCATGCAATTTGATGCTCCACGCTTCAGAGGAATTGCAGCTGAGGAACTGGGACATATTCACAGTTGTTCAGAGCAGTGGTCCCTCTGACAGAGCAGGGATAACATCGGCCTCACACCCTGGAGATCTCTGTAGGTTTCTAGCACTCATTAAGAGCTGCTTCTGGCACAGAAACAGAACACAAGGGGGGAAAAAAACCCAGCACCACTACTGGCAGGTTTCTTAGAAACAGTGGATTTTGTGCCTCAGAAAAAAAAAGAGTCAGTGAAGAAACCCATCGAATTCCAAATGGCCTGGCCAGGATTTTGCATGTGGGCTTGTGGCCCTTCCTCTCCCTCCATCCCCACATCAGCTACATTAAATACATCATCTGAGAGTCTCCCTGTTCCAAGTTGCTTTTCTGGTTGAATCCTTGTTTTCTTGGGAACACAATCTGACTTTTTGTGATTCTGGCGACAGATGAGGAAGAGGCTTGAAGTGCACAAACTAACAGCCCACTACCCAAACCCTAAACTCTTTCTGTTTAGGTTTAGTCATTGCAGTTAAAGGTAAAAGCACAAAGGTAAATTTGGAGCAATAAGAAAAATAATTTCTTACCTTTATTTTCACTTCTATCATATCACAGACTAGTTTTCAGTTGGAAAATATTCCAGTCTCAGACCTGTAGTACTTTGGAAACCCACAAACCTATAAAGGCTTCTCCTACAGCAGCAAAACCAGCTATGAAAGTGCTGCTTTAAACCAGAAAATCCTCCAAACAGTGCTTCCACTGTTAACAGGTTTGGTCTTGGGCTGATCCCTTCTTACTAGTGCCAGTTCCCACAAGAACCAGCCTTTAAAATAAATTTTAAAAAAAAGTTAAAAAAAGATAAACAGAGAAAATGGTTCTGCAGAGGGATGGGGCAGGTTTCCAGCATCAGCCCAAACTACCAAAAGTAGCTTTGCTTTTAAATCTACTTTATCAAGTCTTATTTGAGATAACAGGGCACTGTGGCAGCACAAGTCTTTTCAGAGCTGGAACACCCCCAGCAGCCCCCAAGTGTCACCAAACCCCCACCGCACCTCTGAGCTTCCCGGTCATCCTTGGGGTTGTAGTTGGACAGACAGTCCAGGATGAAGATCTGCCCCCACTCTGTGCACTCATTTAAGGCTGTCAGCAGCTTGTTGATGTTCTGAGGGTTCAGATCCAGCAGGTTGCTGTTGGGGTGGGACTCGCTGATCTCTGACAGAGCGGCCACGGCGTTCGCTACCACCTGCGGGAAGAGAGGGAGGGGTTCCCTGTCAGCACAGCATGAGGGGCTTGGCAGGGACTGACCCAGGGTTGGGTACACACAGGCAGCAAACTGGAGATCCACCAGCTGCCCCACCAGTTATCTGAGCCTTCTGGGATGCAGCACAACCTCACAACCAACCTGCAGAGCCCAAAGCTTCACTGGGATGAACCCAGGACATCCCAAGAGACTTTGCTGCGGAAGGAGCTGGAGATGGCATCCACAAGGAACAACTCCACCCTGCCTTCCTGCAGGCTCCAGATCCTCCCCTGCTTCCAGGGGATGCTCAACTTCACAGTCAAGGTCCCCAAACCTCCAGTTGCCCTATTTATTCAGGAATGTGTGCCTCTTGCCCAATTTCCCCATAGCACATGGCTTAAGAGTGATCCAGAAATGAGCTGGCAGGTGCCTGGCAGCCTGCAGCTCTGCAGCAGCACTGGCAGGTCACGCAGTTTGAGAGCAAACAAACAATTCCCCTAAAATGGGCAAGTCCTGCTAAATTTTTAATAACCTATATTTCAATTTCAAACAGTCTCCAGAAAATGCTTTTGCTTTATGGGGCCATGGTAAAGCAAGCACTCCAGCACAACTCATCCCCAAAAATATTCTTGCTGCACTTAGGACTAGATAAGGTCTTCCCTTTTCCAGGGACAAATGAAAGGAAGCACAGAGAGGAGGTCCAGGGTCTAGCTTGACACAAATGAGGAGTGGGAGTGCAGCACAAATTTCTAACTCTTAGTTCCATACTCAAATTCAACAGTTATTCCAACAGATTCCATGGGAAGATTTCTTTTTTTTTAAATAGAAGAGTTGCAGAATACAGAGACAGAAATAGAAAATTTGCAGATGAGACTAAAGTCTTATTTGTTTAACTGACAGGAAAAGGGATTTAAAGCTGAGTTTGACACACAAAACTGAAATCCCCTAAGAAGAGGCATTTTCAGGACATTTTACAATATATATCATGCCCAGTCTAACTCCCAGTAAATACCTGCTCAAATGAAGATTTATAGTGTGATTTTCTATGAGATTAAGGCAAAAAAAATCTTATCTAAAATCATCTGATTGTTTGGATGACTAAAGATGCTTTTGATGCAGTACAATGAAAACAAGAACAGCACAACCAGAACTTTCCCTGCCTTGTTCCCATCCCTGCTTGTCATTAAACCAATATATTCCAAAGTCATTGCACAGGCACAGTAATGTTGATTGTTTTGCATTTCACACCTAGAGGTCAGAGATAGGATTTTGATCCAAGATTTTATGAATTTCATTAGTTCAATGAGCCTTCTGTTACCAAATCATTAGCAATCAGTGCTGCTGCTGTCTTCTTCTTGTACTGTTTTAATGAGGAACTTATTAAGATAGGCTGCTTATTCTCCTCATTATTTAATTTGCCTAATTCCTGAATGGTTACTGTGACACAGCATAAAAACGAAGTAATAACTTAATATCATTGTATTTTGGAAGTTTACAAGTGAAGAAAAATCACAAAAGCAACTGAAAAGTTCAAAATCTTTACGGAAAAGCGCTTAGAAAATGAAACTACTTTGGCAAAAAAAAATTTGAATTAACAAAAAAATTTACAGAGCTGAAGTATCAGAGAAAGGGATCTGCCAGTTGTACTGAGGGACAGGAGCTCTGGGAAATACACTCACACTGCCAGGCATTACCTTTGTTGCAGTAATTGATAAATTAGTAACTAAAAGAGAATTATAGAATAGAATTGAGACTGGAGAAGACCTCCAAAATCATTGAGTACAATCAATAACCCAGCACTGCCAAGCCCACCACTAAACCACGTCCCCAGTTGCCATATTTAGATGGTTTTGGACACTTCTAGGATGTCCTAAACCCTGGGGCAAGCACAAGTCAAAGCAGCTGTGGTTATGTTTCCTTCCTTGCAGGGTCCATGGGATCTATCCCAGTGTTTGCCACGGACAAAGGATGCACAGAAATGCTGTTCCCATGGACAGAGAACAGCAGCTCCAACCCAGAGACCAAACTGTGAATGAGGTTTTGCTCTTAGAATCTTTTGGGTCCGTTTTTTGAGTATTAATGTGTCCAATTCAAAGCTGAGGATGGGACACCACATGGCAATCCACTCACAATTCCATTAAAAGCATCCATGAGGAAGTGGCAGAAGGCAAGATGGACTTAGGAACATGGGCTGTGGTCTCCTTGGGCGTTAGAGAAAGGACTGGGAGGGGTTGTGAAACATCTGGTAGCAGCTCAGTCCTGCCAGAGGAGCTGGGATCTACAATCTACAGTCCACACTTAAAGCTGCTCCTCACCTCCCACCTCAGCACCACAGTGACAAGGAGATAAACGAAGCAAAAGGAGATAAGGGAAAGGGTGGGGGATAAATTCAAGCTTTAAGCAATATTTATTAAAAAAAGGACTTGCTGGCGATTTGCACTGAACATATTGATGCGTTATGGTGCTGTGGTATGCCAACAAAAACAATTAGCATCTTCAAGGCTTTTCACACAGCCACAGCACAGCTGAAAGGCAAACAGCTCTCAGGAAGCTGTCCAACACAAACAGTGCTTGGAGCACACACGCTCACCTCTTCCCTGGCACTGCCACTGGCTCCGTTAGGAGCGGGAACATGGAGCAGCACAAGGCAGCACTGCACAATTCCAGCACACTGCTCCTGCTCTGCCAACAGCTCCCACCGAGTAAAAGGTCAGGTCAAGCACTGAAGCATTCCCCACTAAGAGGGGTATCACTCAGGTATGGAAAAAAGTCCATAAAGAACCATTCAACACCAACTGCAGTATTACATCACCTGCTAATCCAGTGTGTGCTTTGGCAGTCACGGAAGTGGCACTGGAAATATTTGCAAAGATGGTTTTTGGCCAAAACCAAAAAACTGCAACATCAAAGCTGAACCTTAAGTCTCCAGCTCAGTTGACACTTCTTCCTTAACACAGCAACACAACATCATGAAGTCCAACTACATTAAACAGCAAGAACAAAGTGTTAAGTTACAAGAAGTTATTTTCTCTTTAAAATAAAAGATGATGGAATTGCTGGGGGACATACAAAAGTAAGCTAAAGCTTTACAAATGGTATAGGACCAAGGAACTGGACAAGTTTCACAGGCTGATAGAAAAAAAAACCCCTAAGTTTCTTTAGCAAATAAAATATTCTCTCCTTTACAAAACATTCCCCCCATTTTTTTAAATGAGAAACCAACCAGGAGTTGTATAATTTATCCCACAGATTGGAAGCAGTAGACTAAAAGTACATAAAACTAACAGCTGGTGTAATTGTGAGGTCTCAAAAATAATGAAAAAAAGAAGTCAACCCTGTAGCTACAGGTATGTGAGCCCAAACAACTAATGAACAGGAAAAGCTTTTAAAGTTTAAAATTCCAAGTTAACTCCACTGCAAAACGCCTCACTTGACTCACAATTAAGAACACCAACTTAAAGCTAAGAGCTACCAGATGAAGATCTGCCTAAAAATCCCCCAGAAAATAAAAATGCAGAGCAGATTGAAGAATTAATAATAATTAATAATAATAACAGATCCCTGGCTTGTGGATGTAAATCAGTTCACCCTGGGTACATTATGACATTATTCAAATGTAGCCACAGCAACATCCCTTTGGAGCACAGATGAGCCAAATGACAATAAACCTGCTTTTGGCTGGAATTGCCCAATAAATTTAGGCTCTCTGAGAAGCATCACTGAGATGAGGAGAACTAAAATCTCCCAGGCTCTTATTAAACAAAACCAACAAACCCAAACCTCTACACTCACAGCTTTAACAAGAACCCAACATTTTTAAATCCACCTCCAGACAAACTCCCTCTGCAGCCAGAGGGACCAGACCCGACCTCGCGGGAAGCTGCAGAGGTAGGAGCACTCTGATTTCCAAGAGATTCCTTCTGGCAGCTCAAACCTTTAGCTCAGAGCAAATGGTATAAAACACAGCAGCAGGGAGGGAAGGGGGTGGGTGAAAACCTGTGTGTCTGCCTGGCAGCCCACACGGAAAAGCTTTGCAGGGGCTGGGGGGACAGGAGGGAAGCTCGGCACATCCAGAACGCCAACTAGTTGAAGCAATCAGATTATTTCCCTAGCATCCCAGGCTAATTGGAAATTAAACCAAGTGTGTAATGGAGTTAATGAAATACAACATTCTGCTGCTTAAAACAGGAACCTCTGGCTCGCCACGCTGTTAAAAAGAAGCGAAAATGAACAAAAAGGAGGAAAAATGAAGGGGCTCAGAGAAGAGGCTGAGGCTGCTGCCCTGAAGAGAGCCAGGCACCATGAGACGTTTCTGAGAATGGAGAGGTGCTGACATTTCAAAGAGCATTTTGGGCTTGCATGGTCCTTGCAGATGGGAGATTCAGAGCATCCATCAATGGGTGTTTCACTGAGCCACTCATTTTTATGACCACGACGTGTGCCCAGAAGGTCCCTAAGAGGTGCTCTCCAGAGAGCATGACCCCTAATCCTGTCCACATCATAACTTTTATCTCCCAGCCCTCCTTACTTTGCTTCCCTAGAAACAGCCCAGGAACCATTAACATTTCTTACTATACAGAAGAAATTCTTCCCTGTGAGGGTGGGGAGGCCCTGGCTCAGGTTGCCCAGAAAAGCTGTGGCTGCCCCACTCCTGGAAATGCTGAATGGGGCTTGGAGCAACCTGGGATAGTGGAAGGTGTCCCTGCCCATGGCAGGGGATGGAACAGGAGGAGTCTAAAGGTTCCTTCCAACCCAATTTCTTCTGTGATTCAATGACTCTATAAAATGGCTCAACCATGCAAGTCAGAGAGCCCTGATGAGCCTCTCACACTGTCAGTGCTTGTTTATATGTACAGACATAAATTAAAACTCTGGGAGACTCACACATTCCCAGTTCCTGATTACATCCCAAAAAACTTCCTGGTGGGGAAGACCTCCTGGCTTGCTTTTTGCAAGTGGGCTGAATTTTCATGGAGGTGGCAACAGAAGGAAAGTTATGTGCTATACTTCCCACGGCATGCTTGCCCTAACTGGGTTTTGCACTTCCCTGCAGAAAAATGGCACTTTGTGGCAGACTAGAACATCACTCCTGCTCTCATATCCTTGCAAAAATCAGATGTGTGAGCTGTAAGGCAGGGAAACATGCTTCCCCCAGCTGTTGAAGCTCTTGTAGTAGGTGGGCAAGAAGCTGTTCAGGGATGGCTCCATCACAAGGGGCACCTCCTTGGCACAGCTGAGCCCCCAGTGCAGGAAATTCAACCCCACAGGAAGACACAGAAGGTCTGCAACTCTCTATTCTCCTTCCAGAAATCCCTGTGGTCTGATCCTAGTCTGGATCAGGCACCTACCACACATATCAGGAAGGTTTTGCTTTATTTTTTTGCAGTTTTCCTTGCAGAGGTCCTCGCTGGCACCACCCAGTGGCAAATGTGCAAAAAAAAAGCACCAGCTAAGCACCAAATTCTTTATAGAGCCCTAAAAAGGGGGATGGCAAAATTACAGAACATCACAACCACAAAATCATCTGACAAATGGTGCTTGTCAATAGCTAGAAGTGTCTGTTCCAATGGAAAATAACACATAGACACATATCAACAAAATCCCCAGCACGCTGATTGATGTTAGAGATCCTGGAATGATCTGGTCAGCAAGACTAATGCTTTGGAAATCAGGCACATACTGGTGGCTGTAATTGGAAGGAGACAAGTCTCTGATGGATGAATTTGTCAATTAAGCTTTACAAATGAGGGGTCTGGGAAGACAAACTCTGGAGCCATGGAAATTCACAAATTATCAAACTCATTGCTTCTCTGCCAGTGCTGGAAGAGCACAGCTTTGAGGGAAGATGCTCAAGACCTGTATCCTTATACCAAAGCCAGCCAACCAAAAACCCAAGTCTCACATGCATGCTTGAGATTCCCTCAGATCTCCTTAGGATCACAACCTGTAGAAAATACCTGCTCAATAAGTGAGATTCCTCTGCAGGAGCTGTTGCAGGAGCTCATTCCAGAGCCAAAGCTGGTTTCACCAGTAGAACAAGGGGGATCAGAGTGGGAAACCAGATTTGTGCCACCAATCACAGGTGGCAGCCCTCCCTTTTCCCCCTACTTTAAGTCTTTGCCTGCTGCAACACACAGCTGTTTTCTGCCCTGCCTGGCAATCTCCCACATTTCCTCTCTCAAGCATCCCACCACACATGAACACAGCCACTGTTTAGACAGGCTCCTCCATAGCTTCTCTCTATCTCTGTCCCAGCTTCTTGCTGCTTTTGGCTGCACAGTTTACCAAAAGCGTTGCTCTTCCTCCTGGGCAGCCTCAAGTAAACAGCAGAAGCATCCATTAGAGAGCTCCAAAGTGACACCATCACTCTTCAACAGCCCCAAGCAACGTTCTCACTCACTGCAATATATCCATCACTGGGTAAAAAAAATTCCACCCACAAATGCCATCAAGTGTCTCCCAGAAGGAAATATCATCTCCACTTGCAGCAAAAACATTATAAAAAACCCCCAAACCACACACAGGACCAATTCAGGCATGGCTGGAGGACTTCAAGATCCAGTCTGTATCTGCAACACCTCAAAAAGAAGGATGTTTTTCATCCAGAGGGACAGAGGTCATCCTGGAGCAGCCCCAGGCTGATGAGATGCTGCAGAGCCCACAGCTCCCAGCAATACTCAGCTCCATACTGGGATACGAATTTTCAAGTCCTTACAACCTTCATGAGCAGGAACCATGAATTCATCCAGCAGTGACAGCTCACTCCTCCCACTAGAAAAAACACCAGCTGCAGAGGGAAAACACACGGCTGGGAGAGGCCCCATGAGGAACAAGTGATCTCCTCTGCCCAGGGAGAAGGTGGTGTTCCACTCCCTGTTGTGTAAGACAATTCCCACTTCCCTGACTGCCTCCCATAAATTCTTTTTGGGACTCAGGGGATCACCAGTTTCTCAGCAAGGGGTTCTTTTCTCAGCTTTATTACACAAAGAGGGATAAAATTCCTGCAGAGGACAGGCCCAGGAGGCAAAAGCTCCTTTTGTTTCTAAAGAGGCTCATTCCTCAGAACATCATGTCAAAGACATTCTGCTTGCCAGCTAGTAGGAAAAATAAAAGGAAGATCATCTTCCTCTATAGGGTCATCCAGGAAGCTCCCCCATACACACTGAAGTTCTGGCAGAGAAGGAACCTACATCCCTTGCAGGCACAGCAGGAGAGCACCATGATCTCTACCTACAGGCTTTTAGTCTCACCTGTGAGCTGTGGGAACTCAATACTGCTGGAGGGAATTCAGATCAGATCAAGGTGGACCTCACCACCTCCAGCTGTCAGATCTCAGATTCCCTTCTTAGTGTGGTTAATGCTAAAGGCAAAAAACCTCCCAGGTACAAGAGAGTTTAATTACACTCCACACACTTGGTGCATTTACTCATCAGTTATGTGATCTCAGGTTACTCTGTGCTGAGTCACAGCAGTGTTTCTCCCAATAAATTGTGATGTAGAGGGTAAACACAGCACAGTAAGTCTGTACAGCTCACAAAAACACAGCAGCAGAACAGCCACACCTGAAAAACCTTGGATCCAGCACGAGGAAGAAGAAATGCTACAGGAAGGAATTAAAAACTGAACAGAACCTAGGAAATAACAGGGAGAAGGTGACATCAGTTAACTTAAGCCATGTGGATAACAGATAGATTGGCAAGGAATCTATTCCATGAGTTAAAAGTTACCTTAGAAGGTCAAGGATTGAAAATATTTGGAGAGAAAGGCTGTTCCATTCAAATATTAAAAGACCAGTCTGGCTTTAGATGGATTTCCTCTCATGTTTTTCTGCTAATATTTACATTCCTGAAGAAAACCAAGCGCAGGGATAAAAGCCAGGAGAAAAGTAGTTACAAGATAAAGTGTCTAAAGATGGTCAGCTTTCGTTCTGCTTTCAGCTGCTGCCATCTCGTGGTCTGCTCTCCCTCTCCTGGGCTCAGCACTTCCCATGCTCCACGGAGGAGCAGTCATTGGATGGGAGTCACAAAGGCCAGACCAAGACAGCATCAGGAAAAAAAATAATAATAAAACAAAGGTTTTTCCACGACTTCAGAGAACCTCTGGCCATCAGTAGGTATGAAACACTCCTACCTCTCTCCCCTCACTATTACCTACTGCTGCTGCTGGGTGTGAACAGTGTTCTGCAGTAACCCAGAATGCACAAAAATCTCCTTTGGGAATCCTGTTTTTGTTAGAACATGAGGATTAAGGGAGAACACACTTCTGAGCTGCATTATACACAGGTTACCAGCAAGAGAGGTGCTGAGGACTGAGCAAGTGCAGCTGCCCAAGGCAGCCAGGCCCCAGCTTTATATTCCTCCAGTCCTGCTTCTGCTGAGCTTCACGTGCAGAAATGCAGGGTGAGAAAAGGAAGGACTTGCCTCAAGACAGCTTTGGGAAGGAATAAGAGCTCCCTCTATGGAAGGATCCTCTTCAGCAGGATCCCGACTGACAAAGGGCAGCCACAAACACTTCAGACCCGTCTGTAAAATGAGATTAAAGACTTCTTCACAATCAAACTTCTGCAGTGCAGCTGAACCCTGCCCTTGTAGGGGTTTTTGGGCCATTGCCTGCACAAGACATCTCAGATAACTCTGCTGTCATGTCAAAAGCCACCAGCCCACCTGGTACCTCGCCAGATACATCCACATCAATATCTATGCAACTAGAAATTTGAATTAATTCACCCAGAGGATGCACCTGCACAAAAAAAAAAAAAAAAAAAAAAAATCACTTTATGGATCTAAGGCCACATCCTGACAACAAAAAACCCAGATAAAAAGGGGAAAGAACCCAGGCTGTGCACCTACAGCACCTCAACAGGACTTCAACACCCTGAACATCCCCAAAGGCTGCAGGTTTATTAACACAGAATAATGCCATTAGTCCAAAAATACAGGAAAAAAAAGAACAAACCCAAAATGTTTCTGACAAGGTCACCTCCACCTTAGTCAGACATCCCCAAGATGAAGGTGATCTGAGCCCAGAGAAAAATGCACCCTGATCTCTGCACAATTCTGAGGCAATTAGTGAGCTACAGATGGAGATGTTCCTCTACCAAGCACCCAGCTAAAACGCTTAGAGCTTGCTCATGTGCTAGAGGCAACCAATTACAAAGCCATAATAAAACCCTTCTTGAAGACTATTTTTCAGCTGCAGCCTTTTTTAGCTCCAGCTCAAAATCCTCATTTCTCAGAAGAGAGAACAAGTGTGGATTTCCCATCTAAAAAAATCTGCTTCATTAAGTATCTAATGTTGCCCATTTCCACAAGCCATCAAAAGAGGAGAAACATTTATAATATAAATATGAATGAGCTTGGCTAACAGGTTGCAATGATTGAGATGCACCATTTACAGAGGAACAGGCCATCAGAATACATCCATCTGTACCCTTCCTTCCAGCAATCTTTCTTTTGATAGCCAATACTGATACAGACATTTTATTTCAAAAGACCTTCCAGGCAGGAGTGCGTTCCAAGGAAAAATACCTAAATAAATATCAACTTGAACACAAATATAACTTAGCTGGCAATCACAATTCAAGGTCATCAGGAACTGAAGTTTCACACGGAGAAAGCAGCAATGAGGTGGATGGTTTGACCAGGAAGATGAACCTTAATGAGGGGTGGATAATTCCTGTACTTTTGAGGCAATCGCTGTGCCACAAAGGCACGAATTGCAGAGGATCAACTTAACTAGAAGGAATGTCTTTTTCTACTAAAATTGTAACCAGGTTAAATATTGTATTAATTCAGCAGCTCTGAGAGCCTCAAGCTTTTGATAAAATCTCTCCCCATGCACCCTTAAAAAGCAAAAATAGGATGCCCCATCCACAGTAAAACCTGGGAAACCAGTACACAGAACACCAGAATCCTCTCAAAGCCTGCAGATCTGAAAACACACCCCAGGCCTCACCATCACCATCACTCCTCCAAATTGCATTTTCCTGCTGTGAATGCTCAGTTTTGGAAAGATCAGGGGAGTACAACATGAGGCAGGTACTGTGACCCTGCACAGCTTCAGGAGAGCTGTCCCAGCCCACCCTCATTACCACCAAGGAGCTCATGAGTTTTCCTGATGTTTTATTAGGAGCCCTGTGCTACTTTTGGAGGTTTATTTAGCAAATGGAGCACACACTGCCCTTTGGTATTTTCCCTCTTCTCTCCATTCATTAAGTCAATATGAGGTTGATGCACGTTTTAAATACATATCTGTGCTCTACTGTCAGCCAATGGTTCATTTACCAAACCACTGAGCTCCACAGAGATCAACAAGCACAAAGGGCAAGCAAAACCTTGTTATTTCTCCTGAAGTACCACATCTCTTCATCCAGAGCTCTTCAACTCATATCCACGTGGCTGTAATCAGAACAAAATCAGAGCTGGAACCAAGGCTGGGAGAAGAGAAGGTTCTGTTCCTGCTGCTTGGAAGCTGCTGAACACGAGGGCCAGCACTGAAGTGGAACTAAAGAAGCCCAAGCAAGTCCCTTCAGAGGCTGCAAGGCACACCCTCCACATTGAATTGGAACAGCAGGTGTTTCTCTCTATGCCCCAGAGTTGCCTAGACAAAGAAAGCATCTTCAAGTAATCATCAATATTCACACAGGAGCCTGGCATAAGAAAAAGAATCAGGCAGGCAGATAAAAAGAACAACTTGTAAAAGAGCTGGACATCAGAGCAAAGAGGTGTCTGTATCTCCTCAGAGACAGCACCACTCTGACTGCTGCCTGTGACAGTCAGACACCTCAAGTTTTACTGCCTCTAGGAAGTCTTTCAAAGAGCAATCAGCAGCCTTCACTCTCCTCCCAAAAGGGATGGCACCTTATCACCTGCACTTGGTTTACCTGAGGTGCCCAAAGACAGCTCCAGCAGGATAGAAATTCTGTGGTTTGACTCATGCAGCATAGAAAGAGCTGTTACACCTGCCCTAATAATGTGAGATTGTCTTAAGCAGAGTCTGTGCTCTAAAAGAGCTAAAAAAGTAGCAGTCATCCTTAAACTCTGAGTTAAACTGAGCTGCAGAAGTTTTCTTCCCTACTAAGAGGCAGGATGATATTGGTATGCTCCCTGGATCCCAGCAGGAAATAGGAAACAGTATTGAATGAAAGGATGATGCAGTGGGGCACTTCAATTCCTTGGCCACCACCTTTTAGTCACAAAATAATAGCAGGAGACACCTGGCTTGGAAGTGGACCCTTCATCAAGCATAATTAAATGCTGATTTAGCAGGTAATTTATTCCTGTGAAATTCTCAGTCATGATCTCCACCTCTGCTCTGACCACTCATTTAACTTTATTAAAAACATTAGCATCGATTTTCTCCACTCATTACAAGCCAGTGGATTTATCTGCATTAGCAAATGAATTCATCCCAACTCTTATTCCAAGAAGAGCCAAAGCCTGCAGGAAAGCAAGAGCTCCAAGCTGTCACCAAGGGAGCAGCATCACGTATTTCTTGCTCTTCTGACTCACCTGGCCAGGAAGTTACACTTTTGCAGCACTCAAGACAGCCAAAAGCACAAACAGATCAAACTAAAGAATATATTTCCTGTTTTCTGAGGCAACAAGTGTTCTCTAACCAACAGAATCACGCCAGTGAAAAACCTTTTACGTTTCTGATTATCAAACAACACAAACTCAAGCAATGTGCTGGGAATACATTACCATGGGATTGGAGTCTGCAATCAGGTCACGCAGGGAATCCAGGAATCCTTGGTCCTCCACCATCTGGGCATTGATGTCGTGCAGCTTGGCCACGCAGACAGCTGCGGTTTTCCTCACGTAGGGGTCCTCATCCTTCAGACACTTGCGGAGAGGCTCGCACAGGTACTCCGTGATTTTATCCACGCGGATGCAGCCCATGGTGCGCACGGCCAGGGCACGGATCAGAGGGTTTGGGTCTTCACAGTCCTGCACCAGAACAGAAACAAATCTGCACCAGCAGCCACTGATTCCCTGCAGCCAGAACCAGGCTGCTCTTACCTAAGAAGCATCTCCCTGATTACACGCTAAGAGCCTGGCAAGTATTTCAGATCAGGGATAATGTTGCTGCTTCACAGACACATTTCACACCGTCTCAAGATGTTTCCATCTTGTAAAATTGTCATCTTGGTGTCCCTTCGTTCTCTCAGCAAAGCTGCTTTCAACATGATCCAACAGCTAAGCTGGAGAGGCAGCTCTCAGCACCAAAAATGCACCACAGACAACCCCCAAAACAAAGTAATTCACTGATTTCCAACCTTCCTGGTTTAAAGGAGCAAGAGATGTAATGGGAAAAATCACAATGCAACAGTCATCAAGGCCTATTTCTTAAAGGCCAAACACAAACATCCCTGAAGTTACAACATGTGAAGCACTAAAGCAAAGGCTGCTCTAGGGGTGCTTTTCTGAAGAGGAGAAAGAAAAAGCAGACAGGAATATAACATTTGGAATTTCAAGACTACATAATTTCCCATATATCCAGTCCATCTACATCTCTGGGCTCCTCTGAAATCAGCCTGTAAAGGGATGGCTACAGAACGACCTACAAAAGCATTTACCTGTCACTGTCCAAATTTCCTGCAGCTGAAAAACTACTCTTAAAGCCTCCAAGAGAAGTGACACGTCCTACCAGTGCATTCCAAACCTTGAACTGGGAACTGTGTGTGAAGTGCTGAGTTAGTACAGGCCAGTGTCAACACTTGCTCTTCACTAACACCTGTCCCTCAGTTTGCCAAAAGGGACACCAGACTTTTCCCTGTAGGGCATGAGATGGAAAATATCATTTTGTTAGTCCATTCTAACAGAATAACACTTTAAAGACAGACAATATTCCTTCCAGAGAGGAAGACAGGGACATCCTCTCTGGCCAGGGAAGCAGACCTGCTCTCAGTTTAGATCTTCTCACCTCTTTCTGCCTCAAGAACCACAAGAGAAACTTGAAACTCAGCCCCATTCCCCAGGGTCTCAGATTTTAAAACACTCCAAGAGGAGTCTCAAACTTCTTCTAAGCACTGGGTTTTATCTTGCACAACACGGGACTGAAATAACATTTCCTAGATAAGGAGAGGCAACCTGACAACAGAACTAAAGGCAACACAGCAATCAGGCTGTTGTTTTCCCAGTGAACTGTCTCTCAGTTTCACCAGAGATAAAGCTTTTCCACACAGAGCACAGCTGAAACATCCAAACAGGAAGTTTGATATCCATGTCTCAGATACTACAAAGGCTGGAAGATGAAACAGATAAAATCTGTTTTCCAATACCAGAAGTTGGTAAAACAATAGAAGCAGCTTTCCCTGGAGCAGGCTCTTTCACAGCCACTTCCAGGGGTGCTGAACTCATCTCCTCTGCAAAAACCAGAAGGAACAAGTGAGAGAAAGGACCCAGATCTAGCGGATTCAGCACCCTCCTCTATGAGCCCAGCTCCAAAGCAGAGCTAAAGCTCCCAAAGGCTGATGGACAAAGATATGCTGGCAGGCACTGTGCTGGACCCGTTTCTGACGTGCCAGGGGAGCAGGTTACCTTCACAAAGCTGTTGACAGCCATGATGGCCATGTCTGGCTGGCTTTTGGCATAGTTCATCAGGTACAGGTAGACCAGTTTCTTCAGCTCCAAGTTGTCAGTCTGCATGCAGTTGACAACATCAGGGAACAGAGAGCTGCACAGACAATGCAAGGAAAAAATCAGAGAATTGGTTAGGTTAGGAAAGACCTACAGTTCCCCCAGCACTGCCACAACCATGTCCCCAGGTGCCACATCTACACACCTTCTAAAGCTCTTCCAGGGATGGTAACCCCACCACTTCCCTGGGCAGCCTGTTACAATCCCATCCGAACCTCCCAGGCACAACTTGAGGTTATTTCCTCTCATCCTGTAACTTGTTACCTGGGAGAAGAGACTGACCCCCCCCTACACCCTCCCATCAGGGAGTTCAGAGAGTGAGAAGGTTCCCCCTGAGCCTCCTTTTCCCCAGGCTGAGCCCCTGCTGCTCCCTCAGCTGCTCCTCATCAAACTTGTGCTCCAGCCCCTCAATGCTTTTTTGTTATGAGGGGCCCCAAACTGCTCCCAGGATTTGAGGTGTGGCCTCACCAGTGCCCAGCACAGAGGGACAATCACTGCCCTGGTCCTGCTGGCCACACTATTCCTGATACAGGCCAGGTGCCATTGGCTCTCTTGGCCACCTGGGCACACACCAGCTCATGTTCAGCCACAGATGAGCAGCACCCCTAGGTCCTTTTCCAGCTTTCCAGCTGCTCTTGCCCATGCCTGGAACGTTCCAGGGGTTGTTGTGACCTGAGTGCAGGACCTCATATCATTGAGCCTCACACCACTGGCCTCAGCCCATGGATCCAGCCTATCCAGATCCCTCTGCAGAGCCTTCCTGCCCTCCAGCAGACCCACACTCCCACCCACAAGATAAAAGAGTGAGGTTGCATGGCATGCAGAGGGGATAGTAACAATATCAAGGAAGCCAGAAAAACTGCAGCTCCATTTTAAGCACCCTGCTGTTTAATGAAAGGTCACCTTCCCTTTCAAAGCAGTTTGCAATGACTTTTATAATAATCATTTCATCTCTTCTGTGGCTTTAACATAAGAAGAGGTGAAAACTAATGTAATTTCCTAAAAGTGCTTTAACTGGGGAGTTCACCAAACAAGAAAACTCTACCATGCCAGGCCTGGAAATGAACCTACAAGAGAAAAAAAAAGTTGCTTTAAAATGTTTTGGTCCTGCAGGACACTTCTGAAGAACCTGCCAGATTTCAGACTAGTAAAGCCCAGAGGGATTAGAAGCTTAAACACTGACAAGCTGGATTTCACTCAAATGTCAAGCAGCCATCTGTAAACAGCACTGCAGAATAACATAGGAAGTTACACAAAGATTCTGCAGCTGCCAGGTTTGCTGTGGGGATCTAAAGGTGAAGGATAAGTGCTGCTGGCAAAAAAGATTAGGGTTTTTTTCCCTTCCAGTTTATATGTTCCTTCATTCTATGATGAAGTCATGATGCTAAATTTGCAACCTTATATTGATTTCCGTGGCAACAGACAACGCTGCCATGAATCCAGAATTACTGACTCTCTGCTAGGCTCTGGGAACAGGAGAAGCTGGAAGGGAGAAAGCATTCACTCCAACAGGTTTTTCTGGTTGTCTCAGAAAACAGTGTTTGGGACAGTGCTGCAGAGGTAAATGCCAGTGTCCTTCAGCTGCAGGAAGACACAGGTTCAATTTCAAAATCACCCATTTTAACATGTAGCTTCAATTTATGCTGTGCCAGATAAGGCTAAGAAAAACTTGGAATTACCTTTGTAACACTAAAACCCGGGACAGGAAGCAGCAAGAAAACATCATCTAAAGTGACCTACAAAATGGCTGAATTCTGGATCTGTTTTAAATAAAACATTTGTTACTACACCTGAGTCTCAGGACAACCTGAGCTGCCACAGGTACAAGCTGCTTTTACCTGACATCCTTCCCCACAGTCATGGCTGCAATAACCTTCTTTACAGCTTCTTTCCTCTTCTCTTTCTTTTCATTGTTGAGTTCAGCCTTCAGTTCAAAAATCTCTCCTGGCAGAAGACAAAAAAACCAGACTGAGCCTCTCAGGAGAAGAAAAGGGTCTTGTTTTAGGGGTAGTTCAAGGGTGAGTTTTTGCTTCCTTGGCCTGTCATTGCAATAAAACTGGTCCAGCACCACTTGGAAGCTGTCAGACTTTATGGAGATCATGGTTCACTGAGAAGCAAAGCTGCAACACTCAAGGGACTGATATGACTACACCTTGCAGAGGAAAATGCCGTGAACAAGAAGCATGCTGCGTGTGGCAGCTCTCCCACTCCCAGGACACCAAATCACATCCCTGGAGCGTCTGTTTCTCTGAGGCAACCATTACATAACCAGGATGAAAAGATATTTGGAGATGCCAGATTCGTGCCTGCAAGAAACAACCTAAGCTAGGAATTTTGCCCAGACTTTTTAAGTTTTGCTCATCGTTGCCTGCTTCCTGAGAAAGCTGGAGCAGGGCCCAAATGTTGTGGGACACAGTGGCTGAAACAGCAAAAGTGTGTGTTTAGTCCAGTGGAAAAAAGCTAAAAAGACAGAGCTACCACTAACAAAAGCTGCATGTAACACAGCTTGCCTGTATTCTAAGGTTCCCAAATCAGCCTTTTCCATTATTTATTCTTCCAGGTATTACTGTGTAGAAAGCCACTTCAGGCTGGGTCACCCAACTGGCAAAGCAAGTTTATAAACTAAAGCAACATGTGCACAAGGCTGTTTAACAGGCCTGTTCCACACAGAGCCAGTGGTATGAGAAGGATAATGCTCCCAACAGACAGACAGCTTTCCTCAGCAAGGACAGCCAGCATTCCCACTGGGAGCCACAGCCTGAGCACACATCACCAACATCAAAATATCCCTGACGAAATTCTAGCACTAACTTTCAATCCCTACACTTGCTCGGAGCAGCAGCACTAATTAAACCCTGACACAGAGAGACTATCAGAGACTCCAAAAAAGCAGAGAAGCTGCTGCAGTGCAGAGACCACTCGTTATCCCTCCTGCCTGAGGAAGAGCCTGGCATTACTCACCCAGAGCTTGTGCCCTGGAGCAGAGCTGAGCCAGCTCCAGCCCTCACACAGCCCAGACTGGCTCCCTGCAGCCAGCCCTCAAAAACCTGCCTTTAGCTCTGAACTTCAGAGCTGCTCCTTAGAAAGATGTCAACTGCATTAGCTTCATTTATGAGCTCATGGTGAAGCTTAATGACACACAAATAGATCAACAGTGTGGGTTTTTTCACTGGCAAGCATTCAGAGGGAGCACCCAGCCATTCTGCAAAGGAGAGGTTAATGCCAACCATTTTCCACATCTACTGGAGAACGATCAGGCTTAAACTGCACTCAGCAAGTGTTTTGTTCAAGAACAGGTTAGAAAATCTGCCTGGGACAGTGTCAGCAGAACAACCCCTGCTCTGAAACAGCTGAATGAGTAAAATAATCCCAAAGATCCTTTCCAGGCTTCCCATTTTTAAGAGCAGCAGTTTGTCCTGAGGTGAGATGACCACCACACCTGCAGTAAAGGCACAGGAAAGTCAAACAGAGCAGCTGCAGCTTTGGAGAAAATGGCAGCAGCAAAACCCATTATGTTTGCTTGATGTACATATCCAAAATATTAAAGTCTTTACATCAACTTAATCCTGTGATGCCCAACTGAACAACCACCCTTAGTCTGGCACTTGTTAGCCCATAACCAAAACTTTCTCTCTGACCAGATCTGCACTCATATCCCAATGTTTTGCTTTCTGATCCTTGAAAAGGCAGCAATTTGGGTCATTTTGTGCATCATAAAACCTTATAATACCCCAGTTTTGTCTTTTGTCACCATGTGACCTACTTTGGAAGTTTCTCCCTGGATGATTAAGAAGAGAAACAGGGACAGAGCTACCAGAAAAGCACAAGTGCTCCTGCATGCAGTTACAAAAGCTGTGTAAAAATAGCCACCCACCACCTCCAATCCACTGCACCAGCTCAACACCAACCTTTTTTATTGGTTGTGAAGTATTTGGAGTCCGTCATGGTTCCAGTTCCTTAAAACACCTGAGAATAAGAAGAACAAGAAAAGAACGAGTCAGCTCCGAATGCTGTTTGGTGGCAACGCCCAGTTTGTGAGGCAGGAACTGGATGGTTGGTGAGCAAGGCAGGAAGCAAAAAGCTTCACATCCACAGGCACGAGTTCCCCAATCTTCATCCTGCACCTGCTGCTGGTATTCCTTGGCAAAGCCAGGGATTTAAAGGGCTTGGTAAAAACACAACAGTGGTGCTCAGCCCAGCTTCCCAAATTCTCAAGTCTCAGCAGGCAAAAGGCATTTTTTTAACTCCTTACAATCAGCAGAGGCTGATATGCTCTGCAGCTGTCTTTCCTGGGTACACAGATTCATTTTCCAAGGAAAAGCACATCCAGTGTCTCGCCTGGCAGTGAGAAGTCCATGTTTCACACAAAGGAAACTGTCATCTCCCCCTAACGATATCTGCCTGTGCTGCATCTTGATGGAAGGCACAATTAACCCCACTTGCAACACCCACCCCAGGCCTTTTCATTCCTTTCCCTCCTTTTGTTTCCAAGAGATGCAAAACAGTGGTTTTTTGAAAAGAAAAGCCATTACTTTTCAGTTCTCTCAAGCTTGAAATTGAAATATTTCTCTGCCAAGATCTGACATCCCACCTCTGAGACACACACACAAAGCTCATTATTTCAGTGCTGCTCCGCTTTTTTTTTCTGTGGACAGGATGGAAAAATGCTGTTGGAGCAGCAAGTGCTCAGCAGAGCCATGGGAGTGGTCTCACCAGCACTTCTCTTGCCCCACAGAACTAAATTAATGCCTTGGAATACAGGGATTGCCCAAACATACGTGGATATCCATCATTTTATTCTTACAATTGCTACCTTTGTGACAAATATAAAACAATTTTCCAAACAAGCAGAGGAGCAGGCAGTTTTACTGCTTTTGATGAAAGTCTGTATCAATGCTGGGAACCATGACCCTAAAACCATCTCAAAAAGGATTTCATCATTTCTTTCCTCCTTTTTCTATTTTTTTGCCCCAATTCCCCTTTTCTTAATCGTTCCATGACCTTAAAGGCTGCCAGCAAAGCAGTAAATCATCTGTTCCTTAAATGCTGCCTGTCCTGCCTCTCTAAACCCTGCAGGTCTTGCTGGCTCAGCAACAAAAGGACCAGCACAGCTTTGAACTCCAGGACTGCCCAGCAGTGCAATCAGATTGTTGTTCCTTAACCCTTTCCCTCCTCACCCCTTCACCAACCCCAATGCCAGCACCATTCCTTTTCCCCCCATCCACCTGGATCAGTTTAACACCTCAGCAGTTGAATTCCCAGCAGCAGCTGAGGGGTAACACCCCAATCTCCAGCCCTTTCTCGTGGCAGTGCTGGGGTCGTCCTGCCCAACATCTGGATGAGGAACAACCTGTTGCTTTTCCCAGCTTCCTGGAGCTGCTGCCTGCCTGGCTGCCACCTCATCCAATTAGGCTGAATTACTGAGTTTGGTGTGATTTCTCTCCCTTTCTGTTCCTGCTGAGCTGGAGATCAAACTATGCCTGGAGACAGCTCTGGAAACACATTCCTCCTGCAGAGGAGCTTTAACCTCCTTCCAAAACAGAGGCTGGGTTGGAAAAGCCACACGAGCCACAACGAGCGCAATTTTTCCAGCAAAAATCTCACAGCTCCCCCCGAAAGCAGAGGCTGCTGTGGCGCTTGTTTTGTAATTAAAATCAGAGTCTGTGCTCAGCTGCAATGTTATTGCTGACAGAGTCCTTCGGGTTTGAGCCTGGCTTAAAAGGAAGACTTAAAATGCTTTTCTCTACTGGAGTATTTGGCAGAGTGCCATGCAAAAAGCACTGAACGTGGCCTCGATGTTCTTTGTTTGCGTTATGTGGGGATTTGTCATCCAGGGTCATGTCTCAGCTGAGCTACTCTAATACAGCTTTAGCTGGGGCCAGAGCAGCAGATTAGAGAGAAAATCGAGGGAAAAAACCAAACCCAAACGCCATAAACATCAGCCCAGTTGCATAAAGCTACACCCAGAGAGGAAGGAACCTTGCTGAATTTCAGAGGCAGCTGTTAAACCCCAAGAACGGGATATTTTGTTGCTTTTCTCCTTTCAGTTATTGTTGTTTTTCTCCTTTCATATACTTGGAAACATGAAGAATCCTAGAAACACCCAGACAGGGCCAAGCACAGCCCAAGTCTTTACAACCTCCTTCAAAAGATGTAAATGAGAGCTGACTTAGGTGCAGCACAGGATAAAGCTCTTTTTCTCACACAGATTGCTACTTCATGTGTGTCAGAGCTTGCTTTGCACACTGTTCAGAGACAGCCTGCCAGCATCACTGGGTATTATCTCATCACTAACAATCTCAGCATGCTTTACAGCAAATGGAACCAAAACAGCCCAGATAATTAAAACACTGCTCCTTGTGTGACTGCAGAAAATGCCAGCTTCTTGGACACCGAGGAGAGCCAAGGTAAATGATAACATCACAAACAGCCTGGTATTTTTAGAAGAAGAATCTACTTCAGATTGCCCCCTCCTCACGATTGCTCTGTGCCCAGCATTTGCTAAGATGGAAACAGGTAAGAGGTGCTCAAAGCTGACAGCAAAAGGCTCCTCCTGATCCAACGCCAGCAAACAAGAAGTAATTAAAAAGAGGAATGAACGGCTCCAGAAAGCTCCAGCAATGCTTAATGCTATAAACAGTGGCTTGACATTTCAATGCAGACTGAACCAAGGCAAGATAAGCCTCCTCAGCCCAAAACCATGCAGAAAACCTGACCCTGTGTCTGACCAACACCTGCTTGACCCCACAGATGACTTCAGTCAGCCTGACCCGCTCCCCAGCACTGATCTCACACAGGAAGGTGGCAGGTTTAAGGGCCTTGGGATTGAGCCAAGCTCCTGGACACTGAAACCATCAATCCCTAAATCTCTCAAGTGATCCCTGGTTTAACTCCAGTGTAAGTGGTGCCACCCGTTTTTCCTGGAAAGCCTCTCAAGGAGCTGCATGACAGACCAAGCGTGGCCCAGGGCCACTGGAGAAACAGGAAGACAAACAGAACAATGGTAGGTGGATGGCAAAGGAAGAGCTGTGCCTGCAGCTCTGAACTTGTGCTGGTGCAGGGATTTTTTCTCCATCTTGGGGACCAAACACCCCCTTGGTGATCCTCATTCCACCTGCTCCTCCTATCACCTCCCCATTCCGTGGAAGCCCCATCCCAGCTTTGCTGCCAGCCCCTCCCACCCCTCCAGCAGGTCTCCCAGTATGCATCCACACTCCTGACTGGCATCCCAGTGCCCCCTGTCCACCTCAGCACCATTCCCCAGATCTCTCTCAGTATCCCCCAGCTGCAGGAGCATTCCCCAGCAATCCCAGTTCCCCTCCCCAGCACCACCAGCCCCAGCAGTGCCTGCCAGTCCCTCTCAGCACCCAGCCCTTATCCCTGCCTGGTCCCACCAGTATCCCAGGAGCATACTGTGCTCATTCCTATCCCACCGAGCCCCACCCCAGTCCATCCCCCAGCACCCCCACCCTCACCGCAGACCACTGTCTCTTCCCAGGACCCAGTGACCCCCACTCCTCACCCCTCCAGTTTCTCTGCACCCACCTCCCCAGTCCTCCCAGTGACCACCAATCCTCTTCCCGTACATCACCAGAGCCACTCCCAGTGCCCCCCCAGCGACTCTCCAAACCCTGTCCCAGTTCCCCCTCCCAGTACCCCACCAGTGCACCTCACCTCTCCCAGTATCCCCTCCCCACCCTACGCCAGTCCCCCCACCCCTCAGTATCCCCTCCCAGCGCCCTCCCATCATCCGCCAGCCCCTCCCTAACCAGTATCTCTCCCCGCCCTTTCCCAGTACCCCACCAGTGCCCCACACCTCCTCCCAGTATCCCCTCCCACCACCCCTCCCCACTCTCTGCCAGCACCCCACCAGTGCCCCTCACCTCTCCCAATATCCTCTCCAAGCACCCCCTCAGCCCCTCCTAATACTCCACCAGTGCCCCTCCCCGCCCTGTCGCAGTCCCCCCTCCCAGTACCCCACCAGTGGCCCTCACCCCCTCCCCGTGTCCCCTCCCCACGCCCCCCAGTGCCCCTCCCACCTCTCCCTCAGTCCCCGTCCCCTCAGCCCCGGCCCCACTCACGGACCGGACTCACCGCTGCGGGGGCGGCGGCGGAACCGGAAGCGGAGGGGCCGGGCGGACTCGCGAGCAGCGAGATCAAACCCTCCCCCGCCCAGAGCGGCCGCGCCCCACCACCATAGAGCAGCGGCAGCGGGCGGAGCGCCGGCGGCCCCGCGCTTCCGGGGGGCGGGACGGAGCGGCGCCCGGCGGGGCGGGGCCGAGGCGCCCCCTGGCGGCGGGGTGGCGCGGCGGTGTCATGGCGGAGGTGGGCGCGCACCTCACGGCCGCCCCGGCCGGCGGGGACCGGCCGTCCGTATTCGAGGCGGTGGCCCAGGACAGCCTGATGGCCGCCGTGAAACCCGCCCTGCAGCACCTGGTTAAGGTGAGGGCGAGACAGGCCGCGGGTGAGGGGAGAGGAGGGATGTCGGCGTGTAACTCCGGCCGCACTCACGGGCAGCGGGACAGTTGTGACTCACCTGGCTTGTGTTGTGAATGAGAGGCGTCGTTTATAGCTGCTGTAATTTATAATTTAGCACTTTACTTCGCTTTCAGGTCCTTCCCTGTGAGGGTGGTGAGGCCGTGGCACAGGCTGCTTAGAGAAGCTATGGCTGCCCCATCCCTGGGAGTGTTCAAATCCAGGCTGGATGGGGCTTGGAGCAACCTGGTCTAGTGAAAGGTGTCCCTGCTCATGGCAGGGGCTGGAACCAGATGATCTTTAGTGCTTCTCCCAACCCAAACCACTCTATGATTCCTCCTGTTTTATGTCCCTTTCACAATAGGTGCTTGCTGAGTCTAATCCTGGCCGATACGGTTTCCTCTGGCGCTGGTTTGATGAGATCTACGTCCTTCTGGATTTGCTGCTCCAGCAGCACTACCTGGCCAGATGCAGCGCATCCTTCTCCGAGAACTTCTACAGCCTGAAGAGGATCCCCATGGGAGAGGGCAGACAGCAACCTCTGGCCACGGCCGGCCTGCCAAAGAGGCAGCACTGGAAGTCTCTGCTCCTGCTGGTTCTTGTTCCTTACCTGAAAGGAAAGCTGGAGAAACTGGTGTCCAGCCTGAGGGAAGAGGATGAGTACTCCATCCACCCTCCATCGTCATCTTGGAAGCGCTTCTACAGAGCCTTTCTAGCTGCCTACCCCTATGTAAACATGACCTGGGAGGGCTGGTTTCTCATCCAGCAACTGTGCTACATCCTGGGGAAGGCTGAGCATCATTCCCCCATGCTGAAGCTGGCAGGTGTCCGCCTGGTCAGACTGACTGCGGAGGATATCCAGGCCTTGGAGAAGAAATGGACTGAAACCACCCCAAGTCAAACACACAGGTATGGCAGAACCTGGCTCAGCTGCTGCTCTCCGGGGTGTTCCGTGGGTATGTTAATTTAGAGGTGATGCTGCAAGTAAAAGTGCCTTGTTGTCCAAAAATTCAAGTTGAAAATTCCTCTGGCAAAATGTGCTTCAGAAGGGTGTATTGTGAGTGAAAATAAGGAAACCGGTAGCAGGAATTAGTTTGAAACGATGTTGTGGTAACAAAATTGCAGAGTTTGGGGGTGGTTTTGGGCATGCAAGCTTTTATCCTGTTCAGTCTTCCCCTGCACTTTTCCAACAGGGGAGGGGCAGCAGTTGTTGCAATGTTGCTGAAAGGATTGAAACTTAGTTCTTCGATTTTCCTAAGCAGCAGCTAGTCAGGAGCACACTGAATATCCTGTGAAATGGTGATCCAGGAGTGAAACACTCTGTGGTCCAGGACCCTTTAATCCAAACTCTTCTGATTTAGGCTTCTGAACAAAACGGGATTTGGATCCTTCTTAAAATACAAAAAGAACCTGAAACATCCTAAAAAGTGCAAACATGGGACACGCTGACCAACCAACTTAGCACTAAGGAGCTGTGCAAAGCAGTGACTCCCCAGGTGCTTTTTCCTGTGGTTTCTAGATGGATAAATGTGCAGTAGTAACCATCTCTCCCTACTTCTCTCTGCTACAGCTTTACATCACGAGTGCAGTCGGCCCTGAGGAGAGCTCTGGGCGGCATTGCCTTCTCCCTGTCCACCGGCCTGTCCGTCAGCGTGTTCTTCCTGCAGTTCCTGGACTGGTGGTACTCCTCGGAAAACCAGGAGACCATCAAGTCCCTGACAGCACTCCCCACTCCCCCACCCCCCGTGCACCTGGAGCACGAGCCCAGCTCAGCTCTGCTGCCCAGCCTGAAGACCGTGTGCCCTCTGTGCCGCAAGGTCCGCGTGAACGCCACGGCCCTGGCCACGTCCGGCTTCGTGTTCTGCTACCGCTGTGTCTACAGTTATGTGAAGGCTCACCAGCGCTGCCCAGTCACAGGCTATGCCACAGAGCTGCAGCACCTGGTCAAACTCTACTCTCCTGAGAGCTGAAAGGCTTCCAGGAGCCTCCATCACCTCTGCTTACATCCCATGGAAGGCTTCGGACCGCCACAGCTCCTCAGGGAGCTCTACAGCGCCTTTGAACTCAGTGGTTCATCAGCTTTGCTGCCTTTGCACATTCTGGCAAGGCTCTCCCCTTTGTTGATAAGCTGTTCAAACATCCTGTGGCAGTTGCAGAGGGATCACACAACCCCAGCCCCTCAGCCAGCACAGAAATGCCTTAAAAGACCAGCTGAAAGGGAGGAAACATTGATTTGGATAAGAGGAATGCAGGTGTGAGGATCAAAGACCAGCACTGGTCCTGCTTGAGGGCAGGAACCAGCAAATTAAGGGGGTAGAGAAATTCTCCAGGCAAGTTCTTCCTCCCTGGGCAGCTTCCCAGGCCTTTGTGCTGCCCAGGGTGAGCTCTGGCTTTGTCAGAGGTGGAGACAGACTTAAACCTCTGCTCTTCAGTCTCCTGCATTTTCAGGCTCTTCACCTTGGAATTGAGAGCACCAACCCTCTAATTCCCATCAGCGCTTCTAAATCAAGACTTTTGACTCTTTAAAGGAACAAGAGGTACAAGAGGAATGTGACAATTTTTGCACAAGAGAGAAAATGACAAACAGATTAAAACAGAAACTGCCAAGTGATGAGAGTGGTTTATTGTTAAATAAGTCTTTGCATTTGTTATTATCAGCTTTTATAAAGCCAAATTCTTTCTTGATTGAGAACCTAATTTAATTCTTTTCTGGTTATTGGGAAAACAGTTTGCTCCTCCGGGGGCTCTATTTACATAAGAGAGACAAGACTAAAGCTGCTTTCATCTTTTCATGTGATGATAGTGGATGTAAGATTAGCATTTTGCAGGCTGAGAATCTTTAATGCCTGAGCATTACACTGCAATTATTCCAGCCCCAACCATGTAGCACATTCATATCAGAACAAAACATCCTTCCACTGAACATAGGAGGGAAGAAAACCTGTGTGACATGGTTGGCTCTTGCTTGACACCTGATTTTTCAGGATGGGAGATTGTTTTCCTGACTCTAGGGAGCAGCAGTGCTCCAGATATCACAGTGGCAGTGCTTAGAGAATACGAGAGCAAAGTTAGCTGCACAAAGTACAGGACCCCACTCTGGTCTTTCCAAATTAAGAGATATCTTCTAACATTTAATTCACTGAACCAGGCATCTCATTTTCCCTTCACTTTAGCTCTGCTTCAGAAGATAAAAATCTCCAATATCCTCCCTCATCTGTAAGCAAGAAAGCAAGGTTACCAGATAATGGGGGGAAATGCAGTCATTTGCCTCTTCCCAAAACACCTACTGTAATAAATGAGATTTGTTCCTGATGCTTTATCATCTCTGTACACCTTCCTGACCCTTCTACCTGTGCCCCTATGGAATAATAATAAAAATGTCTCATTTCTCCTCCAGTAGCTATGGGGTCCATGAAGATACTTCTCTTCCTTTAGAGAGCCACTGAGAACACATGAGTCTTACTGGAAGAGAAATCACATCAAGGTGTGAGATTTCCTGAGGTTTCAGATCACTTTTTACTTTTTGTTAATGTCCTGGTGACTCCAGTGCAACAGCTCATTTAAATAATCATTTGACTGATGATTCCTTTTCAGGATAGGTTTATTTTCTTTTTATACTTCCTATACTTTCCAAGTTATGTGTCTGCTGCTCAGGGAGAAGCTGGGCAGGCATGGGACAGACTGACCAGTGCTGACTCACTCACCAGCACCGCAGGGCTCTTGGGCAGGTTTTGCACCATCCTCCCTCTAATGCAGAGGGATTCTCTAACACACAGCAGTTACCTGATCCCACACTGCTCCAGGGCCTCTACAGCTCCTTCTCCCAGGATTAATGCCTCTTCCTCTCCCAAAATGCCCACCAGATGCCCGCCTGCCAGGCCCTGGCTGCTTTCCACTCCCTGCTGCACAACACCCTGTCCCTGCCAAACTTGGATTTGGCCAACTCCAAGACCTGCACAGAACCACCCACATCGAAGCCTCCCAGTTCTGAGCAGCTGTAATGACTCCTTTACACAATAAATTGTCCTTTAAAGCTTAGCTGAGTAACAAGCATTAAACCCACCATGGTGGCAGGCTCAGCAGCTACCTGGCAGATTTTGTGTATTCCTGTAGATGGCTGCAGGATGCCAGCTTGGATTTGACTCCTTTGAAACCTCCTGTCCTTAGGAGCCAAATAAATACTCATTTGTCAGGTTTCTTGCTCTAAAACAAAGCTACAAAACCAATTGGGGTTATAGAAGAATTCCCATTTATCTGCTTTTTAATTGTGTTCTTAAAACCATGATGGGCTAAAGACTGACAAAAGAAGTTTTTCCAGGGAGCACCAACTTTATTAAACAAACCTTTGGACTTACATACTGATTTGTGATTTCTATAGAGTCATGTACCACATAAGCCCTCAGGATGCTTTGGTGTTGCTTAATACAATTTCATCAACATTAACAGCAGCACTGGAGTTGTTTGGTAACTCACTGCCACGACTTGACTTTGCAAGTCTTTTAAAAATTCTTTAGTGCACCTAAGGCACATTCACAGTTCATCTGGGCAGTGTTCAAAAATCAGTGCATGAAGCAACTGAGTTTTTGCTGCTTCCTTAACAGAAACAAAGTGGCTTCTCCCGTGAAGGGAAAACCACCATAACATACTCCAAGGTATATATTCCCCATAGATGCTTCCTTCTCCACAAGAAGAAAGAAATCAATATAAAGATGTCATCACAACCTGGAAAAGAACAAAAAACTGAATTAGAGAATAGCCCCATCTCTTTTCTTGGGCCTTTGCCTCAACCCCTAAGGGGTTGCACTTCATCGAGAGTATTCCAAAAATACTCCTGGCTCCCTGCTGGCAATCACTAAATGAGAATACAGCTGAATGAACTGCTAATGAGCTTCTATAGGACAGGCAGCTCAGAGTCTGCATTGCACTTACAGAGAAGACACAGTGGCAGAGTATCTGGAGTTTTGTGATCCATGTCACAAGCAGGAGAAAACCCACAACCCCACCCCCTCACTGCAAGCTCACACCAATGATGCAGCAACAAGTATTTGAGTTACTTTTCAAAACAAGGCTTTGTTTTTCTGCCGTTAAAAGAAATTACTAAAAATCGTTAGCATTTTTTTTTAGGGTGCATCCAAGTTTCAAGAACAGCAAAGCTACTTCCTGCAGACGAGCTTAGCCTAAAGTAGCTCAGAGAGAAGATTACGTGATCATGCCCTGGTCAGAGCAGACACGGAGTCTCGGCAATACCAGTTCAGACTATACTTCACTCATCATTGCTCTGGGCAAACCTATTTGCCTTCAATAAGGAGCTTGCTCCCAAGCCAGGGGCTGGGAAGTTTCCTCCTCCCCTATGAGGATGAAGCACGTGTAGCAGGGGAGCACAAGGAGGGAGGCGACATCCCTGCAACAACCGAGCAGGACACAAACCCGGATTCCAAGGTCAGGAAAGCCTGAGGGAAAAACCGTGTCATACCTATAAATACTGCTGCAGTCTGTGTCTCTCCAAGCGTACAGAGGCCTGTTTGGATCCCTCCCTTCCTTCTGCCATCCGTTTGCACTCTTTCCCATCTCCTTTCCTGTATCCTCCCCACCAGGTCCCTGCAGCCCTTCAGTCTCCAGTTCCTCTGCCCGTGCCCGCCCTACCCCAACCCCGCATCCCCCAGGTTCCCAGATATCCTCCTCCCATGCCCTCCCTCAGCCAGGCTCCCCCCGCCCCCTCAGCTAGCCCCCATAGCCGCTTCCGCATCTCCGCAGCCTCCCTGACCCCGTTCCCCCACACATCGAGCCCTCAGCTGCCCCACCTTGGTCCCGCATCCCCTGGCCCCCGCATCCCCTGGCCCCCGCTCCCCAGCCCCGGTGCCCCGTGCCCGGTGCCCCTCACAGCGCTCCGCTCCCGCAGGCCCGGCCGCGCCAGGGCGGAGCCGCCCGCTTTGCCCCACCCCTCCGGTGGAAACAACCAATCACAGCGCCCGGCTCTTCCAGCGGGAGCCAATAGGAAAGCGCGTTAGAGGAGCTGGGGGCGGTGCGAGCGGTTCCCGCCCTGAGGGGGCCTGAGGGGGCCTGAGGGGGCGGGGGGGGGGGTCTCTGTTAGTGTAAAATGGGTGTTTTGTCCGTGTTTAGCTTAAAAATGCCAATAAATGGCTTTTGCGGAAGTTATTGCCCCACTCAACTTCAGCAACAGTCAGTTAGTAGAACCCAGTTGCTCCAAGGAGAAGCTTCTGTGGGAGAAGGAAAACTTTGCCCTTTAATACGAATGGCATTTTGTCTTGGTGTCAGAGATGCTGGTTAGGTAAACCTGTTTAGAGTTAATGTAAAGTACTTTCGAAAGCCAGATTCAAAATCCCTAAAACTGAGTATCCAAAGATTGAGGGCTGGTCGATAACAAACCGTATTTTCTGCCAGGGAATGTGGTTCCCTTGGTTTGGAAGAACAGTCTGATATCCTCCTGCTGTGATTATAAAGCACCAGTGATTTCACTGAACATGATTACATTCATTGAACACAGCTGGAATCACCATTCAAATGAATTTGCCTTTAGGTCATCAAACCTATTAGGTTAAAATTTTCAATGTTTTCCAAACTCAGGACACTAGAGGCACTTTCCATTTTTTTTTAAATTTCCTTTACATGCAAGAAAAGACTATCTCCATGGTTCCTTTCATAACCCTTAACCTCAGCATTTCATCATGCTATGCCTATTGTAAGCATCACTGATATTTAGTATGACCAGAAATATTTTAATACGTTTGAATTAATATTTAAATCATGACTGAGTAACATTATATTTATTACATGCTTAGGGACTTTCCCAGGGACTAAAGAAAGGGTCTGTGATTTCTTGTGCTGTCCACAGACTGCATTAAGAATCTGTGCTTGAATGAAAACATTTATGTAACGAAGTTTAATGTGATGACCCACTGGTGTAGGGCTTCTCATTCTATTTCTTTTCATAAATGGGATATTTTCAACATTCCCTGTTGAGCCAAACACTGTGTAACACCTTTGTGGTGACACTGCTGCATTTGGGAACACTGCATGGTTTGCAAGGAGTGAAAATTTAACCTGTGCTACCAATTACTCCATTTTTCCACGTGTGATGCAAGACTGCAAGTGAGACTTGCCTTAGATTCTCCGTTGGCTTAATAAAATCAGAACAGGAATTCCACATGGAACGAAGTAGTGAATTTATTAAGAGTTTGTCCACCATCTTCACACTTTGGCACACAGCTTAAAATGAATGAAGAAAAAAGCACACAGCTAAAATCCTATTTTCTGACTACAGAACAGAAGGCACTTAACCCTCCCTGTTCCACCGCTGCTGGGAATTCCAGAAGTACCAGGAGCTGGAGGTGGATGCAGAACAGATTTCAGCCTTGTTGAGTTTCCTTCCAACAGCCTCCTGACACATCTCCAACACAACCAACTCTTTTACAGCTGGGCCTTGAAGCTTTCACCATTATCAGCAGAATGGGGGCAGAGAAAGGATTTTACACCATCTGGGAATTACTCAGGTGGACACAAATTTCCCAGGCAAACTCCCTCTTTTTCCTCACACAGCTTATGGATCCTCCAAAGTTGTCCCCAAACTATTCAGTGCCTTGACAATGGCACTAGATTCTCCTCATGGCTCTCACTTTTTCATATTTCTCTTTATTTTTTCCCCACACTCAGCCGTTGTTGGTGCTTTTCATTCCCTCACGCCTGAGAGAGAGGTTTGATCAGCTCATAATCCATGCACTTGCTGAGGCAATCACGTGCCACGCTAATGATGTGCTGCTTCTTGGGATGATCCTCCTGCTTCCCGACGTAGGTCAGGATCTCCAGGAGCTCTGACTCCACCAGCTTCTTCGCCAGCTCTTTGTCAGCGCAGATTAAGTTGAAAGCAATGACCAGTCCTCGGTGCTGGACCTCCATGTTGTCATGCAAGCAGAGCCTCTGCAGGATTTCAAGCCACTGGGTGGTCTGGAAGGGAAAGAGAGACCATTAGTACTGATCTGAAGAATATCTCAGCCAAGAATATGACTTTTGCTTCCTTCAGCAGAAGGAAGAGTAATACTCATGTCACTTATGGTTATTTCATTCTTTAACTAAGGAAACCTGACTCCAAACATTTGCACCCAATTGTTCTTACACTAAAGTCAGAATCTTCCACGGCACTGGCACCACATGAAACATGTTTCATGTTTAGGCTGCTGCATAGTCTCTGTGAAAAGAATCTGACCAGATTATTGACACAGCTGAGATGACCAGGATACTCCCCCACCCCAGTCTTCCTGAGCTTCCCTTTTGGCTTGATTAATCATTTTTATCTTAACGAGCTCCAGTGTCCAATTATGTGTGCAACACAACAGGGTTTAGGAGTTCTCAACCACAGCTCTTCAGACACTCAGCCACGCAAGATCTGGTTCTCAGAGCCTACAGATCTGTGCAGGGAAGGGAGATTCTTTGGGATCACTAGGTTATCGATCAAACTCTTCTCATTTCAGGGTGAAACAGGGTTTGGATTTCAGGTTATTTATCAAAATGGACTAAGAGCATGCACACCCAGGTCCCAGCTTCTCCAGGTTCCTCACTATCAAACTAAATTGCATCTTCCTTTTGAGAGGCATTTTCACATCTGAGCCAGGACCCTTGCAGGGTACATCCATACTGCCCACAATCAGAGTTATGCTCTTACCACTTGAGTCATCTTCGAGCAGAGTTTCTTTTGTGCTGCTGTAAGCATGGCCAGGGCTCCTGCTGCTGCAACCTGGACTTTCTCATCATCCTCACCACACAGCAACACCACCAACTTCAGCCTGTCATTGCCATCAGCCACAAACCGCTCTTGAACCTAAAAAAACCCCCAGAGATACCCAGAGATAACACAATTAGGGATGGCTCCTCACAGGGACAGGTGCATGCAGTAAGGCTGGAGATGCCCGGAGAGTTACCTCCTTGTTGACTACCAAGTTGCACATGCACTCTGTGGCTGCCTGTCGAAGTTGGTCGTGGTTCTCAAACATGTAGTTTTCAATATCTGGCAAGGCCTTTTCTTTGATTATCTTCAACCTGTGTCAAAGAGCAGTAAAAAAACCACATTATAGGTGTGAAAAATGAGGTTCACTGTTAGTAAAATTTTAAGGAAAGTTTAATAAAAGGGACAATTAGGAGACAATAGCAAAAAGGGTATTACAGCCGGGTGCTTTGGCAGAAATCTAAAGGCACAACTCTACATCCAAAAGATCATCTTTAAAAGGACATCTCTTATTGCATATTCATTACAATCATACATAATTCATAAATTCTTTGGAGTTTCTGTGTATCATCCCATCAGCCTTATCTTCCTCCTTGGCTCCATTCAGTCTCTGCTCCCTCCATAAATTCTTCTCTCTGGTTTCAGGTCTTCTCCTCTGATAAGATACTCCAGGAATGTGAAGGCTTTCTCTTTTTCTAAATTGACTACATAAACAATAGACATTCTATATCCTGTATTCCATTACAGAACCTAGGTAAAGTTTTCCTAACATTAAGGAACAAAAAATATCCAACACCACAATACATTCATAACAATTATGTAACATGCGAAAAGCCAACATCACATTACCATTTATAACAATAGGTCAAGCAGTAACCATCTTATCAAATATTAACTGCAGGGAAGGCCTTGAAACAAATCAGTGTCTGCAGCACTGGAGCTCATGGCATGGTTCATTCCCTGTCTAATGCAGATGAGGTTCATGTCTTTGCTGTTTTTGTAGGAAAATGTGCCAGTCCCCTTTTCCTATTTCAAGAATCTTTTAGCTCTGAGACCTCTGTAGCTCTCCCAAAGGTGGCTCAAACTGGCTGGTCTTCATAGTCCAACAAGCATTCCACTGTAATTCGCATTCACTCCTGGGGAAGAAGGAAGGCTAAAAAGCAGTAAAACTCACCTAAGTTTATCACTCCTTCCTGAAAAGTTTGTGAGACCTAGCAGAGCCTCGTAGTTCTGGAGGCCATCTCTCTCTGTGTTCAGCAGGCTGACGAGGGGCCTCACCACCTCATACACCTAGAAGAGAAGGCATGTATTAGCAATTTTCATTTGCTAAAGGAAGTATCAATGCTTTTGTTTTTATTGTTATTTTTTTTTCAAGTTTACCCTCTCCCCTGGGAATGCAATATCTGGATTGGAGATTGCAGCAATTTTTGCCAGAGCGTGAGAAGCCTTTATCTTGCCAACATCCGTGCCTTCCACAGCCAGAGGTATCAAGGCCTGGAGATACGCAGGAAAAAGCATTCAGTATTCTGAGAAGATTTACAGGATTGCCTTAACAGACTATAACAAACTAAAAATATCCCGTAGCCCTCTGTGATGTCTTGCTTTTGTTCTCAAATAGGCACCACGCCAGAGCTTGTAGCTCACACAGTCACTCCAAGAACATCACTTCTCTGGAGCCTTGCAGAGGTGGGACTGCAGTGTCAGCGTGGCCCCAGGGGGCGACAGCTTGTGCTTTTCTGTCACCGCCCCTCACTGGAGACACACCACAGGCGCCCAGCAGACATTAACAGCACATTAGGAACTTCAAACATAAAAGTGATCACCTTCCCACCGCCTTGAGCAACAATGGTCCCTCGGTCCTTGGGGTCTTCACACAAGGCAAGAAACACCCTGCAAGGGCACAGAACACTCAGTGAAACAGCCCCGCGGGACACCAACAGCCAACAGCCCTCATGAAAGGGGGCTGAGGTTTTGCAGGAGTGCTAGAGCCACCAGGTAAATTCCAGATGCTTAACCCAGTGCACACAGCATTCTATGAGGAAGCAGCAAATGGCACAGTAAGAAGCTTCCAGATCTGTAAGATGAACTCTCTTCCAGTCAGAATCGATACAAAGAACTAAAAATTCAAAACGCATCCTAGCAAGGCATCCCTGTAAGCCAGCTTCAAGGTCAGAACGTGGATTTTTATGATATTGTTGAAGAAAAATATTGGTTTAAAATCTTTCCTCCACCTCCCTTTCATCACCCCCTCTCAGGTAGAGTGCACCTCCCCACAAACAAGGAGCCAGCCCAGATGACATCCCCATGGCACAGGGGCTGCCCAGCACTCCCAGCTCCTACATCAGTAGTGAAGGCACCTGGCAATGAGCTCCTTGCTCTGGTCTGTCAGAATGGCACTGTCAGCCTTCACCATGCAGGCCAAGGCAGAGACAACCCCGGCCTTCAGCAACCGCTTCACCCGCTTCACCACAAAATCCTTCTTGTCCTGAGGAGAAAACACTGGGAAAGGATTAGCCCTTAGCTGCCATTCTACCATCCAGGTACCTAACAGCCAAGCCTGGTTGGAGAGCAAAGCGATTTCAGTCTGGAGACAGGACACCTGAAGTCTGTGACAATGGATACACCAAAGAAAGTCTTTCTGAGCAGCATCTCCAGCTGGACACAACCCACCTTTGGATGCTCCTCAGGTACATGCTGCTTGGAGAATTTTGCCAGCTGCACCAGCTCTGGGACTAGCTCCTTGGTGTCATAGCTGTTGGTGCAGTTCACCAGTGCAGAAGCCACGGAATACAAGATAGTCTTGTCGCTTGCCTGCACAGGAAAATAAAAGCTTGTGTGAGGGTGAGGAGGGCACAGCAGGAAAACAGGTCCCTCTGGGCTGCCATCATGGTGTTTTGCACTGGTGGAAATGTTCTTAGCTTTATGCCCAACTTTATAGCCCATGGCAGGGAAAACCAAAAGTTTTCATAGTCAAACAAGGTGTTGAACATCATGAGGTGCTGTCAACACCTCAATGCCTTTGGTTTTCATGCAGTTGCTGACAGTAAAGGTAGGAGCAACCTTCTTCAGAAGAGAGCAGGATGGTAACAGCCTTGAGGTGTCCCTGGGGCACAGGCAAGACTGAAGTTCTGCTGAACCACAGGTGAGGGGTCGGGGTCACAGCTCCTTCTGACGGGCCACAGTGCAGGGCTGAAGAGCTGGGAGAACTTGATGCTACCAGAGGAATGAGGGAACAAGGAAAGAAGATAGACCTTGGCTAAATCGAACATAGCTTTCAGGGCTGGCTCATCCTCAACAAAGTCATCTTTCACATCTGCATCGAGGGTGAGGTACGAGAGCCCTTCCACAGCCCATTTCCTGGTGCGGGCATCAATGCTGGTGTTGCACAACCACCTGGAAGAGAGAAAAACACTCACATTTCTATCTCGGGAGCCAGGACTAACTTACCTAGAAAAAAAGGGAGGAAAAACAGATATTGAGGCTGATTCAGGCCCAAATATGTCCTCAGGTTCTGCTGCAGCTCCTAAGACTGGGGGTGCTTCCCCTTGAGACATGACCTTCCTCCCATGGTCCAACTTGTGGGATTTAAATGCTGCTGGGAATGACAGACCAGGACAGCTACTCAGCACTGCTTTGCCTTTTCCATCCCATGAAACACGAGATGCCTGCAGGAATGACCACCCATTCAGTCACTTCCTAACTTCATCCCACCTCCTTGATTACTCCACCCAGCAAATTCACCTTCAGAAAGGACTTGTGCATATTCAAGGTAGCATTAATTAGGCTGTGCCACTCTGGCAAAGAGGGAGGCACCGGGTTTGGTGTCTCCCATGGGCAGTGAGGGAGGGAGAAGGTTCATCTGGATATTGAGGCAGGAGGAACATATGGCTGCTTCAGGCACAGAGGAGCTCCAGGTCCCAGTGCAGTGGCTCTGGGGGCACTGTCAGCTGGCAGGCAGCACAGGAAACGAAGGCAACATGTGGGCAAGATCTCATGGGAGAGGAACATATTGTATTTTGCAAAGATTAGAACAACTGAAGAAATCAGTGAAGTCACTCACTTTCGGCACTGCTTGGCTAACTTCTCAGTGGAGCCCTCAGCAAACTGCCGCAGGCCATAGTCTGTGCCTCCTGCTGAGCCCAGCTTGCAGAGACCCTGAGGAGGATGAAGAGGACATACCGGTGAGAAAGGCTCATTAATCTTCTCGTGCTGCTGCCCCAAAATAGCCTAAGCCCATCTCTCATTCTCAGAACGTCTCGCGTCTCCCAGTTCCGGGATAAGGCTGCTGAGTGTGGCAGGCAATAGAGGCAGGGCTGCATCCTTACCACCAGAGCTCGGATTTTGATCTTCTCATTCTTGGTCTTCTTGTAGATCTCCTTCAGGAGAGTCACCCCATTGGTGATGATGAAGGTGGCTCGGCTCAGCTTGGTGGAAGCATGGATGAGGGCTTCCACAGCCACCAGCTGGTCAATCTCCCTCTCAGACCCACACAGGGCAACCATCATCTCCATCACTCCCTTCATGCCAAGCAGCTTGTTGCCCAAGTCAAAGGGCCCTTGCAGAACTCCAGACACAATCTGGATAGCATGGAGTGTCTTATCCATGTCTTGTGGGTCGATTTTGCTCCTGCATGGGATAGAGGGAGTAGGGTATGGAACAGCAGTGGGGAGGAAATATCCTCCCTCAACTGCACTGCTGAATCATACTGGTGTTTGGGAGTGCAAATTCCTGCAAAGCCTGTGATCCAGCAAGATCTCAAGCAAATAGTTATCTCCCAGAGCCCCAGTTTTGAACATAAGAGGACTTCAAGTGCCTGATCTCATCCTCAAGACCCCCTGCTCCTGCCCTCTGGGCCAGCTCACCCCTGACTCACTTGATGTACTCCTCACAGATCAGCCGGTAGTTGTCCCGCTCCGGGTCGCAGCGCAGGTCGTCGTAGAGCTTATTTAGGAGGACAGAGGCAGTCAGCTGTGTGTTCTCTGTCAGTGGCAGGCAGTCAGGCATCTCAGGAATCTGGCCCACCACTTTCAGTATCTTTTTTAAGCCTGGAAATGATGGAGTAATATGGCTGTCAGAGGGGAGAGGGTCTGTGCAAAACTCAAAATACCATTTGTTACTTTTTTGCTGTGGAATAGCCAGCTTGGATGGTTTTCAAATATTTTGCAGCCTAATCACATAAGTCTTAAGCAAAAAAGACACTCAGATATTTACTGGGGAGGAGCTTCTGCTGGTGAGATTACAGGTTTGCAGAATCAGGCTTTTTTCCAGCTCTCAGAGTGAGATAAGCAAAACTGCATTAGGCCCCTGGCTGGATCTGTTATTTTTGTCAGGAAACATTAAACCTACTGACCCCCAAGGCTGGAGGCTCTGACTGAGGAAAACTCAGCCACTTTCAAGTGATTCTGGATAACTTAACCCTCCTTTTGCTGAATTATTATTAAATAACTTCCATCAAAATGGTAACACACACATGCATTGGAATTACTACAAAAACACACAGCACACAAATTCCTCACCCTTGACCAGTTTTAGAATACACCAGTTTATGGGTCCACCAAGCTCAGCAGGTGGTCATCTCATCCTGTCTAAACCAGACAATTTATCCAAGACAAATCCTCCCAACATTAGCAAATACACTGGAGAAAACTAACCAGAGATGTTAGGCAGTCCTTTAGAAACTCAAAAATTCCTGTTCTTATACATAGTTCATTTTCTCTCAGTACTGTTTCCTGCTAACAAGTCTAACTTTGCTCCAGGCTTGCATGCACCAAGAAAAGCCAGAGAGGATTTATTTTATAGGTGGGATCAGTTCTTCAGGCATTCAGGCAAGAACACACAGCTCCACATCTCCCAAATCACAACAGGATGGCAGAGAAGGACTCACCATTGTCGATGACAAAGATGCTCCTGCTGTTGTCATGGTCTTTCAGGTCCTTCCTTGGTATGTTCTTGTTGAGGAGGTTGAGGGCTCGGTCTCGCCCTTGCCCAGACACTTTCTTACTGACCAGCATATCCAGCAAACGCGTTGTGATCATCCTCAAATCTTTCTTAGTGTCTACACAGAAGCAAAACAGTAGCAGCCAGTTACGAGAAGTTATCTCTGAAAGGAGGTGAGCTCAGTCAAAACCATTCAAAGCCATTGTGTGGCTGGAACAGAAATATTTAAGTTATCCATGAGGATAAGAGCTGTGTGCAGGTTGTCCTCCTGGACAGCTGAAGGGTAAAGTCCCCAGTTCACCAAAGAACAAGGAATAAGGTGGAATCCCAGGAGCAGAGCCCTCCCTGCTTGGCCCACTCCTCCTGCAGGCAGAGGCAATGTAGAGCAGGTGATGTGCTGTTACCTAGCACTAGAGCCTCCTCTTTGCCGTGGTGCTCCTCCTTCCCCTGGCCCAGCAAGCAGTCGGTGATGGTCTGCAGGAGGTTGCAGACAGCCAGGGAGATTTCTTCATTGTCCACCGACATCCACATGCAAATGCTGTCGATGCCCAGGTAATGGAGAATGGCAGTGGCCTGGGCCCAGGAAGGAGAGAGCAGGACAGTGTTAGCAAAGACCTTTCCTTCCTGTGTCCTCTAGGCTCAGCTGGGACAAAGAAACTATTTTGCTCAGTGAATCCTGAATCAGTACAAGGCAGAGTTTTAATCTCCCCCCACTGCTCACGAACAACACAAACTATTGCAATTTCCCCCTCCCCAGCTGCAATAGCAGTGAAGGTCCAAGCACCCTGTCCTTACCCGAGCCTTATGTCCTGTGCACATTCCTGAAAGTGTCCTCACGGCTGCCAGGATCAGCTCAGGATTTTTGGTTTCTATCAGCTGCAGCAGCAGGTTGACCCCGTTATTCTGGAAAATCCTCTCGGCACCAGCTTCCTCCCGCCCCAGGACTATGAGGTTGTTTGCAGCCTGCGTGGGAGGCAGAAGAACCAGGGGTCAGTGGCACAGCCCAGCCTCCAGAACATCTCCATGCAGCTCTGGGAGATCCTGGTGGGAGCCATCTCTTGACAGATGCAGCAGATCAGCTCAGACCCCACCAGACAGTTTATCCAGGTGCATTTAGGCATCAGCTCTGCTCTGCCCAAGAAGAGTGGGTCACTGTTTGGAGGGAATATCCGGAGGGTGGCAGAGGTGGACCTGAGCAGAAGTCCAGGCTGATCCCACCTTTGGTATTTTGGGAGGTTGGGCCACCTTCCCTCGGCACAGGGGTGATGCCTCGTTGGGACATTTCCCCTCTCTCTGAGTGCAGTTCACCTCCCAGTTCCTTCCCTCATCCTCCGTCCAGGAGAGGTGGGGAAGGGAACGCAGTGTTCTGCTCCCTGCTGCAGTCTCTGACACCAAACAGCTATTTTGCCAAGTCCAGGGCAGTTCTCACCTTTTCTCGCTTTTCTTTGTCACTGTTCTCATCCAGCAGGATCTCAAACATCTTCTGCACCCTCGAGTCCGTGGAGAACTGAATGCGCAGCTGTGCCAAGAGAGAGCACAGAGCATGAGGAGGAGGAAATCAAGGAACAACTTTCCTTTTTCGCTTCAAGAATGCTCCCCCCTCTCAAACCACAGGCGATAACAGGAGATATCATTTCTCAGCAATCAGCATCCATTACCCATTGCCATCTGGCAGAGCCAGTCCTAAATATTAATTTCTGAGACTTCACAGTAGGTAGCGGTGTGAGGATTTCTTCACAGCATCCCTGTAAAGGTAACTGTAGCAACGTGGCAACTGCCACACCCACCCCGAAGCTGATTCAGTTCCTTGCCGAGACTTTTCCAAGACACTCAGGACCAGGCTGGCCTCAGGAGGAAGCTGCCACACTTTTCAATTTAACCATTCAACCCAATCCTCAGATTTACACAGATCAAGTATGAACTTCCAGTTAACGGAGCCTATTTATCCCCCTGTATTGCCACGAGTTTCCAGTATGACCAACAATCCACTGATATAACCCAAGGAAAGGATTTCCCACCTCTGGTCTGTAAACCCAGGACTGTTCCCTTGGCATTTACCTTCTCCTGGATGTTGGCCCCCAGTCGTCTCAGGGTCTCCTGGAAGTTTTTGTTGCGGGGTTCGAGGGTGGCACATTTCTGAGCATCTTTGAATGCTTGGTCCAGCTTCCCCAGTTTTTCCAGGGCTTGGCTGCGCCGGTACAAGGCTTTGATATCCGAAGCATTGATGTCAATAGCTGGGAAAGGGATCCAAAACACCAGGCATCAGAGCTTGCTGCCTGTGCAAACTGTGGTTTGCTCTGTTATTAGCATCAGTCAGTGCCTGGTCAGCACTGATTGCACCAAACTGGAACAACATCATTTGAACCTCCAGGAATTCCCTTGTGGCATCAGCACTTGGGTGTTAGTGGACATCAAGGAATAAGGCCACAGTGTCCCAAAAGCAGATGTGAGAGCAGGCTGAGCGAGTGTACCTAGCTCTCCTCATAACAGCCCCCTCCTTACCTCTAGATGCATCCGAGGCTGCCTTGGCATATTCCTCCTGTTGAACCAGGAAGGAGAGATTTGTTAGCCATGGAATAGCATGTCCCCATTCCTGATGGACACTGGAACCTCTCTGTTCCCATTTCCCCATGGGACACCCCAGTGAAGCTCCAGCACAAGCCCAGAACATGTCATTTCAGACCAGCTGGAAACACCCTATTCAATAAACAGACAAACCACCCAGTCCACAGCCAGTGAGTGCCCTTGGCTGCCTTCCTGCTCCTCTCCCCCTGAGCACTGCCCAGGCAAGGGGAGCTCTTCTCACCTTTTTGAGGAAACAGGCTGCCCTGTTCCTGTACAGCACCGCCTGCAGTGCCTTGTCCTTGTTGAGCTTTATGGCTTGAGTGTAGCTTTGAAGGGCTTTCTCGTAGTCACTGGCCTGAAAATATTTATTGCCCTCCTCTTTCAGCTGGATGGGATCCTCCATCTGGAGAGCTTGAAGGAAAAACATTAATCTGTGTCCCATTTTCAACTGCCTCAGTCGCCTGCCTACTCCCCCAAGCTGAGTTCCACCATGAGACTGACATATAATTAACACACATTAATAAAAGTAGCTTACCAGGCTGAAGAGTTTTGAAAATGAAGACCTAAATTGCTCTTCAACGCTGTGGCTTCTCAGAAGCTTTTCCCACCAACGTAGATCCTTAGGAGTCAATTAAAAAAAAAAAAAGAAAAACAACAACAACAAAAGGAATTAAAGAAATCTGCCAGCACTACAGAGAGTCTGTGTGGCTCAGGAAAGAGCTCACTTCCCACTCCACATTTGGGCAGGACCTGGCAGCTCCTGCTGCCTGTCAGTGTCACCTGTCACCACAGCCTGTCCCCTCCTTGTCCCCTTGTGCTTTATACGCCTGGGGACGGCTGGAAGCCAGGGCCAGCTCAGGGGGCACCTGGCTGCAAGCAGGCAGCACCCCTCTGCAGCAGGAGGGAATCCTCTCCCACCTGCCAGGCAAATCCCAGCTTCCCCCTGCCTGCAGAGCTGCACAGGGTGTGGGGAGCAGGAACGGGGGGTTCATGCCAAAATAGCCCACGGCTGGGATGGCTGACCCCTGTCACAGTGCTCAGACCCTTTTCCCTTTCCATTTAGGGAAGCATGAGACAGCTGAGCTTCAGGGACAAGTGGCCCCAGGCCAGCAGCTGCAGCAGTGCCCAGCACCTTCCAGAATTCCCTGGGATGGAAAGCTGACTGACAGCCAGTGCTGCCTCCTCCTCCTTGCAGGGCCTGCAGGAGCCCATCCAGCTGGAAATCTCACCCATGTCTGGCGCTGCCACTGGCCCCACACGTGGTCATTCAGCAACACAGTGACATTGACTAACACAGAGGTCTGGACTGGAACATACTGGAACTGTGTGATGAGTGGCTCAGTTTGAGTGACACCAGTAGACAGAGTAGCACTGAGCTCCAAGAGAACTGATCCTTTCAATCTCCCCTCTTTCCCAGGGGTCACGATGAAGGAATTCTGCTTTGTGACTTATCTCCCCCCAAACACAGGCCTTGCCTTCCCCAGGGTACCTCCCAGCATGCCAGCTATAAAGCAAAGGGGGGAACTGGCAGGATGGGGAAATGACTGAGGAGAGCATGGGCTGACCAAGACACTGCCAGGAGGAAAAATATCATTGTCTTTAATTCTGTGATCTGTGTTGTGGCTTGTGGCTCGTATGCAGCAGGGGTTGGCACAGGACTGCCCTGCCCATGTCTCCTGTTTGACTGGCACCAGCAGCATTGCCTGGTCCCTGGCATTTGGGCAGGAAGTGATTCCAAAGCCATTTGCAAATCCCTTCACAGCACATCATCAGCACCACAGCTGCAGGCAGCTTCATCAAGCACAGCTCCCACACCTTCACCTGTTTGGGAATAGTTCCAAGGCACAAGGACAACGGCTGTGGAAAGTGCAAGATGCCACCCCTGCTTTGGGTAGCCTCAGTGCAGTGGCTTTTCCAGCATTCATTTGGATTAAAACACCAGAACCCCCTTCCCACATGGTTTTAGGTACTGGGGAAGGCTCAGCTGGCTTCATTTCAGTACTCCTGGGATATAGCAGTGCCTTCCTCACGTCAGGCAGAATGAAGCCACACTGTCACAAAGCGGCAGCACTGCAGGTAAACTCAGTTACAAAATCAAAGGGTGTTGGGTGCTGCTGATGCCCAAGGCAGAGCTGAGAGGGCAGGGCAGGCTCAGCAGTGAGTGCCGAGAGCCCTCTTCAGGCCTCGGCTGGGAAAGAAAAACAGAATAATAATTAATACCCGAAAAATAGCTTTTCCAGGAGAAATTCAAGCCCCCAGTACAGCCAAGGAGGGGCACAAGGCTCCCCACACCTGTAGGGCAGCGCAGCCCCTCAGCCCTCCGTGCAGCTCCATTTCCCACCCGGCAGCGCTGGCTGGTGAGCCTGGACAAACCCATCCCTCGGAGTGTCACAGATGCCGGGATGGTTTGGGTGGGAAGGGAGCTCAGCGCTGTGCTAATCCCGGCGGAGGGGCTGGGGAAGGGAAAGCCGAGCGGGTTGGGAGCGATGGGCCCGGGAGCGGTGCGGGCCCTTCCGCCGGCGGCAGGAAGCAGGAAGGGAGCGGGCAGCGACCGCGGGCCCCGGCCGGGGCTGCGGGGGAGCCCGCGGCGGGGCGGAACCATCGTGGGGCTCTGCCGGAGGTGGCTCGGCTTGGGGAATGTCCCTGCCCGGGGATGGGGTCCACCCGCCCGCTGTGCTTCCCCGGCCGCAGCGATGCCCCCGTGACCCCCGTGCTGCGTTTTGGGCTGTTTGGCCCCAAAGGGGAATTAAACACCCACCGTAACCACCCATTCCAGACACAGCTTGGGTGGCTTCTCCCCTGCTCCAGGGGCAGGCACCATGCATGGCTCAGTGTTGGACCTGGCAGGGCAGGGTCGAGGGTTGGAGTTGATGATCTTAGATATCTTTTCCAACCTCAATGATTCTATGAATTCCACCCTCCCATCTCCTTTGCAGGTCTCTGCTCTTCTCCCACGCTGTGGACATGGTGGTCCTGCGGGCTGGGCTCTGCCCTGGTCTCACTGAAGACATGATCCAGCTTCTCAGGGCCAATGGCATCAAGACAGGTAATGGGCTGGCATCAGGGTCTTGGGTTGGGGAATATCATCCCCTCTGCACTTGGTGGACCTGTATCATCCCAAATCCTGGGAGGATGGTGGTGGTTGAATATCCTTCCATGTCCTCCTTGCTGGATGTCTTCTGGGTCCTCCTGGGTGGATGCAGTGAGTCAGGACTTCTCCACAGGAGCAGAAGAGTGTAAGGACATGATAGAGATCCCTGCAGAGGCTTGTTGAGGATTGATCAATTATGGCTTTTGTTACGGTATTTCAGGAGGGTTTGTGCAGTTTTCCTTCTGAAAAATGCCCAACTTCCTGGAATGCTGCACCCCAGGCACCTCCTGCCCTTAGAGGGGAAGGAAAAGGTGCTGGGCTGCTCTTGAGCAAAACAAGGAAAATGTTTACCAGCTTCTTTCCCTGCTCTGTTTTGCAAGAAACAATTTGTTTTGTGATGGGGCCATCTCAGAGGAAAAACTCCTCCACTTGCAGTGTTGACAGAGGGCACAGACACTTGGCCTGTTGGTGCAGGTTTTGTCCAAGCTGGTTGTCTTCTGGTGTTTGTGGTCTGATCAGGCTCAGCTTCCAACCTCTAGTCCCTCATGTTATTTGCAGTGGTGGACTTTGTGTCTTCAGACCTGGAGGATGTTGCCCAGAAGTGTTCCCTGTCTTACAAGGTAAAAGGGACTACTCCTAAGTCCTGGTACATTAACCAGGGAGCTCAAAGCTGTTTGGCTCATGGACAAGGATGGGCTTATCTGGGGGGACCTTCTGCAGTAGATACTGGCCCTGGACTTGCTCAGTCCCGTTTCCAGACATCCCTCTTCCCCCAGGCACTGGTTGCAGTCAGACGTGTGCTCCTGGCCCAGTTCTCTGCCTTCCCTGCCAACGGAGCAGACCTCTATGAGGAGCTCAAGAGCTCCACTGCCATCCTGCCCACTGGCAGCCCAAGGTGGGTGCATCTCCCACCAGCTCTGCTGGGCTTGCTGCACAAGGCTGTGGTTGCCAACACAGGCTTTGAATTTCAGTCTCCAAGCCATCCCCATGCACTTGTCTGCATTTGGGAAGGGGACTTGAGGCACAAATATCTGGGGAGTGCTGCCTCCCGGTGCCCCTGCCATTCTGGCTGAATGGGTGTTGATAATCCCACCTTGTGTCCATCCCAAAGCCTGGACCAGCTGCTGGACTCGGGGCTGTACACGGGGGAAGTGACGGAGCTCATGGGAGCACCGGGCAGCGGGAAGACACAGGTGAGTGGGGTGGAGGGCAGGGGAGAGGACAGGTAGGGTGAAGATGGTGCCATCAGGCACGTGAAGCAGAGGGACATGTCACACCCCGTCCCTGTTCCCCCAGGTGTGCCTGGGCATTGCAGCCAGTGTGTCTCTGGGCCTCAAGCAGCACGTCCTGTTTCTTGACTCCACGGGGGGTTTCACTGCCTCCCGTCTCTACCAGATGCTCCGAGCCCAGACAGAGGATGAGGAAGAGCAGGCAAGTTCCCCTGGAGCTGGTCCCTCTGCTCTCTAAAACTCACTTTGCTCTTGCCTGCAGAAAACCCCAGAGATGATTTGTCTTTCCAGCTCTGCCTTTGTCCCCTTTTTTGGGTCCAGGCTCTTCCTTCCATGGCTCGGTGGGTGCCATGCTCAGGACAGACACTGCCCTTTGTTGTTTTTCTTGGGAGAAGGGAGGAACTTACTGGACTTGAAGGACTTCGCTCCCTGAGCTCAATCCATGTTGCTTGTTCCATCAGTGCAATAGGGACTTAATTAATGTGTTAATGGGGTGGAGGCAAATGTGGAAGAGTAAGGGTCTCTGGCTCCATGGCATGGTGTGAATGCAGAGAGCTGGTAGCAGCTGGGGCAGGAGGAATAGGACAAGTCCTGGGGAGGCTGAGGCTGTGTTTTGTGCCGCAGCTGGAGGCTCTGCAGCGGATCCAGGTGGTCCGTGTGTTCAGCATCTATGAGCTGCTGAGTGCCTTGCAAGAGCTGCGGGATCACCTCTCCCAGCAGGTAGGAGCAAGGCTCTGGGCCTCTCTCCCTTCCCCAGAGCTGCAGGGAGGGCAGCAGAGCTTGTGTGCCTGACAAGTGACTCCAGACTGCCTCATCCTGGGGGCATTGGAGCCTCTGTGCAGCTCACAGCCTCCAAAACTGCTGGATTTATTACTCCACATTGCACATGGTGCCTCCTTGCAGGTCGTGAGCTCCATGGGACCTCTCAAGATGATGGTGCTGGACTCAGTGTCGGCTGTGATTTACCCTCTGCTGGGTGGCAGGCAGTCAGAGGGTGAGCTGTGCCACTGTGTGTGCCAGGAGGCTGCAGAGCTCTCTGCTCGTCCTGAAGAGCCTCTTCCACCCATGTGTGCTGTGCTTGGAGTGGGGCTGGGGCAGGACGGATGTGGATGTGGATGTGGATGTGGATGTGGATGTGGATGTGGATGTGGATGTGGATGTGACTGCTCCCAGCTTTTCCTTTGGGGCTGGATAAAAGGGGGCTCTGTTTGCAGTGTTAGCAGCAAACACTCCAGCTGGCTGTGGCCATGCACGTTTATGGCAGTGGCCTGAAACCCATCCAGGGGAGGCACTGAACTCTTTCCCCATACATGAAAACTTCTTACAGTGTCACAAATACAGCATGGTTGCTGGCACAGTTTGCAGAACTCTTTCTGCCAGAAAGGACCATAAATCAGAAGTGAGGATACCAAGGAGCCCCCTCAAGCACCTTCCAGAGGGTCTTGCACAGCTGGGTGGCAGCCAGTGCTATCACAGGAGGTCCCCTCACAGCCATGGGCTGTAGGAAATGAAGCTGTGAGCTGGAGAGATGGGTCCTGTACCTGCTAAATCAACCTGGCTAGCTTTGTCTGGAGCTTCTGGTGCTTCTGTAGGGTTTTTTGACCTTGGGCCATCTAAGATAGGACAGGGTGAGGAATGGTCCAGTGCAGGTGTCCATGAACACGAGCGCTGGCACTGAATCCAGTGCTCCTGCAAAGCCAGATGTCAGCTGCTTCCAAGATGCACTTTGGGGGCTGATCCCCAGACAGCCAAATGCTTTGTCCTGCTCCAGGTTTGGCCCTCATGATGCAGCTCTCCAGGGAGCTGAAGACCCTGGCCAGGGAGTTCAGCCTTGCTGTTGTGGTGAGTGTTGCTGGGCTTTGTCCTTCATGTGCTGGTGTGTGGTGAGGAGCCATGGGGAGGCTGTGGAGCCTGTGGGAGAGGGGACCCCACTCTCAGCTAAGCCTAAACCCCACAGTGCCCTGCTCCCTGACATCTCTGCAGCCTGCAGATGTCTTGTTCCGAGCATGGGGCAAGACCTGGGCTGATGTGCTGCCTCCTGCTCTTGCTGTCCTCATCCAGCACGGCATCGAGCAAGGCAGAGTTAAGTACAGGCAGATGGAAAGGCTGGTTGTGTTTATTTTTGATAAAACACTGTTCATTTAAGGGGCTGGCTAGCTTCCTGGGTAACCTTTCAGTCACCTTGCAGGAACTGCAGGGCATTGCATCATCCCACAGGAGCTGGAAAGGGCCCTGCTCGAGCCTTCCCCAGCTCTTGGCCAAGCAATTGCATTTGCCAATGCACCCAGACGGGTGGGTGGAACCACAATTAGTGTGTCTGAACTGGGAAGGCCACACCAGAAGATGGTGGGCTGCTGAGCCTGGCACTGGAAGGTGTCAAGACAGTCCTGCCCTTCATTCTGATGAAATGACAAGGACAGCATGTCTGGAAGGACACTTGGAGGCCCCAAGTTAAACTTTGTGGTGACTTCAGCACCAGAAGTGATGCAGCTTGCAGATATGAGTGAGCTCCCTGAGTACTGTCTGGAGCAATTACCCGGGCTGTGTTTACAGCAGGTAGCAGAGGAGCTGAAGGAGGGCTCAGGATGGAGAAGGGAAAAACCTTCCTAGAAGTAGCAGCCTGGCCAGGATTTCCTGGTGACCTCCAGCGTTCCATTACACCGAGTGACACTGCTTTTCCTGGGCACTGATAAATCTGTTTGTGCTGCAGGTGACCAACCAGGTGACAAGGGACAGCAGCACTGGCCCACTGAAGCCAGCCCTTGGCCGCTCCTGGAGTTTCGTGCCCAGCACCCGGGTGCTGCTGGAGAGCAAAGAAGCCACCTGGGAGAAAGCCACCACACAGCGTGTTGCTTCCCTGGCAAAGTCACCCCGGCAGGTGAGGCTCCCTGGATCCATCCCTTGGGAATGCAGGAGCAGCTGTGGGACTTGGCCCTGGCTCCTGTGGGAGTGGGGCAGGACCCAGCCTTGCTGGGTGAGCCCTGGCAGTGGGAGAGGAGCTTGTGCAGCCTGGCTGGATGCTGCAGAAGAGAAGAGCATCTGTTTCCAATAGCCTGGGCTGGTATTTAAAGGCAGGATAAGTGAGTGGCAGCACTTGCAGTCCAGGTCACTGTATTCCTGATGTTGGTCTCACTCTCCTGATAGTGTGTGGGCAGTGAGAATCCCGTGGAAATGGCTCTGACACCTTCAAAGGTGACTTCAGCTTGAGCACTGCCTGAGCCTCCTGGCTCTGAGCCTGCTCTGCTGCTTGATCCAAACAAATTTGGGTATGGTGGTGTGCTGGGCAGCGAAATGCATCCTGGATGTGCTAAATAATGGTGTGTCTGGGGATGCCTGAGAGCAAGATGTTCTTTCCTTGCTAAATTGCATTGCCTGTTTCTATCTCTGCATTCAACAGACCCAGTTAAAACAGGGGCACCAGCAGAAGGAAATCCTCAGGGCAATGTAACTGGGATTTTTGGCTCTGAGACAGGTGATGGAGGGATGCAGAGTCCAAGCAGTGTGAGGATAAGCTTTGCTCTGTTCCTCCTTCAGCCGACAGGGATACAGGTGGAGCTGGACATCGGAAACGGTGACGCGTTGGAACCGAGCCCGGTGACACCCACACAGGGACTCTGATGGGATGGAAAAGCAAATGTCACAAGGTTCAAGAGAGCTGCACAAAAGCAGGCAAGCACTGAAGGTTTTACAAACTGACTCTGAGACTCCTGCAGGCCTGCGAAGGACCAACAATAAAAAAATCTCTTGTTATTCTACCCTGTGGAAAAACTGAGTCTGGGGTTCCCTGGAGATCTCCCTGTCCAGAAGATGCTGCCTGCAGTGCCTGGGCTGTGAGGGCAGCAGGACAGCCAGGTCCTGCATTCTGCTGCAGGCTTGCCTTCACCCCCCAGAGCCAGCCCTCTCCTCAGGTGTTGTTTGGGATCAGCTGCATTGTCCCTGCACAACCCCACGGCTCCCCAGTCTGGTTTTGTTCCCCCCATGGCTCGCTGCCCTGTGATCCTGGAGTTCTGATCATCCTCGGGCCCACAGTGGGCTTGGTTCAGAAATAAAAGAAAAAAAAGCTGTTGCACATTGCTGTGGTTGTTGAGAGCTGGAATTCAATTAATGACAGCTGCTCTGAGCTTAATTAGAATGTTGAGCTTTAGTCCCCAGCAGGACTGGGGTGGGACAGGCTGCTGATGAGCTGGGGCATAATGAGATGCTTGATCTTCCCTTCTCCCCAGAGTAACACCAGGCCCTATGGGGACCTGCTGGTGTTTTTGGGGCACAGCTGGGCTGTGTAAAGACTTGCTGATAACTGATGAAGGTTCTGATCTGCATCAGCTGAGGCAGATGGGTCCTGGCTGGTACCAGCTGGCCCTGCTTGATGCTCAAGGACCTATTCAATTGCATGTGGTGATGTTTAAAATAATCTTTGCATGCTCTACTGCTTTCTAGCTGCTCTTGCCTGCTCTTGGCAACCTCCTGAGGAGAGGGGAGGCTTGGATGTGGTGTTTCCTCTTGATCCCAGATGTCTTAGACACCCTCATCCTCAGCATAAGAGACCTCCTTGGCCGGTGAGCCGAGCCATGGCTTGCACTTCAAGGCATCTGACAGAGAATTTGGGAGCTGGGACTAATCAGGGTGTGCTCATTAAACTAATTATGCAGCAGCACAGCTCCTGGAGCCCTCTAAGGCTGTGCTTGGCACATTAAATACATAATTTTTACTGAAAACTTTTTAAAGTTGTGGATTTTTTGTGTTTCTGGGCTCTCCGAGCTCAGGAAGGGAGGTGTGGCTCTGGGGATTGCAGCCTGGATGGAGGGGGTGAGGAGGAAGAGGATGGTTTTCCTGTCTGCTGGAGACCTGTGCTGATGTAAGCAGAAATTTACCTTATTAGCTAATTTCTTGTTAATTAATTCCTTATTAGCTCCTCTCTTGGAGCTGTGGATAAAGAGCTGGTACACACAAATTTCAATTACGAATTTATCTCTCTGCCTCAGGTTCTGTAGGGGAAGCAAAGCTCTTGTGGGGGAGTGTGGAGCAGGGAAGAGCCAAATAGAAACCTCTGGGGTTATATTTGAGCCAAGAGGTCTTTCCAGATGTTTCCTTCCCCTAACCAGCAGGATGAGAGGAGGAACAACCTGCTTTGAACCCTCATTAGAGTCAGCATGAGACCAACCATATGTGCATCTTCCCTGTGATTCCCTGAGAAATTACAAGAAATTCCACTTTTGCACTCAGTCACCAGGGAGTCACGGGGTGGTGATTCAGCAGGCACACTGCCAGTCTGCCAGGAAAGGTGATGGTGGGAAGTCTGGGCTCCTCCAAAGCTTCCCATCCCAGCTTCCATTGGCATAGCCATGACTTGGGGGGATTTTCTCTCCTTGGTATTCAGCTAATTGCAGCTGTGGGAGTTTTTTCCCTTTTGGGAAACATCTGGGTAGGCTGGGGAGGGCTGTATGGTTTGGGGTCTGGCTGGGTTTCCTGTGGCAGCTCCTCTGCTCCCGGGTGTGCTCTGAGGTCACAGTGGTGTCCTGAATTTCTGGCTGTGTTGCTGCAGGGAAGGTGTCACTGTGGGTGCTGGTTATTGCACAGTGTGGGGACAGCAGGAGGGTTCAGGTCATGGGAATCTATTACCCCATCTGGAAAAACCTGACTTCCTGCTCAAGCTCATTTGCCCTAAATTTGCATGGTAAAATCAGGCTTAAAAGAGTTTCTGATCTAAATATCCTCATTCAGTCTTTCCCCTTCATGCTCAGACAGGCACTCCTGCAGCTCTGTAATGCAGAGCTCAGGATGTCCTTTTCCCCTGCCTCTTCCCCATGCCCAAAACAGCTGGAAAACTCCTGGAAATGCTTGGAGCAGGGCAGTGAAACCCATCCCAGGGCAGACAGGGCACATCTCACTCCAAGCAGCAGGGATGCCTTTTGGCACTTAGGGCTTATTTGCCCTTTGATAAGTATAAAATACACATATAGATGTGTGTATATATGTATAGGGATGTGTGTCCATATCTGTGTCCGTCTCTGTATCTCGGGATGAGAGAACCAGAGTCTCAGGCTGTGCCAGGGGAGGTTCAGGTTGGACATCAGGAGGAAGAAAGGGTGATTAAACATTGGAATGGGCTGCTCAGGGCGGTGGTGAAGTCACCATCCGTGGGGCGTTCAAGGAAAGACTGGACGTGGCACTCAGTGCTCTGGTCTGCTCGATGGGGTGTTTTCCATCCTGACTGATTCTGTGATCTCTCCGTGTATGTTCACTTCCCGTACAATGCTGATAAGCCCCGTGAACACCCAAGAGACTCCCCCAGCGCACAGAGGACCCCGCAGTGTCCCCTCCTCTTCCCACCTGCCCGCGGCGGGTCTCGAACCCTCGCTGCTCGGAGCCGCTGAGTCCTCCTGGCCGCCAGGGGGCACTGCAGCACCACCCGGCGCCCCTGGGGCCGCTCCGCCCGCCCGGCCCCGCGGGCAGTTGCCATAGCGCCGCCGCCGCCGAGCGCAGGCATCGGGACGGGACCGCCCGCTCCAGGCCTGCCGGCCCCGCCGCCACCCGGGACGCGGCTCCTCAGGGGGAAGGTGAGGCGGCTGGGGCCCTGCTGGTGTTGGAGGGGCTGTGGGGCACTGAAGGGGCTGCCAGGTGTGAGGGGTATGTGGGGCTGTGAGGCCTGGGAGGGGCTGAGATGGTAGGGGGGCTGCCGTGTTTGGGGGGGGGTTTGGGTGTGTGTGAAGCTTCAGGGAGGCTGACGGGGTTTTGGGGGGTGGAGCACTGAGGGAGCTGCCAGGTTTGGGGAGTGTGGAGCACTGGGGTACAGAGGGGGCTGGCAGGTTTGGGGACGTGTTTGAGGCTTTGGAGGGGGGCGGTGGGAGAGGCTGCCAGGTTTGGTGGTGTGGGGCAGTGAGGAGACTGCCAGGTTTGTGGGGGTGTGTGTGAGGCTTTGAGGGTGCTGCCAGGTTTGGGGGGGGGTGTGTGAGGCTTTGAGGGTGCTGCCAAGGTTCGGCGGTGTGGGGCAATGTGGGCTGCCAGGGTGGAGAAGGGGTGGGTGGGGTAAGGGCGGGGGGTAGGTACACATGGGGTCCATGAGGCTGTGGAGTGGTCACTGAGGCTTATCCAGGGGCTGTGGGGTGCGGGAATGGCTCTGGATTGGGTTGTTGGCAGGTGTAGGGGGACAGAGGGCAGGAGGGGCTGCCAGAGCTTGGCGGGCACAGGGCGGGGGGGATGGGGCTGCTCGGGTTGGGACAGGTGCAGCACCTGGGTTTTGTTTTGGGGAGATGGGGTCAAGGGGCTCCCTCACAGGATTTCCCTAATGAGGGGGAGTGGGACTCTGGTGCAACCTCTTTTTTTCATGTTTAAAAGTGGTTATGAGCAACTCTTTCCTTTCTGAATTCTGCTCCCCAATGCCCTCTGGGGTTCAGTAGGTTATTCTGCTCAAATTGCTATGAGAGCTGAGGAATTCTGGATAAGCACCAGCCTTCTGTAGAGCTCTCTGCTTAAATTATTGTCTCTTTGCATTTTAGTATGTCCAAAGTGTAATTTGATGTTAAGGACCCAAATTATTTCCTTCTCTGCTCAAAACTGGGGGCGTACTGCAAAGTGAAAGCTGAGCAAGTCCTTCCTTTGCTGCAGAAAGCAAAAGTTCTTCAGAAAATAGAAGTCATCTGAGCAGTTTGTTCCTGTAAGCAGGTCAAGGTGTTTCCTGTGGGGAAAGTATTGACTCATCCTCTGGTTTCTTAGCAGTATTTCGGTGTCTGCAGGTTAATAAATGTCAGCTCTGCAGTGAGAACAGAGTCCTGCCTGAGTCTCCTCAGGTTAAAAGGCTGAGGATGGAGAGGCTCAGTGTTTGACCCTGTAATAAAGAACCAGTTGCACTCGAGAAAAAAACCTCACACCAAAAACTCCCGTGTTTCCCAACACTGCAAGGACAGCCAGGCGTGCTTAGTCAAGTGTAACACTACAGGTAGATAGGAACGGTTTAATTTTGTGCCTCTTAGATTAAGCTGTGCTCAGGGTAATGTTTAATTGGCTGAGACAAAAGGGGTTTAAAGGGGTTTGTTTCTGTGTTTCATTTGAGCTCACTTCCTCTTCTCTGACGCACAGCGTGTCTTCCTTGGGGAGCACAGGACATAACCTCAGCTGTTGGTTTGGGAGAACTGTTTCACAGCTGTGCAGGGACTTGTGGCAGTTTTCTGTTCTTTCTGACCTCATTGTGGACTTGCTGAAGAACTTAATGGATGTACAAGAAGCTTTTTTAGCTCTCCATATCATTAGGATGGGAGATGACAGGTGTATTGTAAGTTGGTATTTTATTGTGTTTATGCTGTGGTGGGTTGTATTTCAACACTTTGAAGCTCAGATTTTAAGATAGATGATCATTAAGGCATATACATGATTGCATAAACAAAAAGAGTTTTAACTCTTTGTCTTCCCACTGTTACCTCATTTTTCCAGAGCTGAGAAGTGGAGCAGAAAGCTATGAGCTTTAAATGTTTATTACAAATTCCAGATCCCTGGGTTTACCTACCTCCACCTATCAAATACTGAATCTCCTTAACACATTTGTGCCCACAGTGATGGGGAGGGGGATCTTGTAGTCCTTCTCTGTAATCATAATTGGTTTTGGTGGCACAACTGGGTCTAATGAACCAAAACAAACACCTTGGGCTGTTGTGTTTCCCATGGGGGTCTGGAGATCCTGGAGCAGGATTACCCAGCTGCAGCACTCTGTGTCTGCTTATCCACTCAGCTGTAGCTACTGAACTTTTAATTAAAGGCTGATTGCCTTGACAGTGGTGCTCATGGGTTAATGCTTAATTGCTCAAGTTTTTGCTGAATTGGAATAGTTTTGAACCCATCATTTAAGTATTGTGTTTAATTGTAGGGTAGAAAAAGTAGGATGGCTTTCAGTGAGGCTCACTGTTTCTCATTGTCAGGTACCATGTGATTTGGCTCCTAAAATGAGAGCTGAATGCACTGCTCTGCACTGAGAGTACAAAGGAATCATATATAGGAGTTTTTGGGAGGACAGTGGTCACTAGTTGAGTTTGACTGAAATCTGTCTTCTGCACATCTTCAGTTTTCTCTTTATTGTTGTTGACTTCAGGGTGGGTTTGTGTTGTTTTGTTTGTTAAATGGTGTCATTTTCACTTCTTGTGCAAGTTGTTAATCACGACTGAGATTGTAAACTCTTCAATCAAGCTCAAGCATGAGCTGAGCTGCCAATGCTGTTATTAAACCTGTAGTTTGGACTTTGAACCAGGTTTTGCCTGGAGGGGTGGAAGCAGATTTCCACGGTCTGCTCTGTGTGCCTGCCTGTCCTCTGGCTCTCCCAGGCCAGCACAGAGCAGGCAGTGGAGCTGAGCAGGCTGTGTCTGACCCAGCACTGCAGTTTGTGTCCTCAGGACTGGCCAGGTAAAATGCTCTCCTCACCTAGGGTGTGTTGGTTTCACTGTAGGAAAAATGGTGTTTAATTAGGGTTGGGCTACTTTCCTGTCCCTCAGAGTGTGTTTTCATAGGATATGGAATCACAGAGTGGACTGGATTAGAAGGACCTTAAAGATCACGTAATTAAAGATTCTCTGGCTCCATATCTTCTCTAAACTTTCTGACCAGTCCTGAGGGATACAGAGCCTGACCTGAAGATAAGAAACCAAAGTGCATTGAACCAAGTTGTTGTGCTTAATGAAACACACAGTGGGCAGCAGGATAAGGTGAGATGCAGAGAAGTGTGTGCACAGGGGCCCCTTTTTGGACACAGCTGTGTGTGACCTGCTGCTGAGCAGGGAGAGGGGACCTTTCAGTTTAAAATAGGTAGTTAAAAATAAGGGAAATTGGTTCTTCTCTCTAGGCTGAGCTCTGACTACAGGCATAACCTGACTTTAAACTCCCTGGATAATGCTGGTAGTCTGGATTCTTGAGTGTGGACTGAGCTCTGGAAGTGCTACAGCCAGAGCCCTGGTGAGGTGTGTGATGCTCCTGTTTGCTGCCTGTGCTTTGTGCTCTGTACTTCCATGTATTTATTTACCTGCTACAAATGTTTCCCCAGCCCTCCCCTGATTGCCTATTGTGAAACCCCAGCCTGGCTCCTGCTCCCCAAAGTAATCCCAGTCATTATCCTCTGTGGTTTCCCATGGAGCCTGTTTTCCTCCCCTTCCCAGGCACTGTCCTTACAAAAGCCAGGAACGGCAGTGTGAACTTCCCTCAGCTGGCACTCAGGGAGCAGGGAATGCTTTGCAGTGGTGAATAAGTGGAATCTCTGTTTCACAGGTGGGGAGAATCCCATCACTGCTGGGCTGATGTCAGGACCAGGACTCACCTGCATGCAAAGGTTTCCAACCCCCTGCTGGTAGGTGCCTCTAAAGTTGATTATTTAGTCTTCAAACAACATTGCAAGGTTGAAAAATTACCCTCTTCTTTAAGAAACCAAGCGTTTGACTGTCAGGTCAAGAATTCAGAGTTTGTATTAGGTTTTTCCTTCTTTCTCAGCTGGTTTCCTCAGAACTGAGATGGTTTTTTCTAACCTCTGAAAGACCTTTCTGGCTTGTTAAATTTATGCTCCCATAAGGGACTTTCTAAAGAAAGAATTGTTTTCTGAGATGCTGTTAATTCTTTTCAGTGTCTGTAAAATCTACAACTTCTTCACATTAATTGCTCTTGAGGTTTTCAGTTCACTCAAAAATATTAATCAGGCTTCTTTCTCTCATGCCCTCTGGCTCCTCTGCCAAATAGTCTTGGAATAGGAATTTCCACATTTTATTTCAGTGGAGATTAAAATATTCATTAAACATCAGCTTTTTTAATGCTGCCACCTCTTTATTTATGTTCAGAAGGTTGTGGGATGTGCTTATAAGAATATACTTAAGCAGCATATGCTTTGAATCTTTTAGTTTAGGCTGATGTTAAGTGAGATTAGAAACTCATTAAATGTAATTTAAATTTTACATACTCTCATTTGGGAGTAGCTTGTTGCGTGGTAACCTCTGCTGCAGAAGGATGGTTCCTTTGGGCATTATGTATTCTATATATACACATGGATAATTTCAAATTGCAGTGTCACAGGTGGCATCATTGAATCCACACCACTTGAACTTCTATTGCTTTGGCTTTTCCCCATATGAGTCAGGAACTGCATCCCACAGAATTCCAGACTGAAACTGATGTGATGCTACTTTTTGCTGCTGTCAAAATACCTTGCTCAGAGAAGAATGACTGCTGGCACCAGTGGATGGTTCCCAGGTGTCCTTGACCCAGAGACTCGGCTTGCTGGCGTCACTCAGCTGAGTAATTCCTGTGTTTGAGGTCATCCTCCATGAGGCTGCATCATGCATTGATGTGTTTGCTTCCATGGAAGGGTTGCTGTTTCTGAGCTGTGATTACTGGGGAAACTGCCGAGCTGTGCTGTCCCTGGGCACGGAGGGTGATAAGCAGCAGCTTAATGCTCTGCTGTAGCTTGGTGTTAAAATAATCGTGGCCAGGCTGGAACCACAACTGGTATTGCAGCTCTGAGGCAGTGAGCAATTCCTTCTCTGTGGGATTGCCTTTGAATTTATGTGTATCTTAAAAGGGAGCTTTTATTCATCTGCTGGAATAGATTTCTTTATAGACACTTGAATTTGATGGTCTGGAGGACAAGCAGGCCTCTGGGTTCCTGAACAGTTTTTAAAATGGCAAATTAATGGTTAAAAGAAGGGAAATCTCTGTTTAGATTAACAAAATAACTTTTCTTACTGAATCCATGAACCTCTTCCTATATATATGCCCAGCAGTCTGGGCTAGCAGCAGAGATGGATAGAATGTCAAGCTTGATAGATTGTTGGAGCTGGTTTTTGGTAGTTAAACAATAATGGAGCTGTTGTGTACTTGCAGGGAAACACTGAGCTCTGTGTGCAGACTTTGGCCTGGAGAAAGTTCCAATTGTTCCAAAGAAGGGTGAGTTCTAAAATGCAGCTTCTGTAGCTGGTGGCACAGCTGGCCAGATCCCTGCCTGTCTTGAGGCCGTTGCACAAGCATTGCAGGAGAGTTTGGAAACAGTTTATTTTTCAGATTCCAAGTAAAGTGTAGATTTCCAAGTCCCCTTTGACTGTATAATCCAAAAAGTAGAAACTGTAGCTGGTTTTTATGTAGGGGCTGTTTCATGCTCTTGGAGCTCAGGGCCAGGTTTCTGCCAGTCAGACAGAGGCTGATATTGCATAATCCATCCCTTATGTTTCTCAGATGGGAAGGTTTATCGGTCGTTGTAGGGGATCATGGAGTTCCTTGTCAGCTCAGTCAGACCTAGTCTGTCACTGTGCATCTTCTTGTGCAGAGAGCTCTGGGGTAGGAGGAGCAAGATTTTGTCTCTTATGCAGAATAGAAACGAGAGGGAGTTGAAGCATGAATTCAATAAAGCCCAAACCATCAACCTTCTTTTTGGCAAACTACTTTTCTATTCCTGCTGTTATTTATACTATTTGTTACTTGCTCCTCTGACTTGGAATACAAATCACAGACAGATTTTTGCAGTGTAAAATACCTAAGTCAGGAATGTCATTCTGAGTGAAGGAATTCCTGGAAAGAATTGAAATACGTTGTTCAGCTCGCTGCTGGGCTTCAGGAGCGACTTGGAATGCCTACAAGGTGTGCAGCTGGGATTCAAAGCACCTGTAAATGACTACATGTGTATGGCAAAATAACACACTTAGAAACAAAGCACTTGCAGCATTTCTTTTTATCTGCCTTCAGAGACACCTTAAATCTGCAAATAACCTTATCTGATCACCCTGATACCACCTCTGAACTCTGCCAGGAGTGAAAACCTATTTCAAGGTTTAAACTATGTGTGTTTTAGAGATAACACACAACACATTTATTACAGTTTTGTCATTTTGGTCCCTTGGAACCCTCAACATTGCACGATTTCAGTTTGTTCAGCTCTTGCTGTGGTAAAAGCCATTTATATCAGGTTTTCAAACAATGTGTTCAACTGCATATAATGAAGCCTTTTCATACAACAGAATGTAGGCCAGAGCCCAGCCTGATTCATGAAAGGCTTTACTTTGTCTGAGGGAAGTAAGATGATCGTTCTTGGAATGAGGCCTGTCTCCCTCAGTGCTGCTCTGCCCAAAGCCAAAGTCGCTTGCTTAGACATTGTTCTGGAGGCCTGAGCTTGCTTTTTTACTTCTGGATGTGGCTCTTAAGAACATGAGCTAAAGCTTTCATCTCTCTGGCAGGAATAAGAGCTGCAGGCTTGAAATTAAATCTAGTCCATGGTAGTATTTCCTAAAAATTCCCCTAATAAAAGAAAATGTGAAGAAAAGGGTATTACTGTCCCCTGTGTGCTTGCCTGATCAGCCTTAATACTTGATTATGGAGGAAACAGATTAAATGTATTGACCAAATCTTCTAAACTCTTAAGGAAAAGAGAGTTTTTACAATATACACAACAGATTTGAAATTGAAAACCCTTGATGTTTTCCTAACCAGCAGTTTGACAGCGTGCTGCCTCCTTCACACCTTATCTTGTCTCAAGTCCCAAGAATGTTTGTCTTTTTTTTGTTTTGTTGTTTTTTTTTAACAAGGCCACATTTGTCAGTAACACTTTTAAGTTGAAATATCCCTTTAAGCAAAAAACTTTGAGCACTATTTTATTCTGCACATTGACCATAATTTTCATTGTGAACTGGGAAAGCCTTCAAACCAATTCCAACCAAAAAATAAACCACCAAAAAATGAATGGGACTTGCATTGTCTTTTGTACATGTGTGAAACACTAATTTGGCCTCAAAATTATCTTGCTTTGTCCTTTTTTTTTATATATATTATCTTGCTTTGTCCTGGTTTTTTAAAAATATTGTGTTTTGTTCTAATGTAAAATTGTTAGGATGCTCTGCACAAGTGCGAGGAGGTTGTTCACTCTCAGCATTTCTTCCCTTCCATGAGCTCTGTAGTTCTCTGAAAGTATTGAATTCCATTATGAATACAGTACTGCTTTAAAGAAATGAAATATTGATTCCATTCCCTGATGGGGCATTACCTGTATTTTGCTTATGGAAAACTCAAGCACAGAGAACTGAAGTGGCCCAAACTTACAGAGCTGGAGACTGAAACCAAAAATCCTCACCCTGAATTGTCCCACATTTGCCCCCATTTGTCCCATTACTAATCTGAAAATTATCCCAATTATCAACACAATGGTATTTCTTGAAATGCAGATTACAATTTCTTTTTAAAATGGAATGTCTGGTATCTGATTTTGTTTGTGTAAAAACGGGTCAGTTTCTGCTGAACTATTGAACTGGGAAAAGTAGAGTTCAAAAGAAAAGAAAGGTCATGTTGATGTTATCAGGTCAGTGGTGGAAAATATTGTCATAGGGAGCTTCTTACTGGCAGCAGTCATGTCTGCTTGTGCTGAAATACCAGATAAATTGCTGTTTGTTTGGGATCTGAGGACGGAAGTGAAGATGTTTTGAGGTTTTATTTTAAAAATAAGTCTTTGTTGTTAGAGGGCTATGTGAAAGTACAAGAGAGCTTTATATCTGTTCCAAACCTCCATGATAGTTGGTCTGGTTTTATTCCTCATGTCCCAACACCATGATTTAGTCCAATATGAAAATCTTGTCTGTCGTTTTGCAAAGCAAAAGAAAACCCAGAGTGGAAAGAAATGCTCCTGCCAGTTACAGAGAAGCAAAATGAAAATGTGATGGTGCCTGTGTACTGCAAAGGTTGAGGAAAAAAACCCCAACAGAAGGTGAATTAAAAAAAACCCAAATGAAGTAGATTTTTTGGTTTATAAACCCCAGTGATTCTGGAGCACTGACTCATGATGTCTGAATGTCTGGGCTTGCCAAGAGCCTGCACTGAAATGTGACTCTGTCGGCTTGGGCCATATATGGGAAATTTCCCCTCTGTGACAAAGGTAGGGAATCCAGGAGATGCAGGTCCCTGTCTGAAGCTTTGCTTACCTCCTGTCCTCTCAGTCTTTGGTAAAAATACATTCCCTGCAGGTTGGATCCTGCAGCGATTCCACGTTCAGCACTTTCTGTTTGATCCCATGAATTGGGCGGGTTTAGGTGAGCTCTGCCATCAAAGGATGCCGGTCCTGCCTCTGTTGGTGCTTCACACAGGTGATGAAAAGGCTTGACAAAGAACTTGAATGTTCTGCCATTATATATATATATATAGAGAGAGATGTGGCAGTAAAGGAGAACTACCTATTTTTTTTTTGGATCATGGCTTTAGTTCCCAGAGACAAATGTTTACTTGAATGGTTTGTGAGCTCCTGTGTGAGCTCTTGCAGAATCTCCTCAGGATGTGCCCCCTCAACTTAGTAACCACAACCATGGGACCAGATGGCTATTGGATTTGTTCGTGTTTGTTTGAATAAAGCCAAGATTTCAGGCTGCTTTGTTTTGGATTTCTCAGTCCTTAATGTTCTGCAGAGATTGAGGCTGGAGGGAGAGAGAGGCACAGCAGTGGAACAAGGATGGTGGTAAAGGAACCAATGTAGAACCTTTTAGCCCTAGAAACAAACACTGCAGATGGCTGGAAATGGACTTTTCCACAACATCTGTCCCATGAATGCTGTAGAGAGTTCATGCTAGTCCTGATAGCAGACACTGGGTAGTAAGGCTTGAACTTTCCCTCAGTTTTCGAGCTCTTCTCCAGGGCTGCAATTCTGAATTTCAAATGCTTCCGTGCTAAATGGAGATTGGCACAAAAATAGTATTTATGGAAATGCTTTAAGAGTACAACTTCAAAGTCCCTCTCAAAGTTCCACCTGTATTAACTTCCTTCAGATAAGAGGGATGTTTTCCCTTGTCGACAGATAAGGTGACTAAACTATAAATAAACTCACTTTTTAATGGCATTACCTTTTGTTATCTCAGGAACAAAACCAGTCCTCAGGTGTGTATTCAACATCCTGGACCTTTTTTTAACTGCTGACTAATTTCTAAGTGTTTCTGCAGCCTGGGAGGGCAGAGCTTCCCACACCGTGTCGGATGTGATGGCTGTGCTCGTGTTTGTACGTGTGTGCCGAAGGAGAAGATCTGCAGCTGCATTTTGTTCTATTTCAGCACCTAGTTTGGATTTGAATTCAGATTAATTTGGAATAGGCATAGCTATGAAATGAGTCTGCAGTGTTTGCACTTGTTATGATGTGCCTCAGTTATATACATCCAGATCTGTTTCAGTCCAGCCAAATAAAAATTATGTTGTTTCAGGCTCCAGTTAAATAGGTTAGAGGTTGCCTGCCACTCTGCACAGAGCTGTGGTGCCTCCAGTCCCACTGCATGTACACTTTTCCACTTGTATAAATTCCATGGGGTTTAGGTTGATTTTCTACCAGCAGCTCCTGGAATAAGGTGGGGAGAAGAGTAGGCTTGGCATGCAAAGAATTTTGAGGCTATATTTTGATTTTGGAGGGGCGAAATTTAGAAGTTTCCTGGTTAAAAATAAACCCATAGTTTGGCATGACAAGTAATTTCCAGGATTTCTAACTGGTGTTGTAATTTTTCAGCAAACACTCTCAGTTTGGGGTGCCTGGGACACAGTGATAGCCCAGAGTCCATGGAGCTTTAAGGCCAACTGCAATCCCAGTTTCAGGGAAACTTACTGGAATTCTGGCTGATTCTGTCCAACCTCCAGTTTGAGGAGCTGAATCTGGGATAATGCACCTCTCTCTTCTCCCTTCAACTGCCCCCATATGCTTGTGCTTCATTCCAAAGATGAACTGTTGGTGAATATGTAATTAATCCAGTTGTCATAATGAAACAAGATGTGTAGTTGTCATCACAGGCCTTTGGGGCCAAGGATTTCAATGGAAATAGCTTGATCTCTTTTTACGTGAAGTTGGGAACTCGAGATGTGATGAAAATGCAAATTTATATCCTTTCTTCTCCCCTTTTTTCTCCAGCTCCCTGAATTCCCCCATATAGGAGAAAGGTATCATTAAACCCTCTGACAGTGGTTACCTTCTTCCATGGTGAAATCACCTTCCAGCAGAGGGGATTCAAAGCTGTTCCGTGGTTAAACTGTGGATCTGCTCCTGTTTGTTTGCAATACCCAAACACTGAAGTCACTTAGTTCACAGCAGTGTTTTGCAGCACAGCAGAAACTTATTTTCAGCAAGGTTCTATTCTGGGCATTGTAAAATTTGCTGAGAGAGGGAGGTATTTGTAGTGTGGGAGAGGAGGAGGACTCCCTGAAAAGCTCCTGCTGTGCCTTTGGAGCCACTTTCTGGCTTCCAGGTGGGCACACATCCTGGAAACCTCCCCCAGCTATTGCCACGTGGCTGTCATGGAAGAGTGGTCTAGGTGGGTTTTAGGATGAAATCTGGATGGAATGGAATAACAATCCTCCCTGGAGTAGGGCTGGTTAGGGAAGCTGCACAGTTATTTAAATGTTCAGGTTTTCATTGAGCAATTTATTGCTACCTATTGCAATTACAGTTTTAGCAATGACCCATGCAGCTGAATCCAAGAAAACCTGTGAGGATAGGAATGAACCTCTTTCTCCAGAATGAAAAGGACTGGTTGAGTTGGTAGGGGATAGTTCAGGATTCATGGACTGCTCCTTGCTGACGTTTTGGTGGAGAGCTTCCACCTTCAGTGACACTTTTGGGTGTGAAACTAAGGATAGAGACACACATCCACCCATGCAGGATGCTGGGAATGGTAACAAAACAGTACTCTGGAATCTTACTTCTCCAGAGCCTCCTTTCTTCTCCTCCTGACTTGGTTCCTGCTATATATTACGACTGACTTAATTCAGTCTTGCTGATGAATATAAACCAGTGTGAGAGAGCACAGCAGCTTTTGGAACTGTTTTTCAGCATAACAGGAGAGGGGAAGGGAGATAAGTCTGAGGTCACAGCACATTCTTTGGGAAGAGGTATGGGACTAAGGAATTGAGATAGACTGGGTAAGAAAAATAATTTTCTAAAATCACATGAGTTCATTAATTACTTTGTTTTGTTTTGTGTGAAATTGCTGGAAGAATGTCACTAACTTGCAAAGGAAAAAGGCGGTTGACTTTCCATCTTGGCCCATGTCTCGAGACCTAATTACAGTTAATAGCAAGAAGAGCTTTTTATCTAAATATTTTTTCAATCTATAAAATGCAACTTTGGGTCAAAATAAACAGCTTATATTAAAATAATACTCAGCCCAGGTATCCAGTTCCTTACAAAACAGGATTTCCAAGCTTCTAATGTTAAAATGGGGGAAATTTGGTGTTGCTTGTGCTGCAGAGGAGAGGGAAAGTGGGCAAGCGTTGAGTTTGCAATTCCAGGTGCAAAGCTGGGAGTCAAGTAAGGTGGTGTCTGTTTTGAATTAGCTTTCTGGGCAACACTCTCTAAATCCCACAGCTTTCTAAACCAGTTTTCTCCATTTCCAAATGGGAATTGCAGCTCTCTAGTTTCAAAGAGGTGCTCGAAGCTGAGGTCCTTTGTGCTTGTAACAGTGCTGGTGGGATTTCAGGTGGAGATCTGTCTGTAAACCTCCCAAACAGCATCAAGGGTTGCTGGGAGTAAGCTTGCAGATTACTCTGAGCATGCTGATAAGCACTGGTACAGCTGCAAAATGCTCTTAGAATACCTGCTGGGTTTTTCTCATGTATATAAGAACTCGTAATTTTCCTCTCAGCTAAGCCAATTTTCCAAGGGCTTACCTGGCAAATGCTTTACTCAATGTAAACCAGGTTATAGCAGCATAAAAGGGGCTTTGTCTGCACGATGGTTTGCTCTGTACCACGCAAGTGGGAAGTGACTTTTGGTGCTTCTCTGGGCTCAGCACTAATTGAAGGTGCTGGCGTTTCAGCAGAGCTGTGTGTGGCTGTGCTGAACGCCTGCGGCCCCATTGCAGCTTTTTCCTGCTCTGCCTTGCACCCTGCCCCGGCGGGCTGCCCTGTTTACTCTCTGCTCTGTGGTAAATGGATGTCACTTCCTTCATTAAAATGCTGGTGCGTGGCCAGATTCCCTTCCTTTGGGCTCGCACGCTCGGAGCAGCAGCGCTGCCGAATCCAGCTGCGTGCCGCGCTCCGGGATCTGCTCCTGGCTGGATTGTTGGGACCTGCTGAGCCTGCCGAGGTTCCTGAGCCCACACACAGAGGCTTTTGGAGGCATCTCCGAGGTGGAGAAGCACAGGTGGAGCTGTGTTGAAGAGGGGCTGAAGATGGATTATTGCTGGAGAGCACAAGCTGCGCTTCCAGCCAGGGACTGTGTGCATCCCACGGGGAAGGTGTAGCCAGCGTTCGGAATGGGGTGCCAGTGCCAGCCTGCTCTGGCCAGCGGAAGCAGCCTCTGGACATGAGGATGTGGATGCTGTTCAAGGGCATCCCCTGATGTGCCTGGCAGCACAGGCACTCCTGGATGCACAGGATCCTGGCCAAAAGGACACAGAAATCCTGGACACGCTGTTCTGACTGTGCTCGGTGCGGACTGACTGAGCACTCTGCCTTTGTAGCTGACCAGGGTCTCACCTGAAGAGTTTTAAACTGACATCAAAGTTGCTGATCAGACTGGTGAGCAATTAAATAATTGTCTTTGTAAGGATTATTGCTGTTGCATACTTAGATGATTAGAGATGGGAAATGTCTCCAGACTTCTGGAAGGCACAGAACAAAATGAAAAAAATGTTTCCTCCCTCCATAACAGAATTTCTTGTGTCTCTCCCACCGGAACACTCCTGTTTCTAGCTCATTTTTGACTCATTTTTCCAGTGCTCATTTTTTCAAGGTGTGCATGCTGTCACCTTGGGCACAGTTGAATTAGTACCTTTACTCATAAACATATTTTTTCCTATCCTTACATAAAAATCTGACATTCTCAATCCAGTTATTTTATACAGTAAATTAGATGTGCATTCCTTGTGACAGATTTGTGTCCCATCCCTTCCTTTTCTCCTGCTCTGTACTGGTTGAGACACCACATCTGCAAATGTCATGCTCAGACTGGCAACCTGCTTCCTTCCCTTGTCCCTTCTGCAAGTGGCTCATTTGCTGACTTTTCCAGCTGTCCCAACATATGGCTGCTCCCATTTATCATAATTCAGGTCTGTGCCTGGGACAAAGGCTGATAAAAATAATACTTTGTGCATAAGTGGCGTTTGAGCAGATTATTCTATAGCTCTGTTATCAAGTAAATACTATTTTTTGACCTAGCTATGAATTCAGATTGTAAGTGGTAGGTCATTAGTGAAACTAATTTTAGCAAGGCATTTCTTATCAGTGCAGGTTTGTTGAAATAATAAAAAAAAGAAGTAAATTGTAACAATGAACAATTGTGCAACACTATTGATGGGGCACCAAGGAGATTAACTCATTAAATACTTCAACCATTTCAAACAGCATTCATCAAAGTGAGATCTGATTCATTTTGCAGGGGCTACAGCATGGATTAATAACAAAAATAATAATTTTAAAAGTGAGCTATCAATATGAATATTTTAAAGCCACACTGCCTTTTTCTGGCCTCTTGGCAATTTCCTTGATCTTGAAGCTCCTGGAAGTGGCAGGAATGAATGATTTTGTGAACAGCATTATCCCAGGATTAGTGTGTTGTGTTGAAAGTTGTGTCTTACCAGGGAATTGGGCTTTGCTGTTGTGGAGGACACACAGGGGATGCCAGGTTGGACCTGTGTTGCTGTAGAGCATCTGTAGCTGATCACAGCAGGTTCTGAAGGCAGTAAGAATGTTCTGCAGTAGCAAGGAGGGTGGTCTCTAAATGGATGAGGGGCAAAGAGCAGCTGGATGGTTCAGGGAGCTGATGGAAAAGCAGCTCGTTGTGGTGAACAGAGCTCTCTAAACGAGGAAGTGCAAGGGCAGCTCTTGGGGCTGATGAGCAAACAGCACTGCAGGGAAGCCGGCCCTGGCAAAGCTGCTCGCTTGCATCTCCCTCCCTTTTTGGCACCCAGCTCCATCTGCAGTAGCCTCAAGGGTCATCAGCCCTGATGTTCCAGCGGTTAAAGGCCTCTCAGGAGCAGAAGTACTTGTTGCTGTGGTTTCTCCTCGTGTGGGAGTAAAATCAGCTGCTTCTGGGAGCTCAGTTCCTTTTGATCCCTTGATTCAAGTGTCTCCTTGGTGCTACTGCATTCCAGCTGCTGAATTCCTGAGCAGTCACGAAAAGGAGCCAGACCCAGTCCTCGAGAGCTTTATTATACAGAGCTGGAAGCTCATTGATTCTGAGATGTTCCTTTGCTTGCTCTAGTCCCTTGTTGTTTGTACTCTTAGGAAAATAAAGGCAGGTTTTATGTTCAAACATAAACCACAGTTCCCCTCTGCAGCCACAGCCTGCCCTTTGATGAAATCCAAATAGCATGTGTAATAAATCCTGTGTGGAGGCAGTGATCCCTGACAGTCCAGCTAGCAAGGTTATGGCAGTGATACTGCATATAGAGTGAGAACCTGAGTTCAAACACTTTTTGAAATGAAGATGGAAAGTATAAGAATCCAGGCCTGCATTATGAATCCTGTCTTCAGCTGTGTATGGGAGGAAAACATGGACATCACTGGTATTTCCTTCAGAATTAAATAAATACAGAACTCGTGGCGTTGTGTAGAACGTGTTAATGAACAGGTGATGAAATGAATCTCGCTCTCCTGCTTAAATTCAGTGAAGAGAGTCATGGCATGCACAGCTTCATACTGGAAAAATAAATAAATAAATCACTAAAAGCAGTCCAGCAGAGCAAGGTGGAGTGCTGGCACCACTTTGTCCATGGCAAACAACTCCCTGCCATTTATTGGATTTCTTCTGGCTTTCCTTAAAGCAACTGAAGAAAGAAGATGAAACACCCCCCCCTTCTCAAGGTGCTGATTGCCATGTGGGTGGATGTGTTTTCAAGTCCGGGATAGATTGTTTGATCTTGTGTCTCCACCCTTGATGAAACTCCTTCTCCCTTTGCCCTGGCAGATGCTCCAAGCACAATGTGCACTTAGATTTAGGGCAGGTGGTTTTTGGCTGCCAGCAGTCGCTGTTGGGAGCTTGCCATGGAGCTTCCAGTTTGCCAAACCCAGCTCAGCTGCGTGGCTCGAGCAGTTGTTTCTGTGGCTCCATTAGCCAGTATAGGTACCTTGTCCAAGGATAATGCTGCTATCAGTAGTGCCTGTAATGTCAGCCATGCCAATAAGTCCACATCTTTAATTCAAGATGTTGCTTGAGAATTCCTGAAATCCTGTCATTAAGTTTTCCAAGCTGTCACACTGTTGTTAGTCGAGTTACTTTAAGTATTTTCCCAGTCCTGAAGCACAACACAGAAGTAGCTCTTTCGACTGGCTTGTTCTTTTTGTCTGGGCTTTAATTTGTCCTTTTGGTGTAGCTGTGGAGCTCCTTGGGTGCAGAACAGCAGCTTCTTTGCAGAGGATTGACAGGGTTTGCACAGGGCAGGGCTGTAGTTCTGACCCTCAGACTCTGCCACATCTGTAACAACCATCTATCCATGCAGGAAATGAGCAGTTCCTGGATGGTGCTGACCACGTACCTCTGGATGGGTAACAAAATAAATAAGGGAATAATTTGGCTGTAGCAAACATTTTAGAGTTACCAAGGAAATTGTCATCCTGAAATTCCACTGCGGCATTCTGCTTGTAACTTTGAGTCCTCTCCCAGTGGCAGTGCTTTTTTTCCTTGGGTCTAAAGCTGATCCTGTCCAGAACAATGGAAAACTCTTGAAGCAGCTGCTGAATCTTACCTGTATTTCTTGTTGCTGTCTTAGTGCAGCTGTAGACAGCTACCAGAGGTGTTTTAGATGTGTGCTCCTTTCTATTCAAGAACAGAGATACCTTTGGAAAAATGTTACAGATCAGAGGACAGTCCTGGTTATTAAGTTGTTTGTTTATGGGCATTTCCCTTCCATGCCTTCATAGTTGAGCAGGATTAAGGTTCTTCTAAAGCAATGTCTGAGCCTTTTGTTGGCCTTTTAATTCCTGGCAATCACAGAGCTACAACCCCAGCTGAATGCTGAGCTCTGTCTTATTTTATCCTGGTTTATGCACTGCCTTGTGTTTTTCTTCCCAATGCTTGACATGTTGCAATGTTCCAGAGTGAATTAGTAGGCTGTCTTTTTTTAGGAAAACAAAGTTTTTGGGGGCAGGCAGTAGCATTTGCGTATTCTGTTATCGTGGGTGGCCTTCAGCTTGCAGGGGTCCTTGAAACAGGAAGGGAGCTTAACTCTGGATGCAGTTTTCCACTGCTGTGGAGGCCGTGAATGCTTGTTGGACTGTGCAGCTTTCATGTTGTTTAGATTTGTCATTCCTAGGAACAAATTAAACCTCCAAAGAGCATAATTTCAAGTAGAAATTCTGTATTTTCTCAATAGAAAGGCTCTGTTAACTTGTGAGTGGGACAGAGAGCTTGGCAGTTAATGTGCAGAGAGAAAAAGGGTAATTGTTTCTTTTATCTGTGCCATCTAAAGTGCGTGTTTCATTGCAGGGCAAAGCTAATACAGATGGATGATAGATTATTTCTGTTCGTGCAATGCTTCCCTCCATGTATTTATTGGGATCTCATTGCCAGCCTAAGTGCAATCCACACTATTTATTGAGATCTGGTTGCTAACCCAGGTGTAACTTCCACTGCAGCAACGTGCACATCAGTTACAGCACGAATCCATGTCGTGAATGGGTAGATTTTCACTTAAACACTGCAATGTGCTGAGCCTGCAGGGAGGGCTCCTGGCTGAGCTCACACTGTGCGATTTGAAAGGCATCTGTCCAGGACAGCCGGGACTTTGACCAGCCAAATTCAGCCAGGTTTTGAAAGCATTAAATATGCCACTAAAACAACAGATACTGGATGGAACAGCACCAGAGTGCAAAACCTTCCCAATTCAAGTACATCAGCCCCAAAGATTTAGCACAGCTTAATAAAAAGAACATATTATACCCAATAACCTTTAGGATTCATACCAGCCCTGTTCCCTTGGGAATCTGGAGTTTTACAGTGGCAGTACTTACTGAGTAAAAAGCAGTGAATTGGCTGTGCAGCTGAGAGATGTTTCATTTCCAGAAGTTTATAAAATCAAGCAGTTGTTGAACACTATCAGTGAGGGAGCTTATTTTTAAGACATAAAAGAAACAGTTCAGGAACTCCCATGTGAGAGCAGAAATGCAGAGGAGGCAATTTGTATTCAGTTTACCCGTAAGTGATGACACATGGTGTGTGCTCCAGAAACTGAATGCCCAGATGAATTCAGATTTCTTTGTAAACTCCCAAAAGCAAGTTTCTAGCAGTTAATTTCTGGAATATTGCTTGCTGCAGAGGTGGTCTCAGAAGAATTTGGAACTGAGCATTTTTTACTGGACTGTGTTGGGATTTTTGGTAAGTGTGTGTGTGTATATGTGTGTATATATATATATATAAAATTTGACTTGAAAAATAAACAAGTGATTTTGTGTCTCAGCTGCAGTTGTTTTCCCAAGCAAGTTACCAAAGCCAGTATTTGATTCTTCTTACGTTACTGACATTGACCTGCTGTGATGATTCAGCCTTGTAATGCTGTAAATTCAGCTGAGAACCGCAATATGTGAATTCAGTGGCTCCACTGTCCTTGCTTTTATTTTATCTTTTTGGATTTATAGCTGTAAATCTGTAGAGGGATTTAGGATAAAGCTGACTAATAGCCATCTATGATCCTACTGCTGATTTTATTTAACTGTTCTCTGCCACGTCATGGGAGTTTTTGTGCGTTCATTTTGTGTGTGCACAAAACCCAAAGTATTACAGCTGATGTGAAATAGAGCCAGCCTGTTACAGCAAACTCAGAATTTGATATAGCCAAGTAGAACATAAATTTTATCTTATCTTCACTGTAATCTCTTAACTTTATGAAATTCTAGTAATAACTGTCCTGAACTTTATTTGTCCCTTCTCACCAAAGCTGCATCGTGCTGGACTGGGCGTGTGGGGTTTGTGTGCACTTATGTTGGGGTTTAGGATTCTTCCTTTTCTTTCTTTCTCGTAGGGAATTTTCTCCCATATGTCGCTAGGAGATAGTAACGACCGCTACTTAACAGAGACAAAAGAAGTTGCCGTGCTCAGGGGAAGAGGGCGCTTGGCTTGCACTCCTCTTGTCCGAGGGTTTCTCTCGGAGGGGCAGAGATACCGAGAGAGTGGGGGTGGGAAAAAGGGGGCTGGGGCAGTCCCTAGCTCCCTTGCTCTCTCGGCATTCCAAGGGGAAGGAGGCTGCAGTCCCTGTGGGGAGAATCCACCACGGCTGTGGGGTTCTGCCTTCTGCTGCCTTCTGCCCTGAGTGGAGCTCTGCTCGCTGGAGCGGCTGTTGCACTGGGGCCTTATTAACACCCTGCCTCACTAAAAAAGGGACTTTTCACCATCTGCTCGGGTTCCCCAGGGGAAACCCCCGAGATCCCCTAGCCCTTTTCCCCTTCCAGGGACCCTCTCTGCCATGTTGGGGAGCCAGGCTGTTGCTGCTCAGCCGCCATCCTTCTTCTGCCACTGCTCCGGTTTTTGGCTACACTGTAGCCCGGCCACCCCTGCCTGCCGGTCCCGCAGTTCCAGCACACCTGCAGAGCTTTGACACATCTCGTCTACCAGCCCGGGATTTGTGCTCGTCCCTGCCGTTCCAGCCTGCTGTTCCCCAGGGTCTGGCCGGACACCGGGATCGGCTGCCCAGGGGTTTGTGAAGCCTTTGTCCCATCCCTCCCGGGATCCCGGGATCGGCTGCCCAGGGGTTTGTGAAGCCTTTGTCCCATCCCTTCCCGGGATCCCGGGATCGGCTGCCCAGGGGTTTGTGAAGCCTTTGTCCCATCCCTCCCGGGATCCCGGGATCGGCTGCCCAGGGGTTTGTGAAGCCTTTGTCCCATCCCTTCCCAGGATCCCGGGATCGGCTGCCCAGGGGTTTGTGAAGCCTTTGTTCCATCCCTTCCCGGGATCCCGGGATCGGCTACCCAGGGGTTTGTGAAGCCTTTGTTCCATCCCTTCCCGGGATCCCGGGATCGGCTGCCCAGGGGTTTGTGAAGCCTTTGTTCCATCCCTTCCCGGGATCCCAGGCCGCCAGTGCCGCGTGCTCCCCGAGCTCGCTCCGGAGCGCCCCCTGCAGCCGCGGGGGAACCATCGCACCTGCCCTGCTCACCGGGAGCCGCCAGCGCCCCTGCCGGCTGCGAGCGGAACTGCACCCGAGGGGGATGGCTCCAAGAGCGGGCAGAGACCGTTCTTTGGGTTTCCCGGTTTATTCTTTCTTCTGTCTGTTGTTGCTCCCACTGTTGTTGTTGTTTGCCTTGTTATACACATACACACTAGTAAAGAACTGTTATTTTCCCATATCTTTACCTGAAAACCCCCTTAATTGCAAGGTTATAATAATTGGGAGGGAAGGGGGGTCATATTCTCCATTCCAAGGGAGGTTCCTGCCTTCCTTGGCAGACACCTGTCTTTCAAACCAAGACATCACCTCAGCTGCCAGCCTGTGTCCCGTGCCACCTGTGACGTGTGGTTTTCCCTGGCAGGTACTATGTGGGCAAGCTGCTGTAACTGGTTCTGTGTGGATGGCTCCACTGAGGAGATGCCACCGCCACCAACAGCCCGAGCCCAGGCCTATTCCAACCCCGGCTACAGCTCCTTCCCCTCTCCCACTGCTTCTGAACAGAGCTGCAAAGCCTGTGGGATGCACTTCGACAGCTCCTCCAGGAAGGTGAGTCCAGTGCCTGTCCTGCCAGGGGCAGCTGCCTTCAGTAACTTAAGAGAGACACGCATTATTACACATATTCTCGGATCTGAGGACATTTCACGTGGGAGAAGACAGCTCACTTTGGTTCTGGGTCTTCAGTCATTCTGCCACAATTAACAGGCATCATTAAATGACTGGAAATCCTTCAGCAGACTTGGCTTTCCAGATCTCAGTGAAGAAAGCCAAACTGCTGATAATCACTTGAAGGAGCATTAACTTGAACATGAGTTATTAAATTTCTTATTTTAAAACACTAACGTCCTTTAAAAATAAATATTGTGGCAAGAAGTTTTAATTGTGTTTGTGCTTTCAGTAAAGGAAGATCTTCCTGCCTGTTTTTCAAACTATTGTTGCTCAAACTAAAAGTGAAGTTTTTCTGAGGGTGTGTGTAGAACTGCTGAGCAAAAATAGCCCCAGACCAAACCCAAATCTGTTTTATCTTACTTGTAAACTTGATTTGTGGGTGTATAAATGCCAAAATAATTGCTACCACAAGACTTTTAATTCAACAGCATACCCTGCCTGAGGCATTATTTTGACATGGTGGGTCCTGTAATGTTCCAGTGAGGAAAACTGTTGTGTCCACACTCTGGCTTAAGAAGTGTCAGATCTATAGTTACTGAACTTAATTATGTGAGAGTTTAGAAATAATGGTGAATTCTGGCCACAGACCTTTTAGATTATATGGGAAAGTTCATAAACTGGTTTTCCTTGCACTTTTTTATTCATGCATGAGGACACACATCTGAAGAATGGTGAGTCTTGGCAGAGCTGCTGCTTTCTACTCCCAGGACAACAGGGGTGGTGATGCATTTTTGCACTGAGAAGTGCAGTTGCTTCAGGAATCAAACTCTGGTGATACATTTTGGACTTCTCCTGGTGCTGGGTCAGCTGCAATGGGGCCATCCCTGCTCGTGACTCTGTAATGTTGTCTTTGACATTGTCCTCATTAAGCCACGTGTCCTCAGAAGTACTTGTAGAGAGAGTTACCCTGGATCCAGCACTTGCTGTTGGGCATGATTGCAGACAGTGGATAGAGATAATTCTGCTTCTGAAATGAAACCATTTCAGGCAGTTGTGAGCTCAGCAGCAGAACCACAGCTCCATTATCCCCAGTATTTCCTAAAATACCTGTTCTATATGAGCTGCCCTTAAGAGCAGTGTCTTGTACAGAGCCATCACTGCCTCCAGGGGAACTCTCACTGGGGAGAGGGAAAGCTCTGGTGCACACATTGCAGAGGATCTGCTAAAGCTGTTGAAAACATTCCTGCCCTCAGCAGCTTCCCCCTTTTCCTGTGGGAGCTGCTCTCTGTTCCTGTGCTTGTGTCCGGCTGCTCCCACTCCAGACCTTCAGTGAAACTGAGTCTGAGGTTCTGTACTCCAAAGGGGGCTCCCAAACTCCCCTCCCACCTTCCTGCTGCCCCAGCTCCTGAGCAGTGATCTCTGGGAGTGACTGGAGCCTGGTAGCTGCAGGAGGAGCTGCCAGAGCTCATCCCTCAGGTCTCCCGAGGGAGCTGGGAACATCACTTAGAACACACTGGTGTGTTTGTAAGCTGTGGTAATTCTTCTGTGCTGTTGCTATGGAGGGAGAAGTGTATGAAACCTCACTGTGCTGCAAGGAGAGCATGGAAAACTGCATTCTCTCCTGGGAGAGGCAGCACCTTTGAACTCCAGTGTCTAGTTAATGTTTATTCTGAAATATAGTGGATAAAAATTAATTCTTTCTACACTGGTGACCACCTAGATTGCTTAAAAAAGCCCCAAACCCAACAAACAAACAAAAAAAACCATTTCAGGGCTGTCTGACCGTTCTGGCTGTGCTGTCAGTGAGCAGCAGTCAGACGTGGCCTGACTTTTAGGAACAAGTTTTAATGTACTGCAACATTTGAAACTAATCCTTCTGAAGAACCCAGTGCCTTGAATCACTGCCCTTTCAGTCAGAGTTCAGTGAAGTTGTAAAAGCTGCTTGATGCTGAGATGTGGCCCAAATGTCCGTGTTTAAACACTTGGTGCTCACATACAGGCTGGGGAGGTTTCTTTTCTCTGAAGATAAATCCTAATGCTGAGCTGCTAAGTCAGAGACATGCCAGGGTTTATTTTCACTTCCCAAATGTATCCTTTGATAACTGAGGCAGGCTGTTATTAGTGTTAATTGCAGGAACATGTTTGATAGAACTGCCCGTGTGCTGTGTTTGCTTTGTGATACCTAAAGATGGGAGTGCTCAAGTAGGGCTTTTCTGGCTGGTGGAAGGTCCTTGGCAATACAGGGGTTCCCTTTGGAGCCAATTTGGCAATCTGCAGAGTATGGGGAGGCTTCCCCTGCCAGAGAAAAGTGGGGGTGCTTGGGGGTTTTGGGTTGTTTTGTGCAGTTTTTGTGTTGTTGGGGCTTTTTTCTCTCAATTCTTCTGATTGCTCCCATGTCAGAGATGAGGGATTGAGAGGGGCAAGTGTTATCAACAGGATTATTTTCCACTTCTCTGCCTTTGTGGATTTGTTTTGTTCCCCTGCTCTAGGGACACACAAGCATCAGTTCCTGTCTCTGCCCTGAAAATATGCCGAGGAACAGGATTGCTCCTGCAATCACAGGGTCACAAAAAGTCAATTACATATTAATGGCTTTTATACTGATGAAGTTAAGGAAAACTCCTCAAAACTGGATGTTCTGTGGAAATGGCCCTTCCTGCCTTGCTTTGTGATTGGTGAAAGTCACTTTTCCTTGGCAGGCTCCCAAACGGAAATTTTGAGAGGAGGTTTCAAGAGTTTCTCTGTGTGGTACAAATTTTCATGTCTTAAAATGCTTGAGCAGGAAATTGGGATTCTTTCCTGTCACTGTGAGTGTAGTACAGGCTGTAAATGAGAGGCCTGGAGGTGTTAACTGGGGAGCAGGGGGGGTTCCAGGCTGAGAAGGGGGTCAGAAGGAGCTTTTGTAAGCAAGTAGTGTATTTACATCCTGTGAAACATGAGCAACATCTGCTTTCTTTCAGCTGGGAAGTTAGAGATGTTTTTCAATCACTAGAAGCAGTTCATAAACCAGTTTTTTTTGTCTTGGAATTTGTATTTATTACTCCTTCAACTCCACCTGTCTATTTTTCCTTGCACAGCTCTGAAGGATCAGGTAGTCAGGATTTCACAGAGGTGCTTGGCTTCCCTGAGACTGTGACTTAGCATTTTTAAGCAGCACTGAAACCACTTCTTTCTCTCCTCAGGACTTTTTAACAGGCATGTAATGTGGCTGTTCTGCTGCTATTCCTATTAGAAAATGTAGAATTTGCCTTTCCAAAGGGTTAAACAGTCAAGTTTCTGCAGAAGTCAACACAGACTGTGAGTGCTTGGAACTTCTGAAAATCAAGCCCTGTGTGACAAGATCAGAACAGTATCAAATATAAACATTTAACAACAGAATTTAATCTGTAAAGTTTTTAACTGTCTGGGGCATAATATTTCCAAAACTTCCAACACCTTCTGTCCAGCTCTAACTGGTATAAAGTGTGTGTATTGTTGTCACAATAGGCTATTTTTGTATAAATAAATATCAGATTCTTTGATGTCTGTCTGACCTTGCTGTTCCCTGTCCCTCTTACGGTGAAACAAAGAAATTCATTCCGTGATTGCAGCAAATTGGAGGAGGGAAAAAAGGGGGAGGAAGGTCATTCATAGCAGGTATTTATGAAAGAGAAATGGTTTTAAGTACTTTCCTCCCAGTGCTGGAGCTTCTTAATGCACAGAACAATGTGCACAGCTAGCTGGAATTCGCTTCCAAGTCTGCTGCCTCAATCTCCTGATTTCCTCTGGCTTGAACTGCATGAGCAGGTGCAGAAAATTCCTGGCACGTGAGGGAATCTTGTAAGGATATCACGTTTCATTCTGGGTAAATGGAGTGGGAATGGGGCTTCTCTAAGAACTGTGAGAAATCTGGGGATTGCTCAGGGATCAATCCTTGTCCTTCTCTGGGAACATGGGTAACTACCTGGCACTTTTTCATGAATGGGCAAGTTTTGGTTGTGCTTTAAGAGCAGCTGCTGCTTCCTTGGGCTCCGGACGGGAGGGAAGCGCTGCCTGCGGCCACCGTGTCCCGCTGGCACAGGGCACGGGATGGGTCTGATTCCTTCCCCCTCTCTTTCCCAGCACATCTGCTTGGACTGTAAGAAGAACTTTTGCACGTCCTGCTCAAACCAGCCCGAAGGTGGGCCCCTGCTCTGCCACCTCTGCCAGCGCTTCCGAGCCACGGCTTTTCAGCGGGAGGAGCTGATCAAGATGAAGGTGAAGGACCTGCGAGATTACTTGGCACTCCATGAGATTTCCACAGAGTTCTGTCGTGAAAAGGAGGACCTGGTATTCCTGATCCTTGGCCAGCAGCCTGCAATTACCCAGGAAGATCAGATAAGAACAAACACATTTAATACCAGTGCCCATGGACAGCAAGACTTTGTGAGTCACCCCCCAACCAGCCTGGCCTCTTCTACCTCACAAGATGAGCCCTCAGTGTCTGCAGATCCCATCTCAAGTTCAGAAGCTCAGGAACACCAACAGGTACAGTCTCTGGCCAGAACCATCTTTTGCAAACTCGTTCATCTCTATTTTGGATTAACTACTGAGATGTTGCATGTGGTTTTGCTGAGTAAAGCTGTGACTTGCTGTCACCAACTTTGATGTGCCGTTCCTTATGGAATTGAATTTGGTGGGCAGTGCTGAATATATTGAGCATTCACTCTCAGGACATCACTGCTCTGGCATGTGTTTTCTCTGGTGCTCTGGTCCACACTTGCATTGCCACAAGACGCTCCTGTGACTGCTTCCTTTGGTACTTGCTGATGACTTCTGGCACTTGTTTGTAGGTGTAATTAAACAGTTGATACTGTTCTTTAATTCCTGTGCCACATAACAAACACAGTCTAAAGCAATTCTGGAGCTGGAACTGATTAGAGATGATGGGGGTGGGTGAAGTTTTTGGTATCTCCTGCACTCAGATCAATAGGAGACAAACCCCGAATCTGTTGCCAAGTCTTGGTTTATGATGAACCTGCAGTTCTGATGAACCTTGGCAGGGGCATTTGAGCTTAATTATTTTTTATTGACCTTGCTTTGTTTGTCTTTCTGCTCTCTGCTAAGGGAAGTTTACTCAGTGTTTGACATCTGCTCCTTGTCTTATTACAAAGTTAATGGGTGTATTCAGTTCCCTGTGGATCAGAGCTGTGAAAAATGTGTGTACCTTGTGCTTCCTCAGCAGATATATCTAGTTCAGAGGAAGAGTTCTCCTGGGAGAATGTTTTTTACAAATCATTAAAAGGCATTTTCATTCCCTGGTTTTCTGGGTATTGCCATTCCAGTTTTTACCAGCTCTGCTGTCTTCCCTCACTGCCCCATGATACATTTCAGCTTCTTGTCTCGACTTGCATGACATCCTGCTGCACTTCAAGCTCTTTGATCCTGATTGTTATTCTTGTGCTCTGTAAATATTAACACTTGGATGAGAAGGGTGGTAACGTTACAGTGTCTTTGTCAGTCGGAAACCAGGGGGAACAGTGGCTCCTGCAGGTGAGTCAGCCGAAATTACACTGCTCGTTTATCAAGTGTTCAAAGCAGCTGCGCACCTTTCCTTCTCTGGCCCTGTTGCTGCTGCTCCCTCACTCGGTGTCTGCTGTTTGCCCACTCCAGAGCTCACCTGAGGAGGCGTTTTCCTGGTTACTGTGAAGGTCTGAGCTGTGTTAGAGGAGGGTTCTACCGAGCCTTGCACTGAGAGCTGTCAGAGTTCTGCCATGACACCCCAGCACAGTGTGACATCAGGGAAGGACTGCATATACACACATACAAATTTGGTGTATAAATCTGGTCTGCTCCTGATCCAGCCTGGAGTTCTGTACTGGGGCTTTAAAGGTTCAGCTTCAGCAAGTGTTGCTTTGTGTGATTTCTGCACAGGGAAAACCCTCTGTGAGTGTGCCTGGCTTGTGCCTTGTCCTGCCCATGTCCTTCCAGAGGTCAGGGACTGCAGTGACACTGCCCTGGAGCTGATTTCCCTCCAGAAACCCACAGCTGGTGAAAGCTTTATTTCCTCTTCCAGGCCAATGGCCATGTGCCTCCGAGCCCAGCCTGTGGAACAGCGGCTGAGAATGCAGCAGAAGAAGCAGCAGCAGCAGAGGACGAGACACAGGTTTGTGTGTCCTGGAATTGGATGACAGGGAATACCAGGTTTCCTAGGCTGGATTTGCTACCAGAGATGAACAGTAACTGTGACTGACCAAACCCAGTCAACCCCTTCTGTGGCATCATCTTGTCCTCCACATACAGAAAGAATTGGTGTTGCTTGGACACCGTAATAGAAATGACTTAGTTCTATCTCCAGATTTGTGTTTCTGATGGAGGAATTCACAGAGTAAGCAGTGCCCGTACATCCAAACCTGAATTCCTGCTCACACACATGCTGAAAGTTGATTGAAATTGTAGTTCAAGGTGTTGAGGGCACGAGTGATTCCCTGTTTGTTCCCTCCCAGTCTACTGACTCTGAGGATAACCTGGTGCTGGGCAGGAAGGCCTCTCTGTCTGACCTGACGAGCATCGGGGACATCAACGCGCTCTCCGTGCGACAGCTGAAGGAAATCCTCGCCCGCAACTTCGTCAACTACAAAGGCTGCTGTGAGAAGTGGGAGCTGCTGGAGAGGGTCACTCGCCTCTACAAAGAGAAGGACCTTCAACATCTGGGTAAGAAACGTAGCAAACATGTGCCTGTTTCCCAGGTTTTGCCTTTTTATGGACAGCTGTACAAGGAAGTAGAACTCACATTTCTGGTGCAGCAGAGTGAGGAGGAAGGAGGGAGTGTTTTGTACAGAGTGGAAGGAGCTGAACTCTGCTCAGCACTCCTTGTAGCTGTTTGAGGAGAGAGTTCTGGATGCTCTGGACAGGGACTGCACTGAAGCAGCAGCACGAGGGCTGTGCATCCTTCACCTTGCTGTTGTGCATGGCCCTGACAGATTGCACTGGGCACTGCCTCAGCCTCAGAGCAGCTGGTGGGTGGCTGTACACGACTGGATGTGCTGGGGTGAGCTCTTACCTCTTGGCTCATGGTACCTGACAAAGCCAGCAGGGAAATGCCCTGCCCAGGCAGGAAACTGCCACCAAAGAGCAGCTGGGAGATTCAGGGCAGTGCCTCCCAGGGCTGCCCAGCTGTGGGTAGCTGGGGTTTCACTCTCTTACCACAAGTCTGTTCCTGCTGCACATGCTGGGCCTGCGCAGGTGGCTGTGAGGGGACACAGGTGCATAGAGAATGTATCTGGCCTGATCTTCCAGGTGCCAGTTTGCACTTCCAAGGGATTTCTTAAAAAAGACACATATTTGTAAATTACTTAAAAGAGAAACTTACTTTAACACTTTGATTTCATACGTTTGTTTCTCAGTGCTGTCCAAAGCAGTGTTGTTCTCTTAAACACATCTCTCTAGGCTTTGTCCTCTATGGATGATCCAAGATTAAAGACACCAGCTTTGGGGTTATATTCTTTCATTATCTTGTGCTTTTGATGCAATTTATCCTTTTACTCCACTCACTGTGTCTGTGCTCAGCCATTTGGTGACTGTGTAACAGCAGAGGACCTGGCACAAGGGGCTGCTGCAGGTGCAGCACTGGGAAGCCAAACTTTGCATACGTTCCAAGGCTGTCTTAACAGCTGACACATCCCTTTGGATCCCTTATCTCTGGGAGGCTTTAGCTGTTGTGTAAGCTCTCTATAGGAGAAGTTTCTTGCCAGTTGTTGAACCTGTCCTGATCAGAGCCCCAGCCTGAGCCTCCCATGGGCATCAGCAAAAAGCAGTTTTGGTTTAGCAACTCCCTCAGGGTTTTCAGCCCCTGCCTGGTAACACTTCTATCCCAGCTTCTCAGATTCTCACCAAAGCCCTCTCTCTTCTTCTGTTGCAGTTTTGGACACTGATGATCAAACTGGTGAGTGAGATCCTTAATCATGGAGTTGTTTATTGGGAAAAACCCTCCAAGATTGAGTCCAACCAGCACTGCCACAGCCACCCGTAAACCATGTTCCCAAATGCCACATCTGCATGGCTTTTAAATCCCCCCCAGGGTTGTTTGTTCCACCACTGCCCTGAGCAGCCTGTTCCAGAGCTTGACAACCCTTTTGAAAATGGATATTAGGAAAAATTTCTATCTAAACCTCCCTGGCACAACTTGAGGCCGTTTCCTCCTGTGCTGTTGCTTGGGAAGAGAAACCTGTGTTGCTTCATTTGCCTCATCACTGAGAATCTCAGTGGTATTTGTTTCCATCTCACAGAAGTTAATGTGTAAAAGCTGAAACTTCTGCTCCTCGCCAGCTGCTGGAGCAGCCTCAAGGGGAATTCCTTCACAGACCTTATCCCTTAGGGAATCCCTTCAGCAGAGCCCACTCGAATTGCACAAACCCGCCACACCTCCCTTTGTCTGACCCACCCGTGCTCTCCTGTCCCCTCAGGTGCTGCTGGGCCCCCCAGCACCGAGGACAACCTGTGCAGGATTTGCATGGATGCTCCCACCGACTGCGTGCTGCTGGAATGTGGGCACATGGTGACGTGCACCAAGTGCGGGAAGCGCATGAGCGAGTGCCCCATCTGCCGCCAGTACGTGATCAGGGCCGTGCACGTCTTCAGGACCTAAGGGTGGCTGTGGGGTCAGGGCTGCTGCTGCCTTAAAGCCTCAGTGCTCTTAGGAAAAGGGCCAACAACATCCCTGCAAATAATTACTTTGGAGATTAGCAATGGACCCCGCTGCAAGGGAGGGAAGGAGGAAGCCTGGGGAAAACTGCTCTGCTCAAGCCATGCCCGACTCTGCTCGTCCCACCATCGTGCTTTACACCACAGTGCCTGGACTCCTTGGAGCTCATTGCCAGCAATCATTAACCACCTCCATCCTAGGATAATTTGAGGACAGATGGACACCCAGCTTTCCACCAGGAAGATCAGCTCCAGAGGCTTTGTATTTTCCTCCGAATAATAAAAGTGAACTGGGATCTCAAAAAGTGTCCTTTGTTTTGCTGCTCAGGCTACACCCAGCAAAAAGTTGATTTTCAAAGATTAAAATGTCACTGTGCTTGTTAATTTTATTTTTAACTTAATGTAAAATTGTTATGCTTGCAGGACAGGCAAGACCACCCCTGCTTTCCCTAATTCCAGCCTAGTGCAATTGTGGAAAAGTGTGTAATTTTTTATTAAGGTTGTCTTTGTATTAATGGAAACTGTCAGGGGAGGGAGGCAGGGAAGGCTCAGCCTTGCCCTGTGTGCTGGGTTTGTGTTTCTGTGCCAGAGGGAGGTTTCTGGTTTGATTCTGTCAACTTTGACTTCACAGCACGTGCCGGAGGTGGGGCTCAAACTGAACTGCCCTCACTTGCTGAGGGAGCTACAAATCCAAGGCTTGAGTCTTCCCCAGGGTTTAGTGAGGAAACCACGCAGCTGCAGAGCCATGAGGACTCCACTGCTACACAATCATATTTAAGGACAGGTGACTTTTTCTTTTTTTAAAAGGGAATCAAGAAAGAAAAGCCTTTGTCTCCCTTGGATCCATGAGCAATCTCTGCTTCCCCCATCCTCCCCAGTGCTCAGTTCTACAGTTCTGTTAACTTCCACTGCTCATCAAAAGCAATTTATTTGTCCTTTCTGCTGGTGAGGGGGGGGGGGAGGAGGGAGTCTGTGGTCTGATCCCTGACAGCTCTCCTGAGCAGTGTCTTCAGCTGGAAGAGACTTCCTAGAGAAGTCTGGCAGTTCTTGCTGGAGGTGATTGTAGCTGGTGTATTTTCCCCTCAGTGGCCTGTTAGCATGCAGGGCACTTGGCTGCGGCACAGCCAAGCTTCAGCATCCTGCTGCCTTGAGTGTCCATCACCATGGGAGTGTTCCCTCATCCCAAGGCAGCTGTGAAGCTGATTCCCCCCTGCTGCAGAGCTTTCCAGGCTGCCTGTGGGGAGAGGGGACGGCTCCATGCTCAAACCTGGCTGGCAGCAGAGAACAGCACAGGCCCAGCGTCCCCTCAGCTCCTGAGGCACTGCAGGGCAGCCACACGGACAGCACAGGAGCTCCTGGGCAGTGAGTGGGCAAGTGGCAACAGCAAATTCCCCTTGGGTGTTCTTGAACAGGGACAGTGCCATGAGAGCAGCTCAGCTCAGGGAGCCAGGGTCTGCTCTGGGAGCTGCAGCCAGAACAGCACCTGAGGTGAGAAATCCATGGCTCAGGAGGCAGCAGGAGAGGCACTGCTGAGGTGCTCTCAGAGCTCCACGAAAATGCAGCAGCTGCTGCAGTTCACTGAACTCAGCATTCTGAGTTCTGCCTCTGTCCCTGGTCAGGTTGTTCTTTAATCTTTAACAGGTTCCAGCACAAGAACAAACTGAACAAGTCAGTGCATCACAAAAGGACAGGTAAGAAGTGACTTTGCTCTGGAGAGGGCACAGGGAGCTCGGAGAGCTGCAGCAACACACAAAGTGCTGAGCAGCCTCATTTGGGAAATTCACTGTGAAAATTCACGTTGTTATATTCTTCAATAAACTCAGGGCTGGGGGAATTCAGCAGGAAGATGATTCCCCTAGGGATAGATGTGCTTTTCCTTGTAGAGGGTAGGCTTATTTTCTACAGCAGATAAATCAAGCTGCAGATCAATGCCTGAAATTTTAGGGATGAAAAGATCCACCCACCCTGTGACTCCAAAATGTGCTTTGTGAAGGGAGGACTCTTCTTGCTTCCCTTATAAAAATGGATTCTCTACTTATGGATATGAGGTTTTTTTAAAGGAAAATCAAAATTTGGAGGAAACTGATTAATGATCCAAAGGAATATAATGTTCTGAACTAATAAAGTAAATGGAAATATTTATGTGCTTTATGTACACTGTACATTGTTTAAAGATTTAAAGAGTTAATATTCTACTTGAAAGGGCATGTTATTCACTCTTAAATCCTCTGGTACTATGATGGTTAAACTTACTAGTTTTGGTACAGAAGTCTGGTTTATAATTTTATAATAAAGTTGAAATGTGATTTAGTTAACTTTGTTTCTGACTGTTACAAGCAGACAGAGCTACTGCTGAACCTCAGCCAGAAGTTGGGATCCCAGGTGTTTAAATGTTGTTATTGGGGGGGTACAGTACCTGACAACTCAAATGACCTTGGCACCACAGCCAAGAGTTCCATGGAGCTGATGGTCTGTTTTCCTGAACAAGAAGAGAAGAACCTGTGGAAAATAAGTCCTGACAGCAAAGGAGAAGCTGCTTCAGTTTTATTTCTTTATCTATAAAAATACCCAAACTTTAAAAACCCAAGGAGACTAAACCAGCACCTGGATAAGGGCAATGGTCTACAGAATGGGCAGGAAAAGGGGATTCAGCAGTGACATTTCTTCAGAGTTTTTAAAATTCATTCCATAGGGTTGCTCCGGCTCTCTGTAGCTACCTCTGAGGGTATTTCCTGTCTAACCACATCTGCCAGAAGGAATCTCCCCTTTCCTTCCACCTCCCTATTCCCAGCTGTTCCTGTGCCAGCACTGCCCCCTCTGCTAGCACGGGGCCAGCAGCCTGCGCTTGCGGATGCATTCCCAGATCCACCTGGCAGTCACCCGCTGGGCACCGGGATTGGCATCGATGTCCCCAAGCACGTGGGTGGCTGAGGCCGTGTCGAACTCCGGCACCAGGTCCCCGTCGTAGGCGATGAAGTAGCGGCGGATTCTGGCAAAGTCCTTCACGGAGGGGGCCAGGTACAGCTTCACCCCCGTGAAAATGTCCAGCAGCGGCTGCTATGGGGGGAAGGAGAAGCAGAGCTTGGGCAAAACATTCCTTGGAATGGAGCTGGACAGACAACAACTGCCCCAGCGTCCTCCCACCCCGCCGTGGGTGCCTGCCAGCTGGCTGTACCTTTTTTCCGTTGTCCTCCATCTCCGATGCTTTTCTCTTCTCCCCTCGTTTCTCCTCAGCTTTCTGAGGGGATCCAATGACTCCTCTGCTCTCTAAAAACAAAAACTTGGCTCATGCGTGTGCTCTGTCCAGCTACTTGGTTGTGTTTTAATGTGGGGGGAGAGTAAAGAGTAGAAGGGGAAAGTTTCCTCCCCTCTTTCAGGAAAATTCATGAATTACATTTTTTCTACTGGAAATGGTGTGGGGCAGCCTCCTGCCCCCATTCCCAGGCTGCTGCTGCCACCTGCCCTCTGCTGTCACCCCTCTGTGCTGTGTGAAACGGCTCAGCAATCTGCTTCATGTTCCAGCTCAATTCACCTGGAAACCACCTCCAGCCACATGTCCCTTTATACACATGAATTCCATCCAAATAAAATCAAACACTCATGGCCAACACTGTCTGAGCAAAGGGCTGTGACCTGCAGGAGTGGGAGCAGCGAACACCAACCTGAACAGCATCATCAGAGCTGTTGCCATCCATCTTTTCCCAATCCCTGGACATCTCAGAGCTGTGCTACTCAATTCATACTGGGCCAAGCCAAGGATCTGAACAGCTTTGCCCAAGATCCCTGAGATCCATGTGCAAGGTGGGATCATCAAGCCTCTGACAGAAGGCAAGGACCCAGAGGACACAGGCCCAGGCTTCTCTCCTGAAAGCACCATCTTACCTTCTGCCTTCTGGGCTTTTGCAGGGGACTTGCTTGGGGGACTCTTAATACTGCTGTGAGGTGTGGAAGACCTGGAATTCCCATCATTCTCTCCACTGCTGCCAGCTGTGGACTCATCTTCCTCTCCAGCCACCACACTGAAATCAGCCTTCTCCTTGGAGAGCTGGTACAGCTCCTGCCCAGCAGAAAGACAGCACTGATCATGTGTGACACGACACAAACTGGGATGCAGAGACTGCTCTGGATTTTTCCCCCCTGAAGTGTTTGCTCAGATGCTTTTTCTTCCTGCACCTCTGCAGTCATTTTCCTGTCAGCTCTGCCCCAGCATTCCACCCTTCTGTCTGGCATTAAGGGAAGCCACACAGGGAGGAACAAAAGCCGCATCCACATCATCTGCCACAGAGCAAGACAGCCCCATTCACCAGAGCCTGAAGAGTGAGCAGTGCCCAGTGCTCAGAGCCCATCTGCAGAGGGGTTTGTTCCTCTCTCCTCCCCAACAGGCCCCAGGGGGCTGCGTCACTCCCACTTTCCATGGCACAAGCAGCCCTGGCAGCTGCTGCCAGCCCCAAACTGCAGCAACTCCCCTGAGCACAGAGCTGTCCCCCACTGCTGGGGCTGGCACTGGGCCCCTTCCCTCAGCACAGGAGGGTGAAGGGGTGGCTGCAGCCCAGGGGGCCTGGCTCGTGCCACTTGGCCCCTGTGCCCCAGGACACCCACAGGCACATCCCAAATGCCTCTCCCAAACTCAGCAACTGACAGGAAACCGAGTGACCATGGAGGGAATAAAGGTCACTCTGAGGAAGGCAATTCCTCATCCTGGCACAAGAGCTGACAGAACCAATTGCCAGCACAGACTTTCCTCACAGGGCACAACACCACAACAGCTCAAGGGACCTGAGAGGCCTCCACAGCAGAACAACCCAGCTCGAGCCTGGCATGAAGGGAGAATGGAAGGTGCCATTGCAGGCAGCAGCCAGCAGGTGCCTTCACTGCATGCCCTGCTGTGTGATTTGTCTCTGAAGCACAGACTGGAGCCAGAACGAGCTCTCCCCGTGCTGTGGGGCCCTGTGCTGACCCACCTTGAGCTGCTGCAGGTTGGTGGCTGTCTGCCAGTCCTTGTCGTCGCGGATGCGGGTGCAGCGCGGGAAGCGGATGGAGATCCCGTCCGCAGTGTGAGCCTCGGCCTTGGAGAACTCGGCCCCGGTGATCTCCCACACGGGGGCTTTCTAAACACAGCAGGGAGGAAGCCACGTCACATTCCCCTGCTCTCTCAGGAGGCAGCTCCAAAGTGTCTCAGCCCCGCTCACACCCCACCCCAGCACGGTTCCACATACACAGACTGCCCTTCCTGGTCACCTTCATTAGAAAAAGCTCATTTTTCACTAAGCCAGAGATCCTTCACTAACACAAAATGCCAATTTCTAAGTAACACCTCCTGTTTCAGGATACATGGCACAGACCATACTGACACATTCCCTACAACAACAGCAACTTTTGGGTTGCAGTTGTGCTTCAACCATTTGAAGTCGGATTTCTCATGTATCTCAAATTTAAAGTAAGCTCACTTCTGGAAGGGATTTAATGCACAAGAATATTTCCCAAAACTGCTGCAGGTGTGATTTCTTCATGAAGCTCTTAGCCTCAAATGCACCTGCAAGATTGAGAGATAAAAACTTGTGCTTAATTTCCCGTTCCAAGTATGAAGATTAATTTTGTAACAGAGACAACTTCTAAGTTGTCCTAAAGGATTTATAGAAGATTCCAGAATAAGGGCTGGGAAATGCTAAATGATTATGAGAGCACTCACCTTTGGATCTGGGACAATGAAGTCTGGGTAGTAGATTTTGTTAATTTTTAGCCACCTTGGAATTTTACTAGGATCCTATTAATTCAAAGCACAAAATTAAAATTTTTGACACTTATCATCATATATAAACCTAATTCTACAAAAAAAGCTGTTGAAACTCAACCTAGAAGTAGATCACCATAGAAGAATTACATTGCCTTTGCATGGATGAAACTTGCACTGATCTGCAGCAGTTTCTCTCATCTAGAAAATCACAAATATTACCTGAAACAGCCCTCACTTCCTGTCATTCTGTGGGTGAAACAAGAACAGTTGCTCCAATTGTGATTCATGTAAAACTACAGATTTTTTTTTTAAACTTCTACAACTTTGATGCAAATGGCCTTCAGGATGTCAAGGTAATTTTAAAATTCAGCTCTTTGTTTATTTGTCCAGTCTTGAAAAGCAAGGTAAGCAATTTACAGAAATCTTAACTCCAACCCCAGGTTATGGAGCCACCAGACCAGAGTCTGACTGAGCACTTCCCTCCCACAGCCCCATCTAGTGACTGCCTTTGCCAATCACAACGTGCCCAAAAATCCAGATAAAAAATTGCTATCTTCCCAAGGAAACTTTGCCCTAGCAGGAAACAGATGGTGCCTGGCTTCCCACTCAGTGTCTGGGTACAGATCCCAGGCAGTGCCTCATGCAGGAGCTGGCTGCACTCACACCTCACTTGTGGGAAATGGTTGATGTGCTTTAACTCTGATTCATTCCTGGCAGGGCACTTCCACCCTGCAGTGAAGCAGCACCTCAAGGGCAGCTCAGCCCTTGGCTCTCCCCTCTCACCTTGCTGATCTTCACCATGTCCAGCTCTGTCTGCAGACGTGCCAGGGTGGCGTCATCGTGGCCACCGGAGCACTTGGTCACAGTGCACCACTTCTCGCTCTTGGGGTCGTAGCAGCCCATGAGGAAGATGGACATCATCCCACCTGCACAGGGACAGCAGGGGCTCACACCTTCTACAGGACAAGCCAAAACCCTTTTCCATCTTTGGGAGCCAAAGGGGCCTGGGCTGGTGTGGAGCATCAGCTCCACTCAAAGCTGAACAGAGCCTCTGCACTGTGCAACAGCCCAGCCCAACACCTCCAGCTCTGCTGTGCCAACAGCCCACAGCAAACCCACAGCCCAGCACATGATGGGCTGCAGCAGGCAATCCCTGCTCCAGCCACTCTCCTTCTGGAGGCCTGCAACAGGAATACCTTGGGAGTTCCCTGAACAAACAGATCTGTGCCTTAAGCCAGCTCCAGACCTACCTTTACTGCCTTGTCCATAGAAAGCCCCCAGCACCACCAGGTCAGCTGTGTCAGCCATCGCCCCCTCATTGAGATAATCCTTCTTCACCTTCAGCCAGTGACGTTTCCCTGGTTCATAACTACCCTGTGCAAAGCAAGGCAGAACCCCTCAGAGAGATCCCCTGGTGGTAGCAGCACCTCACACAGCCCTGGCCTTTACCCAGCTCAGCAGCTCCTGAGCACAGAAGGAGGAGCAGCTTAGACTGGATGGCAGCATTGAGAGGAACCCAGAGATGTTTCAAGAATGCTCAGGGTGTGATTCTGTCTCAGAGCTGGTTCTGCTGTTATTCCCCAATTCCCAGCTTACACCAGTAAAGAGTGAATGTGAACTTGCCTTGACATCTTTCAGCACCAGCCCTTCCAGCCCCTCCCGGATGACTCGGGTGATCATGTCTGCCAGGTCTGAAGCTTTCTGGAAAGGAGAGGGATCATGGTTAGCTCAGGACTGTAAAAAGGGCTGAGGTCTGCAGGCTTTTTGTTTGGAGCAGTGGTGCACTAAACCCAAAGCAACTGCAGAGAGATGAACAGGTAGTTTCACAACAGCTCTCCAAAGAGGATCCTGTACACGTTCTCTTTGCTGCACATTCAGTGACCAAGCTGGGAACATGTCCCCAGAAGAAAAGGTTTGTCTAGTTAAAAAGTACCCCCCAGAGATGTGGCTGCCCCACTGACTGTGTCCCAGTATGTCCCAGATCAGATTTTCTCAGCCAGCAGCGCCAGCTTCCTTCTCTATCCAGCTGCCTTGGGACCTATGAACCTTCTTCTGCCCAGGATGTCCAAGCATTCTCCACCAAAGCCAAAGTGCTACAGAAATCAGTAGCAATGGGGAAAAATAATGGGACATCAGGCTTGTGCATAAGCAAAGGAAAAGCACAGCATGCTGCTGCCTAAAGGCAGCTTTTAGCAGCCAGGGTGGCTCAGGCTGTGTGGCACTTGAAGCTGCCAGTTTGGGAAGTGGCAGCAGTCTGGCTCCCTTCAACCACACTGCAGTCACAGCTCTGCACTGCACAGACTGAGTGACAACAGGCTTTAGCTCCTCCTAACAGTGTCAGAGTGACAATGGCTGGAAAATCATTAACAAGCCAAAAAACTTGAGGTATGCAAGTTAAGATTATGCTGAAGGGGTTGGAGCCAGCACAAGATGGGAATACAGAACTGGCTCAGGAAGTCTTGCACACAGAGCAGAAGCAGAACCATTTTTCCAGGGTGAATTTGCAGACTTAAATCATTAAAAAAAAGCCAAGTGGTGAAGGAGCAGGGTTAGGGTTGTAAGGGCACCCTGGACTCACTGTGACGTGTTTCATCTCCGAGAACAGGATCCGGTTGGGGATTTCCACCATGTTGTCGTGGAGGAACTTGCGCCGCTCACACAGGGGCCTAGAGCAGGGCATGGACAGTGAGGGACAAGCAGCAATCCCAACAGCAACACTGAGAAAAAGCTCTTTAAGTCATTCAATGATTCATCCCAGAGAGTTCCAGAGAGGACAACTCGTTCTTACTTTCCTCCAGGAAGTGACAGAACAGAAATTCCACGTTAATTGTGTGTTTAGGGGACATGAGCAGCTGAGATGCAGCTAATCCCAATATTTGGGCGAGCAAGAGGAGCTCCACAGTAAAACTCCTTGGCACAGCAAGATCCCTCCCAGGCAGCCCTGATTTTACAGTGAGTGGCCAGTCTGACAGCCCAGGTGAACTGGTTTCTCTGCACTGGTGGAGTTTTCCAGCCAGTTTATCCTGGGAAACCAGCCCAGCCACTCTCCCCTGCCAGACACACCTGTCCATCAGGCTGATGTCATTGAAGTAGATGCAGTCAAACACAAACAGGCAAACGTTGGCATCTTGGAAAGCAGCTTTCTGAAACACAATGAACATCAATCCAGAGAATTCTGCAGGCACAGCAAACAATTTTAGAAAAGCAATAAAAACAAAAGGATGGATTTTTCTCTCTATAATGTTTTAGGTATGATAAGCTTAGGCCTCTTCTACAAGTATTCTGAGAATTAAGATTTACATTGAATGTGACAAAGCACAAGCTAAGAAGATAAAAAATGTTCATTTCCTAGGAATGGGAAATAATGCTAAAAATATTAATGACTTTGGGCAATGCAACATCTGTCACTACTGCTGCAAAAAACCCAACACATTTCTAGAGACAGCAGATTAATGGCTACTTTTAACTTAAGCAGTTATAGTTCAATTTTCATTTTCCTGTCCTCTTCCTCACCCCCATTCAGTCTAGACACAAGGACTACATAACTCTTATATGGAATAATCACTGCATCCCTGTGGTCTCCCAGGCTGCCATACATTGCTCAAGCCATGAGAAACAATGACAGAACTGCAAGATTTTCCAAAGATTTTTTAGTATTATTATGACCTTAATTTAAAATTAATATTTTAGTACTAATATTGTGAGATGAAGTTTTGTTAATGTGCTGCCAGTGGTCAGGTTAATATCCAATCTACTGTATTAGAGCAGTAGCTTTTCAATATCAGCCTTCTCAGGGATCTTTTTTTTCCCCCCAGATGCTCTAACAAGCACCAGAGCTCTGAAATGACGCTGTGATAATTAACAGAATGTGTTTAAATCAGCAAAATAACAGCCTTCAAACACAACAAAGCATTTTTAATTTTTTTTTTTACCTTGTGCACACCAAGAGTCCCAAAAGGAAGTGGCTTGCCAGTTTTATTGTCAATTAGGAGAACTTCTGAATCCAGGATCATACTTTGCCCACCAGGGAAAGCCTGGGGGATGAAGTCCTTAAAATGGGCTACCTTGGGAAAAGAAAAGAAAAATAACTGGCTGAAGAGAGGGATTCACTTAATGCTGGTGTTTTCTCCACAAGTATCTGAGGCACATGTGGCACATCTGCACTGCTCTGGTACCCACAGCAGTCTACAAATAGAAAAACGAGGCTTTAATAAACAGAACCAAGTCATCCAGCTGGCACCAAGGCTCCCAAAATGCAGTGCACAAAGAGGACTCTACAGCAGACAGATGAAAATTTGGTTCCAAGCTCTTAATGTGCATCAAAATTAAATGATCACAATGTTAAGTGTTGCTTTTCCAGATCCTACACATCTCCATAAATTACAAGTAAGTCTCCAAGGGAAGGAATCATCCTTGCCTATGAAAGAAACTATTGGGAATGCAGTGGGTGAGCTGGCACAAGGGATGAGGCAGTGCCCAGGTGCTTACTTTGTGGGGGAGCACAGGTTTGAGGCTCCTGCTGAAGTAGCTGAAGTGATCTCCGTTCTTGTGCACCTGCACGCGCTCGCCGTCGTACTTGATCTCGGCGTACATCCCGTTGGGACACTTCTTCATGGCATACTCGATGGACTTGCAGGCCTCAGCCTTGGGGACAGAGGATCCAGAACCCAGGTGATACATGGGAAATAAAGCTACTCCTCCCTAAGTTCATGAATGAGCTACAATGTGCAGCTAATCTCTGTTAGCAAGTCCAAGTTTTCCTTAATTACTCGCTCACTTAGAATCATCTGCATATGCCCAGATAATTACAGCTTTTCAGTGCTTATCCCCTCCAAATGCTTTAAAATGCACTGTGCCTTTTGTAGGAGTGTGCTCAGCCCAGAAGTAAATATTTAACTCTGCTTTGTTCACACAAAAAGCCTGACTTATTTGAATCTCTAATCCACTGGAAAGCTTAACACTACTTCCAGAGAAAGGATCAACTTCTGCAATGACAGCAAACAAATATAAAAGACTGAGAGCAAGACTGAAAGCAAGGCAAGGTTTCAGCTTGGCAGTGGCACTGAAGGTGCAAGTACTGAGTATACTGAATACTTGGCCTCGTGGAAGGAGATGCTTTCTGAACTGGCATTAAACACTGAGCCCTGCACAGTCAGCCCGTGCTGAACAAGCACTGACCCTTCCAGCTGGGGCTCTCTGCTCCCTGCCTGCCTGGCAGGAGGGGCCCCAACCTACCAGCATGGGCTGCACCGGGGTCATGAGCGAGGCCTGCACGCTCAGGGTCCTCTTCAGCCCCGGCGCCTTCTCGGCCTCCTGCTGGTTGTGCAGCACCCGCTCCACCACGTCCTGCAGGTTCCGCGAGGCCTTGAACGCCTCGTAGGCGTTGGGATCCAGAGCATCCAACCTGCAACCCATTGGGGAGGGGGGAACATTGATCAGCCCCAGGCCTGCTGCTGCCTCAGGAAATGAGCTTTTCTGGGTTTATTAAAGCACTTACACGTGCTTTGCTCCAGCATTCATTTTCAAGTCATGCTTAATTAGCCTGATGATGCATTTCAGGTCGTTGCCCGTACACCTGAAGAAGAGAAGATTCAGCAATGGTAGACATTGAACTGAACAGCTTTCCAGCTGAAAAGAAGGAACTGATCCAGGTCTCTTTAAAAAAAGGCCCTCCCTGTGTGGAGGGTTTAAACAAAACTGAGAACACACGTTACTAGTGACACCTCAGAGGCACAAGGGGATATCCAAAAGGCTTTCCAGCATCTTTATGCCAAAATTAGTTCTGCCTCGGTGTTGATGGACCTTCCAAAATTTACTTGATTAACACATCAAGAGTAGCTGATAGTAAAACCCTCAGCCTCAGAGCAAGAATTTTTGTCTAAAAGTCTTGAAGGCTTTCCCCAACATATTTAAGAACAACAACTTAATTAACAGCTAAACACCATTAGTGTATTTCTGTAAATTCACTCGTTTGGTACTGACTGAAGAGTCCTGACAGGCAGGGATGAAGTTCTCTGGCATGAACAAGAGCCATAAATATTCTCCATTGTTGTCAAGGGTGTCTCAATCACACCACTAACAGCAGCTTACAAATGCTAATTAATCAGTCTCTGTGGCTCATAATCAAGTTTTCACCTACTCCAGCTTGCAGAGAACCTCTCCCAGTGTTTGGGCAAACCTTCAGAGGCAGATTCCTGCCCTCACCTGCGACTGATCTGCTGCAGGACAGTCTGCTGGTCATCCTCCTTGGTGAGCTTGGACAGCTGGATTAGGAATTCATCGACCTCCTGGATGGTCAGGAGGCTCTTGGCTGCTGGAGGACAAGTCTTGCTCTGCTCGAAGAAGATCCGTATGGTCTCAGAAACATCTCCCTGTCTCCAAAAACAAAACCAGGGTGTGGATGAGAGGCATGGCCAGAGAATGGGGGTGCCACTGGGGATTCAGCATGGTTGCAGTGAGGATAAAGGACAGGAATGATGCTGGGATTGTGCAAAGAAATCAAACACTCAAGGAAGCTGCCACGACACATAAAGCTGCTCAGCTGTTTCATTTGCCAAAAAAGGTAATTAAGAGTACCAGCATCATCTCATGGCTCTATTTTTCACTGCTGCAGCAGCACAGACCCTTTATTTCCTCAAGATGAATCCACTTGTAAATCCAAGGATGTGGGACAGGCTAGTGATGTCACTAGAAGGCACTACATAGCAAGGCAATGAACAGAGATGAAAGAATTACCTTTATTATCTAATTCACCCCTTTTCTGCACCTTGCAGTGAATCAGAGGGTGCACAGTCAATCACCAACTCCTGTGCACAGGGACTCAGTGCACAGCTGAGCACTTGCAACTGTACCAACTTAATTGTATCAACCAACTGCAGCTGCCAGTGACAGGTCTGTTAATTGAATCCCAGGTTTTGATATGTGATGGTACAAAAGGAGTCACATAAATCAGTTCTGTAGGAATGTACCAGACAAAGGAGTTTAGACAAACAGATGCAGCCCACCTTGCCTAGAATTTTGGTCTTGCTTTCTAAAGCTTTGCAGGTGGATTCTTATCCTGCTTTCTGTTCAAGCATGATTTTCTACAGGTTCCAGATGGCAGAAAATGCTACAAAAACTGCTAAAGCCAAGGAAAACCAAAATAAATCACCAGCTCCCATTCTAACAGTCAAGCTAAGGAGTAAAAAAACCCAAACCATTATAGAATTCCCATAAGCAAAGGGCTGAACAGCAGGAATTAAGAGAGCTGCTGTCTGCACTCACCTGCTCCAGGTCCCGGACCATTTCTTCCTGGTTGCAGTTAAAAATCCTACTGAACAGCTTTACAATCTGCTTATCATTCAAGTTGTAAACTATTTTAATGACACCTGGTAACAGCAGCTTAATGGTCAAGTATACATCACCATGAAAACCATCTGGAAAAAAAAAAAAAAGTCACATTATGACTCTGATGATTTATTTTCATGTCCTGGCTCTGGTTTGTGCCCATTTGAATAACCCCGGGATAAAACCCACAGCTGGGGCTTCTGTTTGCTCCACATGAAAGGAGTTCTTAGGGGAAATACCCACAATTTGCCTCTAAATCTGATCCCAGCACTAAATTTGGCACCTACAACACGAGTGAGACATTTTTGTCTGAATTTGCTATTTAAAGAGGAGATCTCTTCTCAAAGATTATCTCCACAGTTCAGAAATCACCACAGCACAAGGCTGGGACCACACAACAATCAAATTTTAATTTCACCTTTCCTTTTGAACTCAGACTTTGAGGCTGATTGTGAGAGGGCTGAGAATGCCAAGCAGGAGCCATACCTCCTGCAGATCCCTTCCTGAGGAAGTCCTGGATGATCTGTGTTTTCACATTGTAGCTTGGCTTTTCAGCCACCATGGCACAGAGCTTCCGGAATTCCCGCAGCAGGCAGTCCTTGTGCTTGGGATCACACTTGGATGCAGACAGGCTGGACTTGTGGGCAGAGTTTGCAGGGGCATCTTCTGAATTCTTTGGCTTGGCTGCATCAAACACATCACAAGTTGCTTTTTTTTAACAATAAGGAGCAAATGTTGAAGTTACCTCTGCCTGGCAAGCTGGGAACAATCCCAGCGTGCTGGCAAAGCTTCAGAGCTAAAATTGATGACTTTTATAAAAACCTTCAAACTATTTTTACCCTTCACGTTACACCAGAATTTTCTGGACCTTAATTCTAACAGAAAAATAGGATTAAACCACAGTGTAAAGGAATTTCTCCTTCCAGATGCCTCTGTTTTATTTATTTGTTTATTTTTTTCTACTTTACAGGTTTTTGCCCTTCACAGCAAGATGTTTGCCTAAGGTAATTTCTAAAATGGGGGAATATGTCCCAATCCCCTTTTCTCTCCTAACACCAATCCCCTACAGGAGGTGATGCCTTTGGCTGTGTTGTGGCTCTGGGCAGTTTGGAGCTCCAGGTGGGTGTCAGGTCAGTCAGAGCTCACACAGGGACTGTCCTGCTGGCAGCTGCTCCTCAAGACAAGTTTTCCCTTCCATGAACACCCTAACTGGGAATCCCTCACCAGTTTTTCCTGGATTTTGAGCTCCACATGGGATAACTTTAGGCTATGCCTTCAGTTTGACTGGAATGAGCCAATGGATGCAGGCAGATGGAGTCAGGCTGACAATGTGGGGCATGGCAGAACCTTTGTTTCCTTGGGAATATTGGAAACTCCAAAATCTTTCAAGACTGACAGCCTAAGCAGGCATTGACACCTTCTGGCAAACCAGAATTTTAAAAAACTAAGACTAAATCACCTACAGAAAAAACCTGCTGATCTGAGGCAACCTCTGATGCTGAGATTAGAAGAAACTGATTTCCCAGAACCAGTTTCTTGATTCTTACCAGTGAATCCAGAGAATTTCTTTGGTGGATCTTTTGTGGTCAGCTGTCCTGTGGCAGTGAGCTTTGCCTGCACTATCACCTTTTTCTTCGGGGTACCTCCAGTCTTGGAATTGGCTTCTGGAAAGCAGAAAGGTTCAAAGAGGCAGTCAGGAATAATCTCATACATCCCTCAACATATTATGTATGCTAGAGAATAAGAAGCCTTAACAGAAATGAGAATTGAAGGAGAAAAAAAATGTTGATGGGTTTTTTTTTAGATAACAGAAGTTAAAAAAACATGTGATTTTTTTTAAAGATCACAGAAAAAGGTGAAAATGGAAAATAACTGATGCTTCCTCATGGGTTTTATTTGCTGTTGAATTAAATCACCTAGGCCTTGCCCACAATCAGTTGTGACAAATGAATTGAGGAGTACCACTGTAAAAGTGACCATTTCTTCCCTTTCCTACATGGCTGAGACAGGGATTGCAGCAGCACCACACACTTTGTCCCTAAGGCATACAAATCAATCCACGAGGATTTCACGGCAAAGGCACAGCTGGGTGACAACCTGTGGCATAACTTGAAAGCAAGGAGAAAAGCGACCCAGGCACTGCCTCGTGCCTCACCTGAGATGTACTTGTTGATTGTTTCCTTCTCCTCATCCTGCAGCTCTTCCCACCCCTCCAAGTCTGTGATGTCTTCGATTTTCTTGGTGGTGGCCCGGGCCTTGTCCAGCTTCTCAAACATGCACTTGACATGGTACCACTCCTTCATGTCCCCCCCGGACTCCGTGAAAGGATTGGGGACAATTTTCCCAATGCGCGCCATCCCCTTCACGATCTTCTCCTTGCACTTCTTGCAGCCCGCGGTGCCTCGCTTGGCATAGTCCACACAGTACCTCTGCTCTGCCATGTCCTCCGCAGCTGTGCGGGCTGAGCGCGGCCAGGCGCCCAAAAGCAGGGAGAGAGGAAACGCTCCGGCAGCGCCGCGCTGGTTTGTGGCTGGCAGGGAGACAGGCTGGAACAGCAGCTGGCACCAGTGGCCGGGCTTGACTCTGACACAGCAAGAGAAGGGTCTGGGCAAGGAGAGCTGTGGGCGAGGGCAGAACAGCGCTGTGCCCCTGCCGAGAGCGCGGGCAGCGTGTGACAGTGCCCTGCCGCCCGTGGGCATCCAGCCTGCGCTGCGGGTGCTGCGAGCGACAGAGGAGACACTGAGCACCCTCAGCGGTCCCAACCCTCACCCCCGGCCCGGCCCGCGCTCCCCTGCCCCACACCCCAACACCTCACGGCACCCTCCTCGCTCCCAGGCCCTCTCCCGCCCCGAGGCCGCTTTCCCGCCCTGCCCGTCCCGGGCCAGCCGCCGGCTCCCATCGCCGCCGCAGGCCCCAGGCCGCCCCCCCGCCGCTCACCGAGCTCCTCACGGTGCCGCCATCCCGCCCCCCGCTCCGTCCGGACCCCCAGGGCCCCCCCCCAGCCCCTCAGGCCGCGGCCGCCGCCGCCGCCGCCGCCGGGACACGAGCGCGCCCACCCGGCCTCCGTAGGGCCACGCGCGCCCGCGCACCGCGCCAGGCCCCGCCCCTTCCGGCCCGAACTGCGGCCAGGGGGGCGGGGCAAAGCCAGACCACGCCCCTCGCCCTGTCTCGCCCCGCCCCCTGCACGCGCCGGGAGCCGCTTCCCGCCTCGGGCGCGGCTGAGGCGGCACCGGGACAGCGCCTGAGGCGGTGCAGGGTCCGTGCCCCGGGGCGGCACCGGGACAGCGCCTGAGGCGGTGCAGGGTCCGTGCCCCGGGGCGGCACCGGGACAGCGCCTGAGGCGGTGCAGGGTCCGTGCCCCGGGGCGGCACCGGGACAGCGCCTGAGGCGGTGCAGGGTCCGTGCCCCGGGGCGGCACCGGGACAGCGCCTGAGGCGGTGCAGGGTCCGTGCCCCGGGGCGGCACCGGGACAGCGCCTGAGACAGTGGAGGATCCGTGCTCTGAGGTGGCGCCGGGACCGTGTCTGAGACAGTGGAGGGTCCGTGCCCCGGGGCGGCACCGGGACAGCGCCTGAGACAGTGGAGGGTCCGTGCCCTGAGGTGGCACTGGGTCCCCGCCCTGAGGCAGCGCCGGCTGCACGCCCTGGGGCAGTACCGGCTCTGTGCTCTGAGGCAATGGAGTGATCGTGCCCCCAGGCGGCACCGGCACCGCGCCTGGGGCAATAGAGGCTGCACGCCCTGAAGGCGGTACTGGCTTTGTGCCCTGAGGTGATGGCGAGTCTGGGCCCTGAGGCGGTGCCAGGTCCATGCCCCGAGGTGATGGCTGGTCCGCACCACATGAGTGACTCCACTGGAGCGCTGTATCCTTAGTGTCCCTCCCTGAGGCAATGATGTATTCCTGACCTCCCAAAGTTTGCTTTTCCAGAGCACTACATCAAGTCGAGGCAGGTCTGAGGGGATGCCCTACCCCTGGCTGCAACCACACTGGCTCCCCAAGAGTGCTGTGCTGTGTTAGCACAGCTTTGAGGTGCTGTTGGATCAACTGGCCATAGAAATGGTCCCTCCAAGACTTCTATGCCATGTTTGTGCAGCTCTGAGCCATTGCCCAATGCCCAGCCTCATGAAGTTGCCCCTTCAATAGTGCTGTGCCATGTTGGTGCAGGTTTGATGTGCTGCCGTGTCACTGGGCCCTCAGTACCTGCAGAGGCCTGAAGTGCTGCCCTATGACATCCTGAAATTGTCCCTCCCAGCCCCTCACACTGTGTTTGTGTGGGCCTGAGGTGCTGCTGTATCCCCCCAGGCCCCTGAGAACAGCCCTTCATCCCAGTACAGGTGAGCACACAGCTGCAGTCCAGCTGTTGGCTCTCTGCTGGTGGCAGCCTCCCCTGTTTCTCTGATGGAAGTGCTGTTGTGCTGTGCCAGGAGGCTGCTGAGGAGGCTGGAATGGATGCAGTACACGCCACCACAGGATTCCTGCCTTCATTCATGGAAAGGATGCTGTGTAGGTTGACATGGCCAAGTCTCTGACCTGCTTTGCTGTGCCTCAAAGGCAGAGTATGAGACATAAGGTACAGAATTTGCTTCACCAGCCACATATCTGCCTTTCTGCTGGCCTCCAGCTGGTTGCAAAGCAAGCTACAGGCAGTCTTCCTCTTCTTCCCAGCACATCAAAAAACCCACACTATCTGGAGCTGTGATTGAGTGTAACAACTATGCCCAGGCACAAAACTGGGATGAAGTCTGACACAGGCATTTCTGATCACTGGGATCTGGCTGTGAACAGACAGTCTGCATTCATTTGCAATATTTTACATTGCAATATTTGCTCTCAGACAATGCATTCAATCCATGACCTCAGGATGGAAGTACACCTTCCTGTCCCTCATGGCCCAGAAGAGGTGGAAACCCCAAAACCAAAGAAAGGAACAAGCTCCCCCAACCAAATCCAGCTGGGAGCTTTGAGTCACAGAAGAGGAATTGCAGAAGGATTCAGAGAGGACTTCCTGCTATGGACTTTATGTGGAAGGCACCCAGACCACCACCATGCTCCAGATTTTTGGCTGAGTGCATTCAGCTCCAAGACCATGCATTTGACAGACTTGGATGAAAGGTTTAATATGTGAGTTTAATGAGATTTGATTTTTAATAGTTCAAATTGCTTTGAGAAATGATTTACAGAACGTGCAGTGACTGGGTGCAACAGTTTGTATGAACACTGGGATTTTAGAGGGGAAGAAAACAAAACCCAGGTAAAGATGAGGTGTTCAGATGTAACAATGTGCAGTGTTCAGAGAGAGCTTGCTGGGAGCACAGAGTTCATGGCACCACGGTGAGATCTCTCATTCATTGTGTGTTTGAGCCTGGTAAAAGAGATGGAAAGGCAAGGGCTGACACTGCAGCACATCATTATCAGGTTTAAATAAGGCAGCTGAGCAACCTGCCAGGGGTGGGATCTGCTTCCCTAACTCTGCCTAAAAGTCAGCAAAATGAGCTAAACTAGGCAGAGTCTTCAATCAGTAGAGGAACATTTCAGAGGCCTCAGTGAGGGTGAGATGAATTGCTCCTGGCTCTTTTCAGCCTGGAGGGGGTTTGGATGGCAGCAGGGACAGGTGAGGGGAGTAGGAGGCTGCCTCTCTGGAGAGCGGTTCAGGGACTGGAGATTGATGACCTGGCCGTGAGAGATGCAGCAAGCACAGGCAGGTGGCAGAAGGCTGCCATGAGAAACTGGGAGTTTGAGATAAATTTCCTTTCTGAGAAACACACACAACTGCTGTTTGGTTGCTCTGGAAAGGCCTGGGAATAACAGCAGCGAAGCTGGTGCACTCTTAATGCCAGCTCTCCTTCTCTTGAGCAGTAGATGAAGACTCTGCAGCCTGGAGCATTAATTTTGCTGATTTTCTACTGTGGCTCCAAAGGAATTGGTGGAAAGTTGAAACTTGCTTCTTCATAGAATTCACAGCATGGTTTGGGTTGGAAGGGACCTTAAAGCTCATCCCATTCCACCCCCTGCCATGGGCAGGGATGCCTTCCACTGTCCCAGGTTGCTCCAAGCCCTATCCAACCTGGCCTTGGACACTTCCAGGGATGGGGCAGCTGCAGCTGCCCTGGGCACCCTGTGCCGGGGCCACCCCACCCTCACATGGAACAATTTATTCCCAGTATCTAATGTAAATCTACCCTCTTCAGTTTGATCTTGACATCTTTTTTGTGGCTAACAGGTCTGAGATGACATTAGGAAGTGATAAGAAAGTTTCAAGTGGCCCATCAGGCCCTGATTTTGGTCAATGCTCTTAAGTTTTCCCTGTAAGCACTTTCTTCCCCTGAAGCTGCAACGTGCATCCACTGTTCTTATTGTGAGTGGGAAGGTTTGTGTGCAAGGGGAATAATTAAAATTACTTTGGGTTTTAGATTCTTATTGGAATAAACTCCTCCAACTCCCCCTTTGGCCAGGTATACCTTCAAACAGCTGTGAGTAGAACAATTTATCCAGTGAATATATCCACAAAACCACAGGACACGGAGTTCACTGAGAGAAAACCAGGAGACAAATCACTGCTGCTTCGCAAAGGATCAGGGAGAAATCACTGCTGGAGTCTCCCTTGGTAGCAAATCTGGAATTGCTGAGCTGAGCCTCGTAATGTAATGTGCTCTCTATGTAAAAGGCAGCAATGACAGACCAGTAGAGAGGCCCCCAGGAAAGCAGAACTCTGTTTTAAGTAGTTTATTCCACTAATACCAGGAAGATAATGCCCAAAAAGTCAGATTTAAAGGTTTGAGTCTGTCCTTGCTTAAGCCAAGTGGCCATCAGGAGTTCTGTCAGGAGTTAAAACATATATGAAAGTGAAATAATGGTCTCAAGGGTTTTAGAGCTTTTTCCTCAGTGTTAAGAAGCAAAAAAACCCATTTTAGCTTCATCTTAAACTAGGGTTGAAAATAGTTCATAAAAAAAGGTTCACCTTGTCCACATCTTCTAGGGATATCTTAAATTAATGGAGTTTGAACTAAAATTAAAGTTTCCTTGGAAGACTTCTGCCAGAGTTATATTCCAATGAATCCAATCTTCTTCGTATTGAGAAAATGTCTGGAATCTCACTAAAATCAAATAAAAGGAGGGAGATATTTAGAATTTTAATAACCCCAATGAACAAATATATCTCCCTCTCTGGCTGCTAAAGAAGATACTGAATCTGTACATGTGGTTTATTAAAATATAAGCGATAAGAGAAATTGAAAAGATTATAGGAAACAGACATATATACATGAAATACATTTGGCAAAAAGGGAAGGGATGTCAGTTAAATAACAGATCAAGAAGCCAGGTAAAATGGATTTATAGAGCTCAATATTACTCACTTATTTGCATTTATGTTTGTTGGTAAGACTGACTTTGTTAGGGAGGGCTTGGACAGGAAAAGCTCCATGGTTCAGTCTGAAGGGATTTGCAGTGTTTTGGATGGAGAAGTGGCTCGCAAGGCTTTCTTCTGGCTTGTGTGGGGCTGAAAAGTGGAAGCTGGATACAGCGGGAATGAAATCTCTTCCAAGACTCTTTCTGCTCCCTCAGTTTGGTGGGGAAAGGGGAGAATATAATCTGTTGTCAGTTTAAAAAATAATTTGCTGTTCTTCAGTTCCCATTTTCCTCTTACTGTTTCCTGGAACAGTCAGAGGGACTGGATGTGATCTAAGGTGTACCACTGACAATCTGAGCAACTCTCAGAGGAGCAGCTGTTCCCTGCTGCAGGGCATGGACCAGGTGTTCCCACACAGGTTCACCTTTCCTTCCCTCCTGTTCTGTTCTCCAGGGCACTGCCTGTGATTCAGAGCCTGTGACACAGAGCCATGGAACCCCTCTGCATCCCTGCTCCCATTGCAGTGACATCTCTGCCTAGGGCAGTGACAAAAAGATGACAATGAATGTGGTATTATCCTAAAATTGGTATATGCAGCCCTCTGTGGAGGAGACAGTTTTGGAATGTGAACTTTGTCCTTTAATCCAAACACAGCAAAAGTCTGTCTCTGCCCTCCCTCTCACCACATCTTAGCTGTCTTTTTGAGGGAAAAATTTGACATCTGGTACATGGACATTAGGAATATCCGAGTGCAGGAAAACAAATGTGAAATCTGTCATTTCTAGTGCAGATTGCCCAAAGAGTCATTTAACAGCCACCAAAATAAAAATGTGTCAAGAGATTTCCAAAGGCACTTAAGAGATGCTCATGTTCATTTGCTGTTAATACTAATGAGAAGTGAGTGTCCAAATCACTTGGACAGGTTTTGGAAAATCTCAGCTAGATACATGTCTTCCTGGAGGAAATTACATTTGACAGGAGGCTTCTGATGCAGGGAGAATGAGGGCATTGGAGGCCACGTTCTGAATTCATTCTATTTCGGTTCAGAATCTGCCAAACATGTGTTAGACACAGAGCTGGTACCTCCACCTCTATTCCGCTGTCACCTAATAGAAAATCCTTTATTTTTCTGCTTGCTGCATATGCTGTTAAATTAGATAGAGGTATTTGCAAGGTGAATGACAAGTGTAATTGGCTATAAATGCTCCATTTAGAGAGATTGCAAACTATGTTTAAGTTACACCCAAGTGCACCTGTACTTGAGATGCAAAGTCATTCAGCTCCCACAGCACCTTCATTATAACCATACTTCATCCTCCCACACAAATAGATTCTGAGGAAAATAATTTCTCCCCAAATGTACATCTGCTGCGAATTATCCTGGCATCATTACACATGCCAGGGTAGTGAACACAAATCTCATCCTCTGGGGTGGTGCTGATTGAAAGATGACACCTAATTTTGGAAAACAAAGGAAATCTAAAATAAAAGCGTGGCAGATACTTTTCGGGGAGTTTGTTTCAGAGCATTTCCCAAATTAATTTGTCATTTTTGCTTGCAGGGAGAAGACTTTTTTCAAAATTTTAATTGAAAATTTTAGCTTTGAATACTTTAGAATGAAATTGAAACCACAGTTGATGTTTTTAAATTGACCTTTTCAGGCAATGACTGTTGCTAAAACCAGAGATCATTGTGATACCATTCTTTGAGACATCCAAATTAATTTCAGAAAATCATCAATGTTTTCAAGACAGACTGTAAGGTTTTCTTTTATTTTGAAAAATCTTCAAGGCTACTGGTTAAAAGACTATTTTTGAATGCAAACAGGATTTTATTAAAACACTTTTAGTGCTGCAAAGGAACACTTGTGCCCAGGAAAAAAATGGTGCCTACCTTGCATTGTCCCCTGGGATCTGTGCTTGGTTGTGGGGTGAAAATCACTGTTTATTCTCTTAACAGCCAGGAATCCTGCAGGTTTCAAATTCCCCATTTCTCTTCTCCATTTCTTCCTTGTTCTAAGTGGCAGCTGTGTACGACTGGAGAACAGACAGGGCCGAGCAGCTTTGGCTTCTTTTTGTGTCCCAGGAAATCTCTGTTCTTCAGTACAGAGTAGTCCCAGGTTGCTGTGCACTTTCCCAGGTTCTTTTAAACCACACCTTTCATATCTGCACAGCTGGTCTGGACTGGTGTCACACATCCGAAGCGAAATGAAAGAAACTCCTAAACAAATCCAATCTCGGTTGTGCCCTGCTGCCTGCGGTGTGGGGCTGAGCCGTGCCTGATTGCAGATCTAATCTCACCCTGATACCTGAGGAGCAGTAATGACACTCACTCCATTCTGTCCTGCCCAGGGAAGCTGAGGGATCTCTTTAGCTAAATGAAATATTACCTAAAAGAAATAGTAGTCTTGGGCTTTCCACAGCTCAAGACCATGTTTTGGAAGGCAAATGGAAATTCAGTTACTAGGTGACTTCTGCAGACCCCAGCTCTTGGCCTGGGCTCTTCAGCACATTCAGGCGTTGTCATCTCTGGGTTTTAACAGAGCTCAGGAGGCACAGACAAACCTCCGCTTGGAGTGAAATTCTGCTTTTTAATGCCACAGGAACTTTCTTACTTTAGTGCTAAACTGTGTTACTTCTCTTTGAATCTTCCCTGAAGTAGCTCTGTGATGTTACCATTGCCGTGCTGAGGGCTGTATGTGTAATTAGTGACTTGTGTGACTCCCAAAAGCTGCAGTCTAAACCTTAATCCAACCTTCACGTTGATCACCCTGCCACATCACTTGAAAGCATTTATGATCAAGGAACTGCAAGTCTCAGAGCCTATTCCACATCGGAGATGACTTTTACTGGGGAGATGGGATGTTAAAAAAAAATTAAACCGGTCCTCATTAGAAACTGGAGACATAAAAGTCTCCTGAGCCAGACTGTGAGTGCCACTGCAGAGCTGTTTATGCAGCTATTTATGCAGGGAATAGCTCCCCAGGGATGGACTATTTGCTGTTGCTTCTGCTCAAAGACCCCGCACCGCGATGTCAGTGCTGGAACCAGGGGTTTGGGTTCCTGCAGGAGCAGCGTGAGCGAGTCCTAATGATGGCAAAGTGCTGCCTTTCCCTCTCTGGAGGGTGCATGGGTTGTCACAATGCCTCTGTCTCACTCGTGTCGCCCCGGGGCACGGGAAATGGGATATAAACAAAGCCAAAGCGAATGCAGAACCTCTGACCTATCTGCAAATGTTGCTTCTGGGGCTATTTGTTTCTGTAATTCCTCAGAGCACATTGGGGGAGGCCGATTTATTGCTGCCTGGGATATCTTATCCCTGCCCTTTCAGCGAAATGGAGCTCCTTTTTCGTTCTGAAGGGTTTTGTAGATGAACTGAGGAGCTGCCACTTGGCTTCTGTGTGTCTCCAGCCAAATAACTTCACATTCACTCTGTCCTTCCCTGCAGGGGAAAAAATCAGGGCCCAGCCTGTCCCTGTCCATGGGGTGCAGGTAGAGTAGCTTTGCTGAACTCAGGAGGTTCCTGCTGGCCCCTTTCTCCAGACAGCTGAGGACCCTGGCAAAGTCCAGCCTTGTCTTCCCTTCCCGCCTCTCGGATGTCCCCCTTCATTATTCCACACCTGGAATCTCACTGAAACGCACGTGAGTGAAAACAGCAGCACATTGAAACAAATACGGTGAAAACACCTTTTAAAAGAGCTTTTGTGCCTTGGTTAACATCTGCTGTTGGTGTTTTGGGGAAAGCCACTCCGTGTGCAGTTGCACCATCCTCTCCACACACAGGGTCACGTTTCCTGTCTGAGCAGGTGCTCAGAAACACCCACCTGCTGCAGGTGAAACTCACTTAACCCAATTAAGGGCTGTTCTAAGCACGTCAAGCAGGAGCTCTGCTGGTTCTTTGCCTGGGGAGAGAGGGGGGGATGTGGCTCTGCTCAGCTTCAGAACGGGGAGTTCTGTTCCTGAAGTCTTCTCCCCCTTAGAATGGGAATGCTGAGTAGCACTATTGCAGAACAATGCTTGTCTGATCAGTGAGTTTTTTCTAAGCCAGCTCTAATTGCCTTATCTAGACCCCTTCTCGATTTCAGGGGTATGTTTAGACTAGTTGGTAAGTGTGTGCTGTGCCAGGAGCCCTGAAAAGCTCTGGGTAGCTTGGCTTGAGGAGCCTAAACGGAAGGGGTATGGGATTTGCCTTGTAAAGGGGCTGACAGCTGTTCTAAGGTGCTTAGATCTATTCCATACTAATGAGAGACATCTATTCCATGCTAATGAGAGAGTTTCTTATCTGACTGAACTGCGACTTTGCTTAACTGCTGTCCTCTTTTGAAAACCTGTGTGTTAAATTACCATGAGACAATAGTTCCTAAAAGGCATTCCCCTAACCTCAGTTTCCTCACTAAATTGGATGAATCTAGTGAAATGTCTCTTAGAAACAAATCTTTTTTTAAGCCTGCACTCTATTCTTCTTAACCTCTGTGCCCTAAACAATTTCTGAGACAAGATGAATACCAGCCTGTGATGATCATTGCTACATAGATTCCACTTAAGCATTCGCTTGGCTGATAGCCTGGAATAAGTCACTGTTGGGGGTTAAACAACTCCTGGGGCGACAGATGGGAGGACCTCATTACGCAAAGTGAGGAGAGTTATCGCTGGAAGCAGCTCAGGTGGAGCTGCTGCGTTCACTCCACAGAAAGTACAGGAACTGAGGTTACCTGGTGTTGGAACCTCTCAGCTTGAATCTGAAACAAGCGGGGTAACCTCTCTCCTACGGGGACCTTCCACACTTTGTCTTGGTTTTGCTAATTTAGGATACCATTTTCTGCTAGGAAATGTAGGAAAGGAAAGTTTCCACTCCCTGTAAGGATTATGTCGTTGTCTTGAGATGCTTTGAATTGCAAATGCTACCTTAAATCTGGTTTGGACTAATGGCACTGCTGAGAACCACTGCTGAGAACCAGACCACGGCTTTGACAAACCTTTCAAAGCAGAGGCTTCCAATTTGAATTTCAGATGTGCCCAAGGCTCTGGAGCACCAGAAGGCAGCGTCCCTAAACACGTGAGGTGAATGATCCTGCCTTAGTCCTTCACTGGGAGAACCAGCATGGCTATTTCCCTGGGAGTGTGCTCCGTAAAGTGATTTCCACCTCCCAGTGTACTCTCCATTACCTGCTATAATTGAACCAGTCTGGGACATTCCCACCTCCTTTAGGAGTGCTCTGAGCTGGAACTTTGTTTGGATTCATACCAGGATCCAGGGTCTTAGTAGACCCTGCTATGGGCTATCAACAAAGACTTGGTTGGGAAATATTAGAACTAAGAAAATCAACCAAAAGCAGTTGTTCTCTTAGTTCATTAAATAATCTTACTAGGTTTTTTTTTTTTCCTGCTATGAAGTTACCTTCCAAAGGCAGATAAAAAGGTGTGTCTAGCTAAGTTTGTCCTCAAGTGGGACTGGGAGAGAATTCTGGATTGTTGGTTTGGACTTGCACAGTGAGGGGGAGCTACTTTGTCATGTTCAAAGAACCACAAAATGATTAAAGGTTCTAAACTTTTATGCTGCAACCTTAAGTGTCTGTGTCCTAGAAAAATCACTAAATAAAGTAACTTCTTTTTGAACCTGTCTGGAATGCTGAGGTCTACAGGCTGGATTTTGAAATCCCAGTGAAATGCATAAAGTCGCCTTAGATTAAGAATTTAACTCACCTGTACTGAGCTCTTAGAGTTGGCTGGGATGAATAATGACGTGATTGGATCACTCTTCCCACACAACAAATGACACTCTCCTGTCTCTGCTTGGAATTTGAAGTGGAATAGGAAACTTTGGCCAACTCTATGTGCGGGTTTGTTCTGCTCTGACTCTCTGCATTTCTCTGTGCGCTGTGTTCTTTCTCCTGAATTAATTTGAATTCTGAGTAGATCTCCAAGCTGGTGGGGTTGCAGCATCCTGGGCTTGCTTTCAGATATCCACATCCTTATGGGGAGCCTGTGTTGTAGTTACTGCGTTGGGATGCTCCTTCCTCCTCTGCATGCACAATGAGCGCCAAAATGCCATTGACCAAATGCTTCCAAACAATGCCAGATTCTCTTAGGACTGGTATCAAGCAGAATGTTATTGTGTGCTCAGGGCTTTGCTCATAAACGTGCTGAACTGCATGATGGAAATGGAGGATTAATTCACTGATGGGCTGCTCACTCCCTGCATGTAAATAGAGATGTGGAGGGTGCTGCCAGGACCCTCCAAAGGGTTGTGTAATGTCAGGGGTCTTTCCCTACAAATGCTTCCCCAGTGGCTCTCCTGCAGAGGGAGTGGCTGCCAGGGTTTTCCAGCCAGGAATGGGATCCTGCTGCAAGTCCTCCTCAGCCTGTCCTTTCTTCAGGGCAAAAACCTGTTTGATCAAGGTGTCCTTAACCCTTTCAGGACCCTACAGAGCTTGCTACCTGCTTCTCACCTGCCCCTGGAGCTACTGCATAACTTAAATCATCAAGTTGTTCTTGCAAACAGTTCCCCCATTTCACTTTAATACTTCAAAGAATTACTGGACCTCATAATATTGATCTACTCACTTCCTATCCTTTTACAGCTACCTATATAATTTCTGATCCTTAAATCTGACAACTGTGTCCCCAAGATGACTGTTCTTAATGTTTAAATGATTGCTACCTTCCATCAAAACAATCTCGCATTAAAACAGGAAATACAGTGCAAAAGCAGTAAAATAGTGTGTCTATGGATTAATTTCTGACGACCCTCTCAGTATAAAACCAATGTGTGGAATATAACTTGATTTTAAGCTAAAAGTAGATCAAAGCTCTCTAAGCAGTAACAAGAAATCACCTGGAAATAGTGCAGCTACAAGGAAAAGTGCCCAAATTTTGTACATTTCATGTATCTGAAACTGCATTGAAAGAATTATTTCAGAAAGAATGAGGGGTTTATGCTTTTATGTAGATATGAAAGACACAGAGGATTCCAGGAGTGCTAGAAATAGCGATTAATGCACTGGGTCTTTCAGTAATGCCATTTCCTCTCTGCTGAGCTATACAGTGTTTAAACATTATTTTTTATTTTTTTAGTGGATCTGTGTTTCCATGCTAAAGCACTGCATATAATTTGGGGATACAACTCCTTATAAATGGAAAAAAAAATATTTCCAGCTCCTCTCCTGCCTGCTCTGCAGACCACCAAAGAAACTACTAATGCAATTTTAATTTAAAGCTCTACCTTTTCCTCAAGCTCTGGGACAAAGATTCCCTGAAGTGCTTTAGAACAGAGGTCAGGCTGCATTTTTAACAGAGCTGTGAGGAGTCTCTGCTCTGTAATATAAACCCCACGCTCACCATCTCCACAGCCTGATCCAGCTGGGAAGCTGCTGGTTTGGGAGGAGGGTAAGTGTGCATGTGGCAGCTGTGCAGATCACATGTTCATAAGAGTGGAAGATGCTTTGGACAGCCAAATTTCCAGTTTTCCCCGTGTTCCCATGTGCTTTTCCTGCAGAGCCATCCCTGAAGCGTAGAAGATGCCTTAACCAACAGCACTAGCTGCCTGCCATGATAATGAGCCCGCTGGCAGGGCTGTGCTCCACGTGAAACTCTTACAGCCTCTCCCTGATCTATTAAGAGCTGCAGCCTCGCCCAACGCACGTCCCAGAGCTTCTGGCTTTTGACTTGACATGTTTGTCCATTTCTTTGTTAGCTCACACCGCAGAGACGCCCTGATCCAGCCTTGGCTGTTTGCTCAGGCTTCTCAGAGCAAATGTCAAGTGACTTAGAACTGGCTGTCTTTGAAGTAATGGTAAAACAGGCATAGAAATCAAATGCAGCAGCTTTTGAATCTGGGCAGATTCCAGAGTATGAGCTTCTAAATTTCTGTGCTGTGAGGCAGGTGCTTTTTAGCAGTGTTCCTGTTTAGCTGATAGTCAAATCTCCAGACAGTTACGTGATAAATACCTGCCAGTCCTGCATCTATCATCTCAAATATGCTTGGATTGTTTGCTTGTGCAGATGGAGCGTGTTAGGTGCTCGCATTTGCTTCAGACCACATATGTTACCTGTCTGATGTCTGATGCTTATATTCTATGCAAAGAAATGAGATTTGAACACTTTGTATTACCATGGTACCTTTTCCCAATTCCTTCTTTTCCTCCCTCTTTTCCTTCCAAGATGCATGACCTCTATACACTTCCATTTTCCCTCTGTTTTCACCTCATTCCACCAAAGGTGCACCACCTGTGCAGACAAATGTCTTAAGGACAGAAAGGTGAGGTACTGTAATTCACAGTTTTCAATAGAATTCACTGCAATGTCTGTAGAATCACCTTTCTTCAGTCTTTCTTCAGAGTAAGATGAACTTTTAGTGAACAATCTGGAATGTATCTGGCTCACCTAGAGAGGCCAGGTGTTACAGTAACACAGAGATTTTTGAAACCGAAGTGCTGAGACAATAGTGGGAGTTGTTCACTGCAAGTCAGTCACAAAAACCATAACTTTGTTATCAGGCCTGTTACTTAAAATGTTATAAAATGCCCCTTTTCTAAGCGTTTAATGATTTTGGGAGCCTAAACTCACACCATGCTAAGTTTACAAACAAACTTTTGACTAATCTCAGGCAAAGCACTGATAGGTAAAGCTGAGAAACATGCAACAGGCAGATCTCAGATTTAGGACTGATGGTCTAAAATCTGTCCAGGCAGGAAGCTGCCCTGTTTGTGCTGCCTTCTTGCAGCATAACAGTGTTCAGCTTTTCCAGAGGAGGACGCAGTGTGAATTTCTGTAATACAATGAAGAATGAATTTTACAGGTTCTCCCTTACAACAAGAAGGAGTTCACTGAGATTTATCAAATGTCAGGTGAGTAATTCAGCTTGGAAAAGCTCGTTCAGAAGGCTGCAGCTTTGAAGCTGTGAGTCAGTGTGCTGGCAGATTTCAGTGACCCTGCCTGAAACTTCAGCTAATGGTGGCCACTGAAGTTCTGCAGGAAGCAAACTGTGCCTGCACGAGAGCTTTGCAGTGTGGCAAGGAAAGCCAACTTCATAAAAGCTCCACCACCTGCCACCTACTCTCCTTTTCCACTGCTGCAACTTTCCTGGCAGGGTTTCCAGGGGAGCAGTGTACCAGGATTGTGCACACAGCAGCACTAACAGGGGGCTTTTCCCCCTGCAGGCCTCTTTTTTGCGCCCCATTTTGGCATCCTGGCGAGGGCAGACACTGAACCTCAGTCACCCACCTGTCTGAGCTACTGAGAGCTCCTGCAAAGTTCTCATTAGGGCAGACTGGCAAAATAAAGTCCTCTCTCATCTCTCAGCTGACTTACAGACATTGTGTTGTTGGGGTTGCCCTGGCAGTGTCAGTCTTGTTTGAAGCAAAACATGAAAAATTGTTCTTTGCCTTGCTGCTGAGGGGGTTGCAGGATAGAAAAGGGGAATTTAGCAGCTCATCTCCTGCCTTCCATGTGTAACCTGCCTCTTGGAAAGCTGCTGGAAGTGCGAGTGGTGCTAAACCATTATTCTCAGACTTTATTTCTTCCTTGTGCTGGTGGTAGGAGAAGCTTTTGCAAGAAACTGCCACCTGAGCCTTCAATTTGCAAGAATAGAAATACCTTTATATAAGGTATATAAAAACCTTCGTATGAGGATGGAAGAGAACCTGCATTCCCACAGATGGGAGAAATCTGCCCCTCCAGCAGGTTTGCCTGGGCTCTTATAAAGAGATAATTATTTAAATGCTGTGCTTCAGTTGTGGCTGCTTGCTGCCTCTTCAGATTTTATCTTCTTCCTTTTGTATTTTTCCCTATCGCTCTTTAATGTGTTAGGGAAGATTTTAATTTCTTTCTTAGTCTGAGAATGAGGAGTGGCACATAAGGAGTTGGTAGCAGAGAGGAAAGCAGGGCTGTGGTCACGTCTTCCACCAGATGAGTTTCAGGTGCTAAGCAGTAATGTGGTGTCAAAATACCCAGCAGTGAAGCATTAGGATGATGCATCTCATTTTGTTCCAAACCTCTGGAAGCTGAAAGGAAATCCCCTACTACAGATCCCATAATGAAATAATGGCATTCTCCTCTTCTGCCTCCCTCCCTGCTCCCCGGGGGAGAGATCATGCAGGATTTAGATAACCTTCATTCACATGGCGTAATGGTTTTGTAAGGGAGAAGATTTTTCAAACAAGCAGCAAACAGGCCTGGGATCAGTCTCAGCTCACTCTCCTTGTGGTTGATGGGAGGTGAAAGATGGTTCTGTTTCTGGAGAACTGCTCCCCATTTTTGCTGCTTTCCCTACTCAGTTCAGCTCCTTCATGGCCTGTGATGTCCAGTTTCTCACATCCTCTTGGTTCCTGGCTACTGAGTGACTGAAATATGGAGGAACAGCGAGAAGAGCAGCATGACTGGGTGGCCTGACAGGCTCCCAGCCTGTGTGAGAGCCCTGAGCTCTGTTCCTCTGTGTGACTATTCCTTCCTGGACTCTTCCACTTGCTCCCTGACCTCAAGGTTCAGCACATGAGATGCTCTTCTCTCCCAGCCTGTTCTCTCTCCTGCTTCCCTGCGATGTGGCCAGGAAGGAAAAACAGGCCCTCCTGGGTTTTTGAGGCTGGCAGATGAGTCTGTAGCCTGCAGTGCTCTGGGCAAGAACAAGTTCCTTTTGATTAAAGCTGGGCTGTGTTGGTAAACCAGCAGTGGATGAGGGACGGCTTGAAACACTTAGATCCTCCAGGACTAGATAAGCATAATTGCGTATTTGGAATTAGCAAAACTGCAAGGATCAAAGCAATCTCCTGGATGGATAACTAGATCAAAGGAGAGACTTTAAAAGGAGAAAACATGGATGTTAAGTTCTCCATCTACACTCTATAAATACAAGATGCCAGCGGTAAAGAGGATATAGGAATAAAGGGAGCTTTTGCACGTTTCTCAGCAGGAAGTAACTTAGTGTCTGACTAGTTTGATTTTAAATTATGATAAAATAACAGACACAAAACTCCAGCACAAACAAGGTTCTCCTTTTAAAAGCTAAGTCAGAATCCTTATTGGGATATAGGATAAAATCATAACTTCTTCCATAAATTTACATGAAAGAGCAGTATCGTGTTTCTCTGCTTGAAGAACAGACGTTAGCTGACTAAACACCAAGCTGCAATGTAACCAACACTCTATCAAGGACTGTTACTTGGTCTCCCTTTAAATCACTCCCTGGCATCCAGATAGAATCAGAGAATACAGATTTCTCTCCAAGCACAAGGGGCCCAGCAAAGTGCATGGCAGACTGGAAACGTGACTGCTGCTTGTTGTGCGTGTGGCTGTTCCAAGCATGTGGTATTCTGGATGAAAAACAGAGATGAGAATCTGCCAGTTTTGCCTTATCTTTCCAAGGGGAAGATGCTGGCTTTTAATATTGGCTGGTCTTATCTCGAGCAGCCTGTGGACGTGGCTGTCCTGCTTGTGTGATGCTTTGACCGGGGTGGAGGCGGCAGCTGGTGGAACTGGGATGAGAGCTGAGCTGCAGCCTCCGGAGTGTCTCCAGAGTCCCTGTGCTGTGGAATGAATTCTCTTGTCATATCCTGGGGGACTGAACTCCCACGCTGACATGTGCTTCCTGCTGCAAGGAGCGCTAATGAACAAATACTTCTCCAGTTAAATGAGGTGTTTCAGAGGGTTGTAAAAGCAGCTTTCTGGGAGGAGAAAATAAGCTGAGCAGCAGTTTATGCAAGAAGGAAGTGCAAATGGTACATGTGTGCATACTCAGCCTGTCGCCCTTGCCTCACTCGTGTGTGTGGATCTGGAGGTATTTAAAGGATTAGGCAGCTCTGAGGATCCCAGTGCTGGACTGGACTGAAGGTTCTTCGCTGAAATCCTTTCAATCTGACCCCTCAGGACTATCCCATACGGATGTGAAAATCCCCGATAGTGAAAATATGGAAGAGCTGGGTCTTAGGAATAAGATTGACTTAACTTTTGTGAAGAGGCATTTAGAACAGCATTAATGTTACCTCTTGCTACAGCTGAGTTCTCTGCCTCAGGCTTTCCTTCATTACACTTTGGATGGGAGACAGGAAAGAAACATCCAAAAGAACAGCCAGCCTGACTCCTCTTCTTTTCTGAGCAGATAAAGCTGTGAGGAAAGAAAACATCTTTTATTGTACCCTGCTCTTTCTCCAAATTCTGTGATCAGTTAACTGCCAAGCACTTTCCAATCCAACCAAATCAATTTGCAAACTTTCACTAATACTATCAGGTAATCTGCAAGCTGTTTGCCCCCTGCCTTATTGGAAGGGCCATTAATACACAGGATAATGGATACCTCAGGGAAGCCAGACATCAAGTTAATAATTAATGTTTACAGAGGCCTTGAGGCGACTGAGCGCATTTACCTCAGTGAGGATATTGAAATTGCATTACTGTAATTTCAGCTGTCTCCCCATAGTTGGCAATCAGAGTTGGGCTGGAGCCTGGCTCCAGATGAGCTGTTCTTACCCTGGATTGCAATAAATAAGGTGTTCCTGGGAATTGCTGGGCTTTCCATGCTGCCCTGTTAGTTTGTACTAATGCTGAGGGAGGCATGTGGGACTAATCCCTCCTGACAGGCTCCTGTGGTGCTCTGCTGGATCTGCTGTGGGTGGGCTGTGGGTGCTGAGTGCAGGGGGGTGAGGCTGATGTCATGTGAAGTGCTGATCCTTCGCTGCCTTCTGAGGACACCACAGAGTGTTTGTACAACCTCCAAAGAGCCTCTGGGAGTGGAGAAGGGTGGATTCTATAAGGGACATGCAACCCAAACCCCAGCCCTGGTCTTCAGCTAGCCAGGGAGGGGGTATTCACTGAAGATGCCTCTCACAGACACGGTGAGAGAGAATTCAGAACAATCCAATCAGGGTCCAGGATATGGGTGGATCAGGCTCCATCCGTAAGCCTGAGAAGCTGGGATTTTGGTTGGCAGGTCTTAGAGAGTGGTGTGCATGCTTTAGCTCTGCAGGTCACAAATTAATTGTGTGTGCATTGAAGAACCTCCCCTTTTCATAGGTTTGCCTCTAACTTTTCTTCCCTTCTTTCTGCACGCTGCACAGTTTGATACATTCCCTCCAAAAGCCCTGGCTCCAGTTTGTCCCATACCCAGTGTACATTCCCTGTCCTTTCAGCCCTTGGTGTCTGCTGCCTCTGAGGTTTCCCTTCTGTGCTCGTTTTGTCCCATTTCCCTCGGAGTCTGTTTTCCTGTAGAGGTATCATCTGTTCCAGGGCTAAGCTACATCTGCTTGGGGTCAGGGTGCTGGGCTGGGGCTGACCCTCTTGCTGCCAACACTGAGCACATGCCTGGGCTGGGACAGTCCTGGGGCATTTGGGCGCAAAGGCTTTAGCAGAGGCATCCTCACATGTGAGGGAAAACTGAGTTGGGTAAAAGTCACATTTGTTGGCCCCACCTCCCATGTTCAGACAAATTTTTGTGAAGTACTGGAATGTTTAAAATAGCATTAGATGAACCTCCCCTTCACTCTATGAGCGTTCATCTCTGAAGAGTCTGCTTGGGAAATGTGTTTAATTCCTCAAGCTGTTGTTTTCCACTCAGAACCTCTTCACTTTGGACAGGTGAACAGCTACGCTGAGCTACTTGTCTTTCACGCAGTCTCCTGGAGACAGGTCTTATCTGGCTGTGAGGGGTAATTTGTTTGAAACTGTCCTCACTCATCAATCCCAATGATGTTAGCTCAGTGCTTAAGCCAGTCCTTTTATTAAGTTCCAGGGGTTTTGTATTCCACAATCCAATTGTGCATTATTGATAAAGTCTTGAGCAGGGGATTACTTGAGACATGAGCATTCTGGCACATTAGTCATACCTGAGCTGTATTTTTCAGAGGAAGCTGCTGTCCTATTTAGGCCAGTTACTGCCTGTCTGCTGCTCCTGTTCCTCTGGAGCTCTGGAGTTACTGACTCCAGGCAGAACTGCAGGATCATGGCAGGGAGGATGAGCAGGGAGGTGACAGTGACAACAGGACAAGCAGAGGCTGTGGCCTTGCTGATGAGTGCTGCAGTAATCCCCGGCAAGAAGAGCAGAGCAGCTCCAGTGACAACAACCAGGGCCCTGAAATCACTTTCCAAGTGCACAGTGCCAAGGCAGGTCCGGGATCGAGCTGGGAAGTGAAGCCAGCAGGTCTGGATCAGGAAGGGCCAGGGCCAGGCACAGGCACCACTGCTGGCTGGCTGTGGATCCATCGTAGCTCCACAGCAGTCCCTCGGGGTGGCAGCCAGCTTGTCCCAGTACAGGCAGCCTTCCCAGTCCTGCAGGGTGGGGAGGGGGTGCCAGGTCACTGCTGTGCCAGGAGCGGGGTGTTTGCCATGGCCTGCAGAGCTTCACAGAGAGCTCATCCCTTTTCTGTGGCTGAATTTAGATGGCTTGGAGAAAGGAGGGCAGGGATGTGTTCCAGGAGCCTGCAGGACCACAGGTCTGTGCCAAGGTGTGGAAGTCTACCTGGAGCTGTGGAGGAATCCTAAAGGTTCCTGTGTGGGGAAGATTGCAAGGTTTTTGATGCACTGGAGGCCCTGATGTGACTCCTAAATGACACATTTTCCCTATGCATGGGTGTGCTTTGTAGTCTTGGAATCACTGTGATTTTCACATATCAATTATTTATAAGTCTAAGAAAATGGTAAAACAGATCTTTTCCACCAGACTTTAGCAAGATGATCTTAAAGGCATTGAAACTAGTGACAGCCTTACTTAATCTGTCAGCTGTCTGGTAGATGTGTGTGTGTGTGTTGGTTAAAACCAGGCTATGTGCAGCCTTGCACCTTCACAGCACAGCACATCCTTCTGGAATCATCTCCACAAGCACAGCTCTGCCACTACAGACTTGCTCACAAAACAGCATCAGCCAGAAAATGGAAACCAAATTAAAGCACTTGTTGCCTTTGTTGCAGAAGAAAAGAGATGTTTCTTTCTGCAACAAATACATGTCTTGGGTTTTCCATGACTACTTGATATATTTTTTAACCACTGTAGAACTGCCAGAAACAATGTATTTACAACCCCACTGTGCAACTCAAAATAGACTTGAAACTAGTTGGTTCTTTCCTCTGAGGGTTTCTTAGCGTGGTTTGCAAAGCTGTGCAGTGAAGTGTGACCTGTACTGGGCTGGTTTTGCTTTCCCTGACTTGTGTATCAGCGCTTGGGCAGGACAGTGATGATGGAGGGATGGTACTCAGAGGATCTGCTCCTGCAGGGGATGTTAAGGCACGTTTTACAGTCACACTCCCCATCCTGTTCATGTTTCTTGTCACACACTCATTGCTGCAGTATTGTCTCCCAGACACACCATAAAGGCTGGAATAAAAATGTCCCTTCTGTTTTTCCTTCAGGCTCTCTCCTCTCCTGTGGGGGAAGGAGGAAAGACGAAATAAAATAGTTCTAAAGTTGCATTCTTCCATGCAAGGTCTCAATGGGCAGGATCAAGGCACAGCTTCTTTTTAGAAACCGTGGGGAAGGGTGGGGTTGGTGTGACAGGAGATCTTCCCACTTCACTTGGGGGGCGTCTCCTGAGCTGATCCACCAGAGCTGTGCCCTATGGACTGAGAGTGTGTCCTGCACATGTGGCTCAGTCCCAGAGAGTGCAATGTCACAGGGCTGAGAGTGCTGCCTTGTCCCACACCAGACCCTACACTGGCTGCCCAGTCTGGGGGCTGGATCCCAGCTGCCCCACCTGTTCCCCATGAACCTCTGCACTCGGAACTCCTGCAGATCCTCTTGGAGCTTCTGGAGCCTTTGTTAGCTGGAGCTTTGACAGGCTTACATTGCTGTCACAATTCACATGCTAAAAGGCCTTTAACTCCCCCTCCCTGCCCCAGCCTCTATTATGGAGGGCTTGTTTTATAAGCCTTATTAGAGGCTCATCTTTCAAAGCCCTTGGGGGCTATTTGGCTTGATAAAACACCATATAAATTGGAGTGGCTGTTGATTTTGGAGCCCTTCTTACCAGACAATTGTGTTTCCAATTAGGGATTTCCTTCTCTTACATGCACAACATGTTTTTTTTCCTTTGCAAGGTGGCTTAAAATGCCTGCCGTGTGCTGATAAGCTCTGTGCTAGACCTTTTGTCTTCTCCTGCTGCATGTGTGCAGGCCAACGTGCACAATGGTGTGGTGGATACAACTCCCCAAATCCACTGCCAGTCATAAAAACTGATCCAGGACAGTGCTTGTTCTCCCCAGGAGCTGTGGGGATGTACAGAAAATTCAGTCATTCAGATGCTTGTTGAACACTGCCAAATGTGGAATTATTTGGTTTATAAGATGGCCTCAGGAGGCTGTGAAGGTAGATTAGCAAGGCAGGAGTGCTGGCAAAGGGAGATGCCAGCTGGCTGTTGTGGGCATGGGGTCTCCTTGGGAAGAGGCCTGGCCATGGGGAGGATCCCACAGAGCCAGGGGAGCAGGAGTGAGGAACAGGAGGCAGTGAAAGGCTCCCAGGCCGGTGTCACCCTCGTCAGAAGTAACTGCAGGATCACAGTGAGATTTCTGGGAAGTTTTTCTTTGCTTGTTTGCCTCTTCAAAAGAACTTCCATCATGATTAGACTTGATCATAGTGGGGTTGCAGAGTTCCCCCCATCCCCTCACCACAAAAGGGTACAAGAGAAATAAAAAAGCCAAGCTTATTAGAGGATATTATCTCTTGGGATAACATGAGTTGTGACTTGGGGGTGTGATAAGTGATCTCTTATCTGTTAAAAGACTAGAACTGCCTGGGAAGCAGGCCTTGCTGATGCTTGCATATTTTTAAGGGTGAAGGAGAGGTGGGTAATGTTCTGATCCTTTTTTAAAAAGAGCAGGAGATAAAGTTTACTCTGGAGTCTGTAACATGCTCCAGCACTCTTGTCCTCTGGTAGTGGCCTGTGCTAAAAGCACATCAATAAAATTGCTGATGCTGCTGTTAAGTAACAAGGTAATTACAAAGGATGGGGAGGGGAAGATAACTAAAAATCTGAAATGGTAGTTAATGCCTTTCCCATTAAGTTACCAGCCTTAAATACATGGCTTACTGCATCTCTAAGTTTTACTGCTATAAAACGGTGCAAATTGCAGACTTAAGAGATCATTAGAAAAATACACAACGGTTTTATCTTCATGAATAAAAATGATGCAGCACAGAGCTTTTTCTTTTGTGGGTAGGCAGATACAAGTCAAGACAAGAAAGACTCTGTTCCCAGGTAGTGTTTAAGAACAGCAAACCCAGAGGTGGTGCTGTCTCTGTGTGGTTAAAGCTGTGTCTTAACCTCCTTGATGTAAATAGTTCTTAAGATAAAAGATGAAGCTCTTCCGAGAATATTTTGCTGTTCCCTGGTGACAAATCAAGAAAATGTTTTGTGCTGATTAAGTCACTGTCAGCAGGTCAGCCATCTCGGGGAACTGATTTAGAAGCCTCTTAAATAAATCACCTCTTTTTCTCACCCCTGCCCATTCCTCACTCAGCTCTGTACCTGCCCTGCAGATGCAGATGGGGACCCGTGTGCTGTCACCTCTGCTGTGACCCTCCCCTCGCCTCTGGGGAAGCTCAAGCAGCAGAATCTCCAGGAGCTGCTGTCTCCAGCTCCACTGCAGACCAGCTCCTGCAGAATGAAAAGGGAAGACAATGTGTTCCCATAGAGGAGCTTTGGTTTTTTCTGCCCCTGAGCTGGTTCTGTTACTTGTGGCTATTCAGGTTTCAGGCTGCATCCAGCTTTAAGATGCAGTGAAACTGTTCAGGTGCTCATTCCAGTATGGCTGGAAAAGTATCCTGATTATCCTTAGAGTGTCTTGTTATCCTTAGCAAGTCTGGAGACAAAATGCCTCACTTCTGTGCCTTATTTCCTCTTGAGTGATGGGAGAATGTGCATGAGCCCCAGCTGTGCTCAGCTGGGTTGTCTGCTGTCTGCAGGATGGGTCTTTCAGGTTGTAATTTCACCTGGGCCTGGGTGCCCTGCTTGTGTTTGTGCTGTGAACTGCAGGTGGTTGTGACTCCTGGACTGTGCTTGTCTCCCTGCCATCCCAGGGCAGGCACAGCAAGCATTTGCTGGCAGTAAAAACCCCCGGCTCCTGCCAAAGGAGACTCAGTGCTTCAGTGTTAAGGCTGAGGGGCTGTGCAGTCACCTACAGTGACCTCAGACAGCATCAGGAGAGTGAAGAGTGAAAAAAGGACTCTCAGAGACCTGGGGGGTTTTATTACAAGACATTAACCAAGCAAAAATTATTTTATCATCATTAACATTTTCAGTCCAAAGCTGAACGGATCCAGGAGCTTTAGACCAGATCAGGGCTCTGTATCATCTGGCCATTACAGCTTTTGATACTGAGCCAACTTCATCCTATCTCTTTGGCTAACAAGAATCTGAGAGGCTTTTGCTCTGTTTTCAAAGCAGATGAGATGTATCACCAGTGCTCCAGCTTTCCTTTTCTCCCATTTCCTAAACCAATAAATATTTCTCATAGATGGGCCTAATGGTCTAAGCATAACCTGGCAGCTCATGAAATATTTCCTTGCTTTAATCAGAATCCTGAAGCAAACAAGGAGGGAAATAAAAAGCCAATAATATGCTTGGTTGTGTGCACAAAAGTAGAATGAAATATATGAAGCTGGTAATGGCTCTGCTGTCACATCTTAAAAACATTTGCTTTGACTTGCATAAGTGTCAATTCAGCTTGCACTTGACACATTACACCATGGATAAAGCTGCTGGCTTTTAAAATCAGGTCTTTAAATGAACGCAGAGATACTCTAAGTAGCTACTCTGTATTGTTGGGTAATGATGTATGTAGCAGAGAAAGCTTTTTCTCTAAAAGCACAACTTTTAGGCTGCAATTTTTTTCTGCTGTGTCTCTGCATTAGAGAATGAGCCCAGAAGCTCATCCGCTGTCATGATTAAAGGCAGATCTCTTTAGCCAAGGCCACAAGTTGGACCTCTTGGCCATTTGCTGGGGAGGTGTGTTCAGCCAGGCTTTGTGCTGTGCCAGTGCAGCTTCCCAGCTCCTGGGCAGCCTGGCTGGGAGGAGAGCAGAGGAGCTGGAGGCTCTGTCCTGGGAACAATTGCAAATCTGTTAAACCTGATCACTGAACATCCTCATGCTTAGATCTCCTGAAAAGCAAATTGCACTTCTTGCCTCCAGCCCAAGATTGTAGAAATCTGGCACTCTTACCCAGGAATACCTTTTAGTTTCTCCACTGGGATTCAAAATTGACCAGCAGCCTCCTACTACCTTTCTTAACTCTCTCCCCAAGCTGACTGAGTCAATTTAAAGTCTCCTGTCTTCATCTTCCACCCTGCCTGCCCTCTTTCCCTGCCATTTTCTCATACTCCACCTTTGCCTCCTTTTGGTTCTGAACATTCTGCATTTACTTCATGTGATCAAATCTGATGGATCAACAGAACTTTTCTCACATTGAGGTCACATCTGTCATAGTGTTGTTCATGTTTTTGTGTCAGCCCTTTCCCTGTGAGAGCCTGAGATTCCCACCTAAATGCACCCTGGTCCTTCTCCAGCTGTGCTGCTCATTTCCTTCATAGTTTTACTCTATTTGCCCTCTTGTTTTTCCTTTATCCCTTCCTAGAACCTTTTAGGTTTTCTAGTCCTCTTCCCGTTTCACTCCTGCTGCACAACGAGCTGTGGTCTCTGTGCTAATGCTCAGCTTCCATTTCTGCTCTTGCATTGCTCCTCCACTCACCCAAGTCCCTCCTGGACGAACAGTCCTGCTTCCAGAGACACATCCCACAGTTCCAGACCTTCATTCCAGCACTCCTCTTTGAGCCACCTCTGCTTTCCTTCTCTCTGGGCTGGAGAAATCTTATTACAGGGCACTCGAGTGCTGTGCCCTTTGTGTCCCCACCTGTCAGGGTTGCAGTAGCCACATCCATGGTGCAGCTGGGTGACTTCTGGACCATCCTGGATCTCTCCTGAGCAAAAACTCGAGACAGGGAGCTGCAAGTTAATGCACCTTGCACTAGGCAAGGCAGTTTACCTTACAGTTGCTTCTCATGACTTCATGGCCTCTAATTTTCTTGTCATATTGCCTTGAACTTTATTTACTCTGGGGACAATTGGAGGAGATGGCTTTGAGTGTTTCTCAAACACTGAACAGCAAGAGATGGATTGGGATGTGTGAATTGCTGAGAGCCTTAAGTGACAGCTGCTGTACTTGTGACCCTTGGGTGAGGAAATTAGAGGCTATGAAACCTCTAGAAAGGCTTTCTGCCACATTATTTACTTTGCCCAAGTTCCCTCAGGCTCGCTCAGAAATGTGCTTCTGAGGACTGTTCAGTGCTCACATGTTTACAGTGCAATGGAGTTAAAGGCACTTGGGATTTGCCTTGCTGCTGGAAAAGCTGGGTAGGAAGCCAGGCTGCCTTAAAGGCTTTTTAAACAGGATTAAAGCTTTTCATACTCGGAGAATGGGAATGGGAGGGCTTTTGCCACACTGTTGTTTGATCAGTGGGAAGGGGGTTTCCATCCCCAGGATTAGCTGTTATCCCGCTCGAGGGGGCAGCCTCATGACGTGTGGGAGGATAAAGAGATCTGGACTTTTCCAGTGATATTTTTCTCTGTAGGCAGCTTTAGGATTTCCAAACGGAGCCCTCTCCCCTCAGAGAGGGCAGCAGTTCCTAGATAAAAAAGAGGGACTGAGTTCAGAGAGCCTTGAAACAGAAATTTTGTCTTCATCATACCAGTCCTCCTCCCTCTGCAGAGTTCTGCTTCTTCTTGGAATGCTCTAGCTCTCCAGGTAACCTTTATCACTTGCCCTGTGGATGGAGGGAATATTTCTCTTCCCAATCAGAATTCCTGGGGAGGATCTTCTCTTCCTCCCTGATGAGAAATGTCTTTGCACTCAGCATCACGTTCCAGCAAGTGTGCCAGCCTCGTTGGGAAGAAGCCTTCCTTGGGGAATATGCTGGTAACTAAATTCCAGGGTCAAAGTCCTTTCTGAACATCAAGGGGGTGTTTCAGTCTTTTTCCAAATCAGCTCTGAGGAAGTGAGTTTGGGATATTCATGGTGCCAGATTTATAAGAATAAAATCTGGGAGATGGAGTCTGATTCCCTGCCAGTGGCTCTGTGACCTTGGATAAGTCCTGCTTGTAATGGAGGTGGCTGAGATGTGAGTTTGAAATGTTTTTGTCAACAAAAAGTGATTACATAGACATAGGAAAAATAAATAAATAAGTGATCCAGGAATTTTTTTTTTTTTTTTATCTACCAGTACCTGGAAGAAAAGAAAATCAAGGAAACTTGGCTGGAGTCCCTATTCACTTAATCCTTTTCTCCTTGACAAATGCTGCAGATTCTGTATGCTGGAGGATATTCTTCAAGAGAAGCCTGGCTGTTAGTACATTAAGAGGCAATTTAATATTGAATGCACACTGAAGAAGCAGAGTTCTTGACTAGAAAGCAAACAGGACCAGAAAGGGGATACAAATAAATAGAGCAAGCACCAACCTTTTTCCAAGTCTCACCTTAAATTCCCTTTTAAATAAAGGTAAAGCTGATTCCAGCATTTCCCGCTCGAGGAACTCCTGCTACTTTATCACTGTAAAAATGCAAACCTAGCTGAGCTCTGAAACGATCCTCAGGTGCTCTGTTGTGTTGCTGATAGCCCTGTGGCCACGGCTCCTTCTCCTCTCAACACAAGCACAGCTGGGTGGGATTTTTGCTGTCCTGCAAAGCCAAATGCCTCAGGTTTTCCCCACAATCTCCTGCTGCCTAATTCATACACCAAAAGCTGGGATTTGCTGTTTTACTTTAGAGCATCTATTTCCTGCGAGCTGGTTTTCAAACAGATTGGGGTGAGGGGAGAGTTTGCAGCACAAACATTAAAGCTCCCTCCTCGCTGTGTCAGCTTTAGAGATAAGGGAGCATCTTTGCGTGTTGGCATTGCTGAGCTCTGCCTGTCCCATCCCATGGTGTCTGCAGGTAAGAGCTGGGTAAATACAGCTCACACACATCACGCAGGATTAGCAGCTGATTGTCTTCTGCTCTCAGCAACAGGAGCTGAAAGCTGAGCTGCTTTCAGCGCTGAAGATGCGCTCAGTTCAACGAGTAATGCAAAGCTGGAAATTTGGGGTATAGGAAGGTGCAAGTTGGTTGGGAAAAATTCTAAACTGCAGTGCCTTTCTTTCCTTCGTGCTGGCAGTTGTACTAAAGCTACCCACAAAGTGTCCTCGTCTCTGCAGCAGACAGACACAGCGCTGTGATGGAGACACTGCTGATTGTAGTGGATCACAGCATGGCCCCTGGCTGGGGTGTGTGGGTTACCCAGAGATGCACTGACTCACACCTCACCCTCCCAGCCCAGCATCTCCCACCCAGCACTTACCCTTCCAATCTTTTGCAAACTTCATTTTGCAAAACCTCTCCGTATCCAGAGGCATCCAGTGCTATCCTGACATCCTTTCTCCCTGTAGCAACTTGCCTGAAGCAGCTCCTGCACAGGCCAGGCAATGGCTGAAGCCATGGCTTTGCCAGAGAGTGTCTGGGCTCCCTGGAGATGTGGAGAGGGCTCCACTCTGGGCCCTGTTTGGCACTTTTGAGCTCTGTGAAGTGCAGGAGAGTTGTTTCCTATCCAAAGAAGTGTTTCACCACTGCAGAGCCTGAGGGCACGGTGAGATTTGGGCAAGTGCAGCAGTGAATGTCATGACGTGAGGGCTGGGGATAGGTTCTGGCTTCTCTTCCACTCAGTGTGACTCTGTGGCACTGCAGCTGCCTCAAGCTTTTCCATCTGTTCCCTGTCCCCTTTGTTGTTAGTCTATAACTGAGAAAGGATGGACAAGCCTGTGGAGACTAGATCAATCTCTGCTTGGTAGAGAAATGGGCCCCCCTCCAGGCCCCAAGGCAGGGCAGAATTCCTTTAGTGCCAGAAAACTCTGAGGACAATACCTTTCCCTCTCTCCTCCTGCCTGTGAGCAGACACAAATTGTCCCACCCGTGCTCTGTGGGTTTAACTTCATTACAAAAAGTGTGCCTGCTGAAAGCCAGTGCCCTTCACAGGTGCTTGGGGAGAAAAATGCCTCTGGAATAGCCCATCTGGTGTGTGGATTTTGATTACTTCCCTCTTCCCTCTCCCTGCCCTCATTACTAAGAGAGGCCCAAATGCTGTTAGCAGTCCATTCCCATAATAACAGTGGTGCTTCATCAGGTGCAGCCTCCACCAGAGGAGAAAGCAAAGAAGTTTTTTTTCTTCCTGTGAAGATGGGGAAGGAGGAAATCACGTTGGGAAATTGTGTTTGGATGCAGAGGAGGGCTTGGGAAGCGAAGAACAGCCCTGGGGCTGCTGTTCTGTCAGGGTGATGGGCCAGCAGGGTCAGAGCAAAACCGCTGAGATAACACCACTGCCTTTGGTCATCAACATGCCTCAGGCAGCAGCGAGGCACATCAGCCCTCAATGTCCTCTGCTGGGCAGAGCTGTAAAGCTCCCCAGCTGTTCTGGGGACACATGATCTCTACCTCAGAGAAATGTAGTGCTGGCCTTGAAAAAACCCATTTATGCTTGGATCTGGAATAGCAGATATTTGAAAGCCACTTAGATTGGACCAACAGCGATTTTGAAACTAGCAGAAGTGAAGATATGACTAAGAGAGAGCTAAAAGAGGAAATTAGTTGCCCTGCAAAACATTTATGCTGCGAAATCAGATGTCAGTTGAGTTTCTGCTTTCTTTGCTTGTGTTTCAAAATTTCAGTTTCTTCCTGCTCGCTCCTCATGCTCTCAGCATGACCAGACCATATCCTTTTGCTTGGCACTGTGACCTTTTATCCCTGGCCTCTGTCTCGAAACAGTAAATTGCACTGTCTGGACATCTGTGCTGCACAATAAATCTGTGTCTTGGTCAAGGAGAACTTCAGTGTAGGGGAAGGAAATAGTAAATTGTGCAGAGATATTTCTATTTGTTTGCTCCTGAGTTGCTGCTCTTTAAATCTCCCTGCCTGCCTTTTGGATAGTCATTGAGACAGCTTGGCCTCTTCTTCCCTGCCTGAACCCTGTGTCCCGATGGTCTTTTGTTCTTATTCCACAGCAGAAGTGTCTTTCAGGAGCCTTGTTCTCTTTACTGATAAGCTATCAGGGCTTTCAGTACCACTTGCATCTAAGGCAGTCAGCAGCATGGACAGTGGCATCATATTGGTAGTTTAAAAAGCAGCTTCTACAGTTGATTTAATGTCTTTATGGAGGAGGCAACAGAGACAGAACTGGTGTGGAGCCATTGGAGTCGAATTGTGCTTGTCAGGAAAACAAGCTAAATTTTTCTCCCACTGTGTGATAATTTTTTGGTTTATGAGAAGCTCTCTGAGTTGGCTCTCCCTTGCCTGGCTGGCAGGAATCTTTATTTCACTTTCTCCCTAGCTCTCCCCTTTGGTGCTCAACCCTTGCTAATAATGTTCCGCAGCTGCTTTAGGGCTGGATGTCTCCTCACACTTGGGCTTCAGCACACACTGGTTTTTAAGTTTAGCTAAGCTTTGCCACACAAAGCTGGACTTTAGCTGCTCTTATGTCCAAGAGTTACCTTAGAGAGCCCTGTCATTCCTTGTTCCCTTGCAGCAGAGTGATTCTCAGGTCAGCCTGGTGTGGGTGCCACCTCCCCACCTCAGACCTGTCACACAACTGCAGTGGGACAAGCCTGAGGTTGTGGCTGTTCCACTCACAAACCCAACAGGAGCCACCTCCCAAGTGTGGGAGCTGCTTGGATGCTTCTGTGCAATCCACCACCACCTCCACCTCCACCAGTGCAGATTCCTCATGAATTTCAAAGCCCATTCTGCACCTTGGGCTCTTTCCCCAGGCAGGATTAGTGCCTGTTAAGCAGTGCTGGAAAAGGAGCAGCCTCAGCCATCCACCCCAGGGAATGTGCCTCTGAGGACACAGAGCCCACCCTGCAGGGCACAGCTCGGTTCCTGCTGCCAGGTAAAGGTTTAGCTCTGCCTTCAGCTGGGGATCACATGCTTTCAGGACTGCCCCAGAAAGGCAAAGGCAGGTCCAAGGAAAGGTGTTGGTGATGTGGATGAGGAAGGAGAAGGATGGACTTGATAAACTCCTGGCATGTTCAGCTCTTTCCATAACAGGCAGGATGAAGGTGCAGGGCCAGGAATATCCCTGGCAGGTCTCTTGATGCGTTCAGAGGCATCGTCAAGGGATTTCCTGCATTTCTTGCAGATGGGACACATTTCTGGCTTTCTCTTCACAGGCATGGCTGGGCAGAGCCAGCTGCACAGACAGCAAGAAGAAATCTCATTTTTTGGAGTGGTGTGATGTCATTACACAGTGGGCAGGTCAGAGGGACAATAATGTATGTGGACAGCAGCCGAGATGTGCTGGAGAGGAGAGCAGAACAAATATTTGAGAGACTTGTTCTCTAACACAGCCTCTCAGGGCCAGGGCTGGCACTTACCTTGAGTACTGCAGGGTTCAAGTTTAGTCACTGTCAGCTAATCCAGCTAAGAGGAGAGGAGCTGGGATATGTGAAAATGTAAAAATCAGCCATTATTTTCTAAAGGGCCTGTAAACTTGTTACATGCATAGGCGCACACAAGGACTCAGATCCTTTCCAGCTAAAAACCAGCAAAGCCACCACTTATCAGGAGAGAAAACTTTATCTTATTCCTGCCCTGCTTCCTACAGCTGCTGTCCTGTGGCCAGCTAGTGACAAATTCCAGGGCCTGTTCTGCCAATTCCCACAGTGAGCATCTGAATCCACATAATGTGTCTTGATGCCCTGGTCCTCCCAAAGCAGTGCTCTGGGAGAGGTCAGTGGGGACAGGGAAAGGAAGACAGCAGGAGGAGTGGAAAGAAGGAGCTCATCTGCTTCTTAACAGTTGTAGAACTGCCAGAAACCACCAGGAAATCCCAATTCCTCTAAGGTAGCTCCACTTGGGAGCACTGCTCACTGCCCAAACGTTGCCTGTTCCCTCCCGCCCTCCCCAAGCACATCCCAGGGGTTTCCCAGGAGGATGCAGCTCCCAGGGGACCTGGCACACGCTGTCCCTGTTTGATGGCTGTCACTGCAGTGAAACAAATCTCCTTGTTTCGGTTCCCTGACCTTCAGCAGCCAAATCATTGACTGTCATTTCCTACTCTCCCCTCTTCCCTACACTGGCAATAACTGTGTGAACATAAAAGCTTAGGGAATGCTAATCAGGATAAATGTAATGGTGTTTCTAGCCCTGTGAACACATGCTTTATGACTATTGTGGGGCTTGGGTTTTTTCTTTTTTGGTGGTTTTTGTTTTCTAGAAAAAAAAAAAAGTCCCACAGGGTTTTTGTTCACATAATTGTGTTGAGCAAATTTGAAATATTTGAAAGCTTTTAAGTGCCTGTTATATATACATCCAAGGTTTGTCTTGGAACATGCTAGGTTGCAATAGACATTTTCCAATTAAGTGAAACAGCAGTGAGGATAATGGGTTTATGGAAATGGAAGAGCCATGCTGGAGGGAGATGGAAAGCCAGAAAGCATTAATCTTAATAGGATCCTTTTTCTTTTTTAGCTTTGCTTTTTTTAAAAAACTTTTAAAAAATTTCCCTAGGCATGTCCCTGGTTCTGCAGTGGCACGTTATGTATCTAGAGAATCTCTTCTCCTTTTTTTCCTCATTTACTCCAAATTACTCTCTTTTTTTTTAATCCTTTCTCTCCAAGAAATCATCTGCACTACCCTTTCTCTGGTGATGGAGGCTCGTGCATGCACACAGTCATCTGTCACTTTAACTGAGCGTGCGGTGTGGGAATGGGGAATTCACAGCCTTCTGCTCTGGAAGGCAGAGTAACCCTCCAAAGAGCCAAACCCTCCCTCCCTCTGCCTCTCAGAAAACCTCTGGGAGAGCTCTGGGCTCTGGTCCAGTTCTGCAGCCCAGTCACCTTGGGCCAGGCTCCTCCCTTCTCTATGGTGAGTAAATATCTTTTCCAGGAGGCTTCCCAGTGAAATAAGCAGCATCTAGGGTGGAATCAGTGCCTGGGACTGGCATCTTTCTGTGCTGATTTTCATGCTGTGCCTTGCTGGGGCAGTCCCTGTGGACTGGAGCAGCCCAGTGCATGCTGAGTGGCCCAGGAGGGTGGTGCTGAGCTCTGCTGAGGGACATCCCTGCTTTGGGAGGATGCACTGTGAGAGGAAGGTGGGATCGAAGGGGAATTTGAAGAGCTGATGACCAGAAATCAGGACTCTTGAGTCCCCAGCCAAATCTGCTGGCAGTAATTGGAGCTTGAAGAAAGTCGGCAACTTGTGGGTTGTACATGACACATCATACAGAGGAATGGCTGTGCCATCTCCCAGGAGGGGTGCTGGGCTTAACCCACCCCTTCCCTGTGCCTGTCCCCCATCCCACATTTCTAACCTGATCTCTGACACATTCCCATGCCCAGCTCTCCCTCCCGGTTCACCCTCATTGTGTGAACACCAGCACAGATTCCTGTGAGATGCTTAATTTGGACCATCTCTGTAGGAACAACCACCTTGAATCTGGCATGGATGTTTTTAGCTCCCTTCCTACCCCTGGCTGTAAAAGTGGACTGTGTTTCTTTAAATCCACTCGCTCCTTTACAACTGCTGCTTTGCAGGAAACAATGCTTAAACCTTTAAGCTGAAAAAAACCCCAGGGCTCAGGCTCCCCTACTGTATTTATCCCTGCCCAAATCAGAAGGGTTGGAGCCTTAGACACCTCAAAGGTCTCCCTAGGGGTAGGTGCATTTCAATAGTGGATGAAGGGAGATATATATATATATATATAACATTCAGGTTAGATAGGCTTCTGCATGGGAAGAGCCCCAAAGGAACCACATAATTCCTCTCTGTTGAGGTTCTAATGCTGCACCTGTCAAGGCAGTGTCGGTGTGATCTTAGAGCAGGGCACTGGGGAGAGCATATTGATCCCATCTGGATCCAGAGCACAGCATCCTCTGCATCCTTTATGTCCAACACAGCAGTCCTTGCCCAGCTTCCCCCCCTCCTCTAACAGCAAAACCTTTCATCCATGAGCCAAAGCAAAACGACTTCACCAGCTCTGATGTCCTCGGGAAATGTGTTGGGCCTCTGCCATGAGTACAGAGACTCCTTCCACACCCAGAAGCTTTCAGGCAGTAAGCAGGATTAAGACATGCAGCCCTAGGCTTTGCTGTGACCTCTGGGTATTTTAACAGTCTTGGCCTGGCTTCATGAATATGAGCAGACTCCTGTCTGCTTTCCAGCCCAGGGCTCTCCCTGCACGGATATACTTGAAGAAGCAGGTTTTAAATGGCTTTCTTGGAAAAGTAAAAAATAGTACTGCAAGTGATAATCAGACTTTATGACTTTATTTCCCTAAGATATTCCGTTTCCCTCTGTTTTCAAGCCCATTTTTATGGTGACTCTCAATGCAGTTTTTCTTTAGATCTAAACCCCTGCATTTGTGTGTGTGTGTGATTATCTGAAAGGCTTTCTCCAGGCTGTTCTCCCACTAGAGGGTACTCCTGCTACACCAACCATAGACATTCCGGGCTGGACCGGGTTCGCAATGCGTCCTTCCCCTGTCGGAGCAGGCTGTTCACTGACAGCACGGCTTGTCTCTGTTCAGTCCTGCTGCTTCCCCGCTCCAGCAGCCACGGAGCTGCCTTGGTTTTGGCTGTGCAGGGGCCCAGAAATGCTGAAAGGCCATTTTGGCCTCTCCTGTTTTCACCCCAATGGCTACACAACACTGTTAATTTGTAATTTGGGGAATTTGACCCACTGGGGGGCTGAGGCTGGTGCCAGCTCCAGGGATGTTGTGGAGACCCCCACACACCACACCACAACATTTTGATTTGGAAATGCTCCCGTGGCTACGTGTGCTGAGCTGAGGGGTAGAGTTTGGGTGCTCTTGTTTTCAGGCCTTGCTACTGGGGTCAGGAAACAGAGAAAATTTCCTGGCCACCCTCTTTTAGGCAGGAGATCAGACCATGTGGTCTATTCTGGCCTTGAACTCTGTGAGTGTGTAGCTGTTGATGGATGGGAGGCTCCCTTAAGAGCAGATTTATTTGGCTTTCATGTTGAGAGACTGCAAAAGCAGCTTTGAGTGCGGCTGGATCCCTCCTTTCCCCTCCATGCCTGAGTGCCCCTCTCTATTTGCAGCAGGCAGCTGCCCGTGGCAGGCAGGATGCAGCACATGCTGTGGCTGATGTGGCTCTGGGGGCTGCTCTTTCCTTGCAGCACGGCTGCAGCCTCTGGAATGGCAGAGCCACCATGCTGGATTTTAGCTTTTCATCCAAGGAAAAGCCCCAGGTTCCTTCCCTGCTATCAGAACTCTCACTCCCCTGTCCCCTTCACACCTCCCTGCTCAGCAGAGCCGCTGGGATTTCCACCCCTGCCTGCTGCTCTCTCTTTTGAGCATGCTCATGCTGCTGCCTGTTCTCAGTGATTAAATGAGCAGGCGGGAATTACAGGCAACCATCCATCACCAGAGCCACCATTCCCTTGACCAGTCAGGATGAAAGAGGTCAACATTTTTCTTTCCCAAGCCATTTCTAGCAGTGAGATACCCAGCTAGAGTTTTCTGGCAGGTGATTCCTCTTCCTAAAAGAACCAGCTACACAAAGGAGTATCTTCAGAGCAGCGAGAGTCACAGCTCAGTACTGGTAGTTGGTTGAAAGGCCTTCTATTCTCAGGAGAATAAAACATCATCTTCTGCCTTCTACTGGCATTTGGAGCCATAGATCCCAAATGTGGACCATGAAAGGGAAGGCCACTGTCCCATGAAAGGGAAGGCCATTGTCCCATCGAGTCTATCTCAGGCCTCTCCAGAGCAGCTCTTTGTATGTGCTGCCCACAGGTGACTCTCCTGTACTGTCAAACACAGGGGAGGAGATAATCCAAGACACTGGATGCTCCACTTGATCATTTGATCCTTTTTGGCTGAATCCATGGGCTGTGGATCTTGTAAAAAGCTTGGTGGTGATTGGGATATAGTTGTTCCTGGAAGCATCAGTAGAACTGGCTCCTCTTCAGAAAGGGGTTAAGGAAGGACATCCATGAAGCTGGAGAGGAAGTTATACCCTAAAACCCGGCAAAACCTTCTGTCTTCTCACAGACTGACAGCACTGAGGTAGCAGAGGCTGTGATGGGAGGCTGGAACAGCAGTCTTTGCTCTCCAGGAGTGGAAAGGAAGTTGGGGTGAAAATTAGGAAGGGGAAAAACAGAAAACAGAGCCTACAAAGGGGAGTAACTCACCACTGTGACTAACTGTTCCTCTTGGAAAACCCGAAGAAAGTAATCTAGCAGCTCAGAATTACAGGAAATGACAGACCTGGCTTAGTCTGGCTGCTGAGTGCTCCCAGCCTGTATTGATTTCAGAACCAGGCTATGAATTGCTGCCAGGCAATGAGCTGGCTGGTGGCTGAACCCTTACGTCCTCCCCTGGACCCGATTCCTCTCTTTGTCCCAGTTCCCATCAGAGGCTCTGGATGCCATCAGTCAGTCCAGCTGAATGTGGAATTGAGTCTGTTTTACCTCCATGTAAATCCAAAGGAATTTCACTCTAACAGCCCTTCCAAGCTTGCCTCAGAGCTCCTTTTCCTCTATGATTCCTGGTCATTATTCAGAATGTTCCTGAGAGCAGCAGGGCATCTTGGAGCTCTGCTGGAAGGAGGAATGTCTATGTCCTTCAGCCAGCCCCAGGCACTCCTGCCGAGGGCAGCCCGCTGAGCAGCTCCATGCCACGTTCCCCTTGTTCCTTCCAGCTGGGAGCCGATCAATCTGGGAGCTGGAGAGAAACATCCCAGCCCACCTTGTGTGTGAGGCCTCTCCTGAGAGCTGTTGTGCAAACAAAGGGCTGTTTGTTTGTTTGTTTGTGCAACCCAGAGCAATTAGGACGTGCTGAACTCTGTGTTTCTCAGGCAGCTCCCGAGGACAGAGCAGTGCTTGAATCCTCCCCAGCCAGAGCTGGGGTCAACTGGGTCTGGCAGCCCCAGCTCTTGGTGCTGAGAAGCCGCTGCTTCTCCAACAAAAGGGCCCAGAGCTCCCTGATGGAGAGGTTTGGAGAGGGAGGATTAGACTTGCTAATCAGGAAGTGTCTGCTCGCTGGGCTGGGGTGGCTTTACTGCTCTGGTGAGTCATTCCTGCTCAGGTTAGCAGCCTTGGGGGCAGGCAGTGCAAACAGAGAGGACTTGCTCCTAATAATGCTCCATCCCTCCAAAGGAGGCAGCTCCAGTCCAGGAGACGTTCCCAGCCTCCAGCTGCACTTTGTTCAGCTACAGGTCTGCAGCTTTTGCTCTGTCCTCCAGCTTTTCTCCTCTGATTCTCCCTTGTTCTTTCCAAATCATGCTGTGCCATGAAGCCATTTCACTTCCCTGTTCTATGTGCCTTTGCTTAACCTGTGGTGCCTGCTTTGGGACTTTTGGTGTGGCAGTCTCTGAGCTGGGAGGCTCTCTGCTCCAGGTGAGGAAGTTAATGATAAAATACACAGTGTGGCACAGAGCAAAACTAGGAGGGAACCATTGTGAAAGAGCAGCTCTCGTGGGTGATCAGCCAGTGATGGATTCAGGATGTGTTCTCCAGGGCTCACAGCAGACCAGCAGTGGTGGCTGGAGGTCTGTATGAGCCACCTTGGAGGTCTGGAGTGGGAACAAGGCTGGTGGTGTGGCTGGAGAGTGGGCCCAGCAAGAACAGATGGAGCAGGGAGAAAGGCAGAAGGAAGCCAAGTTGCTGCTCGATTGAGTTTGGTCAGTGGGACTTTGGAGTGGGATATAAAAGAGTAAGTTTAAGGCTAGGGGATAATCATGGAAGAACAGCATGTGGGGGATCTAAATCTAAATCCCAGAGGGTGGACAGATCCCATAAGGAAATCCTCCCTAGGAAAAAGCATGTGAGGGAAGGGGAGATGAAGCTACTGGAGATGAATGTTGTACCTGCAGGGATGTTTGCTCCTGCTTCCATTAGGTGCTGAGACATGAGAGAAGAGGGAGCAGCCTCACAGACCCACAGCAACCTTGGGAGCTCTGTCAGGACCTGTGCCTGTGGTTCCCTCCACATGGGCTGACAGAAATGACGTGACTCGTGATAGTTCCCCCAATTACCACAGAACAGCTTAAAAATGGAGCTGTGTCAAATCCAGCGTGTGCTGTCGCTGTGTCTGCAGAGCTGTTTGTTTGCCTGATGAAGGGGAAAAATAATGTGAAGCTGGAGATGAAACTAAGCTGAGAAAAGGTTTATTTTTGTCTTCTCAGTCTCAGCCTTTCCAGGCGCATTCCAGTAGGTGCCAGTCTCACCTTGTGGAGCAGGGGAGGATGGAAACTGCCAGTAATTCTTCACAGAAATATGAAAAAAATACAGCACAAGAGGGGGTGGGTGGAAAAATGAAAGCCTATAGGAAAGACCTCTGCTCTCTGGGATGCTCACTACATTTCTTTCTCCCTACTCAGCAAAGTTTATCTTGGGCTCGGTGGCACGGAGCAGTCTCCCCCTCCCCTTGTTCTTTAATTAGTGTGTAGTAAAGGAAAAGGTGTTGGGGGAAGGAAAGGGAAATGGGATATTGAATGGGATATTGTGTTTGGATGCCCCAATGGGTAGAAAACGGCATGGTTTCCAAATATGATAGTTAATGCTTAATCTGACAGACTGTCTCTTATCAACAGGCTGGATGTGACTCCCCATTACGTGATAATGGAATTCTATATGGAGACCACAGGAGACCCAGTTCCATTCAATTAACTTACAAAACCACAAACCTCTGAAAGCATCTTTGTCTTCTCTTCTCCCCACCTCTTTCTTTCCTTTTTTTTTTTTTTACCCTGAGAAAATGAGAGAGTGAATATTTCCATTTTGTTTTGCAGAGGATTAGTACCAACTAATAGGATTAATATCCCAAGTTGTGTGGCAAATGGAACATTGTTAATAGGGTAATTATTAGAGAATTATATGGAGGGGCAAAAAAATTAAAGGCAGTTGCAAGAAAAGCATCCCTGTGTTGGAGAGACTGCCATTTCTGTGCAATATCCAGCTGCTGACCTGCCTGTTCTGGGTCAGATTTCTTTATTTCTCAGGCTTGCTCTGCCTCTGGGATTGACTTCCACATCAGCACAGGGCAGGAAGCAATTTTAGAGGCTGGAAATGCTGGATGCAAAGAGCATCTCCTCCAGTGATGGCTACAGGGACCCTGAGAGAAAAAGGAAGGTAAAGGATAGTCAACATTGCTCCTGGCATCCCAGGGATGGGAACAGACTTCTGCTCAAGGCAAAGAACTCCATCTCTCCCTCATCATACTCTGGTTGCTTTGGTTTTGCCCATGGGCTCTGCCCACCACCATGGTCATGAGTCTGAGGGGCTGTGTCCACTGGGAATGCTTGGTTTGGATGCTGGTGGCTCTGTAGGATGTGCTGGAGAACTTTATATGAGATTGCAGAGCCAAATAGAACTGGCAAAAATCCTGCAGTGGCTGCGTGCCAGAGGTGAAATGCTTGTGTGCCATTGCCAGCAAGTGTAGGACAGGCAGCACCTTGTGCAAACCAAGGGTGGAAAGGCCCAGGGCTCTGCTAGGAAAGCACAGAGTCCTCAGGAAACGAAAGCACATTTATTTGTTTCCCAGGCCCTCAAGGAGGGACTCTTGGCAGACAGGTTTCAGCAGCAGCACAGCACAGTTGATGCATGGAGATTTTTTCTGACATCTGTCTGAGAGAGTATCCTTATGCTCTGCATAAATCCATCTCTCCTGGGCCACAAACCAAAGCCGTCCACAGCACTGGATGCTTCCTGGACAGGGGACTGGCAGAAAGGGCTTTCTGCCTGAGAGGTATTATCCCAAGCTCTGTGTTTCCAAATCCCTGGAGGTATTTAGGCCTGCGCCTTCGGAGGTGTTTGTTGTAGGAGGCTTTGTCTGAGCCACTGATAGGGATTTGTTCCCCTGAACTGGATCCCCATTACACCATGAGTCACTACTATTTATATCAGCTGTCGATCTCTCCCTCTGGCAGCTATTTCTGGCCACCTGCATTATACTCAGGGAAGATTCAGCACCTTTTTTTATTTCTATTTCTTTTACCGAACCTGCTTTTAATTATTTTTCAGACATTTTTAATCTTAGTTTGTTTTTCAGCAGCTGTTGAGCTGTCTGCAGTTGAGCTGCCCTCACCTGCTGTTGTTCTGCTGAAAAAAGGATATTCAGTGCTACTTTCAGCAGATTCAGCTTTGTCTGAAAGAGTACTTTGCTTCAGAGTGAGTGTTGTTCCATCTAGAAATGAAAGGCTACAACAGGAACCAAAGCACTTTGCATCAAACAGGATTCTAAACGCTGTTGAACTGCAATCCAGGGTAGAAGGTTGGCTTTGTTTATAGCCCTTGTTATCCTAGGAACTCTTCAAGCAAACTGTGAGTAACCCGTTCTTACAAGTAGATCAAAAAGGACCGACCCCTTTTACTGCAAAGAGAGGGAAATGGGCCATGAGAAGGGCTCAGCCTCAGCTGCACTGAGCAAAGTGGTAGCAGAGCTGAGGGTCCAATCACAATCTCCTGAGGCCCGTGTGGATGCTCTGCCCACAAAGCTGAGCTTTCTGCTCTGCTCTGGTTTCCCTTCCAGATGTGCACACTCAGAAGTTCCAATCCATCACAATCAATTAAAAACCCCACCGCCATTCTCCTGTCTTTTATCAGGATGAGGATGTTCCTTTTTTCCCCCCACATCCTAGTCAACCAAGGGATCTCCTGCCTGCCTTGGGCTGTCCCTGGAGCAGATCAAAGCCTTGGGCTGGAAGCAGTTGTGGAGGAGCTGTGTGCACTTCCAAGAAAGAGAAGGTGCTCTGGAAGCTGCTGGGAACTTTAGAGCATGGCTGGTTTTGAGTTGCATGAGGCAGGGGCACAGTTCCCTGGCAAGCTCCCTGGTTTACAGCTGGCTCAGTTGAGGGCAGGCACTGGGAAGACAGGAACATCCTGAGGGGCTCAGACTCAGGATTGTGTGCCTTGATCCTGGCACAGAGAGGCTGAGCTGCCCCTGCACAGAGCCAGCTGCTCTGAGGCAGGACATGCAGGAGCAGCAGGATGGTGTTTTACCTCCACCTCCGTGGAAGGTAGAAGTCTACGTAATTTAAAGATGAGTTCCCTTATGCCAGGCTATGAAAAAGTCTTCAGAACACCCCCAAGGTTTCCATTTAATTACCAATTGCAGCTGATTTCACAGAGCAATTTCTAAGCCTCCAGCAAGGCCTTGTGGCAGTTCTTTCATCTCTCAGGCTTATTGGGAAAAGCTGTATTAAACGTCTTTTAATCCTGCCTTGGATGCACTACCTTTGATCACCTACAATTTTCTACATCTGTGCTCAGGCTCACGTTCCTACGTACGTGCCTCCCCATCCAAAATGCTTTAAACTGTGTCAGTTGAATGGAAAGTCTCTCCTGACTGATATAAAGCATCTTGCAAACTTGACTGAAACACCCTGAGAGCTAATGATCATCCAGAGGGTCTGGGTGATCCGAGTGGATGGTTTAGCATTGCTGCATAAGCTAATGAATGTCAATTCCTCATTTGTGTTTCACTCCATCTTCTCCTTCCTAGAGAACAAGTTTCTGCTGGGGAAAAGGAAGCAGTGAATGTCCTTGCATGAAAAAAGAGAGCTTTAGTCAGATCTGGGGTGAGATCATTTTATTTATTAATATAACATCAGTCTCAGTTGAGTGTGGGATGCAAGAAGGTGGGACATTCCCAGAGCAGATGCAGAAATCCACACATTAAACCCTCAGGTTTCTGCGGCTCACTGAGGGCAGGATCAGCTGGAGCTCTGATCTCTTAGCCTGATGTCCCAGGTACAGGACACTGTGCCCCTTGTGATGCTTCCTGTCCGAGGAGAACCTGATCTCTTTTCTGGGAGGATCACAGTGGTGACAATAAGAGATTGTACTCGGGATTCAGCTGAGCTCCCCGTGCTCCTGAGGCTGGAAATGTGCCACAGGAGTTGTGCCACTTCCCAGCAGGAAATCCCCCCAAAGCTCTGGTGGGATTGGCTGCCTGGAAGAGGGAAAGGAGCTGTGCCCTAGAACTGCCAGTGCCTAAGTGGGGACATCCGCCTGCACCAACAGCTCTGTGTGGCCACCTGGCCATGCACTCGAGTCAGGGCTGTTTGAACATATGTTTGTTTCAACTGCAACAAGGAATCCGAGTGTGGGGTCGTGTTGTGGAGGCCTTGGGTTTGCTTACTGGAGCAGGAACAATCTCTTTCCCAGAAAGTCATTATCTTGATGCTCAAAGAGAGAGCAGCCGGAGAGCTTTGTGATCTGAGCAGCCAGAATAGCTCGGCTCTGTAGGAAAAGCGAGCTCAGCTGCCAGATGGGGCAACTCCAACCTTTTGCTCTGCCAAGACCTGCATGTTTTGCGCTTTGCAGCTTTTCCACAGGATCTCCAGGCTGTGGCATACCCAGGCAGAGCCCCTTCAGGTGTGTGCCCACCACATCCCCAGGGCCTGCCTCTTCAGAGCCTCATGCTTAGAGTGACCACAGGATGTGTTTTCTACTGCTCTTTTTTTGAAGTCTTGGGTGCTGCCGCTCTCCCTCCCCTGGAAGGATTGAATGTCTGCCTGTGGCTGTGCTTCTTGGACAGTGGGAACGTCAGGAGATCATCCATGGGCTCCTCCTTCTGCACAGCAGCTGAACCTGGGGTTTTGGCTAGGGGGGATTCATTCCCAAGGGATGAATGAGGCAAATTTCCTTTCTCTTGCTCAATCAGAGAAGAGAGTGAATCCTAAAGGAGTCTGATCCAAGAGTTAGATGGGAAGATCCAGCACTGGCATGCTTGCCAGGTCTGACAGAGCTGTGATCTGATGTGTCAAATGCATTTTAGGGTCTCAGTTCTGTGACAGCTTGCTAATGACTCTGAGCTTCAGGAAGCTTTGACTGATCCCTCTGGGAGCTGGCAGAAAAAACTGCAGGAAAACTTTTTTTTTTTTTTTTTGGAAACATTTTTGTCAAAATCAAAACATTGAATGGAAACACGTCTCTTCCAGCAACATTTTAAACTGGAATGTGTCAAAACAAATGCTTTCATTTTGATTTGAGTGAGACACTTATGATTTTTATTTTATGTTGCAATAAGGAAACAACACATTTACCACTCATTTATATCTTTGCTTTTTTGGATAATTATCAGAAATGAGGAATCACATGCTTCCAAAGTGAATTCTTAGCATTCCTAGTCAGAGATTTTCAATTTCTCGTTGATTATGAAAGCAGATGTGGATGTTCAGCCAGAACTACCAACAGGGACAGGGCAGAACACGTCTTCAGGTAGAAGAGTCTGGAACTGGAGCCATCCAATGAGGCTGCCAGAGGAAGGATGCCCTGCTGCTTGCTTACTTATTTCTTACAACCTTTTCTCTGCATTCAGTCATTTTAGGCCCCAGAATTTCAAAACCGTGTGAATAAATCATGGCCCTGTCTCACACTGAACTGAGCTACCCTCACAGAGCAGAGCCTGGCTGAGCTTGGTCAGAAAGAGCCAAACCTTGTTTGTGTTCCTGAGCTTTGGAGGGTTCAGCTTGGCCCTCAAAGGGGGTGCTCTGGGTTGGAGGGAGAATTTCCCCCCTCTTTTTCTTGCCTTGGGCTAAAAATGCCTTGTGGGTTTTCTTTCCCCAAGGCTAATGGTGATTCTTGTCTTGTCTTAATTGCTTTTTAAAGCACGCAGAGCTCCAGGTCTGTCCCAGACAGTGCTGAGCTCCGTGGTGCATTTGTCATTTTCCCAAATACCTTTTTAATTAAATTGGAGCTGAACACTCCCCTTTGTTGAACTATCCATCATAGCAAGTTTCTTACTTCTGCTGGGCAGGCATTATCCTGATAATCACTGGCAAAATTTGGTGACTTTTCCTCAGGCTTTGGGATTCACTGTGAAATTTTCCTCTGGTAGACAGAGCTGCTCACACCAAGGTTGCTCAGGCTGGCTGCTGTGGGCTGAGCATGTGCTGCCTCCATCCAGGGAGGGTTTTTGTAGGGCTTAGGAAGAAAAATGTGGTGTCTGTGATGGAATGAAATGAGGTTTGACACTACATCAGGCCCTCTCTGCTCCTGAATTCTCTACATCTGTGCAGGGCATTTTTTTTCTGGCAAAGATAAGGGCTTGGAATTTGGTTAAAAGGGTAATCCCAACCCTGTGAATTCAGGAAGGAGGCATCTGTCCTGCTCCATCACAGGCACCTGCGGTACCAGTGACCTCTTCTGCTCAACATGAAAAATTTGTTGTCCTTTGAAAACCCGCTGCACTTTTTGGCTTAACAGCCCTGAGCTGTGATGTGCCATTCCACATCTCCATCCCTGCACAGGGGTCAGTGGTCAGGCCCCTCCTGCCCCACACACTGCAGAGCTTTAATACCCAAACCCTGCTCACGCCGCTGCAGAGATGAAGGTCAGTGGGGTGACTGTGTAGAGTGAGCCTTTCTTCCCTGAAAGCAAACAGTGACCACCTGAGTTATGTTTGCGTTGTTGGAGGAGAAGAAATAGAGGTGATTTTCAGTGTTTTCACCACCACTCTGCGGGATCAGCTCAGCTGTGGAGAGCACTTCCATCTTCTCTGCCTGGAGAAGCAATGGAGTGATGAACTTCCCTCAGCATATCCTGCTCGACCTTGTGTCTGTGCCTTGAGCTCCAGCTGAGCAATCCCTCCACGGGAACGGGGTTGTGGATGTGTCTGACACGAGCAGCATGAGGTCCTGGGAATCTTATTACAGCTGGTGATGATGACTGAGCCCAAGACAAAATGATTTGTTCTCCCCAGCTGCGTTCCTGGGCATTTTCTCTTGGCAGAGGGGTTTGAGGAGTCATTTTGACAGGTGAATTGAGCAGATTTGTTGCTGACACTGAGAAAATGGAGGTGGTGCCCCACAGCAGAGCTTTGTAAACAGCTTTTGGAAACTCCAGCATTGTGTGACACCCGGAATTTTGCTGTGATTAATTGACTTCCTTTGATAGCGATAAGGCAGCTGTTGGCTGGGCACATCTCACATCCAGCTGAAGAGATCAGGTGGGAATTGAGAGCTGGTGCGTGGTGGGAGCAGACAGAAGAACAGAGATTGAAGTGCAAATTGCACCAAAACCCATGGAAGGAGCTCCAACACCAAATCCTGCACGGGTGCAGAACCCAGAGGTCAGCGCTCACCTCCAGAGACAGACTCTGACAAAGCGTCCGTGTTCTTGTCCCCACATTTTAAGGCTGGAACGTGGAATTTCCTCACTAAAATGGTGAAGATGCTGTAAGAATTGCAGTTTAGGAAGTCTCCACTTGGCTTGGAACATATTTGAAGGTATCTCTGGCCCCTGAGGTTCAGGTTGATTCATTTCTCTTCTGTGGTTACCTGAGAGGAACTTGAATGTTCAACCTGGATGTGTCAGACCGATGTTCTGGGACTCACCCAAGGAGAGGTTTTGCATCTTTGAGACATCTGTTTTTGTCAAAGGCAACTGCATCAGAGATGTTCGGTTTTGTTGAGTTTTGGTTTTGACTTTTTTTTTTGTCGCAACAGTTTTATCTGGAAAAATGTCATTTTGATGAAACAGAAATTGCTGAAGAAATCTTACCAATTTTGACAATTCTGCTTGGAAGGGAGCTGGGGAGGAATATCTTGAAAGTGCTGGAGCTCCCAGTTATGACATTTTCTGAATGGAAAGGAGTTTTGATTTATTTCTTTTTCTCTTTTCAAAGTGATGTTTCAAAATGTACTGTTTTGTGGGGGAACAAAATGGTTGAATTAAATGCTTGAAAAAAAAAAAGGAAATCAAATATTTTGACTGATCCGAGGCAGTTTTTCAACATTTCATTTTGCAACTCTGTTGGTTTTTCGGACAACATGAGATGATTTAAAATTGTTGGTTGTTGTGTTCTGATATCCAGACTCACAGATGTGTTTCTCAGTTGAGCCAATGATGTATGAACCGTGCTTGGTTTTGTGGTGATAAATTACCTGGTTTCATAGCTGAAAAAAACCTGTTTTAATCCATTTACTCTAGAGAACAAAATACCCCAAGTCTCTCAATTCATGGAACCATGCAAGGATCTTCCCCTGTATGAATTATTCAGGAGCAGTGGTGGAAATGAAGTACCCATTACATTTACAAATATTCCACAAAGAGTTCAAGGCTGAGCAGGAATAGATCAGACAGCATTTATTGTAAAGCCTTGCTGAGTATTACTGGAGATGTAATTTCCTGTAGTAATTAACACAGGATCTGCAATCCAGCTTTGAAAAGGCGATTGAACCTTTCCCTGTGAATTTAGGAATCATCTGAGTTATTCCATGCTGTAGGTGACTGGGAGCATCAAGCCTTTGTCTAAAATTAGTCCTCAGCGTGGTGGATGATTAAAGAGGGATCATTCCTTCGGGCTACTCGGGATTGATGTTTTCTATTAAAAAATGCACTGCTAAGGATTTGTGAAATAGAGAGAGCTTCTCTGGGTGTGTGCCATTTACTATGCAGATGTGCTGAAGCTATCAGATAAATGATAAATGGTTTCTCTAAGTTGGATGGGGTAGCATGACCCAAAGGCGATGGAGGGGGGGTTATTATTTTTCTTCCTTTCTAAGAATCAGAGAGAGCCATTTGTCAGCTGAACCCAGTGAGGTGCCCCAAGATCAGATGTCAAAGGCTGCTCTGCCTAGAGAGGGAGCAATGGGAGTTAATAATGGTGCCCCTCCTCAGACCTCTTCGCTTCTACTCCGTTTCCCTGTCCTTTCCCTTGGTTTGAACTCCACTTTCTTCTGCCTTCTGAGGCTGTGACTGGCTCCGAGTGCTGCCTGCTGGAAAAAAATGAGTGGAATTTTGGGTTTTTTTTTGAGGAATAATATGCAGAGTTTCTTCTTGGTGGATGGAGTTCAAACATCTCTAGCAGCATCCAGTCTTAAATCAGAGTTTAAAAAAAAACAAGGCTTTTTCTAATTACTCCCAGAACATTAATTCACTGTTGGAAGCTGGGATTCTGTTGAGCTGAAGTCCATACAGAGACTGTAAGAGTCACTGGCCTGAAGATGTATCTACTTGAGAAATGGAGTAGGGGAAAAGTTATTAAAGCTGTTCCCACCTTTGATATGTGTGAAATCTTTTAAAATCAAAAATTTCAGTGGAAGAAATGGGAACTCTTTTGGAAACACAGTTCTAACCTTTCAGTTAACTCTGAGTCTTCTTATCTCAATCATGAAGACTGGAGATAGTGATTCTCGAGGAATGTTGAAATTCACAATGGAGAAAAATGACAGTTCATCAAAAATGACCCTTTACTGTAGGAATCCATTTCACTGGAGGTTTTGCTGGACTCTTTTGTGTTGGAAAAATAACAATTAAATCACTTCCCAACAGTTCTACCCTTTGAAAATCGGTTTTCTTTTGTAAACTTGAAATATTTTACACCAGTTCAACAAAACAATTTAGCAGAGTTCCCTTGGAAATAAAATACTTTGTAGGACTTCCTGTTGAGCTCTGTGATGTCTCATCAAAGAGAGATTGGAAGACCTAAGAGACATCTGTGTCATTGAGGCAAGGGGTGTCTCACGCCACATTTTTATAGCACCAGCAGGGCTGTGAGCAAGGCCAGGGCTCTCTGAGACCACTATAAAACTCCTCATTGTGTTTTTAACCCAGTGTGGAATTATAGCAGAGTTTGGATTTTATTTGGCTTTCCCTGGAACATTTTCCTTTCCTAAATAAAATGTAAATAGCCCAGGAGCTGCTAAGAAGAGGAGGTGTAGGGATTTGAACCAATTGTGCTGGATTTGGGTAGCAGGAGATAATCCCCAGCCTGTACAGCACCTTTATCCTGTTGTATTAGTTCTGTAGACAGCAATCACTTCACTCCCCACTGAACTGGGTGTGACAGCATCCCTGGGCCTTGCTGCCTGCTCCAGCAAGGAGTGTGGCAGGGGTTTAATTACTCTAATCCTCTGTGTGTGCTGGATCCACCGCATCCAAAGGGGGAGGATATCCAGAGAGGAGCGAGCAACAGGCACAGAAAAGCTCTGCACAAGTCCTGACACTTCCACCCTGGAGCACCACGGGCTCCAGGAGCTGTTGTCGCCTCCCTTCTCAGGGGGCTGCTTCCCTTCCCCTTCTCCAGGGCCATCATCTGCTTTCCTGGGCATCAGCTGCTTCCAGAGCTTCACTTGCTAATGCTGAGGGACAGGGGAGACTCTGCTGCCAGGGCTGACACAAATATGTAATAATTTGGTTTTAATCAGTATTAACAGTGCTGAGATTACAAAGTCAGCTCCATTCATATCACAGGGTGGGGGTAACGAGGAGCGATCAGTGCCACGTTGGTTGAATTCCTTCTTTCTAACAAAGCATGGAGATGATCTGAGTACAGCTCGTGCATGCAGAATCAAACCCACCACGTGCAGCTTCTCAGGGAAACTACTTCTCCAACATCTCTGTCAACAAGTTGAGTCTCACTGTACACACGAGTCTCTCACAGAGCCCAGCAGTTCAGCTGTTTGCAAAGGGAACTGGCTCGTGTGTGCTGACAATCTGCTTCCATTAAAACAATAAAAGCAGGCAATGAAATGAAGCAACACATTGTTTTCTTAACTCTGGCAGGTACCTATCTGATTGCACAGGTAGGCTCAGGGTTGCTGTTTGTCCCTTAATGGCTTTGATGAGTTTCCAAATCAAATCAGGACAGGCAGGAATCCACAAAGATGCCTTTTGCTTTTGTTCATGGTGCAAATTCCTTGTGGGGATCTACACCTTGCCCTGAGTTTGGTGGTTTGGAGCCCATCTTCAGGCTAAAACACCCACTGGGTTGCCATGGTTGTGGGTTTGTGGTGGATTTCTTTGGGATGAGATGGGATGCGATGGATGGGGGTGTGAATGGGTGGCCTCTCTGCACGTCCATTGCCAGTGTCTTTTCCCTGCTGAGACCCCCTGGAACCTGAGTGTTTCTAAATGCTGGCAGCCAAACCCTGGTGCAGCTGCTGGCTCAGGGGAGCTGGCTGACCATTTGCTGCTTCATTTTTACAGTTCAGAGCCCCATGTACAGACCCAAGCAGTGCTTGGGGATAGGGAACTTGCAGCCCTTTCTCCCACACTCTACACTCTTTGGTCATCTCTACAATCAGAGCCTGCAATTCATTGGCCAGCACAAAGAAGGATCTTGCCCAAAATTACCTGGAGGAAAGCCCAAGAAAGCCCCTTGGAGGTGCCTCCAGCCCCTCTCTTCTCCCCCTGAGGCTGCTGGGGGTTATTTCTCTGCAGAAGTGTGGGGTGGCCACAGCTCTGCAGGACTGCACAGCTTCCCTCTCACAGCTGGGGCTCTGCTTGCTCTCTTGAAGGAATGGAACGAAATTAACAGTTTTGTGGGCAGGGAAGGAGCTTGGACTCCAAGCATTTGGCCTTTAAAAACCTTCCCTCAACACCTGCTCCTTTCTCAGCAAAACAAAAGCGAAGCAGCTGAGAGCCCTGGTCGGCAGCCCCTTGCTGGAGCAGTGTCTGGGGGCCAGCACTGCCCAGCCAGGTTCCTCTGCAGCTTTAAGGCTGATTCCTGCCTTTACTTGCTGGGATGCAGCAGGATTCTCCATGGAATGAGTCCCACTTTTCCCCCCAGATTTGCCCAGCAGCTGGAAGTGGCTGAAGCAGGGCTGCAACTTCTCTCCTCTGAGAGCTTTCACCTTCCCTTTCTTTTTGGTTTAGTGGCCATCTCTGGAGCTTTTCAAATTATCAGGGCTGTCCCTGCTGAGCACAAACCAGAACCCTCCCTTCCTTCTCTTTCCCTGCCTTCATCACTGCAGTGAGAAACTGGCCCATCTGCTCCTCTTTGGCCCCAAAAGTGGAGCAGCCCTTTTCAGTGGTTTTTGCTCATATTGGGTGACTGACAAGGAACAGGCTCTCGTGTTTAGAAGCCTCACAGATTTCTGTAAAAATATCCTTGCTGAAGAATTTCTGTCCTTTCACATCTGTCTCTGCGTTTTTAGGATTTCACAGGCTGCATTTCTTTTTCTTTTTACTGCTACATTTTTCTTGGGCTTAGCTAAGTTGTTGTTATTTTATTTGGGATTTTTAGTAAAGAATAGCAATTTTCTTCCTGAGATTTTCTTTCTTTCCTTGAGAAACATTTGTCATCTTCAGAAATAACTAAACAGGATTTTTTTGAAGAGGTGGGCCCACACTGTCTTCCAAGTTGGCTCCATCTATGTGGAGCTACTGCTTCTTTGGACCATGTGTAATCCCAGCTCTCCCATACCCTGTCCTGGGTCTTCTCACAGCCAGGGTTGGGCCCAGCTGCTCCTCTCTCTTTACACAGTGAGTAACAAGATGTCTCAGCAAGGCATCAAAGTCTGTGCTGCATGTTCAGGCTCCAAATCCCTGCCAATAACGCAGAGATAGAAGAGGATTATAATGGTGCATAACAAATAACAAGGGTTTAAAGTGTCTTAAGAACACTGTGCTCAGAAAAAGAGGGATTGTTGGGATGGGGAACCCTGCAGGTATGAAGAAAGGTTTTATTTCATGTATTTGTGCACTTGCAATAAGAAACTCTGGTGTGTGATATGGGTTATTAGAAAGAACTTATCCTGGACTTAGGTGTTTCTCTCGCTCTAATGCCTCTGGGCTGTGGTCATTTTCTTCTTCCTTCAAAGGCGTCCAGTCTTAGGAACAAATCCAAAGAGAACAAGCAGATATTGGGGGCTAAAGGCAATGTGGATCTCTGCCCTTCTTGACTTTCTTCCCATCCTTTTCTCCTTGGACCACCTCTCCTGCTCTGCAGCCCCCTCACATCTCGTGTGGGCTGCGTTCCCAGCCCGTCCCACCTCGGCTGAGCAGGGCGATCCCGAATGACCTGGTTGTGCTGAGCTGCCTCCCCACTGGACCTCAGGTCTCTCTGAAAAGCCCTGGAGCCATGGATACTTCTGTCCCTTCATGCAGGGAAGGCCTGAGTGTTCCAAACCGCAGTGTAAAACAAGGCTGTCATATGGGAAACAGAAGCGAGGGTGTCAGAGCACGTTAGTGCTGCTCTGAGCTCCTGCCTACCTGACAAATCCCCCTTCCTTCTGAAATCCCACACGGGCCTTGCTTTATGCAAAGGGAACTGCCTGATGCAAATGCTTGTTTGTTTTGTGCTCAACAAAGCTGCTTTTTTCCCCTCATGTTTTTGAGTAGTTGCCACATGTGGCAAGAGAAAATAGGGAGGAGGAACCTTGTTTTTTGAATAAGAAAAACAAAACCCCAAAGAATGAGTAAATCTGAAACATCTAAGAGAGGTATTTATTGAAGCTGGTGTGTGGTTTGTTTTACATGTTCCCTTATTTACAAGCTGAGACATCTGGATTTGTCTCATTTACCAAATGAGAATGGCAGGCAGCAGCCGTGGAGGTGATTATACACAGGTTTAAAGCAAACAAGGAGAACAAACCAGTTGCTATTTAAGTGCCATTTCCAAGCCAAAGGTGGCCCTGCTGTAAACACAGATTACTGTGGTGCAGACACTGTCACCAGCTGTCTCCTGGTGTAAGCCTGGCTTTGCTCTCCTGCGCTGTCTGAGCATCAGCTCTGACACAGTCTGACTTTTACGTGCTGCCTTCAAGAAAAAGTAACTTTTTTTGACTCTCCTCCTCCTAAATTCAACTGCAGGTTGATCTTTTCCTATTTTTAGGTGCAAGAACACAGGTCCAGGTCAGCTCCTCTGTCTTAGCCTACCAGTTGTGCTAGCTTGCTGCAGTACAGGGGTGCCCACCACTGCAGCTGTGACAGTGACACTCCCCCAGAGGCACCCAATTATAGATGGAAGTGGCCCAGCTGCCTGCACAGATTAGACAGAAGCAAACACGATTTGCCATCCCTGCAGATCTTCTGACACACAGCATTCACAAAGGGCAGGGTGTCAAAATGCTTTGACTTGAAATAAGAGAAGGGGGAAAAAAAAGCCAGAAAATGGGTCATAATGGAAAGCACTGGGTGGAGAGGGAAAATGCTTTAGAGATGCTGCAGGGTTTTGTGCTGCTCTGCTGGTTATTGGGTTGTGTTGTGGAAAGTGGCAAGTTTCTGTACACTCTTAAATACTCGAAAAGGCAACTTTCTTGTGTAATTTTACCTCTAGAAGTGTAAGGTGTGGAAAGAATTTCTTGTGTCCTGCATAGGAGGACTCAAAGGAAAGTTCTCAAGTAGGCAGGTGTACAAGAGGCATTATTGGTAGCAGGACTCTAACTTGCCTTCCTAAATCCAAAACAACATTCTATCCCAAATCCATAACAAGTTTCCATCCCAAGGAAGTGCGAAACACATCACATCCCACACCCACAGTGTATGGTCTCCAGACAGTTGAAAAGTTGCTAAATCTGGGCAGAAGATGGTGCAACCCATTGTGTGGTGAAGGTCTTCACCGGAGAAAGAGGCTGAACAAGCCACAGCTCTCCCAGGCTGACTCCAGGCTGACCCTCCATGTGGCATGGAAAACAGCTCAGGACTTGGGAAATGCTGGGAATGCCTCGTGTGGGGCTCAGCACAAGGCATTTCCAAGAGCTCTCCGGATTTTGTGACCACTTGGCCCCGAAGATGGAGATTGTAATCAATGAGTTTTGAGGCACATCGAGTCCACATCTCCTTTCTCCCTGCTTCCCTCACTGTGTTAGTGCTGACAGGCTCCTTGGGAGCTTCCAAGGATTAATCTGCCAACAGCCTTGCCCAGACAAGCAGCTGCAGCGTTGGGTTTGTGTGTGGCTGTTGAATGGCTGTGTGCTTGTCTCTAGCAAGTTCCATAGGGGAGGGCAGAGTCCCTTAGCTATTTCTCCAGCTTTTTTACATCCATCCTTCATGTTCAGACTCCCCTTTTCCCCCTAAAGCTGTCCTTTGTCTTGCAGAAAAGCCGTTCAGCTGGCAGGAGATCTCTCCAAGCATTCTGAGGATTGTCATCACTCCGTGTTCCAGTCGGGCAGCTTTTGGCCATTGTTAGCTGGATTCACAGTTCAGCTCGTTTTCATCTTCATCCAAAACAGGGAACTAAATCCAGGAGCACAGCTCCTCTATTAATATCTCTGTGCTGTGGTAGGACCACGCTGCCAGGTGCTCTGCTTTGTGCACAGGGAGGGACACTATTGTTCCACTGAGCTTGAAGCAAAGGCACAGAGAGAAGCCAGATTACTTGGGAGAGCTGAAAAATCAGCTTTGGTTTCCTAAGCTTCAATCCAATCTTTGATCCATCAGGCTACTCTGTCTGGTAGTTTGAAATTGCTCACTTCCACCAGGGCTGAATCTGCCCCCCTGCTCTAAAATGCGAGGCTATTGATGTCCAACTCAGAACTTTCAGTGCCTCAGGCCTTTCCCAAGGGCGCTTCTATTCCAGCAGCCCAGAGCCACTGGGTTTTAATTTTTTGGCACACTTTTTATACCAGTCAGAGTAATCTACTCTGCTATCAGCTTCATGCTTCAAGGGCAAACATCCTAATTTACTTTCGGGCTCCATGGAAGGATAAGTCTTCATGGAAGTGCCTCAATCACAGATTTATTTGCCAGCTACCTGTCCAATCCTCTTCCTTATCTGAACTGTTTGTATTTTACTGCCTTGGGGTCGGTTTAAATTTGTTGGCATCGTTCTGTTCCATGGAAAGGCAGCTGATGGGTAGCGAGTTCTCACTTGGCATCAATCACACTGGACATGGGCCCAGCAGACAATGCCCACGAATTTCCTTACTAATTCCTGAAGAAATTAGGATCTCTTAGAGATGCACAGCAAACCCATGGTGCTCTGAGCAATTTCCCTTCTCAAGGACTCCCAGTTTGTGGGGTCGTAGGCTGGATAACCTCACCAGTTCCCCTGGAAGAGCTCACGTTCCACATGAAAAGAGCACTTTGTGTCCTGAAATGCTCAATGGATGCTTCAGGCTGAAGGGGGTCCCTCCACCAGCTGGATTTGGATCTGTTGAGCAGCTCCCAAAGGTGTCTGAGAGGGATTAAAGAAGGTTTCCCTCAGGAGACAGAGGTGTAGTCCTTCAAAGCAGGGCGAGGGGGATGGAGCTCAGCAGCTCCTAATGGCTTCCAATCAGCTGTGCAGTTCTGCTGGCTGAAAATTACCTTTTCCCTTGATGAGATTAGAAACAAGCCAACAGGAGAACACCCCCAGCATTAACAATCATAATCCTGAATTCACTCGGAGAGCACACTCTGATTTGAGCACACTGGAATAATACTAGAACTTTTTTAGGTTAATAATTAATTGCGTGGTTTTAATTAGAAATTACTGTTGCATCCACATGGACTTCTAGCACATTGCATCTTATTAAAGCTGTAATTGGAATACGTTATTTATTTGTTTCCTTTGTTAATGTTCATATTTCTGGCTCCTCAGGTCACTAGAGCTGCAAAAGCAACTTGTTTAAAATGAAATGCAGCAAGTTCCAACAGTAAATGTTGCTGTGTGATAGTAATTGTTCTCGTGCCTCCGTGCTCCAGCGTGGTGCTTCGGGATGCAGGGGATATTTATGTGCTGTCTGCTCGTGGCTGGGACTCAGCTGCTCACTAGGCACTTCTGTGGCTTCTCCCCCATGGGGACCTGGGTGGCCTGTGCTGCCCTGGCTCTCAGACTGCAGTGTAGACACAAGGGAATGGATGATGGGTGAGGATGGGAGGATTTCAAGCACTCCCAGAAGCCGTCCTGGGAGCAAACCTGGGCCAGCTGGGAGTGCTGCTGGGTGGGTCTGAGTTCGGCCGTGTGCCCGCTTCCTGATGAGGGATGTTCAGAGCTCACTTGTTCCTGTCAACCCAGTGGGGAGATTTCCTGTGCTCATCATCCTCACTCCTCCTTCTGCATCCCCTCCCCTCATTTCATTTTTTGGGGATAAGTCCAGATGGAGAGCAGAGACTCTGTGTAGGGAAAGCTCTGCTTTGCACCCTGTCCCGGCAGCCTGGACAGCTCCTGTGCTGCCTGTGGGGAATGGAACAGCCTGGGAAGAACTTGTGTGGCTCAAAGCAGCTGCTGAGCTCAGCCCTAAGCATCAGGAGGATACAGCATGAAAATGAAGATAAGGAACAGAGTTAGAGACCTCCACAGGCTTTGGAAAATTTTAAAGAAGTAAATCAGGGTAAGTATGGCTGGGAAGGCTTCAGTGAGGGGCAGTATGGTCTTCCAGGGAGTGATGGGCTGGAGACTCCCTTGGGTCAGTCCAGTAAAGGTCTGGGGAAAAAATAACGGGGCTTATCAGAAAAAAACAGGTTCTCTCTCAGTTCCAAACAAAATTGCATTTCCTTCCACTTATTCCATTTGTTTCATTATCCACTGAGAGAATTGACTCAGAAATCCTGTGTTGTGTAAGAGATAATTCTAAGGACCCTTTGTAGCCTTCTAATCAAAAGTCTGCATGGAAGCTGACACCTAAAGTCTGCCCTCATTAAGGCAGTTGAGAGATTACCAGTTGTAGGCCACCCAATTTGCCCGTAAATATTCAAGGAGCTGAGGTAAACTCCACAGATGTGAAAAGCCAGCCTGTCAAAGCAACAGCAAAACCTTTGGCACCGGTTCAGATAATCTTTGGAACACCAGGATTTGGGCTGATTAGAAGAGAAAACCAAAGCAATTTGAGGAAGAGTTGGGGGGAGGAGAAAGGAGTAAATTTAGACAAGAGAAAGCAATTACAGGCTTAAAAGGAATAATAAGCATCAATTAGCAGCAAGTATCTCTGCCCACAATGAAAGCATTTTCTAATACATCCACGGTGGAATAGAGAAAGAGAAAAGACAGCTCCGTCAATGAATTGCAGCAGGGATCCCGAGATAAAGGGGAGCAAATGCTGTGGAGATATTAAACAATTACTTAGCATCAGCCTTTTAGAAATTAAAAAGGTGGAGGCTGCCCTGAGTTGAGGAGCTTTCCAAAGACACTCGATAAGGCTGCAGATGCCAGCTGATAATGGCACGTGGCTGATGCTCTTCAGAGAGCCTCTTGTGCTTGGCCAAGCAGCAGCTTCCAGGGAGAGGCACGGCGGGAGCAGGGAATGATGGCAAAGGGCTGGGCAGGAGATGGGTAATGAAGTGCCAGCTCCATGCTGGCACTGCCTGGCAGGATTTGGGCAACTGCTTCCTATGGAAAAGGGGCTGGGGGAAAGGTTTGGCTTCTCCATCTGCTTCTTCCTGCTTTGTGGTCCGTGGTGGGTGATTGTGCTCCCCGTTCTGCCGGCCAGGATTTCACGCTTGGTTGTGCCTGGTGGGAAGCTGAGTGATGGGCAGCTGTGCTGAGGAGTCCAGACTTGGCATCCATTGTGAAAGGAGGGCAGGGACAGGATTCAGTTGGCTTCACCTCTCCTTAGCTGTGTCCATGTTCCTAGAACAGGCCTCTAATTGGATCACGCCAGTTATTCAGCAGAGCAGAGCTAATCCTTTTCTGTCTCTCTCCTCCTCTCCTGTCCCAAAATAATGGAGGCTGGGGCTGGGCCCAGGATTCTGGGGACTTGTTTTGTGTCTGGGACACTGATTTTTTAGCCTTTGTTTAGGAAGATCTTGTCCAGCCTCTCTTCCTGAATGGCAGCAAGTGGCAGAGCTCAGATGCATCTCCCACTTTGATCCCTTCTCTTCCTAGCAAAGACGTGTCAGGAGTGATCACAGTGTGGAGCAGGGATGTGGGAACTGCTGCCAAGGCAGTTCATTCTGGCAGCCCACCTGCACTGTGCAGTTCTGGGCTTCCCATTTCAGAAAGGATCCAGAATAACTGGGAGAATTTCAGAATTTTATAACATCCTCTGTGCGAGGGGTGAGCACGCAGCTCTGAGTCCTCCACCTGAGCGAGTTCTGATGGCAGGGGTGTGTGAGGAAGGGCTGTGGAGTCAGAAGCCTGTGGAGGGTGGGCAGGCATTGGATGTGCACTTCCAGCACAAGAACTAGAAAGCACCAGGGGAAGCTTCCCCTTGTAGGTGACAGCATCAAAAGAAATGAAAAGAGGTTGGTGCTGGCACTGATAGTTCAGCTGAGGAACTCCTCGCTGCAGGATGGTTTATACAATATCAGGGAATGTCACACTGATTAATGGCAGAGAAATCTGCTTAGAGATACTAAATACATGAAAGCACTGCCTAACTCTGAATGAGACACAGAAGTTGGAATCTGAGAGGCTGTTTGGGGGAAAATGGTGTGTTTGCTATTAATTCTCGTGCTTTCCCCAGACACTTCTTTTTGGCTGCTGTCAGGGAGAGCCACCCAGATGTTTGGGCTGCTCCTTATCCTTGTATGTTTTCCTGGTGCTGTGTTCTGGTGGTTACAGTCTCCCTGGGGCAGCAGTGGGATTACAGAGCTCTTTTGGAAAAGCCAGCTCAATTTTAGCCTGTGTGGCTTTCCCTGCTGCAGCAGCTGGGATGAGCCAGGTACGCCTGGCAGACAATGAAAGCCAACACAGATCTCCTTCTCCAAAACACTGCAGTTGTTCGGGTGACCTCAATGCAGGCATGATCCTGCTAGCATTAAATGGAGCTGAAAAATATTGGTATTACTGCTCAACAGCAGCTATTTCCAGAGTGGGAACAAGGGAAGGAACACCACTGATGCCTCAGCTGGCGCATGAGCCATGTAACCCTTCGTTCCCTCCTTCCCCAAGGCCCGGCACGTCTCTACAGCATTCCACAATTAGCAAAGAAAGCAATCAGCTCTCCATATTTTTCAGTAACTACCTGGCAAATTTAAAGTCATATTGTGAGCTGACTCACTCTAATGTGAGCAGGGAGCCACTCACCCGAGATCAGCAGCATCCCAGATTGGTGCCAGTTTGATTTGTGGCTGCTGGAGTCGTGGCTTGCCCGTGTTTTCCTGAGGCGTTTGCAGCGTCCCTCCTGCAAACAGCGTCTGCAGCATCGCTGGAGGCCGTGGCACAGCAGGTGGGGAACTGGGGCTCATTAGTGTCAGGAGAATTAATCCACAAACACCAGAGGCTTTTGTCCAAAAAGGAGACAGAGGAGTCCTGTAACTTTATTTGAATAAAGGGAGAGGCCATGGGGCGTTTCTCCTGGGGTCTCTCAAGTTGTCAGAAGACACAGCCTCCTTTTTATCCCAATTTCCCAGCCACATTTCCCTCTCTCTTTCCCCATTGCCTGAGGTACTTGAGAGGTACAGACTTCCCGAATCGCCTCATACAGACCCCCTTCTAATGTATACCCCCCTTCCCTTTTTTCTTTTCCTACGGAATTTATGGTTCCTCCCATTGCTTCTTTCACCTCTCAGTATCTGGCTTCACCTATCAGCAAACCCCCAGTTTGTTTGTAAAGACAAATCTCTCTCATTCCTTTCATCAGGATTGGAACAAATGGCAAGTGAGCCATCCTGGCAGGGACATCTTCCCTTTCCTAAAAGGCTGTGCCAGGGCAGGGTGAGGAGTGGGAAGAGAGGCTCATTCCTTCTGTTAAAATTGTTCCTCTGCACAGCAGAGAGGGTGTGATCCTGACTGATCCTGCTGAGGTGAAAATGCCTTAAAAGCATGGAAGATGACACCAAAACCACCCTGAAAATAAAAATTAGGGTTGGGTTACGGTTGGGTAAGGGTTGGGTTGGGTTAGGGTTAGTGGTGGGGTTATGGTTAGGGTTGGGTTAAGGTTGGGTTAGGTTTGGGTTGGGTTATGGTTTATTTAAGGTTAGCTTTGGGGGTTTATTGCATGGTGAAGAGCTAGGGTTAGTGTTAGGGTTAGCGTTGGAGTTAGGTTTTGTTTAGGGTTTGGGTTGGGTTAGGGTTGATTTAGGGCTACGGTTTAGGGTTTATTGCATAGTAACGGGATTTACTGAACTGCACAACTCCCCTGGGCCAGCCCTGGGACAGGTCAAGAGCCAAAGCCTGGCTTTTTCAGGATCCCTGTCCTAGGATATGCTTGGGAATCCGTCAGCACTTCATTTCCAGGGGTGAATCTGCACTTTTCCATGGCTGTTTGCTCCTGTGATGCCAATGTGCTGAGATCGCAGAAGGATCCAGCAGGAGCAGAGTGGGAGGAGCTCTCTGGGGGAACGGGAAGATGGGGAAGGGAATGCTTCAGTGAACTAATTCAAAGCTGTTTTTTAATTAAAAAAAAAAAAAAGTGAAGAGAAAATGAGATAAAAGTTAAAGACAAGAAAAATTTCCTCAAGGCTGGACAGACCTATCATGCAAATAAGGGTTTTAAGTGGAAAATTAAAAAAATTAGCAATAAGAAGAAGAGAAGCAAGAAAGTAGCCAACATAAAAACTAAGTTGCTGAGTCAGTCCTGGAAAGAGTTCAGAAGAGTGGGCTTCTTTTTTTTCCCAAATAGATTTTTTTCTGTAAATAATAGATGAAATAAGAACCAGTAACACAAAAATGCCAGAGTTTGTGAATGCTGCGTGCACTTTCTCTCATTAAACCAATTTTTAAAAAGACATTTATGGGGAACTCCCTGCCCCAGCAGCTGGCAATTTCCAGAGCACTTTGCAGCCACCTGTGGCTCAAGGGTTTGCTGAGTTCTCTTTGCCTGTGCAAGCCAGTGGTTTTGAGGCACATGGGAGAGGGACAGGACTGGTGGGATGAAGCCCTCATGCCCTGTGGCTGGCAGGGCCTTAATGCTGGGTGCATTGAAGCAGTGCCTCAATGTGAGGTGCAGTGGGATCTGGGATCTGCAGCATCAATCCCAACAAAGCCTGGGAAAGGCTCACCAAAGTCAAATTTCCCACTGGAAGCCCTAAGTCTGTGTTTGGCAGCCAAGAGCTGCCTGTTTGGTGTGTTTGTAGAGCTCCAGGAGGGGTCCAACCCCATCCATGGCTGGGCCCTGTTCCAGACCCACAACCCAACCCCCTGTGAGAGCCCAGACCCCACTCACTGAGGGACAGACAGGACACAAGGCTGCATTTCCTCAAGATTGGCTTCTTCTCATCCAAGAGCAGCCTGGCTCCAGCCTGAGGAGCTGAAGCTTTGGTCCTGGGTGTGATGTGCTCCTGGGAGTGTCACAGAGCCTGGGGGTGTTGTCTGTCCATCCACAGCCTCCTGCTTCCGATGGCTGAGAACTGCAGCTGCTCTATGAACAGGAAAACAGCTTAGCCTGATTCCACCTTTCAGTTTCCTCCTGGAAGTCTCCAGCAGCAATCCTGAAAGCTGTCAGGCGTTCACAAAGCAGCCACTGCAGGAGATAAGCAAATCCTTGGCAGCAGCATTAATAACCAGCCATGCAGAGCCACTGAGTAGGTGGGAGAAGCCTCAGGAGTCACAGTTTGCTGTGCCAGGAGAGGTGTCACAGAAAGCCACCCTGCCATCTGGCCAGTGCTGCCTTTTCACGAGGCTTGTCCCGCCATCAGCTCTGTCCTGTCTCCAGCTGTGGGAACCAAGGTGCTGAGCACTGAACTCGTGACCTTCAGCAGAGAGGAAGATGAGATAATGTGAAATCCTGCTCTGAAGCCTCAGGCAGAGGGTGTGTACCAGACTTGCGGCCGTGGTTGGGTTTGGTGCCTGCTGAAGATCTGCTCCCTTGGATCCAGTGGCTTGGGACATCATCTGCCCCTGCCTGCCAGGACATGCCATGACATTAACCCGAGCTTGGCTAATGGTGGCTTCATCCCCTTGGGACATGGAGCCCTTCATCACTGAGGAAACTCTGGCTGGAGGATGCTGTGATGTGTCTCCTTAGCAACACAGGCTGCTCCAAGTTCATCAGCTCTGCAGCTTTCTCTCCCTCTGCCTTCCAGACTGACTTCCCATGAGATTTGAATCAAGTTCACATCAGTCCTGATCTTCTTGCCATGGTCTGAGCTCACATCTGGTGTATCTAGGACACATCTGATACTGGCAGGAAGGCCCTGAGAAGTGGCTGTGGGCGTCTGGCACAGAGCAGTTTGTGCTATGGACATTCTGTCTGTAATTTGTACTCAGAGAAAGCAGATTTTAGATTTTAAGAACCTTCTGATGAGACTGGATGTCCAAATGGTGCAGGTGTTAACATCCAGCTTTTCCATTCCACACTGCAGTGCAGATGTCTGTCTGTCTGTCTGTCTGCTTGGCCAGTCCAGTGTTTGACTTCTGTTCTGTCGTGTGTCACTTCTCCCTGTGTCCTGCCACTTGATCCTGCCCATCCCCAAACTGCTCCCTTCGTGGAAAAGACCTGCTGACCCCTGAACAGCCCAAAGTGGCCTTGGGTTGGGGCTGCCCAGCAGGTTTGTTTGGAATCTGCATTTCCTTGTGCTTGCTGTGGTCACTGGGAAAAGGAGAAGTGAAGAAAAGGGGCATGTTCCTCTCTACCACACCGGGACTGCAGCAAGAAGGAGAGCAGAAAACTTGGGAAAGCAACTGGCAATAAATCCCTTTCACGAAGCTCACATGAAGCTCTGATTTCCCTTCTCTTTTCCTAGGAGGTGTCTAGGCTGAGGATTCAGTTTAGAGGGTGATCCCCTGGCAGCAGAGGGCTGTTGGAGAGGGTCCCATCCCTGGATGTCTGTCCTGTGCTGGTGCTTGTTCATTGTTCATTAGCAAACACAAACAGCTATTCCTGAGTACCCCACACTCCTCTGCTGGCTTTAGGAGCCCTGTGGTGGTCTCACCTTATGGGATCTGTGAGGATCATCAGAGAGAATTCTCAAATCATTTCACTTCTTCATTTTGGCAGGGTGAGTGGACTGCAGCTCTAATTGTGTGATTATTAGAATGCATTGCAAGTCACACAGCAGCAAATGTCTGTGTCTTGCTGTACAGCAGTTCCAAATGTCCTTTGCTGCTCAGCAGCCTTTTCCAAAGACATGTGGGATGTGTTAATATGCACATTAAATCCAAGGGTCACAGTATCACACACAGTGCTGCCCTTGGGGTGAAATTTCTTGTAGCTCATGCCAGAAGTTGGGATTTATGATGAGCTCCCCCATGACCAACAGATTGATGCAAACCTCTCCACCTTGGCTGATGGTGGGAGTGTCTCTTGGATCTCAGCAGTTATACCTACCAAAAAAATATTTTTGTCTTGAAATAAATGCACAGATCACCTATTTTTTTCCAACTAGGAAAAGATGTAGAGGCAGAACAATTTTCGTAGTGCTGGATGAGATGCCACAATGCTTTAACCAACACCAGTGCTCAATCAGGTCCTTGGATGTACAACTACAAAAAGAAAGTGGTGTCCTTCCAGGCTTTCCCTCCTAATATAAATCACTTTTCTTTTTTTTTTTTTTTATGAAAAAAATGCCCCAGAATATTACCTTTTAGCCATTTTGCTTTTGGAGCAATAAATCTGACTGGAAGACAATCCATCGAGGTGTGACATGAGCTATATTGCAGACACAAACCATCAGGGACTGTTTGTTATCCCAGGGTGTCCTGTTTGTGTCCAAGCACCATGAGTTAGTGGTCCAGCACTGGGTATGGAGAGGGTGAATCCACTGCTGAAGACACAGCAAAAGCAATTTTCTTCCTCCTCCATCTGGGCAGTAAAGACAACTCGCTTTAATCTTTTCTTCCCAAGCACAAATTAATCTTCTAATGAAAACAAGGACAATATTTGGCCTGGCATGGTGGGTGGTTACTCATGCAAATGAGTGCCTTTGTTCCATGCACAGAGGACAGAACTGAGCCCCCACCTCAGACCTCGGGCCAATGTCAAGGCAGTGACACAAAGACACTGACTCTGCACAGAGACACCTGGGCAGGTGTGAGACCAAAAGCTGAATTCCAGCTGGGCCATTAGTGAGCGTTTTGCTGCAGCACTGAGCCAGCTGTGGATGATCTGCTTTGATAAACCCTTACCTTAGACACCCTTAAAGCCAAAGAAGCAATAAAGTGAGAGGTAGGTAGTGGTGGTTAATGAAGTGAGCTCCAGGAAGAAGGAATGTGTGTCAGGCCAGAGGCCCCGAGGAGGCAGTGACACATTTACCTCTGGAGAAGCAGAAGCTGGAGTCCAAGACCTGAGGATTCAGTAATTGAGCGTGTTTGAGCCTGCCTGGGGAGCTCTCCACAAATACAGTTGTCCACCTGGCTAGCTGAGGAGGATTAAAAATAGCTCAGCAAGATGTTGGCTTATCCCTGAGAGAACAGAATTAGTTGTCTGGAAAGACAGAGCATATTAGAGGAGGATGAAAGGTGGGTGAACACTGCTCTTTCTCTTCAGTTAAATTCCTGCCCTATCCCTGCAGGGTTTGGATGTAAGATCAGACCCTTTTTCTATTCAGCACTTACCCACTCTAATGCGAAGTTAAGCGCTGCCATCTATCCTCTGCCAGGCCTGTGCTCGTGGCCACGATTAGAGAGAGAGCAGGGCCCAGAGCTGGCCAGCCCTGCCCCAGCCATTGCTGAGCTCCTCTGCTGGGGTTTTTTTTGCACATAAACTGAAGTTGATCAACTGCAGCACTGAGCAGGAGCTTGGCCTTATAGTTCTGAAGGCAAAGGCCATTCTGGTTGTCTCATGGGCTGTAAGAAGTGTTTGATTGCTGCTGTTCTTGCAGCTCTTCCAGCTGGGGGTTTGGTGGGCAGGGGAGGCTTCCCTGGTGTTGTGTCCCCTGGGATACCCAGGGGGCTGCTGAGCTGGTCTCTCTTTCACCAGGGTGTTCAGCCTTGGTTTAATGGCTGCAGGGAACAGCAGCAGTGCTTGGCAGGTGACATTTTCCATCATTTCTCATCGTGAATATGTCTAAATTCCACCCACAAGTTCCTGCCCCACTCTGCCTTCTCAGCCTGAGCAACTCAAACCTCTCTCCAGCAACCCACCAGGCCTTGGCTCCCTCGGTCTTCTCTCAGACACAGCCATTCCTCTTCCTCTAGGGAGTGCTTTTGTAAATATTTCTCTCTGTTCTGCAGCAATCATGGGGCTGGATGAAATTTTTTTTCACTTCTTCTGTGCTCTTATATTACCCCCATTTTTAACTGTGACTCCTTGGTTTGCTGCCCCACTTTCCAATCTGTGCCAGTGGCCTCTGTCCAGATGATTTAGTCAACACAGGATGTTCCAGCAGGATCAGGCATGGTCAGTCTGCACATGAATCTCATTTTCACTGCCCAGAAACCTGTTGAATGCTGAGCCTTGGATCCAACATGGCAAAAACTGTGATAGAGTTCAGTCTGTAACAAGTGGATCATTCTAAACTGGGGTAATCATTTAGTTAATAAGCACCCATTAGAGATTAGATTAAACTATGATTTCTTCCTTTGCTGATCTGTCATTGTTTCTTATTTAGTAGCTGCATTCAGGAACATTCACACATGATTGCTTATGATGCTTTAATTGCCTTTGAAATGTGGTTTCACAGCTTAGGTTGGAACCTGAGTAAAGTGTGCATGGGATCCTAGAAATCATTTCATCTGATGGGTGTCTGGCTGCTGATGCAGAGTGATCTTGGCTTCTTTTTTGACTGTTTAATTGCTGGCAGTAGTCAAACTTGGTTTCCTGCTTGCTGAGCCTGGAGTCTTTCATCTTGTTAGGAGCAATGAGAAATCACCAAGATAAAGCTCTGCTGTTAATATCCAAGGAATATGGCTAACCAGGTGCTATCAATCTTAATGCTAACCAGACATTCAGCCTTAAATTGTATCATCCTTAATGGAGTGATGCAGTTAAGGAAGCATCAAGTGGCCCCAGGGCAAAGATGTTTCAGTTTCATTGAGCTTTTTTTTTTTGATCTGGCAAGGGCCGAGTCTTGGGTTTGATAATTGGAGTCCTCCAGAAAGTGATGCTGCAGGGGATGGGGAGTGAGTTCCCAATGGGACCCTGGGGAAGGGGGACAGCTGGCCTTGGCACAAAGCACCCCAGAGGAGCTGGGTCAGGATTTCTGCTCTTCCTGGCTTTCCCCTGGCTCTGCACAGAGGCTCAGCAGCACCAGGGGTGGTTTCCTGTGGTTCCTGGCACACACAGGGCAGGTTCTGGCCTTGATGCTTTGATGGAGGGACTTGGCACTCTCTGCTTTGTTCAGAGCAGCTTGTCTGGTGTTCCCAGTGCAAACAGGGCCCTTTCTCCCTGCAGGAGGGTAATAACTGACCAGGGAAACAAGGGATCCCTCTGAGCAGCCTGGCTGCACTGGGGAGAAGAAATCAATCTGTGAAAATCCCAGCTGAAGCATGGAAGAGAACATCCAAATTTAGCTGCAGCCTGCCTGGGGCTCCTGAGGTTTGTGGCTGCTGGGGCAGTTGCTCAGAAGTTGAGCCTGCATCCAAAGGCTGCAGGCAATGCAGGAGAGCAACACACTCACTCTGTTGTGCTTCCAGATACCTCTCCTAAGCCTTTGGGATCATGGATTCATTTGGTGGTTGTCAAAAAAACCCAAACAGTTGTACATACAAAGGAAGAGCAAGAGCTTGTGCCTCACAGGGGTTGCAGTCTGCACAGCAATGTCAAACAAGGGCCTGGAGGAACAAAGGGCTTCTTATCCTCCCTTCACAGCTGGGTAGCTGAATTCTGTGAGATGAAGTGATTTGCCTGTGGTTGTGTGGGAAGTGGGGAGGCCAGGAACGGAGCTGGGATCTTGGGGGATCCGAGTTCACAACCAATTTCTTTCTGAAGCTCCAGACAAACCCAGTGATTTCTCGGTGACCTGTTGTTTTGCCCTTGGCATTCCCCAGCAGAAGAATCAGCAGGTTGGCATCTCCGCTGGAAACAAATCCCTGCAGCTCCCGCTTGGGACTGAGAATGTTGAGTCTTTTTAAGAAAAAAATCAAATCCACACTTCCTTAGACACTGCTTGTTACCTTTTCTCAAGAGACAATTTGTGGATGCTACACTTAGGCCCGGAAGCAAACTAGAAACCTTGCTAAGTCTCCAAACTGCAAATTACAGTCGAACGTGTTACTGGGGCTGATAAAAGCTGCCAGGGACTCACAGTTTGGAAAGCCAGCAGCACTGAAAATTGAATTCCTGGAGAAGAGAAACTGCGGAGCTGTGACCAGAGGAAATTGCTGCTGCTCGCTGAGGATGCAATGGCTGTTGCTGGAGAAGTGTAACCCTGGATTTGGTAGGATCAGTGCCAACAGCAGCACCAGGACCAAACTCCTGCTTGTTTTGTTCAGTGAGTTCAAAGCAATCCTTCCCTCAGTGCTCATGGAGTGGTGGAAGGGACTCCACATGAATGAGAGGCACAAATGAAAAGTACTTGCAGTGATCTACTCGCCCTTTAAATGTTCTCTGGAAGGGGTCATTGTTAATGTTGCTGCTTCCCATCCAAACAGGAACACAGAGCCCTCCTTGACAGGGAATTTAGCAGGAGCTGAAGGGATTAGGGGGTGTTACAATATCTCACTTCTAAAAAGTTAATGTATTAGTAACGGGTGAGTCTAGACACGTATTGCAAGACTGATTTAGGATCTTAAAGAGGATTCTGCCTTTCATTCTGGCTTTTATTAAAAGCTTTGTAGTACATCTTTAAAGAGCCACTAAAGCCACAGTGAAAACATAAAGGAGAAAATAATAGAAGCAGAAAGATTTTTAAATGGATTTCTTCCCCCATTTTCTCTCTTGCCCCCACTCAGAGTTGAAAACAATTTGCATAAAAATATGATGTTCATTTTTTTCCTTTAAAGATACAACTCACTTCCTCTTTACTCTCTTCCCCTGAAAACTGTGGGCCACTGTGCAAGGTTAATGCCAGACTGTGGAGGAGCAGAATGCCTCAAATTTGGAAGTTCATCCAAATTTCATCCAGCTGCAGACTGGTTCAGATAGGAGCAAGCTAGGGGAATTTGGGACAAAGGTAACTGGTCCTCAGGAGGAGTTGGAGTAGCTGCCAAAAAATTGGGAGAGATGGTGGACATGGGAGCTGTGTTGATTTATGGAGGATGTGGATTTTACTGTGGTTGGTGAGAAAATGCCTATAGGAACACAAATCTGCGAAACCTTGGAGAGCGTAGTTATTTGTACGGGCAGATCCTGCTGAGCTCCTGCTGCATTTCACCTCTAATTTTGGAAAGAAAAATAGCCTGGCACACAATTTTTGGGATTCTTGAGGTCTGCTTCTGCAGGGAACCATCCCGAGATGGAAGAACATCTGCTGTTCACTTTTATTTTATCTTTTTCTCCCAGTCTCTAACTTCTTAGGTCCTTTCAACTCACAGGCACCCAAACCACTCAAAGTAGGACTGCCTGACCTCAGGTGAGGAGGGAACAGCAGGAACAGATGGATTCTTCAGCACCAGAGCCTGGTTTCCATGCCAATGGAGCCTGATGGCAGAGAACACGGAGTCAAACTCTGCTGACAAAGGGTGTGGGAGCCGGTGGCTGAGAACTTCCTGAGCCTCTGGTGATTCCATAGCAGGTGGCAGCCAAATGGAGTTGCTTTTCTATTCAGAAGGGATTTTGTGTTTTAAACACAGCCTAAGTCACTGAACAAAGCAGAGAGGAGTTCCTAGCAGCTCTGCTGGAATGCAAATGCACCGCTGTGATCCTCACTTTATACTTGGCTCACCTGCCCCGAAAGAGGAGGAAGAAGGCACCACAATTTGCATATAGATGAGGTCAGATTGTGTTCCTCTGCAGTCATTAAGGTGTGCTTATTATCCTGCTTGCTCTTAGCAAAGCTGCTCATCCTGTCTCCACTCCACGGCTCCTGCCAGCCCAGTCTGTCTGTGGATAGAAGCTCCAAGGTGCAGCATCCTGCCCTGCCTCTCCTCTTGGGCTCTCAGGAGGGATGGGAAAAGAGGCTCTGGAGCTTCTGCTTCCACTCTGGAGCTCAGCCACACCTGGGGGGCTGAAGTGATGCTTCACCAAGAGGGTTTGCAGAGAGGGAAACTGAGAAAGGAAAGGTGCTGGGTTGGAAGGGCAGAGCAGGGCTGACACCCACTGGGTGATGCACAGAAGCTGCTCCTTGCTTTCACCGTGGAGAACTCCCTTTCCTGAACTCCAGCTGGAGGCCCTGCAACCACTGAGGCTCAATCAAACCCCTCCTTTCTTCACTGAGGCCTCCTCAGTAGATCTGTACCAGCTCTGAGGACTTTGAAATTACTCCGACTTCCCATCGGCAGAACCCGGCCTAGTGTGAGGTGCAGGATAAAATGCTGTTGAGTGGAGGATTTATGTCATTTTACCCTCTGGAGGGGGTCCAGGAGTCAGCTGGATCAGCTGGGAACAAGTCTGCTAAAAGGGGAGTTAAAAGACTTTGAGTGCTTTTCTGTCTTGCTTTCTCTTTGGAACAATCCCTGGAAATATCCAAATGCTCTGTTAGCAGCATTTCAGAGTGTTTAGTGCTCAGAAATTACAGGTGACTCTGCTTTGCTCTGACAAATGCAGTGGGAGTGTGGGTCCTCCCCTCCTGAATTATTCACAACAAAAGGTAGTTTGAAGCCAAACCTCAAAGTTCCCAGATTTGTTTTGATTTTTTACAAAATGCTTCCAATCAGCAGGCTTCTCTTAAAACATGGAATTTTCATGAAAATCAGGTTGGTTTGTTTAGAGGGAATAGCATTTTCTGTCAGCAAAGGTGTTACATGAAATATAACAGGAGAGCTCACAGGCACAGCAGGAGTAGAGCAAAAATGTATAGAAAAAGAGGAAACACATTCAAACATTTCTGCCCATGGCTATTAAACCTTTTGAACAGAATTTGTGTCCTTCTAACTGACACCCTTCAAAAGCTGTACCTGCAGCACACCCCAGACCAGGACAGCATCCCTGCATCCTGCCTGTGCCGGGGAGCTGTGTTAGACTGGAGTAAAACTGTGCCTGCAAAGTGTCTGCTCCCCTCAATAAAATATGGGCTTTCATTTCAGTGAGGGATCACAGCACAAAGTGCTAAGTGCTGTAAACACTTTCCAGCAAGACATTTCAGGAGCTGAAAACTGACTGCTTAGGTAGCTGCAGTTGATAAAAAGCAAATGTGAAATCAGCTGAGCTCAGCCGAGGCAATACTGGGCTTTCCGTGGGGTTTTCGGCTCAGATCCCTCTGCCCACAGCCACTGTGGGAGTGGTGGCTGCAGCTCAGGAGCTGCTGGGAGTTGTGTCTCTGAGTTAAGAGGCCTCTTTGAGCTCAGTCCTAGGCTTGGGGTCTCTCAGCAGTCTGAACCCTGATGAACTTCTTCTGTTCATGGTGGAATAATGTGAGTTCATTCTGTGTTTGCCATGGACCAGGAGCTTTTCTGTAGATTATGTGGCTTGGATAAAGCAGGGTAACAGATTGTTCAGTTTCCACATCTTGCATGTCTAAACCCCACAGTCTAACACTTCAGTGGCTCTCATAATTCCACACCTTTCAATGGAGATGATTTCTGTTCTCCCTGGACAGCTGGAGCACTGAGCACTGGCTCCTGTTCTCTCTTTGCTCTTATTGCAACAATATTTTTTCTGCCTGTTGCCTCTGGCTCCTTTCCGAACATCACCTTCCTCCAACAGAGAACAAGAGGGGATTGAACTTCCTTATCCAGTCCCTTGGAGGTGACAGGGGTGAGAATCTGCCCTAAAACACCTCCCTGGGCTGCTGTGGGGGCACAGCCAGAGAGAGGCAGTGAAGTGGTTAAACAGCAGAAGGTTCTGCCTCGCAGTGGGGAAAATGTGGCTGATTCTCACCCTAAGTTGAAGTGCTAAAACTACCAGCAAATACTTCAATAAATAGCAGGCTCATAAATAACTTGCAACATTGCACTTCATAATAAAGCAGTGACAAATGTTACATCTCTCTCCAACGTGGATTAATGGTAATGGGGGTGGGAAGAAGGAGTGATGTCTGTGAGGTGGTATTAAAAATCACTTACATTTCACAGGTTCCCATAAAAGGGAGGCTTGTGCAAAACAATTAATCATGCATTATAAATGCAGCTTTTATTAAAGAAAAGCAAAAGCATAAATACAGCCAAGCCCTGAGGCACTTGTTCCTTGCAATAGTTAGTAAGTGTTTGGAAATATGAGCCAACACTTGGGACCCAGTTTAGCTCTGTTGTTACTGCTCTAAGAAAAGCTGGGATGCAGAGGTGGCTTTGCCGCCTTATTTTTGTCTTTTTTACAGTCTGGCATAGACTGCTCTGGATATCTACAGCTTTTCCTGTGCCTTGCAGTACCTGAGGTCTGGGAACAGCCCAGCAGGATCCTTCCAAGGATTTGTCCTGGAGACTCCCTCTGCAGAGCAGAGGTCTGGAGCCATCTCGGCTGTCCTGTGCCCCCCATTCCTACAAGACTAAAACCTTTGCCAAAGCCAATTAAAAACAACTGTCAGTGTCCCACCAAAGCAGCAGGGAGAATGAAAAGGAGGAGAAAGAGCTGTTTTCCCTAAGTGTTCCCCATGGAGAGCTGTCACAGGGGTTTCCCCGTGGCAGTTTCTTGGTTGGAGTTGTGTTGCAGTTCTGCTCTCCCAAATCCTAGGCCTGAGGAATGGAAACTTTGGGAGTCTTTTTGTATTCCCCTTGGGTTGATCTGCTCTTTCAAGTTAAGTCTAAGCATTGAAAGAGGGAAATGGCAGAACCAGAAGGTGATGCAAGAAGAATATTAAGGGGCAGGGGGATTTTATGACAGCACAGTAAGAGAGATGATTTATTTTGTCCTTCGAGCACTTTCTCTTGAAGGCTGCTAAAGCCCATTAAAACTTCTGTCTGAAGCAATGGTGAGATTCACTCCCTGGAAAGGAGAGAGGTTTTACCATGGGGAGCCAGGAGTGGTGATGGCTCTGATTTCATTAGCAGCGCAGTTATCTGAGCTGAAAGGGTTTCTGCTAAATTAGCAGGGTCCTTGTTGCAATTAAAGTGCTCCTGTTTGTAACCACAGTCACTGTGGCTTGTTCGATTTCTGGGGCAGAGCCAGAAGCCCATAGCCAGGATCCCAGCTGTCAAACAGCAGGTACCAAAGGGATTGCAGGAATCAGCACAGCCACAGCTCCTCCCCAGCTCCACCTGTGCCAGGCCTCTTCTTGCACCTCTCTAATGTTCAGAACCCCAGGGCTCACTGCCTAAAGTTCACCACCCAACCTGTGGAGCTGGCATTCCATGGGATTCAGCAGGACCGTTCCAGACGGTGTTTTCTTGCTTGCGCAGTGCCGCATTTCTCCATGTGGGAGTTGGGAATTAGCATCCCAGCTCGTCTGTGTGCTTTGCAGCCCCTGAATTGTTTCTCCTGGCCCAGGATTATATGGAGACACACACAATGGAATAAATATGGGTAAGTCTTGCAAAAAGCCCCTTTGTCAGTTTGGTGGCAGCCCAGGAAAGAATGTCTATTCTGGAAAAGCGTAAATCCTGGTTAAAATCCTCCCATCCTGCTCAGATCCATCTTTTTGGCTGGCAAGCCATGGCTCCTCCAGCCACAGAGCCTGGAGAGCAGCCAGGGCTGCTGCCAACCCTCCCACTGCTCCCTCCTGTGCCTGCTGACTGCTCCAAGGTACCTGGGGCCTTCCAGGAGCACTTTGACAGAGCAGCTGAGCTGTCCTGAGCTGTCACCCAGGCCATTAAATATTTAATTCATCCATCACTTGAGGAGCGGCCGTGATCAGACGGACAAAGGAGCTGCTGTTCAGTACTGCTTGTTAATCAGAGCAGTTCTGGTGAGCAGCTCTGACAAGATCTTGAAAGGATTATTTTAATTTCCATGGAGGTGCTCAGATGTGTCATCCTGGAAAAAGGGCACCTGTCAGCTGAGAAGAGCATCCTCCTCTTTCTGCCAGTCCCCAGAGACCAGATCTCACCTGGCCTAACTGTGGGGATGCCACAGAAATTGGGTCTTTTGCTGGCTACTGGATCTGGAGCAAACCCTTGGAAACTGGGTCATCTTCTAATGATTCTGGTGAAGAGGAATGGACAAGGAATTCCTGCCTCACCCAGGGATAAACCTGATGGTGCCCCCTTTCATTTGGAGACAAACCATGATCCAGAAGGAGAGCACAACTCGTGCTCTTTACTATCACTTAGTGCTCAAGGAAAATGAACTCCCAGCAGTGAAACTGGATATTGGTTTTCTTGTTCTCACTGAGCACAGGGCACCACAGAGCCACTCTGTTCTCTGTATCTTATCTATTCCCTTGCACCTGCAGCCAAATCTCAACTGTCCCATATCTTTCATCCCCTTCCATCTGAAAAATGACTTCTGTTCATACTGGACCATCTCCAAACATTGCTGCTGCCTGAAGAGTCCCCAGGCTCCAGCATCAAATCCAGCTCTAATTGCTCTCACAGAATCACAGAGTGAATCTTTTCCCTGGTCTCCCTCAGCCTGGAATGACAGAGGTCAGAAATGCCTTCCTGCCCATCTGTTTTCTCCAGCTCCTGGATGAAGTTTTCTTCTTTGTCCTTTCACTGTTTGACATTTTTGAGGCCACAAGTGTCTGAATGGAACACAAATCACTGGAGTTACGGCATCTGGGACACACAGGGAAGAGAGCAGGAACGGTGCAGAAATCCCTCAATCTGGGTCTCTCTCGGTGGTGAGAGATCTTCCAGCTGTCATTTCTTTTATTTCTGGCCCTAAATGATGCCTAGGCCTTTCTGGCCTGTCAGCCTGCTTTGCCAACACTGTAAATGCTTCCCATTAGCCATCCAAACCCCACTGCACCAGCTGTTTCTCTGAGCTCTCCTGCTTGTAAATCTCCCCAGCTTTAGTTGTTGTATTTGTTTGGGGCAATTAGTCCTGCAGCTCTGCACAGAGGTCAGTGTGAGTTAGCAGTGCTTTTCATCCTCTTTCCCCCTTCTTTTCTTTTGGCATTCCCTCTCCACGCTATTTTGCCCAATTTTCTCTGCCCTATTTTACTGCTGCTAAATCCAGACTCCTCTTTTTCCCACACATTTCCTCCTGGAAGTGCTGCCTCACTCCCCAGCACACCCTGGATGTTCACTACCCTGTTTTCTGTTCACTACCCTGTTTTCTGTTTTGGGTAACCCCAAACCCAGAGCCTGAGGGATCCCAGCCACCCCATTTCCTTGCTGGCTGTGCTGTGTGTGCCCACACCTCCACTCTGCCTCTCCTCCTGCTTCCTTTGCAAGTTCCATCTGCATTTCACTTCTGCAAAGCCTTGTGCCTGCCACGAGTGGAGGGTCCCAGCTGGTCTCTTGTCCTTTATCCCTCTGGAGCTGTTCCAGGAACGCTGTTCCGTGGGCTTCTAATTAAAATCTTCAAAGCAGGAGGTGCAAGGAGCTGAGAAGAGCTGAGTGAACTCTGGGCACCGATTCCCTGATGCCTCCTTTGTCCTCAGCTTCCGAGGGCTGGGCTGTTTGCTGGAGAGTCAGTTCTGATCATGGGGAGAACATTTTATACAACCACTGCTATTAGCCATAATGAGAATAAATGATACAATAATGGAATCTTATTATACACTTCTCGATGAGGGCCTTTCATCTGAAAGATTCTGAGGTGCTTTGTGGGCTACTGAGCATAGAAATCATTTTGCTCACTGGGGAAATTCAGCCAGCTCAGGAACACCGTGTGGGGAGCTGTTGGAAAACATACACTGAGCACGTGGGACGGTTCAGTAGGGGGAGCAAACATACTGGATTCAAATAAAATTGCTGCCTAAATTTAGGGGAAGAAGTAGGCTAAAATGCCTTTTATGTGGAGCATTAAACAGCTGCCCCTTGGCTAATACCTGTTGGAGTGAGACAGACATCAGATTTTATCATCAAGGCTGGTATTTCCTTAAAGGAGCTCAAATGCTCGACTGCCATTTAATTCTTGTTCCTAACTCCCTTTGATTCCTGTGAATCAACTCACCCTGGTTTCACATTCCACTGGGAGCAGGGAAGTTCTGCAGCTGTGATTGCCTTATTAACCCTGCCTGCAATGGGGATTCAGGGCTGGCTCAGAGAGAGGAGCGTTACTCCCTAAACAGCCAAGTCACAAATATTTCTCTTCTTCCTCTGCTGTGGATTTTGTTTCCCTTGAGATCTCCCATCCAAGCACTGCCCAGTGCCTGACCCTGCTTAGTTTATGAGAGGTCGACAAGATGAAAATCCATAGCATAATGTGGAATGTATTTATCTTTTATAAAGGAGAAAAACATCCACACAAACCCCTGACCTCTAACAACAGCTGCCTCCTGCTTATTCACTGCCCCTTGGGTCAGTTTATAGAAGCAGATTGAACAGGGCTGGCCCTGGCATTCCCTGCAAAGGGGAGCTGTGTGCATTCCCAGTGATCTAGGAGGTGGATAATATTCCCAGGCCGGGCATTATGCAAAGCAGGACATGGGCTCTGCTGGGTGGTACCCAGGAGTGGGAGGCACAGGTGACAGCACAATCCATCTCTGGGTGCTCTGGAGCTGCCTGGGCTGGCATGGCCTTGCTGAAGGCTGGGCTGAGCACACAAGCTGATTCCTCAGGCTCTGGGCTTGTCTTGGAAGCTGCACCTGCCACTGGGATCCCATCCTCTTGAGCTCTTTGGGTTGGAAACAATTGGTGGAAAAATGAGCCTGCAATAAAGGATGAACCTCTTGTAATTCCTTTTGCCTCAAAGGGCTGGGTTGAGACCTTGGGAAGGAAGAGGGAAGAGAATTCCCTGCCTTTGCTGCCCTGATGGTCTGAAGAGGATGGAAGGGTCTCACCAGGCCTCTCTAAAAGCCTTGAAATTCTGAAAAAAGTGGGTATTTGGGGCCCAGTCTGTGATGCCTCCTGGTGTACATGGGGCTGTGAGAGCTCCTAGCTTGGAGGAGATCACAGAGGGAGTGGCATTTGCAGCTGAATTGAGCATGACCTTTTCTGACACAGCAGAGGATTGAAAAGCCCATCATGGATTGACTCATTCCCCAGGAAAAACACCATTAGTCCTGGAGGACCCGGGCAGCAGATGACAAGGGGAGCGACAGGAGGAGGGCACGGAAGGGCAGTGTGGCAGCTCTGTCACCGAGGTGTTTGAGAACAGATCAGACAGCTCTGACAAACGTGTGAGGGGTCAGATTCCTGCCTTGGAGCAAGTGGAATGGACAGGATGTCCCCAGGTCCTACCCTGTGATGGACACTGCTGGAATGGGCACTTACACAGCGAGGCCCTTCCTCATCCTGCCACAGAGCAGGATCCATCCGGGCAGGAATTGTTCAGGGAATTTGTCTGCACAGAGCCCAGCTCTGTGTCCGGGTGTCAGGCTGAGGGTGATCCCACATCCTCTGAGGGGAAGTGAGCTGCTCCATGGGCTCTTCCAGAGGCGTGGGGGGGATGGGGAACTGTTCCAGGAGCTCCTTGGAAGTGCCTGATTCAGAGATCCCTCCCTTTTCCCCACAGGGCTGTGATAGGGGAATTAGGAATTCCTGGCATCAGGAATAATCAACAGCAGAGGATTTCGGCGAGAAGTATTTGGGTATTTTGGAAGGGTCAGTCTGAAAAATTCCTGCCTTTAAATAGCCAGGGGCAGGAGGGAAAAGGAGCCATGAGACACTACCACAAAAATGATGTCCTGACCAAAATCCACCTCAGATCAGTGCTGGGCTATCTGAGGGAGCACTTATTGGTCTTAGGAGTCAGGACAGGTATAAACAAGCAAAGATGGCTTTAAGAAACTCAAAGCCACCCAATCTGGGTTTTCTGGAAGCTGTTCCAGGAGGGGGGATCATCAGCAATTTGGAGGAGCACAGCACTTCCAAGCCCTTTCTGGGTAAATCTCAGAGAAATTGGGCAGGAAATTGGAGAGTTCTTAGGAGGAAATGACTACTGCACAGCAATAACAGGTCTTTTTTTGTTCTCCTAGGAAATTTAGGCTGAAAAAAAACTTGAATAAATGCATGTAGCAGATTATTTACTGTAAGCTATTCACCTAGCTCAGCTTTAAACTAACTAGTTGAATGACTTGCTTATGCTTAAAATAAATGTTTATTTTAACTTAAGCTTGTTGCAGAAAGCCTCAAACCCCCAGTGCTGCTATCAGCTAAATATATTTTCTCAGAGTATATCCAAGGCTGTAATTAAGGCTGTGTCAGGCATTCCATTATATGTCTCTCATCTCCCTCTCTTAATATTTATCACCCATTTTCACATCTCTCCATCTTTACTCTGGGCAATCACTCAGGCCTGGCAAGGTATTTCCTCCTGAAATGGATTTAATCCACCAATGATGGTTGCAAACCTTTAGAACATCTGTAAAGGTTGTTTCCAGTTGGACTTAAGATGTCCCTTAAGCTGTCACCGCTCTCCCTCTGCCCCTGCCCCTTGTGGTTCGCTGGGGGCTGGGCTCATTCCCAGCTCCAGCCATCCAGGGAGCAGAGGGAACGCTTCCCACCACACCCTCACCCCTCAGGGTGGTGTCAGGATGGAGCCCTGGCTGGTGGAGATGTCGTGGCCCAAGTGTCCCACTGCAGCCACCGCTGGGTTCGTGTTGCCTGGGGCCAGTTTCCATCACAGCAAAGCTCATGGCAACACCCATGGCAGCTGCTGGCTTGGGTTTGCTGGGATAAACCTGGCTTCCCACAACTCCTGCTATGTCCCAAGATCCTGAATGTCCTCAACAGGACTGCAGTTTGTCTGTGGCTGGTGTGAAGTTGTGTGAGGGTGGCCTCGCTCCACGACTGCACCTTCACCCTCTCTGAGCTCCCTTGTGGTGCCAAACTGGCTCATCCTCATATTCTTGGATCTTGCAAAGTGAGACATCACTGCCTGGGCTCTGAACTGCTGCAGGGGGCTCAGAAATGCCATTTCCACTTCTGCTGCTCACGTGCCAACAACCATCCTCAGGGAGATGCGGGGATTAGCAGCTCCCCATGGCCTTTATTTTCATAGCACAATTTGTAGTTCACGCTCACCGTGGTGACAGCAGAGAGAGCCCAGTGTCCTGGGTGGCAGCAAGGACCCCAGGTGGCAGGAGCAGAGGCTTTGGAGAGCAAGGAGCAGGATAATCCGTGGGCAGGGGGATGTCAGAGTGCTGGGCGTGCTGTGCCGACTATGCTAATGCGTGCTGGCTGGAGGAGAGGCATTTATTGTGTGTCAGGGGGAGGGTGATGGATGGCAACTCAGGTTTTCCCCTGTATTATTTCAGCTCTCTGGTCTGCTGCTGATTTATTCAGTAGCGTTTATGGCGTTACAAGTCTCAAACCAAAAGTGGAATTTATTCAACCCTTTCCTGCTTTTCTCTTCCCCTTCTGTTTGATTATATTTCTGAGGGTTTTTTTCCCTCTGGTTTAAAGCTTTTCTTGCTTTTGGGGTAGAAGGATTACATTCCTGCCACAAGCAGGTGCTTTTCTGCTTTCTCCTCTCCTAAACAAGGGCAGCTTTTCCAGGGACTTCAAATGCTTGGGTGCTGGGCTCTTCCAGAATATGCCACGTGGATCCAGAGGAGCTGCTGTGCTCCAGGCTCTTCTGGAAGGCTGGTGCTGAGTGGCTGAGCTTTTAAAAATCAAACTTGTTTGAAAATAAAACAAGCACTCTGGCCTTTGTCACAGAAACTCTGATCCATACAACAGATAGGATAGTTTGGGGCGATTGGCTTGGCCCTGTGTTTTGTGGTTTAATTTTGGGGGAAAAACCCCACTTCTCAGTATCTTAAAACAAAAATAATTGTGTTTAAGCACACACCTATGTACAGGGAGGCTGGAAAGGTTTGGGAGATTTGAGGTACCTTTTCCCCTTGCTGTCCAGAGACCTGCAGGACCTGCCTGTGTTTGCAAGCTGGCATGGAGCAGCCTGTAAATCCATGCAGCTCGTCCAGTTTCACCCTAAATGCAGGTCAACCCCTTTATCTTTAGGGCTGCCATCCAGCCAGCATCCCTCGTGTCCCTCAGGCACAGCAACCTGAGCTGAATCAAGCCCTGGAGTGAGGCAAGACTCATTCACTGCTCCAGTGTCCATGTCTGTCTATCCATGGAAAACCTCCACCCACGGGGAGCATCCTTCATGTCTGGAGTTTATAAATTGTGCAGGTTGGGTTGGACACTCTCCCAGAAGTCCTGGGGTTCATGTGGTGCCCCAGAACCAGCAGGATCAAGCTCTGTTCTGGGACCACTGGCAGGGTGTGAGGTGGGACTGGGTGCTCACCCTGATCCTTTTGCTTTTGAGCCTTGTGGAGTGAAGTTTGCTGTGGTAATAGGCTGGGTTTAAGTGGCACATAAAGCTGCCAGCTCTTTATGGAGGCTGTCGGGCACTAAGGACATGGGGAATTATGGCAGCGGAGGCACGGCACGCTGGTGCTTTGCAGACGATGTCTCGCAGGGGATGCGCTGTTTATTTATCTAAAGTAGCAGGTTTGCAGTGCTTTTCCAGGAGAACGGCTTCCAGGCCAGGATGTCTCCCTGCCTGCATCCACTGCCTCAGATTAGCTCTGACAGGCTCTAAATCTGGGGCAAAGAGGGGTTGGAGGGGCGAGGGAGTGCTGCAGGAGAGCTCGGGATGATGTGCAGAGCAGCCATTTCCTGCTGGAGACTTGGGGTATTTTGTGAGGGAAGCTGGGCTGCTTTTGCTGAGAGCTGCAGGTTTTTTGTGTGGCTATTGTTGTTTACAAACCCAGCCGTTCATGGAGGAGCGAAATGTTTAATTGCAATTGGCTTTTCTCAGCCTTGTACCAGCCAGGGAAGGAGGGGAGAGGATGAGAGGCTGTAAAAAAAGAAAAACATTTGTTTCCCTGTGGCCTTAACAGTCGTGAAGGATTTTTACTGCTGCTGCAGCAGGAGATGGTTCCTTTTCTCAGGCTGGCCCGGGCTGGGATGTGTTGGGGCTCTGCCTTGTCGAGCAGCTGCACTTGTCCCCCCTGAGCAGGGAGCAGATTCCTGCCTGCTGCAGGAATCCCTGGGATGGATGCAAGGGTGTCAGTGGCCTGTGAGTGTGCAGGGCCTCTGTGCTGCTCTGCCATGCTGGCATAGCTGGGCAGGGGCCAAAGCCTCACCTGTCGAGAGGACTTGCCTTTAACTGGCATTGCCAGACCCCCACGGTGCTTGTGAGGAAAAGTCTCCATCCAAACTGGCAGGGTTGATTCCTGTTTCCTCCCAGATGGTGTGGCTGCTTTCATGGCTCTTGTCCTGGGAAAAGTCATCCTCAGGGGGGGCTGCACAGCAGCTCCTCATTTGTGCACAGCATCCTCCTTCTATCCCAAATGGGACCCAGAGGGTGGCACAGGGCAGTGAGGGCTTTTTGTACCCCTTTCACAGGTGTTTGACATCCCAGGCAAGGAGGAGAGACATTCCTGCAGGGAATGATGCAGAGCTCCTAAATGCAGCTCCTGCTCAGCCATCTCATGAATTAAAAGGAGCCTGGAGCAAACCCCTGCCCTTTCCATGGGGAGTTCCCAGGCAGCCTGGACACCACTCTAGGGTCTCTCTAGGGGGTATCTAAAAGTATGGACCAATCCCACTAACAGGATGCACAATAGGTATCCCATAAAATCTGTGTAAGGTGGGAGAATTATCATTGCCCTTCCTTTATTGGGAAGGGAAATGGAGACTCAGAGGAAATGGCTTTTCCCAAGCTCTGTGGTGAACAGTGAGCCAGGCTGGAGTTGTCTTCCCTCCTTCCCTCCTTCCCTCCTCCCTTCCCTCCTCAAAAACACAAGGAGCAGGCTCTTGTTGGAGCCAAGCAGAGTAAAGCTGTACCTTTGGGGTGCAAACAAAAAATTCTTTGAGTCAAAATTGAAAATTAAAAGAACATTTTACTCCATGTAGCTTCCCACAGGGTGTTCAGGAAAACTGAAAATAGCAGCCTTGAATTGAAGTGGTGAATTTTTATTAGGAACTGGGGCAATGAAAAGGTTTGGCATTTTTGAAACAAAAAGAAAAGAACTTTCATACATTTGGGAGAGAAGAAGTACCCCCCAAAACCTGTCTTTTTCCAAAAATTATACTCTGTTTTGGCTTTTGCTTGCTGGGATCTGATGAAAGGCCCTTCACATCCCTCAGGGAGACCTGGTGCTCCCTCAGCACCAGGCAGAGCTTTGTGAAACTTGTGTATCCTCCTGTCCTCAGGTCATTAAATGCACAGTTCCAGGCTGGAATGAGCTGCTCATGTTCCATTGCAAATCTCCAGGTACCAGGACCTCTCCTCTCCTCTCCTCTCCTCTCCTCTCCTCTCCTCTCCTCTCCTCTCCTCTCCTCTCCTCTCCTCTCCTCTCCTCTCCTCTCCTCTCCTCTCCTCTCCTCTCCTCTCCTCTCCTCTCCTCTCCTCTCCTCTCCTCTCCTCTCCTCTCCTCTCCTCTCCTCTCCTCTCCTCTCCTCTCCTCTCCTCTCCTCTCCTCTCCTCTCCTCTCCTCTCCTCTCCTCTCCTCTCCTCTCCTCTCCTCTCCTCTCCTCTCCTCTCCTCTCCTCTCCTCTCCTCTCCTCTCCTCTCCTCTCCTCTCCTCTCCTCTCCTCTCCTCTCCTCTCCTCTCCTCTCCTCTCCTCTCCTCTCCTCTCCTCTCCTCTCCTCTCCTCTCCTCTCCTCTCCTCTCCTCTCCTCTCCTCTCCTCTCCTCTCCTCTCCTCTCCTCTCCTCTCCTCTCCTCTCCTCTCCTCTCCTCTCCTCTCCTCTCCTCTCCTCTCCTCTCCTCTCCTCTCCTCTCCTCTCCTCTCCTCTCCTTCCTGCTGAGTTCATTCCTGCTTCTGCTGGCTGCTGTCTGCCAGCTGTGACCTCCAGGCACATGTGGGTTGTGCTGGCCACAAACTGCTCCCAGGTATTACCACAGGAGGGGAATGCCAAGGAAATGTGGGAATACCAACCTAGGGAAGATGCATGATGTGGGAGGCCAGAGCCTCACATGTGGGATGTGCCCTTGGAGTCAGCAGGCAAAAAAAAAAAAGGGGTGTTTGGCACAGGGAGTTGGGCTGTGGGACAGTCTGGAAGGCTGGAGGAGGGAAATTCTCTTTTCTATCCCACCAAACAGCTGAGATTTTAATAGAATCTTTAAAATTTGCTCTCCATATGGCTATAAGTATGATATTGTTACAGTTTCTGTAAAAATGAGAGACAGCCAGCCTCAGGGAGTCCGGGGGAGGGAAGCTGTGGCACGGAGGAGAGGGAAGGGACTGAAATCCCTCCTTAGCTTCTTTTCTTCCTGTTTGGGAGCAGGCAAATGCCCTCACTCCAGGACTGCTGACTGTGCTGGAGCCTCCTCTTTCCTGCAGAACAAATGGAAGAAGCAAATGAAGCTGCGAGGGACTGATGTCTGTGGTAAATAACCATTCAGAGACCCATCCTTTGTGCTGGGCACTGCTAATTGTGTGCTGTGTGCTCCCAGCTGGGTGCGGGTGTGCAGGGAGGGGGTCCTGCCACCCTTTTCCCAAGGGAACACTTCCATGGAAGGCGTGCTCTGCTGGGATTTGATGATCTGAGCGGGGAAGGCTCAGCCTGGCAGGTGCAGAGCAGACAAAGCCATCTCCTCCCAAGTCCTTGTCAGCCAGAGACCTTTAGGCAGTGCTGGAGCTCAGTGCGAGGGGTGAAAGACAATTACTCGCAGCACCTCCCTCCCCGCTCCCATCCCGTGTATAATTTACAATACATCATGTTACATTTTTATTACTACACCAGTTCCCAGGCTCCAGGCTGGCAGGATTCCCAGCAGGCAGAGCAGGGAGGCTTTTGTTGGAGAACTCCAACAGGAGGAGCAATTCCTCGGGAGCCTTTGGATCTATGTGTGGGTTTAACACAGGTTTAATCAAATGGGGGTTTGGGCGTTTATAATTTCCAAGAGTTATTTTTCAATGGAATTGATACCAGAAAAAAGGGCTCAGAATATGTAACAGAGGAAATGAGAGTCACCCCTGTCCCCTGCATATAATCCCTTCCAGTACAGATTGCAATTGTGTTTGAATTATAGGGCAATTAGTTTGTCAGGCTGGGAAGGATTATACAAGACCCCAGGAATTTGCTTGGAAGCTCTCTTAGCCTTGAAATCTAGAGAGGTTTTATTATGGAAAGCTGTGGTGCTGGGCTGTGCTAATGCCATGGATTGATTTCCTACCTGTAGCAGATGTTCCCAGGCAGCTGACAAATCGGTGACACATAAATATTGAGGCTCCTGAAGCACAGTTCTGGAGTGAGACCCGTGCAGGTGACAAAAATAGTCGTGCTCAGGAGCAGGAGCTTCCCTGGCAATGGCACATGGGGTGTCCATGTGCCTCCACAAACTTCCCCTCGGCTGGGAGCCAGGAGTCTGCTCTCAGTGCAGGACTGAGCCATTCCTTCTGGAGCATTCCCTAAGTGTGGTAGGCTTCACACTAGAGTGCCTAAATTAACAAAATCTGGGGAGTTTTGGTGGGAAGATATATTACCTGGCCTCATTCTGACATGAACGATAACACAAGTGCCAAGGCAGGTTAAAAATAGGCAGCATCCCCAGCAAAGTTCAGGAGACCTGGAGCTGCAGGGAGAAAAATCCAGCACAGAAACAGACACTGAGGACAGGGACTGAGTTTATTTCTTCCCAAAAAACCTATACTTTCCATCTTCTAACACCTGTGTCTCAAAGAGGGTCATTTAATTAGTTAATAGTTGACAAGTTTCTTCTTAAAGGTTTCTCTTCCTGGTAATGCACTGGCTTGAATCCTGCTTGGGCTCGAGTGTGCAGGTTGGAGTGGATCATTCAGGGCTCTCCCTACTCTTTGCACTGCTGGATTTCTGGGGTTTCCTTTTGCCTGTCCCCCTGCCCTATCTCAGCTGGTTGGATTCAGGCTCCTTGGAGCAGAGCTTGTCCCTTGACCAGCTCCTCACACACTGGAAGTTCCTTCCAGCCTGGTTATTTCTAAGACACTGCTCTAAGACACAAACCTTATTTCCTTCTGGGGCTCCTGTTCTTTGTCCATGGTTTTATTCACCTCGATCCTGCCCTAAGCACCAAGATTTCAAACAGCTCTGAGTGCTCAGCAGGACCATGGAAAGCTCATTCCCCACAGCCTGAACAAAGGTTTTGTGAGGCTTCCCAACATAAATACCTATTTCTCCCCCCCTCTCTCTCCCCTGCTGCCCTCGGAAAGAGACCTCCCCAAAGCAAGGCAGAAATGGTGTGTTCTCTGCTCCTAGGCAGCAATCACACTGGCAAAGGGAGGGGAAGTTCAACATCCAGCCAGGAATCTCAAGGAAAGCCTTCCCCGTGTGCTGGCAGGCTCCCAGGGTTGTCTCTGCCTGCTCCAAGACGTGGACATGAGGGATCTCTAATAAGAATCTTGTTGCTGGTGCTGCTCCCTGTTTATTTTCTGCTCCAGGATTCACAAGGTGCTGGGCTCTGCACAACATGAAGAGCTTTGGAGATAAGGGTAGGAGTGAGAAGAGAGAGAAATTCTGCTGCAGCCTTGAAACATCCCCCGCCCCTCCCCCAGTGAGGCTGAAATATCTCTGCGTTTCTCTTTGCCTTCGTCGGTGTTTCTCAGAAGGATGTTTCCAACCTTGACTCCTGGGGAGGGAGATGCAGGCTCTGAGAAAATCCAATTTCATGTGAGACATGGAAATATTTGGTAGATAAAGTGCTGTGGTTGTTTCTCGCCTTCCTCTCTGTGCCTGGAATTGGAGCAGCTCCCTCTCTGCTGCGAGCCAGGCTGAGCTCTCACATCGCTCCTGTATGGATGGATCCTCTGTTCCTTCAGACAGAAGTTCATCTGAGGTACTGCCTTCCCAAATTTCCCTGGCCTGCAGGCAGTGGATCTAGGGAATGTATGCACTGTGGGCTATTAATACAGGGCTGTGAGCACCAGCAGGGCTGTCGGGGAGCCAGGATCTTGGAACATCTGCAGTGGCTCTGCATGGATTTGTTGCATCCCCGATTCCCTGGATGGGTTTCCATAGTGTTCCAGTGTGCAGCTCATCCTGCAGCAGATGATCACACACATGAAACTGTGTTCAGTTTGACTAACCTTTAGTGTTCTCCTAAATCTGTCCCTCCTTGCTGCCCTGGCACAGACTTTGCTCTCCCCACCTGGCTCCCAAACTCTCATCCAATTTGGAGGCAGGTAAGAAGATAACTCTCTTCTCCACAACCTGTTGCTCTCCTTGTTATTCCATGCCAGATTGTGAATGAAAAAGTCCTTCTGCATTTGAGGCTGTGCTTGTAGCTGGTAATTAACACCCAACACACTCTGCCAATGCATCTCAGAGCTGCTTTACAGAAACCTAGAGCTGGAACAGAAGCCACCCGGAAAAACAACGTCTGCCAATCGAGTGAAACCTTAAGTAAAATCCCCAGCCAAATGTCTGCAGAATAAATCTGGGAAGGATGCTGCTCCTGCACTGAGCTGGGGAGGTGTTTTCCAACTCCGGGGCCCCAGAGATAAGAATGTAAAGTGCTAATGGGAGTTATGCAGATCTATCTCCCCCTCTTGTGTGCTGTGTTCCAGCTGGGAGAGGGTGCTTTATGGGGAGTTAACTCCTCCAGACGTGCAGTGGAAGTGCTGACAGAGCCGAGTTTTAAGCACTGCTAATGGAAATGTCTGTTTTCCAGCCGAATCTGGGGGCTGGGGTTACACACAGAGTGCACAAAGGCAGAGTAAGCCCTGTACTAACAAATTCAGTTTGCAGCTTTCTAGTTTGGAAGTGACGTGTACATGAAATACACCTGCCAGCCTCGTGGCCTGGCTCCAGCACTAGGGATTGTTCTCACCCACGTGCCTTTCCCCCCTCTTTGTCATCCTCTCTGAACAAGAGCTTAACAGAAAGGCTGACACTCCTGTCCAAATGCCTGCCTAGCAAACAGGCCCGAGCCCAGGCAGCTGTCAGAGCTGAGCAGTGAGTTTGCACTGCCCTGAGCCCCCCACACTTCCTGGCATGTCTGGAGCTGGGGAAGAGTTGTTCAAAGGAATGGATATGATGGAGAGCAGCCTTGTCCCCGGTGGCCAGACTGCCCTGTGCTTCTCTGATGTGACACCACTTCCACCAATGTGGATGTGATCTCCGAATGTGTGGGATTTCCTGGCTGCTGTGAGTTCATTGCCTGTCTGCAGGGGAAGCGAGGAGCTGGTGCATCAACCACCCCTGCCAGCCACAGTTCTTACAGCTTTTCGTCTCTCCAGGTTCATGGTAACCTCATGAAGAGGTTCCCAATTTATTTGCCTCCCCGTGTGCTTCTGTGTGACTCTGAGAACCCCTTCCAGAGAGCCAACAACCACCAGGGCCATCCATCGGCTCTGCCCAGCTCCTGAGGCAGGAACAGGCACAGTCTCGTGTGGCCTGGGTGCAAAGTGGGAAGAGAATCAGATCCACAGTTTTGTAGCCGAGCTGATACTGCACCTGCAATAAGAACCTGCAAAGTGAGACCTCCTGGGGGACAGCTTTTTAGCTTTGGAGCTCTGTAGCTCTTCGGTTGCTTGTGCCATCATAAGACAGAGATGTGAGTACGTGCCTCCACAGACACTCACAATTATACAGACACTCATAGCAAGAGACAATTTGCTGCTTCAAAGAGTCCAAGGGCCAGAATTGCAGAGGCATTTTGATGCCTGAGGCTGCACTGAAATGGGACGAGACCCAAGTGAGTTAGGCACATAATTGCTTAGAACAATTTTAAATACTTCTGGGCACACACATGCATCCTCAGGGGTGCAAATTGCCTTAGAAAATCTGGTCCTTAAGCAGTAACAGCAGGAGAGGCATAGGAGAGGCCACAGTGCTCATTTGCCATGTGGGAGCTGTGGCAAAGGAAGTACCTGTGACTTGCCTGAGGTTATGTGAGAAGGCAGTGGCAGAATATCCCCTTTCTTCCAGTTTGCTACGCTGCAGCACCAGCTGTCTCCTCTCCCGTTAGCTGAACAACAAGGAAACTCCCTCCTGCAGGTCCTCAGCTCTCCCCTTCCTCTGCATTTCATCGGGGTCTGCTTGTAGCCACCAAACACAAGCCTCAAACCAACTCAAAGAAGTTCCTCAGGAGCCCAGCAGCTCCCAGAAGGAGCAGCTACAATTGCAGGCTGCGAGTTTGCCCGTGTTCTCCAGTTTGGCCCCCTCCACCCCTCCTTCCATCTCCCCTCGGTGTTTGTCTGTTATTTTCTTTTGATTTGCAGCTTTCCTGAGCACCGAGTTTGCAGCAGGCTGTGATTACCCTGTATGGAGCCTTTCCCACTGACAGCGTGATGAGCAGAGAGAGAGCTCGGTGCATCCACAATTGAAGCCAAGCAGGAGGCCAGTCCAACACCTCACTTGCCAATTAACTGAGTCGATATTGTGCACAGGAGAATGTTTGTTGGTTGCCTGTGTTGCTAAAACACTTGCAGAGTGTTTAGAGCAACACAGCAACATTGTCACCTGCCTGCTGTAGGAATGAGCTCCTCATCCAAACCAGGACACAGCCACGGAGGGAAAAGGGAACTGGGCACCTCCAGGGCTCTGTGTCCATCAGGGCTTTGTGTGAAGGCCTGTTCAGAGTGGGGGAAGCCAAGAGCCTCTTCCATTGATCATGATGAGTGTGTGGATGCAAAGGACTGAGGAGGAAGTGGCATCTGTGTAGACAAAAAGATGTTCAAGGAGACGGGAGGCAGTGGAAAGACACTGCAAAGGAGCCACGGGCAAATCATGTTCCCAGCAATCTCCCTGGTTCTGTATGTCCTGGGGAGCTGTGTTTCTACACTAAGGCTGGTGTCTGTGCTGTCTCCACAGACAGCTCAAGGCAAAGGGAATCCAGCAGAGGGAAACTCCAAGAGGATGCAGGTTTCTCCCGTGTAGCAAACCTGGGCACTGCCGCTCATCTGGCAGGCCACTGGGGTTTCTGAGAGGGCTGGGGGCAAACAGAAGCTCCTGCCAGAGGTGCTCACTGATTTTACATTTTCTGAAGGTGAGCTCCCCTTCCTTCTGGGGCCAGGTGGGATTTGGAGGCCCCGTCCCAGCTCTCAGGTGGCACCTCGGTGGGAATCCCTCATGCTTGCAGGGGAAGCAAAGACGCCTTCTTGGCAAGGCTGATCCTTGTGCTGCAGAACTCTGAGACTGCCCCAGGCAAACTGATGTTGGCTCTCTCCAGACAAGTTTCTGCCTCGGGTTTATTTCTTTTCTCAGAGTACACAGACAATGTTTTGCTGCCTGTCTGCAGTGACAGGAGGATGTACATCTGTGAGGCACCTTCATTTCCAAACAAAGGCAGCTGCAGAAGCATCTTGGCACACAGGGCCAGCAGCACGGAGATTTTGGGATGCTCCAGCCCTCCTCGTGTGGGGACAGTGGGGTGATGGCAGCACAAGAGAGGAGAAAGGGCCACACACCATTTTGCCTCAGCATTTTCACCCTTTGTCCACTGTTATCACTACTAGAAACATCAGTGTCCACAGAGGCCCAGCCTGGCTCAGAAGGGGCCTCTTAGGATGGTCGTGAACAAAAGAAATCCCCATTAAGCTGAAGCCTCATCACCCTATTCCCCCACCAGCTCCCAGGCCTGTGTTTGCTGGTTGGTTTCTCACCATCCTTCCCCATGTGCCGCGTTCACTGAAAGCACCTGGTGACCACAGGTGTGGGCTGTCCCCCCTCTCCCTTCTCTCCTTCTTCCCCAGGCTTCACCAGGAAGTATTTATTAAGTGTCAAGGTGATAAATGAAAAGTCATATTTTATTGTGAATTATTCCAGCCCTGCAGTGGAGCCCAGATCTATCGCCTCAGAGAGTTATTAACTGCTTACCGCAGAGAGCTATAAAATCCTCATCATTTTCTCCAGTCTCTGCTCTGTCAGGGTGAGAGAAAGAGAGCCAGATTATCACACAAAATTCTTGGGAAGCTGCTTCTAAAATTCCTCTTTGATTGGAGGCCAGTGCTGGCTGGAATGATTTCATCAGAGCAGGACAGGTCTCTTGTGAAACACCTTGGCTGGGTTTGGTTCTTCCCAGCATGTTCTTCTCATTTTCAGGTGCCACCACTCAAGTGCTTATGAGAGAGCCCTTGGGAACCTCACTCTGGAAGTTGTGGCTCTGTTTCTTCCCTTGGTGGTTTCTTCTCAGAAGCACAAAAAGCAAAAGCAACTCCAAGGTACTCTTTTGAATTTCTCTCATTGTGTTTTTCCAAAGACACCCCAAAGATTTCCAAATAGGAAGTGGTATCTCATCCCCTTGTTGAGACTTGAATATGTCACCATTACCAGCTCCTTGCCCAGGCTGCAGAGCAAATTCCTGGTGTAATTTCACTGCTTCGAGTGCCTGAAGAGGAGCTGAATTCCAGTTGACACCAATTGAATTTGGAATGTGCTCTTCACTTCTTTGACTTGATGAGAAATGATCTTGACTCCTTGTGTCCTGCAGTCATCTCACAACAAAGACCCTGCTGGCTTTTTCCATAGTCTGCAGAAAGGCCAAGGATTTCCTGCACCCAAAGGCTGCCAAGGGCTGTCATTGCACCCTGGTGACACAGGGCTGGCCACTTGGGCAGTGCAGAGCATCAGGAACTTGTCCTGACTAGGTTTGTGTGCTGTTTTCTTTCTTCCAGGTATTTTTTGTGCTTTTCTGCTTTGGATTTTAATCCTGCTCCATGGCAATACCTTCTTCTCATAGTGCTGATAGTCCAGAAGAGGTTGGCTTTGGAGTCTACCAGGACATAAAAGGTCAGGTTGATCAAGAGATGAAGAGGTCCCCTGAATCTTTGTTTGCTACTGGAGGGTTATTGGGAGGTAGAACAAACCTCTCTCAGGACAATAAATATAACAATGACTGGATCATCTTCCATTCCTTCATATAGATGGGAATTTCCTCTACAACATGTTCATTTCTGCTTGAATTTGTGATCTGGGAAGGGAGTAAAAGTGCATGCACTGCATGTTCTTTGGAGTTGGATGGATTTGCTAGGAAAAGGGAGGGATCCTCCTGTGGGAACCATTGAGAGCCAGTGGATCCAATCCATTGTCCTGTGAGATCTGGCAAGTGCAATGATGGGCTAAATTCCTATTTAGATCTTGACTTCTTAGCTGGGGATACAACATCTGAGGCAAGATCATCCTCTAGGTCACCCTCAACTTCAGCAGGCATTTGATGTGCTCCAAACCAGCAGCAGCAGCTGAGGGGAGTGAGGGGGAATCATAGCTCGCAGCTTGGTGGACTCTGGGGACACCTGACACGTTGCTGCCTCCATTAAATGAAGCTCCACTTCTAATTATAACCCATAATTATAGCCTTCAACCAATGTGATTTGTGAAGAGAGGGGTCACAGAGCCGAGCTGGCTCCGAGATTGACTGCGCTGGGGATATCAGTAAACATCCCTGCCTGCCTGCCCGAGTCTGACAGAGACAGAAAGGGCTAATGCAGCCCTGCAGGGCACACAGCTGGATTGATGGGAGCTGTGGTGTGGCCTCTGGCCCCTGGAGATATTCTGTGACAAGGCAGTGAAAGCTGCAAACACGAGAGCAAACCATCTATTCAGCCTGACAGTGCTGAACAGGGGTTAAGGAGCTCGTGGACTCCTATCAGCATCGATGAATGGGCTCCAGTGGATCTGCATTAACACGTGCAGTGCCAGGCCCCTGGCTGTGCCCAGACAGACATCCCCTTGTCACAGGCAGAGCCATCACCTGAGACTGTGAGGGAACAAGGTTCTGCCCCCCTGGAAAGCTGGGCAGCCAGGAGGGATTCACTTCCAGGTGAGTATTTTAAGAGCATGGGATGATAAAGGCTTCCATTTTGTTATCTGGAAACCCCTGTGGTCAAGCTGGAGGTGTTGCTGTAAATGATGCAGGTTTGGCTTGAAATTTTAGTCCTGGGTCCTGTGCTTTTCTAGTCTGTATTTCTTAAATACCCCCCAAGAGTGGTGCAGGTTCCTCTCCAGGGCTGGTGCCAGGTGCAGCAGAGACTTTGTGTGAGCCAGAGTCAGTCCTGGGAGTTCTCTGGTCACAAAGAACCTGTGGGCTGCTCTGCTCTGGCCTCCTGCACTTCTCAAGCTTAGAAAAGCACAGTGCCTGACCTCTGCACTGAGTCTAAGAAGCTGTGGTTCCTCCCATGCTCTCCTGGTTTGGATCTAAGTGATGGAGAATTAGCCCTGCTCTTCGGTCAGCTCTTCAGGGAACAGTTCCTCTCCCTGTTAATATTTGTGTTTCAGATGCCATTTAAATATTGCAGTCTCAGCCTGCAGCCACTGGGCCCTTGGGGTATGAAGACAGCAAAGGTGACAGAGACAGAATAAAAAATCAAAATCAGATTGTCTCTCATTTGATATAATTTCCCTTGGACTTAAGCTGTGTGGGAAAGGAGACAGGACTGTTCAGACAGAAACTGATCTGCTGATTGAGATGAGACAGTTGGTTTGGCTTCGCTCCAGGCAGCTTGATTTTGGGTTTGTTTTCCCTGGAAATGGGTTGTGCAGCTGCAGGTGCTTTGACTCCCCAACTTCTGCACATCTCAGCCAATTCCAGCCCTGTTCGGTGGAGCAGTAATGGCCTTAAAAGGGATGATGTCCAGACAGATCTCACAGAATTAGGGGTGAGGAAGAGGAAAGGGCCCTTCTAAGGCTCAAATAGGCCCTAGTTCCAACCTTCAGCTGGAGAAAAAGGTCCAGAACCTCTCCACAGTTGAAAAAGCTTCAGCAAGAGCTCCCAGGCAGTGAAGAGTGAAATACAAAATAATTTACAAATTTGATTTCACTGTGCGTGTGTTCAAGAGTTTCATCTTTATTTACCTTCATAGCAATACAGGATCCACTTGGCTGGAAAGAGTGCAGACACCTCCTGAGAGGCCGTCTGACCCCAGCCTCCCGTGGACTGACTGGGCAAGGTGGCCAACAGCCATTTTATGGTTGGACAGCTGAAGCAAAGACAGATTAAATTGTGTTCTGCGAGTCCCACAGGGTGGCTGCTTGACTGTCAGCCAGCTCTCTCTTGCTTTCTTGTCTCTAATTCGATTCTTTGATCAGAGGCTCTGGCTTTTGTTTCTATAGCTCGTCTAACCTTCCTCTTGTCGTTTCCAGCAGCCTCGTTACAGCTTTCCGCAGCCTCTGCTGCGCTGGCACGATCATTGTTCCTCTCTGCAGGACGGGATGTACGTCTGAGTAATTCTGTGCATGAGTTGTCTTTCTCTCAGAGACATTTCTGTGATACAGAATAAATTGCAGTACGCAGCTTATTAGAGAAACAACAAAAAAAACCCCATCAACAAACGTTCACAGTCGAGGCAGTTCAAAGAAGCAAGCAGCAGAGTCCAACATAAACAAGCTGTAGGAACACAGGCAGAAACTTTCCTGCTACTTTCTGGGATAGACTTGCCAAAGCCTCTGCTCCCTGGGTCATCACATGCTCAGCTCTGGGTCAATCACATTTACAATCTTATTTTCCCCTTCTGAACTGCACAGCCGAGGCCATCCTGCCCTGCGAGGTGGGATAATCCCAGAGCTGCCCACAGAGGAATTCAGGCCAGCTCAGAGGTGTGCTCTGGAAGGATTCCCCTGCTTCAGGGGCTTTATCCTGCTGCCTCTGAACACCAGGGGGGTTTCACAACCTGTGGGGAGATATTCCAGGCCAGCAGCCTTCCCACCTCTGGGCACCTGGAGTGGGAAGCACTTCATGCCCTGCTTTTTTCCCTTTGGGAAAAACCAGCTTCCACTCCCCTGCACCTCTTAGCAATGCAGCTAAAATCTTTCCCAGGTAAAAATCAGATTCACCAAGAATGTCTTTATTGATTTACAGGGTTCAGCTTTATGAACATCTCCAGTATTTCTCTTTGGCCAAAATAAAGCAATATTAAACACCGTAGCAATAAATCCAGGGCACCCTCTTCTCTCCAGGGTGCAAGGTTATCCAAATGTATTTATCATTTACCAACAGCACTATTTAAACTACAATATTTGACAGGAGTGGTTGTGTCAGGTGTGATGGAGAGTGGGTTATAAAAGGACATTAAGAGAGACTTTGCATTTGTCCTTCAAACATAAAGTCGATTTTTGCATGATTGGTACTTCAGAGCTCATCTCCAGCATAAAGTGAACTGGGAGCAGCACTCAGGGAAGGCAAATGGCTGGGACCCCGTGGCTCTCTGTGCTGAGGTCTCCAGGAGGGCTCTGCACTCCTGCACCAAAGGTGCTTTGGAACAGCGAGTTCACCTGTGCTGCTCTGCAACCTCCAGGTGGGATTTTTTTAGAGATCACGCCCCTCCTGGAGGATTTGGAGTTGGAGGTAAAAGGTTTTAACTTCACCAGGCAGTCCTGCCTTCAATACCTCTGGCAGGAGCGAGCCGTGTCTGTAAACAAGCCCCAATCTGGCTGTTTTGATTTCTCCTTTTAATCCAATAGTTACCCTGGTGTGCACAGGAGTTCTCTTTCATCTCAGGAGCCCCTCGGGGCGCCAGCCCTGAACAGAAGTGTTAATGCCTCATCACACAGTGAGTAGCTGTGGGCAGCTGGGTCAGGAAGTGACCCTTGCACCAAATATGATTGGCAAGAATTCCCTGTGGAGCTGGGGAAAAGATGGAGAGAGCTGTAGGGAAAGCACGAGCTCAGTGTGAGGTACAAGGTACCAGCCGAGCACAGCCTGTGGGGTGTGGAGTGAAGGACATGTGGAAAATATCCCCTGGCCACAGCACAGGGAGTAAGGAAAATAAAGCCTGATACTGGAAGGGCAATGAGAAACGTGTCTGCAGGAAGGCTTTTCCTAAAAATGGACTGTTTCTTTTGAGGGAATGAGGAAAACTGTAGCCCCTGGACAAAGTGGTGTTTGTGTGTTTACAGATCTCCATCTGGTTGTCACAACTCGCCCTCTGTTCTGCAGCCCTGGTTCTCGTCCCGGGAGGGGCTGTCTGGCCAAAGCCAGATCCTGGTTGTGGAGCTGACAGCTGATGTGAGCAGCCTGGAGCTGGGGCCCGTGGCTGGTGCTAATTACTGCCAGCTTTGGGCTGCAGGCACCTTCTGACAGTGCTGCACCCCTGCTCCGTGTGCTGCACAAACAGAGAGGAGAGCCCTGGCTGCTGCACAGCCAGGCAGGGACAGCAAAGGGGTTTTCTCAAAGGCAACTGGTGGCAGAGGCAGGAACAGGCAAAGTCTTCTCTCTTCCCTCCTGAAGTTCTGCTGCTAAATTGAAGAAGCAGTTCCAGGCTATGGGTGGGGTGAGAGACAGAAATATTTTAAAAATAGAAACGGGGAAAAAAAAAAACCCCAAACCAGAGCATGTTTCATTATTCCTCAGGTGACTCTGAGCTGGAGTGCCTGGGTTTAGCAGGAAGGAGGCATTAGTTTTGTAATCCCTTGTTTGCAAAATGTGAGGCTCTTGGCGTGTGCCGGGATCTTAAATGACTCTCATAATCTATTTACCAATGCTGTGAAGTTCCCCCTTTTATACCAGATTATGGTAATAATGGTATTGTGCAGCAGATGAAATTAGTTTTTCGACACAGTTTTGTTTCATCTCAGTGGCTAAATGTGTGAAATAAAAGGTGAAATGGGCAATATTTTCCTGGGTAAGCCAGTTTCCTCCCACATCCACCCTACAAACACAGATGCTTCCTCATATCCTGGGGACAAGCTGATTGCCAAGCAATGCATGACAGGACTGTGAGAAGCAAGGGATTTTTAAAATTTACATTTGCCATTAGGGTAATTTTTGAGATTTATGAAGTTTCAGACAGTTGGGGACTGTTAAGAGCATCTCCCGTGGGCTGGCACCTACCATGGGCTGTAGCAGCCCTCAGGGGTACTGGGATCATTCCCATTTTCCTTTCCCACTGGCACACACCAGCAAAGGCTCTCCACGTAGATGTGAGGGCTTGGATGTGGCTCAGGATCCTCCTTAACCCAACTCTCCTGTGGGAGGTGTTTACAGGAATAAACTGACCTCCTCTCTCATCCCTTTATGAACCTGGGCTTTGCTGTGAGAAGGTACCAAAACCCAACAGTGAGGATGTCCCTCAGCAAAAGTTGACATTTCCCCCCAAAAATTAACTGAAAAAAACCCTAAGTTTCCATAATCTTGTTTGGGATCAATCAGTGTCCACTGGTTGGTCATACTGAGGGAATTCAGTCCCTGCCATGCAAACTTTACCTCTTGTGGTGCATTTTGTGATCTCCTCTTCATGTAGGCAAAACTCAGACTATGGATTCTTATCACACATCCCAGATTTGCCTGGATGAACATCCAGACTAAGAGTCAGCTCAGAAATTTCCCGAGAAGATTTTGTTGTTTTCTTGTTCTGAACAGATATCAAACTTTATCTCACATTTGGCGTGCAGTGGGCCAATCCCAGCTTCCCACCTTAATTGGGGCTTTCTGCAATCATCAGTGTCCTAAAAATGAGGCCAGCAAAGAGCAAAGTCTTTTCTTAGCCTCACTAGCACGTTCTTTAAGTTTAATCTGGAAGATTTGTATCAGGGAGTAGAGAGAGATGGGGAAGAAGCTTGTTTGGGAGGGGGGGAGAAAGTAGGTCAGACAGAAAAGTGTTTTATTGTTCCCAACTCCTGGCGTGCGCTCCAGGAAAGAAACGAAGCTTTGTTGAAGCACTTTGCTGAGCACTCCTTGCACTTGTGAACGTGGCATGGTAAAAAAGCCTTTAGAACCACCCAGGAATGAGTTCAGCCCGAGCCACCTCGAGGGCTGAGCACAAAGGGGCTTTGTGGGCTGAGCCCTGACCCTCAGAGAGCTCCCTGCACCCTCAGAAATATCACTAATAACTGAGGGGAAGGATCTTCTACACACAATGACTTCAGAAGCCTCTCCAGCAGCCTGGATTCCCCCAGAGGAGATTCCCACAGCCGTGAGGAGCAGCAGGCTGGTTTCTCCCAGCCTGTTATCCCATTAACTTCCTCACTGGATTAAGGAAGAGACTCCTTGTCTCACCAGTCCCTGCCTCGCTGGTACCCTTAGACCCCTGTCAGGGTTTAAGCCCAGCTGGAAATTAAACAGCATTCCCTCTTCCCCCTGCAACCCAGTGGAATGGGGAGGAGAATCAAAGTGAAATATGTGGCTTAAGAACAGTTTAGTAATAGAAAATGAAGTAAAAATACAGTAATAATGGTAAATGATAATAATGATAATAATAAGGGAAAAAACAATGCAATTGCTCACCACCTGCTGACCAATGCCACACCCCCCTTCTGAACCCAGACTGGCCCTTCCAGTAACTGTCCCCAGTTTTGATACTGGGCAGGATGTTCTGTGGTGTGGAATATCCCTTTGGCCACTTTGGGTCACCTCTCCCACCTGTGTCTCCTCCAGGTTTCTTCTGCAAGCCTCCTCACTGGCAGAGCAGGAGACAAGAAAGAAGTCCTTGATTTAGGACAAACCCGACTTAGGAGAAACCCAAACCCTCAGTGTGTTATCAACACCCGAATCCAAAGCCCAGCACTGCAACAGCTGCTGGGAAGAATTTAGCTCTGGTGACACCAGGACACCACCAGCTGATGCAGTCAGGGCCTTGTTTCCCCTGTTTTCCCAAAAAGTAGCACCTGGAACCACACACAGCTGCTCCCCCAGGGCCTGGAAGGGGGAGGGACGGGCACCACATGGAGTTGGATAAACCACGTTTAACTTGAGGGACGTGACAAGATTATTCCTGAGTGCTGCTGGTGAGGAAGGGACTGGCTGCAGAGTGACAAGCAGCTCCTGTCACACCTGCAGTGACACCCCAGCAGGTGGGAACAGGGGGAGAAGCACAAGTCCAAGCCTTGGCTGCAGAATGGACCCATTTGCACTGGTTTCCAGTGCTGGTGGGGGATTTGAGCTCAGCCTTGGGGTTTACACAGGATGTGGGATGTGTGTACACAGGGTTTTATCCCTCACTGTGAATTTTGGCAATAATCACGGGTAATTTTCATGCACTGCCTCGTGCCTCAGCTTCATTCATCACCAGTGTGATGGCCAATTAGTCATCTCTAACTATTAAGCAATGCTAACAGCTACTTTAAATGCAAGAAGAGCCTTAATCTAGCTCTAACTCAGATGGACGGTGATACTTGTAATTAGGCCATCAAACAGAGAAGAAATGTGATGTGTTTATTGCTGAGGGAACCTTTGCATTGAACTATTTCAGGGATAATTATGTATTATCTTTATTAACATGGCCTGAGTTAGTAAATAATCGGTCATGCTTTTGCATTTGGGGTGTTAAATATCGTGGATTCAGGCTAAACTCCAGATTTTGATTTGTTGGGAGATGCTGCCTTGCCAAAGCATCCATCACAAGTCGGGTTTCCTGGGACAGGGTGTCAGGGCTTCCCTACACCCCACCCAGCTGTAGCCAGCTCCTCTTACACATCCATCCTGCTCTGACTGGAGCCTGGGGCTGATCCAGGGCTTGATCCACGGGTAAAGCTGAATAAAGTTCTTCCAGAAAAAAAAAAAATTAAAAAAAAAAGGGTGAGGAAGCCATTGCAATAAACACACATTGATACACATCATGAATACACCTCCCCAGACATGCCTTGGCCTAGGTAGTGTGTGTGACAGAAATCAGATAAACACCTCCCAGCATTTGATCAGAAAATGTGAACTGAACATGTCCCTCACTGGAGGAGCTGAGAACCTGCTCACTCCCTCGTTTGGAGATTAATAAAGAAGGAAAGGGGGGAATTGGAGAGAAGTTGTTTTGAAAGCAGAAGCTTTCTATTCCAAAATGATAAACAGGAAAAGGGGAAAAGATCTGTGTCAAAATTCATCGGGGGGGGGGGGAAAGAAAAATATGGAAATGAGTTAAAAGTGAATGTGTGCCTTTCTCTGGAGATGTTTCTCTGTTTTTCTGCAGCCTTATTAATCAGCCTGTTCCTGTCTCTCCTGTTACAAAAGGCAAGGGAGAGCAGAACCCGGGGCACCAGCCTGTGAGAGTGAGGCTGCAGGACACCCTGCACATGTATTTACAGCATTAACATTGCTGTTCTTTGATTCCAGCTTTAATCAACCTCCTTTTCTCCTAACGAGCCGCTCAGCGAGGTGTTTGCCTCTTGCAGGGAGGTGTTGCGTTCTCTTCGTCTTTCTCGGTGGAACCCCACACTCAGGCCCTCACTGAGAGAATCCCTCGTGCCCTCGGTTCTCCCAGCTCGGCTGATACACCCAGGAAGGTTTTTGCTGCCAGGGGTAGGAACTCTTTGAGAAACACATTGGATTCATGCAAGAGCCTCAGTGAGGGAGCCGAAATCTCAGCGCAGAGTGAGCCACGTGGCCTCCTCTCCATCCCTGCAGCCCCAGCAGATCCACCAGGCTCTGATGGTACTGAATTCCTGCTGCTCTCCCATCCATCTCCAGTTCTGCATTTGATGTCAGATTCCACGTTTGCAGGGTCAGCTCCTCTGCCTGCCTCTCCATATGGAGATGCTTCGGCAGCGCCTGGAACAAATCCATAATGACTCCGGTGTGGGGCTGGCTCTGTGGGAAGCACTAATGAAGTGTCAGGCAGGAGGCCCCTGATGTTCATTAAACCCAGGGAATGCCCTGCAGCTCAGCAGCGATTCCCACTGTAAAATTAAAGTGGAAGCACAAGGAGGGGTATCCAGGCACTGGCAAAGGTGCCTCCAGACAGCCTGGCCTGTGACCAGAAGCGCTGCCAAAACACAGGAAGATCCGGGATGGAGGAAGCTTTAAATGGTGGAAAAAACTGTGGGTGAAATGTTTGCCTCTTCAAATCCTGCTCTAGACTCCTCCAAAGGAAATGATGGAGAGCTTTTCAGGGCCAGGCAGCTTTTTTGAAAGATCAAATGGGCAGAATAAATTAAAGTTGATCCAAGGGTTTACTTAGGTTGCTGTCTTTGGTCCACCTCAGGCTGACTGCGAGTTGGTGCCAGATTTGTGTGATACAGTCTGAGGGCTGTGCAGGGCTGTGTCACCCAACAGCAGCTTATCTGTGGCATCTGAAACCTTGTCTTACACTGTTCCTTAATTCCCTGAAGTTCTGTCATCAGATCCACGCTGGATCCACGCTCCTTCTGGGCTGAGGTCCATGCCTCCAGGCCCCCAGGCCTGACTCAGAGCTCCCGTGGAGCAAAGCACTCTGCACTGTCCCCATGCAGGTGCCCCCTCCTCCTGCTGCTTCTGCCCCTCCACTGTGCTCTTACAAACTCAGATCTGCTCTCCTGGGCTCTTAACACCATTATCTCATCTGGGAAGAAGAAACCTTCCCCCTTCTTATGTTTGGTGTATTTTGGACTATTTGGGTTCTGCCTTTCATCCCAATCTCATTTCATTCGCTTTTCCCTTTTCAAGAATGAATATCCCATTTATCTCCAGCTCCTCTTTTACTCATTATTTCTTTTTCTGTACCTCTTTTATCTTGTTCCTCACTTCTCTTGCTGTTTACCAGCCCCTCCCCAGCTCCTTTTCTATATCTCTTACAGGGTTGCTTTACCTCAGCTTTGCAGTTTAGTGGATTAATTTTATTAGTTTCTTTTGTGTGTGTCTAATTGACATGCAGTTTCAAACTCTATTTCATTTCAGCAGAGCTGACCTTTATCCCCCTGCAGGCAGAGGGTTTTTTTTCTCCAGCTAATGCCTTCACTACCTTGCTGAAAACAGAAATGCAGAACAATTTTGCTGAAGGGTGTGGGGAGTTTAGGACTGTGGCAGGAATCACCCAGAACTGGACTGGAGAACAGAGCTGGCTTTTCTTTTGCTACCCCCCTCTAACCATCAATGAGGCAGCTTAAGGGAGTTCATTTTCCTTCCCACTTTATTTCTGACCAAATCTCTTTCCTCCTCTGGGAATGTCATTGCCACAGAAGGAACAAAGCTCTGTATGGGAGCACCTGAGCCTGGCCCTGGTGGTGTGAGCTGTCTCTGACAACAGCAAGAGAAACTTGTTCCAAGGAAAGTGCAAAACCTTCCTAAATGAGGCTCCAGAGAGATTCCTTCTTCCCTTGTCTGGCAGGGCCTGGGCTTGATCTCCAGCACAAAACTTTCTCTCTCCCAGAAAACCCCAGGAAGCTGCAGTTCCTGTGCCCATCACTGTCATAGGAGGGAAATCCAAGTGCGAATTCCCAGCTCAGCTTTGCTGTCCAGCTGCTCAGAAGGAAGTGGGACCAAGCAGGAACGTAGGACAATGCTCCTCTTTTCTCACAGCCCTTCTGAAAGACCTGAAAAGGGCTTTTGGATGGAAAAACCTCTTGGAGTCCTTTGGCTCTCCCTGACACTGACTCTGTTCCAGAGCAGGTCCTGCTTTCCCAGGTGCTGTCCCTGCTCAGAGACAACACATTTCTCTCTCCTCCTTATTTCCTCCCCCAGCAGAGCAGAAATGGCAGTTGACAGCCTTTTTTTTTTATAAGATGTTTTCATTATAATTTTAATGGACTAATTTCTTTCCCTGAATTGCCATAATTCAGATTTAATGAAACATGTCTTATAAAATTAAAAAAAGAAAAAATACAATAATAAAGTGGAACGCCCCATTAAGCTGAAGAACAAGGAAATAACATCTGTAAAGATCTGCTCACTCTGACCCTGCCATCCCAGTGATGCCAGCAGCAGGCAGGAACATGCTCTACATCCCCACGGATGGCTGTGCTTCCCACCAGGAGAAAATAGAAAACAAAATAATAAATGGAGTGGTGAGGGGAGCTGGTGCCTCCTCCCGTCACGCCTCTGCCCAAGTTCACAGCCAGTGCTTTTGGCCATCAGGCATTGCTAGGTAGGGGCATCATCTAAATTGTCTTTTTTTTCTGTCTTCCATGGATTCTGCTCCAGGAAAACTGGGATCTCCATCTCAAGCTGTGCCAAGAGGGGCTGATCCTGCTGCCTGCAGTGCTCAATCCAGGAGCTCCTCAGCAGAGCGACACATCAGCAGCACATCCCTGAGGGGTGAGATGACCCCAAAAGCGGTTTTAGACAGATCTTCCTCTTGTTTCTTCTTGACATCCACTAAGAAGCATAAAATCATGAGATTCCTAAGCTTGGAAAAGACCTGCAAGGTCATCGAGTCCATATTTGACCAAACACCACCTCAACAACTAAACCACAGCACTGAGTGCACATCCAGTCACTCCCTAAACACTTTGAGAATCATAGATCTTGTTTCTTTGCTCTCCTTAAGACCTGTGTACACAGCAAGAGGTGATCTTTAAGGCCTTTGATGACCCTTTCTGACTCCCATTACCCAGGAGCTCAGTGGGACATGGGTGAGGAATATTTATGGAATATCTCCCAGGTGTCTCTGCACCAGCACGGAAAAATCCTGGCACTCCCAGCTGCGTTAGTGCTCCCTCCCAGTACAATGTCTTCTTTTGGAGAACTCCTCCCCGAAAATGCTGACCTCCAGCCACGAGCAAAAGCAATCAAGGGATGGAGTTCATTGTGATGCTGAGTCAACAGGAGAGATTAATGCTTCCCTTTCATCTCACGACCCTTCATCTCTGTGTTTCAAATCAGGCACCGTGTAAAATAGCGCTCCGAGCTACCTGTGCAAAAACTGTCAAAGGAAAGAAGCTGTTTGCAAGCATCAGCTCAGAGAGAGCCACTCAATCCCCTCTGTCCTCTGCAGCTGTCTGGATGGTCTGGAGTTACATCCCAGAGCAGGGATGACCCAGCTGCCAGAGATCCAGCTCTGCTCCTGTGGTCCAGTACGGGCAAAGGGGATCCCTTTGCTGCTGAAATAGTTAAAATAATGCAATTAGGAAAATCATAATGAAAGGAAGGAGGGATAAATTCACATTTCAACCAAATCGGGCCCTCAGGGGTCAAGAAGTGAACAGAAAGAAGCCTCCTGCTTTCTGTACAGTTCCTGCCTCTGGAAGCTGAGTTCAGCTGCTTGGGGAAGGGAGGCAGTTGTGAGACTCTCCAGAGGGTGTCAAAGCCACAGATGTGGGCTGGAACTCCTTTTCTTCATCCTCTGGGAAGCTTCCACTGCCCAGTGAGTGCGTGTTACCCATGGAGAGAGAGGTGCTGTTATTACAACCACTTCCAACCTGTGGATGCTGGAAAACAACGTGGTTTGACCCTCCAGGCTTCTGAGACATGGCAACAAGCAAAGTTCAAAGAGATTAATTGGAGATTTCTTTAAAAATAAATCCAAGAAAGGGAGAAGGAATATTTATCCAAGCTTTAACGAGGTAGTTATTGCTGAGTAATTACATATTAACAACTTATTTACAGGAGAGGGAGGTTGTGGAAGTTCACTTTACTTGTCTTGGTTAATTAGGTCCTGTTCCTTGGGATGAGCTAATTGGCCATTCAGTGAGATAATGAAATAAATGCCATGTCATATAAAGAGTTAATTAAAAATAAAGAAACGTTCAACCTTCTGGAAGCCCAGAGCTGGAGTTGATGCAATATTTGGGATGCAGCACTTTTCTGTGGAGCAGCACGGCTTGGCGCAGGTGTGACTCGGCATAAATGTCTGTGGGAGCACGGCTATTTGGATGGAAATTTTGCCTGGAAGATTTATGAGGTCAGGGAAAGGGAAAGAAGAATGCAAGGCTGTTACCTGGGCTGCAGGATGCTGCTTTTCAAATGCTGCTTTAGGAGATGGCAGCACTCCCACTGGAAATTAAGACCTTAAATAGCAAAAATGTTGTCACGCCAGGAGCTGCTGGTTCCTCTGGCCTTCACAGCCAGGAGGGGGCTGTGATTTCAACATCGTTGCTTTGTGTCCAGGGACAGATGGGCTGGCCATGCAAGGTTGCAAGGTCGGCAGTATGGTGACTGCTGACTCTCCTGTTTTGCATTATGAATGCCATGGAAAACCTGCAGGAAGCTGCTCAGCCGGCCTGTGCAGAAGAATGTAATTCCTGGATAAATGAAGTAGGACAATACCTTATAAATCCACTGAGAAATGAGTGTATGACTTGGGTCTGATTGGAAGAGAGAGAAATCGCTGATGTACAGAGCTTACCATGGGAATTGTAGGAGAGAAATCCATCATTGGAAAGGCTCTTCTCCTTCAGCTTATTCTTCTTGAGGGCTGAATGGACTCTGAAAGCGGCAGTAGCAGTGCTGGAGCTGGGCACTGCTCCCCTGGGAGACACCACGGGCTTCTGGTGACAAGGAGGGCAGAACAGGATTGGCACCTTGTGCAGAGGAGGGCAAATCTTGCTGGGCAAATCTGCTGCTCAAGGAGTTCCTGGACAACCGCTTTGGCCTCACTGGGGAGATGGAGCTGGGTCATTCCTTGGAGCTGGGTCATTCCTTGGTGCTGGGTCGTTCTTTGGAGCTGGGTCATTCCTTGGAGCTGGGTCATTCCTTGGGGCTGGGTCGTTCCTTGGAGCTGGGTCGTTCTTTGGAGCTGGGTCATTCCTTGGAGCTGGGTCATTCCTTGGAGCTGGGTCATTCCTTGGAGCTGGGTCATTCCTTGGGGCTGGGTCGTTCCTTGTGGCTGGGTCGTTCCTTGGAGCTGGGTCATTCCTTGGAGCTGGGTCATTCCTTGGAGCTGGGTCATTCCTTGGGGCTGGGTCGTTCCTTGTGGCTGGGTTGTTCCTTGGAGCTGGGTCGTTCCTTGTGGCTGGGTCGTTCCTTGGAGCTGGGTCATTCCTTGGAGCTGGGTCGTTCCTTGGAGCTGGGTCATTCCTTGGGGCTGGGTCGTTCCTTGGAGCTGGGTCGTTCCTTGGGGCTGGGTCATTCCTTGGGGCTGGGTCGTTCTTTGGAGCTGGGTCACTCCTTGGAGCTGGGTCGTTCCTTGGAGCTGGGTCACTCCTTGGAGCTGGGTCATTCCTTGGAGCTGGGCCGTTCCAAGGCAGCTCTCATTTCCTCGTGGCAGCAGCCCCTGTTCCCTGCTGGAGCAGGGCTCTCTTGAAGGTGTTTGTTCTTGGTGCTAAGTCATCAGCTCTTAAGTTATTTTAATGGGCAGATTCCTGCATTTCTGGCACCATCTGCTTGTCTCTCTGATTACTGATGCAAGGAGGGATTAAGAGAAAGTCTTTTCCCTCCTTCAGCAGGAAGGCAGTTATTAGTGCTTTAAGCACACGCACCGAGTCTGTTCTGTGTGCCCAGCAGCAGCTGGCATTTCCTCTCTGCCTTTCCCTCTGCGAGCTGGGGGAGGAAATCTAATTGGTGAGTGGAGATCCAGGGCTGGGAGTTGCTGTGCTGGGAGTTGCTGTTGGCTTCTGTTTTCCCAGGAGATTGTTGGGTGGCCAAAATCCAGGGCTTTCTGCAGGTTCTGTGGTCAGCAATGCTGGCTCTGCCTCTGCACGTGCAGTCCCTGCTGGGAATGTCCTGGAGCCACACGTGGATGGATGGAGTGGGGAGGGGAGGCAGAGAACTCTCCAAGCTCACACCAACCCTTTGTAGAAGGCAACTCCCATCCCCTGTGTGATTGTTATTCCATGCCACACGGAGAAGGACAGGCCCAGCCATGAGAGAGAGGCTGGGACTGAGATCTCAGCCAGGCCAAGGAGTGCCTGGAATCCCAACGAGTGCCAGCAAGGGGGAGATGCCATCAATAAAACATCCTCTGTGACAAATAAAGGGAGCAGCAACAGGTGCCACGCAGAGGTCGAATGAGGGAACCATCTCCAAAATCTCATCCTCAGCTTTGGTCCTGGGTTTTTTTTCCAGCCAATCTGATCACCCAAAGCATAGAAAGGTGAGAAACAAGACTGACTTAGAGGTTTAAAAAGCTGCATCAAAATTCACTGCCAGCTCTACTCTGAGTGGGGTTGTTTCTTTTGTGCATGTCAAACCACTCCTTGGCTACGTTAAGTCCATAGGGATAGAATTCCTGACACAGGAATATAGCATGGAATGGGTAAAACATGACACCTGGCATAACAGACAGGTCTGGGAGACACCTGCACATGTCCTGGGATGGACTGGGACTCTGTGGTGAGGTACATCCCATAATGACTCACAGATGGGGGAATGTCTGCAGCTCTCCAAGTGCTGGGAAAATGTCGCACGTGCAGTTCCCCTCTCTGGGATGCTCTGCAGTCCATGTGGGTCCACATTAACCTCATTCCCTGAAGCAGTGATGGAAAATCCAAGAAAGATTTTGGGCAAGCTTTCCAGGAAATGGAGCAGAGTCCTTGGCTACAGCAGGTCTTGGAAAAGTACACAATGTTGAGTGACACTGGACAATATGGATGGGCTTTCCTGGGGGTATTGTGCTGTTCTGCACTGGTCACCTCTGAGATGGAGCTGGTGGCAACTGTGACAGCAGTCAGCTCAGAAAGTCACCGTGTCCAGGCTGGACAAGCCCCTGAAGTCCAGCATGGAAGAGAAGGACCTGGAATAACAATGATTGCAGATGCAGGGATGGACTCAGGATTCAGGCTGAAGGACTTTGGGGTAATAGGAAATGCAGGGCTGGCCATGACTTGTTTAACATTCGCAGCCTGGCTGGTATTTCCTGGCACACGTGTTTGCTGAAAGGTCAGTACACAATCTTACAGCTTCCCTGCACGTTCTCTGTGGGGCTGCTGTGAGCGGTGCTGCTCACTCACCCATGGCAAGCAGAGAAACCATTCATCAGCAGGAGTAGTTAAAACAAGTACTCTGAGCTGCTTGGGCTAGACACAGGCAGCAGAGGTGGGTTTGGAGCTGAGCTTCTGCTTTGGTACCTGGCTTGAAGTTGGATTTTCCTCGAGGGGTCAGCAGGCAATGGAATAGAGATAACAACATCTCAGTGCTGGGAGTGTGTGTCCAGCGGGGCTTAGTCAGGGAAAAGAGGAGAGGGAAGGGGAGTTGAGGGAAGGGGAGGGGAGGGAAGGGGAAGGGGAAGGGAGGAGAGGAGAGGAGATCCATCTGCTCACACTCCCTGGGTACTCTGGAGAGAAAAGTGGGCACTTTGATTCATGTGCCCAGCTGCTGGTGCCCACTTTAGAGGAGAGACATCGCTCTCCTGTCTCTGCCAGCAGTGGCAGAGGCTTTTGAGACTCCCAAGGTGACTTGAGCAGGGTAAACATGAAGTCTGCGTTTAGCCTGATAACTCCCATCCACCTGGGAGGAGAGATGGATTGGAGCAAAGGGACAAGGAGATGTGACAGATGGAAATTCCTTCTATTCCTTTATAAACTGCGTCCTGTAGCATGAATAGATGTTGTGACAGAGCACTGTGAGACAAAAAGGGAGAGAGCTGGAGAGCACTCAGCCAGTGGTGAGCAGTGGGAGGGCAGCTGGACAGAGTCCCTGTGCTGGATGGCTTGTCCCTGGCAGAGCCAGCTCTGTGTGTGATGCACATCCAGCCCAGCAGCCCGACCTGGCTGCTGACCACTCTCCCTGGCTGTGCTGCTGGCCTTCCCAACAGCCCTGTGAGGTCAGACTTCCTTGCTCTGTGGGGTTTTTAGTGGGTTAGGGAAGGATGGGTCAGTCTGGGCTGAGCTCCTGTTAGTGAGGTGAGGAGCAGGCTCAGCCTGAGCAGATACCAGCAGAAATCTCGGAGCTGGCTTTGCCACAGTGGGATAACTCAGCTGTCTCATGGAGAGAAAATGAGCTAAACCCCAGCTCTTGCCATGTCCTGCACAGCTGTGGAGTGTCTGGAGCTCATTAAAGTCCCACGAAAATTCACCTGGACACTGCTGGAAACTTCATCCCAACAGCCCCCTCCAAGCCCTCAGCAGCAGGGTCACACCTGAGCTCCCTAGCATTACCCTGAGCAGCCCATCCTCCCCAGTGTGACCAGTGCTAACTGGGCTGGTGGCTGCAGCACCCTCAGCCCATCCTCCCCAGTGTGACCAGTGCTAACTGGGCTGGTGGCTGCAGCCCACCCTGTCACCCCCTGGCATTGGGACCCTGCTGTGGCACTGAGCTGTGGCTCAGCCCAAGCGAGCTGTGCTCGTTAAAGCACCTGCCAGGCCGGGATTAATTAGGAGCAGCAGAGCTCTGTAACCTCTGGGTGTCTGAGGAGAGTTGGGCAGAGCTGAGCAGAGTCTGGGAGTGACACTGCGAGAGCAGGACCCAAGTGTGCGAGTTATTCCTCCCAAATAACCATCAGTGTGATTTCCTCTGCCTGACAAGGTGCTCGGGAGCTCTGGGGAAGGCTGTTCCCGAGATGCCTCCCTGGTTCCCACGGCTGCAGACAGCACAGATCTGCCAAAATCCGTGTCAGAACCGCTGCTGAGCTCCGTGCTGCCTGTGGGGCTGGGCACTGCTCCGAGGAGCTGAGCCATCCCTAATTCCTCTCTGTCTAAAAGGGGCATCGCTGCTCGCTCGTCTCAGACAGCTCGGAGTGAGGTTTTCATTCAAAACTTCCTCCAAGTGAAGATTACAAACAGCCACGTAATAAAGAACATTGAGGGAAAAAGCACCGCAGAGATTTTTTCCCCTTAATTTTGACCTACTTATCTCCCAGTTCTGAAATGTTATCAAAACACTGAAATTCGAGAAAAATTACATCAGATGAAGACTTCAGTAAAATGTTTGAATCCACACTGATTTCCCCAAATTATTCTTTTCAAAGTGGGGTAGAAAAGAAACATCAGGGAAAAAAAAAAATCAAAGCCTCTGATATTTGAGAAGTGAAACATTTCCTCTCATCAGTTTGGAACAATGCATTTAAAAGCCTGCTAGATTCCCATTAAAAAACCACACTCAGATCTTAAAATACATCACTGAAAAATAATAATTCATTTAATTCTGGGTCAAAGAAATGTCTCAGAAAATGCAGAGGCAAAGTGGTTTAATTTTTTTCGGGGAAAAATCTGAGTCCAGCTCCACGGGTTTGCCTCTGGAATTACCTTTCTTCCTCAGCTTGGAGCATCCTCGTGCTCTTGCCATGCCAGTGAGGTGGCACAGCCCCGGGTGAGGCCGTCAGCGAGCTGAAATGGGCGGTTTGATTTACGGAAACAGCTTCAAATCAATTGTTCTGCTCCTCAACTAATTCCTGATTGCGGCGTCGCGCGGCTCAGGAAAGCCCGGAATCCGTGATGGATTCCAGTAATCACACTGCAGCTGGCAACAGCACCCACGGTGATACTGGACACCAAATACCAGCTCCCATTTAATGTTCCCAGAGTCTGGAACGCCTCCTTGGTGGCCAAAACACATCCCCTGCCCCCGGACATGCAGAGCCGGATCCATTTCCGCAGCACTTTGGAAGAAAAGATCAATTTCCAAGGGATGTTGTATCCTGGGAAGCAGCCAAGAGACTCCTTCTAACTGTGATTGTGCTTGACACTCGGAATGAAGCAGAATTCAGATTGCTGCAATAAATTTCCAAACTGTGAGCCTTCCCCCCCAAAAAAATGCTTCACATTTCCCACAAGGCCCTACAAATTCAATCTGCATAAGCTCCAAAATAAGTGTATTTTCTACCTTAAACTAATACTTGGCAGCAACTTCCAATTGGCTCATTTAATTAAGTTGGTGTGCAGATCCCATTTTAATGTATTTAGTGCCGCTAAAATGACAGGCATACTGATCAAGGGGATTGTATTTTCTTATTTTTATGTTTTCTTTTTAATTTAGGCTTGGATTTCTTCTCCTCACAGTATTTGCTCCTCCAAGCACACGTCTTCAGGATGTGACGCAGCAGAGCACCCAAAACCAGCCCTGAGGAGAGAAGGGAGCAGGGCATGAAATGAGGCAGCGAAATTTAATGCAAATTAATCAGGGCATCAACAGCAAGGATCTGCTGGAACAAGGAGGAGTGACATGGGATGACACCTCCTTAATCACAGAATCATGGAATCACAGGATGGGTTGGGATGGAAGGAAATTTGAAGCTCATCTCATTCCATCCCCTTTCCATGGGCAGGAACACCTTCCACTATCCCAGGCTGCTCCAAGCCCTGTCCAGCCTGGCCTTGGGCACTTCCAGGGATGGGGCAGCCACAGCTTCTCTGGGCACCCTGTGCCAGGGCCTGCCCATGAACCTCAACTGATGCCCAGCAAGAAATATGAGGATTTAGTGGCTTCTTGCACAGTTTTGAGAGCATTGGTGAAAAGTGAGACAGTTCCTCATGGCTGGGGGTGAGCAGAGGGCGTTTCCCAAAGGAAAGGAGGGATTTCAATCCATTTTGTGTGCACGTAGGTCTGCCTGGCACACCCCAAGTGCACAAATTTTTAGAACCTGTTTGTTTTCAAGCAAGTTTGAAAAAAGGCTGAAGAGCTCAGAGATGTGAAATTCCCACGTTTTTGGTGAAAATGGGCAGCAGGGAAAGGAAAACGCTGAGGAAAACGAGTCTTTGGAGTGAAGCCTCATTATTAGGCCCTGGGAAATCTGCACAGGGGAGCCACATGACCTCAGGATCATCGCTTCTCCTACCCCCCAAGTGATTTTTCTGTGTCCCTGCCTTTCCTGAGGCTCTTCCAGCCCTTCCAGGTGCCCTGAGTGGTCCCACCTGGACGGGTTGGGCAGTGCTGGGTGCTGACAGAACAAGGAACAGCCAAAAGGCAAAGCTGCCCCTGGGCAGACAGGGAAGAAGGGGCTGGGCTGGGCTGGGCAGATTTACAGCTCAGGCACTGCTTAAACCCTCAGCAGTTGGGAGAAATCATCTGATTGACCCTGCAGCTGCTGGCTCTGTGTGCTCCAAGGGCATGGAATGGGAGAGGGATTGCACAGAGTGGTCCTGAGTGCCTGAGATGGTTGTGATGGTCCTGTCATAACTCATCCTGCAGAGCTCCTCCCTAAAAGTGGTTAAAAAGGGGTGGTTGTGAGAAATTGCAGGTGTCAGTAATTGGGGAGAGAATTCCATGGCAGCCTCTGGCTGTCAGCTCTGGGATCTGCTGACGGAGCTTCTCCTGGCTCCAGCGACCCTGGTGTGATCCCCCAAAGGCAGAGATATTTTGATGAGAATGGGTCCTATCTGAGAGGAGAAATAGATGTGTTGTGTTACCAGTTCTTTTTCTCATACTTTGTGTTGGAGCATCTTTTGATTTTCCTGTGATTACCCAAACCAATTTTCAGTTATTTTCCCCTACCTGTGGTCCATTTGCTTCAATCCTCTGTCCTTACACAGAGGAGATTTTCCCCCCTTTCTTTGCTTTAAGCCTTGAAGTTAATTCCTCCCTCTCTCTCCCTGCAAGGATTTTCTCCACGAAGCTTTTGTGGACGTGACAATTTCATCTTTTCCAAGCACCACTTCAACATCACCTGAACCACAAAACTCTCAGCTGCCCTTGCCAGTCCCACTCTCCCTCAAATCCTGCCCAAGGTAGCGAATTACCCATGGCCCAGAAAGCCACAAAGACGTAGGATTGGGCTCAAATCATGTCTCTGCTTGATGGATCCTTCCCTAAACCCCCGAAAACGGGGTGCTCACAGCTGGCAGAACGGAAGGGATCTCACGGTTTATATTCTGCTTTCATTCGCAAGTGGCTTATAAAAGATTAATAAATGATTAATAGGCATTAAAGACACGAGGAGCATAATTTAGCAGGTGATTATAAGCATGTCAGGAAGAAGGTATTACAGAATATTATAAGCAACCTATTGACTGTTTGGGCTTTACAGTAATCTGGAAGCATTGATTAGTCATTCATTAAAACACCCATTAATAATTTCCAAACATTCTATCACCCATTTTGTGGACACTTGACAGAAAACACAACCAGAAATGGTACATGTGAAAATAGTGGTTTTTTCCCCAGTCAGCCCTTGGAGATTTTAGAGCCAGAGATGCCAAAATTTAGCCCTGATCCTGCCAGGAGAGCCCTCCCTGTTCTCCAGGACACGAGGGCAGAATCAGGATCTCCATGGAGCTGCTGCTGGATCCACCAGTCTGGTTTGCACTTTCCAGAGCATTTTTATATCCAGAATAAACAAGTGAGAAAGAAGATTTTTTTTTTTTTCCTTAGGCCCATGATTCTAATCTTGTCCAGCTCTTGAGCTGTGAGCCGAGTCAGTGTTACCTGTGAACCCACAGAGACACAGGAAACATTTTCCAGGAGCAGCTTCCTCATCCCTGTCCTATCCTAATGTACAGTTTGTCCACTGGGGTTATTTGAGAGCAGACAGGAGCTGCTTTTAATGAATCCCCCCTGAGTCACAGGGGTTTTTTCAAAAAAGTGCATTTTAAAAACTGGATTTGGTCATTTGAGGTGCTTTTTTTTTCCTCTCTCGCTCTGAGTTTGCATTTCTTTGCTAAAAGAGGAAATCACAAACCCAGAAACGAGTGGGCTCTTTGCTTTCCTTGACGGAACAAATCTGAAACACGCAGGATTTGAGTGACAATCTCTCTCTGATGTTGTCACAACCCTTGTGTGGGGTCTGTTCCCCTCTAGGCCCACTCTCACCCTGCTCTCTGTTTTTCATTCCCTATTCTGTTTGAGGCAGAGGCTCCTGAGACCTCGTGTGCTGCTTTCCCTCCCCTCGGGGGCCTGAACCCTCCACCTGGAGCACATTTGGAACATAAAGTCTGTTCCCATCCCGCAGGGCTCAGTCTGGGATGACGGGCAGGGGACACAAGGAGCACTGCATGGGACACAGCCATCCCCAGGATCTGCTTCCCGGGATAAGCCTGCTCCTGCTTTGGCACTGGCGCTGTTTTCCATGAGCTGCAGCAGCAGGGATTTTTAAGGAGGGATGAAGAGGAAGAGAAGTGGGGCTTCACAGGTTTGTGCACAGGATTAGCACGGGAGAAACTTCTCTCCCCGTGGTCTCTCCTGGCCCCTGGCTGAAGGGAACCTGGCAGCCATGTGCTCCCCTTCCAGCCTGCATTCTGAGTGCTTTTCTCTGTTTGGGCTCCGTGGGCCAATTACCAGCTCCATCCCCACGGAATGCTGCCCCTTTACAGTTCTCACTTAATCGATTTGGATGAAATCTCCCTGAAAATCCTGTCTCTTTTCTTGCTCTTTTTTTTTTTTCCTCCCTAATGCAGCCTGCTCTAATACCTCCCCAATCCTCCTTCAGATCCCTGCGTAGCCCATTAGTGTGTTTGTACTGTAAGATTTCCTTCCTTTCCCAGAATGCAGGAGAAATAATTTCACGGTGTTTTTCCAGCTCTGAATATTGACGGAGATGCTGCTGAAAGGGGCTCTCTGTTCCTGCTTGTACCTCTTCACACTTGAGCTCACACTCTTGTTATTCAGCACTTAACAGCTCCCCCCCTTCCCTGGACGGGTGCTAATTGGCTAAAATTAAGCGCAGAGAGATGAAATATCCTTCACACCCCATATTCATGCCCCCATCCCAACTTCTCAACCTGCTGGTGTTTCAATTAATCCAGTTCAATGCTCTAAATGGCCCCACATCACTCCTGACCCCCCCTCTGCAGGTTTCCAGGCTCTCAGAGAGACGCTTTAGCAGCTCCCTGGCGGTTTTTGTTTATTTAGTATTTGCTAAATGCTGCCACTTCTTGTAGGTCTTGGGATGAAGTGGTTTGATCCTTGCTTCTCTGTGCTGGATGCTCCTGTTCAGGGCTGGGTTGGCTGCTCTGTTTGGAGGTCAACCCCCATCCTTCTGCCATTTCCAGGACATTCCCTATCAGGAAACCTGGTCTGAAGCACAATCCAAATTTGAAGCCTCTCCTGTGATTTCCTGGCTGTTCTCAGCAGGTCTTGCAGGTGCTTCAGGGACATCCAGGGATGTGGCTGGAGCTGAGCTGCTGGTCTGGCCTGTGTGGCTGGAAAAGCTCGGGGGGAACAGCACAAGAAGAAAAATCTTCCTGGCTCTTGATTCTCCAAACCTGGTGGGGATTTTGGGCTTTGTTGCCACTCCTTTGGCTCGTACCTGATCTCCCTCTGCAGCCCTTACCCCCCAGCTTTCACTGTGAACCTCTCCAGGATGTTTTTGCATGGGAACTCTTCTGGGTGAGCTCTGCGTCTCAATTTCTGCCTCTCCCACAGAAGGGCTGTAAGGAAATAATCTGTGTGCAAAATGTGATCATGGGGGAAAGCAGCATTAGCTGCACTGAGGGATCTTTACTGAGGGCAGTAAAGAACCAGAACCAAAGATGATTGCTTGTCCTGACCCAGATTCCTCTGCGAACCATGTGCACACCCCATAGATTTTCAGTTCCCAACATTAAACAGGCTAAAGAGCAGTGAGGATATGTCCACTGCAGAGGATCAGCCACGGATCAGACATGCCCTGTATTTAGAGTCAGACTGGGACAAACACCACCCAGCATCCTGCACAGCTTTGTGTTGTCCCCACGCCAGCAGAACTCTTCTGAGGGACAGGAAACTTCCTCTGGTGCCCAAATATCACAGGGGAGCTCCGTGGGAGTGTGCCCCAATTCTCTGCACACCCAGCTCGCTCCAAGCTCAGCTGAAAGCAGATCTCACCTTTATCCATCCGTATTCCAAGCGGTTCATCTGGCAGGGAGGCCGATTCCTCACGCAGATGATGGCACTGTCAGACACACCACCGAGTGCTCCCTCTCTCATATTTCACTCCTTTTGCTTGCCTGGGTTGCATTGGGAAGAGTTCCTCTCTAAGCCATGCTGCTGGGAAGCCTGTTTTTCCTCTGCTGTGCAGTCAATAATCTACTAAAATCAGAACTATCCATTTGCCTTGTTCCTATCAGTCTAACTCCGTGCTGTTATTGAATCTCTCTGTCGAGCTCGCTGCTGCCTTTGATCTTTGTCGTAGCATCTGACTGTCACACAAATACATATGGAGGACGTGGTCTCCTTGGCTTGGGAGATTTATCTCTCTCTGTTGGGCTGGTCAGTTGAGGAGGGGAAAAAAAGACAGCAGCAAGGAGAGAGACAGATGGTGTGAGATCCAGAGAAACTGAAAAGGCAGCTCGAGGACTGATAGGGGAAGAAAGGAGGAGGAGTGAGGGAGGGAAGCAGCTGGAGAAAAGCCTCTCAGGGCTGACGGGGTTGGAGAGGCAGAAGGGCTGATGGAATGCCCTGCTCAGGGTTAGGCACTGCAGGGCTGGACACAGCACGGTGGTGAGGAGGGCCCTGCCCTACCCTGAAGAGCTCGTTTAGAGGAAGGAGGAAAAGAGGAATTTCAGATGCCGTCAGACATGTCTGAGGGGGCCGCTAATGAGATCGCATGGGGTCAGAGAAAGTGCGAGCGGTTTAAGGCAGCAGCTCCTTCCTGGGAAGCTGTTTAATCAAAAATATTGTATCTTGTCAGGAGCCAATGAAGCAAAGTTAAAACAGGCCCGTTATTATGTAAATCCCTCGCCAGCCTGCTGGGAGAAGACAGGCCTGAGCTGGGCCGGGCCGGGGCTGCCGCTGTGCTCGCTGACAAACTCGAGGCGCTGCCAGCACCCCAGAGCAGCCCCTCACTGCTCCACATCCTCCCCACAGCACTGATCCCTCACCTGGGCACCTCCAGCCCCTGGGCACCTCCAGCCCCTTGGCAGGCAGGCACTGAAGGGCCCTTTTGTCTCCCTCCAAGCCAGCCCTGCTTGGCCCTGTGGGATCTCTGAGGGAAGGACCTCTCCCAGCCCTGTTGTTGGTGAGAGGGAGGTTCTGCTAAGCCACCTGCTGCCATCTGAGGGGGATTTGTCCTGCCGTGGTGTCAGCAGCCCTGTTCTGCAGACAGGGCTCGAACCCCGATGTTTATATCCCATAGGAGAAGCTCAGCCTCTGGATTATTGCTACTCACTCACCTCTCAGCATCTTTTGCTTCTGACATGCTCTTACACTTCTTTTCTTCCTTGATTTTGGGAAAATACTCAGAAATAGGTTTTTTTTTCCTTTCCAAATCACTGAAGACTTGTTAGGTAATCTGTGGGTCAGGGTTTTTTTTAGGTTTAAGCTTTTTTTAGCCTGTCACTTCTCAGGCCCTGCCATCCTATGGAAAAGCAGCACGAACGCAATTAGCAGCCACATCTCAGCCTTTGTCACCTGTGCCGAGTCTCCGTGCTTGGCTGAGCTGCTGAGATAAGGTGTTGGCAGCTCAGGGGTTGAGATTCAGCCTCTAAGAAATCTCAGCACAGAGCATCCACAGCAGGGATGAGAGACAGCAGCATGAGCAGGTTGGAAATGATGGGGAAACCCAGGCAGCCCAATCTGCGGTGCTTTTTATCCAGTTCCAGATTCCAAAACTGTTCTAATTTCCAGACCACTCCTCATCCTTTTACAGCCCCTGTAAAAGACAGAGCTCCAGTCCTGGTGGCTTTTATCAGACCAGTTTGGGGAGAGGATGCCAAAATGTTCTCAGCAGATGCCAGGAGCCTCCTAATAGAAATTCACATTTAGGTCTTATCCAGCTGAAATCCCACTAATCCAAGCAGAGGTTTCACATCAGGTGTGATGGTTCCTGGCCTGAGTCTGCTCCCATGCAGAGCAGAGGGTTCATTTTGCCTTTGCCAGCAAGAAATAGGTTAACCCAGGCAGCAGGTTCTGAGCAGCTGGGAAGGATGAAGGAAAAGCTCTTTAGTAGAGGGCAGTTAGGGAAGGAAGATGAGGAGCCTTTTTTTTCAAAGGATATAGCTTTGGGAAGTCTAGGAAATTAGGCAGGACAGGTTTCCAGAAACAAATTCTCAGCAGGGAGCAAACTGAACTAGTTTCTGAGGCAATGCCAATGCCAGAGTGAGCAGAGGAGCTAAACTTGCATACAAATTCCGTGCGTGCCTTTCATTCCCTATCCGTGTCTCTCCCCCTGCCTGCCAATCGCGCTCCCAGCTAATAACTTGATCTGTGAGATGAGTGGTAGGAGGGAGGGAGCAGGGCACCGAGCTGGCAGAAAAGATCTCCATCATCTTCAGCAGAGCCTTGGAGGACTTGTGAGCCAGAAGATGATCAGAAGGGATCTGAGGATTAAAGAGGGGAAAAGTTGAGCTGTGCTGTGGCTGCAGAGGAAGGCTGAGGGCACTGTGGGCACGGGGTCACACTCCTTTCCTCTGTGACACAGCTGGGACACTGCACTCTGTCCTGCACACCTCCTTAGGAGATGGGCACTGACAAACTTGGGAAGTTCAACAACATTATTGGAGCTACAGCGAGTTCAAGGGGTCTGATTAATGAGGAGAGGTTTGAAACATCTAATTATGTACAGCTTGGCAGAGTAACAACTACAAGGGACAGGATAAGTGTCTGCATATTGAGAGAGAATAAATACCACAGATGGGTAATATTAATGTGCAGGGACTCAAGGGAAAGCCTTAATAAGAGGAGAAGTCTCTGTGGTTATCAGGAAATATTCTTACATCTGGTGCATTAGGCAGCAGTGTAGTTTGCTATGGAGAGGGGTGAAATCAGCTGGGAATTGTAGATCTGGGGAAGCTGCAGCCGTGCAAAATGTAATGAGAGGAACCATCCTGTGGTGGGCTGCAGGAGAACAGGGGGCGTGCATGCTCTCCTCCATTAATGTGCAGTGTGATGCTTTTGCCATTCAGGTTCAATTTCAGTAACACATCCATGTGACAGAGGACTTGCCTTCGTGTCAGATTTCCACTGCATGTCAAACAATTCCATGGATTTATGCCAGTCAAATATTTTTCTTCCTGTTCCTTCAACTTTCCCCCCTCCAATCCCCAAGTGGGTCCATCATTAAAATCTCTCTGTGTTCTCCCAAGCTGGGAAGTTCAATGAAAGCCCAAACTATGACGTAGTGACACAGTTTAATGAATCCCAGCACTGGAAATAGCTCAGGCTGTTCTCCAAAGGGATGGCAAAGCCTTCAAAGGTGACTCACATCACCCTTGTCCCTCAGGCCCCTGGCCCAGCCACACATAATTGCAGCCACTTGGCGAGTGTGGCCAGAGCTTTGTGATGTGGGGCCATCAGGAGTGCCAGGCCCTCTCTCTGCTGAGCCCTGTGATCCCTTAACAGCCTCTATTACTCCCCAAAATATCCCTGGGATATTTCCTGCTGCAGCACTTTGTGCCCTTAAAGGTAGGGGCCTCAACAGTGGCTAAGGTGGCAGCTGTCACACTTAGAAAGGGAAATAAAATAAAATGATAAAATAATAACATAATTTTAAAACATAAAATCATAAATAATAAAATGATAAAACAGTAGCATGAGAACATAATAAAATAATAATTAAATAATTTTAAAATAATAAATAATAAAATTATAACATCCTAATAAAATAATAATAATACAATAAATAGTAAAATGATAAAATGGTAACATAATAACATAACAAAATAATAACAGAATAAAAATAAAATAATAAAATCATAACAAAATAATAAAACAATAATAACATAAAAATAGAATAAAAATAAAATAATAAAGGGGCAACCCCATGGTGGCTTTCCAGCTCCCTGAAAGACGGCTTGGCAGCTGGAAGTGTGGAAAACAGCCATGTGAGAGGCACGCGCTCCACAGAGCAGAGCAGGGCTGCACACCAGAATTAGCACCAGCTGCTACCAAAGGCTCTGAACTGCAGGCTTTTATCTGCTTTGCATGGGAATTGGCTGCAGCAGGTTCGGGTTTGCAACCCTCAGCCGCAGTGTGAGGAGGCTGTGGCACGTTTTAAATTAATGGAGGGGTGTGGGGGGATCAAATTAGGGCTTTATCGGCATAAAAGAACTTGAAATACGAAGTTAAAGACTAAGGGGCTGATTCTAATTCATCAAATATCCCCACTGCTCACAGTCCCTAATGAAAACATGTGTAACAAGCCTGCAGGGTTAATTTTACACGGGAAAAAAATTCCAATAAAGCTCCATGAGATTTTCACGTTAAATTAATGTAACGGATGCTTAAAAGCCTTTCTAATTAGGCATTGTTATTAACAGGAATGTCAGGTGAATGAAATCAACCCCTGAGCTGACATTTCACTCCCGTGAACTTCCAAGTTGGTGTTTAATCCCTAGCACGTGGCAGCTGCATCACAACGGGACCGTGGCTTTTCCAAACGTGTTCCTGAGCCACTCCAGTGTTTCCTGAGTGAGGATTTTGCCAACCCAACCCTCCCTGCCACGGAGCATTCGCTGCTCTGTCAACCTGCTGGGAGGAAAACGATGTAAATAAAGCAACTGAGAGAAAAAGAGGGGGGAAAAAAAAGCCAGACAGGGAGAGAAGTGGTGACTTTGGGAGCTGAGATGAGCAGCTGTGTGATTCCTTTTCTGGAGATGTGTCCTCGAGGGACTGCCACAAGACGTCAGCTGTGCTGCCTTGTGGTGGGTGGAATCTGTCTGGCTTCAGCTGGATGTGTCTTCCAGAGGAAACGGGATCGCAGCTAAACACAGATCAACACATTCCACGGGAGCTGGGGGTTCTCCTGGACCAGCTCTCACCCACACGGCTGTCACCGGGATGCAGAGGTGAAATTGCCACCACAATTGCAGCAGCTGGAATGATGAATCTGGCACCACAAACCTTTCAGGCGTGGGAAGTCCTATTTGCTTCAACAAATACTCCACAGACTCTGCAGGAGGTCAGATTAGACTGGAAAAGGAAAGGATTAGGATGAAGAGAAGAAGGGCACTTCAATTTCATTAGGAAGGGAGGCTGTGGCAAACACCTCACCTCAAATTCTCCCTCCCACCTGGCGTCGGTGGTGGAACCAGGAGTCTGCCAGGCTCTGCCAGTCCCTGACCTCGTGTCTGGTTCTCAAGGTTGTTCCTCCTCTCAGGTCTCTGCATGTGCAGTCAGGGAGAAGCTGTGCCTGGAGGTGTCTTCAGGTCCATGGGACACTGCCGCACACCTCCCTGCTTGGGCAGCCACGTACAAGGCTCCCACAGAGCCCTCACAGCCGATTCTAGAAGCAGATGAGGATTCCCGACCAGGTTTTTGTCCTTTCCCCCAAGCCCTGCACACACAGCGCTGTAGAGATCCCAGCAGCTCCCCGTCCTCTGTCTCTGTGCTTGTGCCCTTCCTCCAGCTCTTCCCACAGAGCAGCTGCATACAGGTGATGCTTTACTCAACTCTCTTTGGTCTTGGGAATCTTACACTGTGGCCACAGGAATCTTTGGGGTTTTGCTGCCTTTTCTACATTCCCATTTTTGCAGGCTGCCCACAGTGGTCAGCTCCTCATCTCTCTTCATTACTGTTTCACCATCACCAGAGCCATCCCAATATTTTTGTTCCAGCTCACTTATGGCCCTTACCCTTTGGAGATGCGTTTCCACATCTCCCATCTGCATCTCACACAAGCCTTTCTTTCCCCCCACAGCACTTGCTTGGAGCAAAACATTCTCTGAGAACAAAATAACAGTTGTTGCTGCTCCGTGTTTGGGCCTTAATTTCTCTCCTCATCAGAATCCTTTTAATTAATACCTGTAGGAATTTAATCTGTCTACCTTGTTGATACCTCTGGCTGTCAGGTGCTGAAAGAAACATTCAGAATCTTATCAGTGCACAAACATGCATTTCAGCTGCTCTTTGCTTCTGTGTTTGCCTAATGGCTTCTTTTAAGATTTCAGCCCTTACTTCTTATCTCTTTCCATAGCCAGTTCATTGGCAAATTAAGGAATGCTGGGACAGGCCACTTCCATTTCCTTTGGCTTGAGTTATGGATAAATTAAGCTGACTGAAGAACACACCCTGCTCCTGGAGCCCCTTCCCTCATATTCCCAGGGGAGCTGCTCGTCCGTGGGTCAGCTCTCACACCAAGCTGTGGTGTCACCAGAGGATTTCTGCTATTTGTCTGCAGATTCCTGCAGGAATATCTGCATTTTGCCAGGATGCTGGTGCCCATCAGCAGGAGTAGAGCTGGGGTGGGAGGACGCTGTGTTGTTCCACAGGTGTTGGAGAAGGAGAGAGCTTGGACATGAATTACTGGTTTGTTCCTGGGCAAAGCTGGAGCACATTGGCAGGGAGAGGAGGGAGGCACAAAAGCCTAATGAATTTTCCAGAGGAAGGAGGCGGATAAATCTGCCCTCATGGAGGAGTCTGACAGGAAAACTCGGTCTAACCTGTTTATCTCTCATTGTTTCCCTCTCCCATCCCCCTTTTCCTGCCCTGTGCACACCTCAGGGTCCCTTTGCACCTTTTCCCAGTCCCTTCCAGCCTGCTGATCCCATCACACCACTTCTTTTTCCCTCTGCCAATCTCCTTTCAGCTCATCTCCAGGGAACTGCTGAGCCTGAAAGAGGAGCACAGAAATCCCAGTGCTGGTTGATTTGGTATTGGTCAGGATTTCACCACCCTGGGTGGCTTTAGAATAGCATCCCTATCCATGTGCACTCTTCCCACGGGGAGCCAGCTGGGACCCGGCAACTCCTGAGCTGGTTTTGGCTTATCCTGGTGCCCTGGGAAGGTGGGCTGGCTAAGAGGAATGTAAATGAATGTTCCAGCTCTCTCTCCAGGTACACATTGATTTACACCAGCTGACAACGTGGCCTGTGACTCCCACATCTTCACTGAGCCATTAGCCGTGGAAAAGGCCTATTAATTTGGATATACTCCCCTTGGGGCACAAAGGCAGAAGAATTCCCTGCCTAGTCCTGTCTACTTATTTTCTCATTTCATTTTTTGATGAGGTCTGCATGAGGAAACTCTCCTCAGAGCCAGCTGCCTGCTTGCTATGCACGAGGTATTGCAGTGCTCACAATCCGATTGCTTTCCTCACTGAAGGGCTCACACCTAATAAAGTTCATGGCTGTCCTTAAACACAGCTTTGGAATAAGACACTGCTCCGTGCTGGGTCTAAAGGAAATTCAAGGCAAACATTTTACAGATCATCAACACTGAAAATCTCCCCTGAGTAAGAAATAGTATTAGTCCCCCAAGTGGCCTCCTGCTCATGACTAACCACTGTTAAATTTTGTTCTGACGGAGTTCTCCAGCTGGAGACATGGGAAGATTTCTCCTCCCTGCTTCACAGAGCTGTCAGGAAAGCAAAACATGGGGAGCATTCAGATGCACCCAGCGAGGGGCACAGCCCTCACAACTGCGGCATCTTCTGTGCAGGTGAGAGGCTCAGAGAGAGGGGAAACGGCTCCTGGGAGATCAGCCAGAGATCCAAACACAACAGGGAAGAGGTTGAGCCCTCTGTGCTCCCTCAGGATCAGCAGGGTCTGTTCCAGCCAGGCTGCTCCTTCTCGTGGAAGTTCTGACCTGTGGCCAAGGGGCACCTGGTATTTTTAGAGCAGAGGAACATGCGAGCAAAGGGGACAGACAATAAGTGACCTCAGCTTTGGTTCACTTGCAGCTTGATGCTCTTATTCCCGATGAAAAGGTTTGTGTGCTCCAAAGCAGATCTAATAAACACTGCCCTGCTTTGTCTGAGCCTTACCCAGAGAGGCTCTGAGCCCTGGCTGCTACCTGTGCCACAGAGAAAAGTGAGTCCATTAGCACGAGGAGCAGCTCACTGGCTGCCAGGTAACCCCTGCAGCAGGGCACGTGTGCAGCTGAGTCCACTTCCTAAGGCTTTGATCCAGTTTTGGAATTTTGGGATTTGCTCGGAGCTGGGGAGTGATGTCGCAGTGACCTGCAAGGACTGCGGAGAGAGCAGCCTGAGCAGGGGTTCTGCAGCCACAGCAGTGCCTTTGCTGCTGTTTGGGACATGATTTGCACATCTGCATGCCTTGAAGAGGCTCGGCTTGTGACAATGCCCCTCACAGGAGCCACATTTTGCTTTTAGCTGTTGCCAAGCAAGGTGAGACAGGCACAGATCCAAGGGAAACCTCAGCCTGGCAAGGCTCAGGATGAAATTCAGGGCTGTCTCACTGCGATCCATGTTTTCCAAGGGACCTTTTCGGTCTGTCTAGCTCTCTCAAAATGATTTTGACAAATTGGAGAAATGGTTTGGAAGAAATTAGATGCAATTTAATAGAGATAAGTACAGGATTTTCCATCTAGGCAGGCATAATGAACTGTTCTCATGCAGGAGGCAGAAAGGCAATCCCGCAGGAAAGTCTGGGGCTCTTTGTTTGATCAGGGAGTGGATGAGAGATGCCAAGTTGCTGTGAAAAATTATGAACAGGAGAGCATAGACAGAAGTATCCCCAGTGGGACACATAAAATGGAGTTCCTGCTTTGCCCAGTGCTCCGGAGAGCTCAGCTGGATGCTGGATCCAGTTTCAGGCACAACTCATCCGGAAAGTTGCAAAGCATCAGAAGAGAGTCCAGAGCGAGGAGTACTGGCTGAAGATTGGCAGGCATGGGCTGAAAAGGAAAATTGAGTAAACTGGGATGGTTCAGTCCAAAGAAGAGGAATTCAAGCAAGACTGGAATAGTTCTGAAATATGAGAAAGGCTGATGCAAGCAGAATGGGAAGAATCACTTTTCCATGTCCATGGAGCAGTCAGCTGGCACTGGGCAACTGCAGTTCCCATGAAACACTTGGAGGAGCCTTCCCAAAGGAAAAAAAGCCAAATGTTGGGCACAACATATCAGAAGGGGCAGGGCCTGCATTGGAGCTGCAAGAGTGGCCTAGAGAGACAACAGGTGAAAATGGTCCGGCCATGCCAGCTCTGTGCGGGGACAGCAGGCTGGGCTGGGTGACTTCCTGAGCTCCTTTGCAGCCCTGGGATCCAGGAACCTCAAAGTGTGACCTCACAGCTCAGTGGCATCACTTTGGACTTACTCAGCATCGGATTTGGCAGCAAATGGTACCACTGAGTCGGCCTGTGAAGGCACCACCACCACTACTCTGGAGCTCTGCTGCTCCTCCTCGACCTCCCTGTCCAGCCTGTGAGCCCAGGAGAGTCTTCTTCAGTGTCCACAGAATGTCCAGGCCAAGAAAGCATTACCATAAATAACAACAGCTCTTCTGGCTCCATTTCCCCATCGCTGGCGGTGTCAGACCCCTCAGAAATTCCTACAGCAACTATGAGAGGCTTCCTCCAGTCCCAGGTGGGGGCAATCCCTGTGGCCATCAGCTTTTGTTCTTCAGCGTGTGAGGCCGATTTTCTGAGCTACCTGTGCCAGGTTCCTGCAAGGCCTTGCCTTGGTGGTGCGAATTTAATCTCTGTATTAGCCCACAGTGAATAACCCAGAGCAGCCCTTGAAGGAACAGTGCTGGAGAACATTGCTCCATCTGCTCCAAGCACAACTTTCCCTGCATCTTCCCCTTAAATGCCTGCTTCCCCCTGTTTAACAGAACAAGTAATTAACGATGTTAATTTTAATCTCATTTGCTAATGAAGGCAGCCTAATTGCACAATAATTGGCAGCAGCCTTAGCAGAAAACAGAAAATAAACCCTGCATATGTAATTCACTTTAACTTCTTTCTAATTGCCTCTCCGATGGTTTTCCATCATCGATGGTGTCTTCGGGGCATTTTGGTAATAAAAAGAAGTAGGGGACACAGGAGATGGTGCCACTGAGGGGAAGGAGCTGGTATGCCAGGCCAGTACCTGCCTTTCCCCAGCTGCGAATTCTAGATTTGGATTTCTAGACGTGCCAGAGAGCCAAGTTAGGGCTGGAGTCAATCACCAGGGTTCCACAGACTGTGGTTTGGCCAAAAAGTCATCTAAAGGATCTCTTGGACTCCTCATCCTTGTCCCAGCTGCCTGTTCTCCTGCACACCTTTCCAAGGCTCCAAACAGCAGCTTTCCAAGGAGGCTTGTTCTGCTGAAGTGTTTTTGTGTCTGATGTGTTCTTCTGAAGTCCCTTTTGTCTGCACATCTCAAGATGTTTCTAAGTCCATCACTGATCATTCCTGAACACAAGCAGGAATGGACCTGGCTTTTTACAAAAAGGGGAAACTCAGACCCAAAGAGGATCAGCAGTTCCTCCTGGAGCTCCCAGGGCTGGAAAGGCTGGCACAACCAGGAGATGGGTGGCAAGTCCTGCTGTTTCCCAAGTTTCTAGGAGTTCTGGGAGGTGCACCTGACAGTTAAGTGCTGGTTTTAATGATCCCTTTGGACTGGCTCCATCTATTTGCTGCTCCTCTCAGGATTCCCGTTCCCTTCTCTACCCTCCACCACCTCCTTTCCCACTTCCACCTCAGTTCATCTGCTGCATTGTCTTCCTCTAATTAGCTCCTTCCTGAGTTGTTTCTCTCATCTGTGCAATTGAATAGCAACTGAAGCAAACGTTGGAAGAGGGAACAAGAGAAGGAGGCTTGTTTGACTGGAAACAGCTGTCATTCCATGGCCCAGAGGGGCTGCTGGAGAATGGAGGAATGGGGGTTCTGTCCTTCCTCGCCCTTCTTGGCCAAGGCCTCGTTGTGGGCAGAGAGGTGGGACAGGAGACATTTGCTAAAGGACTCACCAGTGGGCAACTTGAAGGAATTACAGCAGCTGGAAATCCCAGCAGCTGCCTCCCAAAGGTTCCCTTGGTTCACATCTCTCCTAGCCTGCTGGCCTTTGAATTAAAACAGTCTAATTAGTGCAGCTCGTTATAATCAGCTGTCTCAGGCTGCTGAAGATGCGCAATGGAGGCTGATTCCTGAGCGCCTTCACAAGGTCTGAGCTTGGATGGTGTCAGTGGGATTTCTGGAGGTCTCTGAGGGTGCAGGATGCTTTGTGCTCATTGTGGTGTCACCCAGGCTGGACAGTCCCCTTGGAAAGGATCCCTCAGGATGGGTGTCATTGCCTCAGCCTGAATATGGAGGATTTAGAGAATCCCCTTGGCTTTGGGTCACCTCAAGGATCAGATGTCCACCCCTCACACCCTCCAGCCTGGAGAGCCTGGCTCTCTCGGTAACCACAGGACAGAGCCAGGAGGAGAAGCTGGGTCTGGCTCTTGTTTCTTTGGAGGAAAGGCACAGTTTGTGCATTCCCTGCTCAAAGGCACAGGATGTTTCCTCCTCCCCAAACCTGCAGGAGATGATGGGTAAATCTCTCATCTTCTCCCACCAGTCCCTGCAGGATCTGCCCAATCGGCTCTGTTGGCACCACTGTCCCCATCAGTGGGCACTGCTGCCCTGCCCTGTTCTGGGAGTGATTCCTGCCAGCTTGCCAAGCACAAGGAAACTCCAGACTCGCTGTGCTGAGCTCATCCAAACCCAGCCCGCAGATCAACACCTCCTGCAGGAGGCCTGGGATTTGGGAGATCCACTACTGAGAGCTCCCGTGCTCAGCTTCGTGTTCTCCAGCCAGCAGCATCCCTCCCTCTGTCACGCCCACGTGTCCTGGGATGGGCACAGCTCCAAAGGGGAGCACAGGGGCTCCAATTTTAGTGCCACTCTGAGCAGGGGTGGCAGCTTCCCAGCGGGCACCAACTCCCACACAATTGAGTGGGAGCGCAGGGGTCTGCTGCAAATCCATCGGGAACGCAGAGCCCTGGGAGCAGCGGGATCTGTTCCCTCCTGACACTCTCACAGTTGGGGACTGACATCTGAGGGGGGAGGCCAAGCACGGGCAGCTTTGGCAGATGCCAAAAAAACCCCAGGCCTGGGGTTTTTTTGTTGTTGTTCTCCAGGGTTTCTCCAGCGTGCCAGCTTGCAGGCAGAACAGGAGGTGGGGACACAGGCTGGCACTGTTTGTCACTATCAGAAGGGGTCACTGCTGACAGATGTCCTCAGAGCTTTTAGAGCTCACAAAGCTGCTAAACACTAATTTTTTAAATGAAGTTGTCAACTGATCTGTGATTTGATTGTGCAATTGCAGCGTTCAGAATAAATCATGCAGAAAATCATCTAATTAAACTAATAAGGAGTCCAAGGCAGGAGATGTTCTCTGGTTGTTGCCTTGGTCACAGGGGGAGGAGGAAAGACCCTTTTGGACATTTTTTTTCATTCAAGACAGGGAAGAAATTGAGACTAATGTGTAATTTCATCTGGACCTTCCTGCAGCCCAGGAGCCCCTGGACGCTGTGGTATCACAGATCTGTGCAGCTGGTGCAGAAACTTTGGCTCCCCATCTCTCATCCCTGGGTATTTTCCTGGTGAGGTCAGGCTGGGGTGTGGAAAAGGGCAGGGAATATTAATTTTGGGGCTTGCCTGCCCAGCTGCCTGGTGGTGACTGAGGAAATACAATCCTCTGCATTTTTCACCTTGCTCATTTTCCCACTGTGCTTCCCGTGCTAGGAATGTCCGTGCAGGAGGGTGAGGGCTGGTGTGGATATCCTGGAGCAAAATGTGACTGATGCACCTCTGAAGTGGGATTTAGGCAGCAGCTCATTATCCCAGCCCTGGATTTGGACAGGATGGCAGCTCTGACACTCGGACTCTGTAAAAACACAGCAGGAGTTTCAGTGGCAACAGCTGCTCAGGACCTTGGGTTTGTGCTGCACATCCAAAACATCCACACAGGAGCCCTGTGCCAGTCCTGCCCTCTCTGTCCTGGCTCAGGCCTCCTCAGGAGAAACCCCACTGCTGTCTCAGCAGGTAAAAGCACATTCCCAGGAGGGGGGTTAATATTCCCAGTGCTGAGTGTCACCTCTGGAAACACCTGCAGTGCCCTGCAGTGCCACCAGCTGTGTGTGTTGGGGTTTGAGCCATCCAGAAACACAAGGGGGATTCCAGGCAGCTCGGATCTGTTTCACTCCCAACCTGCCCTCTCCAGCTGTTGTGTTTCCATAACTGCTGGAAAATCCTGGGACACATCTGGAGGGGACCTCCAGAACTCTGCAGGTTCACCAGTCTTCCCAGATGTTTTGTCCCTCTTTAAACCAACCATTTGCTGGCTGTTAATCACTTCTGGGTTTTATTCTTAAACCTGCTGGAAAGGGCGTTTTCAGAGCTGTGAGGTGGACAGGCCCAGTCTGGGTTCAGCTCAGGGAGTGCAGTGATTTTGTCTGAGGGGCAGACAGGGGCAGGAAAGTGAAGCAGAGGCTTCAACAGCTTCTGCCAGCACTGCACAAACCCAGTGTTTTATTCTGAGGTGACACCTTTCTTCCTTTTAACAAACAAGTCATCGAATCCTTCAGGTTGGAAAAGACCTTTGAGATCATTGAGCCCAACCATTCCCCCACATCCCCAAGTGCCACATCCACACATCTGCTCAATCCCTCCAGGCATGGTGACCCCACCACTGCCCTGGGCAGCTGTGCCAGGGCTTGACAACCCTTTTAGTGAGGACATTTTTCTTAGTGTCCAATCTAAATTTCCCCTGGTACAACTTGAGGCCCTGTCCTCTTGGCCTATCACTGTGTTCCATAGTCTGGAGAGCAGGAAGAGCTGATTTTCTGCAGCAGGCACACCACATGCACTGGTACGAGCGTGAAGAGCCTGAGAAATGGGATCTGAGCAGGGTGGAAATAAAGGAGTGGGAGTCAGTAACTGTCAAATCATGCCAAACGAGAAAGATTGTATTTTGGGTTCGCCTTGCATAAAGCATGTAGGATGGCCTGTAGCACATATCTTTTCTCTCTTTTTCTCGTCTCTCTCGACAATTTTTCATTTGGTCACCGAACTGAAAAATTCATCCTTTGCGCTTCTTTAAGTGGAATTCCATGTCAGAGAGGTTCTCGAGGAGCAGCAGCGGCGGGGATGTTGGTGGGGAAGGTGGCAAGAACAGCATTAATCCCAGCTCTGTGCTTTGGGCCTGAGAGAGCTGTTAACTCACAATAACACCTCGGGGGATTATTGATTTTCAAAGTGACTGTCTTGTTTTTGACAGTGTAATTTTGTCACTCCCTGGGTCATTTTACTTTCTAATGGGAAGAAAAGTCAGAGGATCAGACTGCTCTTCAGTGGAGAAAGTGCATCCTGGTTTTCCAGCTGTTTTGTGGCACTGGGAAAGGAGTGTACTCATCAAAGTTGGGAGGTTGGTTGAAAGTCACGCCTGTGCCAGCAGGGTTGGGTAAAGCCAGATCCTTCTGCTCCAAACCAGGATTGAAGGTGTCAGTGCCCTCTGAAACCACATCAAGTCTCCTCTGAAACATCCAGGATGGACTTGGTGGCAGTGGGAAGCAGGTAAATTCCTGCCTGGAAGGTGAGGGAAAGCTTTGTCTCAATCACATCCCAGCTTTTCAGCTCTCCGGTGGGAAACTGAGGAAAACCAGAAGATTCCTGCAGAACTGTGCCTTAGTTCTCAGCCAGGAGGGAGCCTGAGCCATTTGTGTGCCAGGAAGGGTGTCCCAGAGAGGACAGGCTCAGTCAGCATCACGCAGTCTGCATCTCTTCCCTGTTGGTCGGCAGCTCTGGAGCCAGCTTTGCTGGGAATGTGCCTGAGCCCACTCCTCCTCCTCCTCTTCCTCCTCCTCTGCTCCAGCACCAGATCCTGGCATGGGGAGGAGCTGGGAAGGGAGGGATGCTCCCTGCTCTCAGGCATCCATTGCTTGTGGGGAATATCACCTCCCCTTCCCTCAGCAGCCTGGCCAGGCTCCGGCTGTGCCTGATCCCCTGGGCAGCAGCTCAGCTTCTCCTGTAACCGATGCCCTCTGCCAAAGGAAGGGAATTGTCCCGGGAGCCTCCGGAGGAGCAGCAGCTGCCCTGGGTGCTCATTGCCCCAGCTTCAAAATCTCTTGAGAATCCCATCAGAGAATATTTCCTCACTTCTGTTTGAGTTCAAGACCCTGGTCTGGGAAGGGTCCTTTTAAACTTAGTTTAAGATCAGGGTCAGTTTGACCTCCAGGCTGAGTTTGTTGGTTTAGTTTACCTGGAGGCATTTCCTACTGAGCACTTCATCCGCTGGCACATTTCTTGTCCAGATCCAATTAACAATCTCCATTGCAAGAAAACGGAACATTGCAGGAGCTTCTCTAGGGTTCCTCTGCTGCTACCCCTGCATCTCTAACTGTGCTTCACAGGAAAACGTGTCCACGGGGACCTTTCCCCTCCCACGACTGCTCCTTTTCCTCTGCTGCTTCTCCACCCTCCCACCTGTGACTTCCAAAGATGACCACAGCATTACAGAAACCTCTGATTTATCTGTGAGACGAGCAGAATGAAATATCCCACCCAAAATGAGGATCTTATCCAGTTTAGAGGAAGGTTGCTGAGTTGCTGGGACTGCCAGAGGATGGTCCTATGGATAATGGAAGTTCATGTCCACTTGGAAATGAATGCTCCTATGGATGAAGGAACTTCACTTGGATATGTGGGATGGGAACCTGGGCCAGCTGAATGGGCCGAGACAGCTCCCCCAGCGAGTCAGAGCGGTTTAAAACTGCTGGCCTGAGTTGCTGGCGCTTTAAGGACTCAAACTGTAACTCTCCAGTTCTCAACTTTCCTACTGTTTACTCCAGGATCTCGGGAGAAAGGGAATAGGTGTGGCTGGGGAGAGACCCTTGGCAGATAAGCTTCCAGCAGCTCATTATCTGCTGGGGAGATTTCAATGCCTGGGAAATACAAAGCTGCTAATTTGTATTTTAATATTCCTCCTGTGTCCCATCGGCCGTATAAATTAAGTAAATTCAATCAAAGGCTATCCCTTATCTATTGCCTGCCTGTGCCTTGTTGGGGAGCTGGATCAGCTACGGAGAGAGAGAGGCTGGGAATAGAAATCTGAGATCCCTCCCGATATATCAAAGTCAGACAAAGGGAGAGCATTGATCGCAGGCAGCCAGACAACAGCCCGGGCAATAAAAAAAAAGGAAGAAAAAAAATCGTAGAATAAGATGAAGAAGAAGCAGAAGGAACAACCCCTCTTTTCCTTTCCCTATCAGCATCTTGAGCTGTGAATTACAAGTGAATGAGAGCTGACTTATTCCTTTTTTGAGGGAGAAACTCACGCACAGGAGTCAGGGCAGCAGGAATTATGGCTCCCCTGGCCATCGTAGATCGGCCCCCCTGTGAGCCTGTAGTATTTTGTATGGCTGTTTATGGGGCTAACTTTAATGTCTTAATATATATGTGCAGTGTGCCAGAATTACAGCTGCAGGGGGAACCATAACTTGGAACTTCCTGACTTCCGTGCGTGTAAAACCTCAGCTGCAATGGTAATTTACTCAGAGATTTTTTGGGTTATGGTTGTTGTTGTTGTTGCTGTTGTTGTGAGTTGTTCCCCACCCCAATTCTTTATGGATACAAGAAGGACAAGAAAGCAAAATGCTGGTTTGGTGCTGGAAATGATGGATTAGCACTGGTAATTCCAGGCAGGATGTGGCTGTTGGTGGAGGGGAGGTGGGAATTTAAAGGCTGTGGTGTGGAAGAAGAAAAGGAGGCCCAGAGCTGTGGAATAACAAGGACAGGAGGGTTTAGGAGGGTTTGGCTTTGCTGGAACAGCCACATTAATGTCAGGATGTGGGAAGAAGCATTGGAAATAGCCCTCACAGGACCAGGCAGGCAGAGCTTGTTCTGCTCTTATGTCAAAGCCAGGAGAGCCTGGGTTCATTCCTGCTGCCAGCACAGCTTTATGGCTCCATGTTGGTCAGTCAGGAGTAGCCAGTCATAGGATCATTGAATCCTTGAGTTGTCTGAGGTTGGAAAAGCACTCCAAGGTCATCAAATCGAACCGTTCCCCCAGCGCTGCCAAGGCCACCACTGAGCCACGTCCCCAAGTGCCACATCCACACATCTGTCAAATCCCTCCAGGGGTTTGACTCCACCACTGCTCTGGACAGCTGTGCCAGAGCCTGACCTGGAGAAGGAGCTCCTGGGAAAGGCAGGGCAGACCCTGCAGGTACCAGCAGTGAGGATGGTGAGCACAGCAAGGGCTTTCCCAGCCAACCAGAGCGGGGCTGTTTGTGCAGCAGTGCAGGGCTTGGTTTACTTTGAAGGTTGCCCAACTTTTGAAGTCTTTTCTCTTCCTTTTCCTCATGAAAAAAGCTTACAACACCATCAAGTTTGAAGTGAAGAAATTGTTCCCTTGAATGATGTCCCCGGTTTCCTGCGCCTCCATCTCATGCTGCTTCTCTAATGACTTGATCAGGGCGATGGCTCTTCTCTGCTCAGCCGAATCTCTCCATCTCACTCATTGGCACCTCCAAGCTTTAAGGTCTCTAATTCTGTGTTGAAAGCACTTGAAATCAGCTCAAAAGCTTGGAGGGAGCGAGGGCAGACAGACTGACGGGTGGACAGAGTGCCACACTCAGTTTGATTGCTCTGATTTTATTTCCAGCAGCAACCTGAATGGAAAAGATTAAGGCAAATATGATTTTGAAGGGGGAAAAAAGGGTAGAATTGAGTTAAAGGAAAACTGGAGTGAAAAATTTCAGCTCTCTGGAAAACACATTGTTCTTCCAGGGGCCAGAACGTGTCTCTGTGGGAGACTCACACAGGAAGAGCAGGTGCAGGGCAGGTCTGGCTGGGCTGGCTTGGCGGGTTCCTTCTGGGTGTCTGGTGCACAGAGCTGTTCTTCTGCCCCTGCCAGGCACAGCCTGAGCTGTCCAACCAGCAGAACTCAGCCCTCAAACCAGGACACCAGAGTGCTGCTGTGGAGTCATGGTGCTCAAAGAGTCTTACAAGAAATCCTTCTCCTCCTCAAAGCATCACACACCTCTCCCATCCCTGCCCAGACTGATTTATAATCAATAACACCAAAATCCTGATGCCCTCCTCATGCTGTTGAAAGCAACAGAGACCCAAGAGTCTTTTTTGACCTTCTACACCCAGAAATGCAGCAGAGAGAAAGAAATCCCAGCCAAACCACGCTGTCTGCCGGAAAAATAACCACAAGTCTGCCCAAAGAATCTGTGCTCTCTCCAAACTACTCACAACACTGAGTGTTTGCTGCCTGCCTCTGCCTCCCCCCCTGGATAAAACCACGCAGAAGGAGTGAGCCACTCGCCTAAAGACAGCTCTTCCTCCTCTCCACGCAGGGATCAGGGAGGCTGAGAGGTGCCTGTGCTGCCCCAGAGCCTTTGGCAAGCACGGCCCAGCCCTGCCAAGGATTGCAGCTCATTTTCCCCAATGCTGGTGTAGCATTAAGTTCTTATATCCGAAAGCGGCCTTTCAAATTGCTGCCTGGTGTGTTACATAAATCCTGCCCAGGATCCTCAGAGACTGCAAGCAATTACACTGAGGTGCTGAGGAAGCAAGTGAGAGCTCAAAGAAAGGTTAAGAGAAGGGGGGAGGGGGGTGGGAAGGAACAACAAAAATCCCAGCCCCTGGTAGCAGCTTGGAGTGAGAGGGAGGCCACGTAAGACAAGGCTGCGTGACTTGGGTGGAAATTGCTGCATCCTGGGCCATTCCAAGCAGGGCCTGAGGGAATGTCACCCATCTGCCAAGCGTGGTACGATTTGGTGAAGATCTGGGTCATCATTTATGCCCTGAGACAGGAGGAACTGTTGTCAGCAGAGCCCAGAGAGGGTTCCTAGAATCCATGCTCTTGAAGGCATTATCAGTCAAGGACATCCCCCTCTGTACAGCCCTCCCTGTCTCCTCCACCTGGGTATGTGGGCATGCAGGGGAGCTCTGAGGAGGGCTCTTCACTCCCTCTCACCTTGGCCTGCAGCAAGAAATGGCAACAGCCAACATCTGACTCCTCACAGCCAGCAGGAAGCACGAGAGACTTCCCTGGAGAGCAGCTCAAAGCCGAGACTGGCCTGCTCTATCCCTGTCCTGGAGCCCTTCCAAGGTCCATCTGCAGCCTGCCATGGAGAGAGGGACCAGGACCCAGCAAATGGGTGAAAGGACTGACTGAAAGTGCTGCAATTCCCTGGGGCAGGAATTCCACGGTGTAGAGGTCATGTCCGGCCATGTCCCCTGTGCTCGGGGCAGCCGCTGCCCTTCGGGTCTGGCTCACTCAGAGCTGACCTGGGACTTGTTCCAGAGCCTTCCAACAGCTGCAAATGTGAGCTGCTACCTTCCCTGCCTTCCCATGTCCCCTCAGGGCGATCATCTCCATTAGTGAGCTTCTCCAAAGTGCTTCCAGAGCAGTGTGTGGAGCCTGCTGCCTCGAAGCTCCCCCGCCCTTGATGCAGAAGTGCTGTTTTCCCAGGGCTGCCCTGTGCCTGATGCAGCCAGCACTGCCTCCTTCCCTGATGTTTTGCCCTCCTTCAGTCTCAGAATGTTGTTATCCCTCCCCATCTGACAGCTCCAGTGCCTGGCCAAAGGTAACTTTTGGGGAATGGGGGGTTGGGGTTGGAGTGAATCCATCAAATAGATTTACCAGGGCTGCCTGAGTTCCTGGTGCTCATAAGAGATGCATTTCCCTAATGGACACAGGCATGGATTTCACTGGCAGGCAGCTGCATTAAGGAAATGGATGGCAGGTCCTGGAGACATCTGAGCTCTGGGTGGAGAAGGTTTAATCCAGGGACAGTGTCCTGGCCAATGTGTCATTGTCTGGTCGGAGGATGCAATAGTAACCATCTCTCTTAGCTGTTCCCTGGAGGCTCGGCAGCTCCTGATAACCTGCCCTTATCAGCAGTGGAAGCAAACACAGGGAAGCTGGAACAGTCAGGCAGGAGCAAGGAAGGAGCCCACGGGTTAATCCACAACTGCTCAGGCCAGGCTGCCACACAGCAGCGGCCTCTGAGGGATCCCTGGCAGGCAGCACAGGCAGCCTGTGGACAACTGAATTAGCAAAACATCTGGAATCCTTCCAGAGGAATGACAGGGAACCACAGGATGCTCAGAGGGTGGCTGATCCCCCCAAAACAACCCTTGGAGCAGCAGTGGGTCAGGGTTTTTTTCTCTCTTTAAACCTCAGCTGGGTAAAAACTCCACCCTTGCACCTCCCGGTGCTCGTGGCTGTGTCCCCACGACCTTCACTTCCATGATATTTTAGCTGGTTCCCATTGGACTCCAGGCCCTTTCCCTATTTCTTTCCCAGGTGGGTGTAGCCCACAGAGCTGCCTGCCTTCTCCTCAGCACAAGGAGCTGAAGAGGATAAAGCAACACTCGGAAAAATAGAGGAAAAAGGAGAGTCTGTGGGCCACTGACATCTTTCCTTCTATCTCCAAGCATCTTTGAAAGACTTTCCCTTCCTTTGACAGAGCCAGCCAGCCCTTCATCTGGGAACTGCACAAGTCCCAGGCAGCTTCAAAGCTGGCTGGCTGCATTCACATTCCCAGCTGCGAGGACTTTTAGAGTCTATATTTAGGCTTTTCCATAGGATAAGGGACAGGCAGCATGGGTTCTGCTGAAGGAAATTATGTTTCTCTGACCCGCTTAAATCCTTTGGATGAGTTAAGAGACCAGTGGATAAAAGGGAATGAGAGAGTATATATACACACACTCCTTCTTTTGAATTTCAAAAGCCTTTTCTGATAAAGACCCTGACAGAGAGCTATCAAGGCATAATGGTGACCAGGGGGTGTGAGTTAAAATCCCTGTGATAGATTAATGCTGGTGGAGAGAATGGGAAGAAATGGGCAATTCTCAGCAGGGGAAATTGTGATTGCCAAGGGGACGTTCCATGGGAATATTGCTCCGTCTCCTTACCCCTGGGCTGAGCAGAGGGGTGGGTGTGCTGCTGACACGTTCGGTGTTTGTTTGCAGCGACTTCCGCAGCGCTGCCAGCCCTGGTGTCCTGATTTCCACCTCTGACTGATGCTGGCCCAGCTCTGCTGCCAAGAAGTGCCTCTGATTTGCACTCCAGGCCCTTTAGTTCTCAAGCAGCGAGGGAAGCAGACTGGAGAGGGCTTGTGCCGGGGCTGGAATGCTCATTGCCAGCTGCCCACATTGCCGGCACGCCGGGCTGCCTCGGCTGGCACGTTCTGCTGCCATATGTCCCCAGTCCGGGGCTGTGGCCGCCAGTGCCCATGTCAGGAGAGCTTCCCAGCACGGGAGAGGGGCTTCTAATTAGTCTGCAGCCCTGGCAGGATGTTGGGAGAAGGACATTAATTAGCAGGATGCACCTGGACACCTCTGCAGGGAAGGCAGAGTTGGGCTTCACCTTTTACTCTGATTTTCTGAGTTCCCCTGCCCGCTGGCCTCGTGTCTGTGTCTGTCATCGTTGTCCTGCTCTTCCTCTCTTGTTCTGAGATCCTGCTGCTCCTGCCGTGGCAGCACACTTGGGACCACGCTTTTCCCTGCTTCCCAGGCTCCGTGTGCCAGGCCTGAGCGAGCTGTGCTGATGTCTCCTCGTGTGCAAAGCTGAGCTCACAAGTCCTGCTGAGACTTCTGTCCCACAGCCTTTCTGCCTTTGCTCCCTTCTCCAGCTCCTCACCCACCTCTCCCTTTGCTGCTCCCCCACTGGAATTGTGATTAAATTGGATTAGAGTAATTAACTTCTGGTCACACTTTTCCGTGAGCAGTCAGGAGGGAGAAAAAAAGAAGGGAAGTTAATTGAGATGAAAGGAGACAACGTCAAGCAAGGAGTTCTGGTTAATTTGTGTTGGGGACGCCCAGGGAAGTGTTTCAGTGTTTGCAGTGGGCACGGAAAACCTCTGACATCTTCATCACCCTGTGTCATACTGTGCTCTGCTTTTGGGGAAGGGGATTGTTTGGATTGAATGACCTCATTTTTCTTCCCAAATTTCCTTCTCCTCATGTTAGTAATGACACAGCTTCACCAACACAGTGTGAATTCTATTTGGACAAATTATTCTGGCTTGGTGGGCTCCAAACCCTGTCATAAACTCAAACATGTGGATGCTGTCTGCTCTGAGAAGCCCTTGTGGAGATGTCCCCACTCCCTGTAAACAAGGATTTGGCCTCACCTCCCACGGCAGCTCGCAGACCCTGCGACATTTCGATCTGCTCCGGGATTCATGGGAAGGAAGATCGTGCCTCATCTGTTCAATGAAATGCCTTGCATAAGGCACTTCCATTTATTAAGGCAGTTATTATATAAAAATTAAGCACCAGTTGCTGGCAGAAAACATATTTTTTGAGGTTTAACCATGCAGCCTGAGAGAAATAAACAGAGGCTGTGGGAGTGCCTGGGGTTTCTCACTCTCAGGGAGAGGCACGTGGAGCTCAGGACACTTCCACGGCCGAAAGCTGGCTGGGAACCATTGCAAATGGAATGTTTTTTCAGCAAAGGGAACTGGAGCTGCACTGCTGAGAGGAGACACTTTCCAAAGCCATGGGAGCCTGGTTTGTGAGGGCTCCCACTACGAGTCAGGCATCACCTTCATCCTCCTGCTGCTGCTGAAAGCTTGGAGCTCCCGGGTGCTGCTGGCAGGAAGCTTCACCTCCCTTTCCAAGAGCCATGACGGCAAACTTCCCCTCCTTTCCCACGAATCCTGCCCAGAAATCCCTGCCCTCCTTCAGGGCTGTGCTGGCGTTCCCTTCTCTGCTGCAGCAACCGACAGGGAGGGGGTAAAGGCAGCACAGAGAAATCGGGGGGAATGTGAATAAGAAAGCTCTCTGAAGCTTGGTATTAGGCAGGGATTTGGGAAGGTTGGGAACATGTAAAAGGGACTTGAGAGAAGTGTTTTCTCTGGGATTAAGACCACAGAGTGCATCTCAGTGTGGTTTTCAGAGCTGCCTTGAGGCTGTGTAACACGGCAGCTTCAAAGGGGAGCGAGAGGAGCAGAAAATTAATGGGGCTTCTCCCCGTGCCCCGCCTGTCCTGCCGCACTCCGACTTCGCGAGAACTCGGGATGAGCAATTAATTTGGGAGATGTGGGCTAGTCTGGAGGTCACAGGCATCTTGGCTCCTAACTGGGCACTTGCAAGTCCATTTCATGCTCAGCCTGTGGCCAGGTGCTCCCTCGCATCCACATCCCCCACATGTTCAAACCAGAGGGTTTAAAACCTCATCCCCCCGGTGCATCTCGTCTCCTTCTCCCCTCCCCGGCGCGTCACTGCTGCGGCATTTTCTCAGCACGTAGTTAAACCCAATAAAATAATCATTATTGCTGCAATTATTTCCAAACAGATTAAAATATCTGCTATGCTCCCAGTCCCGGTGTAAAGCAGGAGGAGCCATAAACCACCTCAGTGCATAAAAACGGGGAAGGGAGAAGGAAGGGATGACATTTCATCTGGCTTCCTCATGGGCCCGTGTAGTTACTGGGAACATTTGCATATTTTTAATGCAGTGCCTCTTTAATAAATTCCTCCCTCCAGACACATTAAAACGGGGCGCTTGCCTGAGCATCAGGAGAGGGAGCGTTGGCAACTCCAGACTCCGGGATCCGCCGCAGAGCAAACAGGCAGGGGGATGTCTGTGGGATCTGGGAGGGGAGGAGAGCAGGGAAGGGAAAGGACAGCACATCCCATCACTTTTTTTTGTGTACAGCATCAGCGAACGCCATCTGTTTAATTTTTGACCTTTTTGTTGTCTGACCTCCTTTGAACTTCACCAGGGAATTCTCCAGGGTAATATAGTTTCTTTGCATTCAGGGGCAGGATTATTTGCTATTAAATTGGAATTCAGGGAAGAAGGAGACTTAAACACTTCTCCTGACCTGTTAATCTGCTGGGGGAGTAAAAATATTGCCAGTAATTACAGGGTTTTCTCTTTTTTTTTTCCTTTTTGGCTTGAGTTCAGGCCAGACCCCAAACTTCCTCTTTAAGCCTCTTGTGGAAAATACCTCTTTTCTTAGAACAGGCTGTGCTCTTGTGTTCCACTGTGTCCTGTCCACTGTCCCCAGCCACGCTGCTGCCTGTGGGCCTGGAATATTCAGGGAAGAGGGAAACCAGCCTGGATAAATACCTGGGCACAGGAGCTCAGCAGTGACTCCCACACAGTCCCAACAAGGCTGGGGTAATCCATGTCCTTCAGGGCACTGTTGGGGGGATTCACACATGGAGCAGGGGTCAGTCAGGTCCCTCACCCTGCCATGGGCTCCCACCTGGAGCTCAAAAGGATCTCCTTAGCTCATCTGTCTCCTTGACTCTTGTCTTCTACCCTTTTGCTCTCTTTATCACCTTTTCTCACCCCAGTGAGACGCCCAGGGAGAGGATGGGATGAGGGATGTGGTCCCCAGCCGTAACTCCAGCCAGCAGTCATTGCTCCTCTGCAGTTCCCAATGGATGAGGATGGTTCTTCTGAAACTTCTGGTGATTTTTCCCTAGAAAATAGTTAATTCCCTGATCATTGCCATCTCTCCACAGAAAAGTCGCTTTCACTTTCCTCCCAGAATGCCTGGAAGGTGGAAGATGTCCAGTCCACAGCTGCTGCAGCCCAGTAAAATGGATCAATTCCTGTCCAGGTGGGCTCACCTGATGCTGGGCAAGACCTATAACTTGGAACAGCTGATCCTCCGTGTCCTCTTTGCTCCAGAGGCTCCCAAGTCCATTCCCATCTCCAGGATATCACAACTGCTATTCCTGGCTCCTGAGGAGGGGGGAAGCTGTGGCATATCCCAAGGAAGGATGTCCACAGCGAGTTCCAGCTCTCCTGGAGCATTCCAGCATCCTCAGGAATCTTCAGCACCTTGAGATTGACTTGGAACCCCAAAGTTCTCACTGAGCTGCTTCCCACTGCCCCCATTCCTGGCCAACTTCAATGGCCCTGCCAGGGAGGTGTTAATAAATCACGAGGAGAACATTTTGGGGCCCTCTCTGCCTCGTACCCAGGTGGGTGTAGCTCTGCCTGGCAGGCTGAAGGCACTGAGGGTGCATCTCAAATCAAGAATAAGAAGAGTTTTAGTTAACGCACTCCAGAAGTCGCTTCCACGGCACCTCCACTGACTATTTTATCAGCAGAACAGAGCACAGGAGAAATTGTAGATGAAACAAATACAGAAAATACATTAAGAGAGTAAGTAATGAGATCTGGGTGAAATTGCATCTTATGAAAAAGTAATCTGCAGCTTAGTGTGCAAGGAGGAGGAATTTGATGGAATAGAGGGACTCTCAAGAAAGGAATGAAGGAGCACATTACAAACAGACAAAGACAGCCAGGTGTGTTGTGGAACGCAGGGAAGCAGTTAAATTAGGATGTAATGGGAAAGGTTATTTTAATATTCTCTTTTATGGATATCCGTGTCAATATTATCTCAGAGAAGGAGAGAGCGAGGCAGGAGGAAAGGGGTGAGGAGCTGTGGAAAAGGCAAATGAATTGCAGCATGTACAAATTTCGGGGTCCTTTTGTCAGGAGGAGCACACTCACAAGTGGCAGAGCTGCCTGGTGGCAGCGTGGAGGGACGGGGTTTGCAGCCACAAACATTGCCCTGCTCACTCCTAATGGGATGGCAGCTCCTGCCTGGGGAGGGACAGCCTGAACTTCCCGAATCCAGGGCTTGTGTCTGGCTGGGATGGGAGAGAAAGTGATCCCCCCCCACCCAGGATGGGATTGTTTAGAGCAAAACCCTCTCCTTCAGTGTGTATTTCAGTTTTTGGGCCTTTTCCTGCAGCAGGGTTTGGGGGTTTGTCCCAGTGCCACTGGGACAGGATAGGGACAGAGGGGCTGGGGCACACAGGGATCAGCTCTTAAAAGGGATTTTCATACTCGAGGCTGCTGGAAATGCCTTGGCTTTAACTTTAATGTCAAATCCAAGGCAGCCGCCTGGGCTCTCCCTCCAGGCTGTGGAGAGGCAGAATCACCTTCTCCAGAGGTTTTGTCACCCCCCTCAACTACAGCAAACACCCACTGCCAGCACCCTGCTTTAGCTGCAGGGGGGTCAAAGATCACAGATTTGGGGTGGAGAGGTGGTTCTGGCCCTAAATGACAGGCACAGCATCTGTGGCCCAGGGCAGTTGCTGAGGCACGACAGCCCAAATTCAGCCTTGTGCCTCCCACCTTTCCCTCCTTCTTCCCCTCCAGCCCCTGGCACAGCCTCTCCCATCCTGTGGCTGAGGCCTTCCCCTGGCGGGTGACACTTCACACACCTGGCACTTATTAGCCTCTCCCCAAGCCAGCCCTAATTAAGCATTTGCCTCATTAGACAGAGAGCTGGTGCCCTGTTGGCTTGCCAAGGTCAGCAAGGTGCACCTGTGAGCTGAACCTTCTGCTTATTCCTCCCCTTTTGCAGGAAGCTGGAAGTGCTACAGCCGAGGAGCTGTTTAGGATGTGAGGCAGTCGGAAAGTGTCACTTGTGTCCCTCATTAACGAGGAATGGAGCAGAAATTTGGGCACACACATCCTGAACTGGGGGGTTTTGCCATTCCTCTGTGTTCTCTCTGTCCCCTCCTCCAAAAATCTTGCAGCAGGAGTATCTCCTGCCACTGGGGCTATCTGGAGCAACAAGAAATCTCAATTTCAAGTGTTCAAGGCAGCAGCCAAGGCTCCCTGCACAGAGCTGTTCCTCTCAGAGTTCTCCCTGCTCTTGGCTGGCTACAGAAGGAGTTGAGGCTGGATTCATTTAGTCCAGCATGGAAATTTTGCTAACTAAAGCTTGATGAGCTCATTTCCTACCTGCTTTGCAATCTGACTCCAACACCTGCCATTCCCAAACAAGCCGGGAAATGAATTCAATTCAGCCCAAGCCAGACTGGGCAATTTTCTTTTGTAGTTTTGAATTTTTAGCGGATGGAGAAATCAGCAATGATTTCATTTGGGACTGAAGGAAATGCTTTGTTCGACATCAAATGAGGAGTGGGAGGGTTTTACCCTTTTGAGTATGGTCAGGTGTAATGGGAGCCTGTGTGAGATGAGAATGCGCCCTGTGAGCTGAGAAACTGGAGTGGTTCCTATGGAAAATATCACACTGAAGTGTTTCAGACTCAGGGTGGAGGGGAATGTTGCTTTTTACTTTGGCTTTTTCAACTGAATATTGCCAGTGCAATAAATCCGAGGGGCTTTTTTTTAGCCCAGCCTTTTTGCCAGTGTCACCCAGCTCAGGTGGGGACAAAGACCTGAGGCAAAGGTCCTTGACCCCAAGATTTGGTGCCAAGAGGGGGTCTGAGCTCACTCTTCCCACTGACAGCCCAGCTCTGCCCTGCCTTAGCACCATCTCCAAACCCTGCTCCTGAGCTCTTCCAGTTTGTTCTCATGCCTGGTGTTTGCACAGCTCCCTCCCTGACAGCTCCTCCTGTTTTATCCCTGAAATGAACCACGTTGCATCCCCTCAACACTGCTGGAGCCAAAAAAAAAAAAAAAAAAAAAAAGGATATAAATTAAAGGAAGCTTTTTAAAAAAGGCTTCTCACCTGGGCACCTTTGTTCCTGCCTCGGTGAAAAAGAGGACGGTGTTTTCAGAGTCAGGGCTGTTGAAATGAATGCAGATGAAATGGTACAGTGTAATTAATTAAATGATCTCCAGCACCTCAGGAGGATCACCAGCATGCAGAGGACATAATTGGGTGTACACTGGCTGAATACATCATCACACACACACGTGCAGGCTGTGTGCCAGGGCCAGCCACTCCAATCCTGCAGGATTTACAGTCTTGCAAAGCTGCTGCAGCCGCAGTTCGGGAGAGCCCAAGGCAGGGCTGCCTTCCCTGGGACTTCCCCGAGGGGAGCTTGTCCTTGTGTGAAACATCACTCATGGAATGATCCTGGAGCTGCCAGGAATACCAAGATCCGTGCCACGTGGACACCCATTTGCTGGGAGGCGTTTGGGATGTGCAGGAATCACACGAGCAGGGGTTGTTTGCTCCTTTCAGAGCAGTTTCTCTCTGTGGTGCTAATTATGAAGTACCAAACCGTGGTGTTTGTTATTTTGTTATTTTGCCTTATTTATTCCCTTTTCCAAACCCATTCCGGGGTGGGAGGAATTCAGTGCTGGCGGGACAGCATGGGCAGGAGTGCGATGGCCTGAGCAGCCTCACATCTGCATGCCCTGCTCTGGGCTGCTCTCAGCTTCTGCCTTCTCTGGGGGGCTGACCCAGAACTTGCTGTGACTAAAAGATCTGTCAGCTAATTCCACTGAATTTTAGCCTGCCCCATGCGGGGTCAAGGCACATCACAGAATAGCAGAGTTGTGAGGGAGGACAGCCAGGCACTCACAAAGGAAAAGTGATTTAAACACTCCAGAAGAAAAGTGGCCGAGGAAAATGATTTTCAAAGGTGCCTCTGTGAAGGCTGAGATGGGGAAGGAGCACAATGCATGACGTGTCTGGCAGCACAAAAGCTGCTCTGGGAGGAAGCAGAATGAGCTGCCTGGTGATTAAACTTCCCAAATCACTGCTGGAGGAGCAGGAAATAACTGGAAATAAATCTGTATCAAATTTCCTTCTTCCTTCTTGCCACTGGAAAGAGGGAAAATAACTTGGAAGGCTCAGCATTGCATTGCTGGGCCACGGGCACGAGGGGGAGAGACCACCTGAGGCAGAGGTTCAGGCTGGAATGTCCCTGCGAGCCAGCACAGAGCTCCTGAGGCCACCAAAAATCCTGGATATTTTGCAGGCCTGAGCCAGGAAGCTTTGGAAGGACCCCCTCTTCCAACAGATCTCCTGAAAACCAAGTTCACTCCACAGGACGGTCCTCGTGGCAACTTCCACTTTGGAAAAATATGGGGGTTCTTCCTCTCCTGCCTGTTTGGTGACTCTCTCCATCCCCTGTCTCCCCCTTTCTCCTTCCATCCAGCAAATCATTTCCTTTGGCTCCTTCTCCAAGCTTCTCCCTGCATGTCACAGAATCCACAAGATCCGAAGAGGGGGAGGAAGGGGAAGCACACAGCAGTAAGAACCTGCTTTATTATTTATAGTGCTCAGCTGTAAGCTATAAACACAGGCAGGGAATGTAAATGCTGCCACTTCCTTACCCTCTCTCCATAATTCCCTGGTAAATTCGCATCATTCTCTGTCGGCCTTAATGTGCCTCTATTTGTCTGAGCTCCCCATTTCTCTGGGTCGCCTTTTTTTTCTCCTGATGAAATAATATCTCCATGTATAGTTCTCTTCCTCTATCCTTAGACTTGTAAATTAAATTAATTTCAAATTCAAAGGGGTAATATCCTGCTAAAATGATCTGCTGTATCATTGCAGGTCATGGTGTTGAACTGTAAAATAAAAGCCTGTTTATAACTTATCATTTACGAGGCTTTCTTCTCCCACAAACTACTGCTGTGATGGAGAGAGCTGCCTGAGGAACTGGGAAAATATCCATTCTCTAGAGGACCAGAGGGAGGTGTTCACATATCCTGGGGATGTGGCATCCCAAAGATTACTTAAGTGGACTTGTTCGATCCAGTGCTGTTGTTTGAGCATCCCCTTTTCCCAAGGATTTGCTCTTTAGGATTTGCTGCTTTGGGGAGTTGAAGGAAATCCAGCAGTGGCAATTGCTCACTCCCAGCTCCCTTCACTTGAGCACCGTGGCCGTGAGCAGAGGCAAAAGGAGGAAAGACAAAAGATCCACATCCCGTTTCCATATCGGGGATCTGCTCCTCAGTACATTTCAGGAACGCACAACTTGGTTTTTCCAGAAGGGAGGATGAGAAGTTGTTTCAAATTTCCTCATCTCTCAGAAAGAGCAGAAACTTCTGGCAGCGTTATCCAAGATAATTTTCCTCAGTATTTCCTTTTTCCTGTTATATAGAGAATGAAAAGGGAAGATTGAGGAGAAGGCTCAGGTCTGTAAAGAGCTGGGGGTGTTACCTCTGTCAAAAAGGGTTCCACTCCTCCCAAACCTGTTCATCCAGTGAAGGAGCCCTAAAAAAACCCCCATGGCCCCAAAAAAGTGGGAGACAGAAAATCTGCTCCAGCTTCCAGGAAGCACCTCCGGACTCCCCCACCCTGAGCAATTTAATAAACCCAAGTGAGAGACACGCAGGAGCCACCTCCTTTAGACAGGGACACGGTGGAGAAAAGGCTCCATTTCGCCACGCAAGGCCCATTTGTAGGCACCACCGGTGCAGCTCTTCCCTTCCTGCAGCCCCAAGGAATGGGATTCGCAGCATTCCTTGGAGAGGCAGGGCCGGTTCCCTCCTGCCTGGCTGGGATGGCAGCAGCACATCTGCGGTGTCAGCGTCTCCCAGCTTCCTTCCAAAGCCCCTAAATGCTTTCCTTTCAGCCCCTTAATGAAGACGCTTCCCTCGCTCTCCTCACACATCACATTCCAAAGATTCCTTCGCTGGGGCTGCTGCTTCACCGGCAGCGTTGTAATTTATGAGCCTCTGAGTGGCTTAATTACGCCGTCAGCTCCATCTGTCACTTAAGTGATATGAGGAATGATGGGATGCCATTAGCCAGCTAATAGTCGCTGTAAAGAGTATTGTTTTATGCCATTTAATCCCGGGAACATAAACAGTTTTTGCTCCCCGATATCCACACTGGCTTTCAAAATGATATTTAAGAGGCCAATCTTGACATGTGTCCTTCTGCCTGAAAAAGTGCTGCAGGAAATAAAGGTCTAATTAGATTTACCATCGAGGTCATGAGCATTTGGCTTCATCTTTTCCTGTGCTGATGGACTTTTTATTCGAGTCTGGGGGCCTCTCTTGCGTCTCGTCTTGATCTTCCGTGATGTGGTGTCTTCACCCCCACAAGGGCTTGGAAAGTTTGTCTCTGAGCCCCTCAGCTTTGTTAGCACATCTGCCCTCTTTGCATGAATATTCATTTGGTAGCTGGGGAGCTGAGGGGCAGGAGACCCTGGATTGGATCTGCTGGAGGACAGAGTCACTTGGTTTCCATCTTAAATGGCAAAATTCAAACTTTAAAGCTTATAAATCCTTCTTGTTTAACCCTGGAGCTACCTGAAATCTAATTTTCAGCGTTAAAGTGTTTCAGGCACCAACATTTCCATCTCTGAGCTCACCAAGGACGGGTTCAGCCCTGGCAGGACTTCACAGCTCGGAGCCCTGTCTGAACCCCTGGCAATTTTTGGCAAAGTCTTTGTTTGCTGTCGTTTTGCTGCCAGTCTCGGAGCTGTTCAAGGGTGAGAATTTGTGGAGGCTGAGGGCGTGGTAACTGGGAGGGAACAGGAGCCACGGAAGCGTTTGCACCTTTCCCAGCTCTGCTATTTTAATTCCAGACAGAGCTGTCTCACCCGCCCTTGTTCTGCTCCTGCTCATCCCACGTTGGATTTGATTCCTACAAACATCTCCTGGCAGGAGAAATCCTCCCGCTTCAGCCGTGCAGGGTTTTGGCTTTTCCTTCCCCAAACGTGCATTGCCAGAGGCGTGAAACCCAAACCCGACGGGTTAAGCCGGCAGTGCCCTGCATGTCCAACATCCTCTTTGCAGCAATCCCATTCCCGGGAGTAATGAGAGCCTGAAAAGAGGCAAATTGCCGGGAACACGCCGTTCCAGTCCTCCTGGATGGTTCCCAGATTCCCATTAGAGTTTCTGTGACTCTTGGATGTGCCCCACATCCCCGTCAGAGAGGGGTTAAGGGACGCTGGCTGCTGGTCACTCTCCTGTTGAGATAAGAAGCCATCAATCAGCGGGGACCCGCTGCAGTCACACAGCAATAAAACTGGAGAGATTATTTGCTGCCGTGTCATTCATAATAAATGGATCTCAGGGTGCTTTGTAGAATTAATTAATGGACAAAAGAGAGAGAAATTAGGAGCGGGAGAGCAGGAATAAAAGCTGAGATGAGGTGTGGAAGGATCTCCTGGAGGAAATATCTGCGGTGGGACTGCTGGGGGGCACCGAATACCACAAGGCAGAGATAAACAGCTGCACATTTGGCCCATAAAATGTCATCCCCACGCTGATGGTGGCAGCTCAACACTGGGGCTCAGAGGAGGATGTGGGTGCTCCTGGCTGTGCCATGGATGGAACTCCTGCCTCCCTCTACCCCTGTATTTTGTGGGACGCTGCCCGGCTTCGTTCACCAGGGGCTGTAAAGTGCACGGCAGTGTCTCGGGGAAGGGCCCTCCACAAATCCCAGGTTTTATGGCCGATTATTTTTTATGGGGACACGGCACTTAGGGACTCCCCCTCTGTAAAAATGGTGTCAGGGTGAGCCCAAGAACGTGGCCAGGGCGAGGGGGATGGAGGCAAGAGGGGAAGAAGGGAGAAGTTTCCTGTTTTAGCACGGAGCATCTGTTTGCCTGCAGTCCCCTCCTGCTCGGAACTGAGCACCTCGGCAGTCACCAGGGTCTGCACAATTCATAGAAGGAGCTGGGGGTGTTAGTGGTGCTCCTGAGGGACGGGCTGAGGGTGTGCTCAACCTGCATCAGACACTGGAGAATCCACCTGGGAGCAAGCCATTGGATTGCCCGAAGTGGTGGAACAGGCTCAGTGGGGGAATCCCCCCACCAGTGTCCCTGCTCAAGGAGCTGCTGTGGGATGTCCCGTGCCTGGCCCCGGGGCCAGACACAGATTTTGGGTAGGGACGGACCCAGAGCTGCTGTTCATCAGGAGAGGGGGGGCTCAGCTCTGCCTCTCGCTGCTGCTGAGCCCGTGCTCATGCCCAAAGCGTGACCTTCACCCCTGGAGTCCTGCTGGGCACCGGTCTCAAACCTGGAGGACATCACTCGGATCTGGGAGCAGGACAGGTCCCACAGAGCCCGTCAGAGCAGCCGTGTGAGACAGCACGAGTCCTCCAGCCCTCCTTCCTTCCCCCTTCGTTAAATCCCAGTGCTATAAACCAAAATGTCAATTTTCTTTTTAAACATCTTTTATGGCAGCTTTGATGCGGCTTGGCAGATTGATAGCCCGGCTGACTGACGGCTCCCATTTATCCTCCCATCAAGCGTGCAGGATTCCCCGGCACAGACAGCCCTGACAGGGCAGGAGCACGGCGAGGGGGCAGCGTGCCAAGGAGGTGGCGGTGGCAGCGCTGGCACGGCGTGCATCGCCGGGCTGCTGTGCTCGTTCTGCTGTCTGCTCGCCATCGGGCTGGATCATCCAGCGCAGCCTTGGATCTGCCTCCTGCCATCGGCGGCAGGCTCGGGATGCACCCGGCGGAGGGGAGGCGCCGTGCAAATTAACGAGGCTGCTAATGAGGGCTGGAAGCAGCCGCACCTCCCAGCGCGGTGTCGGGGCAGGAGGGAGGCGGGCAGAGCTGCACGGACACCCCCGTGTGCAGCCAGGTGCTGGGGAGGGTTTGTTGTGCTTTTGGGGAGGGTTTCTGCGCAGAGCGGGGGATTTCACTCCTCCCGGACAGCCCGGACAGCCCCTGCACCCTGCGGTGATGGGGTCAGTGCGTCCCCTTCCAGCCCGTGCTGCCTGCGGGACCGAGCATCCCCGCAGCATCCCAGCTCCTTCCCGGCTCGCGTGCGCCTTGCTCTCCGCTCCCTTGGTTCCTCCTCGCAGCAGCTCAACGGGAGGAGAAGAAAGCGGGAGGCGGCAGTGCCAGACAAAGGCCCCGGCAGTCGCAGGCGGTGCGGGGAGCGATGGCCCCGGCTGCTGTTGCCGCTTTGGTGCTTCCACTCGAGCGAGAAGGCGCCTGGGCAGGCTGGGAAGAGCCCTGCGGTTTGTGCTGACGAGAGCGGGACTGGCACAACAAAGGCTGAATTGTTCAGCATCTCGTAGATAAGCTGCGAGATGCAGCAACACAGTAAATAGACTCTTTTCTTCCCCTCCTCATCTGCTCTTCCCTCTGTCCCTCCTTCGCTTCACTGCCAGGCTTCCCAGCACCTCTGGCACGCTCCAGCTGCCCGCGGGATCCAGAACAATCCAAGCAAGGAGCTGATGGAGCTGCCGCGTTCCCGGCTCCCCGAGAGGATGCTCGTGGAAAGGCAGAGCTGCCGAGAGCCAGCGATGCTCCCTGTCCCAAAGCACGGCGAGAAGGGCCAGCGAGGAGGGAACAAAGGCCACTTGGGGCGTGGGGGTTGGCCAAACTGGCCCAGTCTTTGACTGAGGTGGCTGGACTCAAGGACGTGGTGACAGCAGGATGTGCTGCCAGCACAGTGTTTTAGGCAAAGGTCACCACCCTACGGAGATACTTCAAACTGTACCTGATACCTTCAAGCTGGTTCCTGCACACAGCAGCTCCTCTTCACCTTGATGCCCTTTCAGCTTTTAATATCTTTTTCGTATATTTGTAGCCCTGTAGATCGTAAATATGTAGCTGTATCCTTTCTAGTACTTTTCCTGCCCTTTCCCATAATAAGTCAACCCATTCTAACACATCCCCGGAATTCTGTTTAGTCTTATTCTTAAGGAGAGAATTTCTGATGATGACATCTTGTTTTCCACCAGAACTTACAAGACAGAACAAGAAAATAGGGCAAGGAAGCCCCTGGACCAACTCCGAGGGGCTGACCCAAGGGTGGGTTACTGGGGTAACTGATTTCCTATTGATATACTTAATTAGATTAATTAGTTAACTTTATAAAATTTCTAGAAATCCCTTCTCATGCACACAGAGCCGTATTTGTGCACCTGAAAGCTTCCTTTAAAGGGTTGCTTTTATCTCCCCATTTCGACGCTGTTGCAAGGTTTCCTCCTTTCGTTCGTAGGCAGCAACCTCCTGTGTTCCATCTCGGGGCCTTGCTCAGGGGTTATCCCGCGTGGGAGAGCTTGGATTCTGCTCCTTGCTGCACCTCAATTATTCATTTAGCACGTTCTTCGGCGGCTGTTGCTCAATTCACTGTGGAACTGGGTGAGAATGCACAAAACAAAGGAGTTATTGGCTAATTGAACTGTGTGTCTTCGGCAGAACAGGCTTTGAAAGTGGCACTTTCCCTGAGAAAATTCCAACAGGATGGTTTTTCCCGATGGCTTAATTAGGAGAAAAAAAAAAAAACAACCAAACAAAAAACATCGCCACCTTTCATTTAATTCTTATCAGCGGTAAAACCCAAAGTTTCCATTTCTTGGCTTAAAAGCTTTTATCAGGGGGACTGAATGTGGTCAGCACTTGACCTCAAACATCTCCCTCGAAATTCTCACCAGGCTCTGGGCCACAAATGAGCATTTCCAGGTTTACAGACACCGTGCAGAGCTCGGTTTCATTTGCAGCCTTCCTCCCGAGAAGCTGTTTCATTAGGGAAGTGTCCTTCCCCGTTAACGCTGGAGACCCCGAGTGTTCATTTGCGAGCCACGGCGAGCAGCAGAGGTGCTGTGTGCCAAATTAACTCCATCAGGTCTGGGTTTTCTTCTTTCCTAAAACGAAACAGAATCCCCCCCCCCCCCACCACCACCACCGCCGCCGCCTCCTCGAAGGGAAGGAGGATGGGGTTGCCAGGTGAGCAAAACCACAGAAACATCTCCTATTCCTTGTTGGGGCTTCAATGAAGCATTTACAAGATCTAACAGGAAGAGGTGCCCTCCCCCGGCCTTCTCAAAGCTGTAATTAATTGCAAAGTAAGTAACATATAATTGCTTTCCCAAGAGCACCCCGGAGAGCAGGGTGGTACCGCCACAAAGGTGCCGGAGCAAGCGCAAGTTAATTAACATTAGGAATTAAGTGGCTAATTGCATTGTTCTGACGGGGCAGCCCACCCTCCCCGCGGGGTGGCATTCCCAGGGTGGTTCAGCCCAGGGGCTGCTCCTGGATGAATCCTGGATGTGCCGTGCCAGGCAGGAGATGTTGGCAGCATCCCGGTGGTGACGACCCAAAGGACCATCCTGCACATTCTGTCTTCCTTTGGGCCTTTCCTGCCTTCCCCCGGTGTGTCCCCTGCATTTCGGTGCCCTCTGGGCTGGGTGAGCTCTCCTCCAGCTCACACATCCAGCCTTGAGCCTCCCTCCCGTCCAGCCTCTATCCCGGCTGCTGAGTTCACAGCCTGGCCCTGAATTCCCTGCGTTCCCGAATTCCCTGTTCTCCCTGTGCCCAGCCCGCCTGGCAGCATTAACCTGCAGCATTGTAAGGACACAAAGACTGCCGAGCCTTTGAGGGCTGGGTGTTAACTCCCTCTGGGAATGCTCCTCCTGGGACTGGCCATCTTTCCATGGGCTGAGCAGCAGCATCCATGAAAGGAACGAGGGAGATTTGTCTTTACAAACAAACTGTGGGCCTGCCGATAGGTGAAGCCAGATACTGAGAGGTGAAAGAAGCAATGGGAGGAACCATAAATTCCGTAGGAATTCCACTGATTGACCCAGACTGTTGCTCACCCAAGACTGCGTTAAATCCCTGGATTTAGGGAAAAGGAGCAGAGACACAAGGGAAAAGAAAGGGGGGGTGGGTACACATTAGAAGGGAGTCTGTGTTAGGTGATTTGGGAAGTCTGTACCTCTCAAGTACCTCAACCAGTGGGAAAAGAGAAATTAGGATAAAAAAGAGGCTGTGTCCTCCAACAGCTTGAGAGACCGCAGGGGAAATGCCCCATGGCCTCTCCCTTTATTCAAATAAAGTTACAGGACTCCTCTGTCTCCTTTTTGGACAAAACCCTCTGGTGTTTGTGGATTAATTCTCCTGACATCCATGGAGGCACAGGGGGTCGAGGGAGAAGTCTGGCTGTCCCCGGTGCTTCGTGCCCAGCCTGTCCCTGTGCCCAGGCTCCGCTGCCCCCATTGCCCTCTCAGGTACAAAGCACAAACCCTTCTCAGTGCAGAGGCTTTACGAGCCCATTTCTTAGATAACAGCACTTGCCTTAACCTCTCCCCTGGCTCTTCTTCTTCTGTTATGTTGCTGTTAATTCCGGGGATATTTCTTCATCTCCTGACAGTCCAAATGCTGCAGCCAAGGTAATAAACAGCACATTAGTTGTGCTTTGTTAGAGGGAACGAGGCTTTCTTGATAAAGAGTCGCCGGGGCCGACAAGAGGAGTTGCTCTCCCGGGCAACATCTTCATCGTGTTCAGCTCCGAGCCATTTCCTCCCGCTCCAGAGCCTCCCTAACTCTGGGTGAATCCGGGATAGCCCCGTTCCCACCCGGCTGTGCAGGGGAAGAGCAGACCAGCACTGTGGGACAGATCACTGGGTCTGTGAAAAGAGGAGCAGGACATGGAGGAGGAAGAAGCAGAGGAGAATTTGGGTGCCCTGCGTTGCCCCAGAGAAAGCTGGGATGGCCAAACCGGGCGGAGTTGGTTCTCAGCGTGCTCAGAGGTGATGCCAGAGGCTTCACCCATCCAATCAAGGGCTCAGCAGTGATTTGCCAACAGCCCTCAGGTCACTTTTCCATGAATGTCCCCAGGACAGTCTCCAAGGGGGCACAGGAAGTTCAGTTCCCGCTTTGATTCCTTTGACTAAAGGAGAGGCTCCTTTAGCCAGGTCCCAAAAAGGAGCAGTTCGGTCTGTGCTGAGCTGAGACATCTCCCTGCACTCACAAACCCTCACCCAGTGAGGGCCCCCACGGTGGGGTGGGGACAGTGGGGCCCGGGGGGACAGTGGGGCATTAAGGCTTGTCTGACCAGTGGGAGAGGAAAACCTTGAAGCTCCTGTTTGAGTCTTGCACAGATGCTGGGCAGACAGGGCAGTCAGGTGGGATGGCAGCTCCTCACCGTGCCCTCAGAGGCAGAAAGTGTGTGGGTGTTGCAAAAAAATACCCACATGGCATAATCCTGCTGGTGTCACCACAAGCCAGGTGCCTGCCCCCAGGCTGAGATTCATTTCCTGGCCCTTCCCAAATGCCCAAACCTCCTCCCCGAGCATCCCTGCTGTCTCCCAGCCTCGTCCTGCCTGCCAGCAGTGAGTGAGTGAGTGCTGGAAGGGGGATGATGGAGCGTGCCTGGCACACGGGAAGGGAGAGGAGGCTGCTCCTTCATTCGGCCTCTCCATTCCCACTTGTGTTTGGATGTGTGGCAAATCTCTTCCCAAAGGGGCCTAATGTAGCAGAACCCTGGAAATACTTCCAGGCTGCCCCAGATGGCATTACCCCACCAGCTAATTAAAGTGGGGCCGTCCCAAAGCGATGAGCTTGCTGGGAGGCTGCGGGTCTGAAGGAGATTGATGTAGCATTGCTTATCAATTTTCAATCTCAACACAGCCAGATATTTACCAGGCTGCAGAGAATAAACACTTGTAATATTTAAAAGGGGAAGACTTTAATGAAATCCATTGCAGATCACCAATTTCTGTTCCCCTGGGCTCCTTCCTTTCCTCTTCTTTCAGTCATTTTTCTTTTTTTCAGCCTTATTTTCATTTATTTTTTTTTAGCATACAATAGTCAATGAGGGAAGGAGAGTTTCATTTTAAATGCCGGTTCCCTTCATCTCCCCCCCACCTCCTCTTTCCCTTCCGAAAGGTTTATGCATTTATTTGGATAAAAGGTTTTAAACAATAAAGAACTGTCTGCAGTAATTTGTGAAGATAATAGATTATCCCGGGAGGAGGCCTAGGTTGAAAAATTTCCTACTGCAGAATTCAGTCCTTGTCATTTAGTTATTTTATTAGGAAAGGCAAAGAAGGAGGGCAGGAGAGTCAGAGGGAGAAGAACACAATTGCTGGGCTGAATTATTTGCCGGAGTAAATCCTCCCATTTTTACGAGCAGCACCCGAATCTGGGCTTTTCTCACACTCGCTCCCGGGTCAGGGCCGCGCAATCAGCACCGAGGGCTGCCAGGTGATTTTCCCAAAGTCACCTCGATGGGAAATAGCTGCTGGCTCCAGCCCTGGGAAGGCAATTGGATACGGTCCGGGATGAAAACCACTGCCCAGCTTTCTCCAAGGAGACCTCGAGACAAATTGTCTGATCTCCAGAGCAGCCCCTGGCACGGGATGCTCCAGCTCAGACCCGTCAGGAGCTCCGGGCTGGTCCCGAGCCTGCCGTTTAAAGCTCAGCTTTAGATTACAGGTCTGGTCTTAAAGTGCTCATTAGCACGGCGGGAAGAGCGATCGTAATGAACCCGGGCTGCCTAAATAGCTAATCAATAGCGAGAGGCTTTGGCTGATTCTCCTCGGCCGCGGCTCCGGAGCAGCTCCAGCCCCTTCCCCGCCGCGTTAATAAACACACGCTGCTCCTGTCTGGGCCAGCGCCTCAGACTGACTAATCACCTCCAAACAACTTGTAAATGCATGGTTAATGAGAACTGCATGAATAATTGCTTTTTCATTTTCCTGCCTAACCAGGGGAAAAAAAAAAAACCCAGAACGAGATTTCTTTCTCGGAGCAGCCCAAAATAGAAAGTTTCCTGCGTTTTTTTCCTTGCCGTAAAGGAGTTCATGTGTGTGAGCCCTCTCCACCTTCTCAAAGCCTTTGAGATGAAATGGAAGAGCCAATATAATCCAAAATAAACCAGATTCCTGTTTGTTTTAAGCTCATTTTGCTCTCTTGAAAATATTTTAAAAATTAGGTTGAGGCAAGTGTAATCTTCGAGTGGTGTTTTGAATGGAAACGGTTTTAATTTTCCCATTCTGAGAATAAAAGATCTCTTTGAAACCCGATGTGAAAATCTCCTGGCTTAGAGGGAGGAGAAGAAGAAAAAAAAAAAAAAGCCTTTTCTATCATTTATTAAAGATGTCTGAAAGAATCTCAGATCGCTGCATTCTTCAAACGCTGCTGTCACTCCTCCTGCAGCTCTGGCACTGGGAAGATGATGGGGTTGGGAGGTGGGCTGACCCTGGCTGGGCCCAGAGCCGCTCTTTCCTTGCCCTCCTCAGCTGGAGAGGAGAGAAAATACAAGGAAAACCTTGTGGATCGAGATAAGGGTAAGCTGGAAGCTTCTGGCAGCCCCTCCTGTGTCTCCCCTCTGCCAAACCTTGCCACCCAAACGCAGCGCAGATTGTGAGCCACAGACCTCCAAGGATATGATACCTGTGGCCAGTTTGACATTTCCAGGGCCTTTCTGGGTTTCTCAGGCTGGTTGCTGTCCCCTTCCAGAGACAGTTCCACCTCTGGAGCCTGTGAAGCAGCACGGGCTGAATGCAAATAGGATCTGGATTGGTTTATTTGCACTCGCTCAAACTTCTGCGAGGGTGTCTCATTCCTTTTTAATGGTAAATTTGGGGTTGGCTTTTAAAACCAATCCCTAATTGAGTGAAAGAAATTCAAGGAGCTACAAATACCCTAAACCAGCCTAGTTTGCAGCAGCCTGTAAGCCTGTTTTGCATTAAATCAGGTTTTCTCTGTAAATGAGACCTTCACTATAATTGCTCTGAAGCTGCTTATTCTGATTTCTTCACCTCTTTGGCTTTGGTAATTTGTCTTCAGCAAAACACTGAGGACAGACAGACCGCAGAGGAAGGCAGGGGACACTCAGTAGGACAAGCCTTGCTGGCACAAGCTGTTCCTCCCCTCCTCCCACCTGCCCAGCTCCTCACCTGTGGGAATTCTGAGCCCAGCCCAGCATCTCCCCAGTGCCCAGGTCCAGGGCCTGGCTCTTGGAATGGGGTTTTGGGGACTCGTGTGGGGTGTCTGGGAGCCTGGTGACTTCAGTGTCTGCAGCACCATCCACGGTGGGGTGATGGCAAATGGGTGAGGCTGGGAAAGTGGGGTTGGAAAACGAGTTCTTTTAATTCCAGCAGATGGCAAAGTCCTGCCCCAGACTCACCTTGGGGCTGGGTTCTCACAGCTCTGCACCCCCAGCAGCCCTGGGGCATCTCTCAGGCACATTCCAGCCCTTGTTCTGTATGTACTGAATGCATTCCCCAAGCACAGGCTGTGAACCCGGCTCTGTGCCCCCAAAACACCTGGGTATGGCACATCTGGGCAGCCACATCCCCATCTTGCTGCCACCCCACCCCAAAGGCAGAGCTCTGCCGGGACACAGGATGTGCCCTCTCACACCCTGCAGCCCTGGCGGCCACGGGGAGAGACCAGACAGCTGCAGGAATTCCCTGGTGCAGGGATCAGAAGGAGAGCAAATGCTGGAGACAGAGAAATCCATGTGCTAAACACGACCAGACATCAGCAGGGATGGCGCTTCCATGACCAGCCTGGGGTTCTGTGTCCAGATTTGAGGTGACACCTGTGGTTCCACCTGTTTGTGCCCCTGCAGAGCCACCCAGGAGATCCAGTCCCTAAGAATCCTGGGGGGACTGGGGGGATTGCAATCCCAAAAATTCCAGGGGGGTAAACCCTTCTGGAGGCAGCTCAAGAAATAAGCAACACCCAGCACAGAGTAGCGAGCACAGCTGGGCTCTCCCAAGGAGTTCAGAGCTAATTCCACCTCTGCACTGAAGGCTTTCGATGACTGTAAATGAATTTGAACGATGGGGATTTTCTTTCCATGCTTCATTGCATATGCTCCTCACATTAAGATGCTAATTAAGAATCCATCAGCCCAAGCTGGGAATGATGTGGATGCTCAGCAAAGTGGAGCTGTGACAGTGGCTTTGGGGCTGCTCAGTGGGACCTTTTATTGAGTCTGAGAAATTATTTGTTTCCACAAGACTGCTCCGTACAGGTCCCACGGGGAGTTGAGATTTGCTGTGGCTCTCATGTCTCGGTTTGATCCCACTGGGATGTCTGAGGGATGCTTGGGCAGCCTGGGCTCTGTGTGTGAGGAAAAGAGGGGTCTTTTTAGGGCACAGAGAACAAATCCCTCAAGGGCCAATGGATATAAACTCACCATCACTGAGCAAACTGTCCCCAGCAAAGTTTGCGGGATATTCTGGGTAACAGCACCATTTTCTGCTTCTCTGGTGTGTTTTCCACATTTGGACACAGCTGCTCTGGGCAGGTGGTGCTGTTGTGGTGTTTTCAGGTGGTTCAAAGCAAGGCCTTAAATCATTCTGCTGGGTTTTGTTTGCTTTTGGTTCCAAGGATGCTTCCCAGGTGCTGACACATCCTGTTTGTGAGGAGGGTTTGGCACTGGGATGGCAGGGCTTTCCAGGTGGGGAATTCCCCCCCTCTAATCCACCAGACCCTGCCAGGATATCTCAACAGCAGTGGTTGAGAAATCACTTCTAAAACCTGGGCTGAGCCAAAGTCTGTGACTGCTTCTTAAAAGTCAAGGGGCGAGCGAGAGAGAAAAAAAGGTTTATAAATCATGAAACCTATTAATCTAATCCTAGAACAAATTTACCAATTCTAAAATGGATTTTCAGAGACGAAGGGGAAAAATGGATTTTGCAAATCTGAACAATTAGTCCTTCTTGAAGAGCTTCTTGCTTCCCAGAGCAGCTTTGTGCTCGGGACAGTTTGGGGAGAGATTGTTCCCGGCTGCCTGTGGCCTCTCATTATGAGAGGGATTGCCAATCCTAATTCTGGGGCTGGAGGTCTGCTCAGTCCTCCAAGAACTGTCAGCAGTGTGAGGAAATGAATTCTTACCTTTAACCACTTGACAGCTGCTCGGCTTTCTTAAGAAAATACCTGTAGCTGCAGATGATTTTTGAAACAGTGGTGACATGGCTGAGATCTCAGATTTGATCCTAGGAATCCCCAAACCTCAGGAAAACACCAGGAGAAAACATCTCCCTCCCCAGTTCCATCTGAATTTTGGGTAGAGTTACAGCTCCTCTTCCCTCCTGGCTAAGAGAAAAGCTTTGGTGCTGGTGTGGTCACTTCAGAGCAGTTCCTTAAAGGTTTTCACAACACCGTCACTATTTTTGTGGCATCCATCCAAAAACTAGAAGAGGAGTGAGGAGCTCGTTTTGCAGTGGAGTCTCTTGGCTTATTAAGCTCAGCCAAACAGGAGATGAGTGGGCACAGGATCACTCCCTCCATGTACATCACACCACGGGGGGAGAAGGACGCGGACGCTTACAGAGAAAACCGGCATGGGGGGAAACCAGGCAGGGATCCATTTCAGATGGCAATTTAGAGAAAGTTCTGCTGGCAGGGGATGGGAGGTGCCTGTCGTGGCTCGTGATGGCCCATGAGAGAGATGCAATATCAGTTCTGGGCTCCTGAGCAACGCGTGGCACCACGCAGTGCCAGAGGCGGCGGATGCGGATGGAGGCAAAGGCAGGACGCAATCTCAGCTGCTGCTGGGAGCTTGTTTATCTCGGTGCTGATGGAATATCCAGGGCCCAGTTGGTGGGGGAATTATGCAGAGGCTGTCCTTGTGTATGACAAATGGAAAGGGACACGAGAAATTAGGGAAGGGAAACGTTTATTTTCTGCCTTTCGAATGCGTGTCGTACCCAGTTGAGAACAAAATTAATTCATTCATTAAAGGCACTCGCCGTGGCAGATGAAGTGGCAGAGCCAGATTGGGGGTGGCTGCTGCCTCACCGAGGGAGGCTGAGGGCACTGATGGCACAGCAGGGACCAGAGCAGGCCCTGGTGCTGGGACAGCCGGGGATGGAAGCTCAGCCAGGAGCTGCTCCCAGCCCAGAAATCCCAAGGGGGAATTTTGTCTCAGTCAAGTTTACACTGAGGTTTTTGCTGCCTTTGCTGCACAACTGCTCGTGGTGTCTCAGATATTTGGCTCCTGGGATGGCTGCTGAAGCTCCCAATTTTTCCTTTCCTGTTTTCAGTCTTGGAGAGAGACGGTGCTGGATGCTCCTGGGGGTTATTCCCTCTTCAAGGGAGGCTCTCCTCGTGCCAGCACAGCAAAGAGAACCTTCCCAGGGCTTTAGGGACAGCAGAGGTGCAAACTGGAGTTCTGCCAGCTCCCCAGGCTCAGAACAGGCCCCATCCCACCAGGAGAGCAGGGTGGGCACCGTGCCCTGCACAGCCCCTCTTCCTTCAGAGATCCCTGGTGCTCCGCAGCCCTGGTGCCTTCCGCACATCCCTCCCTGCACAGGCGGGTCCCACATCCCTGGCCAAGCCCCCCAGAGCTGTGATCATGGAGCCATGCAAGCTGAGGAGCGGATGCTGACACCCTCCTGGTTTTCCCAGCTCTCTGGAGGAGGTGATGGGGATTTAGGGGTGCCCAGCTGGGGTGTGACACATCTTGCGGTCCTTTGGGAAGTCACGAATTGTGCAGAGGCCCGGAAACCAGGGTCTCAAATGTCATTCAAAGGCCAGCTACAACCTCACCTGACTGCAGCCAATGTCCCAGTCCCCTTGGCAGCTGGATCCACACCAGAGCAGGAGTGAAGCTGAGTGCCACCGGCAGATCCTCTCCCTCTGTCTGGCACTCCCTGTGTCCTTCTGGAGTGGGCAGGGTGGTGGTGCCTCCCCTGGGAGCGAGGCCAGGGCAGCACACTGGGCAGGGCCAGCTCTCTGTGGGACACAAATGTTCCCAAGTCCACCCCCAGAGCTGGGGACTGCTCTGGAGCCCCCAGGCCCAGCACTCCAGCAGCACAGCCTCGGGGTTAGGGGCATGCAGCACAGCTCCCAGGCAGCCAGAAACACCCACTCCTGGCTGGATGACAGCTCCATGGAGCCAAGCAGGGCAGCAGAGGAGCTGGAGCTGCACAATGCAGGGAAAAGAGCATTTTGAAGAGATCGCAGCTTCCCCCGAGAGAAGCTTCTTGCGGGTCAGAAGTTCACGGCTACAAAAGACGGCCCGGTTCGCGCCGTGCTTCTGGATTCCTCTCACACAGCGAGGGCCGTGAATGATGTCTTCTGTCAGCCCCAGCTGGCAAGGAGATTCTGCCTCATCCTGGCAGACAATGACCTGGCTGAAGTTATTCATGACTTCATCAGCCCTTGGCCAGACTGCAGCCCTGCCTGAGCTGTGCCCCAGCCAGCCCCACGCTGTGCCAGCGCCGAGCCTGAGCTGCTCCTGCCCTTCAGGTGTCCAGATGCGCACAGGGTATCCCAGATCCGCGTCCTGTATGGTGCCATGAGGGGACAGCCCCTGTGCTGGATGGGAGCTGGGCCAAGGACTGAAAAGAAAGGGTTTGTAATCACTGAGAGCAGAGTGGAGGTTCTGGTTGTGAAGCCGATCTTGAGTTTTCTCGTAAGGAGAGTCCAGGACCCACGTGTGGATGCACAAAACCTTTCTCCTCTGTGTTGTAGCCACTGCAGCCAGCCAGGACCTCCAGGACCTTCACTCCAATCCTGCTGCCACTGCTCTTTTGCGAGCCTCCCTGCTCTGCCCCCAGACATTCATCACTGCCAGCAGGCAGGGAGGTGGGAGCAGAAAGCAGGGAACGGAGCTCTCCTGCTCAGCACCACTTGTTTATTCATCGCTGCCTCTCCCTCAGCTCCACGGGACTTTTCATCTTGGAGGCAGGAGAGTCCTTGCACACTCCAGCCTCCAAAGGATCCTCAGGCACGCTGGGAAGAAGCCACCTCTGGCTGTTTTGTTCCCAGCTCTGAATGTGTGCTCGGAGAGAGAGAGAATGTGTGATCTGAGATGAGAAGGGAGCTGTGATTCTCCCGCTCCTCCTTCGGCGCTCTCCACACAATGTGCAAGGGAAAAACAATTTGTGCAGAAGAAATAGGAGCAAGGAGCTCCGTGGTGCTTGCGGGAACAAAGCACACGGGGGAAAAAGGCTTTCGAGGAAGTGTCAAGTTGGGAAGAGTGGGAAGAGGGGGCAGAGCTGATAATGCAGAGCTGGAGACTGCAGAAGGGAGACGGGCCCAGCTGGGAGGGCAGTTCAGGATCTGTGTTTAATCCCGTGGCTGCAGGATGTTCCTTGAGCAAGGAGAGGGAAGTGTGAATGGGATGACAGCTGGGAGCAGAGAGGATTTCTCCTCTCAGAGGGCAGGCTGGCACTGCTGAGGGTGGCACATGCAACTCCTTGGGTGCCAAGGGACAGCAAAAGGGGCAGCAAAAGGGGCAGTTTCCTTTCCTGCCTTGAAGGAAACCGCTCTGATCAGGGCCCTGCTGCTGCCAATCGAGCAGTCATCACATTTTGGGGGACAAAAGCGGAGCCACACTTCCTTTTGTTCTCCAATCGAGGTCCAGGAGCAAGGCAGGGCACACACGGGTCCCTGGGGAGGGGACAGGAGTGTCCCCTGCTGTGACTGACACCTGACCGCGCCTTACTGAGTAGCCATCGATCAGCTGGCCCTGCCCACGGTAATGAGAATGTGCTCGATGCTAATTAGTCCATTTGCATCCGGAGCTGGATGCCTGTGCGTGTGAGGTGGTGCCGAGGAGGCTCATTTGGGCTGAGAAATGGAGCTTTAATTCGGCCTCTGCATTCCCCTGCACTCCTTGGCCATCTCAGCATCACCCCCAGAGCTTCCCCTGTCCCCAGCTTCCTTGGTTAGAGGAGAAGTGAAGGCCTGGAAAAGGACAAAGATTTGAACTCCCAGATTTTGCCTGGTTTGTAGCCCAGATTTGGTGCCTTATCTCCAAGCAGTGTTTCCTGGTCCTGCAAGCAGAGAGCCCCCAGCCCTGTCTGGAGGAACACAAACAAAATCTGTGCAACTTGGCCACCGGGATTTCCATTCAGTGCTTCTCCTTCTCTGTCCCCACCCACAGTTTGGTTCAGATGCTCGCAGGGGAAGCAGCCCTTCTCCCTGCCATCCTGCAGGGATGCCTGGCCCACTCTGAGACTCTGGGATGACCTTCCTTGGGTGAGTTCTGCCTTTCTGCAGTCGTGGTGCTCACACGTGGCCCAAAGAGCTCCTCTGAGCTCCCCGCAATGGCTCTCTGTTATCAGCAGCTTCTATCTGCAAAGCAATTGATAACAACAAATAATTAAAAATGCATTTCTCTTTCAGCAGCCTCTGGGTGCTCTCTGTAGCAAAAGCAAGAGCTCGTCAGTGTGGAGGCCCCTTGAAAAACGTGCTTTTCTCAGCTGTGAAGTGTTGCTCCTGAACCCTTTTATATCCTGGTCTGTGTCCATCTCATCTGTGGCTGTTCCTCAGGTCAGAGCTGCATCTTCTCTGGTTCTGCACTGTGGGATGCCAAATGCAGGCAGTTTGTTGTTATTTTTCCATGCTGTTTGCTTGCTTGCTTGATTTCGGAGCTGAAATGACATGCAGAGGGGATGGAAGAGCTCTGCTGCTGCTCTTAAATAATTCCCTGTGTAGATGGGCTTCTCCTGGAATGGGAATGGGCTTGCCTGGTTTAGCTAAATCCACTTCCAGCTCCAACCTGCTGCTTTGCCTGGAGCCAGAATGTTTGTGAAGGGAGGTACCGCAGGACAGCTCACACGGGAGCTCCATCCCAAAATTCCGGCCTCCATCTCTGCCGTGTTTGTGGTCAGAGCTGACATGGGGCATCTGGGGAGCAGCCCCAGAACATCTCAGAGGACACTGATCTCAATCTCTGCCCTCCTGCCACCCTCCAGCATTCCTGTGGCAGTTTAGGGCATTTATTGATTAGCTTTTAGAACAAAATAACGCCGTTTGCAGAGGCGGATGTGCTGTGCCGGGGGTGACAACATCTCCCACGCTGTCTCCCCACACCAGGCAGACCCTATTGACCTAAACACGGAGCCACCACCCTCCGGAATGTCCCTGCTCCTCCCCCGCATCCCGTTTCCCACCCTGGTGCTGCCAGGGATGTCACTGCTGGCCGTGCCACCAGCACCGTGGTGCCCACGGGGCTCCGAGCGCTCCCTCCGCAGAGGAGTCCCCAAAGGGGCCGGGGGACAGCACGGCCACGTCCCCTGGCCCAGCCCGGGGTGCAGTCCCCGTCTGCAGGATGCTGGGAGCCACTGGGTGTCAGTAGCATCCCACTTCCCGGCCGCTCGTGGAGCCGGGAGCCTGAGTTTTCCCTCATGGGGAGCAGCTCCATCCCTCGGGAGAGCAGCTCCCGCCCGGAGAGGCAGCTCCTGGCAGGGCAGCGTGGCACCGGCCCTGTCACTGGAGCTGCTGGTTGTTGGCTGGGTTTTCCCAGCCCGTGGAGCTCCAGGGAGGGATGGCACCGCTGCAGGAGCTGCAGCTGAGCAGTGGGATACCCCGTGGAGCCCCAAATCCTTGCCAAGGATTGAGTGGATTGAGTGCTTGTCCTGCCTGCTTTGGCCCAGGTGGCTCCTTCTCACAAGCGCTCCCAGAATGTGGGATTTTCTCCAAGCCACCTCTCTTCCTCCAGCCCTGGCTCGGCCCTGAGCCTGTCCCTGCACTGTCTGTGTCACCCCTGCCACCCCATGCCCTCCTCACCCGCTGCTCAGCCCGAAGGTGAGCACAAGTGAGGTGCTGCTGGCTGCTGATTTTCTGATCGTGTCATGGTTTTTTCCCCATCCTTTAAAAGTTACCAAAATGAAGATTTTTGCAGGGACGTATCACCTGAGGGGTGACATTTCTGGCTCAAACCAGACGGAATGCAAGGTCCTGTGCCCCAGGACAGCCAGTGAATCCACAATCCCAGCACCCATGAAGAGCATGGAGCTGCCAGCCCACCCTCATTCACAGTCCGGATCTGACCCCCTGCCTTCTGCTGTGTGCAAACCTGACCGAAGAGCTGCTCCTGTTGCAGGTAGAGTCCTTCAGTTCCTCCTGGTGAAGATTTCCACCTGCTGTTAATAATTCACCTTCCCTGGGCTGAAGTGAGGCTGTCTCCAAACCTGCAGCTCTGTCTTTCATCACCAAGATCAGATCTGCTCGTTCCTGTTCTCACTGTCTCCCCACACAGCCCCATGACTCTTATGTCCTCCTGCATCCACCAGGCTGTCCAGGGATGAGGGATCTCTCTCCTGGGTGCACAAAATCCTTGGAGTTCTTAAAACAGAGTGGGAAATGTCTGAGGTTTCCAAAATAATGCTGGTCCCTGCTCCTGGCCAAGTTCCTGGGTGCAGATTGTGCAGCCTGTGGGGTTTCTAGACTCATCTGGCCATGGATGGTGGGATTTCCCCCAGACCATTCCCTCCCTGGGATGCATTTCCCTCATCACAGCTGCACAGGCTGTACTCACCCAAAGTCAGGAGGGCAAGTGGAGTTCAAACCCAGCCCTCCACCCACTCACAGAGAGCAAGGAGCCCCCATCTCCTGCTCCTGTCAGCAGGTCCCTGCTTTTCCCAGAGCTCCTCGGGATGGAAATGCCCATTTCTACACCCACTGCTTCCCAGTAATTGCTGTGTAATGCAGTTTCCAGGGCCATTATTCCTTGGCTGGCGATCCCGGCCGGGCACTCAGCTCGAGGAGTTAATGGAGCAATGGGGGCTGTGGTGTGAGGGGGACAAGCCCCATCAATCCTTTTCTGTGTCCACAGGCCCGGATTAAAGGGTACGGGGTTAACTCACTGCTGAAGGGAAGGGAAGGGCTAAAAGCCCTGCTTGGTGGAGCTGGGCTGTGGCACTCAGGCTGTTCTCCTGAAGCCAAATCCTCTTCACCAAACCAGAGCTGTTTGTGCCTCTCCATGCTGGGAGGAAAAGAGCTCGGTGAGAAGCTGGGATGGCAGAGGAGGAAGAGTCTGACTCGGCCCTCGTGATGCCATGAAGATTTTTGCCTTTTCTTTTAGACCCCTGTTATACCTTTTTACAACTTCTGTATTCTCAGTGCTTTTTGCCTTCATTCTTGGCCTTGTTTGTCAAGCTGAGAGACTCAACATTTTAGAAGCTTCGTAGCCAGGGATCAGTGTGCCCCAGAGCCCAAGGTCCTCTCCAGAACACATTCTGTAAACCAAGATAGAACCATCCAGGGGAAGGTTCCTTGGGGAGGGGGGCTCACTCGAGCCTCTCATTGGGGAATCTTGGATAGATCTGCTAATTAGTAACACCTATAATGATATACCCGGTCTTTGGGGGCAGACTGGGCAGGGTGCATCTCGATGCATTTGACCTGGACGTGTGCACCTAAGGATCCTTAAAACAAATACCAAGGTAAAATCCCTTTTCCCCTTCTAACCATGTCTGACCCTTGATTTTAAAACCAGGAAAAGGCATCGTGAGCAGCTCCATCGGCAGAGCTGGGACCCATCGGCTGTGGGGGATTAACTCCCCCTGGCAGATGAGTGCCCTGCTGTGTGCCAGGGTGGAGGGAGGAAAGGCAGAGATGTGCATTGTGTGAGGGGACACTGCTGATGCTGCCCTGCACGGGACAGGCAGAGGGTGATGCCAAACCCCAGGCACACACGGAGTGATCCCAAGCTCCCGTCCCATCCGTGCCCTCCCTGATGCCTTGGGTTTTAACTCTTATATTGTTCAAATCCTGTACTGCCTGGTGTGTAACTCTGGAGTTTCGTGTGGCCCGTTAGTTACTGCTCTCTCAGGCTGGTCAGACATAACAAACCCTCTCTAGGTTTGCTCTCCAAGGATACCTCGATTGTCTCAGGCCCCAAAATGTGTAAACTAAAGCCTTGAGAGGAGGGGCAAACTCGGGGTAATTACATCATTAGCTGAAGTTATAACTGGAGAATTAACCCTGATATGCAAATGGACCAAACCTATACAAGTGTGAAGAATCCGTGATCCAGGGTCCATCTTGGGTGGAGGCTTTGGACTGCCCAGGGTGTGCCTTTGAAGGCCCTTCAAATAAATTCCTACTTTTATTCTCTTATTCTTGTCTAGTCTCTGTTTTTAGGTGGCCACCCCAAGGCATCATCCCTCCCTTTGCTGTGTGCAAAAAGCCTGGGCTGGTGGATTTGTGCCCTGCAAAGCCCAGAGGGACAAACACAAACCCTCGGGTGACCTGCCAGGCCCCAACAGCCCCAGAGTGCAGAGCAGAGCTCCCACCTCGTTCAACACCAGGCAGCAATCGAAGCTTTCCCCACCCAGATGAGGAGAGATTTGCCTTCACTTAGGCTTGATTGATGACTGTCTGCTGCAGTTATCAGCAAGGAGAGCTGGCAGCCCACTGGAGGGACACGGCTTTTGCAGCTGCAGGGCTGGATTCAGGATGGACAGGGCTGAGCTGCAGCACCTCCAAGTGCTGGAGGCTGCGGGGTCAGGCAGCTCCCAGCCTGGCGCTGACACCCACACGTGGTTTCACCCCTTCCTGCCCCTCTCCCTCCTCATCTGGACATGAGTAGTGCATTTTGCTGCTGCTCCAGGGGAACCTGGGATTGCCTGGAGCCTGGCAAATGCAATGCCCTGGCCTGCTGGGAGCTCACATCCCTGCCTGTCCCTGCCTTCCTGCCTGCCAGGGCAGTGGGGAGGAAGGAAGTGGGAGAGGAGAAACCAGCACAGTGATTTGGGACAGAGAAAACCTTTTGCTCTTTCTCCTCAGAGACTTTCCCCTTCCCCAGGATGACAGAATTCCACACAAGTATTTTCATATTTGGGTTTATTTCGCAGCAGCAGAGTGGCTTTAAGTTTAGATAGGAGTGACACCTTCCAGTTCTGGCCAGGGGCTCGTGGATCTGTGGCCTGGAGGCAATTTGGCAGCTGCTGAGACTGCACAGGGTCAGTTCCTGTGCTGGACTTGGAGTGATCTCTGTTCAGAGATGCAGAGCCGTGGTTTGATGCCCTCACCCCACACCAGCCTGGTGGAGAACAGCACAGGGCTGCTGCTGAAGGAAGAGCTCCCTGCATCCCTCAGCTCCTCCTTTCTGGGCTTTGTACTTCCCTTTTCTGTTTGCTTCACTTAAGCAGCTCCATCAACCAGACCTGTAAACTCTTGGTGGGCTTCTTTTTTTCCTCCTGGCCCAGAATGTTTCAAACTCCATTGTTTTTCTGGAAATAACTACTTATTTTTCTGTGCTGTTGCTTTCTGCTTCCACCTCTTCCCTGTTCAAGTCAGCAGTCCTCCTTCTTGTGAATCTTGTTTCCCCTGAGACATGGCTGATTTTTGATCCCCTTTTCCACACTGTCTCCTGGCAGCTCAATAGTTTTCCAGCCTTTCTTTTCCTCCTTCCCAGCCCTTCATATTTCTTTTCAGTGGCACCTCTGGGTGAGGTGCTGCCTCTCTTAGCCCACCCTTATCTTGGCACAGAGATTGGGAACAAGAGAATTTTCATCCAGGAGTCCTCTGGGATGGAGGGATGGAGGGATGGAGTCCCAGGCTCTCAAGGAGGATGTGCCCTCCTGGAATTAAATCCCTGGGTGGTGGAGCTGCCCCCTTGAGCCCTTTTTAAGTGTTTGCTTTCCCTTTTTCTTGTCCCTCCCTTGATTTTTATTTGTGGACCTCGTTTCTCCGATTAACCCCGGGGCCAGTGCAGCTCCTAAGAAAGATGCTCTCACTTCATTAAGAGATAATGGAAGCTGTCAGAGGTTTGAAGGATTGCACTCGTGATGGGAGCAGGAGGGGGAAGAAATATATTCACAGCAAAGTTACATTTTCATGTAAATTGTTTAAAGATTTAAATGGTTTCTATTAGGAAGGGTCACCGGGGCTGTGCAGAGGCCTAAATTAGTCCTTCTGTGCAGAACTAGAATATTGTCCATAAATGAAAAGGAATAAAGAAAGCCGTTAATTTTTTTTTTTTCTCATTTCAGCTCACATTTTTCTCCCTCTGCCTTTCCAGCAGCCTTCCCCTGATTTTCTCTCGTTCTTGGCTCTTCCTGTTCTCATCTTCAGGCTGCACTCGGCAATTCTGCTGTGACCTGGCCCTGCCTAGAGCCGAGTTCTGCCCGGGCAGTCTCTGCTCCGTCTGGCGGTCCCCAAACACCTCCTCACAGATGCAAACGCGCTGCTTTGGGTTTCCAGGCACACAGCTGCCCCACGGGGAGCGGGAGGCCCGGGTGATCAGTTAATTCGTTAATGACTATCCCAAGTGGCTTGTTGGTTCGCGTGCTGACATGTTAGGTGGAGTCACCGCTCCGTTCCTTCGCTCCGGGCTGGTTGGTAATTCATCCACAAACACATCTTCATATAAATAATCACAAGACAGCAATTTGCTCGGGTACTCACAGCTGAGCATGTTTCTGCACACACCAGCGCCTGGCTAAATGTGATGGCACCCGTGGGGATAGGCCTCTCCTCCCCGTTTGGATCCTGCCTGCTTCCAAAGGGATGCTGCTGCATGGGGAGAGGGGGATTTGCCTTCCCCTGGGAGCGCTGGCTCTTGGCAGTGGGCATTTGTGTGATCTCTGCTGCCTTTGCACACATGTGGGGCTGAGGTTTGGCCTCGAAACGCTCCTTCAGAGGTGGCTTCACCTGCAAACACGTGAGGCAGAAATCTGCCTTCCCTCAGCAGTGCCCCCGTGCTCCGTTCATTCCTGAAATTTGGTGTCTCTCTGTTCTTGGCTCTCTGCGTGCTCTGGAGCAGTGATGGAAGGGTTAAACCACCTGCTCCTCGCTGCATTCCCACCAGGGCCACAGGCCAGAGGAATGAAAGAGCTTTTGGGCAATCAGTGATTTAATTTACAAGGAGCTGGACAGACTTTTCCCCTCAGAGGGCAGGAGCAGAGCACCGAGGCAGGGAGAGGTGTGTGCCGTGTCCTACAGCAATCCCTGGGAGGGTGCCCTGATCTCCAGGCTGGAAAACCTCCTCAACTCCCCAGCACGCTGCTTTCAGCAGAGTTCAGCCCTCTGGCTCATCCCTCCCATGCAGAACAGCAGAGATCAAACTCATCCCTCGGCTCTGGAGGCTCAGCTCCAATTACGGGAGGTGAGGCACTGATTGCTCTTCACACACGTGCAGGAGACCTCTGGGGGTGGGAGGTCTTTGGGGAATAGCAAGAGGGAGAGGGGTTTGCATGCAGAGCACTGGCAAGGCAGCAAAAACAGAGGCTAAAAAGCTGTGCCTGAGAGGAGGGAGCTCTCTCCGTGCTGGCTTCTGAAGGATTTTGGCAGAGGCAAAGCTAGGCCAGCCTGCTGGTGGAGTAACAGGTCTCCAGTTTGGATCTTGGGAAAGAAAGAAAGAAAGAAATGCCTTTTGCAGTTTGCAAGAGCTCAGTTGCAGGCCTGCCTTTCAGGAAGAGGAAATCCAGAATCCTGAGCCAATTTCAAGCTGGTTGTAGAGCACAGAGCGAGGCACACCCCAAATATCCACCTCAAATGACAGCATCACCCTCAAAAAGGCAGCTTGCAGCTGCTGTTTCTGGGGTAGAGAGACTGCTCAGGATCTGCTGGTCATCAACCTGAAACTCCCCTCAGAGAGACGAAACATCCTCCCCTTCCAGAACAGATTTGGCTTCTTGCTCAGTCCCTCCTCCCCTGCTCCTCTGAACTGCAGGGTGTCCCACCGAGTTGCTCTTTTCATGGTGAAGGATCCTCTAATTCCAGCTGAAGGACGTCCTTGGGCTTTTTATCTCCATCTCTTCAACTGCCAGCCTCAAATAACTCTTTTCCCCGTTTCCCCAGCGTTCCTCTCTCAGCTCTCTGTTCAGGCAGCAGCTCCATCCCTTCCCTTTCCTCTCCCCCTTTGGCCAAACCCTTGCAGGTCCTCAAGGAAGGATCTTCACCCCACCATTGTCCCAGCTGTTCTGGTTCCAGTCAATCTCTGGTGAGCGTGGTTCGTCCAGGATCCCAACCACAGCTTTTCTCTAAAGGGATAATTTCCTCTGACACCGTGTGCTCTGGAATTTGCCTTTTCCAGAGCCACATTACAGCAGGGATTTACGGGAGGCAGGTTCATCTCTGCCCTTCCCTTCCCTGCTTCCGACCTCTGAGCTCCCAGCTCCGAGCAGAAGCTCCTTTCACAGGAGATTCTCTGCAACTGCTGCTCCTCAAGGTCAGCCAATTTCTCCCACAGGACGAATAGATTCCCTTCAGCTTTGGGGAATCAGCAAACTTCCTAAACCCAATCTGTCTCTCCGTGCCAAATCCATCAGCAGAGATGCCAAGGAGAGGAGTCCCTGGGCCGTTGTTTGAGGAGCTCCACTTGTTCTGGTGGAATCCATCTCCTGCACTGCAGAGCCCACATGGATTCTCTGTCCCAGGTTTTCATGCCTGGAAGGGCCAGTCCCCTTTTCCCAGAATGGTGCCAGTCAGTGCCACTGGGCTTGCTCTGATGTCCTCACGGGTGAGTTCAAGGCCTACCAGAGAAACCTCATGTCCACCCCAGGAGCAGCAGCCCTGAGTTCCTGCCACCAACTCTCCCAAGGTGGTTTTTGCTCCTGGGGTTCTCAGGGGAGGAAATTTTGGTAGTTCCTTCAGGCCCTATCTCATTTTTGGCTTGTCACTGCAGAGTGTGGCCTTGTTGCCACTGGGGGATGTGTTTGAGCAGCACGTGACCCATCCTCCAGAAAAGCTTATTATTTTAGACTCTGTTCCATGCTCTCCTCCAAAAGTGGCTGGAAATGGAAGCAAACTCCTGAGGTCAGAAGAAAGGCTCTTGAGCTGTCACGATTACTCTGCCCCATTCCCCCGAGCGTGGGAGCTGTGTTTGGTAAACTCCTGGCATATGGTCCCACTCCCCATTTGTTGCATGCAGGAAAAGTCCTTGTTGCCACCCTGGTGCTAATTCATCCCAAATAACCCCAGCCACTGACCTGCTTTAATTCCTCCTTCCATCTCACTGAAATGCCATCAGCTTCTGATCACCGGCCCCACATTTATTTTCTAGGTCAACCTCTTCCGTAATGTCTTCACATTCTCTGGAATCCTACTAAAATAGCCTTGTGTCGTCCTGGATCAGTAACCATTTGGAGACAAAGTCTGTTTATTATCGTGCTCAGGGATAAGTGGTGCCTGCAATAAGCAACATTTGCTCTGCAATCTGTGCCTCAAAAATTAAAGCCTCCATGATGACTCAGTCCCAGTCTGACTGGGGAGATCTAAACTCGGGCTCCAGCATGACCTACAAACTCCTTGCAGAGCTCTTTCCCCAGACAACTTTTATTTTCACCAGCCTCACCCATCCTTTTCCCTTGGTCTGTCCTTGCCAGAGTCTGATTCCAATAATCTGATCCCACTCCCTGTGTGTGGAGGCAGGAATGGTGATTATGGGACCTCTCCAGGTCCCTCTCGGAACTCTCCTGAGATTTGTCAGCCCTAATTTGTCAGCATTCAACACCCAAACCTAACCAGGCGGGAATTTGCTCTCTGGAAACAGCTCAGCATCCTCAAACCTTTCTCATGGGTCAGGCCTTGATGGGCCTGTAGGATTGCAGGAGCAGCCTCTGACAATCACTCAGACCTCCCTCAGAACTCCCTCCAGCCTGGGCTGGCACCTGCAATCAATTCCTGTGGGATTCTGTCCCTGTTACTGTCCCAAAGTAAAGCACAATCAACAGCTTTTAGCTGAAATTCTTCTTTTTTCTTCTGTTTTTCCTTGCACACTCCACAGCCTTCTGCTCTTTGGTCCCAAATAAGCAGCAGGCTCAGCATTTCTTCCTCACTGATGCCTGCCTGTTCCCAAGGTTCTGCAGGACTGCTTTTCCCCCCCATCTGGTTCTCCTCCTGTTTTCTGGTTGTCCCATTTTCCCTGAGCACCATCCCACCCCTCTTTGGCTTCAAACCACTGCACTCTCCACTGTCTCTCCCTCTTTTCTGCTGAGCTGCTTTCACACTCCCATTCAGCAGATCCTGCCAGGCTGGGGCTGGGATCTTTGGATGCAAACACTTCCTTCCAGGAACACATCTAAGAGTGACACAGACACCAAGCCCCCGGAATCCTGTTTATTCCTAATTGCTTTGGGGGGCATTTCTTCTCATTGTCACCATTTTTCCAGACTTAAGTAGTGGAAAACCTCCCAGATTCCCTCCCAGGTGAGAGATCTCCTGTTTGCTTTCTCCTCCCTTTCACGTTTTTTATTTCCCCACTTGCACTCAGTGCTTTTTCCAACACATTTTCCTCCAGCTCAGCAGCTGGAGAGGATGCTCGGGGAAGGGGCTGTGGGTGGCAGCCAGAGTGTGGAGGAGGAAGTTTTCCTTTATTCCTGGCCTGCTGGGGGGGCTGAGTGACAGGGATGGAGCTGGATGGACGAGCTGATTTGACTGGCGATGTGCCACAGCACCCAAGAGCGGCAGGGACATCCCAAATAGCCAACACCACCCCATTCCTTCCTCCCGATCCCCCACCCTCGGCTGCCGGCACCTCCAAGCTCACAGCACGTCTCCACTGACCCCTGTGTCACGGAAGGACACCATCAATATTATATTTTTTGCAGACATTATCTCAGAGTCAGTTCATGCCTCGTTGCAGGTCGGGCACGTGGCCGCCTGCGTGATCCTCCAGCCTTTCGCGTTCTCCGGCGCCGCCGGAGCGCCAGGAAACTTCTTCAGCTCCTCCACGGCCTCTCCGCAGAGCTGGCGGAACACCGGCAGCCTTTTCTTGGAGTCGGGAGAGCCTCTCACATCCATGGCTTCCATCTCCACACGCGTGGAGAAGGTGGGGAAGGCGGGGAGGTGCTGAGGAAGAGAGGAATCGCAGTCTTCATCGGTGCTGAGGTAGTGCTGGGCTGTAGGGCGGCAGGACGCAGGGCCTTGGGGGACGTTGCTGGCCCCATCCAGGGGGAGGGAAGCAGGGATGTTCCTGCAGCTCTCCAGGAAGATGTAGCGGATGTCCCTGGAGGTGTGGTAGGGTGTGCATTCTGGCAAGGACAGGCTCCGGGCTTGGCACTGGAAAGCTGATGCCGACATCGGTGCTGGTCTTGTGTGGGGATAAATCACACCGTTAGCAGGGGTGGGGTTAAACATCTGGGCAGGAATTCCCAAAGAAACCCCACAGCTTCTACCCCTGCAGGAAAAAGATCACATTTCCACAATCCTCTCTCCCCCTCCTTTCTCTAAACTGACTGAGTTGCCTCCAGAACAGGAACACAACTCCATCATGAACTTTCACAGCAAAACCAGGAGATATCCACCAAAATCAAGGCTTTGCTGTGTCTGTGGAGAAGGGGCCTGAATCCCAAGCTCCAGTTCATAGCTGAGTACAGCTGCCAGCAGCCTGGGTGTGGGAGGGTGCTGTCAGAGGCAGACAGGTTGTCTCCAGCCTCCCTGGAGCTCCCAAGAGGAATGAGTAACCATGGAATGGATTTAGGATTTAGGATCTGAGACCCTGTGCACTCCCAGCCAGCCTTCTGTGTTCTTCCATCACGACCCACTGAATATTTCAGCTCTTTCCCAGGTTTTGTACATTTGTGAAATGCAGATTCTTGGGGGGGGGGGAAATCCCAGCCTACTCCGTGTTTTGATACCCGGCTGGAACCTCCAGAGTTGACAAAGAGAGAAGGCGACCAACCCGGTTCATGGATAATTCATCTCATGCATAACTCATGCCCACACGTTTCATGGATAATTTAGGATAAGGGCTTGCAGGATCAGGATCTCACATGGAAGTGAAGGGTCTCTCCTGAACAAAGCTGATGGGACCAGCGTGCCAGTGGCTGGGAGAGAGGGAATGGTGTGGTTCCTTGGATGCTGGCATCTCCCAACCTGGCCAGACTCAAAATGTGTTTGGCAGAGTGTCCTGTCTCTGAGAATGGCCAAAATCTGCTCAGTCAGAGCAGGTTCAAGCATCCCAACTCCACCAGGAGGTCTTAAAATCCTGGGGCTTGCCCAGAAATCCACAAAAAGCACCGTCCCCTGCAGCTGTGGCAGAGGGATGGTGCTGCCAGGGGGGCTGGGCCTTCTCCCAGCAGGTTGAGGCAGCAGCTGGGATGTCCCCTCAGATGGGTTCAGGACCATCCAGTGGCTGCTCAGGACTGTTGGACTGGGGGACACTGGTGCCTTGTGCCACCCCAGCGCTCTGGGACAGGGCAGTGGTCTCAGCTCCCACAGGGTCTGGCTGCTGGAACCCACCCAAGTCACCCAACGTGCTCATGTTGGTGCCTGCCTCCATCCCTTTTCCTGCAGCTCTGGCTGGTGTCTCTAACCAGGAGCAGGATGTAATTAAGCATTTCTCTCCTCATTCATTATTCCAGCTCTTTTCTCCTCTCCCAAGCACGGTCCAGAATGGGGTGGTCGATATTTTCCCGTGTGAGAGCAGCAGAATTTCACGCGGAGAAGGAAGAAATTCGTGCTCTTAGACTTGGCCACGCCACGGGAAGTTGTTTAAAGCAGCAGCAGAGAAAGCACACGACACCCAACCGGAGCCCAAACCCTGAGATTCACAGGAGGTCAGATCCTAAAGCTCAACTTCCAGGCATCAAACATTTAAAGAGACCAGTGGAAGGCTGAATTATTCAAATCACCCGACGTGAAATGTTTCCCTGCGAGGAGAGGAGCGCTCTCCTTCCCCGGTTCATTGTCTCTGCGGGGTGTCAGAAGTGCTAAGGCTCATCCTGCCTTCCCCACCCCCCTGAGATCCTTGGAACAAGTGAAGCACTCCCAGCTGCCAAGAAACATTGAATATTTATGAACTCCCTTAATCACAGAGGCAGGGACCATTCCAACCAGCCGAGTTTGGCGATGGTTTGGCCTTGCCTCCTGGAGAGGACCAGGACTTGCTCCCACAGGTCTTTGTCACCATCCTGGAGCTGCTCTGCGGTGGCCAGGGCAGGTGGCAAAGCCCAGCAGCAGCTCCAGGGATGAGGATATTTCATTCCTGCTCCTGCACTGCCTTCTGGGGTAAAAAATACAAATTGATTTGCTTTGGGAGCAGAGAAGCAGCAAGTCCTGGGGAAAGCGTCCTGACTTCCCTTCTGTTTTCTCACCGTCGTTATCCCGTTATTTCCCTGCACGTGGTGTTTGTTTCAACCTCCACAAGAAGAGCGAGCCCAACACAGACACCAAACCAGTGATTTTGCCCTCTATTTCTTCTTTTTTCCCATTTCTTCTTTTCCCTTTCCCCAGCTTACAGTAACAGAGGGAACTGGGGGAATTAATTTTGAGGAAAGGACTTGTTCTTTTGTCAAAATGAAATCCAAGTGGGAAGAGCAGGAGGTTCACTTTTATCTTCTTGTGTTCCAGCATGCACAGAAATACATTTTTTTAATTCCTCATAAGCATCTGGTATGAAAGGAAAAGTTCTTGGGGTTTTTAATTTTGGTTTTTTGGGGTTTTTTTTTGGGGGGGAGTTGTATTATTTTTTTGTTAAAGATACTTATTACCTTCTTTTAACTGACTCTATCATGGAATGTTCAGAGACTCTGGCTGAGAAGGGTTCTGAAACTGGGTGTCTTTAACACACTTCAACATCTTTAACCTGTATAATCCATTTGTGGGTGCTCACAGCCTTCCCCAGGTAAGGGATTTGTCAAAGGCAACTTACTTCCAGTTGAGTTCACTGAGCAAACATCTGGCTTTTAAACAGATTTCCAGGGAGGAAACAAGGTGAGAGGCTGCTGCTGTGGCGGAAAACTTGGGCTGGGAATAAACCCGAGGTCTTCAAAGTCCCCAGTTTTTTTAAGAAAAGCTGCAGCAAGGGTGGTTCCAGCCTGGAAAACTCTCCACAAGGAATGTGTGTGCAAAAACCAGGATGACTTGCATGAGTCAGCTCTCTCCCTGCTCCCACTCCCGGGGCCATATGGTTTGCTGGAGACTTCTCTGCTCTCAGCTCTGCCCTCCCTGGAGCCAGCAGGAGTGGGGAAGCTGCTCAAATATTTATTAAAAAAACCGATGTTCTTACAAGACTCACCGAAATCCTGGATACTTCTCTGTTGGGTCCTGACAGGCGATTAATGTCTTCAGAACACTTCCACGAGGAGCTGGATGGTATCCACCCTGGCTTTGGGGATTCTGGCAGGGGTTGTGCACTGATGTTGGAGCGCTCCGTTGTCACGGCGGCGGAATTCTGGGCTCGTGTCACAAAGGAGCAAGGCCTGACCTCGCATGGCACCAGTGCCAGGCTTTGTCTCTGCTGGGATCTTGGGCACGGCCAGCATGGGAGGGATCTGAGGAGCAGAGATATCCTGGGATTTCCCAGCAGCTGGCTGGAGGTGTCACTGTCCCTGATTAAGGAGTGGCAGGTCCCTTGGAGAGCAGCTGTCCCATGGGATGCGGCGCTGTGGTCTCGTCACACCGAAGCGGTCACAGCTGCTGCCCACACGTGTCACAGTCCCCTCCACCCCACAGCCACCCCCAAGGGGACACCTGGGCACTGGTGACACCATCGATGTGCCCACACGCCGCTGTGGGATCCTCGCAGAGGTGGGATCTGGGGACATTTTGGCCACTCCCTTCATTTCGAAGTTCCCCTGAGCGGAGGTTGCTTGTCCTGGGATAACTCAAAGATCCTTCCACACGTTGTGCTGGTGCTGCTCCCAGGCTGAGTGACAAAACCCTGGTCCCTCCTGCCAGCACAGAGCTCCAGGACTCTCCTGGCTTGGGAAGGTACAGCAGAGCCTGGAGCGCTTCCGAAGGGCTCCGGCTCCCTGTCCTGAAACATTCCCTGCAGCTGCTGAACAGCTTGCTGCATTAAAAGCCATGAATGAAGCGGAGTCGGAGTTGTAAGGAAATAGGTTGTGGGATTTTTAGCACTCTGGGAATCGGGAGCAACACTGCTTTGTAAATTAGATCTGTTAAATACTTAGTGATATCAAAATTTCATGCGGTGCTTTCCTTCAAAGACATCCAAGCTGGCTCTACTCATCAAGCACTTCTCCCTTAGACCGACCTGGCCTTCCAGAATCGCTTGAGAGGTCCTGTTTGATCCCAAGTTAATTCCTAATGAGATTTCCTACTTCCCCAAGGCTCTCTGCTGATGTATCCAGGCCGGACCAGAGCCTTTTATGCAGGCACTTCTCAGCTTTGAAGATGTTTTTTCCAGTGCCAAGAATGGGCAGAATAGTCCTGGTGCTTGGGAAGCACGAGCCTGGATGGGAGGGAGATGGCTCCTTCCTGCAGTGGGTGATTCCCGCTGTGCCATGGATTTAGTGATGAGGAGGAGGAGGCTGGGATGGCCCCACTAAGTTTTGGCTGTGTGAGGGTGGTGGTTGCAGCCCTCCAGCTGTGCCTGGCAGGCGCCGGATTCCCCAAACAACAGCGGGAAACGGGAATGGTGCAATCAGCATGTCCCTGTCACACACAAACCGATGATCCCAGGAATGGGAGTGTTCCTGGGGTTTGCTGGGATTATCAGCTCATCCCAGGGCTGCCTGGAGCTGCAGAGCTCCTGTGGTGCAGCACAGATCACCCCAGCCCTGGAAAACTCAGCTGCTGGGGGATGGAGCCTTGGGAAGTCTTTAGAATGCACAGCAGATTTATGGAACACCAGCCCAGATTCCAGACTGGAGACACACTTTCGGCATCTCTCCAGACTGGGAACGGGTGAGTGGAGAGAGAGACCCTCCCACCTGGAGCTCCCCACGCCCAGAGCTGGCAAACAGAGCCCTTCTCCCGCAGCCACATCCCTCAGCGAGGTTCTCTGATCCCCCGAGTGCATCCCTTGGGTTTATCCCTGCCGCACATTGGGACAGCGGGTCAGGCGCTGGCAAGAGGCTGCCAGAGATAACACACACCCTGTCATGGTAACAAGATCATCAGAAGGGAAACTGGAGAGATAATAAACCAGGCAGGAAAGCTGCAGAGTAAGAAACAAAAGAGGAGCAGAGAAGAAGTGACAATGTTATCTTTGTTTAACGCTCCTCTGAGTCACCATTCGTTATTTAAGATACTCATCTGCCAGCTCCCAGCCCCATCAAATTAAGAGATCCAACGGGTGCTGGGGTTGGGTTTTTTCATTGCCAAACAAGTTGCTGTGGTCCGAAGGGAGAAGGGTTTCCATGAGCCATGGATGCATTGTGGAAGCCAGGAGGAGGCGATGCCCCATAGGAGCACACACGGGATTTCTCCTGGGCCTGATTGTTTCCCTGGTGGTTGTGACACTGATGCCATGAAGATTTTTGCCTTTTCTTTTAGACCCCTGTTATACCTTTTTATAACTTCTGTATTCCTAGTGCTTTTTGCCTACATTCTTGGCTTTGTTTGTCAAGCTGAGAGACTCAACATTTTGGAAGCTTCGTAGGTAGGGATCAGTGTGCCCCAGAGCCCAAGGTCCTCTCCAGAACACATTCTGTAAACCAAGATACAACCATCCAGGGGAAGGTTCCTTGGGGAGGGGGGCTCACTCAAGCCTCTCATTGGGGAATCTTTGATAGATCTGCTAATTAGTAACACCTATAATGATATACCCGGTCTTTGGGGGCAGACTGGGCAGGGTGCATCTCGATGCATATGACCTGGACGTATGCACCTAAGGATCCTTAAAATAAATACCAAGGTAAAATCCCTTTTCCCCTTCTAACCGTGTTTGACTCTTGATTTTAAGACCAGGAAAAGGCATCAACACAAGGACAGGGAGGATAAGGACAGCGTTAGGGATCAGGGCAGCAGCAACAGCCCCTTCCCTCAGCTGCAATCCAGACAAGGATTCCTGCATGGACAAGGCACAGGGCTGGGAGCATCCTGGGCATTCTGCCCTTTGGAAAGAGGGGGACAGCAGCTCAGATGTGCTGCAGGTCCCCAAGGAGAGCAGGAGTAGGTCTGTTATAGGGTAACCCGGGAGAGATGGTGCTGCGGGAACCCAGGGGGTGACCAAGATGTTGTCACAGAGAGCATCAAACCCAACCCGCAGCCCCTCACACCCCTCAGAGCCATCCTTTGTGCTGTCTCAGTTCTCCTGCACCCCCAGACAGATCTCCAAGCCAAGTGGAGGCAGCCAGGTGCGCAGGACCACGCGTGCACCCCGTGTGAGTGTTCAGAGAGGCCTCCTCCCTCTGCCTTTTGCTCCTGCCAATTAACCTGGGATCCAGGAGAGCAGCAAGAACACTAATTTAACATACGGCCTCAAAATAGTTCAGACAGCATTTCCCTCAGGGCTTTGCAGGGAGAGAGAAGGCACCTGGCAGGGAGAAGCGGTGAAGAGGGAGGAAAGAAAGGAGTCACGAGTGGCCAGCTTGCCTTGGTTTGTGTCTGTGGCAGAGGAGGGGTAAAAAAGGGTGACAGGAGGGGCAGAGAGGTCTGGCTGGGTGAGTTTTCCCCTTGCAGAGGGACAGCACTTGGAGCAGCATCTCCCTCCTGGGGAACCAGAGGGCTGCAAACCGGCGAGGCGTGGGATTAAATAAATTAATGAGCTGAGGAAGGTGGATAGGAACAGTCATCTGGCCGGTTAAAAAACCCCAGCCCACGAGAATTGAGGATTTATGGCAGGGGTCAAAGGCTCCCTGTCCTTTCTGGATCCAGGCTGAAAGCTCCACAGGGTCCCTCATTCCTGAGCGGCTGCACATCCATGGCCAGCGTGAAGGAACAGGACACAAATGATCCCAACCAAATAATTAGCAGCTCAGCAGCCAGGAGGGCTGCACACACAGATAACATTGCAAAAAACACGAAACAGAAGCTTTAGCATTGTCAGGGGCTTCTGCTGGAGCCAAAACAGAGCAGGGGAAGATCTGAAGCATCAGAAGCGTCCATAAAACCCAGTTGCCAGTGGCTGATTTGGGCCCTGTGGAACTCCTGCTGGATAATCTGCTGGATGGGCCCATTTTGGCACGAGCTGTTCTAACAGGAGCTTCCTCACCCTGATGAAAGAGGCTCAAATGCAGCCCTGTCCCCGCAGCAGCCTGGGCTGCCGGTGGGCTGAGCAGCTTCCTCGGGCAGACACCGAGCTCGAGATGTGCCCCCAAACAACGAAGCCTCAAGTGGCACCTCCTTCTTGGCTGGAAAAAGCCGTGACAGCAGAAGCAGCCCTCCAGCAGGAGGATTTCAGCACGGCCAGGACAGACCGCGCTGCTGTCCCCGCTGTGGGCTCGGAGCGGTGCCTGTGCCCACTTGGCATTGACGGGGCCTTCCTGCTCTGCCCCGCGGCCCCCCCAGCCCATCCCACACAGGCTGCCAAACATCTGCTCGGCCCTAATGACTCTGCTCGGCCCTAATGAGTCCGTCAGGGCCACACTGGAGGCGGTGACCTCGGGCTGGAAGGCACCGGAGCCCATCTCCAATCTGCCAGCCCAGCTGTCACCCTCGGGCACAGCCAGGCCACCAAAGCCTTCCTGCCACCATGCAGCTGCAAACACCTCCAGGAGGAGCCAACAGCTCCCCGGGGATTGTCTTTGGAGAAGGTTTGGGAGACCTCACTTGGCAAAGCCCCAGCCTTGTGCACGGTGGAGAGAACCAGACATAAAAACCGTGCTGCCCCCTCCTTTTATTTTATGTGTTCGTTTTATTTGGGGTGTTTATTTTCGAGGAGATTACCAGTAAATTTCATGTCAATGCAGTTAATCCCCATAGATATTTACTGAGGGCAATTAGCTGGCGTTTCTATTGAATATACACAACGGAGAGGTGGCTATACAGTTTATACAGTATAATTAGATATATACACACACATAAATAGATGCATAACTCTGTCTGCAGCGTGTGTTGGTGAGGAAGGACCAGGGTAATGTGCCATGACAATATTTATCTCACACCATATTTATACCCTGAGAGCTGGAGAAGCACAGAGGGGCTCCAGGGAAACAGCCACAAGCAGAGCAGGAGATGGGGGCAGTGCCAGGGGGGTTTTGGGGGGAGAAAAGGGGTTTGGAACCTGGGGAGTCAGAGACTGAGTCCGTTAGAGGGTCCAGAGAAGAGGGAAGCAGCTGCTGGTCCAGGAGCTGCCCTGGAGCAAGGGGCATGGCAGGTGGTTTGGGTGCATTTCCCCACTTTGCTCGTGGTGGTTCTGTGCATTTGGTGTGGTGGATAAATTCCTGTTGGATATCCTGTAAATCCCGAGTGTGAGCAGGCACAGAGTCGAGGAACCCTCCTGCCCTTTGCCCGCAACACCAGCCCTGTGCAATGAGCAGGAAAACCTGGTTCCCCTCAGCACAGCCCAGGCCCAGTCTGGGCCCAGGTGTGGGAGCAGATGTTGGAGGGAAAGGCAATCTCTGAAAGGCAGAAGCTGCCAATCTCCCTTGGCTTTTTCTCCAGTATTCCTTCCCGGGGTGGAACCCTGCCTTGTTCCAGCTGGAGTCTCGGTGCTTGGGGAAGTGTGGTGGGGAAGGGGTTGGATGATTTTCTCTCCCAGCCTGGCAGCTGCCCTCTGTTTGAAGGTCCACCAGGCTCTGCAGAGCAGAGAGGCTGAGGGAGAGTCAGCATTCCATGGTCCTGCAGCTCTCAGGTCCTCTGGAAGCACAGGACAGCAGCTGAGGGGGCAGCTGGGTTAGAGAGCTGAGGAGAATTTCCTTCATTTCCTTGAGAAGTGCCATGAGATCTGGAGTCAGCACCTCTAGACCTCATCCCACCAGGAGGAGAAGGCACTTTGGAGATGGTTTGAGACAGATTTTTAAATCCAGACAGATCTGACCCCCGTGGAAATTTTCATGCCCTTACCCCAGCTTTGGAGCAGGTGCGAGTGTTTGACCAACGTGCCCAAAAGGCCATCCCTTACCTGGGCACAGCCAAGCCTGGCACTCTGCCAGCTCACAGAAGCCTGCAGCATTTGCTAAATATGCAAATTATAGTTTATCACTAGCAGGAATAAAATCTAACACTGTCATTTCCCCTGTTCAGTCTCTCCTGCAGTCGTTCCCACTCCTGCTGGAGCTGCTCAGCTGAGCAATGGGAGCCGCTCATGCGTGAGCCTCCAACTCCATCATCCCAAACCCCTGGGAGGGCAAAGAGCCTCCTTCCCTCTGCATCCCAAACCTGTGGCCCATCCCAGAGTCAGCCCCGAGGGCCAACCCTTTCTTTGCTTTCCAAACAAAGTCAATTTATTCCTTTTTGTCCTCCTTCCACCTGTTCCTTCTGGGCTGCCACCAGCCCGGTTTTCATCACACAGAGCTCTCGCTGTGGGTTGCACAGGCAGTGTTAAAATCCTGCCTGCAGCTACTTGTGGTGTGAAGCTGCCTCCAGAAGATTCCCAGATTCCTCAACATTCCTCTTTCCCTGTGAGCTTCTCCAGCTTTGTCCCAAATATAAAAGACTGGCTGAATCCTGGGATCAGGTTTCTCCTGCCTCTCCTCAGCTCCATGTCCTGCTCCTCCAGGGCAAAGCGAGCCTGACACTGGTGGAATGAAACCTCCTCCTCCTCCTCCCTTCAAATTCTGCTCAGGGAATTTGATTCCCAGCCACTGTTTATGGCTATTGATCCCTGCACTCCTCGCTGGGGTGGGAAGTGACCTGTAACCAGAGCAGCACTGGTGGGTTTATCAATCTCCTTAAGATAATTAGCAACACGGGAAGCTGGAGAAGGGAATGAATGGTGTGAGTGAGAAGAGTTTGTTCCCCAGCCAGCGAGGAAAGCCAGAGCCAGGCAGGGCAGCCCCAGATTTCATTGTGCCCAGCCTGGAGGAGCTGGCTTTGGACACTCGGTCAGGATTTGGGAATATCTATCCTGGACTCTTATCCCATCAGGAACAGATCCCAACTCCTGCCTTACAGAGGTCTCCTTGCCTTGGAGAAGCAATGGGAGCCCAGCCTGGGGATGGAAGGGCTGGATAAGAATCTTGGTGACCATTAATGGATCCAAACCACAATCAATCCCCTTTTCCAGGCAGATCCCATCCCTGCAGCCCAAACCAGCCCCTCTCCCAGTGCCCTGCCGAGGAAAGCACTGCTCAGCACACTCAGAAGCATCCCCAGAGGGATAATTATCATTTTGGCCTCTCTCCCATTGAAATGTTGCCTGCAATTAACTCCCACCCAGGAGGCAGACGGAGCGCGGCCCTTCCCGGGAGCAGGGCTGGCTTCACGACTGGCTGGGATCAGCCAGGAGCGAGTGCCTGGTTCGGTTCCACGGATCTCCCCCGATTCGTGGTTCAATTGCTGTGAGCAAACTCAGCCATCTGAGGGTGATTGAGCGACCCAGCGCTGCCAGAACCAACCCCGAGCCCCCATTAGCAGGCTGGGGGCAGCGGGTTATCTGCTGGCGTGCTCAAAGCCCTCGTGGTGCCCCTGCATGAACACAGGAGGTGGCTGGCAACGGAGAGTTAAAAATGAGAATTAAACCCACATCTCCTCGAGGCTGGGACAGGGCCTTACCCCCAAATAATCACTTTGCTGCTCCTCGCTGACCTCTCTGTGATGCAAATAGCTTTGCGGTGGAAGGGCTAATTCATTCTCCCAGCTCCAAACGAGCGTTGCTGCGAGGAAGTGTTCTGGGCGCGAATCCTTTGCACAGCAAATAGCAGCATTAACGGGTTCATTTTCTCCCAGCAATGCTATCAAAACCTCTTTAAGCGGCTTCCAGCGCACGGCACAGGCGCAGCAGAAGGGGTGGGAGATGGGAGTGCAGGCAGACCTCCCGCCTCAGCCTGCAAAGGCAGCTGAGAACATCCAGCCCCACGGCTGGGAGAGTCCCTGTCCCCTCCTGAGGTGCCCCTGTCCGAGGATGGCTCCACTTCTGGGCAGATATTTGGAAATTTCTGCTCTTCTGGAGATGGACACGCAGCGTTGGGAATGGGGGGGTTTGCCTGGACAGGACAGCTCCATGTCCTCCTCCCATGGCTGATTTTGGGATTGCTGGGCATCGTGGTTTGCCTGCACTCAGTCGTCACCTGCTGCTAATTGGTGTGGCCAATTGGTGTGGTCCCAGCTCTAAACCTCACATCCCACCTCGGTGTCTCCAAGCTCTGGATGGAGGCTGGGTGTAAATCTTTATCTCCTGCACTTTTCCCAGAAAATGAAGGAATAACTAGTTGAATCCCTGAAATTGCCAAAAACCAGGAAGGAAACACAAGCTGCTGATCCCGTGTTTATCCAGCGAGCAAAGCACAGGTACAGCTACAGGTGCTGTCACCCAGGTGTGGCCATGGTGCTCCAGCTCAGGTGGGTTTAGGAATTGTGTGATAGACTCGATTTGGGACTAATTCCAGCTGCTTTTGACACATCATCCCAGGGACTCCGTGACTTTTGTGCAAGGCCAAGCTCCTGAGCATCAGAGAAACACAGAATGTTTGGGATGGGTGGGATCTTTAAAGGGGCTCAAGTCCATCCCTGCAGCACTGAGCAGGGACATCTTCACCCAAATCAGGTCACTCAGAGCCACATCCAAGGTGGCCTTGAATGTTTTCAGGAATGGAGATCCACCACCTCTCTGGGCAGCCTCATTTAAAAAAATGCCTTCCTTAGATCTAATCTCAGTCTTCCCTGGTTAGTTTGAAGCCGTTCCCCCTTGGAATGGTGTATCCCACTAGAGGATGGCACGTTTGGGGTTTGAGGCATGGAGGTGCTGCTCTGGCAGGGTTTGCAGCAGGAGGGGGGACAGGGCTGAGCAGCCTCTCCCCCTGGAGCAGTGACAGCGCCGGGCTGTGGATTCCCAGAGCCCAGGGATGTGCGGAAAGCAGCAGCCGGCTCTGAGCAGACGCTCTCCAAGGGTCAGCAGCGCTGCTCCCTTCGCGGGAAAGCCCACACGCCTTCCCCATGACAACCTGTTACACGCTCCAAGGAAAACAGCATTGCTCTTTTTCTTTATTAGCTACTGGGTTGCCTCTTGCGTTCAGCAGAGCGGCTGCTTCTGCCTCCTCAAATCCGAATCATCGGGGTGATGGGAGGCAGTCCTTCCATGGGAATTCATGTGCCGGCAAATCCTGCGGAGAGCTGGCTGAGTTTCCTGGGCATTGCTGGGCAAGAGCGACAGTGGGGAGAATGGAAAAGCTGGGAGCAGATAAATCCTTTGCTCCGATTTCATATCCCAGCGATGCGACCCTGGAGAGACCTGGCAAGGAAACAGGAGCTGCAATTCTGTGGGAAGGAGGGTGAAAGGAGGATTACGGAGAATTACAGCACAAAGATTTGGAAGAGGAGTTGGATGAAGATGTCCCTCTGTCCTCCACAGCGACCACGTGGCACGAGGAGCTGCTCCAAGGCAGGGACTGGAGCTCCAGCACCATCCCAGTGCTTCCCATGGCACAGCCAGTGCCCGAATCCATCCCGGTGCTTCCCATGGCACAGCCAGTGCCCGAATCCATCCCGGTGCTCTCCATGGCACAGCCAGTGCCCGAATCCATCCCAGTGCTCTCCATGGCACAGCCAGTGCCCGAATCCATCCCAGTGCTCTCCATGGCACAGCCAGTGCCCAAATCCATCCCGGTGCTTTCCGTGGCACAGCCAGTGCCCGAATCCATCCCGGTGCTTCCCATGGCACAGCCAGTGCCCGAATCCATCCCAGTGCTCTCCATGGCACAGCCAGTGCCCGAATCCATCCCAGTGCTCTCCATGGCACAGCCAGTGCCCGAATCCATCCCAGTGCTCTCCATGGCACAGCCAGTGCCCGAATCCATCCCAGTGCTCTCCATGGCACAGCCAGTGCCCAAATCCATCCCGGTGCTTTCCGTGGCACAGCCAGTGCCCGAATCCATCCCGGTGCTTTCCATGGCACAGCCAGTGCCCGAATCCATCCCAGTGCTCTCCATGGCACAGCCAGTGCCCGAATCCAGCCAGCCCTGAACCCCTGGCTCCAGGGAACGTTTAACTGCCCCTTATCTCAGGGACAGCCTGACCCCAGAGCATCCCAAGGAAGGGCTCAACTCACACCCCAGGCTCCATTCCCGGATCCATCACACGCCCCCTCAGCACCTCGGGGCAAACTGCTGAGGCTCTCGCAGCACAGCAGCGTTAACAGGCCTGGCCTACTTTGCAGGGATGTTTTGAAGACAAATTTGTATTTCTCTGGGGAAAAGGGACTCGTGGAAAACCTGTTCAGCAACTGAAACAGGGCTCGGGCTCCCCGTTTGTAAATGATGTGCTAAGGAGCCGTCTCCAGGGAGAAACTTGCTTCGCTTTTTCTTCCTCTTTTTTCCCCTTTTTTTTGGTTTGTTTTTTTTTTTTTTTTTTCTCCCATGGAAGAAAAAAACCCAAACCCCATCAGTATCAAATTCCTGGATATCAAATCAAAAGATCTTCGGTAACCTCGTCAGCTATTAAAGTCAAATAACGCTCGTAATGAGCGCTGCCGTTTCACTCATCTCAGAAGATAAAATAAAAAAAGCCAGGCCAATTTCTTTGTGCTCGCCAGCAGATAAGAGCCTGACCCAGATTGGCAGAGCTCAGCTGCCTCCACAGCTCTGATTTTTCTTGGGGGGAAGCTCAGTTCTGGCTGTGGGACCCCCCAGCCCCGAGGTTTCAAACCTGGCGGAGGCTGCCCAGGTGTGATGGGCAGCGCCAGCTTTGCTCTCCTGCTTTTGCTGCTTCCTGCACACAAAATCAGTTGAAAGACTAAAGAAAAGGGAAAAAAGAAACCCCTGCTCCATGCTGTGAGCGCTGATCCCTTGGGGATTGCAGCCTGAGGTGGAGAGAAGCAGCAATTAATGCTTTGGAGTGGACGAGGTTTGTGCTGTCCCTGCGATGCCTTTGCATTAATTGTATTTAAAAGTACTTTCTGCCAAGCCTGACACTTCAGAAGCATAAAAAGTTCCTTTTGTCACTCTTTCCCCCCTTCTTTTTGGCATCCCTGGGAACGGGCAGGAGAGATGGAATTGGCTAAAATAATGCGCTCTGATTGAGTAATGAATAAAGATTAATGAATTTTTGCGACCGTCAATGATTCTATGGTAATTGCTTTAATAATATAAAATTATTTTCTGCTCCAAACTATGATTAATGATACCAGTGGAGCATTTGAATCATGGGCCTTGTTGGGGTTTTTTTTTGGTGAGTTCACTGATTAAATAACTAATACAATAGTTTACTCTTATTTTTTCCATGGGCAACAATCACCCACTAATTAGTTGGGGCAGCAGGGTTGAGCGAACCTGTTGTTTCAGGTATCAAAACTCTCCCTCATCTCTTGACTCCTCACCAACACAATTTAAAGGAGCAACAGCTTCTTTTCCACTTCTTTTTTTTTTAATTTTCCACATCAGGAACACGTTCATGAATTATATTTTTGGGGTAATGGGTTGGTGGTGGGATGAGAAACAGGGGACAGGTGCAGGGACTTCATTTTAGGGCCAGATGGAGACAGCGTGAGCAGGGTCCTGTCCCAAAGCCATGGGGGGAAGAAGAATAAAAAGCATTTTTCACCCCATTTTGGGGTGAAACCATCCTATTTTGTAAATGTTTCATATTCACTAGACCTTCCCGGACAAGAGGGTCTCATTTGCACCCTGAAATCTCTGCACCTCTGAACTCTTTTCTCCTCTTTGGCACCAGAGATAAATCAGCCTGGCCTCCCCGCCTCCGCGGGGTGTTAATGAAGCGTTTAATCATTCGCTGTTTCTCTTGCTCTGCCTCCTTTTTATTTCGGTTTGCAGGAATCAGAGAAACATTGGAGCGTGGCAAAAGGCAGCTATTGAACGTCTGCATGTTATTTGCCCCCGTGATGGGGAATTAATTGCCTTTTGATTAATGAGCCCTTCAGAGCTGGGCCTGAGCCGGGACTGAGGGGAAGGAGGAGAGAGAAGGGGAAGGGAATCAGCTGCTCTGCTCCAGCCTTGGTGTTTTCTGCGCTGCCAAGAAGGGGTTAAAGAGCCACAGGCTGGATGTGGAGCCATGGTGGGAAGGCAGGGAAGGCAGAGGGAGAAATCTTAGTCCTGGCATGTGTCAGAGGAGACAGAGAGAGAGAGAGAAATTGAAGCAGCAGTTTAATTCTGTGAGTGCTTTCCCGCCCCTTGAATGGAGAAGGGGAAAATTATTTAATTAAAAATATATTTACTTTTAATGCAAGCATCAATATTTCCATCCGTGCTGATTGTGGAGAGGGGCTGTGTGTTTGCATCTTTAAACACGTGGGAGCTCTGCCTCTCGCTGACTCCTGCTCCAGCAACAGCCTGTGAGCACACTCGGATCCTGAGCACAACCTCCCAAATCCCTGAGCACACCCGGATCCTGAGCACACCCAGATCGTGAGCACAACCTCCCAAATCCCTGAGCACACCCGGATCCTGAGCACACCCAGATCGTGAGCACAACCTCCCAAATCCCTGAGCACACCCGGATCCTGAGCACACCCGGATCCTGAGCACACCCACCCAGCTCCCCCTGACCTCCCAGCTTTGGGGCCTGGGTACTTTTTGGCAATTCCCAAAGAGGATTCCCATTAACAGCTCCCACCCTCCAGACCCAGCTCTGGCACCTCTGGATTTCAGGTTCCCCATGGGTGTTCTGCTGTCATGACCTTGCTGGGTTTCTTTTGTGGCACCAACCAACCCTGGGGGCCCAGTGCACCCCAAAATCCATCCCTGCTGTACTGGGGTGTTTGGGTGCTGCTGACTGAAGGTGCTCCAGGTGCAAGGCTGGACCAGCAGGAGCATCCCCTAAACACAGGAGCTGCCCCTGCTGCTGTTCCCTGAACAATTTAGACAGTGGAAAATGGCAGGATTCAGGGATTCAACAACAACCCACCAAGAGTTGTACAGCAAAGCTTCTGCAGCCCTTGGGATCTGTATTCATTCCCAGTGTCCAAGCACTTCCCAGCTCCCCATTTGCTCTCTTCTTCCTACCCTACACGGATGGATTTAAAGGATTTCTCCACAATAGCCTCTAAATCCCCTGGCTGGGCGCTGGGAGTGGTGGCACACTCTGATGAGGCTCTGCTGGCGGGGCTGACCACACGAGGACAGAGGCTTTGTGTGAAATACGACTTCACAAAGGGGAAACAAAAAAGTTTGGCTTGTGCAGGAAACAAATTGTCTTTGTCTGCGTGACCTTGCAGCTCAGCCACCAGCCCAGCAGGAACGGCAGTTCCTGCTCCGATCTCATCCCTCTTCCCCTCTCCAAAGAACTCCTGCCTCCCAGGACTGGCAGCATCATTCCTTATTTCCAAGGCCTGCGCTGTGTTGGTTGGGTCGGTCTGATTTTGTTGTTTATTTGCTGGTTTCCAATATTTGCGAGCCCTACTTCCCTCAGCGTTGCTCTGCTGGTTCCCAGACCCATCCTCCCCTTCCCAAGGCTCTCAGGGATGTGGATCTGGGTGGGAATCACAGCTCCTGGCGATGCCAGGAGTTCCCAACTCCCGTCCAGCAGCTTTGCCTCTCCTTGTGGATGCAGCTCACGGCTCCCTTTCCGCTCTCATATTTCAAGTGGAAAATTTGGTGAAAACAAAAAATTAGCAGGACCTTCTTAGCGCAGCAGCAACAAGCAGTACAATCTATTAGCAACAGCCCTTTTTTGGGGGGGTTTATGCTCGGCACATGTTGCCAGCAGAGCTGCTGAGGGATGGAGCCATCACTGGGAGCTGGGAGCCCCTGAATCTCCCTTCTCCTGGCAGCTCCCTGCTCTCAGCCCACCGGGCTGGTCCCATCACTCCACATCTCCCTGAAGGAAAAGGTCGCTCCGGAGCCTCCAGTGAGATGCAAAAGCAATTTGCTGATTTTCCTGAAAATGCAGTGGAAATGATATTAATCCCTGGCTCCACAGGAAAGATCAAAAGAGCCAGGGAGGCAGTGTTGGACATGGAATGGAAATCGTGCTCTGCAGAGAGGAGAAAGGGAGTTGGAAACTTCCTGGTGGAAGTAGCCAGGTGTTTAAATCAACCCCGGTGACAGCCAAAGTTGCCTTTGCTGGACCCAACTCACCGAGCAGAAATGAGGACAGAGTGATGCCTTAGGTTTTAATTTTTATATTTTTCAAACCCTGCACTGCCCGGTGTGTAACTCTGAAGTTCCTTGTGGCCTGTTCACTTCTGCTCTCTCATGCTGGGTAAACATAACAAAGCCTCTCCAGGCTTTGTCTTCAAGGACACCCAGACTCTCCTAGGCCCAAAAAGTATAAACCAAAAGCCTTCCAGACAGGGGCAAGCTGAGGGAAAATGACATCATTAACTGAAGCTTTAATTGGAGAATTAACCCTGCTATGCAAATGAACCAAACCTAGAAAAGTGTGAAGAACTTGTGACCCAGGGTCCATCTTGGGATCCGTCTTGGCAGTGGCCTCTGGCCCCCAGGGGTACCTTTGAAGGCCCTTTGAATAAACACCTCCCTTTATTCCCTTACTCCTGTCCAGTCTCTGTTTTTAGGTGGCCTCTTAAGGCACCAAGAGAGCCCCAGAGGGTTCCTGTATTTCACTCCCTGTCCAGAGCAGGCTCTTCCTGAGCTGTTTTTGAGACAGCACAGCAACCCTTTGCCTTTTATTGCCACAGTCTGTTCCACTTCTCATCCAATCCATCCCTGGATCTTTTTCCCAGCCCGTTGAGGCCCATCTGGTGTTTGTGTCAAGCTGTGCTCTGGCCCTGCCTGAATTTCACCAGCTTTGTAGGATATCTCAGGCCCTTTCTCCCGTTTCCCACCACTGGCTCTCAGCTCTGATTTTGGGTTTGTGTCCTCCCAAGTGCCACTGGCCTTTGCTGGGCCGAGCCCTCTGTAGATCCAATAAACGTCTCCTCTCTTCCATCGCTGGGGAGGTTAATTGGAATATTGAATCCTGGCAGATGAAGAGAGACTCCTGCTAGACACAGCCCTCCTCTCCGACAGGGAGCCATTGATAATCTTTCTCTGGGTATGGCCAAATTGCCAGATAAAGCTGTGCTGAGGAGATTGTCATGGGGGGACAGCCTGGAGAGCGTCCCTGAAGTAAAGACAGATGGCATCTCCCACGTCCTCCCCCAGCACTGTCCCTGCCACCCTGTCACTGCGGGAAATCAGACTGGTTTGACCCCATTTGGTCTTTACAAATTCATGCTGGCTGGGCCTGATTTTCCTCTGTTCCTCCAGGTGCTCACCTTGTTTCAGGCAAACTCCTGCTCCTCCCTGCCCTCTCCCAAAGGCAGGTGTTGCCTCTGTCCTTTTCCATGCTTTTTTTGCACAGTTATCCTTTCAAATATCACTGTGTTGGCTCCAAAATTGTGCTCAGAGGCTCTCAACGTGCTGGGAAACGCCTGTGCATGCTCCAAACTCCCCTGTTCCTTCCCAGCCTGCTCCTCCTCAGTGTTAATCGTGTCGGACACCAACTCATGGCTGATCTGTTTAGTAAAGACTAAACTGAAAGAGGCTTTAGCCATCTCAGCATCATCTGGCACAGCCTTCTCTCTTCAGCCATGCTGACATTTCCAAATGGGATTTTGATTTTTTTTCTTTTTTTTTTTTTTGCAAATTCAAACTGACTTCTTCAGCTGTTTCAAAATGCAAATCAATTTCTGCTTTAGAAAAAAAAAAAAATGCAAGTGTTTCAATAGTGTGACTGCAATTGTTGGAGTAAAATGCTTTGAAAGAGCAAAATGTTTCTTGCTACTCGCAATCAGTTTTCTTTGGAATGATTATTAATGGTAGGGCCAAAATTTGAGGGGTTTTTGAAAGGGGAAAAGACTCAACCCCCCCCAGATTTTTGTCATTTTGTTTCCCAGTGATCAGGAGCACCACGCTCGCCCTGCCAGGTGTTGGCTCAACCAGAGCTGCAGTTATTTCCCTGCAAGGTTTCCCTGGGCCAGGAAACTCTGGATTCGCAGGCAACTCCATCTGCATCGCCAGCAGTCCGTGCCACCAGCCTGAATCCACAGCAGGCAGAATTGGACGGGTATTGAGCAGAGATGTGTCTTGTCCCACGCACAGCGGCTGAGAGTTGGCTTTAAAAGCAAATGGGATGGGGGAAACTAAGGGAATTCAATAGGGAATGCTCTTTGGGGCTCTTTCCAGCCAGCACAGATCGTTAGGAAGAGCTCTGGCTGCCCAGAGACCTCTGGCATGAAACAGAAATGTTGTAATCAGACCTTTCTGCTTGGTTCAAGTGGAAATCAGAGGCATCATGTGCGTTGCTGTGTGAACTCACTCACCTGTTTCAGCTCTGATCCCCTGATCCCACCAGGAGATCATCCCAGGAAACCTCTGCTCCGGGTCAAACCTTCTCCCGCCTTCCAGTGGGAATTGATTTGCGGCCCAGCTCCTTTAATGCAAACATTGTCCTTTGAGTGAAGCAGCTCTGCCTTGCCTGTGCCCGGGTGATGGATGGAGCAGGAGCCTGTTTGCTGCTGCAGCTGTCTCCACAGCAGCTGCTGCTTCAGCGGGGAGAGGGATGGTGGTGATCTGGGTAAACAGCTTTCCCTAAAAAAAGGGATTATTTCCAAAAAGCAGCCATCAACTTTCGAAAATCAACACCCAAGCGCTTTTAGAGGATCGGGGATATTCAGTGGGAAACGGAGTCAGGGGGTTCCTGAGAACTAAATGGTGACTTTTTGTCCAGAAGGTAAAGTTTCCATCTTCTCACTTTAATTTCAGCTGAGCAGCCATTTGGAATAGAAAAAAAGGAATTGTTTCAGAGGATAAATCTCCCAGCAGTGCAGCCTAGGACATTCAGGGTCCGGGATCAATTCCTGCATCCACCACTGGTGATCGATGGATGACTCCGAGCCGGTCCTTTGCTCCCTGCCACATCCCCCCATCTGTAAAGCAGGAAAAGGGAACTCACCCCATGCAGGGGAAAGGTGTCGGAAGTGTCTGCGAGGCTGTCTGAGCAGCACTCAGGGACACAAAGAGGCGGGGATGAGGATTTTTGTGCCGAAGAGGTGAGGGATGAAGGTGGGGCAGGGTGAAGGTGGAGCAGGGTGAAGGTGGAGAAAGATGAAGGTGGGGCAGGGTGAAGGTGGAGAAAGATGAAGGTGGGGCAGGGTGAAGGGGGAGCAGGGTGAAGGTGGAGCAGGGTGAAGGTGGAGAAAGATGAAGATGGAGCAGGGTGAAGGGGGAGCAGGGTGAAGGGGGAGCAGGGTAAGATGGAGAAAGATGAAGATGGAGCAGGAAAGCCCCAGTGCCGCTCAGGGCAGGGGATGGGAAGTGCAGGGACCATCCAGCAGGGGAAAGACCTGGATGTCCTGGCCTCTAACTGGTTTTGCTGGACTCCCGTTTCACTCGGTGGTTTTGGGGCCAGGTGAAGGTGGAGCTCTGCACGTTCCCGACCCTTTGGCTGTCACTGTGCCCCCTCAGCTCTGCCGTCCCCACAGCAAGGTCCCAGGGCGCCCCACACCCCTGCCCACTGTACTGGGGTGCCCGGGGAGGGAAGAGCACGGCCAGGACGCGCTTGGCCTCCCCAGCCGTGGCACAGCCGCTTCCCAGGCGCACCGAGAGCGCAGAGTCTGCTCTGGAGGGTCCTTAAATCACCAATTAACGCTGTTACCCTCCGCGTGACACGGGAACAGCCTCTCCTGAGCCCGCCTGGAGGCTCAGGGGGTGGAGGAGATGGCTCAGCAGTTTGCTTCTCTGTCTCGCATCTCTCCCGTCCCCGCTTTCCCACCATCCCCGCAGCCCGCGATCCGCCCCGTTATCCTACACACGTCCCGTGGTTTGGGATGCAGATCCCATTGATCGGCAGGGCCTGCAGGGATTGCGGGTTATTTGCATTCCCCCGTCCCTTCCCATTTCTCCTGCGGAGCCCCGGCTGGGTGAAGTTTGGAGCAGAGAAGGAGCTCTGGTTGCTATGGCTACCGGCACTGCCTTCCTCCCGAGGAGGAGGAGGAGGAGACCGCAGGACTTCAGGGCAAAGCCGTTCTCCACAAACTTCTCCACCCCCGAAACTCAGCCAGGGGCTCTGGGGCACCCTTGGGAAGCAGCAGCCTCTCCCTGCAGGCAAACAGGACCTGGGGATGGGCAGCAGCTCCATAAAACCCCTGCCTGTCCCATCTCGGACCGGCCACTTGGTCCTGAGGTCACTTGTGTCCTCGTGGAGGAGAAGGACACCGGGGACAGGCGGGATTTTTATTGGATCCCTTCCTTTCCAGGGGCTCGCTGGACTGATGGATTCCCAGGGCGGTTGTTCAACCTATCGAAGGGCTTTAAACACCCAAATCTTGGGGAATCATCCTTTTTTTCAAACATTTTTCCTGCTGCATCCCCCAAATCAGTCCAAAGGGCTGCAGGGACCCCCTGCACCCCAAACCCCGGGGTTCCATCCCCCGTGATGAGGGAGCAGACAGAGGAGGTCCCACGAACACGGATCGCTTTGTTCCCAGGTCGCTCGGGATTGTCTGTAATTATTTCCAGGGATGCACGCCGCAGCAATTGTTGATTATTTGAGGCTCCTGTGGGAATGTTTCCCTGGGGAAAAAAAAAAAAAAAAAAAAAAGCAAAGAGCCTGCACGTAGCCTGGATGAGAAATTCCGATCTGGAACGGGCTCAAGAAGGGAATAAATAGGTGAATAAATGAAATAAATAAAAGGTTGGGGGGGGAGGAGTGAGGTGGCCTTGCCGTGTCAAGATAACTGTACCTTGTCCCCCTGCTCTGCAAACTCTGCCGAGCAGATTTATTAGTTTTAATTAACAGGAGGGGGAGAAAAAAACTGGAGCTGGGAATACATCCAAATTTCAACTCACAAAATCACTGCTCCTTCCTCAAGATTGAGAGAGAAAGAGGGTGAATGACCAGAATAATAATCAGGAAAGAGATCTGGGTGCCAAGGAAGCCACTTCTCAGCCCGGGCTCTGTGCTGGCTCCTGGGGTGAGCAGGAACTTGTTCAGAGCAGGATGGGAAGTCCCGGCAGGGTCAGAGTTCAGGGCTGGGCCTGTGTAAAATCCGGATAAAAGTTCTTCTCCACATTTTTCCTTTGGTGGAAAACTGGGGCTGGGTTTAAGGCTGTGTCTGCAAGTACCGTTATTCACAGAAAATGGGATTTTTTTATCATTATAACCCCTCATCCCTGAGGATGAGTGGTTTGGGGACAGCCAGTTGCTGATGTGCCCTCGGTGGCCACAGGGACATGTCCCCACACCGCCCTGGGCACCCGGGAATAGGATTTTTGTGCCCAAACCACATCCAGCTGCTGCCTGTGGGGTGCACTCTGGGATGCTGGAAGGAAGGTGTTTAACTTAAGGTATTTGCTTATTCCCAGTAGCAGAAGAGAGCTAAAAAAAAATAATAAAAACTCAATTTCCAGTCCACAAAACATTGACAATCCAAACCATCTGAAAGAAAACCAGCGCTGCCTTTTATTTATTAGCGTGTTTTTCCTGTTGGCATCGAGTCGACATTTGCTGCCAAGGATTTATGAGGATGAAATGCATTTTTTTTCCCTGTTGAAATGGCCTGGGAGGGAGCCCCTGGTCTGGGAGCATCTCCCTCCTCCTGCACAGTCCTCACCCCACGACCAGCAGGAGTGCAGCCTCGTTAGTCCAGCTCATTAGCCTTGATTAATAACCAAGAGCTGAGGTGTTGCTGGGCTTCTCCTGCAGCCGGAGCTGTCCCACAGCATAGGAAGTGCTGGCTCAGGGAATTTGCCTCTGGTTTGATGTGGAAATTCCCTTTATGGCTCTGCACCATCAGCTGGTCCCTCTGAGGAGGCCAAACATCTTCATGAGGCCCCAGGAAGGCCCTGAGTTCTTCAGGACAGAGAAGGAAAATGGGCTTTGCTTTTCCTCCCATGTTCCCTTTCAGCTTTTCCTGTGTCCCATTGAAACCATTTGGGAGGAGCTGGAAAGGCTCTGGCTGCAGCACCTCCAGGACCCAGGGGGGAACTTGGACTCCTTGATCCCATCCCTGCCCTTTCCAGATGTTCCACGAGGAAACACAACCTCGCTCTCCAGGAAACAGCAGCTCCAGCGTTTTATCTTTGACTTCCACCACTCCAACAAGTCCCTCAGGAGAAGCACCAGAGAGTTTTATTAAAAATAAAAACTCCTCGTGGAGAGGACAAGCACTTTGTCTTCCAGAATTACCAGGAGCTGCCGGAGACAGCGGGGAGAGTTCAGAAAAGGCTCTCGGGGAAGAGCAGGAGATAAATAAAGAGAAATAATAACAGCTGGGCCCAGCACAGGGGTGGGGGCACAGGGCCCTGAGGCCACAGCCAGGTTTGCGGTGAAAACACTGGGAACAGCAACATTCCCTGTGGGAAAACACAGCTCCAGGGTCCCACAGGAGGAAAAATCCAACTGAATACCCAGCAGAGAGCTGAGTTCTGGCCCTGGGATGGAGATCAATCCCCTGCTTCATCCTCATTTCGTGGAATTTTTGAGGCTGGCCTGGCAGAGGCCCAGGGTGACTCCACGGATGAGACAAGGAGGGCACTTCGGATGAGGCAGGAGCAAAAGGTCACTTCTGCTCCAATCCATTGTTGATTTGGAGGCCAGAAAGGTGCAAACTCCAATCTCCCACCAGATGGGAAATTTGAAGAAGTTTTGCACATTTGAAATTAATTTGTATCCGATAAAAGCCGAACCTCTGCCACCTTCCGCCTCCTCTGCTGTCAGAAATCCAAATATCGCCGATTCTGCGCCGCGATTTTGGAGAACCAAACCACCTGCAGGATCTCAGCCCATCTGTGCTTGAGATGTGCCCAGATATGGCCAGGTTTGCTGGTGGAAAGGTGACAAAGAGGCACGGAGAAAGTGTGATTTTTACAGCCTCAATTCCCCAGGGAAGCGATCCAACAGGAGAGGTCAGATCCTGGCTCCCAAGGCATATGTTCCGATTACTTCATCAGCGCTCTGGTTGAAACATTTCCATGGCTGCTGCTGGCAGAAAATTGGTCCTTTTTTTTTGTTAAAAAAAAAAAAAAACCTCAATTTATGTTGGGTTTTTTCCCCACTCGAGAAATGTTGACATTGTGTTAAAAAAAAAAAAAAACAGCCAAAAAAAAAACCAAAAAAAACAACCAACCAGAAAAAAAGCCAAGCAAAAAATCCAGGCCAAGCCCAAATGTTGAACAAATAGAGACATTTTCACTTTGGAAGCAAAAATCAAAACAGATCTGTTGAAAACAGAAATCATTTCATCCCAACAGCACCACTTACAACCCGGTCTCCCATCAATTGCTAATTCCACGCCAGGCCACTGGCATGGAAAATGAGGAGCTCTGGAGCAAACCTCAAAGGAGCAGCCAAACCTGGCTTTGGGCTCCTTCCACACATGGCACTGGGGTTTATCCCACCTAATTTCCTGCTAATTTCGGAGCAGTGATTAATTGACTGCACAAATGATGATCTTCAGAATTGAGGATGTGCCACACTGAGCCTGATGTTGGTGTCTGTCACAGGAGGAGCAAGATTCCTAGATTTTGGCTCATCCCAGCTCCATGAGGCTCTTCCCTTCTTTTTTGGTGCATTTTCCAAGCAGCGTTTGGGGGGGAACAGGCAAAGGATGGAAATCCCAGGGTCTCCCCAGCTCCAAATCCTCGGAGCCAGGCGGGAAGAGAGCTGGAATGTTTACACATAAACATCCTGGCACGGAGCCACCTCCACAAGGGGGAAAAAAACCACATCCAAACAGAAAGAACATGAAAAATTAATAAGGGTTTTAGACTATTACATTTTCCAGGACTTGCTGGACCGTGGTTCTCAATTCTCAATCAATCACGTTTCAATTGGGCTGATTAATTTTCCGGAATGCTTTGTTGGCCGCCTCAGACGTGCTCAAGTTGCTGGAGAGACAGGCCAAGGCCTGGAATTAGGGGATTCATGAGGGGGATCCAGGGCTGGAACTGGGGGACTCGTGAGGGGGATCCAGCGCTAGAATTGGGGGATTAATGAGGAGGGTCCCAGGGCTGGAATTGGGGGATTCAGGGGGGGGATCCAGAGCTGGAATTGGGGGATTCATGAGGAGGGTCCCAGGGCTGGAATTGGGGGACTTATGAGGGGGTCCCAGGGCTGGAATTGAGGAGGGTCCCACGGCTGGAATTGGGGGATTCATGAGGGGGATTCCAGGGCTGGAATTGGGGGATTCATGAGGGGGTCCCAAGGCTGGAATTGAGGAGGGTCCCAGGGCTGGAATTGGGGGATTCATGAGGGGGATCCAAGGGCTGGAATTGGCGGATTCCTGACGGGGATCCAAGGGCTGGAATCAGGTGATTCATGAGGGAGGACACACGGCCCAGCTGGGGTACTCATGAGGAGGGTGCCAGGGCTGGAATTGGGGGACTCATGGGGGAATCCAGGGCTGGAATCGGGGGACTCATGAGGTGGTCCCAGGGCTGGAATTGAGGAGGGTCCCAGGGCTGGAACTGGGGCATTCAAGAGGGAGTTCCGGGGCTGGAACTGGGAGACTCATGAGGGGGATCCACAGCTGGAATTGGGGGACTTATGACGCGGTTCCAGGGCTGGAACTGGGGGACTCATGAGGGGGGACCCAGAGCTGGAATTGAGGAGGGTCCCAGATCTGGAATTGTAAGGATTCATGAGGGGTGGCCCAGGTTTGGAGCAGGATGGGGACACCTGGATGCATCCCGAGGAGCAGCAACACTGCCGCGGCGGGCTCAGCTCCTCCCGTGCTGCTCCATGCCATGCTATGCCACACTATGCCATGCCATGCCATGCCATGCTCTCCTCCTTCTCCTTGGCCTGGTTGCCCCGGCCTGGCCGATGGCCCGGGGTTAAGGAGAGCACTTTATTGTGCCTAACGAGGCGCTGTGCCCAGCCAGCCAGAGCAGCCAGCTCAGCCCTGGATTGTCTTTCCCTTTTTATTGCCCAGCGGGAGGAGCACGGGGAAGGTCTTTATGTGATTGTAGAGAAAGACAAAATGCCTTAATAGCAGCCGGCGCTGCCTCTCCGGGACCCAGGGGACACTGCAGCAGCCCGTAATAATCATCGTAAATAAAAGGGGATGGCTCTGGTGTGCGGCATGGGCCGTTAAAACAAGCCCTAGGGTGGAAGGGATGTCTTAAAAACAAGCTGGAGAGGATGTTTCTCTCCTCATTGCCCCTCTAATTCTCCTTCCCCGCATGGCGGAGCAGGGGAAGGCTGGCACAGCTCAGCTCTCGATTAGCCTGAACAGCACTTAGAGATTTTATATTGTATATATTTTTATATATATTTCATATATTAAAATAGTAGTAATATTTATAATAATGATATTATATTAATACTAACATACAAATATATTAATATCTGTATTATATATTAATATAACGAATATATTTATTATATAATTATATGAATAGGTATATTTATATTTTATATATTATAGATTACATATTACTATACGTTAATATATCAAATATATTCATTATATATGTAAAAATATATTTTATATATAGATTATATATTATTGTGTATTAATATAGCCAATATATTTATTATATAAAAATAGATATTTATATATTTATATATTTTTATATACTGTATATTATATATTATTATAGATTAATGACATATCTATTTATTATCTAAATAGATATTTATATATTTAATATATATTGTAGATTATATATTATTATGTATTATCTGTGCTTCTCTGCTCCCGCAGCCTTAGGGAGGAGATTCCCACACCCTTAGGCTCAGGCCTGACTTTCTGACCTAGCAAAACTGAGTCAAGGCTGTGCTTAATCTTCCCAGCCCTCACTCACCGAACACGACACAAATTTCTTTCTCCATCCCCTTACCACAGCTCTTTTTCCAGCTTGGTTTTCCCTCTCCCAGTGTCCTGGGGCTCTGGTGGTCTCCCTGTGTTGGGTGGGAGGAGAAATCCAGAATTCCAGCCTGGAGGTGCAGAGGAAAAAGTATAAATCAACCTTCACAAGAGAGAAAAGGAGAGGTAAATGGGGAGGAACAGGGATTTTACTAACAGGGGATGCAGCCACGTCTCTCCCATGCTCCCTGCCTGGAATATTTAATTCAAAACCAAGATTTTGCCGAGCTTTAGCAGCCCTGGGAGCAACCCGGGATGTGGCATCGGAGCAGAGCTCCTGGGGAGAGCCCCACGGGACAGAAGGGCCTCCATCCACCAGAATGAACTCCCAGGAGAGAGACGATGGCTGAGACAACATTTCAGGGAGCCTGGGATGAGTCTGGTGTGGGCTGAAACCTCCTTCTTTAATGGCTCGGAGCATGTTGGGGACACAGGAGGTCTCGGGAGGGAAGGGACCTTGAAAGACTCCAGCACAGAGGATGCACGAACTCCTTTTCCTTTTCTATAATACATGCTCATCTCTCTCAGGGTGCTTTTCATGGCTTTGCAAGCAACAGATTGGCAGCTAAAACTGCTTCTCTCTCTCTCTCTCTCTCTGCTTTAGTTTCTTTCCCCCTCTGCAAATGTTTGGCAGAAAGGAGAACCTGCAATAAAAAAAGGAAAAAAAAAACCCCAGAAAAACAACAACAACAAAAAAAAAAAGGGAGTTGATTAAAAGCCCTGAGCTCTAGCTGAGAAAATGTTTTGAAGCAACTGTAACTACCTTTATTTTCCACATAATTCTTGCGTGGGGTTGCATTCACACCCTTCCCAGTTCCATCTGTAATTCCAGGAAGGAGCCGCTGGCACTCGGAGGGATGGGTTTGTCTTGCCACATGCAGGGAACCGCTGCCCCGCGCCCACCTCCAGCCCTCAGGGCTGGGAGATCTCCCAGGAATGACTGGGAAGAGCTCACGGAGGAGGTTGGGACACAGGGAAGCGATTTGGGGTGCTCCACGTCCATTGGCCCGAGGCTGAGGCGTTCCTGCCTCTGTGCAGGGGCTGCTGAGAGGGGCTTGGGGAGAGCTGGCCCCATCCCACCATCCTGAGGGGATTCTCCATCCCTCATCCTGCTGCCTGCCCGATTTCCCTTTGCCTCTGCGCTCCATCCCAGCCTCCCCCTCCGCTTAAATTCAGCTCCTTTTACTCCCCTGCATCTCTCAGGGCATCACCCTGCCCAGAACTTCATCCAGTTCCCGGCGTTATCCCCCTTATCCCACATCTGCAGCACAAAGGGAGCTCAGCCTGGGTGTCCCCACCGAGGAACTCGGGGTAATTCCCCAAACAGGAGCAAACTGGAGCTGCTCAGCTGCTGCCTGAGGGGCTGACGGGGGTAACAGCCGGATTTTGGTGTGCAGGTGACGTTCAGATGTGAGCAAACACATCTCCCCTGGGAGGAGTCTCCTCCCCAGCCCCGCTGCTCGACGAGAGTTCATCGAGCAATTAACATCCTGAGCAATAAAAGCACTTTGCTTCCTCCTGCAGCCTCTCCTGCTGAGTCCTCACCCTCCCCTGTGAGGAGCATTTTGACTTTGGAAGCACAGAGTGGTCGGGAAAGCTTTAATGAGAGCTGGAGGCTGCCCTTCCCTTTTCCTGCTCTTGAGGGGTTTTTTGTGACCAAATCTCTAAATACAGCCCAAATCACCCACCAGGAATTGCATTTAGGATCTGCTTTGGTCTCAGCCCATGTGGAGGGTGAGGAAAGGCAGGAGAGGGTTGTCGATGATTTTAGGGTAAATCAGGGGCTTTTCCAGTGCTCCTAAACAGCTCCCTGGAAGAGTGAAGTGAAGAGGAGTCGGGTCTCAACTCCCTCCTCAAGAAGGATGTGTCGATGAACAGAAGGAAAGATGGATGGAAAGGAAGAAAAGGAAGAAAAAGGGAAGGAAGCAGTTAAATAAGATATGGATTCAGGAAGGTGTCAGTGGGATCAGTGGGGAGCTCAGGGCGCCAAAGGCCCTTTCCCCTCCCGGTTCCCCTCTGGTCATGGATCAGTGGGGTGAGTTGTGTGTTCCCAGCTCCCAAACCCAGCTCCTGACCCCTGGCCCGGGCCTCGGGGGGAGGTGACAGCCCCAGGAGCTGGGGAGCGGACTCGGGTGATCATCCAAAGCACATCCTGGGTATGGGAACACCCTGCTGCCACCCCTAGCCTGGGAATCCCCTGGCCACTGCCCAGGATCCTGGGAAGCCACAGCCGAGGAGCTACTCCGGGGCTTTGGCACCTTCTCCCTGCTCCTGGCCAAACCCTCCATGCCCAGGCAAGGCACGGGAATAACACAGAGCAGCTGCTGCTCCTGCTGCTGCCGAACCTCCACAGCAGCACCTGAGGGAGCAGGTGGCATCCTCAGCTCGTTGTCCCTGGCCGGGTTGTCCCTGTCACCAATCATTCCAGGGCCACTAGCCAAGGAAGTGGCGGGCACGGGGAAGGGGAGGTTGAATTCCACCCGATGTAGGAACGAAGTGTACAAACACCTTGCAGAGCCCTGGCTGCTCCCTGTGCCCCTGCCCGTGGGATTTGGTGGCACAGGACAGCCACCAGCTGGGAAACAGGACGAGATTGATCCCGGGAACGTCTGGCACTGAGCAGGACAAGCAGCTCCAGGTGAGCCCGGAGCCCTGGAGCTGCCATGGATGTGCCAGGGCTGGCACGCAGGCCTGGCTTTCCCTCTCCTGCAGCATCTGCCTGTTCCCAGTGTTAAACCCAACAGGAATTCCCAGTTTCAGGGCAGCACAAAAGGCTCCTTGCCGTGATCCACACAGGATGGTGCCGTTCCAAATGGCCCCCTGGAGTTCCAGCTGAGGGCAGGGGTTGTACCAAAGCCCCAAATCCATCCCGTGTGGTCACACCCAGCCCTGCCAGCACATCCAAAGTGCCTCTGGCTTTCCTTCTCTTGGAGCTGAATTTTTTCGGGATGCAGCGAGTTGTGGGGAAGGGGAGAGAGTCCAGGAGCAGCCTCCTGCTCTGCTCCACCTGATGGGAACCAAACCATTGAGCAGCAATCCTTTGGGATATATTTATGGATATTTCTCCCCAGCAGAGCAGCCAGGGGCCAGCAGTGACTTGGTGGCTCAGCAGTCGCATCCAGAGCCGGAAGCTCATTCCCAAGATGTCCTGGTAGAGCAGTGGCATTGTCACAGCCAGGGTGAGCTGTGCCTGCTGTGTGCCACCTGTGCCACCAGCCCTGTGCCAGCACAGCCATGCCAGCCTGGCCGGGGAATGCGGGGCTGCTCCATGCCTGGATTCCTCCACACTCCCCATCCTACCCATCAGTGCCCTGCCACCCCCGCCACCACATCTGCCACCCCTGCCCACGCAGGGAACACTCTATTTGGGAGGTCTCTCCTGTCTGGGGGCTCTGCTTTGCTCCCCTGCGAGGTTCCCTGGAAATTCACTCCATGTCCTGCAGGTAAACGGAATCATTTTAGCACCACGGGAGCTCACCTGCTCTGCCTTGGTTCCAGAGATGGGCCCTGGCTGTGCCAAGGGAGTGGGAAAAGCACTCCCAGCCGTGGGAAATGATCTCCTGCTCCTGGACAGCCACTCCAGGGCCCACTGCCCATCCTGTGGGCACTGCCAAGGATGCAAAGTACCCACCCTTGGGCTGGGCCTGTCCCCATCCTGCAGGAAGAGGGGCAGAAATGGGCAGAAGATCCCTGAGCTATCCCTCAGGGGGCTGAGTTATCCCAAAGAAATGCAGCTGTGAATCCTCATGTCCCTAGAAACCCAACCTCCTTCCTCCTGCACTGCTCGGATCCTCCCTCCGTCCTGGCCCTGTTGCTGTTGGAGGTGCTGTGCTGCAGGAGAGGGCACTGCCCTGGCCATTCCTTAGGGAAAACAGAGGGAAAAGGAACACTTTGACCCCAAACTCAGCCCTGTATCCTTGGCTTTCCAGGGACTGCTCCTCGAAATACACTCAAGGTGTATCCAGGGATGGAGCAGGCTCAGGATGACCCCTGTGTGCTGCTGGAGGCCTGGGATGCTGCTGCTCCCATTCCAGAGTCCTCAGGGACACCCCATGGCTCCAAGGGGAGCTGGGAGCCCTTGGAACAGTGCTGGAGCCACAGAGGCTCAAGGCAGAGGCACGGCAGGCTTTGGGAAAGAGGCTTTTATCAGATCCAGTGGTTCCTGCTGAGGGATCAGAACGATGCATGAAGGACCTGTGGGTCAGGGCAGAGACATTCCCGGCCTGGGAATGGGATCCACCGAGGGAAATGTGGCTCCCACTCCTCTGCGGTGCTCCAGGGTGCAGCAAAAGCAGCTTCCATTGCAGTTCTGAGTCAAATGTTTTGACTCAGGGAAGAGTTTTTGCAGCTTTCTTTTCCTCTTAATGTGTTTTGAATATTTTTTTCCCCTTATCCTTTCTGTAGAAAGCAGAAATTTTTTGTAAAACACTTTCTTTGTTAAAATCTGCTATTTCCAATCCAAAAAACACCTTGGTTTTCCCCCTCTTTTTCTTTCCTGGGGTACAGCTGGAGTTTTTGATGAGGAAATGGCACTGATGCTCATCCCAGCAGAATTCCCGGGTGTTTTCCAAGCCCAGACCCACATGCTGGATGAGCCCCATTTTCCCACAGCTGCAGGTTAATGGGATTTTCCACACTCACTCCCACATCCAGAGGATTCCCTGCATTCCCCAGGAGCTGGGAAATCCCACCAGACCCCTGTGGGTCCCAGCATCTGTGGGGTTAAGCCTGCTCTTAATCCCCCGACCCAAATATCTTCTCTTTTATCAGGTGTGACCCAAAATCCATGGGATCAGCGGAGGAGGAGGCTCATGGAATGGGGTCGGGGTGCAGGGGAGAGCCCCCAGCAGCAGCCACTGGAAAGGGCAGAGCCCAACCACAACCTCATGGAGGGCGAGGAGGCTCCAAATCCTAAAATAAATCCTATTAGAGCAAGGAAAAAAAAGCTCAAATAGGATTTATTTTAGGATTTGCATCTGGAGATGCCTCCCCCTCCTCTCTGGTGGAGAGCCAGCGCTGAGGAGAGGTTTTGATGCTGAAGTTCAGCTCTGTGTACCCCCAGGGCTGTTGTAGGAAGGGATCCTGGGCTGCCTGGGCATGAGGGATGCTTTGGGGTGAGGGTGCAGATGGGGCATTGCAGGTCCCGCAGCAGCAGGAGCCTCCCTGCTGGAATCAGCTGGGATGAGCTCATTCCCAGAGCAGAAGGATTGGCAGGAGCACTGAGAGCATGGCTGGAAATGAAAAACAAACAGAGGAGAGCCAAGAATCCTTTATTTGGAGAACATTTTGCAGGTTCTGTTTCGGATCTGGTTTCAGCCTGGCACTTGTGGATTGTATTTGCACTGGGAATCAGATAAATGGGACACCTGCTCCAGTTCATCCTTCCCTCCCTCTTCCTCCCCCACCCCAAAACTCCTTTCTTGCCAGAATTCGCCAGGAGAGATTGGGAAAGAGGGAGAGATGTAGGATGATGTGATTCATGATTCTCTAAGGGGAAAAGAAACCGTTTACCCACGATGCGGAGCGCTTCTGATTGGGAAGAACTTTGAATTCCGTGCTCAAGCCAGGAGCAAAATAGCGGGATAAACCCAGGGAAGCTCATGTCCGTCCTGTTTGTCACCGCTGGCCCGGGGGGCTTTGCATTGCTATTAGAACAAGATAGAGGATGAGGAAATGGGAGTGAAGATGAGTAGATATCCAAACAGGATTCCCAATCCTACAGCAAACAGGGCCAGGATGGAGGGAGGATCCAAGGAGTGCAGAAGGAAGGAGGTTGGGTTTATAGGGACATGAGGATTCCTTGCTCGCTGCTGTGTTATTCTTCTTTTCAGCATGTTTTATGCAGGGAAATCCCGTTCTCTGCTGCCTGTGCAGAGCTGGGGATGCACTTCCAGCCAGGAAAGCTTTTCCTAAAGGTTTGGGAAGCAGGGCTTGGCTGGGGGGGATTCAGATCAGGAAAAGTTTTGCGCTGAGCAAAGATCCCAAGCCCTGCCCTGCAGGGACAGCCCCAATGGATTTATTCCACTCCTCCCATCACTATTAAACCCAGCCATGCAAAACTGGGGATAATTTTCCCCCGTCTTTCCACACGGATTTTTAATATCCCGGGAAACAAACCAGCAATTTGCCGTTTCCTCCCAATAATCTGCGAGGAAATGAGCGGGGAAAATATTGTCCCAGTCGTGTTAATTGGGCGTTAATGAGCCATTGCCCTGCTCCGGGAATTGTCTGCTCGTGTCTCCCCACCTTCCTCCTCCTCCTCCTCCTCCTCCCAACCCCCCTGATCCCGGAGCATCGAGGACTCGGGATGAACGTGGAAGAGCAGGGAGGGAATGGCGCGCACGGAATGAGCTGTTTGCTTTCCCCTGACTGTTGCTATTAATAAAACATCGCATTAAATCAGGGCTGGAAGGATATAATTGGGATCATCCATCACATTTCCAGAGGAGAAGAGCTCCCGGTCGGCAGCCGCTGCCACCTTGGTGCTGAGCGGGGACAGGGGACAGCCCGGTGTCCCCATGGCTGGGATCCATCCCCTCCCCAAAATCAGCACCATTTTTGTCCCTCTCCTGCCTTTCTTTTCCATGGGGAAAGGCAGGAGCTGGGGAAAGACGGGAATTTCAGGTGGGGACCATGTGGCCGGGCCGGAGTCTGCTGGGATTTGGGATTGAGGATTTGGGATGTCCTGTCCCTGAAGTTGAGCAGGACTTTGAACAGCCTCAAAGGTGGCCCTGCCCTGACCAAGAAGGTCTCCGAGGTTCTTCAGAACCATTCTGGTCCATGATTTGGGGGGTTGAGGGCGATCTTTGTCCGTGGCCAGCTCCTCCTCCCTCCCCATGGAGACAGAAACTCCTCCATCCCTTTGCTGGCAAAGAAACACCCCTGGGATTCACTCCAACAAATTCCCTCGCAGCAGGGAGCAGGGCAATTGGAATTTCAGCCACTTTTCAGGCCGGCTGGAACCGTTCTGGGAAGAGCTGACCCAACAACTGGAGATTTATTTCTCCTGATCCCAGTGATTTGTGTTGGGCTAATTCGCCTTTTCCTTGGCAGCAAACAACTCCTCCCCGTGTTCCCAGAGGGGCGCAGGGATGGATTGGAGCTGCTGGGCTGGCAGGGAGGGAATTCCCTCTGCCCCATATTCCCACCTTGGCTCTACATTGCCAATCCTGCCAGGGGCTGCAGAACCCCTGCATCTCCCCGAATCTCCAGCCCTGGATCAGCCCTTAGTCTGAGCTCTGTTAAATCCCTGTGCTGGCAGCTCCTGACTGCCATGTCCGGACTAAATTTCCAGGTGGGACTTTGTCTGGTCCTGTTTCTCTGAAATTTAATAAGTCCTTTCATATTTCTGAGCGTATTTGTCACTTTAACTTACAGCTCGATGTCTCTGAGACATCAAACAGGTCAAATCCCTTTGGTCTGGCGCTGCACAGGATTTTTCTCCTGGAACTCTTTCCTGAATCCTCAGATTTTCTTCACGTCTCCAAGATTGGCTGGACCAAACGATGCCCCAGCGAGGCAATTCATTAGGAATGTCCTTTATTGTGGAAGTAAAACCCCCAGTGATCATTTCCCCGTATTTATGCTTTATTTTCCCATTCCTCGGGCTGCTAAAACAGCAAATAAATGGGGCCATACCCATTTATCAGGCTGATAACAAGCACTAATGACCCTACAATAAAAACAGAAGGAGAACTGGAGAGGCAGAGATTAAGAAAAATAAGATAAATGCACGTGGGCTCATATTTTTAAAGCATCTCCCTAATTTCAGGGCATCGGGACATGATCACAGCTGGAAATATGGCCATCCATCAAATCCCTGTCACAGGGAGAGGCTGCCACTCCTTTCGGCGATGAGAAGCTGAAGGAAAAGCCGGGTTTCCCTACGGAACTGAGCAATCCAAGAGGAGGATATTCCATTAACGGCACGGATGGATCATAATAAAAGTCCCTTCTGACACGTCAATACTCTCGCTCCGTGCCAGGAGACACATCCCAGATGGAAAAGGCCTTTCCATGGGGCAGCACCGGGATCTGGGGCTCTCAGGGGTTGGGGTTCAGCTCCCGGCTCTCCCTTGGGATATTTCAGCCTGAGCTCTGCCCCACTTCAGCTTCCAGGTCCAAACTGCATTTTCCTGGCCTGCTTGCCAGTGGTTTTGGGGGATGCAGGAGGAGCAGGGCATGGAGCAGGACTGTCCCCATCCCGTCCCGCTGTTGGGGACCTGCCCGGCGGCCGCTTCCCGCTGCCGTTTCCCCGAAGCAGCGCATCGGCCGCTGCTGCCGCTGGACTCTTTGGTTATCCGAGCGCCAAGGATTCGTTCCTGGCACTGCATCCCCCGCCTTCGCCTGGTTTGTGCAGGAATTCCCTGATCCATGCGCTGGGAGCTGCTGGGCTCGGGGTGCCTCAGCACTGACCCCACAGCTGCACCACCCCAGCAAAGCCCTGACCCCACAAACCCTGCCCAGAGCTCCAGATCCAGCCCAGCATCCCGATCCCGCTCCAGGCAGCAGGAATCAGCCAGGGAACGGGGAATTGGGCTCTTCCTGCAGCTCCAGGGGCTCCCTGGTATCCCTGCCCACTCCACAATCAGTTTGGAGAACCCCAGCCTGAGCTGGGACTTCCAGGGAGAGGAGGAGATGATTTTCTGGGCTTCTTGTCCAGTATTGGGCAAAATCCGGCATTTTTGAGAGATGGGAATTTTATTTTATTTTATTTTGTTTTATTTTATTTTATTTTATTTTAAAATTTTTCTTTTCTTTAATTTAATTGTATTGTATTGTATTGTATTTTAAAATTTTATTTTTAATTAAATTTAATTTATTTTTTAAATTTAATGTTATTTTATTTTATTTTATTTTTTTAATTTTTATTTTAAATTTTATCGTTTATTTTATTCCTTTTCTCTTATTTTACTTTATTTTACTTTTAAATTTTATTTTATCTATTTTATTTCACTTTTTTATTTTATTTTGTTTCGTTTTGTTCTATCTTTATTTATTTATTTTTATTTTATTTTATTTTTACTTTATTTTATTTTTTTATTTTTTGGATGAATTGGAGGTTTGAAAATTTGGGGAATAGGAGCCAAGGGGGAATGACAAATCATGGTGTGGAGCTGATCCTGCTGCTCCGAGTTTTCAGCTCTCTCCATGAATCCAACCCTAAACTGCATCTCGAGGCCTCTCCAAAGAGAAAAGCACCGATTTGCTTCCAGCTGAATGGGACTGAAGGGCTTTCCCTCTCCCTTTAATTAAAAGGGATTCCCATTAAATGGGAAATGAAGCCAGATAGAGCAGCTCTCCCACGGAGAGCAAGAAAAAATAAAGGAATCCTTCCCAAAAGCTGGAACCAGACAGGAAATGTTCATTTGGGGGAACATTTTGGTGAAGAGAATGGGGCTGTTCTCGTTTCCAGCCAGACCGAGCAGACAGAGGGAAAAGCCAAGAGAAGCAAACGCTCCAGTGGATTTTCTGGGGTGAGTGAAGGTCCTGGGAGACCAGGAGGGCGCTGATGTCCTCTCCTAAATCCCTGTGGCCTCCTGGACTGGCCGAGGATTCCAAGAGGGTCCCAAGCTGTGCTGACCCTGCCTCTGTGGGGCACAAAGGACAGCGACAGTTTGGGTGCCATCATTGTCACTTGCAGGGGAGAAACGCTCCAAAGCAGGAAGGAATTTGCAGGATGGGATGCGGGATGTGGGATGGAATTTGGGATTTGCTCAGGGCCTTGCCAGGGCTCTGCCACCCGTGGAGCAGCGAGCAGGGATCTCCTCCAACAAAACCCCGAGCTCATCCAGCCTCCCAGCCTTTCTCCTCTCAGAAAAGCCACCCTGCAGCTGAAGTCAGAGCCCTGCTGGGGGCCAGCAGGGCCACACTGCAGGGTCCTGGGTCTCCTCTCCCGAAGATTCCCTGGGAATCTCCCTGTGATGGTTCCATCCCATCCCAAATACTTTTCTCTCCCATCTTCATTTCCATCCATCCAACGCTCCCAGGTGCTCTGTGCTGTCCCCACACCCAGACCTGGCCGTGGCTGGGGGACTTCTGGGGCTGGGAGGGTGACAGCAGAGGGTGACAGGAACATCCTGTTGGAAACTGTTCAATAATCTGGGTTTGGGGTCTGTGGAAGACAGGAGGGGTTTTTCTCATGGTGTTTTCAACCCCAAACCCAGCATGGCCCTGCCGCAGCACCACCAGCACCAAGCACAGGCTCCTTCCCAGTGCTCACACCACGGCCCTTCTCCGTTTCCCAGGAAAGCTGCCTGGAGCGTTTCTGGATCCCAGCACTTCTGGATCCCAGCACTTCTGGATCTCCACTTCCAGCAAGTTTCTCCTCCTGGAGGAAGGATCAGCTCAGAGGGACGCTGCCAGTTCAGGTCACTCCGTGTCTGGGTGCAGCTGCCCCTTCCTGAGCTCAGCCACTTCCCAGCACGGATGTCACCCTGCCCCGAGAAACCGTGGCTCCCAGAAGTGATGAGGCAAATTAACTCCACTCAAGGCAAGCCCAGAGTGAGGAGATGACTCCTGAGCCAGGATTTTCTTCCTGCTGAAACAACAGGAGCACTGCTGGATGCCTCCCTATCCTTGGGATCACTCTCCAGGCTTCTGCTCCTGGCTGCTGTCCTGGGAAGGACAATGGATTGGGGTGACCCAACACAGCCCTTCCCTCACCCAGGCACTCCCTGCACTTCCCACAACACTGAGAATTCCCTGGGTCCAGATTTCACCCTTCCTGACCTGAGCTCTTCTAAGATTTCCCTCTGTGTTTTCCGAAATGGAAACACAAATGATCTGGAGCATATTAATGCAGCCCCCAGAGTTTATGGAAGAAATTTGGAGGGAAAGAGTCCTTAAAAACACAGAGCTGAAGGAAAAAGGTCATGGAATGCGGTCCGGGAGGTGCCAGGCTCGTCTCTGGATGAGAGAAATGCCAGAGACTTCTCCTCTCCACGCTCCAGTGAGGAATCTGCTCCAGCGCCTGGTGGGAAACCCTTAATGAGGACAGGGATTAATGGCAGAGTGGAAAGCACACGAGGAGCTCACTAAAGAGGAGCTGCCAGCTCAGAGAGCTGCCCACAGGGGTGTCTGGCTGGCAGGAGATCCATCCCAGGGACAGCCCAGTAATTTGGGCCCTGACCCCGGCTCCAGTGTTGGAAATGCAGGAGTGACAGCACAGCCAAGCACATCCCAGGGGAGAAGGGAAGGAAAATCGGCTGAATTCCTGGTGGGATGTGCCTACTACGCTCCTGGGCTTCTCCTGAGGGTAAATCCGAACAGGGAAGGGGCAGGAAAGGTGTGTGCTGCTGCTGTAGGGAGTGGGGCACCCGTCTGATGAGCCAATGGATTCCTTGGGAAAAGGAGGTGAGGAATACATCAGGGAAGGAGAAGAGCTCGTCAGTGCAGAGGAAAACTCGGCACAAATTAGGCAGGAATACAGTTAGACTCAGCTTTAGGAGCTGTGGAGGAGGTTTAGGAATTAAGGAGGAAACAACTGACGCAGTTTTAAGCCAGAGTAGGAGATGAAGGGGTTGTCTCCAACAGCAGGGACCTGGATTGATCCACGGGATTGTTTCCAAGAGCTGGATGGATCTGAGCCCCTGGGGGAGTCTCAGGAGGCACCGAGCTGCTCTGCAGCTCAGGTTTGTGCTGGAGCTCCAGTGGCAGCTCTCTGGTCACTTGTCCTGGTGCCCAGCGGGGTCTCTCAGTCACCTCCTAGACCTGGAGCGGGGAACACATCCTGCTCCTGGCCAGAGTCCCCAGAAACACATCAGGATCAGGGACCTGAATAAAACACCTCCCTGACAACCTCCATTTTCCATTTTCTGAGGGGTTTGGTCGTGGCCGAGCCCAGCCTCTGAGAGCTGTCACCTCTGGGACACTCCCAACTCCACGGACAGCGGGAAACACGGAGCAGATCACGGCTGAGGGACACCATCAAGGGAAGGAAGCAAAGCCAGGAGAGGGAGAAGGCTCCTGTCTCTCCCCCCAAACTCCTCCTGCTCTGTTCACCCGGGTTTCTGTTCCTGCTGAGGAATTCCTCCTCATGCTCCCATGCTCTGCCTTCCCAGGGAAAACAAACCTCCAAATCCTGCTGGCTGCTCGGAGCTGTGTTAAACACAAACAGGGGAAGGTGGGAGCTGGGCTTGGGAGGCGAGGATTTGCTGAGGTGGGGGGGCAGAGGACGGCCCTGGAGCCGAGCTCCTGTGCAAACAGGAGCCCGATGGGCTGGGAGAAATGCGTGGAATGAGGGCTCCGTGTTGGATTTCGTCCCCGTGGACACCCAGAGCTGGGAAAAGCTGGGAGGGCAGCAGGGATTTCACAGGGAAACAGGGATTTTTCTGTGTGTGGGGAGGTGCCTCTGCTGTTTCCTCCACCCCAGGGATTTCACAGGGAAACAGGGATTGTTCTGAGAATGGGCAGGTGCCTCTGCCAGTTTCCTCCTCCCTTCGAGGGAGCTGTGATCCCTCAAAGCACTTTCCAGACCCTCCTGGTGTCTCTCCTGGCCAGGACTGACAGGAGCTGGAGTGAGGCTCCTGCACACGTGGAGCGCAGGGATTGGGAAGGGTGGGCTCACACTGGGAGACCTCTCAGCAAGGGATGAGGGAGAGGAAACAGAAGGGAAGGATGGGGGCATTCCCAGCCTCCCACTCGGCTTTGGGTCCCCTCTCCCACATCCGGGAGAAGAACCACCCTTGGTTTCCATCCTGCTGTCTCCCTCCAGGGCTCACAGGCCGTGGGAATTCCCACCAGGGTCTGCCCCACCCTGCCGTGGGCAGGAACAGGTCTGGGGCTGTGGGAGCTGCTTCCGAGAGAGTTTGGGACAGCTGTGCACGTCCTAAACCATCACGGCACCCCGAGAAGCTGTGAGCCAGTGCTGAGGTGAGGAATGCTCTGCCGGCTGCTGCTGTCATCCTGGGAAAGCCCAAATGTGTTAGGGCAGCCAAAAAAAGCCTTTTTCACCCAGGTGAGCAGCCTCGAGGGCATGAGGGAGCAGAGCAGGGGAGGTGCAGGTCCAGCAGCGGATCCGAACCTGGAATTTGTTTAACCTGACCCCCACGGAATCCTCCAGATCCGCCCCTCTTCCCCCACAGCAGCAGGGCCAGACCCTCTCCTCCCCTGCTGCCTCCTGGATCATCTCCCGAACCCTCCAAACGCCATCCCTGGGCTCCAGCACATCCCAGCCCCAAGGAACAGCCTCCCCCAGCGTTTCCAGCAGCTCTTCCCACAGGCAGGACATTGCAGCAGCAGATACCCCACAGCAGCCCCCCCACAGAAACCCCATGGACAAAATTATCCCCAAGCTGCCCTAAATCCTTCCAGGAAAGTTGCAAAACCCAAACAAAGCCCACAAAAACTTCACCGATCTTTCCCACCCTGAAGGCCAGCAGCAGATTCACACCACCCAGGACCTCCCTGGGCCACTGCCCAGGCTTTTAAACTCGCCAAAATCTATTTTTACTTCACCGGCAGCTCTTCTCCAACATCAGTGTCCAAAAAAACAACATTTGGAGGATGAGATGAGGCCTGGATTTATCCAAGCAAGAGGTCCCAGTGCTAAGTTTACTGATGGGTCAGTCTCGGGGACGCTGGTGAGCCTCGTGGTCATCCTCGTGGTGGTGAGGTGGTCACCTTTGGAGCCACTCAACAGCTCCAAATCCTTGCCCCAGCCCCCGAGTCAGGAGTGGTTTCCGTGGCTGATTGCAGCATTCCGCCTCGATCCCGTTTTCCAGCTCCTGAGGGTGTCACTCAGCGTTTGCCGCATCCTCCAGCACGGAAATTCTGAGAGGAGCCAGCCCGGGGCTGGAGCTGCAGCCAGGACTGAGCTGGGCTTGCTTGGTCTCATCCTCAATCCCTTCAAAAAGCAGAACTTCATCTGCCTGCGAAGTGGGGGCTGCCGGGAGCGAGGGGGACTGATCCTGGTGGGAGCAGGATCGCCGGCCCCATCCATCACTCTGCTGGGACAGCAGGGATGTAGGCACAGAGAAACCTTCGGAGGGGAGGCCAGCACAGGCCTTGAGGGCATCTGAGGGGGGTCCCACCGCTGGTGGCCACAGGTGGGTCCCCACAGCCGCCTTTGAAGCTGCCCCACTTAATTTGAAGTGCCAAGCTTTTGCTAAGAGTTGGGATTTTAACCCAAATTGAACCCCGGGCTGGGGAGCTCTGCTGGGCTGCTCTTCTGTTTGATCCGTGCTGTTTATCTCCATGGATGTGTCCCTCAGGAAAGCCTGAGGTGGGGGAGGACCCCGGTGGCCCCTCAGCCTCCCCTCTCCATGGGCTGCACGAGCTCTCTCCAGAAGCTTCTCCGGGAGCTCAGCTTTCCTGGGAAGGCCCAGCTCGGGCTGAGCCAGTTCTCGATGTGCTTTTGTTTTCATCCCTGTAGGTTTGGCTCGAGCCCTGAAGAGATGTGGGGGTTTTTTGCCTTTTTTTTGACATTTTTTTGCCTTTTTTTTCTTTGGTTTCTCTCCAGGACGCTGCCTCCCATCCCCCCGCATTTGCTGGAGCTTTTGTAACCATGAGAAATGAGGAGATAAAACCACTCCTGGATGACCACGAGGCTCACCAGTGTCCCCGAGACTGACCCACCAGCAAACTTAGCACTGGGACCTCTTGCTTGGATAAATCCAGGCCTCATCTCATCCTCCAAATGTTGTTTTTTTGGACACTGATGTTGGAGAAGAGCTGCCGGTGAAGTAAAAATAGATTTTGGCGAGTTTAAAAGCCTGGGCAGCGGCCCAGGGAGGTCCTGGGTGGTGTGAATCTGCTGCTGGCCTTCAGGGTGGGAAAGACTGGTGAAGTTTTTGTGGGCTTTGTTTGGGTTTTGCAACTTTCCTGGAAGGATTTAGGGCAGCTTGGGGATAATTTTGTCCATGGGGTTTCTGTGGGGGGGCTGCTGTGGGGTATCTGCTGCTGCAATGTCCTGCCTGTGGGAAGAGCTGCTGGAAACGCTGGGGGAGGCTGTTCCTTGGGGCTGGGATGTGCTGGAGCCCAGGGATGGCGTTTGGAGGGTTTGGGAGATGATCCAGGAGGCAGCAGGGGAGGAGAGGGTCTGGCCCTGCTGCTGTGGGGGAAGAGGGGCGGATCTGGAGGATTCCGTGGGGGTCAGGTTAAACAAACTCCAGGTTCGGATCTGCTGCAGCTCTGGGGGGTGGTGGAGCATTCTGGGTGGTTCTGGAGCCTGAGATCTGCTCTCCCAGACTCTCCCAGACTCTCCCAGGCTCTCCCAGGCTCTCCCAGGCTCTCCCAGGCTCTCCCAGGCTCGGGCTGGATCTGCTCTCCCTGCAGGACCGTGGGACAGTGGAAGGGCTCAGCTGCAGCGCAGACAGGGCAGACACAACATCACCTCCAGTCTGATCTGAGGATTCAATGCCGAGGGCAGAGCTCAACCCTGCAGCTCCTTCTGAACCCTGAAACCACCCCAGGGCGGGGGCAAAGTCAGGCTCAGCCCCCACAGAGCACCCAGAACCGCGGGGGAGAGCAGAGCGCTCAGCTTTTCCCGTGCCGGCTGCTGTCCCAGCGTGGCCAGGGGCTGCAGAGCCGCTCGCTGCCTTCTCTGGGGTCTTTGCCTGCAGGAAAACCCTAAAAGTGATTGGAGATCCGAGCCACTTTATGCAGACGGCAATTTGCATAATCATCATGCAAATTGAGATGGATAACCAGCTTTAACCAGGCTCGGGCTGCTTTCAAGTGCCTCTTTCTCAGCTGCTGCTTCAATCACTTAAAGGACAGGGAAAAAAAACCACCCCAGAAGTTCCAACTTCTCTTGGTTAGGCACAGTCAGTGGGGCCAGGGAGGGACAGGAGCTGACAAGTGCAGTGCCCGAGCGGCCTGGAGGGGTCACTGGTGGCTTTCCCATCCAGGAGACCCCAAAGGGACTGTCCAGGAGCCCCAGTGCGTGCTCTGCTCCGTCCCAGGGTTCCTGAGACCTTTGGGGCGCCTCCGGGTCTCCACCTGCCAGGACTTGGTGGGATTGCGGGGACAGAGGACACGATGGGATGTTCAGGTGGTTTGTTGGGAGCTAAGCTGCTCCTCTTGCACCTGAGGGGCCGCCAATTCTGCCTGCTGCTCGACAAGGTATCCGACATTAAATGAAACTGCGTGGGGCAAAACAAAACGGGAAAATGAAACAGAAATCTTGCTCTTGTTGTTCCTCCCGTCCTGGATGTGGAAGGATCATTCCTGGAGGATCCCATCCCTCTTGTGAGGGAGCTGGACCAGGATCTGTTCATCCGCTGGCAGCACGGGCACATTTCCAGCCTCTCTCTCGGTGCTGCCAGCACAGCGATGGTTCAGTGCCTGCACCGGCAGCTCCTTCCGGGAGCTGGGAGCTGTTGATCCATGGCTGGCCCTGGCTGCTGGAGTGCTGTCATCCCACATCCACCCCACATCCACCCACATCCATCCACATCCACCCACATCCATCCACATCCCCCCCACATCCATCCTCATCCATCCACATCCATCCACACCCACCCCACATCCACCCCACATCCACCCCACATCCATCCTCATCCATCCACATCCATCCACACCCACCCCACATCCACCCCACACCCACCCCACATCCACCCCACATCCATCCACATCCATCCACACCCACCCCACATCCATCCACATCCATCCTCACCCATCCCGGGATGCTGTTACTCCCGCCACGCTTCCCTTCCCCACATCCCAGTGCCTGCCGCACATCCCTCGCCATTCCCGTTCCATTCCCTCCTGGCCCATCCCGGCTCCCTGCCTGGGATGTCCCGCTGGGGCTGTGGCTGCTCCCCAGTCCTCTGGAGCATCAGCCCTTGGAAAGAAGCTTGGAAAAGCTTCTCCTTTTGCTGTCCGCAAGGAAATTCCCGGTCGTGGTGCTCGCAGAGCAGCTCCTGTGAGCTCTGCCCGCTCTGGGCTCCTGCTTGGGTGGGTGTTGGTGATGCGCAGATCCTGCACCCCCACCCCAAACCTCAGCTCTTCTTCCTCTCCAGCCCCTGCGAGCCCTTGGGCAGCTCCTGAGGAAGCCGCTCCTCTTATCTCTGCTGATTAAGGGATATCACTGGATGTCCTCGGGGAAAACAGATTAGGGAGAGCATGGGGTGACCCAGATAAGGACTTTTATCAACAGAGAGGCGTCAGGACAGGAGGGGTGACATGAAGATGTCACCTCATTAGTGACAACCGCCCTGGGTGTGTTTCAGCATCTCCCCACCCTGCTGGCATAGCGGCTCCGCCTCCTGCCGAATCCCTGACCCCATGGCAGGGAAATGGGGTCCATGAAGGGCTGTGGGGTCGCCTGGAGCTGCGGTGGTGCAGGAATTGTCCCATGGCCCTCGGGCTGTGGGATTTCTTGGACAAGAGCACAGAGCTGAGCAGAGCAGGGGTGGAGAGGGGAATTTCGGTTTAAATGAGGGCGGAGGTAAAGCAGGGCCTCTAATTCCCCGTCTGGCCAAGAGCAGAAGTGGTTGGATGTTAAAAACCCCTCCTGTGGCACCAGGAGGTAAAACCCTGGGGGTGTGAGGGGCACGCACGCACCTGCAGGAGCACGGGATCCAGAGTGGCACAGAATGGGTAAAATCCAGCTGAGACGCTCGAGGGTTTAACGGCGAGCAGGAGAATCGCTGAGCCATCTGTCTGTGAGCTCCGGGGAGATGACTCAGGGTAGGAAAAAGGGGCGACTTTAGGAACACTTTGTGTCTTGAGGAACAAGCCGGCCCCGGAGAGAACGGAGCTAAGGGATGACTTCATCGCGCAGCCCAAACCTCATCCCCGCTGCGAGAGGAACAGCAAAAAGAAATTAACAGAAAGAAAACTCCCGATTTCCTCAAGCAGGAGCAAATCGAATTCGATCCCGGCCCTTTCCTGTTGCTGCTGCCAGCATGGCAGGACACGGCAGTGAGCAGCGATGCTCCAAGTGTGCTGAAACTGGGCTTTTTTTCCTTATTTTTCCATAGTGCACAGGTGTGGGGAGGAGGGAGAAAAGAGAGAAATAAATGGATTGGGCAAGGCTGAAACAAAAGGAATGTGTTCCCTAAAAACACAGGTAGCAGCAGTTGGGAGAAATCAAAAGAACCTAATGGACTGTGAGTGAGCAGAAGGGTCAGAGGCAATAAGAAAGCACTTAGAGGGAGCAGGGGATTTATTTCCGCGTCAGAAACAGCTCCATCGTTAGAGCCAGATGGAGAAATTGTGAAACGGCAGAGTGGGAAAGGTGGGGATGCTCCGCAGATATTCCAAATCCAGCGGGAAACAAAGGAGGCAGGAGGTGGTGCAACCCCGCTGCTCCCAGCGCAGGAGCGGCTGGAGGACATCCAGGCATTGTCAGCAGCTCGGAGCCCTGAAACAATTCCCCAAATCCTTCTCCAAGCTTCTTGCAGCCGGATCTTTAAAAACTGGGAGATTCCCTGGGGGGCTGGAGGGATCCCAGCATTATCGCAGCTCGCGGGGAAGTAATTGGGTCACCCTGAGGCAAAGGGTGGGAAAATCCATTCGGGATTTAAGTAGTGAAGGAGCCGGCGCTGGGAACACCGCCGTGAGTCCGTGAGGGGTGGATTGGGTGGATTTAGGGTTTCTCCGAGACTTTTGGCCTGGCCTCATGTGGCCTCTTGTTTCCTTCAGGGGGGGAATTAAAAGGGTCCTGATTTGCTGGAGGGGTCCCTGGTGTGCTAACAGAGGGATCCGTGAGTGTTTGTTCCCACGGATCTCCCATGGATTCTTCCCGTGGTTCAGGGTTCATAGCTCGCTGAGGGACAATCGGGATGAGCTGCGAACCCTGGTGAGAGGGGGAAAATCCAGCAGGGCCGTCCCCGGTGGCAGCAGTGGGGGGAAATGATCCCACTGTTCCATCAGGGCCGCACAGAGGGGGTTCCAGGTTGGCGGGAAGCAGGAAAATCCAGGATTTTTTTACAGGTACATGCGCAGGGTAAAGGATCAGCCTTTAAAACAGCGACTCTGAGTCAGCAGGGATCTCTATCCCGGGGGATCCTCCAGCAAGGGGAGGATCTGGGTGTCCCAAGTGATGCCTTTCCCAATGATCCGTGCGATCATTATCCCTAAAATCCATTGTTAGTGTGGGAATGGTCGTTATCCAGCAGCTCAAGGAGCTGTTAAAGGATCTGCGAGGTCAGGCCTGGCTCGAGGTGTGAAAAGCGGGAGCTGAGCTGTGTAAATGCGGGATTTAGGGCAGTTTTGGGGTGGTTTCGCAGGAAGCTGGGGACAGCTCCAGCAGCATCCCGCAGCTCACTTCGGAGAACGCTTTCTCCCGGAGGGTGGAGTGATGGAAAGGAGCTGTTCCCCCCTGGATCACCCATCCCTGATCCCAGCCGGGTTCCGCCGGGGTTGGCTGGGGTGGGTACATGCATTATTCTTTTTTAAGCTGCAAGGAACAAAATAACACTCGGAGCTCCTTGCTCCCACACTGGAATCACAACCAGCCGTGAATAATTTATTTTCAAATAATTAATTATTCAGCCTATTTCTTCATTAGCTGGAGAACCTGAGCGTAATCAGCTGCTTACCTCGGCAAAAAAACTCCGACTTTTTCTGACGCAAATAAATAAAATATGAGCAGATTTTCACCCCCCAAAAAACCCCAAAGAACCCAACCGCCGGTGACCCTTTAGAGCAGGGTCCCTGAGGATCTTCCTGGGTGTTCCTGTGCTGCTGTTTATCCACAGAGGTGGAATTGGATCAAGGTTTCCCAGCATTCCCCTGGAGGGAATCCCTAAAAATCTGGTCTGGGATGGCTGGGGTTGGGTTGGCAGGTTTCTGGGGGATCTGGTGGAACTTTCATCCCTAAAAATCTGGTCTGGGATAGCTGGGGTGGGGTTGGCAGGTCTTTGGGGGATCTGGTGGAACTTTCCCAGCCTGGGGTCCAGAGCTGCCGCCTCTCCCAAGGAACAGGAGGGATGCTGCCTTCTCATCTCCTGGAAATACTGTTCTTTTGTGCTTGTGGATCCTTTCAAAATGTGTCCTTGGAGGTGAGGCTTGCCCTGTGCTGTGGGCTGTGGATCCAGCCCTGCTGGGATCCTGATCCTGCATTCCCGGAGGTGCAGGCAGAGATGGACACCAGGAAAGCTGTTCCTGTCCCTCAGCTGGCATTCCTGATCCCGCCAGAGCTTAGCAGGGTGGGTTTGGGGGGAAAACTGGGCCTTTCCTTGCCTTGTCCTGCTTCATTCCTGTGGCAGTGGAAGGGAATCTCCAGGGAAAAGCTCCAGTTTTCCATGCAGCTGCTTGGTTGTGCAGGTGGTGACACCCTGGGCAGGGCCTCCTGGAATGGGTCTGGGGGCTTTTCCTGCCCTGCTGTGTCTTCTGCAGCCACCTCAGCCCTGTCTGGTCATGTTTTAGTTGAAGGGACGGTAATTTCTCCTCCACACCACCCTGAACGTCCCTGCTGGAGTCTGGGAACTCTGGGCACTCCTGGTTCTGTTATCCTTGGCCACGCTCCTGCTTTGCTCCTCCATTCCATGTCCCTCCAGGCTCTGGGATCAATCCTTGTCTCCCCTTTGTTCTGCTGCCTCCCACAGCTGGAGGAGGGTTGGCTGAGCAATAAATCCCAATTGCTTGGAGCATCCATCTGTCTTCCCCCTCCTCCAGTTGCTCCAAGAGCTCCTTCCCAACGCCTGTGTGTGATCCCCTTGCAGCTTTCAGGATCAGACTTGGCAGAGAAGGAGCTGGAGATGTCAGGGATGCTTCCCTGGGGCTGTGATCTCTGATTTCACATCTGTGAGCACATCCAGGGTGAGCTCCAGCCCCTGGAGGGGTCAGGCAGGGCCGGGCAGCTGGATGTGCTTTGTGCTCCTGTGGGAGAAGGAGCTCGGGGCAGGGCCAGAGCTGGGACCAGCTTGGCAGCTGTCTGGACAACAATTCCTCCTCTTCACAGAGGGTTTGGAATGCTCAGCATTCCATGAGCTCCATGGCAGCCCCGGGCTGGCCCAGCAGAGCAGCTGCAGGAATCATCCCAGGCACTGGGATTTGTGGATTTGCGGATTCTGAGGTCACAGTGGCAGCTGCAGCTCAGTGCAGGAAGTCCTGGGATGGTCTCTGGATCCTCCACACCTGCTGGATCCCCGTGTGGAATCCAGAATGGTTTCTGTTGGAAAGGACCCTAAAGCTCATGGAAATCCCCCCCTGCCATGGGCAGGGACACCTTCCACTGTCCCAGGCTGCTCCAAGCCCCATCCAACCTGGCCTTGGGCACTCTCAGGGATGGGGCAGCCACAGCTGCTCTGGGCACCCTGCTCCCTCAGAATTCCAGCCCACTCCAGTGATGCTGAGACTCCCCAGCCCTATTTTGGCTGCAATCCCTGTCCCAAACCTCCCAGCCCTGCTTCCCTCTCCCCCTGCACGTGATGCCAGCTCCTCTTCTCCTCCCCAACACTTCCTGCGTGCGATGCAGCTCTGCTCAAGCTGGCTCTGTCAGCTCCACGCTTTCCTGCCTTTCTGCTGAGCTCAGTTGGAGCTGTGCAGGCTTTATCCCACTCCTTTTTTATTGATTCCCATTCTTCTGCCTTGTACCAGAGCCAGGAGTGCCCGGGAGCCGGTGCTGCTCGGCTCTGCAGCTGCGTGCTCTGTACACCCCGTACCTTCCTGCGTGCTCACGCTATGTTTTCCATGCCCCAAATGTTCTTTTGGGAGATATTCCCAGCTGTCCCCTACCTCTGATGCCCACACCAATCCCACTCCTCTCCCAGAGGCTGCAGGTGGTTTTTCTGTGCCCATGTCTGATCCTCTGGCCGTATCTTTGTTTTTATCACCCACTTTGGCAGGTTGTAATAACTGCTTTTATCTGTTCTCCTGGCAATCTGGGATGTTCTGGATCTTCAGGCAGCTTTTGCAAATGCTGCCTTCTCTTCCCTCAGTGATGTCCCTGCCTGGAATTCCGGCTGCTGGAGATTAGGCTGTGTGGATATGCATCTCAAAATTGCCTCCCTTATCAAGTTTGGTGACTTTGCTTGCTGCTCGGCTCTTCCTGGGCTCTTCCATGGAAAACATCGCAGTTCCTGCTGCACCTGAGGACCTGGGGAGTAGGGCAGTGCTTTTGGGATGAGGGAAGGAAGAGCCAGAGGTGGGGAATGCTGGAGCAGATCCCATTGGAGCTATCTGCAATGCAACCAGATCCTGAAGCAGTAGCGGGGTGGCTTAGGGGGATGTTGGGGTCGTTATTTGACCCCACTGATGCAGCCACGTCCTCATTGCCCATGGGAGGAGCCGCTCCCAGGGCTGGGGAGGGATCAGGGCTGCTCCAGGATGGATGGGGCATCCCTGGAGAGATGGAAGCACCAGTGGAAGCACCTCATCCCATCCCATCTACCCCATCCCATCCATCCCATCCACCCCATCCCATCCCATCCCATCCCATCCCATCCCATCCCATCCCATCCCGTGGATCCCATCCCATGGATCCCATCCCGTGGATCCCCTCCCATGGATCCCATCCCATGGATCCCATCCCATCCCATCCATCCCCATCCCATCCATCCCCATCCCATCCATCCCCATCCCATCCCATCCCATCCATCCCATCCCATCCCATCCCATGGATCCCATCCCATGGATCCCATCCCGTGGATCCCACCTCATGGATCCCATCCCATCCCATCCCATGGATCCCATCCCGTGAATCCCACCTCATGGATCCCATCCCATCCATCCCATCCCTTCCCATCCCATCCCATGGATCCCGTCCCATGGATCCCATCCCATGAATCCCATCCCATGGATCCCATCCCATCCCATCCCATCCCATCCCATCCCATCCCATCCCAGGGCTGGCGCTGCTCTCCCATGTCCCCTTCCCTCCCTCCAGCCCTTCACACCTCTTCAGGGTGCCCGTACCAGGGAAATCCAGAGGGTTTTTGCACTGCCAAGGAGCATCCCAGACCTTTCTCCTCCCAGCTGGCTGGAATTCCCATGGCATTCAAAGCCCTAAACGGGTTTGGTCTCGTGCTGTGCCTGAGGCACATCAAGGGAATTTTATTTTAACAACCAAATAAAAGGGGGATCCCGACATGGTGCCAGTGGTCCTCTGGTGCTGCCGTGGCCATGGCGTGGTTCCCACCTGGAGATGCCCTGAGGGGATCTTTGGAAGTTTTCCCTCTTTCCTCCCTCACTGCCAGTACCTCCCTGTCCCTCTGTCCGTCCAGCTCCTCTCCAGGTGGACGGGAAGAGCTGACCCCACAGCCAAAAGGGGACGAGGCAAATCCCCTTCCTCTGGGGCCATCTCCCCTCACTAAGCCCTTGTGAGGTTGTTTGCCCACTTCCAGTGCTGGAATCTGCCGTGAGATGGGATTGATGGGTTCGTGCCTCGTGTTCGAACACAGCCTCCATGTGTGCCATGCTCCAGACCAGCAGTGCTTTGTCTCGACGTAGTAAAAATAATCGCGGCCAGAAACGCTCTCCCTCGTGCCTGCTCCTCACCACGCCAGGGAATTGCTGGCTCCTCTCTCCCGTTTCCCTGCTCCTTTTAAATCTCTTACCTCCACAGGCAGCCTCACCCTGGTTGAAATCCATAAAAAAACAGTGCTGGGATGTGCCCCAAGTTATCCTTTCATGCTTTCCATGCTGGTGCTAGATCTGGGCTTGGATTGGAGACCAGCACCGGCTTTTGGGGGGAAATCGAGGCTGGAGGCAGAGGTGGGATGGGGTTAGAAGAGGGCAGATCTCAGCTCTGGCCAAAACCCCCTTTTGGTACCTCCAGGACCACCCTGCCCCACCCATCTCAGCAGCTTCCCACTCCCTCATCCTCACTCAGCCCCTTCTGTCCCTGCTTCTCCTCCTCTCTGCCACTTGCAGCTCCTGGATGGGATTTTGGGACCTGCCAGGTTCCTGGGAGGGGACACCGAGGCTGTGAGGGGTCTGTTCCATGGGACACATCACCCCACTCATTCCGTGAGCCACAGAGTTTCTGAGGCTCTGCTTGACATCCATCACCAGCTTTTTGCTTCAGTTCCTTTTCTGCGAGGCTTAGTCCTGACTTGATGCAATTTGTTCAAAACTTGGTGCCCTCCGTGACCTCCCATCCCAGGGCTCCTCTCTTGCAGCCTGTGCGGGGTCCCAGCTTCTTCCCAACACCTTCCCTCCGCTGGCTGCTCAGCCCGTTACCTCACAAGCTCCTCTTCGGGAGTTTTATTTTTAGTTTCTCTCCTCCTGCTCGGTATTTCTCGCAGCTTCGACACCCTTTCACTTGGCACCGTTCCAGGTATCCTGCACATTTGTGTCCTTGACCCCTCTCCAGCTGAATTCACTAAAAATTCCTTTTGTTTCTCTCTGTCCACTCTGCTTGAAATCAAGATCCACAGCTGCAGCCGTGCTCTTTTTTGTTCCTTCCTCCAATCACGTGTGGATTTAGGTCGAAGTCTTCCATTCAGGGCTCTCCTCTGCCATCAGCCCTTCCATAGTATCTCCATTTCTCGCCAAAATAATCTAAGTAATCATTGTTCCAGGTGAAATTCAACCTGCTGGCCCTCACATCCAGCTGCTCTGGGGCTCCAAGGCTTTTTCCAGACTCCCTGTGGACCAGAGCCACTGAATTGGTTTCCAAAGGGCTGATGATTGAAGGATTGGGTTTGGTGCACAATGAGGTCACAGCTTGGTCTCCACATTCCCAGTGGTTCCTACAAGGAGGATTTTCCCACCCTGGGTGTTCAAAGCACTTTTTCCTTCCTCTCACCGCTTTGGGTTTGCACTTTTTGGAGAAGTCCCAGAGCGCCCCAGAGCAGCCAGCAGGGCCCGTCCTGGGGCCTTGCCCTGAGCTGAGCTGCCCCAAACAGAAGGGTTGGGGTTGGAAGGGACCCTAAAGCTCATCTTGTTCCACCTTCCTCTGGATCCCACAGCCCTGACCATCCCTGCCTGATGGTACCAGAGCTGAGCCTGCCCTCGGGGAGGGAGGAAATGTTCATTCCTCACCTTCCAGGGCTGTTCCTCTCCACGAGCTGGAGGTGGGCAGGAGATCCCAGAATTTCATGGAGCTCTTTAATCTCACGGAGGTGCTGGAGGTGGCTGGGCTGGACTCTGCACGTGGAGACTCCACTCTGCTGACTCTGAGGACACTCAGTGATCTCCTGACATTGATTTTCTCTCCCCCCCTGCCTGAGGAAGCGCTGGGATAATGGAATGCACATCTCAGGGAACTCATGAGGTGGCTACCCAGACCAATTTCGCCTCCTGGGTCACTCTGACACACCAGAGAAGTGGCTAAAAGGGCACAGCCGAGCTGGGAAAGTTGTCAAGACCAGGAAGGAAATCTCCTCATGCCCAGCTTTTGGGCCCTTTGGAGACAAAGCCGAATTTCCAGCAGCTCTGGGCAAATTTTAATTTTCCGGTTGGCTCTTCTTGCAGCTCACCTGGCTGCTCTTTCCCCCCTTGCTGCTCCGTGTCCAAGACACCCACACCCTCATCCAGCTGCCATCCCAGCTCCTTGGAGGATCAGACAAGCATCCCACTATCCCACTATTCCAGCTGGGACCGAGCCCCCAGAGCCTCCAGAGCTGGGGTGGGATGTGATGGAGGTGTCGGGTGAAAAGGAGGGGCTTGGAAACCAAGGCAAATAGGAGCTGACTGCCCAATAATTGTGGACAACCAGGCTCTTCAGCAGGGCCATAAATCAATGGCAAATGGAGCCATGCTGCGTGGTGCTTATTGATTTCTCTCCTTTTTATTATTTTTTATTGGTTCTTCTTTCCCCTGTTTGCTGCCTGCCGGGGTGGAAAGGCTCTGGAGGCAGATCTGGGGAGTTTCTCCCTGCCTGGCTGCTCGCCCACCTTCCCTCTCCTCTCCATCCTGGCTGCTGGGAGAGAGGGCAGCACTCCCAGCACCCAACCATGGAGCCTGGTTCTGGATCTGGGCTTGGATTGGAGACCAGCACCGGCTTTTGGGGGGAAATCGAGGCTGGAGGCAGAGGTGGGATGGGGTTAGAAGAGGGCAGATCTCAGCTCTGGCCAAAACCCCCTTTTGGCATCTCCAGAACCACCCTGCCCCACCCATCTCAGCAGCTTCCCACTCCCTCATCCTCACTCAGCCCCTTCTGTCCCTGCTTCTCCTCCTCTCTGCCACTTGCAGCTCCTGGATGGAATTTTGGGACCTGCCAGGTTCCTGGGAGGGGACACCGAGGCTGTGCGGGGTCTGTTCCATGGGACACCCTCCACCCTGCAGCCCCATGAGCAACAATAACGCTGCTAAAGGAAATCCAGCCACAGAAGCGAGCAAACCCACGGGGGTTTGGCTGGACCAGAGCTAAAAAATAGGATTTTTCTCCTTGCTTAAGCTTTTTTAAAGCTCTTTCCTCCACCTCCCGTGCTCTGGGGATGCTCCAGGGAAAATCTCTGTGCAGGGTTTTGGATAACGAGGGCTCCATGCCCCAGGTTCGGCTGGGCCCTGCCGTGGCACTGAGGGCGTTGCTGTCCTGCTGAAGGCTCTGTTATCCATGTGGGATGTTCCTTTAGGAACGCCTTCCTTTCCGGCATGAAAAGCTCTGCTGTTAGAGCTGGGCTGGGCTGTAGGGTTGGGGGTTTTGTTTTTTCCCCTCTTTCTTTTGTTCAGGGCTGCGCAGAGCACTTATGGATTCGTAAAGCAGTAATTTACTGAACAAGCCTTTGGAGAAGGGAAGGAATGAAAGCTGTCAGATAAATGACGGGAGCGTTTGGGATCCGACTGCTGGCAGGAGCTCGGCGGCTCCAGGGGCTCTCGCGGAGGAGCAGGAGCCTCACAAAGCCACACGGAAATGGGGTTGAGGCTGCCGAAATCAAACCAGGAGGTGCCTCCTTGGAGCAGGAATGCTGGGAAGAGGTGGGGGATTTGTTGTCCCTGGAGGGGCTTTGAGGACGTTTTTGGTTGCCTGGAAATTCCATTTTTTTGGAAATTCCAGCCTGCCCAAAGAGCCCCATGGCTGTGGACATCGAGGAGATCCTCAGTGAGAGGGAACCAAAAAACCAGAGGATCCCCGGGGTTTTCCTGCTGCTGTGTGAAGGGAGACGCCAGTTTTTGGGATTGGGTGGGAATCCGGGTGGATGAGGCTTCATCTCCACAGCTGTTGGTCAACACCGAGCCCCTCTTACATCTCCAGGTGCCTCTGGTGCTGGGAATGAGGGAGGTTTGGTCCAGCGGTTCCTGGAGAACCCTCTGGAAAACTCTTCCAGGGAAATGTGTCCCCAGCTCCACGTGGAAGCTGTTTTGGGGTTAAACACGACGTCTGGGTGAATCCTGGCAGAGGGGAGGCGTGAGCCGCGCACCTGAGCAGCACCACCAAATGAATTAATGAACGGGTGAAATGGAAATTGTGGCAGCTTTAAAACGAAAGCCGGAGTTTCCAAAAGTGCTTCTAATGGGATCTTACTCCTGCAGCAGTGGAACTGTCAGCAAGGGCTTCCTTCATCAGCACCAGAACAAAATGAAGACCCTGTAAATTTGAAGTCCAATTTAATTTCTCACGGAAAGAGCCTTTCTTTCATCTCTCTCTCCCCCTTTGCTCTCTCTCCCTGCCCAGGGAAGGAGGTTTTCCATCGCTTCGAGCTGCTCTGGGCCTCCTGCAAATGGGATTTTCTCAGCCTGGCGGGCCGGGGAGTGGCCCTGAGAAAGGCCAGCATTGCTTTGGGGAGTTCAGGATGCAAATCCACCAGGATCAGCTGGAATGGGGGGGACACAAAGGCTCGGAGGGGACACACACCTTGTGTCACACATCCCAGGTTGTCATGAGTTCATGGCAGGGACCTGAGTGCTCAAATCCTCACCTTCTGCCCACACCAGAGCCGTCAGTAAGGTCCCAAAACACTTTCTAGGGGCTGTTGGTCACAGCTGAATTAAAACCCCCCAGGTTTGGGGCCCTGTCGCTGGAAGGTCACAGCTTGAGGGTGAGGACCCCAGGGAAGGCAGGTCCTAGCAGGGAGATGGAGGTGACCACGCGTGGAGCTGGGGCTCCTGGGGGCCCCCACCCTGGGGGACTGTGCCTATAAACCAGCCCCTGGGTCCCCTGCCCCTCTGCCACCCCCTGCCCCTCACTTTGTCACCGAGGTCAGGGAGCAGTGGCACAGTCCTGCTGCCACCCAGGTGGCTGCACACGAGCTTGGGGCGTGTGTGTGTGTGAATGCGCCTCTTCCAGAGCCACATTCACCCAGCAACAGCATCCTCCTGCCCTAAAACGTGAGGCAGAGAAATGGGGGAAGGGGCCTGATGCAGCTGGAGAAGCTGAAACCCGTGGTCTCCATGGAGTCCTTGTTTACACTCCTCTCATTTCCCTGGCTTCACTCTTTTCCTTTTTTTTTTTTTTTTCCCCTATTTTATTTTTGACTTTTTGGGTTTTTTGGGGTTTTTTTTGGTGATTTTTTCTGTTTTGTTTTGGGTTTTTTGGGGTTTTTTATTTGGCTTTTTTGCGGGGTTTTTGTTGTTGTTGTTTGGTTTTGGGTTTTTTTTTCCTGAAAGGGAGTATTTTTAGCACAGAGGGAAGCGAGCAGTGCTGCTTCTCTGGGTGCTGGATGCTCAGGAGCAGATGGTGCACGAGCTGCTCACGCTGTGCCCCCTGGAAAAACCCCTCTGCCTGGAGTCCCCCCGCTGTCCTGTGCTCTCCATCCTCCTCATCCTCCTCAACCCAGACCTTCCCTGGCTCCCCAGCCCCATCCTGGACTCCTGGGACAGCTCTCAGGAAGGAGAGGTGGATGACGAGACCTTGTGCAGGTGGGTCAGGTGCTACAGGAGGGGCAAAGGGTGGCACTGGTGTGCAGTGGTTGTGTCCCCACCCTCCCCTGGCCCGTTATGCCCTCTCCCTGCACTCAGGAATTTCATGGGATGTGTTCACACCGGGACACCCCGCCAATCACCTCAAAAACTCCTCACTCGCTCCCCAAAATCCTGGCAGTGAAGGGAATCCCTCCAGGGCAGCATTCCCAGCTCAGCTCCTCCTACATTTAATTAGAGACCCCGCATTCCTTTCTCCTGCACGGAATGACTCGAAGGGAGATCCCGGAGTTCACCTGGACCATGGAATTGCCAGCGGCTTTCAGAGGGGAAGAATGGCTGCTGCAACCTGCGGGGTAATTAACGAGCGACTCGTAATTAGCAGCAATGATTGGAGCATTGCCCATGGAGTCCCGGCAATTCCCGGCCACCACACCTGGGTGTGGACATCGTGTCGTGGAGGGGACAGCTCTGCAGGGCTGGTGGGGCAGCCTAGTGAGAGCTCCCACCTGCTTTTTCCCAGCCCTCTGCATGGAAAAGTGGGGAAAAGGAGGAAAAGGAGGAAAAGGAGGAAAAGGAGGAAGAGGAGGAAGAGGAGGAAAAGGAGGAAAAGGAGGAAAAGGTGGAAGAGGAGGAAAAGGTGGTGTTGAGGGACTGCACCTTCGGGTTGCATTTGCCGGGATCTGCCCAGCCCAGCCGAAATATTCCCTTCCTCCTCCAGCTCTTCCACCCCGCAAGTCAAATATTCCATGGAATATTTAAATGCAATTAATTCACGTAATTTCAGCTTTTATACTCCAGTAAAATATTCATTTTCAGATAGCAATGAAGGTTGAGACTACGTTCATCAAGAATTAAGGGGAAAAAAAAAAAGGATAAAGGCTGGAATAAAGCATTTCCTCCCCTGTTCGACTCTGGGTGTTGGAGATGTGAAAGGAGAGGATTTGCCACAGGGGAGGGAAGACCCTTGGGAAGCACCTGGGAATTCCCAGTGCCAGGAGAGGATGGGAACTCACTGGAGAGCTCTTTTTCCTTTGCCATGGCCAGCTGGTGGGCAGAGGGAGCCAGAACCAACACAGCTCTTACAACATAAAACAAGCTTCAAACAACACCCCTTGCAAACGACCTCGAGGAGAGATTCCTCATATTCCAGGAGCCCCAGGCTGGGAATTCCTCTGGCTGGATTGTGGGGTCTTTCTGGAGGAAGCAGAGCTGCTCCAGTGGCAGAAGTTCCTCCTGTTCCCCAAGAGTCTGGGTCGGCTCGTGGAAGAGGGGTTTGGTCTCGTTCCCACCCAGCAGAGCCAAGGATATCTGAGCCCAGGTTTCTCCCACTTTCCAGGGGCTGGATGCAGTCTGGGATACGGGATGTCCAGGAAAAGGCCACCCTGGATCTCTGCTGCCTCACCTGGGATGCACCACTGCTTCTCTTCCCCACCTCCAGCATGCCCAGTGCCACACTGAGACTTTACTGGGAGCGCCTAACCCGTGGTCAATGCATCTCTCAGGGGCTGGACTGACCCACAGCCCTGTCTTGGGGCTGCCTCGGTGACCAGTCCCAGCTTGGACACTGCTGTGGGTGAGCTGGGGACCAGGGCCTCCCTCTGTCCCCGGTGACAGAGTGCTCAGCTGGAAGATTTCCGCGGAGCAGCATCCTCCAAGCTGCCTCACAACCCAAAAATCACCCTGTGGAGAGTGGTGGAGAGGGAAGAGTGACAATTCCAGCCCTTAGGGAGATCTCTGGGGTGAACCTGGGACCATGAATTCCTCCAAGATGGGCTTAATGGATTGTTGGGGATTTGGGGTTGTGGAGTAGGATCAAATCCGAGTGTTCAAGTTGTTCTAATTACAGCCAGGCTCCTTTGAAGGAGCAGAGAGGCCTCAGCCATCAATAACATCGCTGGAGGAGAAAATTGAAGGGCTATGTGCCCAATTAAATAACCCGCGGGGCTGGAATTGAGAATCAATGTGCCATGAACGATGAGGGATGGGCTGCTGGCGCCCCGCGCTCCATCCACCTCCGCAGCCTCGCATCCCTGCAAGGACAGGACGGGAATTCTGCCGCTCTCACTGTCCAGCCTTGGCGGGAGAAGGGCTCGGCGTTGTCCTGCGGGCTGGGACACTCTGGATCTGCAGAGCCCTGGGCTGCCCAGGTGGGACACGGGCACAGGCGGAGCGGGGGTGGATCCGTGTTCCCGGGGTGCACCCAGGAGCTGCCTGTGGGTGCTCAACTCCTGGTGGTTTCCTGCATAAAACTCCTGGTGGTTTTCTGGATAGCTCCCTTTCTTGGGAGGCCCGGAGAAGTGGAAGGGAATTTGCTGAGTGTTGGAAAGGCTGGGCTGGGCTGGGCTGGGCTGGGCTGGGCTGGGCTGGGATGGGATGGGATCCGTGGGATGGGATCCATGGGATGGGATGGGATCCATGGGATGGGATGGGATGGGATCCATGGGATGGGATCCATGGGATGGGATGGGATGGGATGGGATGGGATGGGATGGGATGGGATGGGATGGGATCCATGGGATGGGATGGGATGGGATGGGATGGGATGGGATGGGATGGGATGGGATGGGATGGGATGGGATGGGATGGGATGGGATGGGATGGGAGGGGATGGGATGGCTGCTGAGGACACGGGGCTGCAGCTGGAGAATATCAGATTCGCCATAAAAAGGTGGGGAACGGGAACAGGGTTTTGGGGAGGAACTGTGGCTCTGGTTTGCCCTCCTTGAGGAAAACCAAGGCTTGATCCCTGGTGTCTGTGTGGCTTTTGCAGGACCGAGAGCAGAGCAGGCCCTCTGTCTCCCTGGATGTGTTTTTCCATCATCTGGACATTTTCCAGCTGGGATTCAGGGTAAGAAACCCCTGCTCTCTGTTTCTCCTTCTTTCTCCTCCTCCTCCCACCTTCCCCAAGGCGAGCCCCACCGTGGCACGGGGGGCACAGAGCCGAGCCCACGCCGTGCTGGGGCAGCGGGAGCGGGGCATGGCCAAATGCTGCTCTGCCACTTTAATTTTTTATAAAGGAGAAATTAATTTTGTCTTTGCCTAAGTACCTGTCACGTTCAATTACTGAGGCTGATGGTGAAAATGACAAAGCAGCCAGGTCATTAGGCAAATTTTAATTAGACACTCAGCTGCCCTTTACTAATCAGATGCTACAGCTCTTTCCCGGTGTTCCCGCTCTCCATCCATGGGGTCTTTCCAAGCCAACCCAAGGATGTTGCTCCTCTTCTCACAGGCTTCCCACATCGTGGTGGAGCTTGGGATGGGATGAGGGAGGCAGGGCAGGGTGGTCAGTGGGATGGTGGCCAATGGCTCAGTGTCCAGGTGGAGGTGGGTGACAATCTGGGGCTCTGGACTGGGACCAGTGGTGCGGGATGTCCTCGCCAGTGTCACAGACTGGGATTGAGGGGACCCCCACTGAGTTTGGAGCAGAGTGTTCCACACACCTCAGGGGTGGGATGCCATCCACAGGCACCTGGACAAGCCCAAAAAGACCTGGACGAGCCCAGAAATGGCTCCTCATGAGGCTCTGCAAGGCCAAGAGAGGAGAAATCCAGGAGCAACCTCTCCCTAGCCCAGCACACAGCCTTGGCCAGGGAGAGGAGGGAAAAAACGGATGGAGGAGGAGAAGACCAGGCTCTTTCTTCCTCCCCTGGCTGGTGACAGGATCCAACCTCCTCACGGTGTCCCCAAACCTCTGTGCCCAGCAGGGACTCGCTTTTCTGTGGGTGATCCCACCAGGAATCCATCCATGGAGCTGCCGGTCGCGGTCACTCCTCCCATGCCACAGAACCCACAAATGCCGTCCTGAGCTGCTCCTGTTCCTTTGCCCTGTCCATGGGATGCGGCTGGAGCAAGGCAAGGATGCAGGAAAGGAGTGTGCGCCTGGATCCTGCTTTTTATGGGAAGCCTGTGGTCCAGCCTGAGGATTTTCTGTGGCGCCTCTGCCACGCCGATTTTATGATTCCCAACACTTCTGCATCCCCACGGATCCCCACACCGCTCGGGAATCCCCAGCAGGAGCAGCTTTATTGACAGGAAAGGCTTTTTTTCTCATCACAAAAAACTTCCTGCAGGAAAAGCGCTGTTTTCAATCAAATCCCGCTCGGGAGGGTGAAGAGAAGGGAAAATTCTGTCACGGAGCTTTTTGGCTGAGTGAAAACATCCCTATTTCCACACATCCGGAAGGGAAAGCTTCAATTTTGCACCTCGAAACGATTTTCACGCTGACATTTCTTTTATTCCACATAATCAGCCAGCTCTAAATATTAGAGTTTCGCCGCCAGAAGGAAACATTTTGAGCGGCATTTCCCCGCCTTCCCCACCTTCCCTTCTCCTTGCTTTCCCTCCCTTCAGGTGTTTGGAGAGAGCCGAGTTTTTCTCCCAGGCACTAAAATTTCTGCTGCCTCTTTCCCTGAGGGGAATTTTCAGGCTCTTTACCGACCCCAAAAAAAAGCCACAAAACCTCATCTCTTCCCCCCCTAATTTTTCCCACCTCTGCACGCCTCACAGCTGGAATTTCTCCCTGCTTGAATGTTCATCCCAAAACTCGGGTGGTTTCGACCAGCAACCAGGCGAGAGGAGATTTAGAAAGAAGATTATGTGAAGAAGTAGTGGCCCTTTTTTTTGCCCCTTTTTCTCCTCATCTCGTGCAAATTACCCTATTATTCTGCTCCCTTAGGATGCCTGAGTGTCCTTATTTCTTCTTTTGAGCTAAAGTCACCCATGCATTAAATTAGTTCTCTGCCTAGAAATAGCTTTGATTACTTTCTCCAAGCTGCAGCTCATGGGAGGCTCCCGGAGAGTTTGAAAAATCAAAACGGGGCAAAAAAAATTAAAAAAAGGAAAAGGAGAGGGGAAAAAATGGAGCAGGGGCAGCCTCTTGGAGCTCACTGAGGAGGGATTTGCCTTGACAGGAGGGGTCTGTCCCCGTGCCAGCGCTCATGGAATGGCTGGGGCTGGATTTGGGGCTCCGTGAAGTCCTGGCCGTCGTCCCTCCGGCAGCTCTGGGTGAATAATGGGGGTTTGGGGTTTTTCCTTGCGGTTTGCCTTGAATTTTGCCTCAGATTTCTGGTTTTTTCCGTGTGATTGCTCTGCTGGAAAGGGAAGAAGGGAGACCTTGGTGGGACACCCCATGCCAGGGCTGAGTGTGGGACAACCAAAAGTTCTGCCAGAGCCTGGGAAGAGCCCGGATCCCTCAGGATCCCCGATTTTCTTCCCTACAACCAGCCTGGCCCCAGTGCCAGGCTCCCGAGGTGCAGAAAGGAGCAGATTTGGGTAATAAACATCCATTCTCCCAACGTTTTTGCTGCAGGAGCCAGCACAAATCCCACCATGGGAAGGCTGCAGGAGCCCAAAATTCCCTCCCAGCTTCCCGAATTCCTCCCCTCCTCCTGGGGCACCTCCGAGCCCGTTCCCTCCTTGCTGGGGCAGCCAAACTCCTCATCCCTGCTCCACCCACAAACCTCACACCCTTCCTTATCTCCCTTCCACCCCTCCTTATCTCCCTCCCACCCCTCCTTTCAGCCCGGCACCAGCAGGAAAGGTGACGCTGGGCATCCCCGGAGCCTCCAGCACAATTCCTGCGGCTCTCACCCACTCCAGGCTCCCCGCTGGACATCGGGATCATCCCAGACCTTCCCTCCCCACTGGAACTCTGCCCTCCCATTAACCGTGGCTTTTCTCCCTTCCTGGGAATCTTTTCCAAGGAGGGAGCCGGGGCCGAGCCCATCTGCTGAGAGGGACAGTGAATGTGGGATAATGGCCTCAGAAACGTCCTGAGCCTCTCTGCGGCCTTGGCATTGCCGTGGCTTTGGGATGGGGGTTATTTTGATGCCATGAAGATTTTTGCCTTTTCTTTTATACCCCTGTTATACCTTTTTACAACTTCTGTATTCTCAGTGCTTTTTGCCTTCATTCTTGGACTTGTTTGTCAAGCTGAGAGACTCAACATTTTAGAAGCTTCGTAGCTGGGGATCAGTGTGCCCCAGAGCCCAAGGTCCTCTCCAGAACACATTCTGTAAACCAAGATAGAACCATCCAGGGGAAGGCTCCTTGGGGAGGGGGGCTCATTCCAGCCTCTCACTGGGGAATCTTGGATAGATCTGCTAATTAGTAACACCTATAAGGTTATACACGATGTTGGGAGGACACACACACTCGGAGGGGTGCATCTCGATGCATATGACCTGGACGTGTGCACCTAAGGATCCTTAAAATAAATACCAAGGTAAAATCCCTTTTCCCCTTCTAACCATGTTTGACTCTTGATTTTAAGACCAGGAAAAGGCATCAATTTCCCCTCTTAATTCCCTGCCTGGCTGTTCCCAGCTGTTCCCAGGAGCTATTCCCTGCTCACTCAGTGCCAATGATCCCTCCTTTCCCGCCGTGTTTTGCTGCATCCTTCCCAGAGCATCATTCCTCTCCTTCCCGCCCGCTTTTCTTCCCGTTGGCTCCTCCAAAATCCCTCTCACCGGGTGCTGGAAGCGATTGGAGGAGCACCAGCAGACCCCCAGGGAATCTGTGGCTGCCACCCTCTCCCAAGGCATTCCCTGCATCCCAGTGATGCTCCTGTTCCTCCTCTCTGGGGTCAAACCAGTTATCCCAGTAGCTGGAGCAGTCCTGCCAGTCCCACGTGCAGCCGCTGGAGGAATCATTTGTGATTTGGATCATCCAAGGGATCAATTCCTGTTCTGGAGAGTCCCGTCCCTGCTCCCGCTATGGCAAATGGAGCAAGGGATGATTTGGCAGTGCCTGAAGCTGGGAAAAGTGTCCCCAGCCAGCAGTGGGGACAAGGCAGGGGTCCAGGCAGGGGCTGTGCTCTCCCTCCACTTCCAGGAGGGAGATAATCCCACTTCCTTGGGCAGTGGGATGAGCCTCTCTGAAATCTTCCAGCTCTTTGGATGGGAGCAGCTTTTTCTCTTTTTCTGAGGCCTTTTCCATGGGCTCTGTGGGAGAAAAGCCACATCTGGAGAGGGTTTTGCACCATCCAAACCTGTTTTTGCATGGGAATTCTCACTCCAAGCATCCCTCCCAGAGTTAAAGCTCCCCAGCTCGCTTTTCCTGAGGCACAGAGGAGCTCCTGGCCGTGGATGGGGAGGTGGGAGGGTGAGGTCTCCGAACTGGGAAACACCAGCACGGAAAACTCCCCCAAAGCTTTCCCAGCTCCTTCCCAGTTGCTGGAGGAGAGATAAAAACGCTCCAGGAAAATCCCATCCGTGCTGGGAAAGACGAGGCCCCGCACGTCGTTGCTGCTTCCCTCCTCTCTTCCTTTAATTAAACAGCAAATGTCTCCCTCCAAAGTCATTAATTACTAATGACACAATTAGAGCTGGTGAAGAGGGGAAGGAGGGATTCGACGGAAAAGAAAAAATGAAAGAGACAAAACAAACTCAACACCCCCAAAAAACCCATCAGCGATCGGAGACGTCTGGAGCTTGAGAGGAATCAAGGAAATAATTGCTGGATTTGAGGTTAATTCTCATCCCTGCTGGGCCCACACAGGATGGGATGGAAGCCACCTTCCCAGTGCTTCCCAGAGCAAGGAGAGGATCCCGTGGGATCTGATTTTCCTGCTTGGAGCAGATCCCCAGGAGTGTCAGGGTCCTTTTCCTGCGCTGTGTCCACTTGGAAGCCTGGATTTAGCTCCACAATCCCAATATTTGCCCTCCCTTGCCATCTCGCACGGCCTCACCCCTGCTTTTCTCTCCCCAGCCATCCCATATTCCCAGACAAGGAAGCAGCTGCTCCCTCCTGCCCCCTCCCGGGCTCTCTGCTGGTTCCAGGGATGGAGCAGAGCCGAGGACAAGCAGGGACAACCCAAGTTTGAAGCTCCTTGGCTTCCAAAGGCCAGCTCCAATCGCTTGAGGACTCTCTGTGGAACACATTTAGGGTGTGGGAAGGAGGGAGGCCAGCAGAGCTTGGTATTCCTGCCAGCTTTAGCTCCGGAATCTCACACTGGAATGGGTTTGGGAGCAGAGGGAGTGGCAGGAGGTGAGGCTGGATGAGGCAAAAAGAGCAAATCCCAGCCTCTGTTTTGGGGGTGAAAAGCAATCCCTGAGCTGGAGGTGGGATGGGAGCAGCCCTGGGGGTGGCAGAGGAACCCTGTGCGGGATCCTGAGGTTTTCCACCTGCTTTTCCATGCTGGACATTCCATTGTGTCCCTGGAAGGGAGGAGGACCACGGCTGTGCCTGTCCTCCAGGGCCCACAGGGGACAGCGGGGTTTTTGTAGGTCCTGCTTTAAATCCCCTGGCACTGATGATTTAATCCTAAAGGTGAGGCTTTTCCACAGGGATGGATCCCACCCACAGGTGAGGTTTTTCCAGAGGTTTTTCCAGACACAAGGCCTCTGTCTCACCCCCTCTCCCACCCCAAAACTTGCCAGCCCTGAGGTCAGAAAGGAGGAAAGTCCATCCTTGCTGTTCCTGCCCTTGAGGCCACCAAACCCTGCTGGGCACCGTGCTCCTCCCGTCAGGAGGCTGCCAAGTTCTTGCTCTGGGATGCAGAATTCCCAGGGCAAATCCAAGCCCTTTTCCCTGTGCCACGGCACCCTCAGGAAGCAAAATCTGCTCAGCATCAGTCGTGGAGGTCCCAGCAAACATCTCTGTTGCCACTCATCTCCTGGAACATCCTCTCACATCAATTCCCAGCGACTTTTTATCCTGGATGCTTAAGGGATGTGCGGGGAAAAAAAGCAAGGAGAGGAGAAAAATGGGAAGGAAAATCCAAGGGTTTTTGACTGTTCAGTCCCCTCCCCACCCCCCACCCCGGAGGTGGGGAGGGAGAAAAGCTTCTAATCCATGGTTTTGTCTTGGAGCAATTATGTGCAAATGAGTTAATCACAGGGTCACAGGAGCCAGAGCCGTTAATTAATCCCCAGCAGGAGCTGGGAAAATGAATTCTGTCCTGCAGTAAACAAATGCCAGGAACGCTTCGAGGAAACAGCTCCTGCTGGACGATCCCACAGATCCCCGGGATGCCTGGTTTGCCCCACCAGGACCGCAGAGCAGCCCTTTGCTGGACACCAGGAGCAGCTTTCCTGGAGAATCCCTGCGTTTGGGAAAGGGGGAGCGGGGGAATGAGCGCAAATCCAGATGTCCGGGCACCCCTGGAAAGGTGGGAGGCAAAGGGTGCTGCTCCCTCCTGGTGTTCCCAGTGTTTGGAGCAGGGATAGGGCACCGGACGGGCACCATGTGGAGTGCCAGGGGGTGTCTCTTCACCAGACTCTTGGGGTGGTACCTGGAAATGCAGCCCCGATTCACCCCAGCGAAATCCCAAAAACCCCACAGAGGCTCGGGGATGGCTCTGGGGAGCAGCAGGATGGAAAAATCCTTGGACCACGGGGAGACGGGGGGGAAATCAGGTGAACGTGGTGCCCACCCTGCACTGAGCCACAACTCCCTGCTGGGAAAAGGGGGAAAGGTTGGGATATCTGGAAAGGGAGGCCGGGCAGCTCCCTGCCGTAAAGCAGAGAGAGAAAAATGAGCCTTTTGTGGTGTCCTTACCCATTTCCACACATCAAACTTCCCAAAAGTGAAGCCAAATGAAGTCCTCTTATCGGTGCTTTACCATTTAAGGCTCTCCCAGGCAGATTTAGGATGAATTAGGGCTTTTTTTAACCACAAAGAGGAGCGAAGTGAAATTTCTCACTCCAGCAGCCCCTGCAGCCTTAACCCTTGGAGGGGAGAGCAGGGTCAAGGCTGGGCCAAGGTCCCTCCTGGTGCCAGCTTTGCTTTGGAAGGTGCTGCTTCCCATGGAGATTCTGGGACAGGTTTGGGATTGGCTCCAGAGCACCCTGATATTCCCTTTATTGTGGTGAGTGATGCAGTTTTTGGGAGCGTGAGGAGTGCTCCGAAGTCCCACCTCAGCCCCAGCAGTGACAAAATGCCACTGCAGCTCCTTAGGAAGGGGAATTGGCCACTTGACAGGAATGGTGGCCACATGACGGGGATGGTGGCCACTTAATGGGGAGTGTTGTGCCCATCCTGAGAGCCCCAGCCCGTGCCCAGGGACCTCTGTCTATGCCTGGAGGGGTGAGCTTGGGATCCACAACAGATCCAGGTCTTGTTCTCCTTCCCACCCAAGCTGGATTTGGAACACAGCAGGAGAAGCTTTGGAGTTATGGAGGCAAAATCCCCGAGGAACTCGAGCTCAGAACCTCTCTCAGCTGGAAAATGGGAATGACAGAGCCTGGAAGTGCTGGGTGATGCCCTGGTCACAGGGGATTATTTGCAGCCCAGGGGCACACAGGATTCACCTGATGTGCGTTCACAGGGGCCCAATCGTCCCCCCAAACGCTCCCCCACCCATCAGAGAACCTCCAATTAACCACTTGACTTAATTGCTCTCCACCCCTCACGATTTTTCTGCTGTTCCAGGAACGCTGCTGCTTTCCAAAGCCTTTTTTCCATGTGTGTGTTCAGCAGGGAGCAGCCGATGGAGGCTTTGTGGCTAAAATTATTCCTGGGCATGGATGGCTGTGGCTTTCGGAGCCTCCAGGAACGGAGCCACCATCTGCTCGTGCTTCTCAAGGAGACACATCCTCACCGCACACCCACGCACGGCTCTGCTCCTCCTGGGCGGCCACAGAGGGCTGGGAAATGGTTCCAGAGGGGGAAAAGCTGCTCCGGAGGGGACCCCACCACTTGGGAAGCTGCCAGGAGGATAAGGGGTCTCCAAAGGATGCTCCAGCTGCTGCGGGTCCAACCTGGCCAAGGATGGTGGACCCTGCTCTGGAGGAGGTTTGAGGAGGGGTGGTTGAGTCCCTGGGGTTGGTGCAGCCCCCATCCCTTCTCCAGCCCCATCCCTTCTCCACCCCCATCCCTTTTCCACCCCCATCCCTTCTCCACCCCATCCCTTCTCCAGCCCCATCCCTTCTCCACCCCTATCCCTTCTCTGCCCCCATCCCTTCTCCAGGCCCCATCCCTTCTCCACCACCATTCCTCCTCACCAGGCAGTCCTGTGAGCCTCGGGAATGTGCTCCTAACCATGTTCCAAAAAACCCCCTCTGTATCCCCAAAATTCCAGGCTGGCAGAACTTTCAGTGCTGGAGATGCTGCACAAACCATCCCTCGGGAATAAAGCTGGGCTTTTTTAGGACTTGGCAATGCTTTTCCCTATCCTCAGCTGCTCCAGGACTGGCCCAGGATGGGAACAGGTCATTCCAGGGGGGCTTCCTACACCTCCTTCCCAAAATTCACAGGGCTGCCATGGGCACAGCACTTTGGGCTTTTCAGTTGGGATCTTCCAGAGTCAGCCACCATCCAGAGCTTTGGGAATGGTGCTTTTGGTTGCTCTGTGGTGGTTCCTCTCTGCCCTACCCTGGACACTGCTCCCACTGGGACCCACCACCAGGAATTCCCCATCTCCCAGAAGGAGAAGCCGCCGAGATGTTCCTCCACTTGGAGACCAACCTTCTGCAGGCTGCCCCAGGCTCTGTGGGGAGTCGGCACCCGGGATATGGAGACCCAAAAAAGCTTGGGAATGACCCAGCCAGTGGCCACCAACCCCCACAAAGCCTCCCAGGCCTCACTGCCGGTGTGGAGCTGATCATGGGGGTGAAGATCTGGAGCCAAACCCACCCCTGGCAGGTTCACCTCCAAGAGGGGCAGCCCTGGTGCCCTTCCCGAGTCCTGCTTGGGATAAGGAGCAGCTCCAGGTGCTCCCCTTCCCTGTGGCACTCTGGAAATCGCCGTGCCCTGGGCTGGCTCTGCCACACGAGCTCTGGTGGCTCGTGGGAAGTTTGCCGTGAGATGATCCCGGGCTTTTCTGGTGGTCTCCCCCACGCTCTCCAGCACACTCCAGTTCCCAGCACTGGCTGCAAAGAGAATTTTCCGAATCGGTGAGGAATCAGCTCCTTTCTGATTCCTTTTCAGGGCCTGCCAGGATGAGAGGAAAAATCCAAATTTCCTAAAGCTCCAGCTGGGTCTGAGAGAGCCTCCTCAACCCTTCTCTGCAGTCTGGTAGCACCAACTCCACTCTCTTATTCCCTCTGATTTTTGAGAGCTCCTGGGCCATCCTGCTGAATTCTGAAGCTGCCCAGGCCTCTTTTCTACAAAAATAAAAAAAAATTTTTTTTAATAAAAAGAACACTTTCTTCCCAAGGCCAAAGCCAACTCTTTGTGTCCTTTTCACACCAGGCAAGTGGAGCTCACTTTGGAAGAAAACCACCCCAAAGGCAGGAGCCATCCCAAATCCCCCCATCCCGGCCTTCCTCCACTGCAACAAAGCAAATTAAAAAGGGATTTTCAAGCCCTTGTTCACAGTGGGTTTGGATTCAGGGGGAAGGAGGTGACACCTTCATCCAGAGCCTTTTCCAGCATCATTCCCACCCGGAGGGCACAAGATATCCCCCACCCCGAGACCAGACATGGCAAACTGCCCCCAAAAAGCTCCGTTTTTCCCTGGGAAAAACCAACTCCAAGAGCAAATTTTAATGCAAAACCAGGATCCTTTCCCCCCCTCCCCAGCTGCAGCCACAAAATTGTGGTTTATTGGTGAGTTTAGAGAGGATTTTTGGGGAAAAGATGTGCTCGGAGACCTTTGCTTGCCTCCTGCTTCTAGCCCTGGTTTTTCTGACTTTGGAAAAGAAAAAATCCAGTCTCTGTGAAAGCCTCACGTTGCTGCTGCTGTGGGAGAATCCAGCTTCTTGTTGTTGTTGTTGTTGTTGTTGTTGTTGTTGTTGTTGTTGTTGTTGTTGTTGTTGTTGTTTTGCCCTGGGATGGATTCCCTGGACTCAGGGTGGCCCCGGGAAATGATGGGTGGAGGATGGAAAACCGAGCCAACATCCCACTAAATCCCTCCAGTGCAGCTCGCACCTTCTGGGGGGCAGCAATCCTTCAAAGTGGGGCTGGAGCTGCCTTCCCGAGAGCTGCTGCTCCAAGGAAATGGGGTGAAACTCCTGGATTGTGCAAATTAAGGGCGCAATCAGGTGCCGCAGTCGTAATTAGTGCAGCCCACAGAGACTCAAGCCACGGCTGCTCCTTCTGTGGATATTTTGTTCCTTTTCCCCCAAATTCCTGGGATCACTGGTGGATCCAGATCCCAGTTCCCTCAGAGCCACAGCTCCCAGTAAAGCTCTCAGCTGCTCCCAGTCCCCCAGGCTGGGGACACGGCGCTGCAGGGGACAATCCCCACCCTGCAGTGACCCTTTCCCACAGATCAGCAGCACATTCCAGCTCCCCTTCTCAGCCCTGCCCGGTGCTGAGCCATCAGAGCCATTTCTCTGCACTTCCTTTGCAGACCTGGAAGGCAAAAGGAAGGAAGAGCCCCGGCTGCACATCCCAAATGTCTGAGGGAAAAGGGCTGGAAGCTCGGAGCTGTGAGGAGAGAGAAGCAGGGAAAGAACTGAGTGAATTATGAGGAGCAAAAGGAGGATCTGCGGGAGCTGATGGATCGAGGACTGCTCACCAACTCTCCAACACCTCCTGTGTGCCACAGGTCTGCGGGAAATGTGGTTTTATTGCCCAAACCTCTGGCAGAGCCAGCTTTTCTTGGGAAAAAAATCCCTTTTTCGCAGCTCAGAGAAAACAGGAGGCCCGCATTGCTCTGACCTCCTGCTTTACCCCCATCTCCATTGTTATTCCCGTTTTTCCTCCTGAAAATCATCATTTTTCCACCAAGCTCTTTGGACAGGGAGATGGAACATCCGAGGCCCATTTACAACATCGCTCCTGACAGTGCTGACACCGGAGCTCCGTGTTTGGGAAGCTTTGGGAAGCTTTGGGAAGCTTTCCTGACCTAAAAGCCTCTTCCACTCGGATAACTCCTCTCAACACACACCACTTCCCTCAGTCTCTCACACTTCCAAGGCACTTCCAGCAAGTAAATAATCAAACTTTTTTCCCTGGGATGAGGCCAGGCACCTTTTTCCTTGGACAAAACCAGGAACTGCCTGATCCTCTCTGCATGGGAAGGGCAGCACAGAGCTGAGCTCTCCAGCTGCAGCTGTTCAAGGCCACTCAAGGGAGTTGGACAGGCAGGATTTCGATTTTTGGCTCTGTAATCCCTGGAGTTTTCCCTCCAAGTTGCTCCAAATATCCAGGAGCTCCAAATATCCAAAAATTCCCAGCAGCCAGCCTTCTCTCTGGCCCAGGTTTAAGCAGGAAGCACTTTTGGCTCCTGTGGATGTCAAACCTTCAGCTCAGTATCTCCAAGTGATGCTAAAACAGGATAAAGACCCTCCCAGGCCAATCCTACTCTTGTGTCCCCTCAATTCCAAGGTTTTACTTGCAGAGTCCCTTAATTTTTGATTTTTTAGCCAAATTTGGTGCTGTTCAAGTCGAAGATGAAGTTTTCAGCTCCTGGAGCAGTGGCATTTGGTGCCAGACACCCATCTGACTGCATGGCTCGGGGCCAGCAGCTCCCTGCCTCACCACGATGCCGAGGAATTTCACCCCCGGATGCCGACTCCGGATCCTGTTTGCTTCCCAAAGCCCTGCAGAGCGGAGGGACTGGTGCTGGCATCGAGCTGGAACGGGAACAGCACCCCCAGAAGTTGTTCTGGGAGATGAAAAGGGTTGGATTTGGGGTTTTTTTTCTCTTTGCATTTTTGGAGCTGCAGATGGGCCCGGCTCAGAGAAGGGATGGACTCAGCTCCGTGCCAGGACTAACCCAAGCCCAGAACTTCCAGACAATCCAGGAAGCTTCCCACTCTATTTCTGGAGCTGATCCAACCCAGACTCACTTTCCTGGGTCACTGTTCAGATCTTCCCATGTCCTAATCCTGCACCCTCACGTGGTGCCCAGGTGATCCCTTCCCACGTGCAGATCGCTGAATCCCTTCGAGCCGGATCCAGGGGAAGATCAGCACATTCCTGGCCAAAAAAAACCCCACCAATCTCATCAATCCTTGCAGGAATGAGCCCAAATTCACCTCCCTGATGGATTTTCTGGGCTGCCCAGCAGCAGCCTGGAGGCTGAACTCAGAGTTCTCCTCTGCTTCCCTCCTGCACCCATCCCTGGGGAGTGACTTTGCTTTTCCCACCTTGGAACGGGACTGGCTTGGAGCAGCCTCTTGCAGGAGCCTGGGGCAAAGGAGTGAACCCACTGCAGGGCAGAAGGTGGGTGAAGGTCCCAGGGTGCCCGTCAGGAGTTTTTCCCCCTTTTCTTGCCCTAAAACCCAGTCTGGAACATTCCAGGGTTTATCAGAGATCCCGGCGATCTCCTCCGGCTTTTTGGGGCTGAGCAGGTGGGTGGACTGGAGCAGATGCTCTGGAATTTGGGATATTTCAGTCTCATCCCAGTGGTCTGGAAAGCCCTGCAGGAACCCTTTCCCTGGTTCATTGCCCCGCTGACACCTCCTGTCCGCACTCCTCGGGGAGGAGATCGGAGCCTGCGGCTGGAGAGCGCCGGCTCCCCTCTGAGCAGGGATTCATTTTCCCCAAACGAAGGGTGGTTTCTGCTTTCCCAAACCCAGCCCAGATCCAGGAATATACCATAATTCAGAAGAAAACCAAAACCTGTTGTTTAAATCGCTGAATTCACGAGGAAAAACTGATCTTTTAAGTCCCAGGCTGGGCTTAGCCTCACCTGTGCCCTCCCAGGGGATGGGCTGGGGCAGGATCGGGGGTGTTTGGGATTTTGGGGGAATTTTGGCTGCGGGGTGGTGGCGACTCCATTTGGCACTGCAGCAGCAGGGACCTATTTCTGTCCTCCTTCTGGCGCTGGGAGGGTCCGGGCTTTTTTCGGGGCTGCGGGTGCCGCTCGGCTCCCGTTTCCCATGGAGAGGGAGCTGCCAACCGCATGACTCAGGGAGCTCCAAGGAAAAGCAGGATGCGAACACGAGGAGGGCTGCTGGCTCCCACCTCCTGTCTCTCCCGCTGCCAGAGTTCATACAGCTGTTTCCTCCGGCTCGAAACTGCCTGCTAAAAATACTTTGGAAAACTCGGGGATGTTTCATTCCAAATCGCCTCATTCCGAGCTTTTTCCAGGCTTCCCCCCCCCCCTCCACTCTTAGTTGCTTTTCCCCTGTGCAAAGATGCTGCCCAGGTGCTTCCTGGTACCGAGCTTGGGATGGGTCATGAGCAGGAGCAAGAGGAGGAGGAGGAGGAGGACAGGGATGAGCTGAGCCCGGCTGAGTCAGAGCTTGGAATGCGACCCCTGGGAACGGCCGGATTTACACCAGCCCGGGACTGTTCTTGGTCCAGCAGGGAAATATTCCTGCTTTGCCACTCCTCACCTCCTCCCTGCTGGCTGCGGCACAGGAGCCATCCTGTTCTCCAGCCTGGAGCTGCCCCAGAGGGAAGATTCACCCAGGGCAGCTGGGACATTCCAAATCATCCCTAAACCCCAGATCCTGGGAGCTGAGGAGAGGAGATTTGGGAGCAACAGGATGCTCCCATGCTCCATTTATCCTTTTTGCTGCTGGGCACAGTCGGATTTGGGGGAAAGGCTGGATTTGGGGCTGTCCTGGGAGGGCAGTTTTGCTTTGCCGGCCCATCCAGAGCGGCAGGAAATAGAAGTGGGAATGTGGTGGCTTTTTCTCCACATCGTCCCTGGGGGATTGGATTCGGCAGACACTGCCCCGTGCGATCCTGTCCATCAATTCTCCCGGGATCCCAAATCATCTCCTGCTCCCAGCCTGAAAGGAGAGAGTCCAGCTGCTGTAATGCCGGAAAAACCAGGAAAATCCACTCTACCTGGCGTTTTACTCCCGTTTTTTCCCCCAAAACCATCCTCGGGCAGGGTGCAGCCCCAATCCCTGCCCCTCAGAGCAGCCCCACCATGGCATTGGAATTCTCCCCGGATGCCGAGATCCAGGTGCTCCCGGAGTTTCTCCGCAATCCCCCTCGGGGACGCCGATCCCCAGCTGAGCAGGGAATTACAGCGAGCGGCCTTTCCTTTCAGACACTCAATTTTATCTCCCTCTTCCTTAATTTAATTCCATCCTTCCTCCCTTCCGCCCCCCGGGGGAAGCGATAGCACATCCCGATAACCGGGGAGAATTCTGTCTTTAATTTGGCTCCGCCATCAAAAGGAGGAGAAGAAGAAGAGGCCACAATTTGTCTGATGGGGTCTTTGATATCCTCTCATTCCGCGCTTCCCAAATCCCTGAATCCGTGCTGGCAGCACCTTTAGGAGGGTGCAGCTCTGTCCCAGTCCCTCCCAGTCGCTCCCAGCCCCTCCACCAGTTAATCCCTTAACGCTCTCCCGCCACGCTCCCATTTCCTCAGCGTTTCTCTTCCCCCCCTCCCGGAGCTATTTTTACGAGGCCTTTGTTACTTCCTAATTGTCCAAACCACTTTTCCACATTTCTCCTGATAAAGGCAGATTTCTAAAAGCAGTTCAGCGTCTCAGCCATTTCAGCCTCATCATCTGCCTCATCCCTTTTATTGTTTAGCAAATGCCCTACTTTTGCTGGAGCGTTTTTATTCCCCCCCCTACCCCCAAGAGAGGGTTGATTCCACCCCCCTCTCCCCCTCTTTTTTAACAGCTTTTTCCACCTCTTAAATAATTCCACTTACACCGATTCCTCCTGCCTTTGTTTCCCTGTTTCATTCCTCTGCTGGGCCAGCCTCCGCGGGCTCTGCCTCTCTCCCAGCGCTGAGACTTGGGTTTATTTATTTTATTCCCTTTTCCTCAGAAAAAATCTTTTGGCTTTTGGGGAGGGTTTCGGTGCTTTTATCAAAGGAGGAGAAGAGCTGGTGGAGGGTTCCATCCACCCACGGGGATGTGCTGGTGGATGGTTGGCATCTCGGTGGCCAAACTGAGCAGGTTATTGATGTTTTTGAATTCCCCAGACTTTTCTTGGCCAAAAAAATTCACCCATCAACATTTCCCCGGTGCTCGCAGTTGTCAGAGGAAAATCCCACCAGGCCCTTGGTCCCTCACCCCAGTAAAGAGGGAATTTGGTCCCTCAGCGGAGTTTTTGGAGCTGCCTGGCGACCACTCAAGGAAATTCTTTCCTCTCAGGGGGAAGGAAAAGTGAGAGGAGACAAAACAACAAAAGGTTTTGTTTCCAAATATTGGATTAAGGGACATGAAGGCAAACAGAGCCTTTCCCTCCAGCTGAGGCAGGGCAGGAAAAAAATCCCTCTGGGAGAGGATCCTGAATCCCACCCTGGATGGTTTGCTCTGAACTCGACAGAATCAGGAGCTTTTTGCTGTTGAAGACAATTTTCTTAACGAGGGCAACAAAAGATGTCAAGAAGATTCAAGCTTGGGTTTGAAACAAACCTTTCTACGGAGCCTCCCGAGGATCCAAACTGGTGTTTCCTCGGCTCACAGTGACACCATTCCATGGGATTCTGGGGGGAACAAGTGACATTTTAAGATGAAAGGGATGTACAGCACATCCCTGTGGCTGCCCGGAGCTGAGTGGGAACGGCAGGACAAGCACGGAGACGGTGTCTGTGCCCGGGAAAATTGGGGCAGCACATCCTGAGGGGCCTTGGTGGAGGGTGGGGATGGAGGGAAGGATCCTGCCAGGGAGGATCCATGGATTCCATGGGTCTGGTGAAGCTCCTGCTTCCTTTCATGAGTGTAGGACAGGGAGGGTGAAGATGGAGGGAAGGATCTGGCCAGGGAGGATCCATGGATTCCGTGGGTCTGGCTGCAGCTCCCAGGAGTGTGGGACAAGGAAGGTGATGGTGGAAGGAAGGATCCAACCAGGGGGGGTCCATGGGTTCCTTGGATCTGGTGAAGCTCCTGCTTCCTGCTGTGAGTGTGGGACAGGGAAGGTGAGGATGGAAGGAAGGATCCAGCCAGCTCGGATCCATGAATTCCTCGAGTCTGGCTGCAGCTCCTTCTTCCTCTCGTGCTACTGGAGAAGGTGACATGGCTGCCAAGCGAAGAGAAAGGGAACTTTCCATCCTGGAGGCAAACCAAGCCCTTCCAAGTGCACAAGCACGGAGCAGACACCGGAGAATCCACACGGGAGCGGGGTCTCAAATAGGGAACACCTCCCTGCGCCAGGATTGTCCCACAAACCCCAGAGACCCCGCAGCCAGCTGTGGCTTTCCTGCTGGTGCTGGATAACGCTCAAGGAATCTCCCCAGGGACTGCTCCTGATTGCCTGCGGCCATTCCCAGCACGGCCCTTCCCTCAGCAGGGCTGTTAATTGTTTAATTGTCCCTCTCCTCCGGCAGGCTGCGGATCCTCACCGAGCCTGGTACAAAATAATTCTCCTCTGATTCCCATCCTTGCTGTCAAATCCAGCCCCAATTGCTTCCTGAAGTCCAAAACGAGGAGGGCAGATGCTCCGGCTGTCTCAGGCACAGGGAAGGAGATTCCTCAGGTTTTCCCCAGGAATCCAGGCTTGCAGAAACCAAAATATTCCTTTTTGTTTTTTCGTTCCTCTGGAGCTCAGCACATCCATCCTGGCACTGCTCTCCAGCCCTCAGCACAATCCAGGGGTCCCTCGCTCCAGGAATCTTGGAGCACTCCTGGAAAGCTGTCCCAGCAGGAGGCCACAAGGGATGACCTGTCCTGGAGCCTCAGGAGTGAACCCAGCCCTGTGAGCACCACAGTGGGAGAAATCCCTCTGCCCTGGGGTTTCACCCTGGGAATTTACACGGGGTCCAGCTATAGGATAATTCCTTTTTAATTCCCTCTGTGGGGTGCAGAGCTTGGTGCTTCCAAGGATTGGGAGCACCCCAGGAACCAGTTAAAGGGGTGTCTCCATCCTTTCCTTGGGATGCACCAGCACCCGTGCTCATGGGCAGTTTGGCACTTGTCCTCTGCAGGGAAAAACAGGAAAATAAAAATGTCTTTAAAAGGTGGAGTGGTGTCCGTCCTTTGTCACCTTTGCAGGTGTGTGAGTGCCAGGGAAAGCAGGAGCCAGCTGGGGCTGGATCCTGGGATCTGGATCCATCTCGGCTCTGCAACAATCTGGAATAGAAATTTAAAGGTTTTTATCTCCCTTCTTCGTGTGCCCGGTGCCTTTTTTAGGATTCATGGGAGGCAGGGAGAGCGCAGGGGTGTGGGCAGGATAAAGCACTGGCTGGAGACGGGGGAAAGGAATTCCAGGTGGGAATAACTCCCGGCAGCAAAGGCGGGGGGAGTGACACAGGGACAGGGCCCTGTGCTGGGTGGGGACATCCGAGCTCGGAGCAAAGCACGGCTCGGGAGCTGGAATGTAGAAGGTGGGAAGAGGAAACAGGGATCCAGCAGGGGATGAGGGCTGGGAGCAGGGGACAGGGGCAGCTGAGCCAGTGTCACCTTGGCCAGGCTGTGCCGGGGACAAGGACACGGCCTGGGGAGTCCTGCGGGTACCGGGCACTCCGTGGGAATGTGAAGGATCAGGATTGACCTCTCCTGCCTGGGAGGACGATTTTTAGGGGCTGCTCTGCCCTTGTGACAAAGAAGCTGCAAGGAAAACTCTCCCCGGGTGCTCAGGGACTTTTCCTTCCTCAGCCCCTCGTCGCTGGCTGGGCTGCAAGGTGGGATTTGAGCGAGGGGAGAAGGGATCCGGCCGGGATGAAGGTGCTGAGCTCCCCTCTGCTGCCTGAGGATCCAGCCCTGAGCACAGCGTGCAATTCCCGGAACTCCAGGAGGAAAATCCGGGAGAATCCCTCCCTTTCCCAGCACTTCACAGCTCACAGAAGTTGTTGGTGCCGCTTCCCCCGACACAGGAAGGCAAAAAAGGAGCCCTGGTGGGAAGGAAGCCGGGAAGGGAAGGAAGGAAATGAAATCATCCTCCTCCACAAGGCAGCAGAATTCCCAAACCAGCCAGGATCCAGCTCAAAAATCTTCCCAGAGCGTTTGGGGGCGTTGGTATCGCGGTGTGACACCCCTGCTGGGATGTGTGACGCTGCTGAGTGCTGGCTGTGCCACAAACCCATGGACAGGCGCCTCTCTTCCCTTTCACATTCCAAGGAGCTGGAAATTCTGGGAATGCTGGGAATGCTGGGAATGGGACTGCCAAGGCACAGCTCAGAGCTCCGAGCAGATGTTGCTCCTCCTGCTCCACCAGCACTCATCTGCTTCCCAGATGTCCCTGGCTAATGAGCAGCTCCTTCCCCTAATTCCAGAGGTCATCCCGGGTCTGAGGGGTTTAAAAATATCCATGGATTGTGCAGCTCGGCACAGTCCAAGTGTTTTGATGTGCATTGGGAAGTTCCGGGCTGGTGGCTGACCAGGAGGTGGATTTGGGGTGCATTTTAAACTCCTTTTTAAACCTGGAATGAAGCCGAAGTGTTGATCACGATACATCCCACATTTTTCCTCCAGCAAACTCCATGGATGCTGCAGCCACGGGGTTCACCCATCCTGGTGGAGGTGGGCTGGGAGATCCCAAATCATCCCATCCAGGAGGTGGATGGAGAGATCCCAAACCATCCCATGCATGATCCCAGAGTGGGATTGCCACCATCCCACCCCACCTGGATGGACATTCCTGGCCTCTTTTCCTGCTCCCCATAAGAGCCCTGCAGTGGCTTTGAGCGAGCTCAAGGGAATTCCCATGGGATGGGAGTCGGGGGGATTTGGGAGCACGGCACCCTCATTTCCTGAGTCCTGGTGGGGTTTCCAGGCTGTGCCCCACCCCGAGTGGAGACAGTGTTGCAGCAGGGTTATCCTGACGGGAAAAGCCTCCTGCTTCCCAAATCCGGAGTTTCCCTGCTCAGCTGCCAAAGCTTGGCCATGGTCCCAACATCTCCGGGTGCTGACACCCTGCTTGTCCCTCTCCTTGCTCCACAAGAGGTGGTGATGAGAGGTCCTGTGGGGTCTTCATCCCCCTCCTCTGCACACCCCTGGGCAGGGAATGCCTCACTCCTGTCCCTTGGGATGCCCAGGGCCACCTCGGGGGCTGTGCCCAGCTCTCCATGCAGAGACCCGGGCTAACTCTGTCCCTGCCCCATCTCCCCTGGCAAAGGGGGAAAACACCTCTGTTCACCCCTCCTGGATGTGAATTTTGCTGTCCCTGCTGCTCCAGAGGATGAAGGCAACTCCTGCCACCAGCTGGGTCATCCTCGAGCTCCAAAACAACCCGACCCGAGCACGTGGGCAGCAAAAGCCATTTCCCCACTGCCTCAACCCCAAAGGAGCAGCAGCCACGGCCCCCACGCAGCAGCACCTCGTGGGACACGCGGGTGGGACAGGGATGGGGTCACACGGCTGTCCCCAGGCTCAGCCCCACAGCACTGAGCAGAGCTGTGCTGCCCTAATTAGAAACCCCCAAATTAATCAGTGCAGTGCAGCTCTGAGGAGAGCCTGTGTTGTTCTGCACTGACCTGAAAGGATTTGTCAGCAGTCACTGCTGCCATGCCGGGGGACGGTGTCTGCTCCCATTCCAGATTCCCCTTCTGGTCTGGGCTTGGGTTCCCTGGATTTTCTTTTTTTCCCTGAAGAAAAAGGGGGTTTGTTTGTGTTTCTCCTTTGGCAGCAGGAAATTTCCAAAGGAACAGCCGCTTTCAATCAAAGTCTGTCCCCTCTGAACGGGCCGGTGAGGTATGGGGTGATTTTCCCTGTTTCTTTTTGAACTTCTTTGGGATGAGACTCAGGAAAAGTGGAAATGGGGTGTGAGGTCAGCACCCCCAGCTCTGTGCCGGGACAGATGGGAGGGGACAAACCGAGGTGTGAGAACTGCCCGGCAGCCAGACCTGCCTTGTGACAGATCCAGGGAAGTGGCCTCGGGGCCTTCTTCCCTCCACTTCAGCCTGAAGCCGTGACAGCTCAGGCTGTGCCAAGAGTTCGTCACCCCAAACAGGGCAGGGAGGCTCTTCACAGGCTCAGCTGAGGCTCCGTCCTGGGTTCTGATGGGGACACTGGGAGCACAGGCGGCAATCGGTGTGTTCTCCCCGGTGACAAGAGGAAACGGCCTTGAGTTGCTCCGGGGGAGGTGTAGGTTGGATATCAGGGGAATCAATGCCTTGGCTGAAAGGGTTGTCAAGCTCTGGCAAAGCTGCCCAGAGCAGTGGTGGAGTCCCCATCCCTGCAGGGATCTGAAAGCAGCGTGGATGTGGCACTTGGGGACACGTCAGGGGTGGCCTTGGCGCTGCTAACGTTGAACTCGATGACCTTGGAGGGCTTTTCCAACATAAATGACCCCATAATTCCATGCCCACGGTGCCAATGCTCCCACGGGGAAAAGCACCACAACCCATCCCTGTTTCTGCATCCTGCCCTCCTCCAGACTCACCCCACAATCCCTCAGTCCATCCGTCACTCCCTGGGAACGGGGATGGTGAGCAGGGCAGGGATCAACCCCAAGCAGAGGTGGGAGCTCAGCTGGAGCCTGGCGTTGCCCCATCCTGCCCCGCTGTCACTGTCACAGCTGAAAGGCAGCAAAAAAGGATGGATTTACTTTGGGATGGCCATGGAAAATTCAGCCAAGGGTGAGGAGGCACTTTTTGGGAATGTGAGAGCTGCTGAGCATCGTTTCCTTGCTCAGACCTGCACCAAAGCAGCTCAGGGATGTTAACACAGTCTGGGGCGTCACACCTGAGCCCAGGTTTGCTCCATCCCAGAGCGATGCTCATGCTCTCGAGGGCAGAGCCGCAGCTTCTCCTTCTCCTCGCTGGGCTCCCACCCTCGGGGAAGGTTCCGGCAGCAGAGAGGCAGCAGCAGCTCGAGGCTGGTGTTTGAAGAACGAGTTCGATCCGCGCTCTGCGATTTGGGGAATTGCAGGGGGGAGGCGGCGGCAGCTCGGGATATTGGGGGTAAAATAACATCAATAACGGAGAGAGCGAGGAGGGAACGAGCCAGGGCTGCCCGTCAGCTCGCTGATTTAGGATTCACTTTGAAAACCCATTCCCCTTCAGGGGAAACACGTGCGTGCCCCCCCGGCATCCTCCCCCGCCCTCCGTGCGCTCCCGGCAGGAGGAGTTCGGGAAGGGGAGGATTGCGGGAGGAAAGCGGAGTTTTGCGGGGCCTAATCCCTTCGGGAGAGGGGTAATTCCCACTGGATAAATGGAATGTGGGTGGCTTTGCCCTCGGGGTGTGGTCAGGCTTTGGTCAGCGGGGAGCGGGAGAGGCTCGTCCTCAGCGCGGGGATCCAGGCGCGTCCCTCTGGGAAGAGCTTCAAAGGCTCTCCCGCCTCAAACACCTTCCCTTGCTCGTAGCCTCTGCTTTGCGCTGTCGTTTTTCAAGCACCGCCTAATCGCGCTAATTAGCACATTCTGGGATAATTCTTGCTGGCTTCCATCAAACCGAAGTCAGCTTTTATCAGCGCTTTGCCGTGGCTGCGGCGTTTGTTCGGGTCCAGCACGACCTTGGGCGTTATCCCACCCTGCTGCCAGGGCCGGGCGCTCCTTCCCCGGCCACTTTCCTCTCCGCAGAGGTCACACCACGGGGTGATGCGGTTTGGAATTGCCCTTTCCAGCCAAAATTGATCGTTCTGCCCTTTGATCCCGCTCTTTTCCTGCCTCCCCTTTCCTTGCGCCAGCAGGAGCCACAAGGGCCGCTGGGGATGGGTCAGGACACGCACACAGGTGGCTTTTTCTCCCCAAAACCCATCTCTTGGAGCTCACACACCCTCCTGCTCCATCCTCGTGGAGGCTGGGGGAGAAGGAGGCTCTCAGGTGCCTCGGACATGGAATGGGAGGCTGTATCCCCCTCCCTCACCTCCCACCGGGGAGAAGCGGATGTTGAATCCCAGATTCCGGCAGCTGGGGAGCTGAGAAGGTTCGGGGGTTACCACTCGAATCGCTCCAAATTTTGGCCCTCGTGTTTGGGGTCCGAACCCCCCTGCCCCATCCCCTCCCACCGGCACGAGCAGGAAACTCAACAGAAGAGGCTGAAGGATGCTTTTGGCACAGTCACTGATATTTCCCGGGGGAAATTCCTGCTGGAGAGCCAAGCCGCCCCTCCCTCCTCTCCCCGCTGTCCCCTCGCTGCCGCCGGCGATGGCCGTGATCGATTCCCGGTGTCACGCCGGGGCAGGTCAGGGCCCCGCGCCCCCAGCGCCGGCCGGGCTGCGGGGAAAAGTCACCCGCATCAGCGTCACGGTCATTAATCTTAATTAGAGGTGCCAGGGCGGCTCGGAGCCCATCAACCCCGGCTCGTCTCGGCTGTCAAACCCAGCTCCCGCCGGGCTGAGCCCCTCTGTGCCCAGGGAAGGAGCGGGGAGAAGGCGGAAAGGGTGGAAATTTAGGGAGAGGAGGAGAGCGGACACCTGGGGCTTTTTAAGAGCTCAGATGTTGCAGCGTGCCCTTGCTGTCACCCTGTGCCTCCCCATCCCAATGTCCCCCATCCCCTTTCACAGCCCCCAAAAGGACCCCAAGGCAGCAGCAGCACCACACCAGGATTAACCCGATCCCGAATTCCTTTTTTCCCAGCAATTATGAAAAGCTCCGAGATTTTGCCTCTGCCTGACACAGTCCCCCATCTCTGCACTCCCAAAATATTCCGGGGGGTGCTTCCCAGCTGTCTGGTATTTTAGAAGGGCAAAAAAAATGCTCCGATTCCAGCGGCTGCTCAGTGTGGGAGAGCTCGCTGCTGCATTAGCTGGATCAGCTTGGAAAACGTATCCTTCAATCAGTTTAAACCCTTAGGCTTGATGTAATTTCACTGCTGCCTTCTCTCTGAGGTGCTTTTACGGCTGCTATCTCTGAGTATTTACAGCGAAGTGAGGAGAGACTCGGCTCCGTTTGTCCCCGCCACGGGTGGCAGCTCCAGGGCTGGCACAAGAGGTTTTTCCAGGGATTCTGGCACGGGTAAGGTGCATTTTTCAGCACCAGCGAAACCTCCAGCCTGGGCAGGAGCTGGTCCTTAAATCCTCCCATCCCAGGTTTTTCCTCCTGGGAGCTGAATTTACTGCGGGTGCAGCTCCTCGCGGGGGTGCTCCCTGTTTTTTGCCACCCCTTCTATTGAGGTTTTCAGGAGGAAAAGCTTCCCTGAGGATGAGGAAAGCTGCAAAATCAGGTGTGTTTGCCCACGCCGAGAATTCACGCCTGGAACCGAGCTCGGGTTTAAATCAGGCGCAGGACTAGAGTTGGGCGTGCGCTTAATCCCAGCTCCGCCAGACAAAAGGGCCCTGCCTAAAGTTCAGCACGAGCTTAAATGTAAAGCGCTGGGCGAGGTGGAGCCAAGCCCGCCGAGCCCAGCCCCGCAGCGAGCTCTTGGAACGGAGCTAATTGCGCATTGAGCGCGGCAGGCGGGCCCTCGCCTCCAAAACCACCACAATTAATTCTTGGGAAGGTTCCGCGGCAGCTGCGCCATCGACACCAGCGGCGCTTCCAGCTGCATTCGCACGGGGCCGTGGGGTTTTGCTCGCTGGATATAAAAAGGGGTTTATTAGAGCGGCCCTGGGCTGTGTTTTGGGTACCTGGGGTGAGTCTGAGTGGGACCCACAGCTCAAAATGCACAGGGGATCAGAGAAGGGAGAACAGGAATGATGGGAGCACTCCCTGTGGCCTGCACCCTGAGAATGGGGAGATTTCCGCATCATTTGTACTTCCCTGGATCTTTCCCGACATCCAGGGCATCCCTGCTGTCCCTGCTGCTGGCGGGAGCGTCATCATCCCTCTCCTCCACCACTGCTGGGCTGCTCAGGGTGGCACTTCTGGTGCTGCCTCACATCCCAGTGCTGCAGGGTCACCCGGGGATGCTCGGGCAGGAGGGATGTGGCAGAGCCAAAGTGTCACTACAGCCAAAGCTGTGACTCCTGGGGACGTCCATTCCCGCTGAACCCCACAAAACTGCTGGTCCCAGATCTGAGGGCCTTCAACTCCATCCGTCTTCTCTTCCCAAACCCATCCCAAACCCATCCTAAACCCACCCTGTGCCCATGCAAAACCCTGTAAATGTTTTTTATCCCCTATTTTCTCTCCCACCCTGCAGCTAACTGGAGCTAATTCACCCACACGGCCCCAGAACTACCAGGACCTTCTCCAAAACCCACTCTTGGGCTTGGTTGCAGCCAATTGTCCCTTCCAGACATTTTCAAGCAGCCTGGATGGCTGGAAACGCTCCAGGTTTGGGTGGCAGTGACAGGAAATGACCACAGCTACAGAAAACTTGTCCTGGGATTTTGCAGCTGCCCTTTCCTCCCATCCGTGGAAGGCACCACGAGGGACACCCACTGCACTGCTCTGTTTTCTGGGACAAAGTCCATTTGTCCATCCCTCCATCCATCCCTCCATCCATTGCATCTCAATTTAGCCACGAGCCACGGCCGTTTGCTGCCTGGACCACACAGACAAAGGGAAAGTTGTTAATGCAACAAATGAAATTCATTAATCAAGGGACAGAGAAAACGCTGAAGGGAAGGGCTCTCATTCATCCACTCCCTGACACCTCTAATGGGGCTTTCGTTTGCCTGCGCCTTCATCTCGCAGATGCAGAAATTCCAGGACGGAGCTGAGTTGGAAATTCCAGCAGGAGGAAGCCCAAAATCGCCGTCCCCACCCCGCTTTGCATCCTGCAGGCTGGGGAGGTTGCTAAGTGACAGCATTTCTGCTCTCACTGCCAGAACCTGGGTGCTTAAAAGCCAGAAAATGGCGATTTAAGGACACGATAACTCCTGGGCTTTGGGAGGCTCGTTGTTCCACGAGGAATGGGCGGAATTCCACGCGGGAATCTGGAGGGGATGGCCGGGAATTTGGCCTTGGCCACGCCTGGCCTGCAAAGAGATTGTTGTCAGTCAGCGGTGGAAAAATCCAGTTCACTCCCAAATTCTGACCCTCAGGACACTCCTTGGGTCTTCCCCGTGCTGGCAAATCCGGAACAAATCCCAGCAAAAGGATCCAAACCCCTCGTCCTGCTCCTAGACCACAACACTCAAACCCTTTCCCAGCCTTCCAGAGACGTGGAACGGAGCCAGGGATGCAGCGCGCCCAGGGATCCGCGGGCATCCCTGCCAGGGTTTCAGCCCAGTTTGAGCCTAAGGGACGCCGTGCCTCAGTTTCCCGGCCCTGGGTAGGGTGCCACACGTGCCACACCCGCATGCCCAGCCCCGTGGATCGTGTCCCGGGTGCGATGCTGAGGAGCTGATCCCAATTTTACTGGCTGTGACGCAGGACGGAGCGGAGCCTGCTGCACCCTTTAGGGATTCCCGAGGGGATGGGGCGGATCCCGAGGCCCCGGAGCCCATGCCAGCCCAGCCCTTCCCCTCTCCCCGGCCAGGCAGCTCCGTTTAGTTTTTTCACCCCACTGCTGTTGTGCAATTCTGTTTAAAACCATTGATCGGAGCAATTGCCGCTGTTATCTCGCTGTGGGCCACGCGCTGCTGGCAGTGAGGGGGTGAAAAGGGGGAAAGGAGAGGGAAAAGAAGGAAGAGAAAAGGCTGGAGCTCCCCACAGCCAGCCTGGATCCATCCCTCACCCCATTCCACATCTCTGGGAGGCTGGGAGGGGGTTTGAGTGCTGCGGTGTGGGAGCAGGGAGAGGGGTTTGGATCCCTTTGTTGGGGGTTATCCTGGATTTAGCAGCACAAAGAGCACGAGCTTGGGCTGGCACCCAGGGCAGGCATGGTCTCTGCAGGGCCTGCAGATCCAAGGAGTGTCCTGAGGGTCAGAACTGGGGAATAAATTGGGTTTTTCCACCCCTGGTTGGACACGAACACAATCAGAGCCGTAGGATCCTGTGTAACACAGCCCCTGCACCAGTGCTGGGAGCTCTTTTTCAGCTTGGGTTTCAAAAGTTTCTCCTCTCCCTGCTCAGGTTTGAGGCCTCAGATGCCATCTTTGCCTCCTGTGTCTTCTGTCATTTTCTTGGAAAATCCCCTTTTTTGGGGGGGAGGGAGGAGAGGAGAAGGAAATCCCAAAGTGATTCCAGGGAAATCTCTGCATCGGCGAGCTCAGAAACAGAAAGCGAGAAACAAAACCTTCCCCAGCTCCGTGGGGCAACAAACAATTGACAGGAGCTCTGAGGGGGGGAGAAAACATCCCAGCCCTGTGGTTCTCAGCAATAAATTTCCAGTACTTTCCTAGCCAGCCTGGAAAAGAGCTCAGGTCTTCAGAGCACCCCAAAAAGCACAATAAGGGTGGATTTGGGGGGTACCTGTGTCTTTTTAACCATTAGTTCCGAATTAAATCATGAGAGCCCAGGGAAGCTGTCCCAGAGAGGCTTTGCCTCCGTGGTGATGGATGGAGAACTCTCTCCTGGCTGTAATCTCCAAGACAAACCCTAAACTCAAAATCTGGTCATGGAGAGAGGGAGAGAGAGAGGGAGAAGGAGAAGGAGAAGGAGAAGGAGAAGGAGAAGGAGAAGGAGAAGGAGAAGGAGAAGGAGAAGGAGAAGGAGAAGGAGAAGGAGAAGGAGAAGGAGAAGGAGAAGGAGAAGGAGAAGGAGAAGGAGAAGGAGAAGGAGAAGGAGAAGGAGAAGGAGAAGGAGAGGGAGGACCTGGCAAATGCGAGCACTGCGGGGATTTGAAAACAAATCGTGAGCATTCTTCGAGCGGAGAGAAAATAAACCATAAAGCAGCTACCTGAGAGCTTTAAAAACTCCCTCACAAAGGGATCCAGCTGCTCTCCAGAGGGTTTGGGAGCTGCTTTTTAGGGGCAGTGATGTGCAAGGGGTGGCTGTGCCCTGCTGGCATTCCCAGTGTGCAGAGGTGAAGCGATGCTCTTTGGCGGTGGGGAAACACTTCAGAAATGAGGGGGTTTTTTTGGGTGAAATGGCACTGAATTTGTTGCTGCCGCTCCCAGAAATCCCTGGAGTGTGTTTCTCCTTCCTCCAATGGTTTTTGCTGGAATGGAGATGACCCTCAGTGCGTTTCCTGTGTTCTCACCCTCACCAGCATGCCCGGTTTGTGTGGGTGCCACACACAGCACCTGGAACCAGCAAAACCCACCCAAGCACCCCAAAGAAACCCCTCAGCAACAAAAAAAGCTTCCAAGTTGTAAAGATCCCCAAATTCCCAGTTTTTCTGTGGGGAAAAGGAAGATTTTCACACCATGAGCCAGAGCAGGAGGCTCTTCCACAGAGCAGGACCCTGAGTTGCCTCTCCCTGAGACCAAATCCTTAAAGCTGCCCCCAAGAGGGATCATTTCTGTGCTGGAGGGCTCATCCTGCCTCTGGACATGCTGGATTCCACGCTTTTCCAGCACCCAGCTGTTTTTCCAGAGGCATTCGGCATCTCCAGCTGTTGGCAGAGCAGGGCCAAGGCCGTTCCTGCCAGAGACCTCCCCAAACTCAGTATCTCCTTCCCAGCTATGCCAACAACAGATTTATTTGGGCTTTTTCTCCTTCCTGGTTCTGGAGTTGTTCAGAGAAAATAAAAAAAATCCCTTTCCAGAGCCATCATCTGTGCTGTGTCTCTGTTCCAGTCAAAATCGAAAGGGCTCGGGTTGATTTCCAGCTTTTTAAGGCAAAAGAAGAAATAAATGCAATCAAAGGATGTGTCAGGAGGGAAGAAACTTCAGATCAAAGCATTGGGGCGGCTCGTTGTGAGCCAAGGCAATGTGTCAAGAGGAAATATTTTTATTTCTGAATGTGAGATTTTTTTTTCCTGCCCTTTTTCTCCTGGAGTTTTCAGCCACAAACCGTCAGGGATAAATCCAAGGGGCTTGGAGCGATCCTGGAATGGTGGAAGGGGGTGAAGGAGTCTGGGAGAGGTGGAGTGAGAGGATTTTTGAAGTCCTTTTCCAACCCAAACCATTCCATGATCCCTGTGGGCATCTGTGGTGGGGAAAGGGAGCTTGGGAGGGTGCAGGGATTCCCCCATGGAGCTGCCTCTGGCTCCAGAGGGACTGGGATGAATCTGGAGGGATTAGGATCACCAAGATGGGGGGTAAAGGCGTGGAGAAGAGGCAAAACCCTTTTGTTGCCACTAGAGAATCAAAGATGGGACTTGGAGATGCTCATGGACTTCTCCCAGCTCGTGTCACCTCTCTCCAGCTCCCTGGGAGCCTCCAGCTCCATAAATCCCAGGCTGGGTTACACCGATCCCAAAATTTTCCCCACTCCACTGCTGATACAACTCAGAGAATGCTCCCCTTTCCCTAAGCAGCCCTGGAGCCATCCGAGCAGCAGGTATTCCTCGTGTTTTTCCCACTGCTAAAACCGGGGATTTCGGCACCTCCACATCCTCCTGCAGCCCCAAACCAGGTCGATGTTTATCAGTCTGCTCAGTGGGGTCCTGGCAGATAAAATGCATTTCACTGCAAGGACGCAAAGGGATGGGCTCCTGGGAAGCAGCGGGACCATTCCCATGGCATTGATCGGGGCAGAGCTGCTGCTGGCTCAGCACTTTGAACCCCTGGATTTCATCAGTGGAGTGCTCAGCCCTCGGCTAATTGGATTTGCCGTCGTTAGGGTGATCTATGGCTCCTCCAAGAATTCTGGGCATGGGCCTGGCTGGGATTTCAGCGGGGACAGCGAGCCAGGAGGGCCTGGAGCTGCAAGGTCGGGCAGGAAAAGGCATCATGAGGTGTCGGGACATCAAATATTGGGATATTTCTCCCTGGGGACGGCAGGGACAGAGCTGGAGCTGGGCGAAAATTTGGGCTGAGGGAAGATTTTGTTTTTAACTGAAACGGCGCCTTGCAAAGGGCAGAACGAGACCCTGCAAACCCAGGGTCAGGAGGGTGTGAAAACCAGCTGGGATTAATTACTGAGCAGTGAATCCCTGCTGCATTAATTAGGATGCATCCCAAACCGCAGCCCCGAGCCTGCCACAGGCTAAGGACGTATCGGTGGCGGGGTAAACTGAGGCACGGGTGGGTGAGGCTTTGTCACAGGGCCACCCAGGGGGGGCTTGGAGGGGCTCTGCACCTTGTCCCTGTCATGCTGGATCATGGCAGAGATGCTGTTTCCATCCCCAGTTTGGTATTTAAGCCGTTTTTATCTCAGTCTGGAAAAGAAAAAAATCTGGGAAAACAAAAATCTGGAAAAATTTTTTTCCTCCATCCTGTGGAGCAGCTCCTTCGATTTCCAATGAAGGCAAAAAGAGAGCTGCAACAACAACAACCAAAGAAGCTGTGCACCCACTGATTCGCAAGGAATGAAGATCCACGACTTTTTTCTGGGCCAAAAGGCTTTTGCTTTCCCTCGGCTGGCACAAAAAAAAAGACCCAGTTTTGGAGCCAAACATGAGGAGAGCCCAGGAGCTCAGCTGTGCCTCAAAATTCAGATATTCAGGAGGTGTTTCATCCCACGGGAAGGAGGAAAAGCTCCAGAACCCAGAGCCTGGCTTTCCATCATGTCCAAGAGGAGCCCTTTGCCGGGAGGAGCCCGGCAGACGGATAATTGGGAGCCGTGTCAGGCGGGTCAGACGAGCTGCTCTTCCCTGACCTTTAAATCCAGCAACTCACAAAATTGGGGCTTTTCTGCAGCCAGGCCACCGGGACAGCATCTGCTGCCTGCCCTGCCCGGCTGCGCCGTGGAGCCGGGAGGGGCTGGATTTATCCCAACCATCCCGGCCATCCCTCTGGGTGCGAGCGCTCCGCGGCCGCTCCAGAGCGGGGACAGGGAATCCTTGCACCCAGGGACAGCTGGGTCACCCCTCCCATCAGTGCCGGGATGATGCGGGATGAACTCCGGGAAATGATTCCCGGCCGTGCTGAGTCGGGGAAACGGAAACGAGTCCGGTCCTTTACGGGAAGCCGGGGGAGCTCATTGAAAATGCAGGATCTGCCTCTCCCGGAGCCATCCTGATGATGGTCCTTTCCTGAAACGCTGGGATGAAAGCCCAGAGCAGGTTTGGGGCAGCAGCTTCTGTCCCAAATTGGAGAATTCCTAAATGATTTGGGTTGGAAGGGACCTTGAAGTTCATTTAATTCCAAAGATATCAGCAAGGACGTCTTGCCCCGGACCAAAGAAATCCAGAAAGGCCCTGAAATTCCTGCCAAGCCAAGGGGGAGTCCTGGAGAGCAGCAAAAGCTCCCAGCAAGCCCTGAAAAACATTCCGGAGGGGCTCCAGTCCTGCCGTCCTTGGAAAGCGCTGGGGGATGCCTAGAAAACGGAGCGGGATTCACAGCAGGATCCCGGTGTTCCTGGGGGATTTGGGGACCTGCAGCCGGGGTATTTAGGCAGCACAGAAGGATCCTCAGCTGGGAGGAGGGGAACAGCTTCCTAGAGCAGAGGAGGAGCCCCAAAATTTCGTATCTGATGGGTTTTCCTACTGCCGGTCCCTGGAGCCTCTCGGGAAGCCGGCGCTGAGCTCCAGCTGCTGTGGAGACAGGAGCATCCCATCCCTGCGCTCTCCCTGGGGAGGGATCCTCGCTGAGCCAGGCAGGAAAAGCAGCCGCGAGCCCGCAGAAATAACGGCGCAATTAGCAAAGTAATTAAACCGCGGCTGCCGCGCAAATCCCGCCCCGGGACAGAGCCCGATCCTGCTTTCATTAAACTTGCCCCGGCCAGTCGGGGATGGCTGTGGAGAGGCTCCGCTTATCCCGGGACATGGATCCCCGCGCTGCCGGGAATATCGCTCCATCCGCCGGGATGTGGGACAGCTCCGGGAGCAGCTCCGGGTGCCCCCCAGGTTTTGGGGTCGCTGTTCCTGGACAAGTCCCACCCTGGGGACACGGCTGGGAGTGGCTGGGGCATCCCAAGGGGGAGGCATCGGGGAAAAAGGGACAAACCCCAGGAAAATGGGAACTCTCTGAAGGCTCTGGTGGGGTCCGATGGTGTCTGCTCCTCTTCTCTCCCATCACTGCCAGTTTCTGTTTTCCCCATAGGAACGATCCAGTTGGGACTTAATAATTAAATTAATAATTAAAACCTCACTCAACCCCGAGTGAGGTCCCAGGGCTGAGAGAAAACCCAAGGCACGAGGAAACGATGATGGAGGAAAAGGGTGGAGAATAATCCCTATTTTTCACTCTCCTTTGATCCCTGCTCCCTCTGTTTCATGGAGCCATGGACGCCCTCTGAGGTTTGTGGGGGTTTTTAGGAGTGTAAAGGAATTTTAAGGCACGGCCGGGGGCACCGAGCATCCCTTTGGGGACATCAGGGGGCCGGTCCCCAGCTCTGCCTCCCTCCCCCTCACAGGGGTGCCTCCTGCAGCCTCACCAGGCCGAATTAAAATGCAAATATGTCCCTGCCTGCTGGGGACAGATAGGGAACCTCTAAACAGGGAAAAGGCAGCGGGAACAAGCACAGGGAGTGCTGAGGGGACCTGGGAGAGAGCGGCTTTTTCCATTATTTCCCCTTTTTTTCCTCCTTTCCGTGGCACTCGGCTGTTTGGCTGGGGATTATTTAACGGGGTCTGAAGCAGTCGAGGGGTTTGGGGTAGCACAGGTGGGTTTGGGGTTTGTCCCCGTGGGTGCCACCAGCCCGCAGCTGCGGCTTCCATCTCCCCATCTCCAACAGCTCTCTGGGGCCTTTTTAAAAATTATTATTATTATGTCCCAACTGGATCATTCCCATGGGAAAGAAAATGAAAAATAAACTGGCAGTGGTAGGAGTGGAGACACCATCAGGGCCTTCAGAGAGTTCCCATTTTCCTGGGGCTTGTCCCTGGGCGTTCTGCATTTGCTGACGGACTGCCAGGGCATGGGGAGCCTGGAAAAATTGGTGGGGAGCTGCTTTCCTGGTGTTCCTAATTCCCAGAGGGATTGTTTGAGGGCTGGGATGGTGGGTGGGACTCAGGGGTGTGGATTTAGGGGTGTCTGGAAGTGTACCCCTGCCCCTGAGCAAAGCCTTTATATATTATACAGCATTTATATTTATATTTATATTTATATTTATATTTATATTTATATTTATATATTTATATACATAAATATATATATATTTATATATTTATATATATATAAAAATACATCTATATATAGAAAATAAAATATATATAAATATAAAAATATAAAATATAAATACAAAAATATATATAGATATATAAATATATAAAAATATATAAATATAAAATATAAATATATATAATAAAAATTTATATAAAATATAAATTATAAATATATATTTTTAATATAAAATATATACTATTTTGGGGGGTTTATTTTTATTTTTTAATTTATATAAATCTATAATTTCTATTTTTTATAGATTTCTATTTTTATATATTTATATATATTTATATTTTTTATTTATTTATGTTTTTATAGATTTATATGTTATACATTTCTATTTTATATATACTTATATAAAATAGAAATATATAGAAATAAATAGATGCATATAAATTTTAAAATAAAAATATAAAAATATAAAAATAAATCTATCTCTATATAAATAAATATACATAAAAATAAATATATACGCACACACACATTATGGATGCATATATATGTATAAATTCTAAATACATCCATATGGATGAAGGATAAATATCCACATCTAAAGGCACCAATAAATTGACGGAGCTACAGAGAAAGCTTTGCTCTCTTCACCCTGGTCCCTCACCCAGGAATGACTGGAATGAGGGATCCTGGGATGCTGGGAATTGCCTGGAGGAGGTGCCGGGGGGTGCAGGACACGGACTGGGGGCACACGGCCCTGAGAGCATCCTCAGCCCCTACAGACACCGTGGGTGCTGCCTTCCCAAGGGTTCCTGCGTGCTGGATCCATCAGCTGGGACGGGAGCTGACGGGCTGGAAAACCGCTGCTGCTGCTTGGTGTCAGACCTCGGGCTTGGCTACGGCTGGGCCAGCAGCCAGAAGGAGTGGGAAAACCTGGCAGTGGGCACAGCCCGTGCCAAGCCTGCCCGAGCTCCCTGTGGGTCCGTCCCTGTCGTCCCCATCTTGCACCTCCGCAGCCCCAGGACGCGCTCATGGACCGGAGTCAGGCGCTGCCAGCTCTTATTACAATTAGAAAATTTTATTCCACCCTTTTCTGACCTTTCCCCACTTCTTTTTCTTCCCTTTTCAATCCCCCCCTCCCGCCCCCCACGAATATTCATTTATGTTAATTTGAGCGAGGAGTTCCAGGCAGGGGAGGCAGCTGAGTTAATTTTCCTGCTCAGAGCCACTATCAGCTCCGTGGCTGGTTCAGATAAGGGGGCAGAGTAAAGACCAACCCCCTGCATGCCCTGCCTGCCCCCCGAGCACGTCTCAAACCTGCATTCGTATATTTATGGATATATATGGATATAGGAAACCAGCACGGAGCTCTCAGGTAAATTTTAAGGCCACCCAGGGGAGAAACTTTCCCAGCCCCAAAACTGAGCAACTCCTTAAAGAGGCTGTTGAGACACCACCCACCACCCCGAACCACGGCTGTCCTGCCAGGGAAACTGAGGCACAGGTGCGGCTATGGCATCACCTGCTCTCTGACCACCAGACTGCCCAACAGAGGAGGATTTTGGAGGGGGAACCCTCAAATCCACAGCTTTGACCCCAAAATGCTCGGTCAAAGCTGAGCCAGCCCCCAGCCGACCCCACAGCCACCAGGGCTCAACCCCAAACCCCCTGGGAGCCCCCACCCAGGGCACCACAGCAGAGACAGGGCCGTGACAGTGCTGCCACTTTGCTTTTTGTTCCATTTTTTTCCTTTTCTGGTCTTTTATTTAAGAAAAAAAACTGAAAAAAAAATAAAACGAAAATAAGAAAAAAAAAAAAAGAGAGACACAGTGGTGGGTAACTTTTGATCCAGAAATCATCCGCTGCCAGCCTCCACTGGGTGATGCCAGGGTGTCCCTGTCCCCACATGCTCAGTGCCCATGGGAACAAGTGCACAGCCCAGGGTCTCCAACCTGCCAGCCCTGGTACCCCAGTGTCCCCTCCAGGCTGAGGGTGCTCTGCACCGGGCTGGGAGATGGCGTGGCCCTGGACTGGGGGGTCCCCTGGGTGAGCCAGGGTGGGCTGGGAGGTGCCACCAGCACGGGGAGACCGGGAGGCATCGGGTTACAGCAGTCAGAAGGCACCACACAGGCTGAGCCTGGCCCCGGGCATCCCTGCTGGGCTGGCACTGGGGGAGCTGGGCTGGCACCGGGACACACAGGCCAGGTCCCATCGAGGGTGTCCCCGTGGCACTGGGAAGCCCCTGCACCACGTTGCTATCCCAGAGCCACATTCCAACACTGGGAGGGGGCAGAAACCCATGGTTGGCCCTGGAGGCCCCAGTGGGGCTGTGGGGTGGGGGGGCCGAGCACTGGCCCCATGGCTGGGACAGAGGGCCAGGCAGGGTGGGCAGCAAACGTGCTGGTCACCCCCAAAGTGCCCCAGGCAGCCAGGGACTGGGGCTGGTCACCCCCAAAGTGCTCCAGGTAGTCAGGGAGTGAGTGGGGCACACCGGGAATTTGGGGCTGGGTCACAGCAGGCGATGGGGACAGCAGTGCTCCGGGCCCGTGGCCATGGTGTCCCCAACTCTTGCGTCGCCCAGCATCACCCAGTGTGGGCCAACGTCCCAAAAGCCATCGGGGTGACCCAGCACTCACCTCCAAAACTGTGCAGCTGAGCACAGCAAAGGCTGGGGGAGGCCCTCGGGAAGCCCTCACCCACCACCTCCCTGCTGGGCTCCGGGGAGAAATGGGATCTCTCCCCTCTCCCAGCCCCTTCCCGGCAGCACCCACAGCCTCCTCCTGCCCGGCCACGCGCACGCCCCGAGCTGTGACCCCGTCCCCTCGCTGGGGGGCCACACGTGTGCTGCTGCCTCCCCTGGGAAAACCAGTGGGGAAAGGGCGAGAACAGAAAAGAGGCGTCCCCGGGGGTGCCTTTGGACGGGGTGAGGACGTGAGATGTGCGGAACGAGGAGCCAGACGCGAGTGTCCGGCCCCGGAGAAGCGTGGTGGCGCGGCGTGGCACGGCGTGGCGTGGCGTGGCACAGCGTGGCAGCCCCTCCCTCCCGCCCCGTCCCCGCTGCCCCTGCGTTAAGCGATCTCTTTGATCCTGCAGATGTAGTTGTGAAGCTCCTCGGGGTCCTGCAGCCCCATGTCCTGGCACACCCACTCCAAGTCCTCCTCATCGGCGATGGGGATGGAGTTGTAGGCCAGCTCGTCCGAGGGCATGGTGGTGAAGGTGGTGAATTTCACCCGCTTCCGTTTGGAGGTGGGTGAGTTGAGCGGGTCCTCGCTCTGGTCCCGCGTGGAGCCCCCCGAGGAGCCGTCCCCGCGCCCGTGCACCTGGCTCTGCACGCTGGTCTGCGAGCTCCCGCTGCTGTGGTGGTCCCCGTGGCAGCAGGTCTGCACGTTTTCCAGCGGGTTCCCCGGGCTCTCAGGCTGCGGGGAGAGGTCATTGTGAGCCCGCAAGGGCTGCCCGTTGCCCAGGAAGACCCAGTGGTGGGAATGGTCCATGTTGGTCTGGCCTTCCGGTGGGATGCGCTTGTGCCGGTACTTCAGCACAAAGACGATGCAGTTGATGAGGAAGACCAAGATGGCCAGACAGAAGACGCCCAGCAGGGCGTACATCCCGATCTCCAGGTCCGTCAGCCCCCGCGTCACCTGCACGAAGCCGGTGGGGATGGTGGGGAAGTCCTCGGTGGGGTGAGACGCGCTGGACATCCGACTGTCCTCGCTCGGGTCCGCTTTCCTGTCCACCTCTGCCCGCAGGGTGGTGCTTGCCCCCGCCTCGCCCAGCCCCGGCCTGCTGGGCACGTGGTCGTAGTCGTAGGTGGGGTCCTCCTCGGACCCGAAATGGACGCGCACGGTGGCCAAGGCTGTGAAGAGGACGCTCTTGCGCTTGGTCTTCTGGCAGCTCTCGCAGATGACCAGCTCCGCCCGCAGCAGCTCCCCTGCGCCCTCGCTCTCCGCCACCACCAAGGGGAATGCCCGGTCCTGGGTCACCGACACCACCTTCTCGTCCAGGCTGCTCACCACCAGGTTGTAGTCCTTGGGGTCATAGAGGGACAGGGGCGCCGTGGTGCCGTCGCTGTAGGAAATCCACAGGCTCAGCAGCGCTTCCTGCGGGACCAACACAGGCACCGGTTGCCCAGCAGGAGGCCAGTCCCACCTGCACCCCTTTGTCCATCCTCCCGTCCACCTCTCCATCCTTCTCTCCATCCAATTCACCCTTTATCCCTCCATTATCCGTCTCGTTCCAACCATTCCCTGATTTTTCTCCTTAGCCTACTCTTCCCTCCATGTTCCCCGTGCTTGCCCAGGCTCATCCCAAAACCCAGATGTGGCTACCAGAGCTGGGCCAGGAGCTGCATAGGATTCCATCCCTCCCCCTCCATCCCCATGGTTGTCCCCAGGCTTGGATCACAGGTCTCTGTGAAGGTTTCTGGGGTGTTTTGGGGTCACCAGGGTGTCGTGAGGACACGGGGTGCTGTGAGGGCCAGAGTGTGGGCAGGATTTGGGAGGAGGGGGTTGCACCCCAAAATCCCCTCCAAGCCTGGATGCCCCCCCGGCCTCACCTGCTTGAAGAAGCTCAGGGTTTGCTGCACGGATGTGCGGGCGATGATGGTGTGGCTGTTGCCAGGGCTGGGGTGGAGGGACAGTGAGAGGCTGGAGACCACCTGGGCCTTCAGGTCCGTGATGCTGACCTTCTCCTCCGCCACCGTCACCAGCGTCTCGCCCAGCACCGCCTCCACCAGCGGGGACACCACCTGCAGGGGTCGAGGTGCCTGTCACCGCCTGCCACCCCCAGCCAGGCTGGCAGAGGTGGGGAAAGGTGGCCAGGGGTACCTTGAAGAGGGTCGTGCCCGGCTCCCGCCCGGCCAGCGTGGAGCTGTCCACCATGTGGGCCACCCGCGGGTCATCCACGCGCATGAAATCGCTGACCAGGTCAGTGACCTCCACCAGCCAGTCGGGCCCCAGCATGGTGACCACCTGGCCCGTGCCCTCGGCCGCCGTGGTGTGGAACTGGGTGAAGACCTGCAGCGTGGAGTGCTGGTACTGCAGGGCACAGCCCCGGCTCTGCTTCCGCTCCTCCTCATCCTCCTCGTGCTCGCTGTCCCGCACTGACCTGCGGGATGGATGGATGGATGGATGGGACAGTGGGTGGGCAGTGCTGCCAAGCTCGCCATGCCACGGCTCTTCCGCTCCCCCAGGGAAGGTGGCCAAGCAGGAAAAAATGTGATGTCACACAAAAAATGGTGGCTCCTGGGCCAGGAGGGGCTGTCCAGGAGGGTTCACGGGATTTAGCAGGATGTGGTAATGGCAGGGTCACCAGCAGCTCTGCCCACTAAACAGTTGAGAGGACAAGGTATCTCTGCTTGGGATGGACACCTGGAGGTCTCTAGACAACAAAAAAGGCACTTTGGAGCTTGGCTGTTCCCAGTTTCATCCAGGGAACTTTTGATGACTGCCAAGGAGGGATGTTCTCCACCAACCTCCCCGTGAAACTTTTCTCCTTCCCCATAACCTGTGTCCATGACCTCTCACCTTTCCACCGAGGACCCCTGAGATGCCTTTGTCTCCACCACCTTTAAAACCTCCTCATGAAGTCACTGAGCAAGGCAATCAACCCATGACCACCACCTCCACCTCGCCTTCTCCGAGCTGGCCAGCCCGGCTCTGCAGCACCCACCTCCTGTCCGGCAGGATGGGCACCCTCCAGCCCTTGACTTGGCTCAGCCGGGCGTCCGAGAGCTCGATGTGCAGGGGCAGTTTGGGCACCCACACCGTCATCTCCAGTGGGGCCGACAGGTGCTCGTAGTTGAAGGTGACCCGGGCGCTCATGGAGCCCCGCGACTCCTTCCCGCTGACGAAGACATAGTCACAGCTGCTGGAAACCTGTGGGACAAGAGAGGATGGGAATGGTCCTGTAGACACAGCAGAGATCCCAGCAGGAGGCTGGATGTGCTGGAGGAGCAGAACTTCACCCGGCATGAATCCAGTTCATGCCTGACCTGGAGCAGGGATGCTCCCTCCTCCTGGAGATCCTGCTCAGAGGGAGATCCACACCCCGTGTCCACCATGCGAAGTGTCCCCTGACCCTGGTCCTCCTGAGGCACAGATCTGTGACCACCACACAAAGTGTCCCCTCACCCAGATCCTCCTGCCAGCCCTCACTCTCTCCCACCTCCACCAAGAACCTCCACCAAGAACCTCCACGTGGCGCCTCAGTTCCCCTTTGGCCTCCACACTGGATTGTCCCTGAGCTAGAGGCACCCATGGGTGCTTCACAGAGGTTGCAAATTGCTCAACCTGGAAATTCGCCCCAAAATCCCCTCCAGAGGGCACATGCAGCAAGCACAGCCCCACCACGTGCCCATACCCACCAGTGCCTTGTCCCTGTCCCTCCTGCTCACCCCAGAGCGAGATTCCTGCGGTCTGACTGAACCCTCCTGTTCCTCTTCTCCCTCTTCCCCTTTTAATTCCCACTTATGCAAATGCCATCAGCAAAATCCGCTATAAAACAAATCCACCCTGCCGGGGGTCACTCATTAAGGAGCCAATTAAGGAGCTCAGGGGACACCAGGGCAGCACCTCCCAGGGTTTGAGCTCGGGTCACCAGTCAACAGCTCCTTCCCAGCTGGGGTGGCAGAAGACAACCAGAAAGGGACTCCAACCTCTCACTTGCAGCAGCCCTGTGGCCCAACCCTGATCTCCTGTCAGGGACTGCATCTGATTTGTTGGATGTTGGAGAAGAGCAGAACTCGTTTGCTCAGCCAGCAGCACTGAGCAGCTCACCAGTGCAGAAGAGCTGATTTCCAGCATCAGAGAATCCCTGGATTCTCTGATGGCTGATAAAGGGTTGAGGCCAGGCTGCAGGAGGCTGGCAGCATCCCTGTCCCTCTGCCAACCTATTCCTTGAGCACCTGTGGGCAACCAGATGCAGGAATTTTGCATTTCTGAGCCCACAGCAGGGTTTGACTTCTGCAACAGCTCCAGGAGCCCTCTGCAAAGGTGTTGGTGGTCCCCTGGGGCTGGTGGAGGAGGCAGAGCCCAGGATGTCTCCTTGGGATGTCCCTGCTCCCTGAGCACCAGAGGGAAGGGCGATGCAGGAGGGTTTGTTCCTTGTCTTCCCATCAGAGGTACCAGCTCAGCAAGTCTGACAAGACAATCTCATCTGTGGCGAGGCAGCGCCTGAATAAAGATGAGCTCCCGGGTGAATCCTGCAGCCGAGGATCTCTGGATATTGTGCCATTTATCACAATAAACACGATGGGCTCTGCCAGTGTTACCTTGGCTAATAAACCCCCCGGCACCTTCCTCAGGGCACCACTTGCTTTGCAGCCGGGGAGGGGGGCTGAAACTATGACAACAAAAAATCCCTGCACGCCAGGCCTGTCCCGAAGATGGAGTGACTGCAGATTAGCTCGGAAATGAAGCTTGTGCGAGGAAACTTCCAGGATTTACGGCGAGGTGTCAGGAAGAGAGAGGCTGAGGGCTGCCTGGGCTCCCAGCCAAGGCACCGCTGCCTCTTCTGCTGTGGCCAGGAGTTCCCTGCTTGGCACGGGGATAAGTGTGGGATCGAGGGGGACACATGTTCTCCAAGGCCCCCGGGAGTGGGAAGAGCCACCACGGTGCTGGCAGTGGCTGTGGGTGAGCAGGGTTCCTGAGGATCAATCCCACTGAACTCCTGGGGGCTTCTCCAGGGGATGTGCAGTGTGGGGTTCTCAGAAAGGTCACACACAGGTGAGATCGAGCATCTCCCACTGAGTGCTGCTTGCAGCAGAGGTGGCCCTTCCACTCCCTGCGTGTCCCTCAACAACCCCCAAAGTCACCACGTTTTAAAAATAGGGGGTGGTTTCTACACTCCCCTGAGTGATGATGTCCTCCTGGACACCTTTGTCACCCTGTGCCACCACAGAAGGGGACGAGGATGACAACTCCCACTCATACTCTCCCACCACATCCTTCGGAGCCACGTCCACACCAATCCCAGGACAAATTCCACATTACACAAGAGAGCAACCACCGGGGAGCCACACCGGAGCGGGGAGAGGCAGCTCGCCAGCCCGCCCTCACGTTAAATTATTTACAGTAACAGATAGCACATCCCACTCCGTAAGCTGTGATTTATGGAGCAGGTTTAGAGCTCTGACACCGCAATCATCCTCCCCGATCTCAGCAGGTAACTGAGAGGCTCCCTCGGAAATGAAGCTCCAACACAAACACCAAATAACTCAGCGAGAAATTGCGCAGGGCTCCGAGCGGGATGAGAGCCGGGGCCGGAGGGCTGCTTCCTGCATTATTCATCCCAGCTCCTGGGCATGTGCCTGCTCCCCCCAGGCCTGGGGACAGAGTGTAAATAGATTTATGAGCAGAAAGGCAGCACATTAAACAGTTTAAGTGTCTTGGAGTCCATCCTGAAGTGTATTATTGCTCCAGTGTTTTATCACACTGGGGAGGACTGGGCTCCATAAATTAGAGCCGGTGTTGTAAATCCCATGGATCTGAGTTTCAGTCGAGAGCTTGGGTGAGCACTTTGTGGCACTGGATGTCCCCCATGGTGCGTGACACGGCCCCGTGGACAGCAAACCCCAGCAGGGACAGGGATCTGCCATCACCCCTGTGGCAAAGGGGAGAAGGGGCTACGGCCCCCTGGAGAATCCAGACCCCTTCCCTGCCTCTGCCCGACCCAGCGGGATCATGGAAAGGGAGAGCTGGCTGGGTGCACGCAGGGAGAGGGGTGGGAGGTGTTCGGGAGAAGGGAATGATGTCTGGGGGTGGATGGATGGATGGAAATGGTGGCAGAGTGACATGGGCAGGTGGGCAGATGGATTTATTCAGGGATGGAGAAATCTATATGGATGAACAGGGCTGGTGATGGAAAAGTCGGAGGGTTTGAGTACCAGGGGCTGCCTCAGTGGCTGGGGCAGGGAGCCTTTGGCATTGGCCCCTTCAGCACCTCTCCCATCTGGATCTTCCCCCTCAGCTCCTCTTTCCCCTCCATCATTCCCAGCTTCCATCTCACCAGTCCCCAGCCCAGCAGCTGATCCAGTCAGGACAGAAATGTCACTCCAAGGCCAAGTGTGGGCACCGATGGGGCCGTGCAGCTCAGCCCATGAGGTGACATTTCCCCTTATCAGCACCAGGTGTTGTGATAACCCACAGTTACTGCTGCTGCCTGCTGCCAGTGTTGGAGCATCCCGTGGCCTCTCTGGGGACAGTGACAAAGTGTCTTGTCCTTCTCCTGGCAGACCCCAGGGAGAAGCTTGCATGGACTGGAGCCACCAAGGGGATGATGCTTGGTTTGGGTGGGGTTGTGAGCCACATCAGCTCGGTCACCAGCCCCAGCCCAGGGTGCTGTTGGGGTCAGGAGAACCCCAGCCCCTTGTGAGGGTCACAGAAGTCCCCTCCCCCCACCCACCTTGATGATGTCCTCGTTGTTGGACTTGCACTCCACCATGGCTGAGACATCCACGATGACGCCACTCAGCTCGATGGCAATGACCTTCACGGGAATGGCCACCGTGCGCCCCGTCAGGATGGCCGTGTTGATGATCTCCGTGTCCTGGGGGTGGCACAGAAAGGGCACCATCATGTAAGAGGGCAGCTTGTCCCATCTGGGGCAAGGAAGGACCTGGGTGTGGGTGGGATGGATGGATGGATGGATGGATGGATGGATGGATGGATGGATGGATGCAGAGATGGATGGATGGATGGATGGATGGATGGATGGATGGATGGATGGATGGATGGATGGATGGATGGATGGATGGATGCAGAGATGGATGGATGGATGCAGAGATGGATGGATGGATGGATGGATGGATGGATGGATGGATGGATGGATGCAGAGATGGATGGATGCAGAGATGGATGGATGGATGGATGGATGGATGGATGGATGGATGGATGGATGGATGGATGGATGGAAGGAAGATGGATGGATGGATGGATGGATGGATGATGGATGGATGGATGGAGAGGTGCTATAGGGCAGGTGGGCAATCCCTCAGGGGTCCCAACCCCTCCAAGCAGGTAACACCTGAGGGCATGAACTTGCTCACCATGGCCAGGGGCACAATGGCCCTGATGTCCCTCTGGATGACTGTCAGCTCCGTGACCACCTTCTCCAGGTCTGGCGGGGGGTTGCGGCCGCGGTAGTCGATGTGCCACATGATGCGGCGTGTCACTGACTGGCTCGTGAAGTTCTCCATCTCGAAATCCAGCTGCATGATCTCCGACGAGGAGTCCCCATCCCTGGGCAGGGGGACAGCAGGAGGGGACACAGTGAGGTGGCTGTCCCAGGTCCCACAGACACATCAGGATAAGCGCCAGGCCATCCACAGAGTCCCCAGCAGGTGCCCTTGGTGTCCCCAGGCACAAGGGGGACTGTGCAGTGGGTGCCACCCAAAGCCAGCAGCCCGGACCCCCACCACTGCCAGGGGCTGCTCTGATGGGATCCTGCAGATTCCCATGGCAATCTCCCCAGTGGGAGAGAGAAATGTTTTTCACCGCCTCTGCCAGCAGGACAAGAACACCTCATCAGCTCTGCCAGGGCTGCTGGGTGACATCACAGGGTGAGCGTGTGGCCACGGCCTCGGGGGACAGTGGGTGGCTGCAGGTGCTGCAGGCCTTGTCTCCCTGACTCTGTCTTCCCAAAAGCATGGATGGATTTATTGCTCCTGCCTGGATACTCATGTCCCACAGGTCAGATCCCAATTGTCCCATAGATCAGATCCCATGTGTTCCACAGGTCAGATCCCACATGTCCCACAGATCAGATCCCAAATGTCCCACAGATCAGATCCCATGTGTCCCACACCCAGATTGCAAATGTCCCACAGGTCAGATCCCAAATGCCCCACATGTCAGATCCCAGAGCACTCAGGAATGACAAATAAATGTCAACACAGGAGCCCAGCCCAAGCTGTTGATTTTAAAGTCCCTTCCAAGGGGATCCCATGGGGAAACTAAGGCACAGGAGAAAGAGGTCCAAGCCCAGGCAGGAGCTGGGACAGAGCTGGGATTTGGGGCTGGGCCGTCCCCCAGCCTGTGAGGAAGGACGGGCAGGGGACAGGGGAGGTGGACAGAGCCAGCAGGGGAGAACAGCCCTGGGACCGTCAGCTCAGCAAACACACCCAAATTAATGCCAGGGCTGGGGACAGCAGGACAGGGAGTGACCTCTGGGGTGTCCCCGAGGCAGGACAGGGTGGAGAGGATGCCAAACCCAGGACGTGGTGCCAGGCTGAGGGGACAAGTTGGTGACCGTCTGCATCACGGCTTGGACACAACCTTACAGCAGCACCACCAATTACTCGCACGCCCCATCCCTACAACCAAATCTCCCCGGAGCTGATCCTGCCCTCACAGCTCTGCCCACCGGCAAATCCTTGGGGAAGCTCAGGGTTCAACCCTGCCCCGAGCCAGACTTCACTGCTCCAAAAAACTGAACACCCCTGGCAGAAACCCCAGAGCCCCCCCAAACCACAGCACCGCTAAAAGCCCCCGCAGAGCCAGCGGGGCTGGGAGGGAAAGTGGAATTGCAGTGGAAGGGAAGCCAGGACTGGCTCCGCTTTCATCTCGGTGCAGCAGCAATTGAGAAGGTCCCATCGATCTGGGGTACAGGACACAGCCAGGTTTCTCTCTGATCAATATCTGATGAGTGAGAGGGAGCAGGGAGAGAGGAGAGCGAGAAGCTGGAGCTGCGCCAGACCACGGCAAGCCCCGATCCCTGATCCCTGCTCCCCGATCCCACAGCTGCTGTGATGGGCTTAGCAGTGGAGCTGATCCACGAGGGCTGGTGGGGTCTTGCTGTGCCCCCAAGGCAGGTTTGGGGGTTCAAGGCAGTTCACCAAACGCCACGGGGTGTGAAAAGCAGATTTGGCTGCTCTCCCAGTGCCAGGAGTACCCAACCCAGCTGGGAAGGGGCAGGTCCAAAGGCAAAGCAGAGCCAGGGGTGCTGTGGCAAAGGGACTTCTCGCCGTGGGGTGCCCCGAGGTGTCCCAGGAGCGCTGCCAGGCCCAGCCGCCACCCTCTGCCCTGCCCCAGCACCGTCTGCTCTGAACAGAGGCAACAGCCAGGCTGCTCACATGGGGGGAACCATTCAGGATGCAGCTTCTGGGGTGCAAAGCACCCCAAAATGGCCCTTCTGACCCCAACGCTCAGGGCTCTCAGCCCCTCCCTGCACAGCCAGCGCTGCCAAAAGCCCCCAGAGCCCCAGCGCAGCAACTCCTCTGTTTGCACAGCCCCGAGGGCAGCACGGCGCGGAGTCATTCATCCTCTCCGTTCCGTTAATATTTGATGGAGTTGTTTGTCTAAAAGGTGATTGTAATCACTTTAAATTCCTCCCCCGTCTCTAACCTTTGCAGGCTGATTGGAAGCAGCGCTGGCAGCGGCAGAGGGGGAAGGGGGAGAGGATCCGGCTGCTGCCAGCTCTGCTCTCCTGGGCTGCGGGGTGGGCGTGCAGGGGACAGGGGGCTGGTGGCCCTGGGGACACGCCAGGATCAGCCAGGCTGCGGCTTTGGACGCTGTGGGTGTATTTGCAGGGTGGGGGTGAAGGAAAATCCACCCTCCTGGTAAGAAAAGGGTTCTGCAGAGCTTTGGGGGTCACACCAGAGCAGGCAGAGCTGAGGATCTCCTTTTTCCAGCAGTCTGGCCCCAGCTTCGCTCAGTTTTGGGGTGGGGGGGGCAGAGGTGTGGGGAGATTTCCATCGCAGAGGGCAGGAATGAGCACATCGAGGGGCTTTAACCCAGCTCCTGGAGACACTCGTGTCTCTTTTCCCAGTGACAGAAATGTCACTTTTGTGTTCCAGCACTTCAGAACCTTTCCTGCTGCTGGTTTTGACCCCGTGCCCATCCCAGCCCTCGCCTGCCATGTCCTGCCAGTCTCACATCTCCCCTTCTTCAGGCTGGGCACCCTCTGGGGTCTCAGCTTGGCTTTGTGGGTCTTTTCTCCTGCAGATCGTTCTCATTTCCATCTCCAGGGCTCTCCTCAATGGACCTGAGCCTTTCCCAGAGCCCCAGGAATGTGTGAGCAGGGCAGAACTGCCCAGGTCAGGTGCTGGCATGGATCCTGCTCCCCATCCAACGCTCATCCATCATTTTAGAGTTCAGGTGGGACCTTGCCTTGCTCCACTTCCTTCCCAGAAGAAACACCAGGACGGACAGCAAAGAGCTGCTGCCTCTCACGGGGCAGAAATTCAATTTCTTAATTAAAAAATTAAAATTCCTCCACGCCAGACTACGGAATCCTCCATGGCTTCACAATTCACCTTAAAACCCTCCATTTCCCCTGCCAGCAGCCACATGGCACCGCAGCCCCCCAGGGCAGGAGGTAAAGGGAGAACTGCTCCAGGCCAAATCCCAGCACTTCCCTGGCATTCCCAGAGGTGCAGCCCTTACCTGGGCCCGGCCCCGTCCGCCCTGGACACATCCACGGTGGCCGTGGAGTGTTTGCCACCCGTCAGCAGCTCCGAGCTCACCAGCCACTGCCCACTCCTGGACTTGGTGCTCAGCAGGTTCACCCCTTTCTTGGCCTTCACCCTGCGGAGAGCGACAGTCAGGGATGGAGCCTCACCCTGCGGCAGCCCTGGATCCCCTTGGATCCCTGCCGTGGCGTGGGAGGAGTTTTACCCCTGATCCCTTCAGGCTGTGGGAAGCATCATCCAGGCTGGCAGCAGCGGCCCGCTCCAGCTGCTCTTTTTCATGGCATTTTGTCTCTCCAATGACCCCTCCAGCAGGATTTTGACCTCCCAGCCCCAGTGCTGACCCAAGTGAGACTGGGCACCCCTGGGGCACAGGACACAAGAGCCTGGAGCACCACATCCCCCGTCCTGGGGGCTCCCTGCTGCTCCAGAGGCCACAGGGACATTTGTGAGTGCCCTTTGAAGAGGTGTGGCCAGCCCTTGTGTCCTCATCTTTAGGGACACGCAGCAATGGGGGTCCCCCCTGCTCACCGGCCCGCACTGGGGTGCCCAGCACCTCCTGTCCACTGCCCCATTCGGCTCCCACGTGGCAGGAGGAGGGGACATGGGGCACAGCAGCCCCACGGCCATGCCACACCTTGTCCCCAGAGTGGCTGGCAATAAACCCAGAGCTGCCGGCAGAATCCCAGTGCGACTGGGAACGCTGGGAGAGGACAGGCAGCAGCGCTAGTGCAGAGATGTCCTGCATGGACAGCCCTCCCCTTTTCTCCAGGAAGCTCCCACTGCAAAACCGCATTCCAGATATTCCTCCAGCCCTGCTTCCAGACCTGCTCCAGCCTCCAGCAGACCCCACAAACACCACTCCCTCCCAACCCACGCCCCCATGCTCACAGCTGCCTTTTCCCAACCATCCCCTGGAGAAAGGAAGCAGGAACATCTCCAGGCCCTCACCTGAGGGTGAAGTGCTCCACCGTGGAGTTGGACATCAGGTAGAGGAGGATGCTCAGCACCTCTCCAGGCTTCAGGGGCTTGTCGGGCAGGCGGATGAAGACGTTGCCGTCCAGGTGATGCTCCTGCAGGGCGGGCGCGGGCGGGGGCTGCAGGAGGCTGACGCTGCCGATGCGCAGCAGCGGGTGCTGCGTGGGACCCTCGGTGCGCGCCCCGCCGGCCCCGCGGCGAGCGCCCGCGTCCCCAAGGCACTGTCCGGCACCGTCGGGTGCGTGCAGGGTGTAGTACAGCTCGGCCTGCTGGCTCTCCCCCGGCACCACCTCCAGGCTCTCGGGGCTCTTCCTCCTGCCCAGCGGCACGGCCGAGGGGCCGAACCAGGCGTGGGGCAGCTCGGCCTGCACCAGGCACATGGCCAGGCTGCCCCGCAGCCGGCACGAGCTCTTGAGCTCACGGGCGTCGCGGAAGGCGTGGAGCCGCACGCAGGGCAGCCGGTCAGTCACGTCGAAGTCGTCCCAATCCCGGCCGGCCACGTAGAAGAGCACTTGGACCACGGGCTGGCTGGCCACCAGCCGCGGCTGGACGATGAAGGCGCGCACCTTCCAGTTGACGGTGAGGCGGTCGGGCACCTCCAGGGTGCTGGAGGGCTGCAGGTGCTCCTTGGGCAGCACCAGCCCCGTGCTGAAGGGCCCCAGGGTGACGTTGAGGACCGGCAGCTCCTTGGTCTGGAAGACGACGAAGGGCTCGGAGCGCTGCAGAGGGGTGCTGCTGTTGCCCGCCGGGCTGGCTCCCAGCTCCTTGAGGAAGAAGGCCAGGCGGGTGTTGGACAGGCGGTAGCTGACGGGCAGCAGGATGGCACCGGGGGGCTCGGCGGGCTCGGGGCTGGGGGCTGGGCTCTTGGCGTGGGCTGAAAAGGGGGTGCAGAGTGGGGGTTAGCGTGGGGCATCCCCCTCTGGAACAGCTCCCGAGCAAGGAACACAGATCCAGGCCGGAGTGGCACAAGGAGGAGCTGGAGCTTCAGACCCCAGACCTCGCAGAAGGGCAGCAAGAGCCTGGCTGGGTTTGTGTCCCACAAACCAAAAATGCGGGAGACCCCGGGACCCTGAGCAGGATTGTGCCTCCTGACGGGTGGCACCAACCTCACCCAACACCCTCGGCATGGCACGGGGTGTCCAGGGTGTGTTGAAGCCACATCCAGCCTCATATTGTCCCTGGGGAGCCCGAAGCTCTGGTCACCCACCCCAGCACTGCCTGAACCAGCACAGACCCTTTAGCAGGAACAGGGATAACTGGCTTCATCCCAGCTTCATCCCAGCTTCATCCCAGCTTCATCCCAGCTTCCCAAGGCACAGATGCTGACTTTCTCCAGAGGCTCGTTACCGAAAGTTGGATCCAGGCTGACTTTTGGCTGGCAGATCCCACCACGTATTTATCATCACCAAGCCTTTCCTTCTGCATTCAGCCCCCGGATCACCCAGGGAAGGTGGCTAAAGCAGCCCCCAGACCCGCACTGTCCCCACAGACTGCCTTAAGGGTGGTGTCACAGCCGGTCTGTCACCCGTCACCCACCCCGGGGTGCCACCCGCATTGTGCCTGTCCCCAAAGCTGGCCCAGACCAAATTTTTCCAGACCTGGTGGAGAGGTGACGTGGATGATGTTGGTGGCACCCTGTGCAAACCCCAGCAGCGCCCAGGGCCCTCTGGAAATCCCACTTTGTCCTTCATTTTGATCCCTTTTGCCTTAAAAAAAATAACGCCAGGACTGAGCAGAGCAGGGAGCCCCTGCCAGCCGAGGGGCAGAGCTGCCCGAGCCCCTTGCAGGGATCCCGTTATCCCACTGCAAGCGGAGAGAAAACCCACGGAAATCTTCCTGGGAAAGGCGGCCGGCGCGGAGCCGGCGCCCGGCACGGGCTGTGCTGGCAGCTGCGGGATCCTGGAAGACATCTCAAGGTCTTTCCCTTCTCCAGCGGCTGCCAGGAATTCCCGGGAGGGCTGGATCCCGCCCGCTCCCCTCGGCTCCCCGCATCCGCCGCTCCCGGCGCTGATTGCAGCCGCTCCCAAGCGGCTCCCGAGCAGCGGAGCCGAAATTACGGGTGTCAGACGGCGAGGAAAGGTGTGGATGTGCCGGCTCCGCTCCCGGGAATGACTCAGCCTCCTTCCCCACGGGGGCTTTGGAGTGTGCCAGGACCCGGAGGCTTTTTCCAGCCAGGAAAGTGGCCCCAGACACTTTCCCCGGGGTTCAAGGGATGCAGGAACCCCCGGGCGAGCCTGGAAGCCTCTGCTGCGGGGCACAGGGGAGTTAAGCAGCTTAGAGGGCTCATTAAATGATTAGCGCTGCGGACGGGACAGGCAGAATCCCCATCCCGGGATGGAAGCTGTCCAGGAGCCAGGTAGAAAACACCCCGGGGCTGTGGGAATGCTGGGCCCAGCTCCAGCCCCTGCCATCCCATCCAGCTTGTCCTGCCTGTTTTTCCATCTCCCAGAGAGCCAGGAGCTGCAGGAGAGGTGCCAAACCCTGGAAAGCACCCATGGGTGCCCCTCTGCTCGGCAGTACCAGCGCTGAGGGGCTTTCTGCTCCTGCGACTCGTGGAAGTTGTTTTCTGTTGGGAAAGGTGACGGTTGGCATGCTCCTGCCATGCCCGACAAGTGGAAAAGGGGAATTTTTTCCAAGGCGTGAGATTATTTGAGGAAAAGGATCCAGCAGCTGGAGCGACACGAGCTGGGCTGTTTGGGTGAGGGACAGGGGAAGGGGCTTTGCTCAACTTGAAACATCATCAGGCTTTATCCCTTCAAAATCTCCGGGGTTCGGAGCAGGACCAGGACATTCCACAGGGAAAACCCACCCCAAAGCCACCCAACTCAATGCCCAGCACAGCCCCGAGCAAAACCCATCCTGGAGGCGGTGCAAAATGCCCGGTGTCACCCTCGAGCGGGGGACAGGAGAAGCTCAGTGCCACCCCAGCGAGCACCCAGGGCCGGGCTGGCACGCACTGGGAGGGCTGAGGCAGCTGGGTTTGGGTGCAGTTTGGCCCCTCCAGCACCCAGCTCCTTCTTCCTCCCGTGGGGATTCTCTGATGGGTAATGAGGGTTGTGCGCTGCAGGAAAGCCCCTCTCAGACTCGGTTTGGTGCTGCAGTGGGGACACCCAGGGTGGCCCTGTCGCCGAGCCGAGCTGCGGGGAGAGCCAGGGCCAGGCTGGGCTGGAGATTAATGGGATGGCCGTGATGAGTTGAGTGCCGGCGGATTGGCGGCACACAGGGAAGCGATTTCCTTCGCAGACAAAATGCATTTAAATGATGCTCTAATCTGTAGCCGGGAGGGGACGGGAGCGGCGCCGCCCTTGCCTGGCCGGGAACTAATCCTGCTAGGAGAGGGTCCAACCCAGCCACATCCAGCCTGGAGTGCGGGGAATCACAGCCACGGGGGCAGGAGGGAAGGAGAAGGGAGGTGGGAGGTGCGTGGAGCTGGGGATGCAGGTGCTGGGTGGGGAAAAGGGATAAATAAAGTGTCAGGGAGAGTAAAGGATGGATGGATGGATAGATGGATAGATGGATGGATGGATGGATGGATGGATGGATGGATGGATGGATGGATGGATGGATGTCAAAAATGGCTGGACAGCAGGAGAATAGCTTCAGGATGAGGGAGGAGAGGGGATGGATGGGAGGGAAGGGAAGGGAAGGGAAGGGAAGGGAAGGGAAGGGAAGGGAAGGGAAGGGAAGGGAAGGGAAGGGAAGGGAAGGGAAGGGAAGGGAAGGGAAGGGAAGGGAAGGGAAGGGAAGGGAAGGGAAGGGAAGGGAAGGGAAGGGAAGGGAAGGGAAGGGAAGGGAAGGGAAGGGAAGGGAAGGGAAGGGAAGGGAAGGGAAGGGAAGGGAAGGGAAGGGAAGGGAAGGGCCAACAGCTCAAGAGATGGAAGGAAGGTGCCCCGAAGAAAACCGTGAGGATGGACAGACGCAGCTCAGGACACTCCAGTCCCCACGCCGCTGTCCCCAGTTTCTGCCCTGGTTTCTTGTCACCCCCGGGAGAGGGGGTGGCCTCATGTCCCGCTCTGGCCAGGTTTGGGGGGCCAGAAGGGTTAAGCCCTGCCGGCTGGCTCCGCTCCGCAGCGCTGCTGCCGCTGTGGTTAGCGGGATTTGCAGCACCTGACCTGCATTCCGGGTTCATCAGGCCGGCACTGAGGGGCCCATATGGCCCTTCCACCCCGGCAGCCAAAACACAGCTCCCCGTGCCTGGCCGGATCCCACCGGCCTGGGGGCTTCCCAAACCCCCCGGGCTGAGGATCCAGCCCAGCCCCACAGCGGGACCCCCGTGTGTCCCCTCGGGGGGACCGGCAGCGCTGACAGGGAGATGTAAACACACAAGTGGTGACCCCTTTGTGCAGCCCCACATCTGCCCCGCCAGATCTGCCCCGCGCCGGCCGCAGACACGGGGCCAGATGTGCCGAGCTGCTCTGGAGGGCACGTGGGGACAGGGGCAGCGCCCTCCAGCCCTGCCTTAAACCCCAAACCGGGGCCAAGGGGTCTCACTCTCTGCTGGAAAAAACAGCACCGAAAGTCCCTGGACAACCCTCCTCAGCCCCGCTGTGGGGTTTAGGTCATCATCATCATCATCATCATCATCATCATCATCATCATCCCTGCTCCTGGTTCAGGGGGTGCTGGGCTCGGACAGGCTGCTGGACACATGGGAAAGGAGGCTGCTGGACAGCCTGGATTGAAGCACCAACTCCATCACCTTCCCCTCTTGCCCTGAATCCCCAGGAAACGGGGCACAGGCGGAGCCTTTCCGCCCTGCTCCCACCACCCCTGCTCCCACCTGTTATCCCGAGGTTTCAGACCCTCCTCCTCCTCCTCTTCCCCTGATCCAGAACCAATGGCAGAGCTGAGCTCCAGCTTAGCCCAGCCCCAGCTGTCGGCCATGGGGATCACTTCAGGCTCGCTCCAGGGGGGATCTTTATCCCAGCTTATCCCGTGGGACACAGCGGGGGCTCTGGGGCTATATCCCCACTTATGGGGGGAAGAACACAGGGGGAAAGCTCTGGAGAGCAGGGATGGGAGGTTTGGGGTCAGCCCAGGAGGGTTAAAACCTCTCTGGGTGTTCATGGATGGCACTGGGGGCTCGCTGGATCAGTGGATTGAGCGCTGCTCCAAGGAATGTGGGACACCAGCCGCTGCTCTCCCAGCCAGGCTTCCCTGGGGATCCCACCTTGGAGCAAGGCAGGACAGTTGTCCCTAAAGCCGTGACTTGAGCTGCCATGGGGATAAACCCGCCCCAAATACGTGAGGAAGGATTGAGGGGTGTCACCATCCCTCCCAGAGGGCCCCACCCTGGCTCCCAGCCCAGCTCGGGGCTCCTGGGGAGGGGTTTTGGTGCACACCAGTCCCCAGGACCACCAGTGATCCCTTATTCCCAGATCCAGTCCCGTTCCAGGGTGATGATCCTACCCCTGAATAGGGTGTCCCAGAGGAGTCAGTGGGGTGATGGATCCCCCCGCAAAATCCCGAGAAGCAGGAGCCCCCGAGGAGGATGTCCAGCCTGGCTATTCCCTGCTGGACACCAGCATGGATCTCTGACTTCTCTTTGCTTCCACCCCATTCCCCTGAGCATCCTGCACATCCCAGGCTGAGCCCCAAAATCTGCTGGGTCAGGCTTTGCCACCCCATCTGTCAGGACCAAGCACAAAGGGGAAACAGGGGTGGCAGGGGCCCTAAATACCGGGGATGTGCCACATCTGGAGTTTCTAGAGATGCCCCCCATCTGCAGCTCCCACAGCTGGATGTTCCCACAGCTGGAGGTGGCCCCAGCTCCCAGGGAAGGGTCAGGCTCGGACATCTCCCCACCTGTCCTGGGAATCCTTTCCCTCCTCATGCCACAGCACCAATCCCTGCCACCCTACACTCCCACCCCAGTGGGGCCAGCACCTCCAAACACCCTAAAAACCAACAAAAAGGGAGAAAAGAAACCTCCAGGCCTCGCCCCAAAACTCAGCCAGCCCCAACACGTGCTCCACGCTCCCAGGGGGGGAGGAAAATAAAAGCCAGGAATTAAATACAAACGAAAAGCAGAAAATACAGGGAGACCCCTCACGGAAACCTCCAGAACGTTCCCTGCAGCCAGAGCCATGGGAATTGCTTTTGGTGACACAAATGACAACAAGCTCCCCCTTCCCTGTGATGCATCTGGAGCCTCCATCTCCAGTCCCAGCTAATTGGAAGTCAATTAAGTGAATAATTGTTACAAACGTGGAATCACCTTCCCCTGGCAGGGAGAGCGTGGGATGCAGGGATGCTCCCGGATCTGGCCATGGCCAGGGTGGGGATGAGCTGGGAATTCCCATGGCACTGAGGTTCAGCTGGTCCAGTCTTCCCAAAAATCAGCCTGGGGTGGGAATTGAGCAGGAGCTGGCCGGGATATGGAGTCTGGGATTGGATTCCTGGGAGCAGCAGGAGTGGATTCTTTGGTGTCTAACTTGTTTCTTGGAGATCCCTGAGATTTCTCCCTCTCCCAAAAGGTCCAGCCTGGCTTCTCCAGGATCGGGAGCAATAAAATCCAACAAGGCTGGTGGGACACATCCTGGGATTTTTTTTTTTAGCACCGAGGAAAAGGGAACTGCCGCAGCACTGCTGAGGGCTGTGCTTCCCCCAGGAAATTAATAAGAGGGAATAAACAAAACAGGGAAAAATAAATTTTAAAAAAAAGAAAAAAAAAAAGACAGGGACCTAAAGGTATAAATAAATATGGCCTAAATGGGATGTGCCGTGCAGAGGCACAGCCTGCCATAAATTCCTGGAGCCAGCAAGGCTTTTACACAGCAGCTACTTTGGAGCAATTTCCACAAATCACAGCGAGGGACAGGCCGGGGGACAGGGAGGAGAAGACCTTTCCAGAGGAGGGAGAAAAACGAAGGAATTAATTTAAAAAGGGGATTAAAAAAAAAAAAACCACGGGGGAAGTGGCTGATTGTGAATGGCCGGAAAGCAACGGGAGGGGAGAGAATTTGGGATAAACAGGGCAGCCCCCAAAATGTTCCCTGGTGGGTGCTGGGCTGGGGGAGCTCCACGCTGGGAGCAGCCCAGGTGAGCACAGGTGGATCCCCCAAAAACCCACGCTGGGGAGCCAGAATTGGGAATTGGGGACAGCAAATCCCGAGGGAGAAGCCCCCAGCACCCGGGTGTGGGGACGGCGGCAATGCAGGGACACCCCCAAAGCCACATGTCCTGCTCGGATCACCCCATCCCCTCACCTTCCCACCACGGCCAGGAGCAGGAATACGTTCCCAGCACCCTCTGAACACCGAATTTGCCCCCCAGGCTGCCCTCCCAGCAGCTCCAGGCTGTGCCCAGCGACACCTCCCGCACTGATTCGATGCCAATTAATTCATTCCCCTCCTGCGATGTGGGGCTGGATTCGATTCCAGAGGCACCCAAGGAGCCACAGGGAAAGCCAGCCCTGGGTTTAAAGCCCCAGCATCAGCCTCAGAGCTCCAAAAGCAGGGCTGGGAACTGGTAGCAGCTCCAACAGGGCTGGAATTCGTCCCCTTCCTTTGCTGATCCCGCAGCCACACCGAGCTGGCAGCAGCAGCAGGGAGGGATTGCATTTCCAACCTGATTTATCTTCCAGAGGAGAAACACAGCTTTTCCTTGAAGGAAAATAAATGGAAAACGAATGAATTCTCAAGTTTTGCCAGTCCTGGGGCGAACCCAGACTCCTGCAGGGGACAGGAGGTGACAAAGCCACCCCGGCAGCATCCGCTTGGGCTTTTAGGGAAAATCCAGGCTGGCAAATATTATCCAGGTGGTGGAAAATGCTCGCCAGAAGGTGACAGTGGCTCCACCAGAAGATTGAATTGGCCTTGCTGGTGGTGTCCTCCCCAAGGCCAGGGCAGAGGTGAGGGGGGACGAGGGACATGGGCCGGGCCAGGAGCAGCTCAAGGAAAGGAAGGGAGAGCCACACCCTGAGGAACAACCCCTGCACGCCAACCCTGGGGTGCCTGTGGCACAGGTGACAGCCCAGAAATCCCCCAGCCCAGCTGGGCCACCACCAAACGTGGCTGGAGGACCCTGGACCTCCCAATTTCCCCGCTGGGTGAGCCCCAGCCTCATTTTCCCTGGGAAGCAAGCAGCAGGACCTGCCTCACTCCACCCCCCTGAACCATTTCTCCCTCTGCCACAGCAACTTCCAGGGCAGACCCCGTCCCCACAGCCACCACTGGGGTCCCCAACCCCATCCCAGCGCGTCCCACCCCACCGCCTCCCTCCCTGCCCGCCCGGGGGGCTGCTCGTTAGCAGAGCCGTGTATTTAATAACAAAAGATCCTGATTAGATTAGCAGCAGCGACCTTTTCCAGACGGACGGGACGCTCCCGCGGCGGCAGTGACAGGCGCCACGCGGGAGGGGACACCCGGCAGCTCCCGGTCCCCCCACACACCCAACACTGTTGTGGGCAGGCAGTGCAGGAGCCAAAAATAATCAGGCTGTGCTGTCCAAGCAGCCCTTCCCTCGCCCGTCATCCCCCAGGATGGTGCCACATCCCGCTGGTTCCCTCCGTAAGATGGGATGGAGCCGGGATGAGCCGCTGGAATGCTCTGCAGGCATCCTCAGCTGGGCTGGTTTTGCCTTTTTCCCCCTCTTTTCTAGGATGCAGGCGAGCTGGGAGAGGGACCTTTACGATTTAAATCGTGGCACTTCAAAAACAAAATTCCCGAGGAAATAGCCAGGGTTCCAAAAATTCCTGAGCAATCCCCAGCCAGGGGGCTGCTGCCACTCCATTCCCTGCCTCAGTTTCCCCCCGGCGTGCTCGTCCAAAAGGATGAGGACCAAAGCCCGTGGCTGCTGCTCCCCAAAATCATCTCTCAGAGGATCTCCCTCATCCTCTTCCCTTCCCTCAAAAGCACCAAGAGGGCAAAAAGGGGTAGAAGAAAAGATGATTTCTCAGTGGGGTGGAACTTCACACCCCTAAATTGGGCTGGGATTTAAGGTATTGGGGTTTGGGAGAGGTGGAGCGAGCCTTGGGGTCACGCAAGGACACTCCAGAGCCAAAATCCATTGGAATATCCCCCTTTTCCGTGGCACCAAAGGCAAAACTGGTGCCAGGCCGGGTCCTCTCCCCTCAATTGCCTGCCACGGATCCTATTGCCCCTTCCCTGTTCCTGGGAATGCTCAGCTGCCCTGCGCCCACCCCAATAACCGCGGTGGGGGCTGTCAAAACAGCAAACGGCGGGGTTGTGTTCCCGGCGAGCATTCCCAGTGTTCCATGAGCGAAGCCGGGTGTCGGTTCCCAGCTCCCAGCGAGTTATGGCACATCTCCACCTGCTGGTCTGAAAACCCCGGAGCCGGGAGACGCTGAGCCCAGATGGGCTTGAGGTTTGGGGTTTGGGGTTGGGCTGTGTCCCCCCCGCTGGGTTTGGGGTGTCCGGGCCCGAGACCCCACAGGGATGAAGCCGTGGATCATCATCCTTCACCCCCAGCCCCATTTTCCTGACGTGTGGTGGGAGGCAGGATTGGGAAACACACAGCACAGCCCGGTTCCCTCCAGCAGTGGGATGGGCTGTGGGATCCGGCGCAGCACACCCCAAACCTGCCCGGAGTGCAGGGCCAGGATAACCACCCCAACCCCAGCAGCTCTGGAGCACTGCAGAGCCTCCAGGCTCCTCTGGGAGCGGGGAAACTGAGGCACGCCGCAGGCACAGGGTTCGGTGCGGAGCTGAGGGAAGATGCAGAGTCCGAGTTCAGCCCTACAGACAGCACAAATCATCCCATAAACCCATAAATCCTGACACATCCCTACACAACCACGCCGGGCAGACACCACCAGCATCCCCCCGCTACACCACGGCCTCCACGTGTCCATCTGTCCATCCTTGGGGCCACCCTGGGGCCATCCCAGCCGGGGAGATGCCAAAATAAAAACCCCCTTTTTGGGCAGCAGCTGATGTGGGGCCTTGGCCAAGCAGCTCCCGGGGAGTGCACTGGGAGCCAGGCTGGCACAGAGGGCTGCTCCTAAATAAAAAAAACCCAACAAAACAAGGGAAAAGGGGGAAAGGAATGAAATCTTCCAAGCAGGAGAGCAGCACACGGCTTCACCACGGGCTGACCCCGCTGCCAGCCCCAACAGTTTGTAGGGAACGCTGGAGAATCGGGAGCTCTCCTGTGAGTTTTTTTTTCCCAGCTCCCTCTCAGCTCCCCCTTTTATTTGTCCACCAAAGGCCAGCGAAGGGCAGCTGTGCATCCTGAAAGGAGCTGGCCAACTCCTGGCAGAGGTTTCCCTTTTCCCTGGGCACCGGCAGCACGGCGAGCCCTGGCACAGGCCACCCTCGCCCACCTCACACCGGCAGCGCTGCTGCGGCGACCCCCACAAACCCCACAGGGAGCCCCACAACTGTTGTATCCCCCAAAATCTAAACCCCAGGCCTGACCCACTGCATTTGTGGGGTCCCAGCAGCAATGGGGGCTCAGAAACCCCCTCCCGGGGGTTTCTGAGCCCTCATTGCTGCTGGGACCCCCCTTCCCCCCAAGGAGGGGATGGGGAGCAGCGCATCTCCCACGGGGATGCTTCCCGCAGCCGACCCAGACAGTTGGATCTTATCCAGGGAATTCGGGCAGCAGGAGCTCCCTGCTTGCCTCCAAGCTGGCCAGACTGCTGAGCTGACGGTCCCAAAGAGCTCTGCCAGCCAACCCTGCCCGTGAAGGAGCCCAAAAAACCCCTCAGTGTCACGGTACAGGGGTCCACCTGCCAGCCCGAAGGGTTCGACGGGAAGTTGCAGCTCCACAGCCCGGAGCATCCTTGCTCCTCCACTGGGCTCCGAATTTCCAGGCTGGAAAACCCCTTCAATGCTCTCAATATCCCCTCTCCTCCTTATTTCACCACTCCCCAAGCTCCTCCAAGACCCTGGGGTGCTGCAGATGCTGAGAGAGCCCCCAAAGCACCTCGGCCACGGGCTGTTGGGGTGACACAGAGCCAGGCACACTCCAGGGATCCCCTCCAGCTCCAGGAGGCATCACTGGAACCGGGCAGTGTCCCCAGGACACCCCGAGGCCGAGGCCAGAGCCAGGTGGCCACCCCCAGACTGCAAACAGCCCCCGCTTTCTGCTCGGCCCGGCTGGGGAAAGCGGCTTCGGCAGGGGCTTGGTTTTAAATGGGAAACATCCACAAAAATCCTTCGTGGGAACAGCCTGGCACCCCTCAGGGTGCGTGACCCCTCTCTGGCCTGGCTGGCCAATGAGAGCCCCCAGCAGCAGGTGCTGGCATCCCCAGGGCTGGCACCGGGGAGGCCGGGATGGCACCGCAGCCCGATCGGGATGCGACTCAGGGCAAAGGGAGGGGGTGCAGGCCCCCCAAACCGCGCGGAGGGGGGGGATCAGAAGGAGGGAGAGGGATGGCAGGGGCTGCACCCCCACCCCAAAACGCTGCCACCCGCGCAGAGCTTGCCCAGCAACTCGGCGCAGCCCGGGAAAGTGTCTGGGTGCGGGTCTGGGGATCAGCGAGTGGATAATAGCGGATCAGCCCCTGATCCTGCCGCTAAAGCAGCTCTGCATTAAGGAGACAAGAGTCGGGGGGGGGGGGCCGGGGGACACCCCCTCGCTCCTTGTGTCCCCCTGCCACCCTGCTGGCAGCCCAGGCTCAGCCCAGCCCGCCGCCAGCGCTCGCAAGCACAAGCTGTCATTTTATTAAGCCAGGAATAAACTCTAATCTTCACCCATTTCGCTTTGGGGAGGGGGGGCACGGAGAGAGCCGGGGAGGGGGGCGCAGAGGGGCAGGGGGTGCCCCTGGAGGGGGAGGAAGATGGTGCAAAGCCCGGTATTGAAGACAGAGATATAATATAGAGGTATATTTATAAATATTTATATTCCACCCCCCCCCTCCTTGCCAGCACTTACCGGGGAGCAGCAGGGAGCAGAGGCAGCAGAGCAGCGCGGCCGGTCCGGGCAGCATCTTCTCCGGAGAGGCCATTGCAAGGTGGGGGAACAGCCAGAAAAAACGGGGTGGGGGGGTGGGATGGGGGGGCGGGAAAAAAAACCCGAAAAAAAAAGAAATAATAATAAAAATAATAATAATAAAAAAATAATAACAACAAAAGGAATCCAAACCAAGCTCCGGAAAAAAAAAAAAAAAAAAAACCGCAGAAATCCCCCTAAATCCAACCACGTGCGAGCCGGGAGCAGCAGCCAACGGCGGAATTTGGGGAGGGGGGGGGGGGAACCGGCTCAGGTTAGGGGGGGCTCGGCTTTGCCCCCCCCCAGCTCAGCGAGCACAGCACCCCATCTCCGGTCCCCCGCCCCTCCCCACCCCGCACCCCAAAGCTGCCGCAACCTCCCCCCCAACCAGTGCCTGCAGGGCGGCCGGGGGAGCGCCCAGCCGGCGGGGGCGGGTCCCCCTCCTCTTCCTCCTCCTCCTCTTCCTCCTCGGGAGCCGCGAGCGGGGGGAGCAGAGCACGTGGAACCCCCTCCCGGAGGCGAAAAAAGCCCCGATGTGCCGATGGAGGATGATGCTGCAGGGTGCGGGTCTCCAGCCCCCCCCCCCCCTTCCCTGCACGAGAAGAAAAATCAGAATTCCAAGCGCTCTTCTATCAAAGGGGGGGGGGGGGGGGGGGGAATTGGGGAGGCGGGGGAAGGGGGGGAGCCAAAAAAAAAAAAAATCTGAATTAACGCGCTGCCCCCGAGGAAAAAGACAAACGGGGAAAAAAAAAAAAAAAAGAAGAAGAAGAAAACAAGAACGTAACAAAAAAAACCACAACCCGGAGCCGGGTGAATAATTAATCCCAGGCAGATGCGATCAATCGGCGGCAGGAGCGGCTCGGCGGTGGAGTCCCCGCATCCGAAGGCAAACTTTGGGGGGGAGGGGGACACCCCGGGGCTCAGCGCTGGCAGCGGGGGGACCCCGCCAGGAGCGTTGCAAGGAGGGGGGGTCCCCGCCCCCTCCGCGTTAAAGAGGGGGTGCCCCCCCTTGGATGAGCAGCGGGGATGCCGGAGGCTCGGGCAGGTGCGGGGGGCTCTGCCGAGGGCCCCCCCCGCCTGTGCCGGGCCGGGCTGGGCGCTCCGGTGCCCGCTCGCCCGGCCCGAGCCGCATCGGGCTCCGCTGGGTGCCAGCGAGAGGAGGGCGGCAGGGGGAGGCGCCTTCCTCCTCCTCCTCCTCCTCCTCCTTCTCCTCCTCCTCCTTCTCCTCGCAGCCCCCACCTCCCGCTTCCCGAGCCCCCCAGCGAATTCCCCAAACACCCCCGGGTGCGGCGGGGGGTGCCCGGCCCTGCCCTGCCCTGGGGCGATGCAAAGGGGTCGTGAAAATTGGGGGGGGGGGGGGATTAAGCCCCCTCCTGGGCAAGGGGAAGCGCGGAGAGGAGCAGCCGGGTTTGGTCACTTCTCGCCACCCTGAGGGTGCCTGTGCCACCCGGGGGCATCGGCCTTGTCACCCCCTCCCTGCAGGGCCCCACACAGGCTGGGGGTGTTGGGGATCCAAGGGGATCAGTCACCCCCTCCCTGCTCCCCTACACACTCCACACATCCCGGGATCATCTCCTGCAGGGCCCGGAGATGCTTCCAGCATGGCTAGGGAGGGATTCCCTTATCCCGGCTTGCTGGAGCCATGGGAGAGTTGGGATTTTGGGGAGCAGCACTCCTGGGAATGCCACCCTCCCCTCAGCTGCCCGTGTGTGAGCGTTTGGGGACCGAGACCCCATTCCCAGCCATTCCCTTCATTCCCACCTGGGTTTTCCTGCCCACGCCAACCCCGTGGGTGCCTTCCCTCTCCCTGCTCCGCTCCCGTCCATTCCCGCATCTCCTTTCCCCAGGAAAGCTCGGCCAGCACGCTCCTCCCGGCAGCCTCATTGGCAGTGGAAGTGCGGGAGACATCTCCATTAACGCCCAAATAATTCACGGCAATTAATGGGATTGACCTTGAGCGGCGACAGGAGCTGGAGCTGCCCCCAGGAAGAGGCAGCCCCACAGCGCCCAGGAGGAGGATGGATGTCCCCGAGGGTCTCCAGCACCTCTGGGTGCTGCTGGGAGGGCTTGGAAACAACGCCGGGAATGGCGGGACCGGGGTGAGGAAGAGGAGGGAGATGGGATGTGGCCCAAACACCTGGAATTCTGCAGGAATGGCTGAGTGCTGTTTTGGAGCGGGCCCGTCACCTCCCAGGCGCTCGCTGCTTGTTTCCATAAAAGCCCCATGATTTATAAGGCAATCTCCCAAATGCTTCAGGGGGGGAGGGCTGAGCCCGGGCTGAATCCCCAGGGATGGCACGGCATTAGATGGAGCGAGGCAGTGCCCAGCCCGTGATTTCCCCCTCCCCAGACGGGGCAGAGCCTCAATTTCCCCACCCCAGAACCATCCCTGGCACCGGGAAACTGCGGGATGAAAGCACGGCCACGCCCCATCCTTCCCCGTCTTGGGATCCTTTTCCCGGTGATGGATGAGGGCTTTTAGAGAGGGATGTTTGGGTGCCATCCCTCCTGAGCTCCTGGCAGGTTCTTGGCACCGCTGCCGGGAGATTTTTCAGCTGTTCCAGAAAGGAGCATTTTTACCCCAGCTGGGTTTTATTTACGACTCCGCGGAGGGGGCTGGGGTGGGCCGGAGCCTGGGTTGTGATCTCTCATTCCCGAGTGAGGATCCAAGCCAGGGGGAGAGGCCGAAGATAATTCCCGTTATTCTGGCAGGAATTGAGGCAGGGAAAGGCAAAACGTGGCCTCAGCACAGGGATCCACCTGAGCAACTCCTGCTCTTCCGCGCTGGATGGATTTCCCAAGGAGTTATCCCAAAAAAACCACTGAGGGATGTCCAAGCAGGATGGGGTCTGACTTCCCAAATCCCACTGGGCATCTCGGGGATGGCAGCTCTGTCCCACTCACCCCATCGGCTTTAATCCCAAAACACCACATCCACCCCAGCGGCCTCAATCCCAAAACACCACATCCACCCCATTGTCTTCAATCCCAAAACACCACATCCACCCCATCGCACCAGGCCCTGTGCAGAGCAGGATTTTATGGCCTCTGGGCATTTCCCACGTGGATAAATCCCGGTTTTGGGAGCCAATCCCACAGATCCAGCGCCAGGTCGGGCAGAGAGCATCGCGGCCTCTCCCGGTAATCCCTGGCCGGCGTTTCACCTGCCGCTGATCCCGGGGCAGCACTAATCGCTGGGATAACAGGGCGCTAACCACCCGATCCAGCCCTAATCCCTGTGGGAGCCGCTCTGGAGGTGGCGCGGCCGCCCAGGGCCGGGGATGGCTCCGAGAGGGAGCCGCTTTCCTTTTTCCTGGGGAAACTGAGGCACGGCGGAGCTTCCTCCAGCTCTGCTGTCTCCAAGGTTTGCTGGGATGATCAGATGGATCCATGAAGAGCAGGGAGAGCTCCTGGTGTGCAGACCCCTCCTCTGGACTCATTAAACACCAAACCCCGTTTTTGGGGGGCTTTACCAAAAAGCCGAGAGTTTTGCACCTGGAATTGTTGTTTTTCAACCCCAGGGCCCTCCAAAGAAGATAAATCCCCTGCAAACCAGAAAGAATTCATCCAAACCAGCCAGGAGAGTGAAAGCCTCACTCCAAGCATCCCATTTTCCCATTATTTCCCAATAAAGCAGGCAGGGAAGTTCCTTGCTGGTGGCTGGAGCATCCCACAGCTCATCCTGGCTGGGAGCTGAGTGCCTGATCCTGGAACGTGATTAAAAATATCTCTCAATTCCCTCCCTCGCAGAGCAGTGCCCGAAATCCATTTGTATCCTCTGCTTTTTCCCTCTATAGTTCTGATAATGACGGAAATAGAGGAATCCCGTAATTGCCATAAATTCATTTTATGTGCTTATTTCTTGGGAAAAAAAAAAAAAAGCCTTTTATTGGAATTAATTTTCCAGCTACATTCACGGTTCGTTATGTGGATCCACGGCTCGGTCCCTGCTCCCAAAGTCCACCCCAAGGTTCTCCTTCCTCCCAGAAAAAAGAGCTGAAATATTGAATACTGCAACCCCCCCCCCCCCCCCCCCAGCGAATCCTGCCTGACTTTTGGGTGCCCCGAAGAGTGCGAAGGCACATTAGGTACGGAATGCAATATTTATAATATTTAAATGAATATTTTAATAGCCCCATAAAAGGAGCGGAAGGGAGAAGTGAAGCAGTGGCGCCAAAGCCGCTCCTTCCTGCGAGATAAAAACGTTTCATTTCGGTTTTACTGTTCGGATCCGTCCCTGCCTCGGCTTTTACGCGCTGCTAAAATATTCATTTCGGGGCTTAACGTGGAAATTTAATGTTTTAGCGGATTTAACAAGTCAATATTATCAAAATTGGGGGGTTGGGGACGTCAGAAGGGAACATCTCAACAGAGCAGCAGTGATATTATTTCCCCTTTTCTTCCAAAAATTGTTATCCCGTGGGGAAATTTCTCCATTTCTGCTTTTATTTCTATTTTTGAGAGGGGGGAAAAATGCCAAGGGTGGGTTCCCCGATGTTTAAATCGCTGTGTCCCGTGTTCTGTGTGCATCCAGAATTCCCTGATGGAAACGGAGCATCCCAACATCCTGGAAATCCAGGGAATTGATGAACACCGGGGATTCAAAGCACCTAATTACAGCAGCTCATTAGGAGGGTTGGTTATCTTGGCAGCCAGAGAGGCCAACAAGAGAGTTCCTTTCCTTGGCTTGCTGTTTGTTTTGGGGCATTTTAAAAAATGTGGATGTTTGGAGTTGGATTTAAGCTCTGGATGAGTTCAAAAGCAGCTCCTCTGAAATCAGGGCTGGGCTGGCCGTGGGCATTTGGGGTTGGGAGCAGTGGGGTGAGGAGCAGCACCTCATTTTATCCTCATTTTGGAGGGGCTGAGGGGGGATTCACAGCACCTAAATCAGGCTCTTGAAGAGAGCAAGGCACAGCAGATGCTGATAAAACCCAAAAGCAGCAGGTCCTGCCTTAAACAAAGCCCGTTTTGCCCCCTGACCCCGGGGTTTTTCATGAGGGCTGGATGCCAAATATAAAAATATATAAAAATGGAAGAATCCCTTCTTTTTTCCAGCCCTGCTCCGCAGCCTGTGAGGGTTGGGAGCTTGCAGGGGGACAGGAGGGCACCTGGAGGTGTCCCCAGCTGTCCCCACTCCCCTTCCCACTCCATTCCCAGGTGGGAACACAGAGAGGGAAAAGCACTTTAGGAGGAGCAAGAGCAGCCCCCATTTGCTCTGGTTTCCCGGTTGTCCCCTCACTTGGCTTTTCCAAGCAGATTTTCCAGAGGTTTTTGGGATCAGGGGCCTTAATGGTGCTGTGGGGATGAGGTCACCACCAGGCACAGCCCTGGTGGCCCCCCAGGACACCAAAGAGCTCCTGGCCAGTCCCACTCACTCCGGTGAGAGCTCCGAGCCACTTTCTGCACCCCTCTCCAACTCCCCGGCTGGGATTGCTCTGGGCTTGAGCAGATTCCAGGGAATTCTGGGCAGTGGAGAGGTCGAGCTGGAGATTTGCAGGGAGAGGGGAAGGGCACAGGGATGTCCTGGGCGGCCTCAAGTCAGGCAAGGCGTGCTCAGGGGTTTGCTGCAACCTCAGCATCCCGGGATCCCTTCCCAGGGAAGGGCTGGGCATCTCCAGGATGGATTCACCTGGGAATTGCATCCAAACTTCTGTTTGGCTGCTGGGATGCTCAGCCCTGTGCTCACTGCATCCCAATCCATCCATCCATCCCAATCCATCCATCCATCCCAATCCATCCCAATCCATCCATCCATCCCAATCCATCCATCCATCCCAATCCATCCCAATCCATCCCAATCCATCCATCCCAATCCATCCCAATCCATCCCAATCCATCCATCCCAATCCATCCATCCATCCCAATCCATCCCAATCCATCCATCCCAATCCATCCCAATCCATCCCAATCCATCCATCCATCCCAATCCATCCCAATCCATCCATCCCAATCCATCCCAATCCATCCATCCATCCCAATCCATCCCAATCCATCCATCCATCCAAATCCATCCCAATCCATCCCAATCCATCCCAATCCATCCATCCATCCATCCATCCCAATCCATCCCAATCCATCCCAATCCATCCCAATCCATCCATCCCTCTTCCCCCTCCTCTCCTGTCCCCTCTCTCCATGGCCACTGTCACCTTTCCAGCTGGGAACCCCCATTCCAGGGGTTCCAGAGCCCCTTTTCCCCCTTCCCTGGCACCTCCTGGCTGGGGCTGAGTCCATCCCCGAGGGCCTCCTTTTCCCCTTCCCTGGGCCTGTCCCAACAGTGCTTTTCCATCTGGGACAGAGCCAGCTGAGCATCCCACAGCCCGATGTGGTTTTGGGGTGCCTTGGGATCAGTTTGCTCCTGGCCACGGGCCGGTGGCAGCTCTTGGTTGCCACCACCACCCTACGGGAGTGTCACCTACAGGACACCCCCTGGGCACTCTGCTGCACCCCAAACCCACCCGAGCGCCCCCAAAACCCCAAACCCCAACAGCAGCGGCAGCAGCAGAGTTGTTCCCATTCTCCCTCCGTGCATCTTCCCATGGGATTTTAACACTGAACCATGGGATTTTAACAGGCTTCCCGAGGGAATCTCCCTCCAGGGCTGGCAGAGCGAGCAAGGAGGGATCAAACCCGTCCCAAATGCCCTCCGGAGGCTCTGCCCACCCCGGCAGGCAGAACCCTCCCCTGCCCACCAGCCCCGGGAGGCGAAACCCGAGCCTGGCCTTTATCCCGGAGTTCGGAGCTCCATCTCAGCGCCTTCCCGGCTGCCGTGTCCAGCGGGATAACAATGGAGCAGCTGCTGAATCAGCTGGGTCAGCCTAAAGGGCATCCCACTAATGGCCAGGGGGTCCTGGGGCTGCGGGATCCCAGCTGGAGCAGGATCCAGTAATACCCTTCCCTTGCTGCCATTAGCAGCTCCCAGCTGGGATTTGGGATGCTCCCATCCCTCCTCGAGGGGCGGAACTCCCCTGGAAAGGCCATTTAGGACCATGAATTTTTCAGGAGCTCGTTTAGCATCTTCCCAGCTGGTCCTGGGCCGAGCGGATTAACCCCTTCGGGGTGGGCATGGAGGAGGCAGATCCCGAGTGGGAGCGGGGCTCGCTGAGGTCTGGGGGTGGAAAAGGCGGAATTAGGAGCAGGGGATGGGTTTGGTTCCTTGTTTTCCTCTCCAGGACCAACAGCCACGGGGCAGGAGCCGGCAGGGAACCTCTGGAGCAGCAGGAATTTGGTCTCACCCGAAATATCCTTGAAGCGAGCAGGAGAACCACGAACGGGGCAGCCGGGAGGGAAATGCTGCCGGGAAATCCATGGAAAAGGTTTTGCCTGCATCCTCCAGCACCTGCTCGGAGCCTTTGGGATCAGAGGCAATCCCGGATCCGACGGGAAGGAGCCGCCAGCAGGACTGGGAGGCGTCGGGGAAAATTGCATTTGAAGCACAGCCAGGGCTGGAGTCTGGGATAATCCCAGCAGCGGGGCCAGCGGAGCCTCCTGCGACAGCATCTCCCTGCTCGAGAGCCGGCAGCCGCTTACAAAGGAATGAAATGAAATAAAATAATTAAAAAAAAAAATTAAGGTAATATAAAATAAAAATAAAATAATAAAAAATATAAATATAAAATTAAATTTAATATAAATTAAATTTAATTAAAATGAAATTAAACCAAAATAAAATAAAAATAAAAGGAAATTAAAAGGAAATGAAGTTAAAATGAAATTAAATTAAAAGGAAATGACATTAAAATAAAATTAAAATAAAATTAAATTTAAATTAACATTAAATGAAAACAAAATAAATAAAAATTAAAATGAAATGACATGAAAGTAAAATAAAAATAAAATAAATTAGAATTTTAAAAATAAATAAAAATGAAATAAGATAAAAATAAAATAAAATAATAAAAAATAATAAATTAATGTAAGGTGAGATAAAATAAAAATAAAATAATTTTAAAAAATAAAATAAAATAAAATAAAATAAAATAAAATAAAATAAAATAAAAGCCCCTAGAAAGTCCACACGAGGAAAGGGTGGGGAATGGCTGGGAGAGAGGGAGGATTCTCCAGTGGGATAACAGCTGGGCTGTCTTGGGGGAAGAATCGGGATTTTCTGGAAAACTCTGCCATTTAAGGTTTCCAGCAATGACTCCCCTCAGAGCTCAGAGGTTTTTTCAATAAAATTCCATTTCCCTTGAGGGTGTCTGGCCAAGGATAACTCAGGGTTTGGCTACAGGTGGGCACAGCTCAGTTAAAGCCCCCAAAAGCTGTGGGAGCACCTGGCAGGGAATTCTGCTATTAATGAAATTTCCATATTTAATGTGGGGCTTTTTTTGGGGGGGGAAGGTCCCAACTCACACCTTTGACCCCACACCCAGGCGTCCCCTCCTGTCGCCTGCTCCATGTGGGTTCTTTCCATCCCAGCGGGATCCAACCCAGCACAGCGAGACCAAAATCCCACAAATTCAAAGTTAAACTCCCTGGAACTGAACAAAATCCCACAAATTCCAAGCCAAACTCCCTGGAATTGACCAAAATCCCACAAATTCAAAGTCAAACCCCCTGGAATTGATCAAAATCCCACCAATTCCAAGCCAAACCCCCTGGAACTGACCAAAATCCCACCAATTCAAAGTCAAACTCCCTAGAATTGACCAAAATCCCACCAATTCAAGCCAAACCCCCTGGAATTGACCAAAATCCCACCAATTCAAGCCAAACTCCCTGGAACTGACCAAAATCCCACCAATTCAAGCCAAACCCCCTGGAATTGATTAAAATCCCACCAATTCCAAGCCAAACCCCCTGGAATTGATCAAAATCCCACCAATTCCAAGCCAAACCCCCTGGAACTGACCAAAATCCCACCAATTCAAAGTCAAACTCCCTAGAATTGACCAAAATCCCACCAATTCAAGCCAAACCCCCTGGAATTGACCAAAATCCCACCAATTCAAAGTCAAACTCCCTAGAATTGACCAAAATCCCACCAATTCAAAGTCAAACCCCCTGGAACTGACCAAAATCCCACCAATTCAAGCTGAACCCCCTGGAACTGACCAAAATCCCACCCTGGAAATGGCCAAAACATTGGGAAAAAGGATCAGAAAATCCAGGAGAGGGAGTCAGGGGTGGCAGCTCCTCGTGGCTGCAGCTGGATCCTGGCTCTGGCTTTGGGCAAGGACAGGAAAGAAAATCCCCCGCTGGGACTGCGGGGTCGGATGCTTGGATCACCCAAATGGGGTTCTTTTCCTGCTTTTTGGCCAAAGCTGCCGGAGTTTAACCTTGAAGCCGTGTCAGGTTCCCTCCTGCCAACCCCAAACTTCCAGGTTTTCAGTAAAATAAAACCAGGAGCTGGCTGAGCGCTCTTCTTCTCCAAAACGGGATCCCAAGGCAGCTTGGCTGGCACCCCAAACATCCCAAATCCCCTCAGGGTGCCAGGCGGGCTTGAGGGGGGGAATTTGGGGGGCACCCAGCAGCAGTGGGAAGTCAGGGAAGCAAACAACCCCTTCCCATCCCTGCTGCTCCCCCAAATCTCCCAATTAATGCTCCTAATTCCCTGTTTGTGGTGCTGATGGGATCAGGGATCCCTCTGGAGGCTCCTTGCCCCATCAGGGAGCCACGGCCCGAGCCTGACTCCAACACGGCGGCATCACATGAAGGATATTGAATTATTTCCCTGCCTTTTTCTGGGAATTGCTGGTTAAAGCTCTCGGGCAGTGCTCATTCCCTGCTCCTAATCTCATTCCCGCACCATTTACCCCGGGAGCAGAGCAGGAGGCAGCCTCAGCTTCCCAGGATGCACAGAAATGGGGGATCACGTCACTGATCAGAGGGAATAATCAATATTCACCAGTGGGATCGCATTGATTATAACATTATAATATATATATAACATTATAATATATATACATAACATTATAATATATATGTAACATTATAATATATATATATAACATTATAATATAGTATAACATTAATATTATATCAATATTTACCAGGGGAGCAGGGCAATTCCAAAAAATGGGTCCTGGCACTCCAAAATCCCTCACAAGGGAGGAAAAGGGAAGAGAAAAGCAGAAATTGGGGTTTCTTGGGAGGGGAGGGGAGGATTAATCACATGAATAAAAACTTAAAATCATTCCCCAGTTACCCAGCTAAGCAGCCAAACACCCGGGAGTCTCCAGGGAATGTTGTCCCCATCCCCAGGATTTCTGGGCCCTAAAACCACAGCTGGGGACCCCGAACTCGATGGAATGTGGCCCTCAGGAAATAAGGAGAGAGGAAATCCGACAGCTCGGGTTTCACGCTGGCAGAGGGAGAGGCTTTGTCCTGCAACCCCTTCCCCGCTTCCAAGTCGCCTTCAGGGATGCTGGAAACGCCCTGAAATCCAAGCAGCCCCCACCAAAATCCTTCCCTTCCGCCCTCAAAGTTTCATGAAGAACAACCCAAACCGCTTTGATTAGGGCCCAAGACAGAAGCGTCGCTTTTTTCAAACCTATAAACGAAATAAAAAACCCCAAAAAGCCGTGGGGGTGGAAATTCCCGTCAGCTTTGAGGCAGAAAAAGGAGGAAGCAGCATCAGGGATGGACGTGGTACCGCGCAGGCAGACGGGGGAGAGCTCTGCATGAGAAATCCTCTTCACCTCATTTCTGTTTTGCTGCATTTTGATTCTTTTTCGGCTGGAAAGTTAAAAAAAAAAAAAAACAAACCACCCTCTTTTTAACACATTCCCAGAGGGCTGCAGCTCCCTGCCGGAAACGGGGAGGGTGCTGACACCCACTCCACCACTCCTCCCGTCCTCACCTCCTTATTTTGGGGTTTTTTTTGGTGTTACTGATATGATTTCTCTTTTTTTTTTTTTCCCCCGGCTCATTTCAAGCCGGAGCTCCCCAGACTCTCGCTGACATCTGTTAAAATCCCCGAAACCCGAGCCTGAAGGGGCTGCGAGGCTGTGAAACCTCGACTGCTGCTATTTTCGGGCCGTGCCAGGATCAGGAAGGGTTTTTCCCCACCTCGCTGGCGATCCAGGGCATCATCCCGGTGTGTTTTCTGCTGGATTTGTTTTCCAGGCTCCAAACCACGACCCAGGGAAGCCGGAGACGCTGCTGGAAGGGGCTGAAACCCAAATTGTCCCCAAAAACGGGGACAGAGGGGACCAGCAGTGACGCAGACACCGGGAAAGACGAAGCATCCCGCACATCCCGCCGTGCCCAGCCCGCCTTCCACGCTTTCCTCCTCATGCTGCTAATTCCAAACAAGGAAAACTCCATGTGGAGAAAAATTGGTAATTTAATTTTTTAAATTTTTAAATTTTTTTTAACATTTTTTTAAATTTTTTCCCCCTTTTCTTTCTTCGGTGCGTATCGAGCGCGCCGCGTTCTCGCCGCCCGAGCCCAGCCCGCGTTTTACCCTACTAATGACTTTTTACACTCCAGGTAAAATCGGAACAAGACGGGAAAGCTTTCGAGAGCTCGTTCTGACAAATTCCTCGCTGTAATTACTGGAGCAGAAAGAACTCATCAGCAGAACACGCCGCTGCTCGGGGCGATAAAAGTCTCGAGTGGTGGGGAATGGCCCAGATCTGGGAGCCGCAGCACCAGGCAGGTCCCCAACCCCAGCCTGGCTCCCCCTCCCCGAACCAGGAGAGATTTTATACCCGAGTGATGCCGAGAAATCCCCGTCCTGCCGGGGTTGAGCTGCGTTTTACGGTTAAAGGGGTTTGGGGCTGGTTTGATTCACCCCTGTTTTGCTGGCAGGGTGAAAGGTGGGGGTCCCCCAGGCTTGTTCCCACTGCTCACCCAGGTCTGGTTCTGCCCTGGATGCTGTGGTGGGGGGAAAAATCCATTTACATCAGAATCAGAATCAGAATCAGAATCAGAATCATCAAAATCAGAATCAGAATCAAAATCAGAATCAGAATCAGAATCAAAATCAGAATCAGAATCAGACTCAGAATCATCAAAATCAGAATCAGACTCAGAATCATCAAAATCTAAATCTAAATCGGAATCAAAATCTAAATCTAAATCAGAATCCATTTACATCAGAATCAGAATCAGAATCATCAAAATCAAAATCAAAATCAAATCCATCGAAAGCCAGAGGGGGAAATAAACCCCAGCATCCGGTGCAGTGGTTTGAGCAGCCAGCAGCAGGTTTGAAAAATCCCCTTTTTGGCTGCATCCACAGCTCAGGAGATGCTGGAGAAGCAGGTCAGGAGGAGAAGGCCACCGGGATGTCCCCAGATGCCAGAGGAGGTGGCACCATGGCTCAGCAGCTGGCGGGCACTGGGACAGTGCAGGCATCCCCAGGACCATCCCAACCCCACATTCTCATCCCCAGACACCCTCATGGCTGCACCCACGGAATGTTTCTCTCCCACAGTGAGCTGGGAAGGGGTTTGGGAAAGGTTTTTGAGGCATTTTGAGGGAGCTGCAGAGGAGTTGTGCCATTCCTGTCCCTCATCCCTCATGTCCCGCCTGCTCCTGGCCCCAGCACAGGGAAAACCCATCCGGGCTCGGCTTTCACTGCCCTCTCCAGTCCCCTCCAGCCAAGGCATCTCCCGAAGAGAGAAATCCCTTAAAAAGATGGGACAGGGAGGGCTCTAAACCCTCGGGACCCCCAGCTCTACCCCCAGCCCAGGCATCCCTGGGTGAGCGATGAAGGAGAGGAGAAATCCCTCCATCCTCGAGGTGTTCCAGGACGAGTTTCCATCCTCGATCCTCCACCCCGGGATGAGCTCCCAGTACAGGGGGCTGGAGGCTGCAGAGATGTCCCCCCGCCACAGAGGACACGAGGACACACAGCCCAGGAGGCCCCACAGCGGCACACGGAGTGTCCATCCCCTCCCCTGCCGCCACCCCCCGGCCACCGCTGTCACCTAAAAGGATCGGTCATTAGGGATTGATGGTGGGTTAGACACTCGGCCCCATGTGGCTGAAACACCGCGGGCGAAGCATTAGCGGGGAGCTCAGCGGGGGAGGGACAGGCTGGGGGGCAGCTGTGGGGACAGCTGGGGACAGGCAGGCACCTCCCTGCCCCGCCGGCTGTGGCCCAGAGCCACAGGGGCTCCCAGGCACCGGGGCAGGAGGGGGATGTCAAAGCCAAAAAGGGCCAAACGTGGACCTGGATGGATCCAGAGCAGGATGGATCCTGGATGGATCCGGAGCAGGATGGATCCACGGACCTGGATGGATCCAGAGCAGGATGGATCCAGAGCAGGATGGACCCAGCATGGTCCTGGATGGATCCAGAGCAGGATGGATCCAGGATGGACCTGGATGGATCCAGAGCAGGATGGATCCAGGATGGACCTGGATGGATCCAGAGCAGGATGGATCCAGCATGGACCTGGATGGATCCAGAGCAGGATGGATCCACGGACCTGGATGGATCCAGAGCAGGATGGATCCATGGATGTGGATGGATCCAGAGCAAAGGGAAAAGTCACTCCCAGGCACCCCCACTGAGCTCAGCCACACAGAGCAGCCCAGGCTGAGCACTTCCAGCAGCCCCACGACCCCACAAAACTTTCCCTGCCCCCTGGAAAAGCCTGAGCCTGGATCCTGACCCACCCTCTGCACTGGCCAGCTCCGTTTGCTGCCCTCGGTGGCCGGTTCAGTGAAACGTGAGCAACGCCGTGGTGATGATGAGCAAAGATGCTTTTTTTTGGAGCACCCTGAATCTCCGAAAACACTTTCAGCTGAAGTTTCCTTGGATGGCTGGTTTGGATTTGCAACACCCAGCTCGTGCCAGAGCTCTCTCTGCCCTCTTGAGCGGAGCTTGGAAAACAAAACCTTCCCTTTTTGGGGGTTCCTTCCCTTCCTTTGGGGTGCCTCCACCCCGATTCGGGCACTGAGTGTGGCTCCAGGTCCCCCACCAGCACCACGGGCCCCTAGCACCCAGAGAGGAGCTGGAGCAAACACAGAGAACGGATCCCTCTGCTCTTAATCTCCCTCTATCTGCTAATTAAATATTGATGGGAGTTAAATATTCATAGAACATTTGGCTCGGGGTTTTTATCTGTCTTCAGGCCGACGTGGGGTCTTTGATGTGTTATTTTCCTGGTCACCCAAGATCCCAGAAGCCTCCAGACTTGTCAACATTCTTTTGAGGTTTGGGGCTTTTTTCCCCCTCTTTGCCACGTGTTGCTGGGAGAGAGTTTGGGTTCTTTCATCCCTTCTGTATCTGCTTTCCTCCTGGATCTCTCCCCGGATGATTCCCGGGGTCCTGGAGGTGTTCGGGAGCCTCGTGGTGCCTCCAAAAAGGGAGGTTGGGCATCACCCGCTGCTCTCGGTGCATCTCCAGCAGCGCGGAGAAGCCCCGGTGGGTCCCTGCGGGCACAGGGGGCACGTCCGGACCCCGGGGTGCTGCACCCCGCTTTGGGGACCCCCAAGGAGCACCGTGGCCAGGCCAGGGCCGGGCGGTGGAACAGCGCCGAGAGCCGTTCCTGGGGCAGCACTGACATCTTGTGCCAAACGCAGGGAAAACAGCACCCAAGGATTGTTGGGATGCGGGAACTCCTCCGCTGCTGCTGCGCCCCGAACCCTGCTCGTGCCCTCGCCTGGGCTGGCACCGCACTCAGCTCGTGGTTTGGCTGCTGCCGTGAGCCCTGAGCAAGCCCTGGGGTCCCAAAAATGACAAGGGGAGCCAGCCCTCGGCCCAGCCCTGCACAGCTGGTGCTCATCCCCATCATCACCCCCATCATCATCCCCATCTTCATCCCCTTCATCATCCCCATCATCATCCCCATCTTCATCCCCATCATCATCATTCCCATCATCATCCCCATCTTCATCCCCTTCATCATCCCCATCTTCATTCCCTTCATCATTCCCAGCTCCATCCTCATCATCTTCCCCATCTTCACCCCCATCATCTCCCCCCCAAATCCCCTTTGAGGTGTCCCATCCAGTGCTTCCCACCTGGAATTTTCCCTGCAGGAGGACGGTCCTCCCCACAGCCAGCCCAGGAAGTATCTGTAAAAGGATTTTAGGGGAATTCCCAAAATGGAATTCCCAAAATGGGGGCAATCCCAGTCCGCACCGGGGCTGCCGCACCACCCATCCCACCTGCCCGGAGTGATTCCAGGGGAGGGATTCTCCAGGAAAACACCCCGGGCTGGGCCTGGAGGAAATGAATTCATCTCCCCTGGGGTGTCTTTTCCTCCCTGGTCAGGCGGTGGCACAAAATACGTGTGACAAATGTCACCGAGGCCACAAAGGCAGATCGGAGCTGCTGATAGCTGGGAAAACACCACGGCCAGCTCAGGGAGGGGGATTCAGGTGGGGTGCAACAGAATTCCCCAAATCCTGGTGATGCTGATCCGCGTTATCCATCAGCACCTCCCTGCACCCCATGGGTGCTGTCCAGCCTTGGATCTGGAGCCTGGAGAAAATCCAGAGAGCCCAGCAAGTCCCCAGTGTGGAGGGGTTTTTTTTTGATTCGTTTTGACCCCAGCTCCTGGGTTTTAGGATAGAGGATTTCAGGAGCGCCTTGCTTGCCCTTTTGGGATTTATCCTTTTTTTTTTTTTTTTTTTCTCCTAATTTTGTGCCTTTCAGGTTGCTGGGAAATCATGAGGCTGCAGGAATCAGGATGCAGATCAGGAATCGGGGCGCAGATCAGGAATTGGGGTGCAGATCAAGAGTCAGAGGAGGCTTTGGGTTTATTTGAGTTCTAAACTCGGGGTTTTCAAAGGCCAGGCTTGGGAAGAGCTCGCTCAGCTCGAGCAGCCCAGCCCTGATCGCAATCTCAGGCAGAGGAGTCTGGTGTGAAATCAGCGTTGGAGCCGGGGCCGTCCCCGTGCGGGGGCAGCCAGGATGCCGGGGGCCAAAGGACACGGGAAATGAGTCAGGGAGCGCTCGGAGAAATGTCGAGGAAGGGGGAGAGTTCAGCTCGGGACAGCTGAGAGAGGATGAAATGCCCAGGGACAACGGGACAGCCACAAAACACCTGCCCTCAGGAGATGGGGACAGCGCTTCTCATCCCAAATGGGAGCTTTTCACCTCTGGGATCAGCTCTCTGAGCTCCCCACCACTGCTTTGGGCTCAAAACCCTTCCCTTTGGGGCTGCTCGCCCTTTGGGAAATGGGGACACAGCTCCAAAATCAAGAGAGGAGCCCAAACTCCCGGAGATCTACACCAAAGCCACACAACGCCAGGTTTTTCACGCTGTTCCCACTTCCCACAGGTGGGAACATCGCTCCCAGCCTCTCCCTGAGCCTGAATTTGGCGGGTGAGGGTGACATGGGCTGGTCCAAGTTTTTTCCAGCAGCTCCTGTGGCATGCCCAGCATTCCTCCCAGAGGATGGACATGTCCGAAATTGGATTTAGCCATGATTTTCCTGGTGAAATCTCCGCTGGAGCAGCAGCGCTCATTCCATCTTATTTCCATAGGAGGAGGAGTCTCGGGGCAGCTGGGTGCCCTCAGGGGCTGCACACTCCACTTAGGGGAGCACTTTTGGGGATGAGATGCAGGCACCCACTGGGTTTTACAGCCTTGGACAGAAAAAAAACCCCAAACCACCTCCATTGCTTTTTGGAGCAGAATCCAGCTGGGCTCTGGAGGGACGTGGGTGGCGGAGGGGACACTCTGAGCCACCTTATTTTGGGGATAGGAGGGGGTGACCCATCCTGATAGAAATCATCTCTGCAGCAGCAGGGGAAGTCCTGGGTGGCTGGGGCTGGACAAGGAGCTTGAAAAAGGAAACAACACGAAGGGGGTGTGAATTCAGTGGTTACCTCAGCGTCAGCCTCGGCGAGGCGGTGGAAAAGCTGATCCCGAGGAAAAAAAAAAAAAAAGCTCAGCCCGAAAAGAGAGAAAAAGAAATTAAGAAAATCAATAAAATAAATAAAATAAAATAAATTAAATAAAAGGAGGAGGAGGAGGAGAAATCAAACAAATCCTTGCTAGAAACAGCCCTGCCCTGGCAAAGCTGCTTCGCTCCCCGGGCGTGACTTCGGCTGCAGCCGCCCCCGGGGGTATCGATCGGCTGGGAGGGAAATGCCGCAGCATCGATAAAGCATCGGCTGGAAAAGCAGCTGTGCCCCGGGGGCGAGCGGCATTCCCGGCGTGTCCCGGTGTGTCCCGGTGTGTCCCGCACAGACCAGGCTGGGGCTGGCTGGGAGCGCGGAGCGGGATTCAGCACCAGCACTCCCAGGAATGTTCCGCTTTCCTCAGCAGCGTCCACCGGGATGCCCCAATCCCACCCAGAAGTGGGAGGTTTGGAGCGCCTGAAAATGTTTTGGAGGGGGCAATGAAAGCTCAGCCCCCCGGTGGGGTCCCAAATTTTGCCACCTCCCCCTGTGCAGGAGCGGGGTCTGTCCCGTTTGTCCAAGCCTGGAGCCAGAGCTGGGAGTGCAGGCACGGAGTCCCCCGTGAAACAAGGCAAAAAAGGAGGAAAAAGGTGTTTTCCTGCCCAGATCATCTGTGGGACCAGAGGATTTGTGGGGCCACCCCAGAGCAGAGACTCTGCCCATGTCCTGTGCCCTTCCCTGCCCCAAATACGATGGGTTGATGAGCTGGGAATGTCATTGCCATTCTTTGCCTGCCGCATCCCAGAATTTTACCTCGGAGTCTTTAAAAGGGCTTTTCCCAGCCCGACAAACCCTGTTTTGTTTTCCTCGTGTTTCGTTCTCTTCCAGGGAATATTTTCTACCCTCAGAGGGCCGTGTTTGCCCCGGCTGCGCCAGGAGCGTTGTGGTGCGTGGGGGTAGGAAGAGGGATGAGGGAAAAGATGGATCCGGTCAGGGAAAGGCGAGCCAGGCAGCTGAGCCAGAGCAGAGCCGGAGTCATCCTCTCTCCTCCTCTCCCTGAGGAGGGATTAACCGGGAATTTGGGTGATGACAGAACGTGGCAGACAAACACACACCCCCTCCCCATTATCCCCGGGGCATCAGCCGTCACCTCACTGTCATCCCGCACGCTCATCCCAAAGCAAATTTGGGATGATTTCTGGGAAATGGCGTTGAAGAAGAGCGAGTGGAGGCTGTCCCCATTCGTGGCAGGGCAGGTCCCTTTCCTGGAACAGCATCCCCGTGGCAGGGCTGTGCCCGAAATGCCCCAGGGTGCCCTCGGCATTCCCAGCCCCGTGGTGGGATGAGATTCCAGCACAGCCTCTGCCTCTCCCCGCTGCTTCCCACCACCCGCCAGCTGCCGGCAGCTGGGAAGCGCCCTGGGATTTGCAGGGGCTGGGGGGAGAGGGGGATTTTGGACAGCTGCAGCCAGGCAGAACCCTCGAGGGAAGCCCCTCGCTGGCCTCTGCCTTTCCCAGCCCAGCCCGGCCAAGAACACGAGCTGCTGCTTTGGCACCGAGCGCGGGGAAGTGCAGCCACCTGCTCGTCCTCCCCCCGGCCCCAAACACCCCCAAACACCCCCAAAGGCAGCGCAGAGGAGTTTAAGTGCCTGATGCAGAAGACGTTGCTCTGTGTTTTGGGGTTTTTCTCTATGGTTTGATTTTCTTTATGGTTTTTTGTTTTTTGGGGTTTTTTTTTGGGGGGGGGGGTAAAGGGGTTTTTGGCTGGTGGTCCCCAGGATACAAAACTGCAGGGGGGGGGGGGGGACATGGACCATGGGATACCCTGCAGAATGCTGTGCCTGTCCCTTGTCCCATCCAAAGGACATCCCCAAACCCTCTCACCCACCCTGGGGCTCCTTCCACGTGGCCTGGACACAGCCTGCCCAGGCAATCAGGGGGCAGAGCCAAACTTTGGGAACAGCCTGTCCATCAGCCCTAACGCTGGAAGCCGGAGCTCAGGAAAAAATCCCAAGCCCATCGGTGCCAGAAGCACAGCCTGGGAGCACATTTTTTTCTTTCCCAGGGCTGGGGAGGGGATGAGGGGATGAGTATCACTTACCCTCTGTGCTTTGGGACGTGGCAGGGGACCAGGCCCTCCCCCTGGCCCTGCGGGAAGCTCCCCCATAAAAGCAGCCGGGACAGCCTGGCCCCGGCACAGGCGGCTCTGCCACTGCCACAGCCCAGCATGAGGACAGCGCCCAGGGTGGTCTGTGCCCTCCTCATCCTCTCCATGCTGTGCTGGCACAGCCTGGCTCAGAGTAAGCACTGTCCCAACCCCAGGGGCTGGGGGACGGGGACAAAACCCAGGGCTGCGGGGTCGGGTTTGCTTCATCCACGGCACGCAGGGGGGTCCCCCCAAAGAGCTGCCATTGCCATGGCAGGAGGGCTGAGGAGGGAGTGGGGGTGTCCAGGCTAAGCCAGGCTTGTGCTGTCCCCCAGGAGCTCCAGCCATGCCGGACAAGTGCTGCTTCAACTTCCAGATGAGAAGGATCAAGAGGGACAACGTGGTGGCCTGTTACCCCACCAGCCCCGAGTGCCCGCACCAGGCTGTGATGTGAGTACCCCAAATCCACCCCTGCGTCCTGCCAGGCCCCTTGCCTTGCTTTGGGTCCAACCCTGATTCCCTGAGCCCCTCAGAAACTCAGTGTTGGGGTCCCCACTGATCCCAGCTTCTCTGTACCCCAGCTTCAGGGTGAGGAACGGGAAGGAGATCTGCACCCAGGCCAGCAGGCCGTGGGTCAAGAGGTACCAGCAGAGCTTCCAAGTCAGCTCCTTCTCCATCCCCAGCTAGCGGGGTGGGGACAGCGGGGACTCCTCCCCATGGGGGACACCGCCGAGGCAACCCCTTTGCATGGGGGACACTGCTGGATGGAGCAGCTCACAAGGAACATCCTCCCCCTCACAATGACCTTCACCACCTCCCTGAAGGCGCCAAGGGTCTCTCCCAACCCCTCATCCCACCAGGATGGAGTGTCCAGACTCTCTGTGGTCCACGGGGAGGCTGCAGCAGCCGGGGGGTGCGGGGGGAGCAGCCCCACAGCTGTTATTTGTAGACACTGAGCAGAATAAAAGGTGATTCCCACATGCAAACATCTGTCTGTGCGAGTCTCTCGGGAGTGGGCACATCCTGCTGTCGGCTTTCCTGCCCACCTGCTGGGATCAGCAAGGAGCCAGGAAGAGCTGGAGCCTCAGCCAGGTCTCTGTGAGGACATCCAGGGGCCAAACCATGTCCATGAGGGCTTTGGGGAAGCACCAGAAGGACAACACGCCCGGCAGGAGGGGCCTTCCTGTGCTCCTCACCCCCCATCCTAATTAACAGCCCAAATTCTATCAGAGGGCGATCTCGGGGATGCCTGAGACAGCCCAAAACCCCAGGGTGCCACCAGGAAATGTGACAGGCCCTGTGACAGCAGCAGAGCCACCACGATGAGCAGCCAGCAATGGGTGATGGAGAAACACCCAGGGATGAGCCCGGCCACCACCCAGCCACCCCCCCCCAGAGCAAAACTGCGAGAAGAGGCCTCGCAGCCAATGGCAAAGGGGTGATTCTTGCACAGAAACTCACACAGGACTTTGGTAAGTGTGAGCATCATCCTGTGTGGTTTGCTGGTGGCCACAACCCAACCCAAAATAGACTCAGCCCCAGCATCACTAGTGCTCCCACACTTTCCAGCAGCCCTCGGGTGTCACAGTGGCCAAAGGGGCTGTGAGGAGGAATTTCCCTTCACCACTTGCCCTTCATAGAGAGATCCCAGTGGTTCTTTCCACGGGGAAGGCCTGGAGCTGTCATGGAAAGCCTGGCAGGAGTTATATATTACCCAGGGGTGCAGGCAGGAGGGCAGCGAGCTCTTGGTGGCTGGAGCAGAGTCAGAGCTGCAGGTGCTGACAGAGCCTCAGGTGGGACATGAAGATCTCCTTGGCCCTGCTCGTCCTGCTGCTGGCAGCTGCCTGGGCTGGGAGGCCGGGGATGTCCTGTAAGTATCAACACGGAGATTTTCCCCTCTGAGCTGTCCCAGCTCCTCCTCTGATGGGATTTGGGGCTGGGGAGGGAGAGGACAGTTCAGCTCCTGATGGGGTTGTGGGGCGTCACCAGCTGCCCCAGCATGGGGCTGTCTTTTGGATTTGTTGAAAATGAGCAAAAATAGGGTTGGGTTCAGCCCTAGAAAAGCCCAGCTGGGGAGATCTACGGGCAGGGAAATGGGGGGCTCCTACCCCGGGGCAGAACATCCCCACCAGGGCTGCAAGATGTGGGATCAGGGAGCAGGAGCAGCACCCCTCATGCCAGGAGTGGGAGAGCACTACATCCTCTCTCCTGCTCTCAGTCCGCAGCTCCAAAGCCACGTGCTGCCCCAAGGAAATGTTCTCCCATAGGAGGATCCCTGAGGACAAAATCCTGGAATACCACTACACGTCTCCCACCTGCACCCACAAGGCTGTTCTGTGAGTAACCCCAGTCCCACCCAGCCTTCCTCCCTGCCACCCCACTCCTCACCTCGCTCACCCACCTTCCCTGCAGCTGCTCTGCTTTTGGGGAGTCCCCCAAACCCTTTGGGAAGGGAGCTGGGGGTGGGGCTGCCCTAACCTGGCTCTTCACACTCACCCGCTTAACCCAAACAGCCCCAACCCCCCCCGTTTCTGCTGTCAGTGGGGAAATGGGGAGGAAGCCAAAACTGCAGAGGTGGCCAAGAGTCAGCACTTCCAGGAAAAGAGGGGGGCAGGATGCTGCAGGAATCCCTGGTGGGATGCTCCACTCCCAGGCTGACCCTGGATATTCTTTCCCCCCAAAGCGTGACGCTGCCGAGGGGGATGGTCTGTGTGGACCCAGAGGAGGAATGGTTCAAGAAGTACCTGAGGAAGCAGAAGAAGCCAAACAGCACCTCCAAGTGAAGCTGCCTTCCCCAAAAGTTCTATTTATTTGTACCCCATAATTCTCTGTGCCTTCTTGTGTCACTCATTAATTTATGGAGCTGGCTCCATCCCCTCCCTTGTGGACTCAATAAACCCTCTCGTGCTGACCTGCAGCTGCAGTGAGATGTCAATCCTGGGGGAGAAAATGGGTCACATCCAGGCTCAGCATTCCCAGGAACAGCCCAGGAGCCCCTGGCAGGACAGGGAAACCCAAAGGGCCCAGCTGCCCTCCAAGGTGGAGCAGCCCCTGCCCAGCTGTGGGGTTGAGGATGCCCTGGGCAGCTGCCCATGGGATGGGGATGGAGCTGAGGCTCCCTTTGGGGGTGTTTGAGGGTGTTCAGGGGTTGGACTGGCTCTGTCCCTGGGGAACACCACTGGTGAGAGCCCCAGCCTGGTGTCCCTCTGTTCCCCACCACTCCCTGGTTTGTCACCCAAACAGGGCACCCGTCCAAGCCACGGGCAGCCAGTTTCTCCCAAGAAATGCTGAATTATCCACTTCCCTGTTTGTTTGTGACTCACTTGAATCATCTTTTTGATGAGCTGGGACTCTTTTTTGATGGCCTCACTCCTACAGATACCTTTATTCACACTGCCAGACTTGCTGCCATTTATCTGCCCCCATTTAGGGCATTTTTTGTACAAATCGATGACCTTGGGCCAATTGATCTGCCACGATCCCCACAGGATTCTTCAGCACCTGGAATTGGTCTGGAATTGGAAAGAATGGTCTTGCCTAGAGCTGTGTGACTGCAATTCTCAGTCAAAATGAGAGTTAACAAGACTTTTCTTGTTGCTCTTTGGTGCTGGAAATCCAAGGATCCAGCAGAATATTGGGATGTGTGGAGGACAGGGCAGGAACTGGTTCTCCAAATCATAGAAGCATTAAAGAAAAGACCTTTAAGGTCAAGTCCACCCATTAACCCAGCACCAAATTGTGTCCCCAGGTGACACATCTTGGGATGGGGATCTCACTCCAAATGCCACGTTCACCCCGAGCACTGTGACTCAGAGCCGGAGCCCACACAGAGGTGCAGGATGATGACAGCAGGGCACGACCTGGAGATGGAAGATTGCCAAGAGTGGGGCTGAGGGCCACCAGCTCAGTGTCCCTGTGGCTTTGGCAGTGCTGCATGGCAGGAGGGTGGCTGCAGTGCCAAATCACTGCCCTTTTCCCGGGCATAATCCCCCACTAATCCCTTTGGGATTTACTGGAATGCCAGGTGTGCTGCAGCCTCCTGCCTGGGAGAGGTTGGTCTTTTCCTGGCCATTCTTCCTCTCAGTCTGGCACAAAACTCACTCTGTCTTTGATGCAGGACCACAGGAAACCTGTCCTGGGTTGTGGGCCTTCCCTCAGGATCCTCGGAGAGGGAAAGAACATTTGGGAACTGGAATTACAAACCCATCTCTGCTTTGAAGGCAGAATTACTGCCATAAAGCCACACACACGAGGGTCAGAGGCAGCTCATGAGGCTGTGCCTTCTTCAGAACCTCGAGCCACGGGACCCCTTTGCATAATTTTTATCAATGAGTATCATTTCCCAGAGGGAGGTTGCATAACCCCAGTGGTTTCCTCTGCACTTGCACGGGATCAGAGTGCTGCCAGTGCCTTTCATTTCTTCCCGCTGTGGGCTCCTGCTTTGGGGAAGGCAGAGGTTGCTCTGATCCCTTTGGTGCTGCAAAATATGGGGTCCCTCTCCTCAAGAGGTGCCCAGAGCATCCCCCTGCCTCACGGGCAGCAGTTGGACTTGATGATCCTCGTGGATGCCTTGCAACTCAGAATATTCTGTGATTCTCCTCTTATTTATTTTTGGGAATGTGCAGCCCTAAAGGGCAGGTTTCTCACCCCGGGACTGAGCAAATTTGGGGTCTGCTCTGGCCCCACACTGTCTCAGCTGCTCCCCCTCAGTCAGGGTTGGTCCCTCTGCACGGCCCCAGAGGGTGAGGGTGGTTTTAGACTTAATTCCATCCTTTTCTTTGGGATTCTCATGCAAGGCAGTGCCACAATCATCAGATTGTGCAAGACCAGGGCCACATTTGCTCAGCAGCGGAACCTCTCCCAGTCCAGGTGAGTCTGTCCTGGTGGTGAGGTGGCCACAGCCTGGCTCAAGAGGAATTTATGGGAACCTTTGGGGCCTTTTTGTTTGAATGCACCTGCCCCACCTGCCTCTTCCTTCCTCGTTTGTTCCCTTTTCCCTTTTCTCTCCTTGGTGCACGAAATTTTGATGGTGTTGAGAACTTGCCCACAACCAGACAAGCTAAAAACAAGTGGCAGCTTTGGCTCTTTACTCCCCTCCCTAACAAAAATGGGCTTTTTCTCTCTTTAGTTCTTCAAATTTGCATTTGTAAAGCCGAAGTTTCTCTTTCCCTGCCTTTCCTCCTCCCCAAATTCGTGTTTCTCTGCTGGATCCGAACATCTGCTCACAGACGAGGCCTTCCACGGCAGGAGAAATAAAACCACCAAGCCATTTCTTTACTCTCCCTTTAGATCAGTTCCCTGTATCTAATTCCTCAAACAGAATTAAACACAAACTCCCTGCCTTTGTGCTTTTGTGCAATTCACCGTAATACCCTCGATTCCAGTTATAATGGAAAATATTTCATCAGCATCCAGTAAGAAGTCCCATCCGGTCCTCGGCTGAATGGAGAACCGAAAGCTTGGCCAGTCACTTCTGCAGCAAAGAGGAAATGGTTTTGCCTTTTCCACCAGAAAGAATCTATTAATTGTGAGATTCTCTGTGCTTCCTGCCGGATGATAAGTCACCCTCTGTCATCCTCTGGAAACTGCAGTGCTCACAGTGCCCCGATCTCAGTTTCCAAGGTTTTCTAGCTGTGGGATGTTCCTCACCACTCTCCTGGCATTTGTTGTCCCCCAGTGCTGCTCTCTTGTCCATCCTGCCCCTTCTCCCTCTGTTTGGGCTCCCACCAAGGCAATAGCACCCAAGTCCAGCTCATCTCTGGCTCAGGGCTGTCCTCTCCATAAAAAAGCCCATCCCAGGGTTTGGATAGCTCAGGATCTTGTTCCTGTGGTTGAGCCAGACAGCAATTCCTGGTTTCCTTCACCCTAACAGCCTGTCTGTCCCCACTCCCACTTCTCCCCCATGCACAGAGCAAAGCTGGCCCTGGTCAGGGCAGGAGAGGTGCCAGAATTCCAGGGGTGGCTGGAGGGCAGAGGTGTGGGAATGTCTCTGTGGGACATGTGGGGTTTACAGGCAGAGAGGTTCATGAAAGCACAAAAAACTTCTGCTGGCTCATCCTGAACTTGGGATTCCCCTGCACAAAGGGGGTGCTTTGAGTTTTAGAGAAACCTCTGGGTGCCTCTGCAATGAGCATGCAGAACTCGTGCAGATCTGCATTCCCCCGAGGAGCCAAGTCCCTTCCTTCTGCCTTTGTGTTCCCAGGGACATGGCACAAGCAGCAGGTGAATTCTCCAAGCCTTTCTGATGGAGAGCCTGGTTATTGTTAAATCCAAAGGATTCAATGATTCCTTTGCAGCCCTGTGCACAGAGTGGCTGGAACAGAAATAGCTGAAAATTGGGAGTTGGAGAAAGAGCTGGAACAGCTGGACCTGTTCCTCCACCACCCCAAGACCAGCTTAGCACTGCCCAGCTCCTCCTGACCAACTCCAGGAGATGATTTGCAGCCATTCCCACCTCAGAGAATGGCAGGACCTGGTGGCTGGGGAAGGTTTGCTGGCCAAGAGGCAGCTGCTGTGAGCTGGGAAGGGAGCACAGGCACTGCCATGGCTCAGCACTTTGGGCAGTTGGACTCTTCCCTTGAATCAGTCAGGAATTAGTCATGCCCGAGGCAGGGTCAGCAGGAAGGCCAGGGGAAGCTGGGGGTTTGCAATGGTGACTGCAAACCCTCTGTGGCAGCATCAGGGAAAGGCTGGAAAAAGAAAAAAAAAGGAGTATGGAGTGATTTTGGCAGCTCACTCTGTCTGGGTGTGCAGCAGAGGGGGGTGTTTGGGAATTACCCTCTGGCATTGCAAATGCTGCCCTTTTTCACTCACTCTCCATTTTCCTGGAGGTTTCATCTACAGTGAGCTGATCGCAGTGGGCACCAGCAGGATCCTCTCCTCTCTCTGGCTTCTGCCCTTAATGCTGTCCCTGACAGAGGGAGCTTTGCTTTTTGGGGCTAAATCAGGAGAGATTAAATTGGATTAAATGACCCTGCTTGGGAAGAAGTGGGCAAACAGTTAATTGCAACAATTTGAGCGTTGAGAGGCTGCAGCCGAAACTGAAAGCCTTAAAGAGGTGTAAACTCAGCCAGGGACAGGGAAGGTGGCAGGGCAGGCTGCAGGCCTGGATCAGAGCACCAGGGTCCAGGCCCTGCACCTGCACGGACTCTGTGTCTCTGCAACCTTTCCAGTGAGGAAATTGATCTTTTGACCACATCACAGCAAAAAGGGACAAATGTGAGCCCCATGGTGACTTCCAGCTCAACACAACCCTGTCCCTTCACAATCTCTGCTGTCCAAGCAGGAGTTGGGGTTACCAGTGCAGAGGAATGTGTGTGCAGTGGTTCCTCGCTCCGGATCCCTGTGGTGGAGCAGGGTGAAGAAGTGGCATTTGTGGCAAACCCGGGGAGAAGTTGGGATCTGACTCCTGGCAGCGGTGTCCTGCCAGCAGCAGCAGCTGGGGGTGTCCATGCCAGGGCACCTGAGCTGGGCTATTCCACCCCCAGAGCTGCTCCAGAGCCCTGCCATGGTTTGGGACCACCAGGCACCCAAAGAGCACCCTGAAAGCTGCAGCCTCATGGCCGGCGCTTCCCCTTCTGCGGTTTCCTCGCCTTCTCCAGCTCAGCGAAACTGGGTGATCCTGACACAATTTCCCTGGTATGATGCCATCACTTTCTTTCCTTGAAGCCCTGCACCCGCCCTCCGAGGAGGATAAAAGGGGAGCACGGCCCCAGGGGCCACAGAGAGAGTCCTGCAGCCTCCCCAGCTCCAGCTCCAGCTTCGCTCGCAGAGCCCTCAGCCCACAGCACCATGAAAGTCCTGGCAGCCACCCTGGCCACTCTGCTCCTCCTGGCCACCTGCTCCCCATCTGAGGGCCACCTCGGTGAGTCCAGCATCACTGCATCCTCCCTGGGAGCTGCTAGAGAGTCCCAGCTCTGGCAGGGCGGCACTGGTGGCTGTGGGGAGGGTTGGGGGGTCTGTCGCACCGTGGCATGCAGGTTTGGAGCTGGGGGTCTCCTGGAGGGGGTTCTGCCAGGGATGGTGGCACGAGATGGCAAATCCCTGGTGGGGGGCAGAGGCTGTGCTGTAGCTGAGGCGTCACCAGGGCCGTGTGTCTGTCCCCTCACAGATGGTGTCCCCAGCACCTGCTGCTTCAAATACCATAGAACGCCCATCCCTCGGCGCCTCGTCAGCTCCGTCTTCGTCACCAGCAGCTCCTGCACCAAGCCAGGCGTGATGTGAGTACCCAGCACTGCCCAGCGTTCAGGGCAGTGCCCAGGGGTGCCAGGGGGCACTTGGGGACGTTCCTGGGACACTCGGGGTGCTGCTGGTGGGACTCAGATGCCACTGCCTAAGCCCAGCACCTCAAGGCAGGTTTTGTTCCGGCAGTGTGGTCACCAAGAAGGAGAAGATGCTGTGTGCAGATCCACAGGCACCATGGGTGAAGGAGCTCCAGAAGCACTTCCAGAGCCTGGAAAACTGAGCCTTCCCTGCTGACATCCACAATCCCACCCCTGCATGGCTTCCAGCCTCGGGCACACCAGAGAGGATTTGACATCCCCTTCTTCGATGGGGAAAATTATTTTATTTAACTTATTTAAGTTAAACTAAATATTCTTTTTCTAAGCACAAAAATTATTTAAACTGTGTCAGAATAATAAACTAAAATAAAGTTCATTTCAATCACATCAATGTGTCTGGTCATGAAGAGTCAGCTTTGATGCCTCCTTGCACCAAGGTGGGAGAAGAGACCCACAGGGACCCCCTTGCCCTCCCTACACCCTGGGTTTGCTGTTCCCCAGCCTGGGTCCAGCTCTGGTGCCACCCAGCCTGTCCCCACAGGTAACACCAGTGATGGCTCTTGTTTAGGGAATGTCCTGGAAGCACCATGGTGCCACAGGAGAGTCAGGGCATGATGTTCCATGGGATGGAATATCCTTTGCCCACCTGGGATCAGACTCTGCCCCCCCACAGCAGCTCCTCAAGTCCTTGATGAAGGAAAACAACACATCAGAACAATTAAAACATCAGTGTATTATCAACACTATTCTCATGCTGGATCCATCAGCAAATATCTAAAAAATGATAATAAAATTGAGCAGCAGGTCCTTCCCCAGCTCCATTGCCCCACATCACTGGTGACACCACCAGCCAGGACATGGGCAGCTCCATCCCCAGACACAGGACATGAGGACACCGTGCCCCAACCCAAATTTCTGTATCACCCAACTCTTCATTAACAGGCATATTGCTGAAGTGGAAACTGTTTGGGTTTGAACTTAATATCCTGACATATTTTAAATACCACACCTCACAGCTGCCTCTTGTAAGCTCAGAGATATTTGTGGTGAAGGAAATGCAGTGGATCTCACTCATCTGGGCTTCAGGAAGACACTTGAATTAAGGCCAGAGAGTAAATTATGAGCAAAGGCAGAGAAGATGTGACTGGCATATGAAAAGTGAATTTGGTCAAGAGCTGCCTGAAAGGGGCACGGTAATTGCTTCAGCTGCAAGGGGCTGTGTCACACTGAGAGGGGGTTACCCACACAGTTCTTTGGGTTTCTGCCTCAAAAAATATCCTGCTTGACATTTGCATTAATGACCTTGGCACACAAAGCAGGGGAAGGCAGAGGAAATGTGCTGATGAGGCAAAACGAGATGGGATCATCAATCTGGAGCAGGCCAGGAAATCACACAAAAGGATTCTACTGACCTTGAGGGATGGAGAAAGGATCCAAGGCAGCGGTACAGAGTAGGATCCTGCTGGTGGGGACTGGGATAACAGGAACAGCCACTCCAGTCTGGGATCCTGTGAGCTGGGAATGTCTGGGGCAGGGAAAGACCCATGGCACACATCACAAGGCCGATGTTAAACAGCGTGAAAAGGGTTCGGTGCAAAAATCTTGGGTTGAAAAATGAGGGACTGATCCATGTGAAGGCATCAGAGGTTGGAAGGAGGTGCAGGGGGCACTGCTGGTGTGAGGACAGGCTGGAAACTGCCTGGGAATACCAACAAAGGGGAAATCAGCTTTCCACAGGGGAGCTGTGAGGATCTCATGCAGGTTTCTGACCCGAGATAAAAACCAAGCACTGCTCCCACAGACACCAGTCCTACCAGCAAATTCCACAAGCCATCCAGACTGGAGCTGAGATTTCCTTCCCAGTGTGAACTGGCTTGTCTTTACAAGGGTCACAGAGGCCTGTGAGAGCCCTGTTTTCCAAGGTGTCCCTAAAAGCAGCGTTGCTGTGGAATCCAGCACTCTCCAAGGCTGTCCAGCCACCAGCAGCCTGCTCTCATTCCCAGGAAAAGCACCAGATTCACTCGTTCCCCTGGAGGTGGTTTTGGTGGTTGTGGGGTTTTGGTGTGAGCTGCCTCACTCTGAAACCAGCTCAGCTCAAGCCTTCAGTCCGGAACCAGGGAATAACAGCACTTCTGCCCAGTTTCCTCCAGAATATCGTTTTTGGGCACTCCCATCTCTACCAGCCCCTCTTCCTGGGCCCTGAAGGAGCAGAGCTGAGTCTGGTTGTGCATGCCCCATTTCCTAAGCTGACCTCTTGCTGTTTCAGCTCCCCAGGGCTGAATTAATTTTGTCATTCCAACCTTTTACTCTCCACCTTCCCCGTGTGTGCCCATCCCAGCAGGAATGTGCCACTATCCCTGCAGTACTCAAGCACATCAAATCACCTCTGGGATCATCAGGGGTTTCTATTTCTTTATTTCCCTCCTTTCGGTTTCTTCCACATCCTCATCTCTGATTAAGTCCCTCAGAGCTTCCTGGGCCACCTCACTGCTGAGCTGAAAGGTTTTTATAGCACTACTTTAAATTTTCAGGCTCTGTCTATGGACTTCCTCTTTCTCTGGAATTTCTCTTTCAAATTTACTGGGACAAGACTAATTCTGGGGTCTGCTTGGATCCCTTTCCTGTTCAACCACAGGATGTGGCACTGACTCACGTTGTAGGGAGAATTACATAATGGTCCCTCACTTCTGTCCCCCCCAATCTGTGAATCCCAGCACCCACAGCATCCCTCCACTCCCAAATCCCAGCCAAAGCTGTCTCTCTGGACCCTCTCTCCTGCTTTTCTCTTGATTTTTCCTCCTGTGAACTCCCCAGCATGGGAGGCCCCAGCAGGACACGCTGTCAAACCTTTGCTTTGCTTTTAGGACCAAGCCAGGAGTAATGACAACCATCAACCCTTTCCCATCCTTTTAAGAGCCAGTTTTTTTCCCCTGCTGGGTGTAATTCAGCATGACAAAGCCTCCTCCTCTCAGGAGAGGCATCACTCCTGATTCAGAGTGCTTTTTGGTGTGAAAGCTGCTTTTTACCCTGGGCTAAACTCCTCAGTGCAGCCCCAGGGTGGGCTCTCCTGTGTGCCCAGGGCCTCTCCAAAGAGCTGACCCTGCTACCCCCCAAAAACGCCTTGCAGGAAGGTGGGAAAGAGTGCAGACAGTGCAGACAACCAGAAATAACAAAATATAACCAGGTTTTGCATCCGAGCCTGGCTTTTGCCCATCGAGCTGAGTGAAGAAACAGTGACTTTGCAACCAAGGGCTCACGACAGCTGTCCCCACACCAGGACTGTGCCCCCATCACCAGGAGCAGCAGGCTGGGAGCTCAGGTGACAATGACAAATTACAGGTGCCAGCCTAGAGCTCCATGCACACTCCTGAGGTTGTGCCACAAGTGCCAGGGATGCTCTGGGAGGGACACAGCCTCCAGCAAACACCTTGGGCACAAGAGGCAGCAGACCTTGGGGACAAGCAGAGGAAAAACACAGACACGGGGATGTCTGCAAGGAGAAAGAGGAAGGAGTTTGCTCTGTGTGTGATTCTGCAAGATGTGAACTCATCCTGCTGCTGGTAAATGGGCTCCAGAGCAGCAGCACGGGCAGGACAAGATCTGGATGACTCAGGGGTCAGCCACGTGTGTGGTGGTGCCCAAATTCCAGGGTCAGGTCAACCCTGGATCACCCAGGAGAGGTGAAAACAAATGGGGTTTTGAGAGATAGGTCCCAGCAGATGATGTGCTGTCTCCAAGGATTGAAGAGCATTTGCTGCCCCTTCCATGGCTCAGGAGCATCCTGAGGAGCTTCCCATCTACACAGTTCCCCATCCAAGGGTTTCATGAGGGAAGGGAGAGGCCCTTGGGGTTAGAGCAAGTGGTTTTTCAGAGAAAAGGAGAAAACAGGGCTTCGGAGAGTCAACTTCCACTCACTGAAATCTAGGAACAGATTTCCCCTCTCTCTCCTGGTGATCTCCCAGCACACTTTTCCTCACTGCTGCAGGATTCTTTCTCCCATGTTTTCGCTGTTTGAGATCAGAACATCATCTCCTTTCCAGCAGGAAAACAAAGGATGAAATTGTGCGGTGACCCCTGCGGACCGTTCTCAGGCCTCTCTCACCCTCTTTGCACTGCACACCACGATTCTTCCACGCTCTGCAAATTTAACAAATCCGTGCTTGTTTCGAGCAGCATTAATAAAAATATCACATAGCACCAGAGCTGTGGGGTCCCACATGCTCCTGGCAGCCAGGGGTGAAATGCACCCAGGCCATTTCCACAGGCTGACAATGCCAATGAGGTGTCAGAAGCATTAGGGGATTTTTTTGCCATTTGGGGAGCTGGCTCATCCCCACGGGACTGAGCTGCTCATGCAATAATCACTTCCCAGAGCACACTGCTCGCAGATTTTGAATCCCTGTCAAAAATGATGTCAGGTTAAACTCCAGGAAAAGAAAAGGAGCGAGTCCCTGCTAGTGTGGGAACACAGGACTTGGCAGAGATTCCCAAGGAGGGTTTCCCAGCCAGGTCTTCCCGGGCTGTTGCAGAGCAGCATTGCAGCACCATCTGCTGCCTGCTGCTCCCCAGCTCCTCAGCAGGCAGCTGATAAATACCTCACTCCTCAGGGCGACAAATCCTGCAATCACTGATTAGACAATGGATCTGTCTTCTCTTCTGGGGAGGAACCAGGGCTCAGGCTCCTCAGGCTTTCCTCAGCTGAAGGGCAGTCTCAGATGCTGCGGTCAGTACTGCAGGTGAGTGTGAGCAGCAGAAGCACCAACTCACAAAGTTTGATTGCTGCAAATATTTACTCAGGGTTTAAGCAAATTAACACTTCTCTTTGCAGTGGCCTCCCAGCAGGGGCACAGCACATCTGACTCCATGTGTGGCTGTGCATTTCTCGAGCTGATCCCAGCTCCTCTTGCCCCATCTGAAAGGCTCACATGAGATTCCAGCTCCTCTTGCCCCATCTCAATGGTTCACAGCAGATCCCAGATCCTCCTGCTCCATCTAGAAGATTCACAGCAGATCCCAGCTCCTCTTTCCCCACCTCAGTGGTTCACAGCAGATCCCACCTCCTTTTTCCCCATCTAAAAGGCTCACAGGAGATTCCAGCTCCTCCTGCCCCACCTCAAAGGTTCAAACACCCACCCCAGGCTGCAGGATCATGGTGCTGCACAGGAACAATGCACAGCCAGGGATGCTCTGGGAGGGACACAGCCTCCAGCAAACACCTTGAGCACAAGAGGCAGCAGACCTTGGGGACAAGCAGAGGAAAAACACAGACACGGGGATGTCTGCAAGGAGAAAGAGGAAGGAGTTTGCTCTGTGTGTGATTCTGCAAGATGTGAACTCATCCTGCTGCTGGTAAATGGGCTCCAGAGCAGCAGCACGGGCAGGACAAGATCTGGATCTTTACAAGCAGGCTGAGAACAGCTTGTAAAGGCTGTTTTTCTGTATTTGAGCTGGCAGGAGTGTGACCTTGTCCTTTTCTTCACTGGAATTTACAGGACTAAGTCCAAAGACATGAACCAGTGCTGCACATGGAGCAGTTGTCCTCCTCTGGGCCCTACTCCATGGTGCAGCTCAGACACAAGAGCAGAAGGAAGCCCCAGCACGTGTGAAGGATGAGGGCACAATCTCAGTTAGCTGTGGCAAGACACATGCCAAGAAAAAAGAGGGAACAGGAAAAGAAGAACCAGGGGAATCCCAGTATTTCTCCTCACCCTCAAATCCGAGAATGCCACATTCAAAGTTGTGCTGGAGCATTTTCCAGCTAATACAGGAGCTGGTTCACTGTCCCAAGTCCTGGCCAATGCTCCCTTTCCAGCCTTGACCACGACAGCAGCTGCCTCATCATTCTGGCATCTCCAACAGCTTCTCCCTCTCAGACACCAGGCTTCTGCAGACAGCTCAGAAATTGCGTGTAACAGCCAATATTGTGCAAACATCTCGTGCCAGATTGAGCTGGGAGACAATTAACACAGCCCAACCCATCCAGCCAAGTGCTCCCAGGGCTGGGAGCACAGTCAGGGCAGCCCTACAGAGCACTCCTGTCCCTCTCCACAGGCAGCTGCCATCCCACTCTGTGCTCAGCCTGCTGCACATGTGTACAGAGGAGATTTGGGTGTTTGTTCTCCAAACCTGCCTTGTTAATGCTGGAGGAATATTGACACAGCATTCCCTTCAAAGCAAATGGAAATTGAAGCTTTTTATTGAACCTATTTTTTTAAAAATTAGCTTTTAGAACAAGATATTTAACAACATTACCATTCATTTTTACATCACATGTCTCAAGTTCAGCTGGGTTCCTGCTTTAGCTGCAGCTGAATGTTGTCTGCTTCCCCAGAAGTTCTCAGAGTGAAGATTTAGGGAGAAGCAGACACTTAAACACATACAAACCAGGGAAATGCAAGTGGGTTTTACTAATGAGGCAGGCACTTTGCTGCATGCACCTCTCCACCAGAAACAAGTCCCACTTTAGCAGACACCAACAGCATCTTTTGTCTTTGTCTAATGTGGGAGCTGTGTTGCACAGAAGTGGGAAGCCAGTTAATGTATGCAAAGTTTGCTGGAGCAGAAAGTGCTTGATCTAGTCAGGGACTTGAAGAACAGAAGCTTTGCATTCCAAACAAAGGATTCCCCCAGGAATGGGAGGTATTTGAAGATGTCCACTTCTGCATCTGGAATTAAAAAGCTGAGATTTCTCACAGAGAAATGCAAATCAATTAAGTGAACCAAGAAATGTTTGGGGAGGAGAAGGAAAATATTTGGCAGGCAAACACTAAAACGTCAAGCAGCTCTGTGGGAGTCATGTCCCAGGGACTGGACCAAAAACATAATTAGTCTGTTGTGGAGATAAACACCAAGCTTATGTTCTGCTTTCTCATCCCAAACACCTCCTGGGCACTTGCTGCCTCACATCCTTCCTCCAGCAGCAGAGCTGTGAGTGTGTGAAACACCTGGGAGAGGAAGGGTTAGCAAAGTGTGAAGAGTTCCTTCCAAAGTGCACAAGTAGTAAACAACATTTCCTCTGGGTTTGCACTGCTCCCAGACACACCGGGGACCACTTGTGGCATTCCCAGCTGATGTCACCTGCCTGGGAGCTGGATGGCAGCTCTGGATCCACAGTGCCTTGTCTCTCACACCTGGCAGCAGCAAGAGCTGCCCACGTGTCCCCACAGAGGTAAAAAGGCCACCAGTCCCACCAGGCTGGCAAGGAAAAGAGGGGCTTCAAATGTAGATCACATCTGAGTCATGCTGCTGAACCTGCAGGCAAATCAAAGAGGGGGAATTAGTGCTGGCTTAAAGTAACTCCCTTTGCTCTGGGTCTTCCTTTGCCTCCAGCTCTGGAGCCTTTTGCAAGATGCTCTGCAAGAGCTTTTTCTTCTTTCTTTAAACAAATTCTTCGCCTCAGCCCTGAGTTTAGTCTTAAAAGTTGCTTCTGTAACTTGCCTCAGAAAGAGCTGATCCCTCAGCTGTTGCTGCACTCAGCTGTGTCCTTTGGTTCTAAGCACCCAAACCCTGAAGGAGATGTTGGATGTTATATTCTGGAGCTTTTAATTGATCCTAACCCCCCCTCCTGTTTTGTTCAGATAAACCACAGCAAATCCATCAGGCTTTCTTCATTCCCAACACCTTGCTCAATTAGCATTGCCTACAGACAGCTGATTTCCTTCCCACTGTTCCAGACCACATTGCCTCACAGCTCTTCTTGATTTCTCCAGTCCACTGACATTTCAAAGCAGGTTGTTCTTTCCTGACACCCAGCTCGTTGCTCTTCAGGCCTCTTTGACAGGGTGCACATGGAAGAGAACTGAACTGTTGGGAGCCTGGGTATTTATTGGTCTCTTCCTGCCTGCGTTTTAAAACCACAAGACAGGCACAGTGTGTTTTAAGCTCTCTACCTGGGAGCATATTTCTCATTTCCAAGTCTGGCTGGTACAAATAAAATTTAACACAGATCCTCCTACTGTGTACAGACATCTCTGCTTCATTTACCCAGGCTTACAGCTTTGCACTCCAGCTTAGATCAGAAGTGAGAAAAAAACAGGCAGCCTCGAGTTATAAACATTCCCAAATGATGTGCCAGCACCAGGGGCTCCAAAATCCTGCAAAAGCCTTGTCATCTGTGAGGCTGGGACAGAGCAGGACAAACCAGGTCCCTACAGGCAGCCACCATCTCTGAACTCTAAACTTTTAGTCAACATTTAGGAATTCACTCACAAATCTGATTACCTTTATCATCTGTTTTCTGGTTCCTGTGCCCACACTGTTGGCAGCCAAGGAATTTCCTTGGGAAGATGACTTTTCCACTGGCACCGTGTGTTGAATTTTGTTGGTACAGGGCCAGCTGCTTGCAGTGTTTAACAAGTAAGCAGGGAAAGGTCTTGGAAGATTTACATCCAACGAATCCCCAGTTTCGAAGGTTTTCATCCATGATGGGGCCTTTAAAAGAAAAGAGCACATGGAAATGGAATGCCCTCTCTGTAGCAACACTCAGCAAGCCAAAAAGAACATCAGATGAGCAGTCAGAAAATAAAGGCCATCTTTCCTCATCATTTCTCAAGCCTCCCCCTTCTGTCTCTAAAATCCATTGACTCAGAGCCATTTTTGCTGCATGAGCAACAACCTGCAGACAAAGCCAGCCCTACTCTTGCCCTGCTTCGGGAAGAAGTTGAAGAATTTATTTAAAACAAGCAACTCATGACAAAAATCTGGGCCTAGTTCCTCATTTCCTTAAAAAAAAAAAAATACAACAAAGGCTTTTATGACTTTCAGCAGCCACAAAACACATGAATGAGAATGTGATGCAAACTGTAAGAAACCACATTTAAACGTGTCAGTCACAACATTTTCGTTTGCTCCAAGACCTTAAACCCCTGATTGTGATTTCATAATCATAAAATGATTCTTTTTTTGCTTATGGGCCTGCTATTCAGCCCAGGAAAAAGGCCTTAAGATTTTGTTTTGACATGAATTTTCCTCCTCTGCGTTTATGCTTCTAATATTTTATCATCAAGGGTAGTGAAGGTTTGGACTGAAATACAGCAGCTCCCTCTGGCACACCCACACTGTTCCATTTTAGGGTTCATGCTGGAGAAAGGGGCAGGGATTTAGGGTACTTACAGCTCCTAAGGAGCGATCCAAGGAGCCCAGGACTTCATTCCAGTGACAGTAAAGCCCAGCCTGTTTTTCCTCCAGTTTCAGAGCATGAATTTCAGACTTCAGTTCTTTCAGTCGATCTTCGAATTTCCTGCTCTTTTCTAAGTAGTCCAGCCTGGGTCCACGCATCAGAGACAAAAAGCTTAGAGTGGCACAATTTAACTCCAGAACAGGTGTTTGTGGAAGGAGGAGAGCTGTTTTTCGTTTCATTTTATGTTTTATAGGTAGAATGAATTCTGCCAGTGCCAGCCTGGCTCCCCTGACCCAGTGACAAGGGGGTTCACATCTTTCTTTCTCATTCCTAACTTTTTACCAAGCATTTCCTTCCAGACTAAGGGATGCCCGATGGATTGGCTCCCAGCAATTCCACACTTTAGCACTAGAGGGAAACTTCTGTCCTCTCACACGCTGTTGGTTCAGCAAAGTGCTTTGTCCCTCCCCAAGACAGAAGGTTCTGGATTTATCACGGCTTGATGCCACCAAAAAAACCTTTCCTCTGTGTGAACAGCCAGTCTGACACAGAATCACCCACACCAGCTCAGTAAAAGGCCTCCAGCCACATGCATATCCCAAGTTAATAAAAGATGAACTGTGATTCCCAAAGATTTCAATTCCTCTCTCCTTCATTTGCACCCCAAGCATACTGATACCTCTCTCTCTCTATCTCAAAGGAGAGTCTCTTGAGGTCAATGTCCTTCAAATCCAGCTTTATGGATCCTTTGTCAAAGTTGGCATCTCTGCTGTCACCTGGAGAGTACTGGGGGTACTTGGCCATGTGCTGGAAGAGGCAACACAGCACTGTCAGTCAGATCTGAGGGACTGATCCGGGGTTTATCTCCCCAGCTCTGCAAGAATGCCATGCTGAGCCATTTTCTGAGACACACAGATGCTCCTGCAGCCCTTCCCTGCACCCAGCTGGAATCCACAACCCACAGATCCAAGAGCAGAGATTTATCCTGGCTGCAGTGTTTCTATTTCAGCAGAGAATAGAAATCCATCCTCAGCAGGGCTGGAGCAGAGGAGGGAGTTGGGGCACAGAACTTTAGCAGTGCTTTCGTGCTGGGGACAACTTCACTCCTTTGCCTGAAGGCACTCATGGATGTGCCAGGATGACAGAGCTGGCTCAGCACAACCAGCTCCACAAAAAAACTGCCTGGCTGCAATGCCACCACGAGTTAGTCAAGACCAAAGTTAAAACAAGAACTGGTGATGGACTTAGGGAGCAGAGGCTGTCTTGCCTCCATGCCTCTCTTATCATCCTGAGCAAACACAACTCCCATCCTCACTACACTGTTTTTACACACCAGTTTGTCCCACAGGTCTTTGTCCCCAGCTGGATGCAGCCGTGCCACTACTCAGCTTGCTGGGGGCTACAGAAATGTCATCAACACCTGACTATCCCTGAAGATGGAGTGGTTCCCAGTGGAGCAGAACTTACAGGATAATTAAGCCTGGTTATGTCTAAGAGCTTCTGCTTTGCTTTGCGTTCGGCCTCTCGGGCTTCGTGCAGGTCTTGTTTCAGGTGCTCTGCTTCCTTGGCTCTGGAAAATAAACATCCTGAGGGGAATGGCTGATGGTTTCCAACCAGCACATGGATTTCAGAGCTCACTAACTTCCAGAGAACAAGTTCACTACTGTGCTGTCTTTACACCAAGACACTCGTGGAAGGATGCTCTCATGGAGAGCTCACGGGACACAGCAGGGCAGAGACACTCCTGCACAAAGTGGCTGAATTAATGTGATTTTCCTACTCCTAACTTCCATGGGCTCAGTTACAACCTGCTGATACAGATTGTCTCCAGACCATCAGAGATCCTCCCTGAGGTGGGGAGAGGCTGCTCTTTATGTTGGCAAGTTTTTGGCAGTATCATAAAACAAGGAGAAGGATTTTTAAATAACAGGGTTAAAAATCCTCTGTCAACACCGGCCTGCTCTGCATCTTCAGGGAACATGCAAACACACCGAGTGGTTTATATTTCACATGAATTTACCTGGTTTTACACTGCTGGAAGATCTGAAAGGGAAAAAAGAGGCCATTCACTTGGTACTAACGAATGAAAACAGCCTCATATCTCACAGGGGATAAAGACTGGTAAATACAGTTAGGTAGCCAGTGCTCATTTGATAACACTAAATAGAAAATGCCTCTGCATTCTGGATCTTTCTTGCTAAACATCTCCACAGCTTTGCATCCAATCCTCTGTAAACCTGACCTGCAATACAACAACAGCTTCCAGGTGGAACAAACAAAGCACAAGGAGGCTTCGTCACTCTGAAGTGTCACTTCAGGAGCAGTTCCCCCTGCTGGGCTCGGCTCTGAGGAAAGCAGCACCCTCTGCAGCCCAGCTGGGAGCACGCAGTGCCAGGGAAGCAAACCCCACCTCCTGTCAGACTCCTTCACCAGCTTCACCGCGATCAGCTCCGCCTCCCGCATCTTCTGCTCCATCAGCCGCTTCTCCTCCTTGCTTTTCAGAGCTGTGATCTCCAGCCTCTGGCGCTCCTGCTCAGCTTCTGCAGCGTTCTGGGCCAGCAGTTTGGCCTCTTCTTCTGCAATCTGAGCCTTCTCAGCCAGCAGCTCTGCTGCTTCCTGGGATCGGAGCTGAAGAGAAAGAATTTTTCTTAGTTCCTTGTTTAGAGCCAGCAAAATCCCCCCTGCAGGCAGGCAAGCAGGCAGAAGACATCTTTTACCAAGAGATCAAGTGATAAAATACTGTTTCTTAAATAAAAACCAGACACAATTTCAGGGTCTAATGCTCCTCCTCTGCTCCAGAATTTCCTGTGTCTCACCTCTATAAAGCAAGGAGAAAAATTTTAGAGCTGGACAAAGTTGAAGCCAGCCCCTTTCTCCCCATTTCAGCTCCAAGGTTGCTTCCTTTCCCCCACTCTTTGCCTGAAGAGAGCCCTGTGAGCCAAATCCAGGGAGAGAATGGTTCACAGATTATGGCAGATCAGGGTTTTCCCGGGTATTCCTGGGAAAATGGGAAATGCCTTTTCCACCAGTGATTGGAAACTCTCCAGCCTTGCCTGAGCTACAATGTCTGGTTGTCTCCTGGTGTCAAAAAAGCATCCTACTTCCAAACCAAGAAAGCCCATCAAGCACAAGAATATTCAGCCTAACTCACCAGGGCCTCGTTGGCCTGCCTGGCTTCATCTTCCAGCTGGAAGAGGCGCCTTTCCAGCTCTTCTTTGGCTCTCTCAGCTTCTTCTCGGAGCTGCTTCTCCCTGGCCAGCCTCTGGTTCTCCATCTGGAAGTAGGATGAGCAAGAGTTTGTGGGGTTGCAGCAGAATCTCACCTGGGCCTGAGTGAAATGCATCAAATGAAGAAGGGGCTGCTCTCCAGCTGGGATGGTCACCACAGATGCTGGAGCTGCCTGAACTTTGCAGCACAGAGCTCCTCAGGCAGGCACTCCTGGTTATTTCAGACTGCTGGGAGAGCCCTTGGATTGATCTGTTGTGTGGCCCAAATCTTTGGGATCACCTCTCCACACAAACACCTCTGATATCCTCAGATGCCTCAGAGCTGTTCCCACATCCAATCCTGCTGCACTTCCTCACCTCCCACACACATATTGATGGAATACAGGGGCAGCAAGAGCACCAACTGGAATAATAATCAGTGTTTTCAACAACACAGGAGCAGGAAGAATCTACCTTTTTCCTAGCTTTTTCTTCCCTGGCTTGTGCTTTCATTTGCTGGATCTCTATGGAGTCCACTTTTCTCCTCCTCATAAATAGGTCGTGGTTTCCAATGCACAGCTGGAAAATCTGGAGAGGAAAGGCAAAGCAGATGTGATTTTGATGGACTTGTGCCCCTGCCAGAGGGACAAAGAGGCCCACACCGGCCTCAGAGGACAACTCTGACTTCAGCACAAGTACTGGCAGCTGCTTCCCTTCCAAGCAAATCAGCACCCAGGGCAGGCACACAACAGTTTAGGTAAGTTTGTAACAGGATGAGAGATTCCTTCTGTCCCTCATCTCCCTCTGATCCCATTTTCCTGAATTACACAGGCAACACATCTAGGCTGAGATGTCAAGATCATGATTTTGTTTACAAACAATATTTCTCAGTCAGTATCACCAGGTTCAGCTTCACAGAAGGAAAGCAGGGCACTTACCAGTTTATTCACTTTGAGCTGAGAGGAAAAGAACTTGAAGACTTCTGCTTTTTTGTCAAGGGGTTTAATAGTTAACTACACAGGCAAAAGAAAAAAAAAAAAGAAAGGAAGCACAGTGAGGAGGAAAATAAGTTGAAACTATTAAAACCAATACAAACTTTAGCCCATCTCCACGTCTCTCTGGGGAAGCAGTGATTCATGCCACAAATAGGGGGACAGTGATATAAAACTGTTTTTCTCCATAGAATCAGCCTGTGTGGGAGGATAAACCCCCAGGTCCACCCCAGTGCCAGTCTGGGTGGTTTTCCTGATGCCACCTGTGCACTGCACACTGTCCCCAGAGCTCTGGAACAAGCACTGGTTATCAGGAGAACAGGACACATCAGCAATCCCAAGGAGCAGGCATAGCCCTAAAGTCAGGGAAATGTCAAACACCTCTCAGGACAGCAACCATTGCAGGGATAAATAAATGGATCAAGGGCCTAAGGACTTGTTCTTCAGAGCAGCAGGTAAAAGTCCTGGAGACTTCCTCACTTTTTCCTTTTTCAGTCCACTTCCCAAGCTGTTCCCAGAGGCCAGGAAGGGTCTTCCTGCTCCACTCCCCACTTTGTGCTCTGTTTGGCTGCAGAACAAAATATGGCCCCTTTTTTTTTTTTTTTTTAAATAATTTAAGACCCTGTTTTCTGTGCCTCAGGGGTTCCTTGGTACTCAATTCCTCTAATCCCTTTGCAAGGTAATTCCTATATGATTCCAGGGCATCTGGATCACCAGGATCATGATGTCCTATAGCTTCTTTCACCCTATACGTAATGCCTGGCTGCCTTTTGAGGAGCCAGGCTGTGCTGTGGCACTGAATAAAGTGAAGTTTAAACACAGGGCTGCCCAATTTCCCCACAACAGGGAGTTAAAGCAGTTTATTCCCAGATCTCAGGGGAAGTTTGATGTTATCAGGTACCAAAAATGTTTTGGAGGCAGCAAATCCTGTAGGTTTGCTTGATTGAATGGGCATGAATCTAAAATCTCACCTTCATGTTTTCCAAAAAGCCCACAGAAAATGGAACAGGCTGTGCTGCCCTTTGGCTGAAAAATCCCAGGGATTCCAGTACCAATGGAGTTTTCCTGGGTTTGTTTTTCCTGCTTAGAGCCTTCCATGCAGCCTGTGATTTGCACTGAGAGTAAGTTTTCCCTGCTCCTTCACTTTCCAGAAGCAAAAGCTGGGCTTCCCAGTGAAATTGCAGCGGTGGGGTGGTGCTGAGGAGTGAAATCATGTCCCAGCAAACTGGCAGAGCTGAGGCAGAAAACCATTAATATCTCCCTGTATGTGTCCTCTTGCCACTGGGCTCCAAGCCTCAGCTACAAGGACGGCTCCTGCATGTGCAAACAGCATTAAGGTTTTATGGATTGTGGAATTCCTGCTGGGATAACTGAGGAAGCCAGGCACGGTGGCATTCATAATATCTGTCTTTTTCAGAGATCAACACACTTATTTTGCAAAGGCCAAGCAGCAGGGAAGGAGCCAGAATGGAGTCAGAGCTCAGAGCAGCCTCGGGGAACCGAGGTTTCGAGCTCATCTGCAAGGCAGGGCTGTTATTTTTAGTTTTGTAACAAAGCTCCCCAGGATTTCCCCCTTCTCCCCCAAAATTATTTCAACAGAGGAAGCTTTCAGCCTGTTCCAAGAATCCCAGTCCACACCCATGCCCATGTAAAAAGAATAATACATCAAAGCCAGCATACCTCTTTCTCACTACAGGAAATGTTTCTGATAGAGCTCCACTCAAAGGACTTATTTGGAGAGAACCTGTTATTAATGCTGTAGATATGAATACCTTTGGCATCAACTCCAAGCAGGAGATCTGTGTGGTTTTTATTTTGCTAAAATACAAGAGAGATCAGTAAATGGCATTTTTTTGGTGACATTAAACAACCACAGACAAGAAGCCCATATTTTAATATATTGATATTTATCTGTATTTTAGGAAATTGGTGTTTATATAAAATATTATGAATGCTGTCGCTGTTACTAATAAATTCAGTCCTCTAGGTTGTTTATAGCACCTCAAACTATTTCTCCTTCCTATTCCAAGGAAGCTGTCAAGTTGTAAAAATATTAATCTTAATTGTTTGATTCACCTGCTCATTTAGAAGGCAAGAGAACCAAGTCAGAACAAAACCAGCAGCAGGGAAAAGCAGGAGTCAGGAGTCCCAGTTCCAAACTCCCTGGAGGATTTTAAAAGGACAGCACCATCATCTGCAGCAACTGCAAACTGCTAAAATAAGGCACTTACAGCAATTGGGAAATAATTGACACCATACATTTCCAAGTCTTGGGCAATTTTCAGGTAGTTCATCTCAGCTTCATCCCTGGAGAATAAAGCCATGATTATGAAACTCCTTTCCAGCCTTTCTCTCCTGGCTGACTCTCCATTTCCCACTTAGAAAAGAACGGGTAATCTGGTCCTTTGTACAAACTTACTTTAATTTTGTCATCTTGCTCTCAATAATAGAAAAAAGGATAATAAAAACAGCATCTGGACAGAATAAAGGCAGTAAAGTCGCACCTATTTGAAAAGATGACTCATGGATAGTGTAATCTTCTTTAAAATGCATGAAAAGTCTCATCCTTGTGTTAGTTTTGCCACTCCATGTCTTGGAAACCCAACCTCCCATTGTTTTCCATGAATATATCTCCTTCAGGAAACAGAGTTCATTGAGAAATGAGTCTTGAACAGAGCTTTTGGCCAAGGCCAAAGAAGGGCGAGAATCTCTCCGCCCACTTTTCTCCTCCCTTCAAAGGTAAATCAGTACATCTTTAAGAAAATATTCAATAAAAATAATGCTAAGAAGCCTCTAGAACAGAGAGAAATGGAACCCAAATATTAGGAAAAGCTGCCTCTGGGTGCTAACAGATCCTATTTATTGCTTAATTGCATTTCCAGATAGGCTGAATCACACCGAAGACAACAAATCCCATAAAGAAACGTCTGGGATTTCTAAGAAATGCAAAGGTTTCCTACCTGGCAATCCCCCTGTGCTCAGCATACCAAGCAGTGATCTTCTCTTCCCACATCTCTGCTGTCAGCTGGTACTGCCTGAGAACCTGCAGGGGAAAGGAAGGAGGTTGAGTCCCTTTGAAGATCCAAATCCAAGTGCTGCCTCTCCCAAGCAAAGCAAATGCTCAGAGGTGCAGTTCACATCTTGGTCATTTTGCAGAGTTTTTAGTGCTCTGGTTAATCCCCAGCAATATCTGCACTGCAAAGGGGAGATTCAAAGATTCTGCACTGCAAAGAGCAGATTCAGAGATTTGGATTTGTATAAAATTAAGACTCACCCTTTTGGGTAACAGCTCGTCATGGGCTAGAAAGCCTGGCTCATGGAAATTTGGGTCATAGTCACCATACTGTCCCAAAAAAGAAAAGTTATATCAGTTTGTTAGAGGCAGAATGCTGAGGGAGTTGTTCCTTGCACATTTTGATGTGAAAACTTGAGGCAGATTTTATTTTGGTTTTGTTTTGGAAGGAACTTCCAGCCCTTGTGCCATGCAGGTGGCTCCAACACAGCCACTGAGCCACTTAGACTTCAATCCTAACCTGGAAACTGAAGGAATCTCCCAGGAATTCACCCTCTGGACTAGAGGAATGTGAGCTGCTGAGAAGTTGTGTTCACCTCCTGCCATTGTGTAAGTTGGGCTCTTGGTGGCAAGAAGGGAACAGAGCTCTAAGAGACACTAAAAAACTTCATGTCCTCCCATTCTGAGCTCTGTTTTGAGCACCTCCTGCATCCATGATCATTTTTTAAGACAACAGGAAATCATTCTAGCCTGGACAAAGATTATACTAAAATGTTAGGCCCAAATAAATGCCCTAAATTGCAGAAGCACAGTATAGAAAAAAATCCTTGTAGTAGCATTTGAGGCTTCTTTTTCTAGCTGTGCCTTTACATCCCAGGATGATCAACTTCTTTAACAGCAAATTTTAACCCTGCTGTGTTTACACACCACCAGGTAGATGTGTTGGTTAAACCAGAAAAAAGTCAATGAAAAAAGAGATTTTCTATGCACAAACCTTGGCCTGAACAGCATAAGAAGCCAGTAAAACTGTAGCTTCTGGTGAGCAATAGATCTCCTCATCCAGGATTTGTTTCTTAACCTAAACCAACAGAAAAAGGGAGCAAGTGAAAGAAGCTCAAAGTCAGGATTTCTGTCAGGCTTGAAATGAAAGCAGACATGCCCAGACTATAACTTGGCACCAAATATCACCTTTATGAGTTAATAACAGCAACAAGAAATTGGCATTCAGGAACACAGGAAGCCTTTAGTTAGCATTGCATTTAATGAGACCAAAAATGCCAGTCAGCTCTCTCCACACAGTTACATAAGGAGCCCTACGAAAGAATAGCTTATAAAACATCAGTTTTATTGTCTGCGCTTCATTTCTTTTAACAATCCTCCTTTTTTTCTGCCTGCTGTGTATCACATCAGACATCAAATTTTAGGTTGGAAGGGAGCTCTGGAGGTCAGGCTCAACCAGAGCACACTCAGGGTTGTGCAGCTGCTTGGTGCTGCCATATTAAAAACCCTAAGAGGTGTTCTCCAGCTTTCCAAAACGAGAGAATAAAGGAGAGCCCCAAAAGAGAAGCTGAATAATAAAGCACTTAATTTCTTCAGTTGCAATGGTCTAAGCACAATCACACAATGGGAAAGAGTCTTTCAACATTCGTCTCATTTTAATAACCTGTGGTGCTACCAAGACCAGAGGTGTAATGGTTTGGAATGTGTTGTATGATTTTAAATCAGTTGTGCAATTTCTGTTTGAAAACCTAAAGAGGGAAGGGGAAATCAATCTTCCCAAATCCTCCTCTCAGGTGGATTTAGCCCAGGAACAAACACAAGACAACAAAATTTTGCATAGCTCACAGTCTCAAACATTTCCAAAGAGAAAAAATGACTTGAGCAAGCACAAGTTCTGTTTACAAACACACCTCTGTAGGTGCTGGGAACTGAAATGAACCACCAAGAAAGTTTTTTCTTTTAAATTTAGTCCCTGGTGAGCACAATCTCTGAACCTGAGTTACAGCGCAGGGAACATTCTTTCTAGGCTGTTAAAATGGAAAGAATGAAAAGATTTTTCTTCCAATTTGGAAAGCTCCAGCTTTCATTCTCCAAGGTGTAAATCATGCTCCAGAATTCAGAACCATGTGGATAAATCCCCTGTAAGTGTTTGGGCTGTTTTGGGGTTTTTTTCCTAATCAGTTTTTACAAGGACTTTTTGTTAAACTTCATGAAGAAGCAATAAATGACCTCATCTTTCAGCAGACAATATTTAGCTTTAGTCATTGACATTTATTCAGGCATTTTGGAAAAAGCTGTTATGCCACATTAATTTGCAAAGTTCTGAAGAGTCAGGAGAGCTGAAATCTTCAGGCATCCAGATGTCTGTACATGTTTTTCCTATTAGCATCCAGGTGTGAGCTGAAGTTCTTAACAGTCAGGAAACTTTGCAAGTTCCAATTTGTTTCAGCCTTGTTTTCCTACGTTGGAATGAGAAGTATTTGCTAATTGCCTGTCTGCTAGTTAAGGCAGGTTCAAGCAGAAAAGAAAAAGAAGTGGAAGAATCAGGATTAAAAGAGTAGGAAAAGAGTTCTGCTGCTCTCATTCCTTTCCAAAATTAGCTGAAGAAATAAACTGCCAAAGTAGTTAAAGGTTCTGGATGAAGTTCTGGTGGGTTTCTTAACCATTTCCCCATTATTTCATTAGCACACCCTCCTCAGGGCACAGGGGAATTTACTGGGTTCATTTGCAGCTGCAGACTGAATTTCTCTCATACACCCCAGCTACCTGCACAGACACATCCTGCTGGAATAAAGCAACACTCCAGAGGCTGAAACTTTCAGAGGGACTCCACAACAACTCAGCAGAGAAGCTGGATGTCCCAGACATTGGAAGTGACCATCCCAAACTCAGTGCTTGTATCCTTTGCTGCAGCTATGGGGCTTTTCCTGGTTGATCCATCTTTTTTTTTTTTTGATAAGGCTCTAAGAATTTGCTCCTTCATCCACTTTTTGATGGAGTTCAAATGGTGTTTGCTGCTCTGCTCCTTTTAAACCTTGCCAGGTGAACATACCTGGATTTCAGAATGCCTGTCAAATTCCAGGATCTTTTACCCCTACAATCCAAAATGAAGGTTTAGGGAGTCCTTGTTTTCTAGAGGTTTTGCCCTCCAGCACAGTATCTCCCCAAAAGCCTCACAGTTCTTCCAACAGTTCCAGCTTTGCATGAAATTTTTATTTTTTTTAACGCACATTAAGGAGCAAAACAAGTCTGGAATATCCAGATTTGGAATCATCAGCCAAACTGCTGGGTGTTGTCACAAAAACCTGCAGAAGATGGAACATTCCAGCTTACCTGGACACAAACCCACAGCAGGCAGGAGAAATGTTTGTATTTCATAAAAGTAATATCTGTAAAGTTCTTGATACAGCTGAAGCAAGCAAAATTATCCTGAGCTGCCAACAAGATCAAAGACAATGCAAAAGGACTGGGGGAAATACAGAAGGAATTCATGGTTAAAAACTGTTCCTGACCTGAAGGAAGAATAAATGCTGGGTAATTTCCTGTAAAAGTTCCTCTTCTACCTTCTCTGGATAGAATTTAGCCAAAAAATGAAAGCTAATGGGATCTTCTTTGGGGATTTCTTGATCTAAAACCTGTTTAGAGATAAAATCAGCAGCAAAAAGGATACATGAGTGTCTCAAGATAATATTCCCGAGGAAAAGCAGAAAGCAGCAAATAATCCCCTTAAAGCAGCCTTCCCATATTTTAGAGGGAAGGATAATTCTGAGCTTTAATCTATAAGCAATTAGTGGTGATTAGTGAGGGATGTTCCAGGTCAAATGGGATAGAAGCAATCAGAGCAAAGAATCCAATTTTAGCCTTAAAAAAAAAGCTATCATGTAAAATTCTGAGTTGTCATGGAACACACCCCTTTAGCTCCTGTGCTCCAGAAAGTCAATACTTACAGAAATAAATAATTGCCACACAATAGAAGTAAATAATTGCCACACATTTTGTTCCCTGTACCTTTTTGTCCATCTTTAACCAGGTGCACATTCCTTTAATCGTGTACTGCAAGCCAAAGAACCAAGTCTCCCTTAAACCAAGGGCTCGGCACACCAGGTCAAACAAATCCTTTCCCTTCCACTTCATCTAAAAGGGAGAAAAATCAAGAAAAACATGGCTATCCTAAATGAATTTGCTCCATTTTAGCCCTTTCTCCTATGAAATCTTATTTCACTTTTAGGTTTTTAATGAAATAGTCTAAGAGTTGCTGTGTTCCACCTCCTCTCCTTCTCCAGACACATCCAGAGAGCAGCTGGAGTCATTTAATCACCAAGCAATTGAGGAGCACTGGGAATGAGGATTGTACTATTGATTTCCTGGGATGTGGCTTTATAATAAGTCTTTATTAATATTTGTCCAAAATTTTGACTCAATAGTTTATACAAATTGGAGAGACTGAGAGGAAAGCCTTGGGAAATCAAATCAGGACACGGGGTAGGAATGCTGAACAATGAGAGCAGATCCACCTTTCACACCCCTCAGGTATTTCTGTGGCACCAGGCCAAGCCTTTATCCTACTCTGATTTAAATGAGTCTTCTTAAATGTTTTCATTTCAACTCAGCAGCCAGAGAGAGCAAACTTTGATTAAAGGTCCCAAATTCACACACATCTGATGCTTTTTTTCACCAAAGAGGCTGCTCATCTCTTTCTTCTATTTGACCACATTTTAGAACGATGATTTTATCTAATTGCTAAAAACTAAAAACTGAATGGCAAAAAAACCAAAAATAAAGTGAACTTTTAGGCGGTATTTGAGTGGAAAGCTGGAAATCATCCCAGCAAAAGAGCAGTGTCTGGGGAGAAAGGAGAAGTAACAAAGGAAGGAACACATGATTTGTTAACAAGGACTCTGACCTCCAAATTGAATTTTCCAAATCCTTTATTTTCACAACTCTGCCTGCAAGCACTCCAGAGCAGTAAGTCACACAAGACTAATCTATTCTGTTTCTGCAGGACCTAATAAATGACATTAAATGTCTCACTAAAATTGCCAGTCCCATTGGAACTGAGTTTTCTAACTCCTCAGAATAACTGTGTCTTGCTGTGCTTTTGCTGGAGGATTAGGAATTAATTAATCAGGGACAGTTCTGTCCCTTCAATTGTGCAGCCCAATTTATTTAGCAATTGATCATTTATTTTTCTCCAGCCATGATTTCCCTAATCATTTTATCAGATAGTCATAATTAATGGAAGAACTGTCAGCTTTTTCATCAATCCTTTTTTTCTCTTCTGCCCAGAGATCCTAACACACATTGCAGTTAAAGAACTAGAGTTTATAAATGGCAAATTTAAACAGAATGTCCCAGATCAACAAAAGTACCAGTTTATAAATTATTTTAAAAGCAACATTTTAGCACCAGCTCTGACCAGTTTATCCAATCTGGAAGTGTCTTAAAGAGTTGTGGCAGTTCCAAAAAAAAGAATTTCATGGAGAAGTAGGAATACTTACAAACAATTGGAATGCTTATGAAGAAAGCAGGTTTAGTGTTAATTTAGCTGTGCCAGCCAAATGGATTTCATACAGACAGCTTTAAACTCTGAACAGAGCTAAGAATGCACCTGAGATGAAATAATTCATTCTTTATAAAAATAACAGATCAGTTTGAAGACTCTCCATGAGCTGACAACCTGATTTTTCCTAATTTCTTGCTAATACAAAGGTCAGTTCCCAAGTCCCCAGCATTTGCTGACACTCTCACCTCACAGCTGAACTCCATCTCAGCATCCACTGTTATAATTTTAACTTTAAAAGTCTTTGGTTGTTTCTTCTTCAGGCCTCGGATGGACATATTTTTCAGTTGATGAGGGCAGCCACACCTGAAATCACACATTGAGGGATGGAAATTCGGCAGCATTGTCTTGGTTAGATTCCAAAGTAGGATGAGTCCAAACATGCAGAATAAAGTCACCTTTAGAGATGCATTTTTTGTGTCTAAGACAATAAGGATGTTGAAAGAAAAACCTTGAAAATGAGCTTGCTTCTTAAAATAAGTTGCTCAGAAAATGTTATTGCTGTCTTTTCTCAGGTTTTGGCTATCACAAACAAAATTCTCTTTCTCAAGGGTCTCTGCAGCATCTCCACACAGTAGAACAGCAGAAAGTGCAGCTAAATTTTATGATGTCAAATCCAACACAATCCTTTTCCACCAGTTATGGCTCCTTCAGCAACTGAACTATTGGATTTCTTTATAACATGAGATCTTAACTCCCTGAAATTATACAAAAGCCAAGGAATATATGCAGTGAAATTAAGCTGAATTTACCACATTCTCTTGTGCTACTCATTCACGATGACAAAAGTTATTTAGAACAGAAATTTTCCCAGTGAAGTTTTTGTGAAATGAGTTTAATTCCTTCAGAAATCTTCTCTTCTAAATGTAATCACCTGCACACCATCCACAAAATTGAGGAGATGCTGCTTCCACAAGGGCTTTGTGGAAAGCAAATATTGAAAGCTGGAGTTAAATGATGGTGTGAATCTGCTCCAGGCAGTTCTCAGGCATTTCTTTCTGAGCACAGGAAATCAGCCTGTAAAGGTTTTTGCTTCTTTTTACTTTATAAAATTAACAGGTCAAACTTGTATAATGCAGTGAGTAACTGTGAACTATACAGGGCAAGAACTGAGGCATTCCTGGTTTCCTACAACCTAAGACTATTTACAGTGTGGCAGAATTCCAATCTGTCCTTGAGGAATTCCAAAGTAAAGCTCGAGTTTAAACTGAAAATTTCCATTTGCCTGCACCTTCCAGGATTTTATAAAGTATCTTGCTCCCATTTTTTGCTTCTGCTGAGCTCTAAATTGGCTTGGGAATGTATTGATTTTCCACTTACTTTGTTTGTGCCCCTCACCCACAGATTTTGAGCAGTTAAATAGGAGGTGAAATAGATAGGGAAGTTTTTCTTTTCAGATTATAGGGAAGCTGAGGCAGGGAAGAGATAAAATAGTTACCAAATCATAGGGACATCAGAGGCACAGTTGAGAGCAAGTTATTGAGGCAACTCAGAGTAGGGAAAACAAGCTCAGGAGGAAATTCATCCTTCTGATACCACTGGGACCAGTTGGGGAGGCCTCTCCCTCCAGTTGGCTCTGGTGGATCTTCTGCTGAAGTGTTTTTTGGGTTTGGGGCACCACTTCTGGAGCTGGGAAGGCAACTGGAGAGAGTCAAAAGGAGAGGTCCAAGGGCTAGAAAATCATCTGTGGTAAGATGAAAGCACTGGTTAGGACAGAGAAAGGCCGAGTGGTGAGACATTGTAATGGCTGCTCTTCATGACAAGGAATAGTGGGCTTAATTAAGCTGCAGGCAGGATGCAGACTGAGGGAAATTCAAGAATAATCAGGATGTTCTGGCGCTGGAAAAGCACAGGGTGGCATTTCTCTTTCTGAACTTCCCCACAAAACAATGTAACTGCATATCCTCGAGACTGGAGGGGCCTAAACCCTCAAAGGACTCCTCCCAAGCTGGTCCCTTCTGCCAGTGCCCACCACCAGCCCAGGAGAGGCCACACCACCAAAAACCAGTGAAATCCAAGGAACAGCATACCCAGAGCCCAAATCTCATCACCCCCAGCGCGCCCCTCTCTCCTCAGGGATTATTTTTTAAAGGAGTGAAAACCAGATCTGTCACAAACTTTCCTCTCAAATTTAGGCAGCTCAGTGCACCCAACTGAGCAGAGCTCAGGTCCTTTCTGCTTAGCACAGCAAAGTGTTTTCAATTAATGAAAAAGGGAATATTGAAAACCCCCAAAATGACCACAGCAATACTGACAGGGAGAGCATCATGTGCGGGCATCCAAACCAGCAGTGATTACCCCAGACATTTTTTGATCTCTAGTCTGCAAGCTGCAAAATTAAATTTTAACCTGTTGCATTCCAAAGCTCTTCTCCACCTGGCTTTCTTCCCAACTGTAAATAATTGTACCATTAGACACACCATTTATAGCCTGAGAACTACAGGCTTCTATACAATCCTGGAAATAGTTTTATTCGTTTCTAGAAGAAACATCAATGGCTGAAAACTAAGGAGAAAAAAAACTTCATCATTCATTTTTAATATGTAACCTGAAACAGCCAATTGAGTTAAACAGGAACTTGGAGTTAGGGCCAGTACAGAACATTCTCAGAGTTTCATATGGAAAATTCTGAACAGATAAAATTGAGCAGCTAGAGAAAAATGTACTAATTATCTCAAAATATGAGAAAAATACCAGAGCTTTTCATTTGGACTTTGAAGTTATTTCTTTTTTCTTATATAACCAGGTTGAAATGACAATATAATTTGTTCAACATTTCCAATAGCATATTTTTTTTGTTCTTTCCAGAACTTTTATTCCATGGAAAAGCACATTCTGACTCACAGTGAAAAGACATTTTTGAATATCAAATTTTCCCCAGAAAAGTAAACTGCATTTTAATCAATAGCACTGGTAAAGAAATTGGAAAGGGTTTTCACACTGAATAGCTGAAATGAATGTCAGATCCCGACAACAGAAGCAAAAGCACTTAGCAGACGAGATTTTAGAAAAAGAACTCTTTCAAATAAGAGAAATCTTGCTGAAAAAAAAAAAAAAAACAATCTGGGTTTGCCATCTCTTGTATAAATGCAAAAGCAATCCCTGCTAACAACAGCGTTTAACTGGGAATCAAGTGCTCCAAGGCAGAGTTCCTGACACCCAGCTCCAGTGATTTATTCCTGCAGGGATCCAGAAGCAGCAGAATGTGAACCCTACCAAAGAACTCATGAATGCAAAAGAGGGCACGGTGATCAAAGATTCCTGCCCAGCCAGAACCTGGGAACAGAGAGTTCAGGAGCTGGGAACAAGCACAGGGAGATGATAAAAGCTTGGTGTGGTGAGGGGAACAGAAAGGCAGCGATGGGGAATAAAATGTGAAGGAACAAAACAGCCCCAACTATCTGTTCACACCCAGGATGAAAGGAGGGACATCCAGCAGCTCTGGATTAGAGTGTTCTCCCTCGTGGACAATGAGAAACCAGGAGCAAAGCGTGGGGGTGCAGTAGAAACCGGGAACGGGGAAGAGCAGGAAGAACTGGCCAGGTGACTCTGGCAGCAGCGATGCTTATCTGTGTCACAGCAGAGGGTGGGCAGCGTGTTACAGCACAGCTCTGCCCTTTGATCCACGTGGGGAGTAAGCCACACATCAGATCCCACTCACAGCATCCACCGGCAACCAGAGAGAAAAATGTGAAAGCGGCATCACCGCACGCACACAAAGCTCAGTAAATCCACCAGAATTCAGCACCTTGTAGACAAATATCTCCAGGAACGAGCTGCCCAAGAGCGAGGGTGCAATTTATTCCCAGCTTAGCATTTCCAAGGTGGATGGATGGGGTTTTGCAGGGTATAAAAACTTCCCTTCACGCGGCACTGGCTCTCAGTGACACCTGGGTGGGAGCTGTCACCATCCATCACACTTGGGGCAGCCACACTGGGGTGAAAAATCATCTGTTTTCACACTCACACAGAAACCAGCAGCACTTCTTAAGCTGAGAACTCAGGTGCAGACAGGCAAAGAACTAACAGCACTTGAGACCCCTCTCTAACACCCCCAAAATGAATCTGTCCCATAGCAGCAAAGTCTTGACAGGAGCTGGAAATAGAAAACCTTTGGGAGAGCAGTGAGGATTCAAGAGACAAGGCTTGGGAATTACTTTTAAGAGCCACCAACAGAAGATGCTTGGAGCATCCACTGCAAAAGCACATTAACATAGACACTACCACAATATGAAAGACTGTCATCGCTGAAATATTTACTGCAACTCGGAGTGGCAAATTCCCCTGACTCATTATGTTTCTCCCAGTTCCTGAATTTCCATACTCCAGCTCAGGAATTAATGCAAGCAATTTGAATGCAGACGACACAGGCGAGCGTCGTGGGCTTTGTACAGTTGTTGACTCACACTCCTGTCTGTGCTCCCTGCCCGAGGAACAATTTAAGCAAAGAATTCACTGTTTTAAAATGGGTCAGCAAGATAAAGGATTTTCTCTACCCCTCACTCTAAAAAGAAGTTATCTAAAGTCACCAGTTGGAATCAAGACTTACCTCACAGATCCTTTTTTTGAATGACGATAAGAAGAAAAATAAAAAATCCCTTTTCATCCAAAAACTCCGTATTTTCCCCACAGACATCAATATCCAGCCCTCACAAGTTCTGCTACTGAGAATAAAATCCAAGAACAACTTTTCTACTTGATCCCCTTCCCTTTGTTTCCATGAACTGCAGCATGTTAGCGCCCTCTGAAAAATCAAAGGATTGCTTTCCCAGGTGATAGGAACGGCTCTTAACCATTTCCTGCCTGCACCAGGGCTCCTCCCAACTTCTCTGCTCTGTAACTCACGTAACCAGGCACTAAAATAAGAATTTTGGCTTGGATATTCGTAAGGATTGATAATAAACTTCCAAATAACTCCTTGGATGTGTATCTGATCAAACTATTTCAACAGTGTCTCCTGTTCTCCACATATCAGCCACCTGAAGAAGGGAAACTGCCCAGAGTTGTGCTGTTAATTAAATATGATTCCCTACCTGTCCTCTTCCTGTGGTGAGAGATGATGAGACACTGACACCAAAGAGAGAACAAGCCTCAAAAATGGGTAGCAGCCAAAATACCAGCAGAAAGTGGTAAGTGAGCACATTTAAATTTAAAAAAAAAAAAAAAAAAAAAAAAAAAAAAGGATGGCCTCAGTCTCAAGTCACGGGGAAAAACCAGGAGCACCTTACCTCAAAGCCAAATAATTTTGCCAATATTCAGTTTGTAAGTGGTCTGGGAGTTTTTTGCTAAACCTCCATTTTATGGACAGATTTACAGAAACTGAGTATCTGCCAGGTTATGGAGAGCAAGGACAACAGGCCAGCTCTCACTCCATATCTACTCTAACTATTCCAGATTTACATGGAAAACCTTCAAGAGTTGTCTCACGTCCATCACTTAACAGCAGGGGGAAGAGCACAACACTTGTTGCTGTGCAGAAACCTCAGCGCCACACGAAGAGGCTGCACTGAGAGTCACCTCCAAAATTCCACGTAATTCAGCACTTACACCCTGCATTTGTTCAGAAGAGGAGGCTCAGAGAGGAACCTCATCACTCCCCACAATCACCTGAAAGCAGGCTGTGGTGAGAGGACAAGAGGAAGTCTTTTCTGCTGTGCCTGTAGGGAGAGGACAAGAAAAAAATAGCCTTAAACTGAGATGGGAGATTCAGATTAGATACTAGAAAAAAATGTTTTCACTGTTTGGGTGGTCAGGCACAGGAGTAAGTTGGCCAGGGAGATGGTGGGGTTACCACCCCGGAGGTGTTCAAGAGTGTCTGGGTCTGGTGCTGGGTGATGTGGCTGAGGGGTCGCAGTGGCAGTGCCGGGTACACAGCTGGACTTAACATTCCAAGAATCACAGAATATCCTAAGTGGAAAGAGACCCCCTCAGGATTATAGAGTCCAACTCCTGACAGCACACACAACACCCCAAGAATCCCGCCATGTGCCTGAGTTCTTGAGCTCTGCCAGGTTTGCTGCTATGACCACTGCACTGAGGAGCCTGTTCCAGCACTTAACCACTCTGAGTGAAAAAAATTTTCCTGATTTCCTTATATCCAATATAAACCTCCCCTGGGCTCAGCTCCAGCCATTTCCTCGAGCCTTGTCACACACGACACAGAAGAGATCGGTACCTGGCCCTCCTCTTTCCCTCATGAGGATGTTGCAGACCCTCAAGTCTCCTCCAGGCTGAACAAATCAAGTTACTTCAGCCACTCATCTTAAGATTTCCCCTACAAGCCCTTCGCCATCCTTAAAAGATCTTTAAGGAGATCTTAGAGCGTTCTTCCCACTTTAAAGATGCTTAATGCGCACCACCCACACCCATTTTACCCGCGCCGCCTCTGAGGGGGCGGCCGCCGCCTGCGCCTTTAAATACCCCGGGAAGCCCCGCCCCTGGCCCCGCCCCTTCCCGCGCGCGGCGCTTCCGTGCTCGGCGCCGCCTGTTCCGGGCCCGTCCCTTTAAGGCCCCCGAGGCGCGGTGGCGGCAGCGGCGGTGAGAGGGACTGGGGTTCCTTGGGGCTGGGGGCTTGGCCGTGAGGGTTTCCTCCGTGCTGGGGCTGCGCTCTGGGTGCTGCATGAAGCGCCCGGCTGAACCCCGCCGCCTGCGCGGCCCTGCTGGTGCGGAGGCTCCGGGACAGGGCCTGACGTGGAGCGCTGTGGGGAGCCGCGGTGGGGGGGGGGGGGGACGGGCTGAGTGCTCCCTCTCTGCTTTAATTTCCTTTTTTATCCGTGTCTGCCAGTAGCCGCTGGTGCTCGGTGGGTGTTGCCCGTGCTGCACACGCCTGTCTGTGTGGGGTGTTTAGCCCTGGGGTACAGGAGGTTTCTGCACACTGACCTCTTCCAGCCCTGAGCGCCCACAGCTGAGTCAGGGGTGGGAAAAGCAGCCCCTGAGTATTTGCTGAAGCGTTTCATCCTATGGCTGTGTCCCTGTATCCCTAAACTCTTCTTTTGATGTGTTGCAACATCAAAGCAAGTCTAACAATTTGGGTAGATGGAGAATTCACAGGTGTTGGTAGTGCTTAACAACATATCAGAGTGGGAGAGAAAGTGGTCGTTAATCTCTTATCAGTCTTAATATTGATTCAAGTTTTCTATTGATTTTACCCCTGACTCTTGCAAGAGTGGTGCAGAAAGCTGTCCCTAATTAAACCAAACAAGGTGATGGAATATAATTACTTGCAGGGAAGGACTCAAAAGCAAATAGATGTACTGTAGATCAGACAGCTCTTTGATGTGTCATTTATGGCTTGAGAAGCTCATTACCTTTTTTTAGGTTTCATCAGCTCAGCTGATAATGAGAGGCACAGAAGCAAATGACTGAACAAAAGCTGCAGGCTGCTCCCTTGTTTGGGAGCACTCTGGTCATACACGGACCTGATGAACAGGTTTCCAGCCAAAACAGCTGCTGGAGCGTGAGTTAAATGAGTAATTTCCATAGCTACACTTTTCTCTATTGTGTTTGTGGCAGTTGGGGTGATTCAAAGGAGTTTTGTGGGATAAATCTCATCCTCGTGCTGTTGTGTCCAGTTTTACTGCTGTCCTGAGGTAACTTTTACTGATAGCAAGGACACGGTGACATCCCTTCTATATTGTCAAACAAGGCTGAGGTAGTGCAGTAAATGGAGTGTTGAACTGTTCTTCCCCATTTTTCCAACAAAATGACCTAATGCAGCTCTTAGTCTAAAATAAGGAAAACTTTGGTATTGATCAGAAAGCCCTTATATTTTTTTGCTCTGTTACAATAACACATCTGCTTTTTTTGCTGCCAGGCACTGCATGACCATAACTAAACAATGTCTGTCCCACGTGGAGCTGTCCATGCAAAATGGATAGTAGGGAAAGTAATTGGGACCAAAATGCAGAAAACTGCCAAAGTGAGAGTGACAAGGCTTGTGCTGGATCCTTACTTGCTAAAGGTAACACCAGTTAACAACTTGTCTTGCATGGTGGGTTTTGTATTGTGTGGAGAAATGTTCTCCTCATTCGACTCTTAGAAGTTTTGATGAGTCCTTACAAGTCAAACTCCTTAAGGAACTTAAGGTTTTAGCTGTGGGGATGACTGCAAAGGATGAAAAGCAGTGAGTGGTGAGGACTTACAAATTACCTACTAAATGTATTTCTTTGAAGTGCCTTGTTAATGCACTTCATTTGATCTTTTTGAGAAGGTAAGCTTTTGTTGTTTCACACTTAGATTTAACTTTTCACGTTGATGTGGCGCATGCTTTGGAGCCTTGACAGTGTATAAGTCACTTGTATGATTTTATAGCTGGTTTTTTCTGTATGCATAATTGTAACATTACTGTGATCTTGGATTTATTCCTTGTCAATGCACTTCAAACGGGAAGGTTAAAAATTGTATTTTCTCCATTTTAAATAGGGAAACAGTGGTACATGGAGGTAGAATAAGTTGCCTTTGGTGACCAGAAGGTTAAGGATAGAGTCAGGATGTGGAGCCCCTTTCAATATTTTATCCAGTAGAAGAATCTTTATTTATTTCTTAACCTAATATATTTCTTAAAGGATTCTGAATTCTGCTGTTCCAACAAGAAAAAAAAAATACTGACTTTTTCTATGAAAGAGAATTATTTCAGCAAGAAAACCCTCACATAAAAAACTTCAAAATACAGATTTCAGAGCTTTTTCTTCCCCATCTCCTTTCCTGTGGGCTCAGTTGGCAAAACTATCCTGACGAGATTGGGAAGGGCGGTGCTGTGCTTTCTGTGGAGAACCTGTAGAGTGCACAGTTGCATTTCTCTTCATGATCCCAACTGAATCTCACTTTAAAAGATACATAAGACTTGACTTAGCGAAATTTATTTATTTATTTGATACTAACTATATATTTACCCATTGAAATATAATGCCAAGGTTTCTCTTTTTTTTTTTTTCTTTTTGTTCCTTTTACAGTTCTTTAACAAAAGAAAAACCTATTTTGCCCATGACCCACTGCAGCAGTGTGTTGTTGGAGACATTGTTCTTCTGAAAGCTCTGCCCGAGCGAAGGAGCAAACACGTGAAACACGAACTGGCTGAAATTGTGTTCAAGGTTGGCAATGTCATAGATCCAATCACAGGAAAGCCCTGTGCAGGAACCAGATTCCTGGAAAACCTGTCAGATTCGGAAAATCTGACAGAGGCAGATACTACCTATCTAAGTGAGAAACTTCAGGAACTTAAAGTTTGTTCAACAGACAAATAGTGGGGGAAATACTTTAAGCAGAGGGCTTCCAGCTTTTGTCTCTCTCTGCCAGGGATGTTTGAGGCCCTGCTGTGACATGTTAAATGTTTCAGTGAAATCTGTAGTCAAAATAAATAGTAAATGTAGTTGCTTATGCAAAGAGATGTTGCAGAGTGATGGGCACCTGGAGCTTTGAATGAAAACACAGAGAAAAATGCAAGTTTAGTGTTGCCACTTCATTTTGTTGCCTGTAGTTTTGGCCCAGTGACAGTTCCCAAAGCCAGCTGCCCTCCTGGAATGACTCCTCTGTGTTAAGACAAGACTACAACTGTGTGATGTTTAATTTTGGTGGGAGGGTCATTACATTATTTGGTTGTTCTGTATTTCAGGCAGTCCTTTGTGGTTTGTAGGGTTACTGGAGATGATGCTATTAAAGCTTTTGAAAGGAAGTGTAGAATTTTAAAAGCAGCTGCATGCTTGTGTCCTTATTTCCTCTTGCAGGAACCTCCTGACTTCCAAACTCTCTAACAAAACACAGCCCTTTGCCTTTATAGTGACAGAAAGGTGAGAATCAAAGCTTTGGGCAGCTTAGTGTGGTTGGCTTTGTAACCTGTCCAAAGGCAGGATTTAATTCTGGGAGAGCTCAGTCTCTTTGAGCTGCCAGCAGCACAGGGGAGCTGATGAGCGTACAGAGCCAAAAAGTAAAAGCAAAGGTGATTAGATTTAGTCTCATCAGAAAAGCTAATTAAAATAACACGTTTTGGGGAGATGGAGGTGCTGCTTTGCTGCATGCTTTAATGTGGAGCTAAAGTTCAGAGCAGCTAATGATGAAAGATGACTTTATCCTGGTACAGCTCTGGGGATCTCATGTCCTCTCTTCCAGGACATAAAGCAAGCTGAGAGCCTGCAGCTGTTGCAGCAGCCTCATGTTCCTGACTTTAGATCTAAAAGGGCATCTGCCTCAAAATTTAGCAGTGTGGGAGGGGGGAGTAGGATATGAGAGCTGTGAGAAATCCTTTCCAAAGTGTCTGTTGGGCTTTAAGATCAGAAGCAAAACAAGGTGTATCAGACCTAAAATACCTTCCTTTAAGCAACTTGAGCCGTCTTGCACTGGTAGCTTCCAGTTGTGTTCTCTGCTGTTGTCAGAGTATTAAAGATCATTTGCCCTTTAACTTCCTGCACAAAATCAGTTCTGGCTCCCTAAAAAGCCTGACTGAACTCAGCAAATTATTTGGGCCAGCAGGAATGAGAAACTTAAAATTCCTTCAGTGCTTCAAAGCAAAAAACGCTGCACTTTGAATGCCAGTGCTCACGTGGGATGTCAAGAAGCCTTCACTGTGTATAAAATAATGTGGGCATGGGCTCTGAGTTTGAGGAAGCGCCTTAAGTATGTGGCTGTAGGGTTTTTCTTGTTTGTGGCAGGGGTTTAGGTTTATATAAATTCCTCAGATCAAAGCAAAGGGAAGGAAAAACCTGAGCTCAGACTCCTCCCCAGGTGAATGTAAAACATGAAACTTCATCCAAGCAAAGATTGGGAGAATTTGGGTATGGGGTAGAATTTGGCCCTGGGCTGTAGGAAATGCACTGAAGTTGTATCCAAGCAGAACTTGACCCTCAATATATGGGATATGAGTGGTCTAATAACTAGATAAATGTAAGAAATAGAAAAGGTTTCCTGCTTGCTTAATAGGTTGCGTCTACATCTAATTAGGAAAGTAAGTATTTTCTTGTATTTCTTGTGATTTCCTTTGAGTAGCAGTGAAAATGCCATATTTTTTTTCCTCTAAGATTGAGTCATCACAGAAGGTTATCATTTTTCCAGTGTAGGCTCTGGGAGGGTTGCTGAAGAATTTGCCATGCTGTCAGATCGAAATGTGACTAAAAACAAATTACACATCAGAGTGTGCTATTTAATAGAGTGATGGCAATTGAGATTGTACTTTTGTGATGTTAAAGCACATCATATGTGTTATCTTCGGGATTAGTCTCAGAGAGTGCTGATAGAAAAATCCTAAAATGGGAAGGGAAAGTTTATAGGGCCAAGATAGAATCATTATAGGTGTTATGTGAAATGATAAGGATTAGTCATTGACTGCTTTCTGTGTTTATTGGCTTGTTGCTTTTAGAACTACCCTTTAATTATTACCCTAATTATCACTTTATCCTTAATTTGAAGTTATTTAAGGATTCAATGCCAGCACACACCTCCTCCTCAGCCAAAATACCTCTGAGTATAGCGGAGCAGTGTGAGGAAAACCCTTCAGCTGGCAGCGAGTGAAAAATGTACTCAGAGAACAACAAACCAGGGCTGGGGGTCCCCTAAATCCAACTGTGTCCCCCAGAACCAGGGCTGGGATCCCCCTAAATCTGACCAGAGGCCTCCAAACTGGGGCTGGAATCCCTCAAAACCGGGGCTTGGGGATCCCCCTAAATCCAAGTGTGTCCCTCCCCAAAACTATGGCTGGGGTCCCCCCAAATGCAGCTGGGTCCCCAAAACCGGGGCTGGGGCCCCCCTTTGTCTGAGTAGCGGTCCCCAAAGCGGTCTGGGTCCCCCTAAACCTGCCTTGGTCCCCCAAAGCCGGGGCCGGGAGTCTCCCCTCAGCTGAGGGGCCCTGAAGGGGTCCCGGGGCCGCCCCAGCCGCGCATGCGCAGGCGGCGCTGCCCGCCAGGGGGCGTGGCCGCAGCCCCCGGCCCAGGAGGGAGGCGGCGGGAGCAAGATGGCGGCGCGAGTGCTGCTGCGGCGGAGCCTGGCGGGAGCGCCCGCCGTGCCGCGCCTGCCGCCCGGCGCCGGGCTGGCCCTCAGGTGAGCCCTGAGGGGGCGAGGCGGGCGGGACGGGGCCGCCGGGGGAGGCTGCACGCGGAGCCGGCGCCGCCCGAGCCACCCGGCGCCCCGCCGCGCAGAGCGTCCCCTTCTCAGGCTGGAAATGGCGCCCCGCTGGCGGGGCAGCGGCCGGGCCTGGGGCGGGGAGTGCGAGGCGGCGGGGTGTCCCTCAAGGTCACGGGCCGCTAGGCCGGCCCCTTCCTTCCCGAGTCCGAGTCCGCCCCTGGGTGGGAGGATGGCCGCGCTGCTGACCTGCCAGGACGAACCGGCCGCCGGGCTCGGGGGGCAGCGACACCTCATCCCCGCACGCACCCCCCGCCCCTGCATGGGCACCCCCGCATGTAACAGGACACCCCACAGCCACGGCTTTCGGGGTGCCCAGCCGCCCTGCTCACATGTATTCCTGGGATTTAAATACCTGGATGCTCCGCACCGCGCTATCCCTCCAGGATCAGGGCGTGCAACAGCTCACTATCCCAACTCCTCCAGGCAACAGGGTGCACAGCCCAAAAATCCATGTTTCCTCAGGGTCGGGGTGCGTGACTGCACACCCCGGCATCTTCCTGCCTTCACCATGCACAGCCACACATAGAAACCCCTTGGGAGTCAGGGCTGGTGTATCTGTGCTTCCCATGGGAGCTGGGATGTGCACGCACCCCTGTCCTGGTGCCAGGGCACAGAGAGAGGCACATCCATCAAGTTTTGGGGTGCAGAGATTTGCATCTCTGTGTGAAGGGCTGCCCGAGGTGCAGACACACACACGCAGCTCCTGGGGTACCTTCCAGCTGAAGGAAGCTGGCACAGGGTGCTGGAAACACAGGAATTCCCAAGCTGGGATGGATTTACACGGTTTTTCCTCCCTTTCTTTGAAACGGGGAAAGCTGCTGCTTCAAGCCTCAGAATAGGCAAGGCTAAAAGCATCCCTGCAAGCAGCTGTTCAAGGAGTATGTTGAGAGGTGCATGTTTTGGGGTTATTTTAGTTTCAAATAAACTTTGTTCGGACCACAGATCAAACACTGTCAAACGATAGACAAGTTGTTTTTCTTTCTCTTCCAGGCAGACATGGGTTATTAAAAAATCTAAATACTTCACCTGGTGTCTCCTACCCAGTTTATATTTTGTGCTAAAGTAGGAGCTAAGTGAAAAGAAGTATTTTCCCTGACATTTTTAATCTAATCTAAGCAAGCTATTCAGTGTTAGCCTTTTGCATTCACAGCCCAACCTTTGTAGCAAGAAAGCAAAGCTCACAGTTAATATTTGCAGGATGAGAACTTGCTACCAAAGACAAGTTGATGCTCACAGCTGTTTAAAGACATGAATTGGCTCCCTGCTCCTCCAGAGCTAATTTTGGGTACACACTGCCCACAAAATTGAACCAATGATCAGTTCAGGGCTTCTTGGTTTGTGGGAGTCTGGGATGACAGTGGTATTTTAGGATATGGATTAAAAAACAGGCCCTTGCATCTCAGTTTGGGTGCAGTGAACATCTGCTTTAATAAACTTAGCCTGTTACCTTTATTGTAAGTGAGGTGAATATTTAGTTGTGATTTGTTAGTCAGTGCTCATGAGGAGCTTTCCAGCTGCTGGGGAAAAGATTTTCCATAGCTGTGTAAAGTATTACTCCTGTCATTGTTTTGAAAATTAGCCATACCTCACTTTTAGGTGCAGTTTAACATTCAAGTCATGAGATTCTCCTAATAGCAAAGAAATTTGCTTTTCAGAGTTGTCCCTGTAGCTCCAGCTTATTCCCGCTGCTGCTGAAGTTCACAAAAATGATGATTAGGAAATTAATCATGATTATTTCTCTCTTTCATCTTCAAAGTTTGCTGCAAACAATGATCCTCGAAGAGTAGTTTTCTAAATACTGCTTTGCTAACTTTGTTTAAGTCTGAGTATTGCAGGGCTGGGGTTGAGTTCTGCCTCCTGGAGCCCAGTGAGGGTTTAATGTGGGGAGCTTTTTAAAACAAAACTTGGATTTCTGAGGTGGGGTTTAGCCCTGTGCTCTGAGCTCAGAGAAAACTCCACTCCAGGCCATTCCAGCAGCAGCCTTATCATGGAATGCCCTTCAAATGCCTGCACTCAGGAATAGCTGCTTGGCTTCCAGCACAGCCACATGTTTGTGTGTGTGCTCAGGGCCAGGCAGGGCACCATTTTCAATAAACTCACCAGTATTTACAAATTATTTCTTCATGCTTAAGGTCATCTCAGCTGCAGTTGTTGTTTCTCTGCTGTGAAGTACTTTCCTGCTCCTCCATCCTGCTCCCATGGGCAGAACCAGGTCATTATGTTCTTTTCAGACTAAAAGGTGGATTGTTGTAAAAAACTACTTTTGTGTGATACAGGTGTGTCCAGTGGGATATTTTTCTCAAATGACATTGAGATTTTCTTTCCCTGTTTTGTTTTTTTTTTTTTCCTGAAAGAAAGCTTTAGGCTGGAGATCCAGCTGTCTTCTGCATCTCCAAGTCAGTAATTAAGGGTGAAAAGTTGACATCTGAGGCAGGAAAAGGCTGAAATTTCCAGCTTACAAGTAAATATATGTGGTATAAATACCACATTTGATACTTTAGTATTTCACTAGAAGCTTGTGACAGAACTAATTTTCTTCACAGTGGCTACTATGGGGCTGTCAAAAAAAGGCAAATTGAAGGAAGTGATCTTAGGAGAAAGAAGCAAAAACATTTGAGCTTGTCAGACATTGTAGAGGATCAGTTAAATGTATCAGATTCCCTGTCCTGGTCATCTGGAAAAGAAGAATAATTCTTTTAATACATCACTTAAAAAAAAAAATCACAGTTATCACTTGGTTTGTGTGCTCTGATGTAAAGGGAGGTGGTATTATTTGGAAAGTGTACTTGGAGAAGCTGAATAAAGATGAGATAAGAAAAGACAGTGAAATTCATGTGTTTCGAGGCAAGGGAAACGTGGATGTTGTACAAAGAGCCTGGATCTGTGTCCCTACATGATGCAGTTGCCAGAATCTGGAATTGAAATATTTCTTGGCTGGTTGTTTCCTACTACTCATCTTTTTTCCCAAATTAGTCTTTCATGCTGTTTTTCCTCTTGAAAGACATTTCATTTTTCTGCACAGGAACACAGGGCAGTTCCTTTCCCTTTTACGCTGTATGCAGTTTTCCTTCTGCACGGTTTTCTTTCCTCTTTTCAGTCCTGACTGTTTACATGAGGGCAGACCCAGCCCTGGGCAAAGACAATGGGCTAAAAAGAGGATAAATAGGCAGCAAAAGTATCCATTGCACAGGGAATAACCATGGATAATGTGTGGTTAACTGTATCTAGTGAAATGATAAATCTCCCTGGGGAATGAGCCCCCTTTGCCTTGCTGGGAAAAGACTCAGTGGGAAGTTTTAGCAATATGTAACTGAATGTTGTGATACTATAATTTGCGTTAAACTCATGGCTGCCTTCCCTGCCTGGTGGGAATTCCAGAGGCTCAGTGCCCTGTCCTTGTTCCCTGCAGGGGGCTGGGCTCCTCGGCCCACAGAGCCCGTGAGGAGAGCTGGTTAAAATCCCTCTTCGTGCGCAAAGTCGATCCCAGGAAAGACGCCCACTCCAACCTCCTGGCCAAAAGAGAGACCAGCAGTCTGTACAAACTCCAGTGTGAGTGATGGCTTTGTGCTCAGCAGCACCGTTCCTCCCCTCTGTCCCTGCCTGTCTCACGTCCCTGTTGTTGTTGTTGCAGTTCACAATGTCAAACCTGAATGTCTAGAGGCCTACAACAAGCTCTGGTAAGTGTGTGAGTTCTCTTTTCACCTTTTAGGCATGTTGAGTTGATCTGTAAATTGGCAAATATCATAATTGTGTAGAGGGGAGGTGACAAAATTCTGCTTTTTTAGGATTTGGTATTAAATAGATGCTAATGAAAGAGCAAAAAATCCTTTACTCAGTTCACCCCACTCTCCTCTTGGAGGTGTCATTTTCTAAGCTGCAGTTGAGGAGGATTCCTGTTGTGAGAGCTTTGGGATATTTATTGGAACAGCTTTCCCCCTTCCCTTAGTGGTCTTAAAGTTGCTGATGCATGCAGGGAAAGGTGGAATGTTGGCATTCCCTCTGCAGCTGCCAGGTTGAGGATGGGTTTTGTCTGTGCACTGAAAGGAAAGAGAGATCACTGGTAAATAAAACTACACCAGTGTTAAACTCAAGTAGAACTTTGAGATGTTACAAACCCAGGGGATGATTTCCTCTCAGCTTTTTTATGTCCCTTTCACAACTCCTGTTGCTGAGCTGCTCCTAAGGAGTTACACAAACCCTTGGATGCGGTCTCTGCTTTGGGGTGATTCCCTCCAACGAGAGCAGCACTGTGACAGCTTTCTCAAAAAGTTCCAGCTTTAGAACATGTAGGAATTAATCCCATTTGAAATGGACTGCTTTAAGGGTGAAAGTGCAGAAATGCTACTCCTTTTCTGCCTGCACAATCCCCCCTCTGGAGCCCTGAAAGAACTGTGCGGTTAAATTTGGGGATGGAGTGAGCCTCGCACCCAGCAATGCTTTTCTCACTGACAGTGCCCAACTTGCCAGTGAAATAAAACATTCTCAGGATAACGACAACCAGCTTTGAAGTGTGAGCACAGCAGCTGGGCTGGAGGGAGGGGAAGAAGTCCCAGCTCCCAGTTCATGTCCTCAGCTGTTACTGGGTGGCTGCACAGCTCATCTGTCACCTTTGTGCCTTCTTGTGTTGGGCTGGATAACCCAGTTTTCCCTGCTGTACAAGCATAAAAAGCCACTAGAATAACATTCAATCAAGGTATTTTTAGCTTTTTTGTTGTTTAAAAAATAGATACACAGTAAAGGACAATTAGCATTCAGTCAGCTTGCTGTTTAAAAGCTGAATATAAACATGTCCAATTACTCAAGGCAGGGAACCACTTCTGTGCAGTATTTCATGAGCTGCCTAAACACTGAGTGAGAGCAGAGATTTCTATTTTCAAGGAAAGAGACAAACAGCAAAGAAAGAAACTGCTGACGGCAGTCGGATGAAATATGTGTGGTTGGATTGATTCTTTCCAAAGCAAATTGAAGTATTTCAGGGAAGGAGACAACTTGAGTAAAGTAATAAACAAAATTAAGCCTCTGAACATTCCTCCTGCCTCTTCCTAAATAAAAAACAAAAAAAAAGAACAGGTTAATTCTATATCAAATCAGAATGAGGATTAGTCATTAGTTATTAATAAATAATGTAATGAAGACAATTACAAGGGTATTTCAGAAATTACTGTGGTTAAGGAGCCCTTCTGAAGAATTAGGGACAGGTGTTTTTAAAAAGGTGTTCTGTGGGCATTTTTTCTCTTAATTTGCAACAATATATGGTAGAATTATGCAATAATTTACCATTCCTCTTCAAAGCTGCCTTTCCAGGACCTCATTCTGCTCTGCAGAAATGAACTGATGGTGAAACATCCTTGAGAATGTCCTTGGAGAGTCATTTATCATATTATTTACACTGGCTAGTGAGAAAACGTCGAGGTACAAATTGGTAATGAGATTTGCTCAAGGTTGTGTGGAAAGTCAGTGGCAGAATTGAGAGGAAAACTCATCTCTAATGACTCCCAACCCCAGCCCAGCCTACTTTTTATTTTTATTACTTGATACTGTGCAGAGACTCATTGCCTGTGAGCCAAACTGAGGAAGAAGGATAATTATTCAGGGAAAAATAGAAAAGGCAGAGTTCAACCAGACTAATTGACTTATTCATCAAGGCACAGTGCAGGGAAAGCTGTCTTGGCCAAGTCAGCAATCAGCAAAACCTAATTTCCTCCTGCTAATGTGGGCCACTTGTAAAGTTGGAAAGAGTGTTAGAAATCCTGGGAACAGTCAGCCAGAAATCGTGTGTTGGAGGTATTTTTAAGGCAGTTTCACTGTTGGTTAGTGGGTAAGTTGCCTCAAAGTAAGAGTGCTTTTTGAAATTAAAAAGCAATACTCTGAGGTACAGCCATTATTTCATTTATCACATTATTTTTATTCATTCAGCTCAGCAAGTGTAACTGGTTTAGAAGACTCTGCTTTCTTATTTCTGTGCATTCTCCCCCCCTTGAGGGGAGCTTTTCCTCAAGCAAAGAAAAGCTTTTCCTCAAGCAAATCACCCCTTTAAGCTGAATTTTCTGTGAGATATCATGATATTTGTTTTCCTGATGTGCTGGATAACCTTTTAGATAGACATAATTATTTAGATAAACCTAATTTACTTCATCCAAAGAATCCTTTGTTCAAGATTCTAAGAAAATGGTAACACTCACCTTAATTCTCCACGAGGGTGTAGCCACCTTCCTCCTGCGTAGCAGAATTTGATATTTCAGCTTTCTCCTGTGCAAAATAAACCTTGTGAATGTTCCTAGCATGATGCTGTGTTATTCATATATCGACTGTGGCCTCCCTGAAGGCAATGCAACCCAGTGTCTGTGTTCCTTGTTTTCAAGTCAAGAGGTGCTGCCAAAGATTCATGAAGAAAAACACTACCCTTGTGCTCTGGTGGGGACTTGGAACACGTGGTACGGAGAGCAAGATCAGGCTGGTAGGAGATAGAAGTACAACCCAATGTAAACCCATGTGCTTGGCAGGTTTCTTCTTTTAAATCATCTCTGTTGACACTCAAAGCCTTTTGGCAGTGTGTCCACTGAGGGGGTGTGTGCATCACTTCTCAGCTGTTTGTCTTGCTTTTGTTGTGCTGGGTTGGACAGCAAAGTGTTCATTCCTTCAATTTTGTCTCATTTTTAATATATTTTCATGTTTTCCAGGTGGTGATGGTTGTTAAAATTAACAGGTTTTGGGGAAATGCTTGTAAAATATAGTCCTGTGGACACAGTTCCTGAATATTTTAGGGTAACTCTTGCAAAGCCAGAGTTTATCCCTCCTTGGGCAGTATAAAAGCTTTGCTCAGGCTTTCAGACTGTAATTGCTGCATGGTAATGAAATGCAAATCATTCCAACCCATCTGCATTGTAAACTTAACATTAAACTTTACGGGGGGAAAGTAAAAATATTTCTGTTCATGTTCATACGAGGATACTGCCTAACTATGAAAACAAACTGGAACTAGGCATGACTGAAGAGCTGCTACAGAGGTAACTCCAAAGAGTCCAGTGTAGAGAGAAAACCTGGAAAACACCCTGGGAATTGGAAGGAATGGGAAGCCACAGATCCAAATCCATAGAGGTTCTGTTACAGTTGTGCCAGGATCGGTGCTGTTGCTTCCTACTTAAAAAATAAACTCCTGCACACATTAATTCTCCTTGCACTGCCAGCATATTGCAATATTGACACTGAACAAATGCAGAGAATTAACAGCAGATAAACCAAACAGTGTCTGAGAGCCAACCCTGCAAGCTGAAGGGGAATTGGGGAACGAGGACAATTGAAATGGGAATTCCTTAGGCAAGTCTCAGTGGCTGCTTTTGTAACAGATGAACACAGGCTGGATCTGTCACTGCATCCCCAGCCTGCCTTGGAAATGTTCTTGCAGCACTGGAATAAAGCAGATTATGGGGTTTGACTTGTTCAGTGCTGGGTTAATATCAGATGGATCCATCAAATCTGCCCTGCGGCTGAGGCAGCAGAAGCAGGAGGATAAATCTGCTCTCATGGGGAAGTGCCTCCCATCAGCCTTGTTTGCTCTCTTGGAAAAGGCACAGAGCTGCTTAAGAGGGGAGAAAATAGTTTTTTATGATTCTGTGAGGTGAAATTATTGCCTTGTTACGCTAAATGCTTGTAAATACATCTTTCTGTGATTTATTAAAGGGGTTGGTTCTGATTTTTTACAGAGGGAATGCTTTGAAAAAAATTTAGATACAAACATAAATACATGTCCTGAAGTTGTTTTTGTGGGGGAAATCCTGGCTAATGTTCAGTTATCTTCTGCTTTTATTAATGTTGAGCTCACAAATAACATTTGCATCGTTTTTCATGTCCTACAGAAAGTGTCTTGCTTTTGTGCTGGAGTAATTTACTGAACTGAAAATCTGCCCCTCCACTGCTCTTAGATGAAATTGGTATAAAGCACGTTTTTGGAACTAAGTCATCCTCTTCAACTGAACCTTAATTTCAATAACAGTCATGTCAAGTCATCACATCTTACTAGCATGGCAACAAAAAGTCCTTTCAGAAATTTCCCTGTTACCCTCAGAGTAAATTGCAGAATTTTCCAAGAGAACCCCTTTCAAAAAGCAGATGATGCCATTATCCTTAAATTATCCCAATGTGTAGTGCTTTCATGAATGAAAATCTTGTTTTCAAACCTGCTGCCTGGTTTCTGTTTTTGTATAATTCTGTAATGTGAAGAGCATTTTATAGCGTGATTTTTCCAGAAGATTTACCGCTGGTCTGGGACATCCCTCGAAAAAGTTTAATTTTCTCTGTTTCAGTTCATTTGTGGAGATATGAGGGAGGTTACCCAGCTCTCAATGAGGTCATGAGCAAACTTCGTCAAAATAAGGTAAAAAACACTGATTTTCTTACTCAGGAGAGAGCAAAGAACAGGCAGAGCAAAAAAAAAAAAAAATGCAGATTTAGATATTAAAGTGTCTCATCCCTTCCTGTACAAGCCCAGAAACCTCTTTGAGAAAGGATTTATTGTCACATTCAGGTTTAATTCCTGAACATGTCACGTGTAAATCCTTGGAATTCTCAGATTCACCAAGGAGAATCCAGATTCCTTTAAGGATTTCACTGTCCCACAAGCCTGATAGCATTAAAAAACCAGAAATCCAAGCCACCATATGGTGTCCTGCTGTTTGTTGTTGAAGAATTTGACCCAATTCCCACATTATTTTTTTAGGAATTCATAGAATTCCGTAAGGAAAGGGGTAACATGCTCCTCTCCCGTAAGAACCAGCTGCTGCTGGAGTTCAGCTTCTGGAATGAACCTGTTCCCAGAGATGGCCCTAATATTTATGAACTGAGATCTTATCAACTCAGAGTAAGTTTAAATTTTATTTCTTCTATTATTTTTGAAGCTCTGTGCTGTCCTAAAACCTTCCAAGGGTGTTTATGGCCAACTGAGCTTGTGTGAAAAATCTGCTTCTTATCAAAGCTGATCTCTGAGTCAGTGCTGCTCTCAAAGTGTGGGGTCTGAAGTGAAGGCAGGCTCCAGCAAGATCCTGATGTCTGCAGGGCTGAAACCCTGTGGTTGCTTTGAGGGATGCTTCAGAGATGACTAAGAGGTGGTAAACAGAACAATTAGAGATTATTTTTATATTCTTACCACCCAAAAGGAAGGCACTGTGTTAATGCAGAGTGGTTTCCATACAGAATCGGTGTGAAAATTGTATTTTGGGGTTTTTTTAACTGCAGTTTTAACATTGTGTGTTGTTTTTGCAGCCTGGAACAATGATTGAGTGGGGCAATTACTGGTAAGTGTTGCCTTCAGCCCTCGTGTGCTCCAGGTTGAGAGGTGCAGGTGTAGAAAAAGCACCAAAGCCACCAAATCCCCCAGTTAAGGGGCTGCTGCTGCACTTGCACCACTGGTCAGACAGTCCTGTGACCCTTTGAGGAAAGAAAAAGGAATTTTGTGCACAAACAACGCTCTGGTTTGGCTTTGCTTCCCAGAACCGTTTTAGTTTGCTGCAAAAACCATGGATTTTCAGCAGAAAGCTGCTTGGAAAGGGTGGCAGTTCCTCTGGGAGACTTGGGTCATCTTTCACAAGACCACTTTTAGCTTAAATCTTGGCTCTTCAAGCTTTTAAAGTCAAATTGCTGCTTGAAAAGCTGCTGAGCAGCACATTTGTTATTTTAATATATAGGTTAGAAGTATTTGAGACAGTTTTCTATTGATTATATGCTTCTGATTTTGTCTGATTTTTAACCTTATTTCAATTTACACTCACTGTGCTTGCAATTCTGCTGGTTGATAGTTAAACAATTTGGAGTATTTTCAATTATTTAGACAAAGGTGAGGACTTAGATTTTCAGATTTGTCATTGATACAATTTTTTCAATTACAATCATTTGAACAAATCGAATTTAGAATTTTTTTATGAAATAGGCACATCTCTACTGGTAAGAAGTCTGTTTTATAAGATCCAACAAGAGAAATATTTATCTTATTTATGCAAAGATCCACATGAATAAAAAGTCAGAATCTGTAGAAAATTAATGTGGCAAAGCTGATATGACTAAAACTTGAGGATTTAGTTATAAAGCCTGCTATGAAAAGGCCACTTGACACTGTTCCAGCAATTATCTTGATCCTGAATCTGGTTGAAAAATGATTCATGCCAAGTTTAGTGTAAACATAGCCTCCAATTTTAATGCATGCCTAACAAGTCAAGAGGTAAATCTTAATTACTTAGTGCTGAAAACAAAGGTGCTGCAGATTTTTTTCTTACCTTTAATTGCTGAAGTGTGCAGCAAATGCAATTTAACATTCCAGCCTCCCTTCCACTCTGGTTCCCTTCCAGTTTTCCCTGATTTCCTCCCCAGACCTGCAGGTTCTGATGTCTCTTTGCTCCTCTGCAGGGCTCGTGCAATTCGCTTCCGACAGGACAGTAATGAAGCAGTTGGGGGATTTTTCTCCCAGATTGGACAGCTCTACATGGTCCATCACCTTTGGGGTAAATTCCTGTTCTTTTCTGCTTTTTTCCTGCTTTTTTCTTTCACTGCTTCAGCCCAGGAGGAAACATTTTTACACAAGGCAAAGGGAATGTCTTACAAATTGGGTTTTAATATTTTTTTTTCTTTTCCTAATTTGTTGATTTTTTAATTTGTTGATTTTTTAAAAATTTTTGTGTAGGCAAATTTATTCTTCACCAAACAAGAAATAAACATTTCATGTTTTCTTCTGTTTCTGCCACAGTTTCTCCTGTCCCCTTCTGTTTGCTCTCAGTCCCACAGCCCTGACCCTGCCGTCCCAATTCATGCTGAAATCAGGTTTTTACAGTTCCATTTCAAGCCTCACATTTACCACAGCTGCAGAAAGGAAAGTCAGAAAAGTCAGGCATTTATTTCCATTCCTGCCTGGAGGTGTTCTGGCTTTCTGTGTGCATTCATGTTTATAAACACCTTAGGATTGTTTCAGCTTGAAAAATGTTAATTTGCTAGAAATCACTCCGTTTTTTCTAAATATCCCAACAATTCAGAATATTATGTACAGCTGTACCCCTGCTCTTATTATCTTACCTGTGTCCAGGAATTCTGTCTCTTCCCCAGCTCCTTCTGTTTGTCCTGCTCTGGGAGCTTTTCCTCCTGGCAGAGAACTCCTGCCTTTCTTCTTCCCGCTGTTCCCAGCCTCCTGATTCCTCCTTGGTATGCTTTTAAGGGATCTGTTCCTGTTCAGAAGGAAAAGGAGTCACTTTGTGCTTGTTTTCCCAGCTTACAAAGACCTGCAAACCAGGGAAGATATAAGGAATGCAGCGTGGCATAAACCGGGCTGGGATGAACTGGTCTATTACACAGGTAACCCATTAACTCCTCTGGAATGCTGGGGGCAGACTTTGGGCTGTGCCATCCTCTCTGCTCCTCAGCACATCCCACTGGGAGAAAAAGTTCTTTATCTCAGGGGGAATCGTGTTTGTGTGTCAGTTTTTAATTCTATGAGGGCACAGAGGGACGTTGCACTGAGCTGTAAAGTGAATTTTGCAGCTGGTTGTAGTTGGAGAAGTTGCCCAAGTGCTAAGAAATTGCTGCATTAATATTAGATTTTTATACCAGCGCTTCTGTGGAAGAACAGATTTATGTAAATGCTTGTCCAAAGATTTAGGGAGCCAAGAGTGAAATTTACCTTTATATTAAATGATTATTTCAAATATTTCATTAAATACAGGAGCCTTGTTCAATGCATTGCTGGGAAAAGGGAATTTAGACTTTGGAACTAAAAGCCAGGAGATGTTTGAGATCAAAGAAAACTGTCATAACAAAACTCCCAGAAGTGTGCCAAGAATGTCAGCTTTGGGTTCCACGGGGCACATTTCAAAGGAAGTTACACCAGAAAAATTTAGGATCACTTCCATTTTGGTTAAAAGAATGGAAATATTTGTCTTTAAACGAGCAGAGAGATGATATTAAAGTCATTTATTCCCAAAACTACCATGCTACAGGGATGATTACTGAACGTGCTGAACTCTGTCAGTGAAATAAAACCCTCTCTCCATTTTTTTTCAGTGCCCCTTATTCAGGAGATGGAGTCCAGAATCATGATACCCTTGAAGATTTCTCCACTTCAGTAAAGTCACTGATTTTCTTGTGCCTACATAGATAAAGTGACAAGTATTTGTCTTAATTTATGGTATACACTGTATATCATAGTCTGAAATATAAAAGTACTGTATTGAGCTTATAAAAGAGACCTCTTTTCTTCAGAACCCATGACCTTCTGCTCTGAGGGGGGGGAAAAAAACAATACAAGACTGTGATTAAAAGGTTGGTGAATTGAAAACAACTCCAGATCTGTGGGACAGCTCCCCAGGTAATGTGTGGCTTACAGGATTTCAAATCTCCTGCCACACAGGCACTGCCCAGAGCTCAGTAACAGCATTGCTGTGAGGCATTTAAGACTGCAGCTTTGAAAAACAAACAAAAAAATGGGAGTGAAATGAGAAGCTCTGGAGAAAGGAGAATTTCATTTCAAATTACGAATCGAGAAGCTCTGGGGTTGCTGTGAAATAACCCCTGGCTGGTGGAGCAGGCCTGAAATCAGCAAGTCTCTGTCTCCAGTCATTAATTGGGGATAATCCTGTGTGGCAGGAGATGGGTTATGGCCAGAAAGGGGCATTTGTAGGATTTCTGAGCACACATTTGCTTGGTACCTCCCCCTGGAATTAATCCCACGCAGGGTGACCCACTCTTTCCCCACAGACACTGCCAAGACGTGGTTGGCTGAACACCCTGCAGGGAATCGATTCACTCCAAAGCATTTCCCTCCCCAAACAGCTCTGAAATCTGGGAAAAGGGGTTGAATTTAATAAGCAGTGCTGATTCAGACTTGGAGGAGGGGGTGGCACTCCCTGTGGCTGGGTTGGTGTGTGAAGCTGGCGCATGTGGGGTCAGTGGGATTGGCATTTCCGTGTACCATGGTGTCCAGTTCTGTTTTGGTTTCACTTCTAGACTAGAATGTATCCACACTTTTTGGTGTCTGCAACGATGTGAACATCCTGTAAGTGACAGTAATATTCTCTCTCTCTCTCTCTCTCGTGGCTCCAAGAATCAGTGTAACATACTGAATGTACAAATCAGTTCTGAATGTCCAGTTTGTACATTTCAAGAAGTTTTCAGGAAGAACATATCAGTCAATAAAATCCTTTTAATTTTCACTTTTTGCTGGCACCTCCTATGTATTGCACCACCTGTGTTTTCTCTCCTCTTGCAATGTTTAGTATGGAAAATTTAGAATATTTCAGCAGTATCTCTGGTTCAGGGACAGCATTTCCCATGTTCTGCTCTCCTTCTCCAAAGGGAATTTACAATCTTTCCATTGCATCCCATTTTGCTGAGTGTTCCAGAGTTCCTGAGTGCTGTGGTGATAAATAACAAAACACTTCTCATTTTTCTCCACAAATTATGCTGCATTTTTCAGGTGTGGTTTCTGCTTTCATGAAATACACCGCACTCCTGCCTCCCCTCGAATTTCCTCTTGAACAAAGTCAATATTTGATCTGGTTCTTGTCTGGGTTTATATTTTCCTCCTGTTGTCAAGTGATGATGGGATTTTACTGAGTCAAATTCTGTGCTGTATCAGCTTAAAGTTGCTCAGTGAGCCAAGGAAATCATTTGAGCTGATCATTCTCACAAATGAGCCCTGAGCAGTGAGATCACCTGGGGCTGCCATTTTTCCAGACTTTTGGGGCTACTTTTCAGCTCCAGAAGGAAAAAAAAGATGCCAATATCAGCTTCCAGTCCATGTTACCTCTTCTAGCATCCTCCCAGATTTCTTTTCCCTGGAGAATTGTCCTTGTAACTCACACCCAGCAATCTCAGCCAGAGACAAACACCAAAAAGCATTTTTGGAGCAGCAGGATTTTGTGTGTTCTGATGCAATCCATGGGTTTTACCTTCACCAGGAATTACATTCTGCCTGGCACGGCTCTTGCTGTTCGAGGGCCACAAAGTTTTGGGGGAGACATCACAGAGTTGCAGGTCCCTCACCCACTCCCAGGCTCTGAACTCCCCCTGGAGCTGCCCTGATGTGTTCTGGATGTGCCTCCCCTCATTTTGAGCTTCCTGCTTGTACTCTGGCTGCCTTCAGGGTTAATTCCTGGTATTTTACCTGCAGATTAAATAGTTCCTGTTATTTTCCTTACAGATAGCAATGTAAACTCAAATGGAAATGGGTAATGCCAAGCTTTCCTTGCTTCCCTTTGCCTGAGCTTGGTTTTGCCTGGTTCTGTGAACACTGTTGGGATTTTCCCTCTTAATTCCATGGCTGAGTCTAAGTTTTCCTTGGACAAGCAATCCCTCAGCATTTCTTACAGCAGAACTGCTGGAGTTCAGAACTGAAGGGTTGAAAAGTGGGGGACAAGGCCTGGAAGGGTCTCTGGCAACTCTCAACTCTTGTCCCACTGCAACAACACAATTAAAACTCGGGTTTAGTTGTCCTGGAGAAGGCTGCAAACTGTCCCTTGTGCAAATCTATAGTTTAAAGCAATTCTGCCTCATTGAATAATCACATTAAGAGGCTTTATATGAAGGCAGGTGGTCAGGAGACCCACCTGGAGACCAGCTCCTCTCTGTGTGACCTGTGCTGCTCCCCAGACTTTGCCCTGCTGGGCTGGGATGTGTCCAGGCAAATCTGTAACACTGAAACTTTCCTCACCCTGCTTTATTCCCTGCTGGGTTTTTTCCACTATTTCACAGACAAAACAGCTGAGCCTCTCACTGAGCTCAGCAATCCTCCTGCTACCTCTTGGGCTAGAGGTCAGCCTTAGTATTTGCCCAGTGGAAGGGGAGGGGGGGATTTTTTTCTAAGCCAGTCTGACCTAAAGAGCTGTTGTGAAATCCCTGGCACGGCCCCACAGTTTCCATAGTGCCCCGACTGGCAGAAGCTCCTGCTGTGAATGTTAACATCCCTTCCAGAGCTCCTGGCTGGGGCACTGGGGGAATTTCAGAGCCCTGAGCCGTGTCCCAGTGCCTGGAGCTCCAGCTGATCAGCTCCATGTCAGATTTATTTCCTTTGTGGCCTTTGAATTCCATAAAAAACAGCAAACAAACTCCTTCACTTCCTAACTGGGGGATTGCACAGAGATATGGTGGGAGCAGAAGGACTTCAGACTTGCCCTGCTCATGCAGCCTTGCCTGAACAAAAGCAGGATTGTCCAGGAGCTGCCCTGGGAGCTGGCTGGGACTTTTCTCAGGAAGAATTTCAAAGAGCCCATCTTTAACACTCCCAGAAGTTCTGGGGAGTGCTGCCAGCCATTGTCTGCCTTGGCTTTTGTGGGGTTTGCCAAACTCTGACAGATCCTCTGTGGCTCTTGCATGTCTGCCTTGCTCCAAAAAGCATCACAAGTTTGGTTCTGGATTTGTTTTCTGGTTCTGGATTTGTTTTCTTTTAACCCTTCTACTTCTCTACTATTAAATGCTGTTGTAACTGCAAGCCAAAACCTTTTGAGAGCATCACTGAGAGCTGCACCCCTCACTCTGGGCTGTGTTAACTCCTCTTTCCCCCATATCCTCCCCAATGATGTCACAGAATGAACAAATCCAGTATTTGCTTTAATTGTTGGTGATGCTTTAACAATTGGGCAGCAGCTGTCTCATGACACCTTGATGTAATCATAATAAATTAAGCAAATTCAGTGCTAATTGTGAAAAGCAGTGATTATTATGAGACAATGTGACATTTGGGAAGGTGAGGGCATCACTTGTTTCTGTTCCACCCAGAAATATGTGGTGGGGTTAAAGAGAATTGCCAGACTTCAGTTTCTGGAAAAATACTGGGACTCTTTGTAAGCACTTAGAAGATAAAAACCTCTGCAGAGATTTTTTTTCCAGCACAAATCATGTCACGTTTACCCATCTTTCTCCTGTGTGTTGTGGGGATGGAAGGAAGTGGAAGGTGGGGTGTATTTTAACACTGGTAAAGATTTTCACATCCTCACAGGTGAGATTCTCACAAGTCAGGAAAATAAAAGTCCCACAATGTGAAAAACACACTCAGGAGAGTTGTCAGCATTTACCAGGTGTTTCTCTTGGATCAGACACTAAAGAGACTCCATAAGAAACCAGGATCCATCAGCAGGAGCTCAGAGGAATTCTCAGAACAGGTCAGGCTTAACTCTAGCAGAGTTTAAGGGTGGTTAATCCACGTTGGAGGCAGAGGAAGGGACTGAAGTTTCCCAGAATTTCCTTGACAGGTTGATGAATTCACTCCCTTCCATTTACAGCTGATGGGGGTGGGTTGGTAAATAAATAAAACAGTTCCACAAACAGTGGGACCACTTCACAAAATCACCAGTTTGGAGTTTGGTTGGAATGTTTTAATGAAGGATAGGAACCACTCTGTCCCTCACCTGAAGATGTTTCTTGGACAGGGATGAACGTTGGATCTGTCTCAGATTTCCATGCAACTCCTGTCCCAGACAGGTTGAGCAACTGAGGCAGCTCAGGTTCTCTGTAGCCATAATTTAATGAAATCAGAGATATTTAGTGATGTTTTCCACCTGTTCACTGATTAACCTGCTCCTGAGATTCTGTGCAGTGAAAGGTACTTGCCAAACTGTTCAGCTTTTAGCCTGAATTATTTGTTATTATTATTATTATTATTATTATTTAGGTAAAGTTTTTGTTTGTGGCCCTGTTCTTTTTTTGCCACACAAAATAAGTAAAGGCATTACAGATGAAACAACAGATGTGCAATATTGACCAGGAGATAATCCATTAAGGTATTCCTAATTTATTATTTTCTATGTCTGGACTTCACTTGGAAGTAAATAATCAATTTCCTTCTGCCACCATGGCAAAGCTGTATAAAAAATCTTAACCATTTTCATTACAACATATTTGAGTAGAACGGCGCCATTTGCCACACAAGCCAGAGTGGAAGGTGCCCAACTGCCAGAATCATCAAAAACTCCAGCCCACAAGTTTGCAAACAAATAAATGTTTAATGGCATTGAATAATGGATTTACAGGTGTTAAATAGATTATTTTACACGAGGATTTATCGCTCTTCCAGTTCCTTTAGCAATTCGTCGAAGTGGGTGATGTACCACTTTGCTTTCTCCTTTACTTGCTTTCTGACTACATTGCCTCCAAATCCAATGAAGCAATCCTGGAGAAACACAAGGAATGGCCACATTGATTAGTGCAGGCCCATGGAGCTTCTCAGTAATTAAAGTTTGCTTTTAAGATTGGATTTTAAAATCACGGCATTCCTCCCTGCCCTGTTTTCCTTTGCACGTTCACTTTTCAGATTTATTAACCATTAATTCTGCAGCACTTTGGTTACTGGAGTTTTTCTCAGTTCCTTATAGCTTCCAGATTGTTCAGAGGTGAGATTTTACTGAGAATCTGATGCAAATGTGATGCAATACCATCCAAGAGCAAGTAAACATTGGATCATGCACGAGCATCCCACAATTACCCCTCTGCTGTTTATCTTACCTCTGTTTACCTCATCTGAGAGATACCAAAAGCAAACATTAACCCTGTCCTCAATCATTAACCAGAGCAATCATCATTTCTACATCTCACAAAACCCCCTGCAGTGAAAGTGCAGGGTTTAAAATTTCCACTGCCAGCTTTTTTTTTTTTTTGCCTTTTTTTTTTTTTTTTTTTTTTTTTTTTTTTTTTTTTTTTTTTTTTTTTTTTTGCCTTGAGGTGGAAAGCATTCAACAAATCCTGAGCTGCTTTGGGGTATTTGGGGGACTTTTGTGTGGGGAAAGGAGCTGAAGGGGAAGATGGAATTAAAATCTCTCCCCGGAACATTTATAAAAGTTGTCTTTCTGTTATTTTTTGTATTAAAGAATCCAAACCTCACTCTTGTTTTTCCCCAAAGGATTTGCTCAGAAGGAATTCAGGATTTCTGCAATACTCACTCCAGGGGGGCAGGCTTCCATGTCTGTAGCTCCATCTCCAATCATAACCACTTTCTTGAAACGGAACTGTTCTTTCAGATGACTGATAACCTTTCCTTTCCCCCCTGATTCAGCTGTTGGTTGTGTTTCATCAAATCCTGCATATTCTCCTAGAAAACAATGGAAGGACAAGCTGGAAATACAGATATTTTCTTGGAAATGAAGAAATAGCTCTGCCTGTGGTCTTCACTTCATTGCATGCAGTCCTGTAAACCTCACAGCGTCCCAAATAAATAATTCCAAGGTAAGTTTAAGACTGGGATTTCACCCAAGTCTTCAGTGAAGGGATTTTCAAAGAAAAATAGAGACATTTTCAGAGAAAAACAGAAACCTGTCAGGGCAGTGGTACAGATCCATTCCCAGCCACTCTGGTGTGAACATCCCAAAAGCAGCATCCAGGATGATGCAGACACAGTGTAGGAAGCCCTGAGTAAGGAACGACCTCACTAACTACAGCTCTGCTTGGGCACTCTAGCTTAAAATCCAGAGCAGCTCTGCTACAAAAAGCCACTGAAAGGGAGGTTTGTGAGAGCAGCTCAGTGTAAGGAACTCTTTTAACTTGAAGGAGCCGGAGAAAATGAAACTCTGCTCTCAGCAGCTGTAACAAGTTTTACCTTTGGCACAACTTGCAATTAAAAAGTAACTGCAGCTCTATTTTTTACATTGAAAATTACCTGAGCTGCTTTTTCGTAAGGTTTTGTAATTTTCCTGCTTGCAATTAGCTGCATTAATAACAGCACAGTGCCTGCTACCCAATATCTGACAGTGGGAACCAAAAAAGTGCCATTAATGAGCAGAGAAAGGAGATTTGAGGGGACGCTCACCATTGAAGTAGAACTTGAGCCTGTTGGCAAAGACGTTTGCTGTGGGAATGTTCAGCTGCAAGGCCACGTGTTCCACAATGCTCTGAAACCCCCCAGAGACCAAGAACACCTGAACCCCTCGTTGGTGGAGTCTGCTCACCAGCTCCCTGAGAAGAGAGAGCACAAAGGTCAAATAAATCCTTCCTAAACCAGGCTTTGTGCTAGTCCAGCTTAGTTTGGGTGTGTGCTGCTTTCCAGCTCCATCCATCTCTGCTGCCCAAAGCTTTTCCTTCTTTCCCTCTGTTTGTGCACACACCTGGCTGCAAAGAGCTGGACAAAGCCATCATTTAATTCCTCAAAAACAAGCACTCCCTAAAAATATTTTCTTTCCACTTTCACATTAGTTCCCTTGAACAAGCGAGAGCAGATCCAGTTCAGACTTCTTTTCTGAAGTAAAACAACAGCAAGAAAATGAATCTGGAATGCAACAAAAAGCAGGGAATGTGAGATAAAGCCACTGCTCCAAAATGCAAAAAGTTGGCTGAAAAGTGCAAAGTGCAAATGTTTTCTAGCTGGGTTGGTTCACCAGATGCTGGACATCGATGCCATCTTTAGAAGAGGGCACCAGCTACAGAAAAGGAATCAAAAAGAGAAGTTTGTGGCCCCAGTTCATGTCAGCAGGACTTGAAGGCAGTGAAAAGTTTGGGGGATTTGGCTCTGGAGGCAGGAAGATCAGCCTGCAGCAAGGGGAGCAGGGAAGTGGTAGCAGCAAGAGCAGAAACACTAAAGACTGACAAGCAAAGCAGAGGCTCAAAGCAGGACACACAGAAAAGGAGGAAGAAAGGGAAGGCCTGAAAAGGAGGAAGAAAAGGGAAGGACTGAAAAGGAGGAAGAAAAGGAAGGACTGAAAAGGAAAATCACATGATCCTGAACAAGGAAACAATGTTCTCTTTGTCATTACCTCTTGCTCTGTCTTCTACAGAAAAAAGACAAAATACAAGCACAGTATCATCTTCAATTCCTGTTATATACTAAAAATATTTTAGACTTGAAGCTATGGTCAGATTTTGTAGTAAAGAAATTATTTTCAATTGTTGGAAACAATTTCAATAGGGGGAAAAAAATCACCAGAGCTTTTCAGTTTAAATAGTTAATGGTCATTCCAAACCTCAGGATGAATGAATACATGTATTTATGTGTGTTTGCTTAATACAAGAGTTTTTTAGTGTTTTTAGAGAGTTCAGAATGAGTAGCTCTGAGCAAAGGATGCCCTAAACTGAGGCAGGGGTGTGACTGCACTGAGGGGAGTCAGAGAGAGGTAAAAGAGCTGCAGACTAGACCAAATTTAAGGAGGTATTAAATCTCCTCCCAGTCCCATCACCCCTGAAAAACCAGTGATTGAACAGATTCTTTCCCACGCCCATTTAATCCTCAAGCCAGGATCTGAGCTTGCCAGCCAAGGTGCCAGGTGATATCTAAGACTTTTCTTTTTCCATGGGTTGTTAACCACTTGCCATTAAGTCAGGCTCCTGATCCAAGCTTGGTACACATCCAGCATGGAGATGGAGCAGGAAACCAGCTCTGTGATCTTACAGCATCATTGATGACACAGAATTTGGTTTATTTATTCTATCTGCTTCCTGAATACTTAAAAAAAAAAAAAAAAATTCTTACCTTATTCCTGGAGTTAGCTGAGGTGGGTTGTCAGATATTAATTTCTGCACTTGTTCATAGGAGGGCCGGATGAGACCTAATCGTGCTGTTAGAGCTGCCTTGAATGTCACAGTGCCACCCATGGCTCTGCGGGTCCTGAGGGGACAGCCAAAACACCAAATCAGTGACACTTCACAAGCTGAGGCTTCTCCCAGCAACAGAGCATTAACAAAGAATGACAAGGAACCAGGTAAGAGAGCAGAGGTTGGAGATTATACTGAGCTAAAAGATTGGTGGCGTCCACTGGAAGGAGATCTCCATGGATGGGAGAACCAGGGAGGCAAAGGAAAATGGCTCCATTCTTTCTGGGATGCCATACTGGGCCATATTCCTGAGCTGCAGCTCAGGTGCCCTTCTGTGAATTTAACAGAGCTTTTGCTACAAGCTTCAATTTGTGCTGTTTCCCAGCCTCAGCCTCAGAGATGGGTTGGGAGAGCTGTCCCCTCTCCTCCATCTCATGGTAAGGTTTGCTGGTCCATAACAGTGTTTGGTAGTGCTTAGCCAAGTTTAATGATGAGGGCTGCTCTCAGTCTATCAAAACTATCACTGGAGAATTTACGCCAGTACAGTTTTGTTGGGTGGCCTCACAATTCCCAAACAAGTTACTTCATCACGCACCAACTCCACTTATTACCCCAACCCCTTTTTCAACTGCAGTAACCTACGATCGAATCAAATGACCGGGAATGATAAATTCATTATCACAGATTAATCTTATCCGTGGCTATTTTTGCCTGCCCCTGTCCGAGCTCCCCCCAGCCATACGTACATCTCTGCCACGGCATCCCCGACCCCACAGAACTTGGCGAGCTCATCGATGCCCTCCTCCCTGATGACGGTGCTGTCCACGTCGAAGCACACGGCATCGGCGCTGCGGAAGATCTCCTTCAGCTCCATGAGGGACGCCATCCTTTTGGGAGCCTTCTTACTGTGAGGGGACAAGATGAAGTCTTTCTCTGAGTGGGAGTAGTGCACTGTTTCCTGAGCCATTGGTGCTGCTGCTCTGATGCGTGCAAGAAGGGACGAGCACAGCCTGGTCGCCAGCTTTTATCCCGGGGGGAATGGCGGTGGAGGTCTGGCTCAGCTGCTGATTTGCTCCCGGCTGTTGCTGCCTACTGATGGTCACCCTGTGCTCCAGGTGGGCCGTGGAGGCCTGGGCAGCTGCTGATTTGCTCCCTGCTGCCTCAGCCCATTGATGTTCGTGGGTTCAAGGTTGTAATCCTTGGCATTGGCTGAGACACCAGGCTGCCAAGTGCTGTGTGGGATTGCAGGGTTCTGTTTCATCTCAGGTGGGTCTTGATTTCTCATCTGTCCCAGGCTGGTGTGTCACAATGGTTGCTGCAGGACACCCAGGCCCTAAGGACTGATTGCAAACTATCCTAAACCTATCAATGAGTGGTTGTCCCTAAAGCATAAAGGGTTAGATCCTCTCCTACATCCTCATTAATAAAAGATCAGGCTATTAGCATTGGGGATTAGCCTTTCATAAAATCCATCAAACCCTTGGCCTTTGAGAACTTCACTCAACCCATCAAGACATCACATTTTCCGTAACAGTCCCTCTCAAAAGTTTATTTCCTTCCCTTTTAGATCTGTCCACTTCAATATGTTGAGCACTTGAGGAGTTAAGTATCTTCTTATTCACCCCTACTCACCTTGTGCTTCATCCTCTCATAGGGGAACTAATTCAGTGTGGATTTTACTATTTACTAATCTACATTTAGACACAAACAACAGCTTCCTTTTTATCTCACTTCCCAGATTTTTCTAAAAGTTTTTGTTTCTTCTAATCTCTCAGACATCTCTCAGAACATGTCCTGTATGATTGATCTGGGTTTCAGGTTCTTTTTCTGGGATGGGGGAAAAACACCATCAAACAGCACATTCTTAAGAATTATGGATGTCTTTATATCCTTTCATTTTTTTGTTTTCCTCTTACTAATGGTCAAAGCAGGAACAAGAACCTTTGGGTTCTTTCCCAGGACGTGGTGAATATTGGGATACAAAAGGCTTTATGAGAAATTACCATCAGCACTACAAACGTAGAACACACACCTCTCTCATCTGCTCTTGTGCGTGGAATAAAAGACAATGCTCCAGAAAGGTGGAAATCTGTCTAAACAAAACCACCCAGCCTGAGTGGTGAAACCTGTTGTGAAAGCCAGGAGCTGTGTCTGTAGGAGAGATTCTGTCTGACAAACAGGGAGATGTGAATGAGTAAGGAACAGAGACACAACGCGACGTGAAAGGCACAGGCAGCCATCAGACAGGACTTTTTTGTGGGGGCTTTTCTGCTGCCCTTGAGGGGAGTGTGTGGCAATAGAGGAGCTATCCCAGAAAAGGGCTTTTACAGAGCACCTCTGAACTGCAGTTTGGCAGAACTCTGCCACCAGTGCATGGACACACCATTAAACTCCAGTCTAGCCTTAGGATCACGACGAAAGGATTATTTGCTGCAGGCCATGTGGGGTTTTATTTTTTTCTACAAAGACTGCACTGGACATGTAAGAAAAATAGTCATAAGCCATCAGCACAGCACATCAAAGAAAAGTGGCCATGGACATCAAAACTTCCCTGTGCCAGAGCCCAGTTCTGAGGTAAGGCTTGGTGGACCGAGGCCAGTCCTGAGGTAAGGCTTGGCAGTGGCTGGGCAGGTGACACGTGAATTCCACGTTTACTTTGCTTTAGCCTTGACTTGCCATGGACTGCAGAGGGCTCTGTTTGTGTTTGCAGTGAAATATCCTGGTTTTCCAAGCAGCAGGGCTGTGATTCCAGGGCAGGCATCCCTGGGGCGTGACATTGGCGTCATGGTGGTCCAGCACCGAGCCCTTCTTATGCAAAGCCATCGTTGCCTCACCTGGGGCTGCACTGCAACACTGCCACACCATGAGGCAATGTCACCATGTGGGGACACTGCTCTGTGACGTGATTGCTCGGTGACAACCTGGAATTTAGGTCTGGATACAGGTCTTTAATCTCTCCCAGAGAAACGTTATTGCTCCAAACGCGCGTTGGGAGCAGGAATGATGAAATGTTAACATTTCCTTCTCTCTGATATCCACATTTCCCATGCTCCTTTCCTGCTGGATGGTCCTAACAATGATGACATGAAAGCTGTGGGGGACTTTGCACTCTGATGGACAAATAAAGAAGTTAGAGAAAGAATTATTGTGGAGTCATAGTTGGAATTAACCCAGTCCTCTCCTTATTCTGTGCAATAACTCTTTGAAAATAGCGTCAGATTGTGGCTTATGTTGTCTAAAAATGACAGGTTGGAAGGGAAGAATTGCAGAAATCATCAGTAGCTCATCAGAGCAAAAAAGAATTGAATTTGTGTAAAACCCTTCTATGGACAAATCTCAGCTGCAGTCAGGGAAGAGCAGTTTTTTATTCCAGAGTGGTCCAGGCCTGTGCAGTTGGCAGAGATTAATTACTCCAAAATACAAGGCATCTGATTGCTTAAAAGTGTAAATGATTTAATGAGATGGGAAGAAAAAAGAAATTCCCACAAATAATGGGTTCTGTCTCCATAGGAAAAACACTGATAGGGAATCTCTGATCTTGCTGCCACCGAATTTCAGGTAGGTAATCAATTCCTACCCTGTTATTTGCATGCTGGAGAAGCATCCAAGCAGCAAACATTTCAACAGGTCTGATAATAAAATATCATGGGGAAAAGCTGGAAAGAAGAATATGGGAAAGAGAAGAACAATGGGCAAGGAAGTGGCTGAAGAAGATAAAGAGTGACAGAGAGAGGTAGGGTGAAACTTGAGATAAAGATGGAGAAAAAAGGAAATCACAAGGGAAAAGTGGAATTCCCATGAGATCTCCTTGCCTCCAGACTATGAAGTATTTCATTAGGCTGCTCTGAAAAAAAAAGTAAAGACAATATTTTCACAAGAAATAATTCTCTTTCATAATAGACAGGGTGGAGTCACAGCAGCAAACACGGGAATTATGTAAGAGCACATGGGAAAGGAAAACAACTGAAACCCTCTCTGCTGTCCCTTCAAAGAAGGGCACTTGCCTCACTGAGAAAAACTGAACCATCCTCTGTAGCCACATGTAATGCAAATGGAAGCAGTAAGTGGTGCTCAGAACTGCAGGTGTTCTGGGGCTGCAAGGTTTTGATGAGATCTCAAACCCCTCATTGTGACTAGACCTCCCTCGTTGTCATATTTCAGCTTTCAGAAGTGCTGCCACGCTGCTACTTTGCATGATGTTCACATTTATTGCTGTTAAAAATGAAGATTAAGTGCATCTTAATGAAGTATTACCCAGCACTCAGGAATATCCTTGTTTGCAAACAATTTCTGATTCACTTCCCCATTTAACATTGTATTGAACACTAACAGAAGTTCAACCACATTAAACTGTTTCTGTTGCCTTGAAGGGAAACTGCTGCTCAGAGCAAAGGATTTGGAGAAAATAGTTCTTGAAACTTTTTTCAGGACCTTTTCCTCCTACAGCTTCTAAGAACATTCCCAGGAGTGTTTCCATGGTATGAGTTTAAACAAACCACTTAATCCTCATTGTTTCTAGCCCTGTGTCTGTGAAATGGGAATAATACAGTGCCACAGCTTTTCTGTGCTAAGCTTTCATCCTCAGAATTAGCAATATTTTGAAAGCTTTAGAGGAAAGCTGATACATTTAAGCAGATTAGTTATATTTAAGCAAATTGTGTTTGTGTTTTATATAAGTTTTAGTTCAACCCATCCACCCATAGCTTTTTGTGGTTTGCAGGGTGAGAATAGGAAGATTCAGTCCTTAATCTCCTGGCTTTTCTTCCTTTTTTTAGGTTTTTCGTCAACCTCCTGGGTTTTCTATTTCATTTCTGGTTTTTCTTTAGCCTTCTGTCCAGTTTGTAAAGGCAGAGGCACAAAGCTGTCTGCAAGTCAAGAGGTGAACTGCTTGCAGCTTCACACGATTATCTGCACAGCAGTGCCTCACAGTGAACTCATTTAAGCACCTCGTGAAAAGCAGGTGAAAAGGAGCAGAAGGAACCTGTTGGATGTTGACATCCACCTCCCAACTCTCCAATCCCCTCTCGCCTGTCCTGCCAAAATGCTGCTGCTCCCCCCGTGCCCGATTGCATCATTCATTCTCTGTTGCTGTTATAAAACAGGTACCACACTGCTGCCGGGCAGCACAGGCACAAGTTCCTCCTTATTTTCTGTGCTGGAAAAAACCCACGGTGTTATGGATCTGCGAGCCGAACGCCAACCCCTTCCGACCTGCGAGAAAAGCACGATCCCGGTGACTTACAGAACTGAACTGGCCGTGGCTGCTGCTGCCGCTGGGAACCTCTTGGCTGCGCCAGACAGGGAGGGATCAGCTGAGCCCTTCAGTCACACAAACCCCACACACGGGCTGCGCTGGACGAGAGCCGCATTTTGCCGCTCAGCCCCTGATAAAGCGCTGAGTAAGCCAGCCCGGGGGGTTTGTTTGAGGTGGTTGGACACATGGAGCAGAGCAGGGCAGCTGTTCGCTGCCAGGGAAGGCAGCAGAGGTGTGACCGCCCCACGTCAGGGGAGGAGCCGCCGGCCCGGCTCGGGGCGCTCCGGGCTGCGCAGGGAGCAGCGGGCGCGGGGAGCTCGCTCACCCCGCCGTGGGCACGGGGAACGCGGGGCCGAGCACGGGGATGAGCCCGGGGAAAGCTCCGGCAGGCAGCAGTCGGGAGTTTGTCCTCTCAGAAATCAGAGGCGAGGCAGGGACGCTGTTTTCGGGAGAGAAGGGAGGGTCTGTGAGTTGAGATTGCAATATCGCCTGTTGGCTCAAGCTGTTAACGCATCCCTGAGCAAAGTTACACAGGCAAATCACATCCAAAGCCGGCAAAAGCTCGGAAGCAAAGGGGAAACGGCGTGGGAAAAGGCTCTGTGTTGTTTCCCCAAAAGCAGTGTTGTCAAAAGCTATGGAAAAATTGCCAAACCTGCCCGTGCTTGTGTTTTGGCATCCCACGGAAGAGCTTCCCTCGCACACTGCTGTGGGTTAGAAAATGGAAGAGTGCCAGCCCAGAAGTTGTTTGGTTCAAGGTCAAGAAAACCTGATTTAGCTGATTTAGCTACTTCTGTTCACTTGTGCCAGGAGTCCTGTGACTGCTGCCCGTCTGTTCTGCACCGCTGGATGCTCCAGTCACATTCTGTGCATGACCTCTTTTGCCATCCTGGCAGTGTCACCCCTCAAAATTCCATTTATTAATTAAAACTGATCACCTTTTGTGCCCCTCCTCCCTTTATGTTTTTTCAGAATTTCTTAGTACACGACCAAATGTTCACAGGATCATCTCTCAGTAACTTCTTGAGTCAGGAAAAGATGGGACCAAGCCCCTCTGCTGCCAAATTGGTGCCAGGGATCAGCAGCCTGGTGCTGTTTGTCAGCTTTATCGTGGCAGGACAGGATGTTGGTTAAAGCAGATTTAGAAATCATTTCTGTGAATAAGGTTAAAGGAAAACCCATCTTGATAAAGATGAAAGAAAATGGCTTTTACTGAGAATCTCAGAGGGGTTTTTGCCAAGATAAGCAGTGCCTGGCTTGACTAAGAGAATTGCTGCTGAATATTTCATGAAGGATATTGCCTTTATTTGGCTTAGTTTAATGGACATGTTGGCTTTAATTTAGTTAAATATTTTGATTCTAACCTGGTGTAATCCATTGAATTCATAGGGCAATTTAAATCTGGTAAGGATTTACCCTTTATTTTTATTACACATAAAAAACAAATACACAGAACAATTCAACAGCTAAGACTGAAAAAGGAAGAAAAGCTTGTCTTGATGGCTGAAAAATGCTGCAAAACGGGAATTTAATGGGAAGATGCTCGTGAGAAATGTTCCTACAGCACAAAATAACTATCCTGAGGAATGTGAGCCAGCAAAGAAACACAGTGAGCTCTGCCTGGGAGCTGTAGGAGGATGCTCAGCAGTGAAAATACAAACTTGTTGATGCAAACACAGCGCCCAACTCTTGTACATCACTACAGAACCTCTCCATTTGTACCAAAAAAAAAAAAAAAAAAAAAGCAGAGACCACCTGCATGGGGGATTAGGATGTCTTTGAAAACAGCTTTTCCCTTATTTTTTTGTTTCCCTCCTAAAAAAAAAATCTAAAATTCAGATTAAATTTTCCCTGTATTTTCCTGCAGCAATAATTCCCCTCACAAACCCAAACCTGAACCACATCGCTGCCAGCCCCACACAACACAGGTGTTTGAGGATGGATAATTCCTGCCTTTCCATAGGCATCATCAAGGAAAACATAAAATATAACAAGCCTGCTGGTATGGGTTTGACAAGGCTGCCCTCTACTGAGAACAGCCCTGAGAGGAACAGGCAAAAAACCAACAAATCAGAGAATCAAGAGCAACCAAATATTTGTTTGTGAGCTGGGAGTTACTGAATCCAGGGCAGAGCTGGGGATCCAGATTATTTAACTGGACATTGCCTCTCAGATATTTGCACTGCAACCTCTGGGCCCAGGTTGGGTGTTTTGTTTTGTTATGGTTTCAGCATCCCAACAAAGTGAAGACAACATTTTAACTGAGTTCCAGAGCCAATATTGAAAGGCCAAGTGTGATTCCCTGCATTTTGCAATGTTTAATATTTATTCCTAATGACTGCAGTAACAAAGGAGAAAGCCCAGCCACTCCACTGGAGTCAGCATCAAAATACTTCACAAGACACTGCTCAGCTAAACAAAAGGGCTCCAAACTTGGGTTGTTATGGCCAAACACCAACTCCATCTAAAAGTTTAAAAACCAGAATCCCAAGGATAGCAGCAGCTGTCCCTTCCAGGGACAGGGAGTCCTCTTCTCATGCGCAGCGTGGCATTTTGCCCAGGAACATGAGATCCTCACCCAAAGCAGGTGCCACAGCCTGCAGCCAAACCCAGCCAGGCTGCCCTGACACCTGACACTGACTTTTTCCAGCAAGCTCCCCCAAAACTCCTGTGCAGCAAAACTGGACCCAACAGCAGGCTCAGACTTTACTCCCGGAGGTGGTGTGGAAACATGTCCAGCTCATTGCATTGCTGAAGCAATCCAGGGCTGCATCCAGAGCTCCCTGCTACAAAAAGCGGGATGGAGAGGGAGAGATTTCAAAAAATTCACAGGTTTGGGTTGGAAAGGAACTTAAAGATCATCTTGTTCCAGCCCCCTGCCATGGGGGGCACCTTCCACTATCCCAGGTTGCTCCAAGTCCCGTCCAACCTGACCTTGGACACTTTCGGCTTCTCTGGGCATCCTCACGCCTGGCGAGCGAGTGCTGAAGTCTTTGTCTTCCCTAGAAGGGTCTCTGCCTTCCCTGTACCAAATGCTGACAAAATCCTGGCCTCAGTGCCAGCTGTCCCTGTGGTCAGCACCCTCTGGAGCAGCTGGGCTGCAGAACCCCGGGAACTGCCTGGGGATTATTCTGGGGCTGGGCCCCTTCCTCATGCAATACTTGAAAGAAGAAGAGGGTTGTGTCACACCGGGTGTTGCCATGTGCTCCAATGGGTGTTTGAGGGTACAAGCCCAGATGGATTAATTTGGGATTCAAACCTGGTGCAACCAGTGCCCACAGGGATGTGAGGGACCATGGCAGGAACTTCTTCTCAAGCTCCTCTCCAGGGAAACTCACTTGACCTCTGTCTCAGAGTCCAAAGACACAAATATTCCAGTGTCTCCAGGAGTGAGCCCTGACAGGCCACACGTTTCAGCACCCATCAAGCTTGCCTTGACAATATTTCTGGTTTTATTCCACAGGGAAACCTCTGCACAGCCTTGGGAGGGATCATCCCCATCCTTAGAACCCCTGGGAGGGATTTAGTCCAGGAAAGTCCCAGGCAGAGGGTGTGCACTGGGGGCTATGGAGGCCCCAGTGTCCACACATCAGCTTGTATGTTATAAGAAGACGAGTTTTGATTAACCTCAACCCCGAATTTAACCAAGAACCATTGATTATTAATCCAGTCCACTTAACTATTAATTCTATCGGTCTAATGTGAAATCACCGGGTTTAATTATTATTCTCGCGGTTCTGCGAAGCTGCTGGGGGTGTCCGTGACACGAGAGAGCGGGTTAAGCATCCATCACCCCTGCCCGTTCACGGTCCTCCGCACCCGCCCCACGCTCCCCTCACGGCCCGCTCTGGGAGGGGCGCCGCGCACACGCCTTAGCGGCGGGGCGGGGCGGGACTAGGCGGAGGGACAGGCACTGCAGCCAATGGGAGCGCGGCTGGCGCGCCGGTGAGCCAATGAGAAGACAAGGCGCTTCAGCGGCTGGAGCATCCCGGATGAGCGACAGGCACGGTAGCCAATAGAAATGAGGTACCGCGCCGGAGGGCCAATGGGCGGGCCCGGAGCGTTCTAGAAGGGGCGGGCGGGAGGCGGGGCCGCAGTGCCCCCGCCCGGCGCGGCCCAGAGCGGAGCGCAGTCATGGCGGTCAAGGCGCTCAACCCCAAGGCCGAGGTGGCCCGTGCCCAGGCCGCGCTGGCCGTCAACATCAGCGCGGCCCGCGGGCTGCAGGACGTGCTAAGGACCAACCTGGGGCCTAAAGGCACCATGAAGATGTGAGGGAGCCCCCGCGCCTCTCGCCGCGGGTGGGGTTGGGGGGGGGAGCACGGCCTGAGGGGAGGCGGGGGGTGCCGGGACATGCGGAGGGAACAAAGGCGGAGGCGTGAGGGGTGAGTGGGTGAGGGATGGAGGGATGGGGAGGGAGGGGTCCGGGCCCGCGGCCGCGCACGTGTTTTGGGGCCGGGGATGGATGGATGGGTGGATGAATGGGGAAGGAGCGGGCCCCACACGTGTGTTGGGCCGGGGCGCTGCTCACCCGCCCGGTGCCGCCCGCAGGCTCGTGTCGGGGTCCGGAGACATCAAGCTGACCAAAGATGGCAACGTGCTGCTGCAGGAAATGGTGAGCTGGGGCTGATCCTCGCAGGGGGGATTTAGGGAGGGACGAGCGCCTTCGGGTGAGGGAGGATCGCGTCCCCCCACTGCCCCACCTTTATGCATTGAAAGCAAAATGTCTCTTGGGAGGAGGATAAAGAAGTAAGCGCAGCTTAAGGCAGTACTGTAAAGAAAATAATGGTAAAAATATAAATGGCACCATAAAATGAGTAAAATAACCAGCCAGAGGAGTAGCAAACCAGTTAGGTTATGTACAGCACTGATCATGCAGAGATAAATAAATTCACTCCAGACACAATAGATTTAGTGCCAGCCTGGTTGTGGTGGTGCATCCACTCTCTGTCAAGCTCACAGTGAGCTAAAGACTGGTTTGGCTTTGAGCACTCAATATTTTTGTGTATAGATGCATAATCTGAGGGGAAAACTGTTACATGGATTAATTCAGTCACTTTACTGTCAGAGTGATTGTTGGTTTTTATTCAAACCTGTTGAATTGCCATAAACCATTAAAACATCACCTCCAGTTTTTTCTTAGCTGATCTCAGATTTTTGTTTTGCAGTGAAACTTAACTGCTCAGCTTCTTATTTTTTGTCTAGCAAATCCAACACCCCACAGCCTCCTTGATAGCAAAAGTAGCAACAGCACAGGATGACATCACTGGAGATGGCACCACCTCAAATGTCCTCATCATTGGAGAGCTCCTAAAGCAGGCAGATCTTTATATTTCTGAGGTGTGTATGCAGTGTTCTTTTGTAGGTGTGCAAGTTAAAAGCTTCACTGAGACCCTTCAGCTTTTGTTTGTTTGTTTGTTTAATGTTTAATAGGAGTGAAACATAAATATATTGTTCTGCTTAAAATGAGAAGATGTAAAAAGGGGAAAAAGCTGGAGGAGAGGACTTAAAACTTGTTCAAAATCAACCCCACTTATTGTGGCTACTGTAGCTTTCAAGGTTTTGTGTGATAGCTGCTCTTACTTTGTTTTGTGTGAGTCAAAACCCTTCTTGTGTGTTAAAAAGGAGCTCCTTCCTGAGGGCAGGTGAACATTGATACTGCACAGCGAACACCCAAGTGTGCTTTGTAGTTCCCTTGGTTTCAGTTCTGTGCTATATTAATCTGTACTTTTCCTCTGCATTGGAAGGATTTGCATTCCTTTTATATGTATTCAGAAGGACAGAACACCTTGCCTGTGTAGCACGTTCCCTGTGCTTTGCCATTACGTGGAATGTTGCAGCCATGGGTGTGGAAAAAGGACTATTTTGTCTCCCACTGTCCAATAATTTCTCTTTCCTTACCTTAGGGTTTGCATCCTAGAATAGTTGCAGAAGGGTTTGAGATTGCCAAGGAAAAAGCACTTGAGGTTTTGGAGCAGGTCAAAGTGTCCAAGGAGATGGACAGGGAAACCCTCATAGATGTTGCCAGGACATCCCTCCGGACTAAAGTCCATGCTGAGCTTGCTGACATCCTGACAGAGGTGAGTGTCCCTGTCACCTCTGCCTCTTTGTGTGAAGAGATCCAGCTTTTAAAGCGCTGGGATGATGATTTGAAGTGTGAAAGATGTGAACTTGCACTAATGGTCATTTTGGGACATTTCCCCTCCCCTGTGTTGCAGGCTGTGGTAGATTCTGTTCTGACAGTCAGAAAACCAGGTGAGCCCATTGACCTGTACATGGTGGAAATCATGGAGATGAAGCACAAATCAGAAACAGACACAACGTAAGTCAGGAGGATCCTTGAGCTGAGGTTTGAGTAGCCTGGGGAGTTCTGGTTTCTCTTTAGGGTATCCTAAAGCTGCCACTGGAGGAGTTGCTGAAAAGAAAGGCAGAAATACAGATTTCAGCCATAAATACCTTGGCAGAAGTTGCTCAGTCACTGAACTTGATTCCTTGATGAAATTATTGAATAGCAAAAAGCAACACTGGCCTAACAATGTTGGCGAAATGCTCTTTTTTCTTAGTGTCTGGGGCTTGATGATGCTTTAGGTTGGCATCTGTTAAATACAAAGCAGCACTTACTAAATGGAAACTGAATTGTGGATTGGATATTCCATAGGCTTTCCATTTCCCTCAGTGCATGGGTGAATTCTGCACTAGCTTTCCTCAGTAGCTGATGCAGTCAGACACCATGCCAGAGCAAATTCCTTTTTTTCCACTGTGCCTGGTGTGCTTTTTTTATGGGAATGGGCATGCCCTTGGAAGGGGAATACATAAGCCTTGTTCACTGCCAGCACAGGCAGTGCCCAGGCAGTTTGGGTTGGACCAGGTCCATTCTCTGACCAGCCTGCACTCCATGAAATTACATATTTACATACATTCATTGACACAAAAATGGTTTTAATCTCACAGGCTGATCAGAGGGCTGGTTCTGGATCATGGAGCTCGCCACCCTGACATGAAGAAAAGAGTGGAAGATGCTTTTGTTCTTACCTGCAATGTGTCTCTGGAGTATGAGAAAACGTGAGTACACAGCAAATGCTCATGTGCTAAGGATTTTTATTTGAGTTGTGCTTAAATACCAACCAAAAGGTCTGTGAAGGTGAAAGGTCAAGCTCCTTCTGCAGCCCTCTTGGGAAAGGCGATGGGTGAAAAAATGGCTCTGAGAGGCAGAGCTTCACAGTGGTTTTTATTTTGTTGTGTGATCACAGAAAGGCTGAAAATCCCTGTTTTCTTGGGCATAATTTTATATTCTACAACAAACACATAAATACGCTTCAGAGTCCTCTCAGTTTCAAGTGTCTGCCTTATTTTTTGAAGTGGAAAAGCTCTGAACTAGAGAGCAGCAACAGCAGTGTGGGTTGGGGGGACTGGTTTGGGTTGGTTTCTTTAGAATGTTGCTGAAAGGCTCATTCCTTAAGTTTATTTCTACAGCAGAGAGGAAGTTTTCTCACTGCTTTTTTGTGGGTTTTTTCCCCCTTCAGAGAGGTGAGCTCTGGATTCTTCTACAAAAGTGCTGAAGAGAGGGAGAAGTTGGTGAAAGCAGAAAGAAAGTTCATTGAAGACAGAGTCAACAAAATCATAGAGTTGAAAAGAAAAGTCTGTGGTGACTCAGACAAAGGATTTGTTGTGATCAACCAGAAGGTGAGATGAAGAGAATAACTAAAATTCAATTTGGAAACTAATTTCCTTGGCAAACCAAGTGCTGTGTGACTCACCTGGTACAGTTATCGAGACAGAATTAGCTAAATTTAGGCTGGTATTTCTGAATGTAATGTACAGTTCCTACTTGAGATCTTCTTTAAGCCTCGAGGAAGAACTTATTAGTGTCACACTGAGAGAAGGTGTTTTTAGCTTTGTCCTTATGCTGATGGTCACTTTCTTTGTTTCCAGGGAATTGACCCATTTTCCTTGGATGCACTTGCCAAAGAAGGAATTGTAGCTTTGAGGAGAGCTAAAAGGAGGAACATGGAAAGGTCAGTTTTGGGGAGAGGAGAGGGTACAATAACTGAGACAGTGAGTCAAGCCTGGCTTAAATCCACCTTTGAGGGCTTGGACTAAGAATTCCACTTCAGTCTGGGCAGCTCTTCCTGGTGTAACTCAGGGCATTTTGAGCTCTCAGGATGCTTTCAATGCAGACACCTACAGAGGAGACTTAATCCTACAAGTTTATTTTTTAAAGAGCTCTTCCATGAACAAAACCAAACTGTTCCAAGCCTGGGATCTGCATGCTGAAATACTGCACTTATTGTCAGTGACTTTGGGGTTTATTGAACATAAAACTGAGCTTGTACCTGTTCTCTGTCAGATTGACCCTGGCCTGTGGTGGCACTGCCATGAATTCTGTGGAGGATCTCACTCCTGACTGCCTGGGACACGCAGGGCTTGTCTATGAGTACACCCTGGTGAGTGACCAAGTGTTTGGAGAGAGCGAATTTAAAAGAGTATTGAATTAAAACCTCATGGAAATAAAGTTCTGCTGCTTTTCCTAAGTGCTGTCAGTGCAAAACCAAGCCTGGAAGCATCCAGTTTATTGATTTGTGTCCACATTGCTGAAGCAAGTGGCTGACAGGTGAACATAACCCTGTTTTCCACAGGGAGAGGAGAAATACACCTTCATTGAGAAGTGTGAGAACCCCCGCTCCGTGACCCTGCTCATCAGGGGCCCCAACAAGCACACGCTCACCCAGATCAAGGATGCAGTGAGGGATGGGCTGCGGGCTGTGAAAAATGCCATCGAGGATGGTGAGTCCCCTCCCTGTTAATCCATGTTAAGGACCTGTAGAAAGCATCCCAAAATTAGGGAATTATCTATCAGCTTCCTTGGGTCCTGCTCCAATCCAAGCCCAAGCTAAATGTGAAGTGATTTTATAGTTCTGCAACCCTGTGTTTGCAAGTGGTTGATACCTGTGTAAGTACTCACCTGTTCAAGTGTAAGATGTGGAGGGAAGAGATCAAACTGCACTAAAAATGAGCTGTTTGAACTGAAATAGGTGCTTTTCCCTTGCAGGATGTGTGGTGCCAGGAGCAGGGGCACTGGAGGTGGCAGTAGCCAATGCTCTTGTGAAACACAAACCCAGCGTGAAAGGAAGAGCCCAGCTCGGAGTTCAGGCTTTTGCTGATGCTCTGCTCATCATTCCTAAGGTATAAGGAGTTCCTGGGTGATGAAGTGGCTTTAAAGCACACCCAGACTCACTGCTTTTTCTGCTGGAGAGCTCTGTAATTAGCAAAATGAAGCCAATCTCTCTGTTCGACGTCAGGTGCTTGCTCAGAACTCGGGATATGATCCCCAGGAGACGCTGGTGAAGGTCCAGGCTGAACACGTGGAGTCGGGGCAGCTCACTGGGGTTGATCTCAGCACTGGTAAGGACTCCCTCAGCCCCAGGGTGATGCTCCAGGTAGAACCTGGCTCAGCTCTGTGAAGAACAAAGTGCTCTGAATGCAGAAAGTTTGACCTTTATTCACAAAAAGCTGCCCAGAAGCCTTGGCAGTCAGGCTGTTGTAGTTCAGTGCATTGTGGTTTGGGGTTTTTAGAGGATAAAGCACATGGTAACACTGTTGGATACAGTGGCTGATGTCAGATGTCAGCCAGCAGAAAGTCTCTGTGTGAGCTGGTTATTTAAAGGCTAATTCACTTGTGTTGCAGGGGAGCCAATGGTGGCTGCAGCAGCTGGAATCTGGGATAATTACAATGTCAAAAAGCAGCTGCTTCATTCATGGTAAGGCTGACAGTATTTCACTTCAAACATTACTCTGTGTGTGTTTAAGTGATGTAAAACTGGGGATCCCATGTACAAGAAGATATCTCGAAACACGAAAATGAAGCTGAGTTTGGCAATTGTAACAATATTTCTTTCCTGTTTCTAGCACGGTGATTGCCAGCAACATTCTCTTGGTGGATGAAATCATGCGAGCTGGGATGTCCTCTCTGAAAGGCTGAGCTGGAGCTGCTCTTGGGCCAGAGGCAGCTCCAGCAGTGCCCTGTGGAATTTCTCCAAGGAATCCACCCCAGGGCCCTCACCTTGGCTGTGGTGGATGTCCCAGCACCAGAAGTCGCTCTGCCATGAGGGGCAGCCCCTTTGGTAACACGGCCACTCAAAATCTTAGCAACTCAATCAAAGATTTGGCTCTAAAAAGGAGTTACTTATTTTTATTTCACTGAACTGTGTGGCTTTCCATTTTTACCCAATAAACTGTTCTGTTCTGTGCTTTGGGTGTCTGTTCTTTAACCTTCACCCCCTCCTGAACATTTCTGCAGTGGGGGGCTGCATTCCTGAGTCGTGCTCTTGGGCATTTTGTGAAACCACTGCTCAAAAGTCTGCTGTGGGAACATGGTGGCATCAGGCCTGGAATCTGTTCAGTAAATAAACTTTTAAAAGATGGATTAAGGCAGTAAATTAATAGTTTTGTTCTTGTGGATAAAACTGAGTTCACTGACTGCAGAATGGTTTGAAGTGGGTTGAAGGACCCATTCAAGATTGTCACCCTTGTCTTGAGGACTTCTAAGCTGGATTTTTAACACTGGTGTTTCTGCATTAAAGTATTTATGGACAACGAGTGCCAGAGCAGGTCTAGACCCAGCTTTCGGTGGGTTTGTGGGAGGGGAACAGGCTCCTGCCAGCTGGAATGATTTTCCTAATCCCAGCGCTGCTTTGTGTTAAAAGGAGTCTCCTTCCTCTGTCACACGCGACTGCGGAATGACCATAAACGAAGCCTTAAAAAAACCCCACAAACACCAAAAAAAGCCCCCGTTGTGGGGAAGGGTTGGTGCCAGGCAGTTTTCACCCCCGTGTGCAGCCGGGGTGTGACAGAAATCCGCTTTCCCTACAGCGCGGATGTCCCGGAAGCGCTTCCCAAGTCCGCAGCACCTCCGGGTCGGGCCCCGCGGTTCCCCCGCGGCTCCGGGATGGGGACGGCGGCGGGGCTGCTCCTGCTGTGCTGCGGGGTGCTGGGGGCTCAGCGCGGTGAGAGCCCCCAAAATCCCCGCGGTATCCCCCTGCACCGAGCATCCTGATCATCCTTTCCCAGGGGACCCGCTCCCTTCCCGAAAATGCGACTTTAGATGCTTCGACCAGTCGCTGTCACCCCCTCCAGCACACGCAGGGACATCCCGGCAGTAGCTGCGCCTCACTCGTGTAAAAATGAAACTTGTACTGAATCTCTCCCTTTTTAGCGCTCGGAGGGGATGGGAGCATGGTGCAGCTGCCCGGAGGGACGTTCCAGATGGGATCCAGCTCCCTGGAGACGAGGAGCGAGGAGGGGCCCGTCAGGGAGGTGACAGTGAAGCCGTTTGCTCTCGACAAACACCCGGTCACCAACAGGGATTTCAGGTGAGCCCGCGGTTCCTCGGGTGACTGTGGGGAGGCGGCAGGGGTAGGTGTGGGTGCCAGGTGTTCCTGGGGTCTGAAAGCCAATGCTTGGGTGCTTATTAGAGAAAAAAACCGTGTCTGTCAATAGTAAATCATCCCTACAGGTGCAAGCTGAGCCATCTTAGCAGTGTAGCTTACAAGTATCCTTCATTTTATTTCCTTTTTTCTTCTTCTCTTTTTCATCTCCTCCTCCTCCTCCTTTTTCTTTTTCTCCTCCTCTTCCCCTCCTCCTCTCTTCTTCCTCTCTTTTCCTTCTTCTCCTCCTTTCCCTCTCCTCTCCCTATTTTTTCCCTCTCTTCTTCCACTTTTCTTCCTCTCTTCTCCTCTTCCACTAACAGCAGCCACAGGTTTTATTGACTTTTAAAGCGTTTTTTTAATCTCTGCAATTATGGAAGACCTGAGTGCAGGCTGAGTTTAGATGCACAGGTAACATAAAAATATCAAATCTTTGCAAAGGTGCACACTGGACTGTTTTATCTGTTAAATCTAAATCATCTGGAGCTGGGGGGGGGGTCTGTAAGTTTTGTGCCTTTTGCCTTGCTCTGAACTCGTTGCACGTGCAGATTTGTGGGGCAAAGAGTTGAAGAACTCTTACCCAGAGCATGTTGTATTTATACCAGGGAGTTTGTTAGAGAAAAGAAATACAAAACAGAAGCAGAAGCATTTGGCTGGAGCTTTGTCTTTGAGGATTTCGTATCTGAAGAGCTGAAAAAAAAAGTCACCCAAAAACTGGAGGTAAATCAGAATCCTGTGATGAGGTTGGTATTGCTTTTCCACTAAGGAGCAGCTGCCTCTTTGCAGAGCCTGGCTGTTCTCAGAGGTTTTTCTCTAGTCTGGGGTTGTTTTGCTTTTGAACCTCAGCAGGATTGAGCTGGGGTTGATTCATGTGCTCTTCTGTGAGCACTGTCAGCCCCTGGTTTGTCAGTCTGGACTCCGAGGAGCTGGGAGGAAGTAAAATGTCTTTCAAAGTACTTCAGCAATCCAGCTTTAAAATAAAAAAACTGAACAGCATGAGCCTCTTGATCTATTTTCACTTTTAAAAGCAGATGCCTCTGCTTTGTGGGAAAGCACCATCCAAATGTCTGTGATAACCCAGCTCAAGCTGCAGCATTTCCCAGACTAACACACCCTGCTGTGGGACGGTGTCACCAGGCCAGGTGTCACCAGCTCACCTTTAATCTGGTGTCATTTCTTTCCCCAGTCAGCCCCATGGTGGCTGCCCATCGAGAAGGCGTTTTGGAGACAGGTGAGTAAATCCTGATGTGGTAAAATCCTGGTGTGGTGACTCCTCCCCATGCTGGGAGCTTGTGTGTGTGGTGTGTGCTGAATCTTAATGACCAGAAATGGGTGAAAAAACATCTTCCATCCCCTCATCTCTTTTACCCCTTATTCCCTTTGTAAGGAAAATTTTATAAAATTAATTCAAATTTGCTTAAATCCCTCCCAGCCCTCAGGCCCTGGCTCCAGCATAAAGGACAGGCTGGATTACCCAGTGCTGCACGTGAGCTGGAACGATGCTCAGGCCTTCTGTGCCTGGAAAGGGAAGAGGCTCCCATCGGAGGAGGAGTGGGAATTTGCTGCCAGGGGAGGACTGGAGCGTATGTACCACAAGCCCTGAGCTTTTCCCAAACCAGGCATGGAGTGGTGTTAGTTCCACCAGATCCAAACTTCCATCCAGGCTTTCAGGGATTAATTTAGGGGGGTTTGAACCAGCTGTTTTGGCCTGAGAGTGTAATAATATTAATAATTAATAAAACTAATTATAATAAAATAAATATGATAATAAAATATATAATTATAATAAAATAAATCTCAAGCTGAGCAGAAAAGGACAATCATAAAAGCCTGGTTACAGATTGGAGTGACCCTTAGCTGACAGGTGTCTTTTCCTCCCTGGCAGAAAGGATGTATCCCTGGGGAAACAAGTTCCAGCCAAACCGTACAAACCTGTGGCAGGTAAGATCCTAAAAATCATCCCATCCACACTGGGCTCTCCTCAGGGTGGGGTTTCACTCAGCCACTGAGTGAGGGTGCCCTGGGAAACACTGTGGGTACTGAAACTGAGCTCCTGGTGGGTTGTAAAAATACCTTCAGAGGGAGCAGGCTCAGCCCATCTTCCCTGGGAAAGCAGGATTTTACTGCTTCTAAAAATTCATGCATAAATTTGTTTGAAAAGGGAACTTGGAACAACTTCAGGTAGTTGATCTCTCTTGACCAGCATCAATTTACACCAGAGAGTTATTTGCCTAATTTTAGTGCAGCACAGCCCTGTGAGGAGCAGGACTGGGTGTTGTTTGTGGGGTGGTTCTTTGCTGTGAGTGATCTCTGTTCCCCCAGGGTGACTTCCCTCGGGGCGACACAGCTGAGGACGGCTACCACGGCGTCTCCCCGGTGACAGCCTTCCCTGCCCAGAACAGCTACGGTACAGCAGCACCCTTCTCCTGCTTTGGGGATGGCATCTGCTTCCTAAAGTAACGTTAATTATCAAATCCTGGAGCTGGGGCAGAGTTTCAGATGTGTGGGATTGTGTCAGCATTTGGGTAGAGTGAGCCCAGGAGAAGCATTGATGGTTGGTGCTGGAGTTGGCTGAGGTGCAGCTGCTGCACTTCAGGGACCAAAACACCTCCTTTTAATTACAACTCAGCTGTTTTGCAACTCAGTGGGATGTAACAAAAATCCCAGGGACTTTGTTTGGCTGCTATGCCCTCATGCACATGCAAAATGATGAGACACACTGAAGTTTGAAACACAGTGAGGAATTTCCTCAGCCTCACCATTAAACCACGCTCTTGAACAATGCTTTGAATGCTGTGGCCCCTCCCATGCACCAAATTGGCAGCCTTTGCAAACCTGCTCTCCTAATTCTGACACAAAACCATCTCAGGGCTCTATGACCTGCTGGGAAACACCTGGGAATGGACGGCCTCGGAATTCCCAGCTCCGGGACGGGCATCCAGGGCTCAGAACATGCAGGTGCTGAGAGGGGCCTCGTGGATTGACACTGCAGATGGCTCTGCAAACCACAGAGCTTGTGTCACCACCAGGTAGGTCTGGCTGAAGCCCAGATGTCGCTGCACAAGGATTTTCTCTGGGTTGGTTTTATTTTAAAAGATGTTTGTTTGTTCCTACACAACTTTTTTGAGAAGCAGTTGGCAGAGCACACTACAAATATGGCTAAAAACTCCTCTGCTGTAAATCCATTCCTAATTGCTTCTCAAATCATGTGTGTTTTACAGCAGATATTTATAATTAAATGCTTTTCTCTAAGTTATTCAGGGGAAGTGGAAGATGTTTCTAGGCTGTTCTACCAGGTCACACTAGGGTTGTAAGCAACACATTAGGGTTGTGAGGGTTGTAATGTACTGGGGATACGTGTTAACTAGGAAAGATCCCTAATTTTGGGTCTCTTTTTCCCCGTGAGGATGGGGAACACACCAGACTCAGCCTCTGACAACCTCAGCTTCCGCTGCGCTGCCGACGTCCCGCCCGTCACAGCCTGGAAAAGCCACACCAAACCCGAGCTCTGAGGGCTCACTGTGAACACCTGAGGCATTTTCTCCTGTGGAGATGAACAGTAACCCCCAGCTGTCACTTCCATTAAACCCTGATTGTTTTTAAAATTCACAATAACTTTGAACCTTTTCAGTGCTGGGATGTCTGGGTGGGACCAGCAACTGGGATGGCAGGAAGTGAGGTTTGTCTCCTTTTGGTGTGGGAGATATTCCAGCTCTCCTTTTGTTGTCCATGTAAAGTAAGCAGAGGTGTGCATGTGTGGGACTGGGCCAGAGCTGCTCTGATCTCCAGCCCCAGTGAAGGGACACCCACAGGCCCCCATGACCACCAGTGCAGGGCTGCTAGGGGGGAGATCATGAGGGCACATCCCTGGAAGGGGGATTCATAATCAATCCCCATTCCCTCAGGAAGTTCCAGCTTCGTAGCACCTGCTGAGCCTTCCCAGAAGTAAAACAAAGCACCTTCACTGGCCTTTGAGCAGTGAAAAAATGATGTGTGTGACAGATGACACAAACCAGTGCCCCACCTCTCCCAGGACTTAAAACCAGCACAAACTCTCTGTGCACGAGCTCTGCACCAAACCTGATGGGATCAGGAGCCCTGAGGACAAGGGTGGGCAAGGACACTGCTCAGGGCACTCATGTCCACCTCTGACTGTCCCAAAACAGGCACTGGAGGTGCCTGAGGGCTGAGCCTTCCCCGTCGGGAGCTGCAGCTGGTTATGGCTCTGTTAAAAGGTGGCTTCCCCAAACCCATTCTTCCAGTGGGACATACCCCAGGAGCAAATTATTTGCTGGGTTTGCATTTGCACCAGTCCTGAGCCCGGTGAAAGAAAATTTAAAAACCCCAGAAATCACCAGTTTGTTTTCAAAGATTTTACTCGCCTACTGTGAGCCAGGGGCTGGGGTAGTGGTGATCAGAACAGCCCCTCATCGGCTGCCAGGGTGAGCAGGATGGCCTTGCAGGTGTTCTCAAAGAGGGCAGCTCTGTTCTGGGCCTCCCCCTTCTTCACCCAGTGGCGGTAGGTGCGGAAGGCGCAGGCGTCGATGAGCTTGCGGACGGGCTTGAGGGCGTAGGGGTCCCTGACCACCAGCTCCCTGGTCACTGACTTCACCAGCCGGTACTGGTAGTAGATCCTCACCGAGGCCAGGACTGTCAGGCAGATCACCTGTGGCACAGGGAACAGCCTGGCATTCAGGGGGATTCCCACAATGGGGCCGGAGCACCCCCAGCACATCCGCACTGCCCCACTCCCATGTGGGGGAGTCAGGCAGGAGCTCAGTGCCTGGCACAGTTTAGTTCCTGTGGGGCTGGCAAAGGGCTGGGGTTCATGCCAGGGAACCACAGAATCAAAGCATGGTTTGGGTTAGAAGGGAACTTAAAGCCCATTTTACTCCACCCCCTGCCATGGGCAGGGATGCCTTCCCCTATCCCAGGCTGCTCCAAGCCCCGTCCAACCTGGCCTTGGACACTTCCAGGAATGGGGCAGCCACAACTTCTCTGGGCACCCTGTGCCAGGGCCTCACCACCCTCACAGCCAAGAATTTCTTCCCAATATCCCATCTAACCCTGCCCTCTGGCACTGTGAAGCTGTTCCCCCTTGCCCTGTCACTCCATCCCTTGTCCAAAGTCCCTCTCCAGCTGTCTTGGAGCCTCTTTAGGCACTGGAAGGGGCTCCGAGGTCTCCCTGGAGCCTTATCTTCTCCAGGCTAAACACTCCAGCTCTTTGAATGTTTTTTTTTGGAGGTGAGAGGCAGTTTCTCCCTTCTCCCTTAAATCCTTCCTGTGAGCCTGCACCCAGGCTGCCGCACCCTCCCAAACCCCAGCCCCATCAGCCTTGCCCAACTCCCAGTTTCTCCCAGCTCAGCTGGAAAACCCATCCCACCGCTGGTTCCTGCAGCTCCCAGCCTCATCCCCACCTTGAATTTCCGGAAGGGGCTGAAGTGCCGGACCTCCTCCACGTCGTACTGCTGGAAGAAGGGGTGTGCCAGCGCCTGGCCCGCCGTGTACCGCTGCCGCGGGTCCACCACCAGGAACCGCGAGATCTGCACAGGCCACCGGCTCAATTTGGGATATCCCAGGGATCTGCAACACCCCCTCCACTCCCAAGTTTTCCCAACCCAAGCACCTACCAGGTCCTTGACGGTGTCAGAGCGGTCGTCCCACTCCGGGGAGCCGAACTGGTAATCGCCGTTCATGATCATGCGCAGCATCAGCATCTGCTTGCGGTGCCAGAAGGGCGGCGAGCCGGCCAGCAGGGTGTACATGATCACCCCAGTGCTCCACCTGTGGGCAGCCCACACAGACCCTCCAGCACCCCTGTGCCAGCCCAGGGGCACCCAGCTGCATCTGCACCCCAGGGGTGGCCACACCTGCCTTTGTACCCCTGGAAAACCAGCAGAGAACTGCCCTGCATGTGCCTGGGGATGGGGGCTGAGCTCGCTGCTGGAGGGAGGGATTGAGCTGAGCTGATGGGGAGTTGCTCTCTGGATGCTGTAGGAGGATGCCTTGAGATGGAGCATTTGACCCTTGCAGAGTTTTTTTAGGGAAGGGAGTGGGGCTTGGTGATGGCAGCCAGGCTGGATGCCCTAGGGCATATCTCAGGCCATGCAGGTGCCAGGTGTCCTGGCTCAAACTGAAAAGGGGATGTAATGCCCCAGTGTGTTTTGAGTGGTCGGTCACAGCTCTGACCACTGCAGACCCCTGAGCCTGAAGCCACCAGAGGTGGTGGGAAAAGCCCTGCAGAGCTCTGGTGGGCTGCCCTGAGCTGGCTGCTCTCTCAGGGGCTGCACAAGGTGTGTTTAAAAGCCCCATGTCTCGGAGCTCAGCCCAAGCTGACTTCTATGAATAGAAAGTGTTCCCTTCCCTCCCACAATGGGGCAAAGTGGGGAGATGGGCTTGTCCCCAGAGTGCTTCGCCCCCTGCTCTGTGCCAGAGCCCCCTGGTGACCCTGACAGCCCCTCACAACCACCAGTGAGGGGTATCCACCAAGCTTTTGGTGCATCATTTCATTCTTTCCAAACACTCAGCTTCTCACTCACATATCGACCTCCTTCCCGTAGCCTTGGTGCTCATCATCCATGGAACACTGCAGGATCTCGGGGGCCAGGTAGCCAGGAGTGCCACAGATCTCTGTGGGGACAGGGACACAGGGCAGAGCATCCCCTGAGCCATGCAGGTGCCATCCCTACCCGCCCCCAGGTGGGATCTTTGCAGGGATGGTGTCACAGGGAGGAATTGCAACTTGTGTGCATCTCAGTGGTGACTTTGGTGAATTATAGTGGCTAAAAAGTGAGTAAAGAAAATTATATGGATGCTTGTGGGAGGGGATATCTGTTGTTGGATGTGTGGCTCTTTGCATGTAGGAGTTGGGGGAAATAATGCTGGGCTGTAAGTGGATGGGGTAATGGGGATCAACTGGAGGAAAAAAGAAGTGGAATGACTAGGATGGTTTTCCTAAAGAGCAGCAGCTTTTTCATGGCAAGGAGAGAGAAGGCTGTGTGCAGGCAGAACTTGTCTGTGAGGACAGCAAAAGCAGCCAAACAGCACCGATTTGTACCCACAGGTAAGACAGGGAGAGAGTGGGGCTGGAAGAACTCGCCAGGGGCACTGCAACAGCGGGGTGACCAGGGGCCAGCCCAGCATCCTCCCACCTCGCCAGCCCCCTACCTTTGAGCTTCTCATTCTCGTGCAGCTGGCAGGAGAAGCCAAAATCTGTCAGCTTGATGTTCATGTCATCATCCAGCAGGATGTTCTCCGGCTTCAGGTCCCGATGGACAATGTTGATGGAGTGCAGGTACTGGATCACTTCCAGCAGTGCTCGCATGATCTTCCTGAGGATGGGGGACAGCTCATTCCCTATCCCAAATATCCACTGGCACCACAATCCCAGAGATGGGGACAGGGACAGTGCTCTCAGCCCTGAGCATAGGGACACAGCCCAGGGTGTCTCAAACACACGCTCTGCTCTTGCAAGGTGATTTTCACCCCTCTGCATCCGGCCTTACCTGGTTTCTTTCTCACTCAAGGTGACTTTCTCAGTGAGGTAGTCAAAGAGCTCCCCTCTCTTCATCCTGCACGAGGGAGGGGAAACAGAGTGAGGCAGAGGCTGAGCTGAAACAGCAAACCAGCTCTGAGTCCCTGGGGAGGATCACCCAGGGGTCTGTGCCCCTTAAAGGCCCCAAATAACTTTCAGAAAAAGGGGTAAAAATGCCTTTATATATTTCAGTAAAGTATCAGGCAGGAGGAGAAAAGGCTGTGCCTGAAACTTTCAGAAAAAGGGGTAAAAATGCCTTTATATATTTCAGTAAAGTATCAGGCAGGAGAAGAAAAGGCTGTCTGATAGAAACACAGAATTGTTAAGGTTGGAAAAGATCTTTAAGATCAGCAAGTCCAACCATCAAAGATGGGGCAGGGATGGGGGTCTCCCAGTGCCATCCCACTGCTCTGACATCCATTGCACTGCCCTGGCATTAGGAATTGTGGCTTTGCAGACAGCCTGGTCCCACTGAGCATATAAATAACCCTCAGGGATGCATGACAGCTCCCACCAAAGGTTATAGGGAAACCCGAGCAGCACTGAGCCGCTGACAGAGGGGAAACAGCGCTGGCAGTAGGACTGCAATGAGCTTGCAGTAGTTGAGGCTTGATTCTACCTTAAGAGCTGGTTGTCCCCCCACTTTGCCATTTTTGGGCCATAAAAAGCTGGGACCAATCTGCAGAGAGGGGGCGGGCCCAGAGTGCTGAGCCAGCTGGTACTTACAGGTCAAACACCAAGAAGAAGAAGGTGCTGGATTCATAGCTGTCCTTCAGCTGGACTGGAATAAAGCACAGGGGCTGTGAGCACAGCAATGGACCAAAAACCACTGATTAAACTGCTAATTGAGTTAATGAGGAGTTGATCTTCACTAGTGTTGTGGTTGGGAGACAACATGGGGGGCACTGCTGGGGTGCGTGTGGAGGGACAGCAAACAACGCTCTGAACAGGTGCCCTACATCACCCAGGGATTTCACCTCAAAAACCCTTCCTGGGGACACCCTGAGGAACAAACTGGGCAGAAACTCCCCTTGACTGGATGCTCAGGGCCTGACTTACTGACGTTGGGGTGGCCCGAGACCTTGCGGAGGATGTCGATCTCCTTGGTGGTGGCTTCCCGCAGCTCCTGCACCTCCTTGGGGGAGATGTTCCCTGCCGTGATGTCGATGATCTTCACGGCGTATTCCTGCCTCGTGGTTTTGTGGATGCACCGCCGGACCACGCTGCTCACCCCCCTGCCAGGGACAACAGGGAGAAAAGGGGGGTTCCATCCCTGCCTGCCCAGCCACCGGCACCTGGGCTGCCTGGGATTTTCATGCACGAGCGGGTCTCGCTCTGTCACCCTGTCTCGGTGGGACAGAAGGTTTTGAGCTGATGGAAAGTGCTGTTCCATGCTATTTTTAGCCCCATGCTGCTGTGGGCCCTGTTTGTATCAGATTCCCAGGGAGCACTGTTCCTATCTGGCACTGGAGGACGTGGAACCAAAACAAGCTGCCTGCCAAAAATAAAAGCTTTACCTGCCCAAAATCTCCTTCGGCTCATATTTTTCATAAAACTCCTTGGATGAGTTCCAGTCTGGTAGATCTTCTTCCTTGGTCATCTCTGGCTCCTGTCAGGCAGCACCCTGGGCTTGCCTGAGGGCAGAAAGGAGCTGCAAGGAAAAAAGAGTGAGGATGAGCTCTCACTGCTCCCAGGGCTGGGATCCTTGATCCCTTACAGAAGAAAAAACATTGAGGAGGAAGGAGGAGGATGATCCTGGACCAAAAACCAAAGTGGGTATTTTGCTGCTTGGAAAAGCCATGCTCTGTCCTTGGCATGCTGTGGAGATCCCACTGGGAACAGGAGAAATCCCACTGGATTTCCCCATAGCCTCACTGTCCCCAGGGGCAGAACCAGCCTGGCTGGGGCCAAGGCTTTGGGGAAAAACTGCTGCAGCACCTCAAAACCTCATCCCTTCCCTGCACCCAGCTCACAGCAGCCTCCAGAAACACCACCCCACACCAACACCACCTCGAGAGCTAGAACCTGCCTTTTCTTTTCTTTTTTTTTCCTTGTTATTTTTAACATGACAAAGTTGTCTTTGGCTGAGAATAAGGAGGGGAAAATCGTGTTTCAAGGGAATGGAAAGGGATTGAAGAGGAAAAAGAGGTGGTGAGGGTCAGTGAAGCAGCAAGAGGGGCTGGGTGGGTCAGGGTGCAGGTGGGGACAGAGGGACTGGGAACAGTGAGAGCTGAGCCAGCATGAGGACAGCAGCTGAAAGAGCTCCCTCAGCCACTCCTGTGCAGCTGCCAGCAGCCTCCACAACTCCTGAAAGGCTCTCATCCCATTTCTTTATCCTATTTCAGGCTTGGGGGGGGGGGGTTTCTACACCGCTTGGTTTGTGCCCATACACAGAGTCCAAGCACTTAGGGTGGAAAGCAGCTCTTACAAGCCCACGCAGCAAAATTGTCCCTTTGGAGTGACAGTTTGTTGCTGCAAGAAGGGACAGAGGTGGCCAGGAGATCCCCGGTTCTGTGGGCTTTCCTTTGCCCTCCTCTCAGTAACTCTGCCAGGGCACTGGCAGCTCTAAGTACACTTAAATCTCATTAGCAATGTGTATCTGTCCTGACCTAGTTTTAAGGACCAATGCGGTGTTTTGGCTGCTGCTGCCAGGGATGTTTAACACGGGCTGGAGCGTTTCTAAACAGCCATGAGTTTGTTTTAATTTACAAAATTTTAGCTGCTGGAAATACTGTGAGTAATGCCAAACCAAGCCGAAATAAACGAGAGGCAGGATCAGGAAGTGGGGAAAATAAAGTATCTTTGAGGTGGGGGGGTAACGAAAAACTTTGATTATTTTTGAAGCTGAAAATCCAGGTCCTGGGGGTTGGTGTTGTGGGGAAGGGCTGGAGACTGGGGAGCATCCACGGAGCACTGCCGGGAGAAGCCTGGAATCTGCGTGCTGCCTTCTCCCGGCAGGGAAGAGCCCGGGAGTTTGTTTAAAACACCCTGAATTATATAAGCAGCCGGTGCAGGGCTCTAAGGGGATACCCTGGGTTTATTATCAGTGTGCAAGGGGGGCACAGAGCGTCGTGAGGGGATTTTCTGCCTTAAGGAACACAGAGGGAGAGGCGCTGGGCATCGCCCCCCGCCCGCAGCTGCCAAGCGGGGGGGTCTTTGAGGAGGACGAAGAGTATTCCAATATCCATTGGGATAAACCCACAAAGCTCAAGCAAAAGCCAGCTTTTAGGCCGGCAGGGGAATGCGGCCCCTCTCCCTCTGCCCCGGGGTGCTCCTGCCCCGACCCTCCCGCCGCTGACCCGGAGACAAAGAACGCTGAGCACGGGAGTTTTCCGGGGCAGGACCCCCCCTCACACACCCTCCCCTCACCGCCGCCGGCTCCTCACCTCGCTGAGGGCAGCGCCGGGCTGGGCCCAGGCCTGGTGCCGGGAGCCGCCGGGAGCCGCCGGGAGCCGCCGGGAGCCGCCGGGAGCCGCCGGGAGCCGCCGGGAGCCGCCGGGAGCCGCCGGGAGCCGCCGGGAGCCGCCGGGAGCCGCCGGGAGCCGAGTGCTCAGGGCCGGCCGCCGCCGCCCGGCCCCGCAGAAAGCGCAGCGCGAGTTGGCAGCGGCGGGCGCCGGGCGGGCATGGCTGGGCAAGGGGCAAGGGGGGGCCGGGGGCCGCCCCGGAGCTGCGGGACTTCCCCGGTTTAACCCTTCCGCCGCCGAGCCCCGGCGAGGCCCCGGCCCCTCCTCCCCGGGGTGTCGCTGTGGGGCCGCCCGGAGCTGCGGCCGCCCGCCCGGCCGGGGCTGCCCCCGAGCACGGGACGGCTCGGCGGGGATGAGCCGCGGGACGGGCTGGGAGCAGAGAATCGTGGAATCGGGAAAGGTGGGAGAGAGCTTTAAGAGCAGCCGGTCCTAGCACTGCCACCACTGAGCCGCTCGGTCATCACTCAGCGCCAGGTCCGGACGCCTCTTGGACACCTCCAGGGATGGTGACTCCACAACTTCTCCGGGAAACCTGTTCCAGTGCCTGACCATACCAACAGTGAATTCGTTTTTTCTAGTATCTAACCGAATCTTAAGGCCATTTCCTCTTGTCACAGATTGGCCCAAACCCCGCACTGGTTTTATTTCAGTTTCACCAGGACGTTGAAACACCCCAGAAATGAGATGGGAGCTTCACCAGCAGAAGCAAAGCTGCTCGTGTGACCAGGACAGGCAGTTCTGCCCTCATCCCCCCTGTGTGAGGTGACTCTTCTCTATTTTGAACACTGATCTAATACTTTCATTTCCAGGAACTGCAGGCAAGAGATGAAGGACTTTAAGAACAGGCAGAACATCCAACAGCAGAACAGCACTTCAGGAAAAAATAGGTCAAGCTAGGAAAGCATTTTTAACAGGAATTGCGCTTTTCAGAGCAGGGTTATTCCCCACCACACTTCCTGGTGGGAGCACAGCTTATCTAGGCTTTTCCAGTGATGTCCAGGAGGGTGTTTACTCTATCAGCCCCAAGGATTTGAGCAAGGCACGATGTGGCTGCTCCCTCCGATGGAAAAAGGAGGGTTTGCACTTTGCATCACTTTTAAAATAGTGATTATTATTTTCATGTAGCAGCAGTGGCTTTGTCACTTGGCTGAGCCAGGAAGGAGGGAAAGGCCACAGGACCATCCTCTCAGGGTTCAGCCCCATCACAGGATGAAAGAGCTGCAAAACACCCTGCCAAAATCAATTCTCACCTCCTCACCCTTTAAGCTCAACTCCAGCACTCAACTAAAGCAAGGGACTTCTAGAGAGAGAAGTTTATTTATAGACCACATTACACACATTCAACACAACAATCAGCAAAACCCGTTAAACCCTCATTAGCTCATTCTGCTTTATTATTCACTCTTCCATTTTGTGCTAAATTAAATTGCGGCTGTGAAGTTGTACCACATTGGAGGCAGCTATGGCAGGAGTCAAGCCACAGGGATGAGAGTGTGAATATATGGACTAACAAGATACCAGATAGCTTTAAATTTTATTACTGAAGCTTTTTGTTTTCATTCGTAGGTCAGTTCTTGCAAGATGATCTTCAGCAGCCTCAAGCAGGCTTAGGCCAAACCTGAAAGGAAAGGAGTTATCTCAGTAAGTTCTGGATCCTTGAATGGAAAGGTGGCTTTCCTTGCCATAAGACAGATTTGTCAGGGTGTTCCCCCCTTCCCTCATGCATTTTCTGGGATATGCTGAGCTGCAGACATCAGCACTGGTGCACAGCCACCTCCTTCCTTCCAGGACAGGATGGTTTTGTTGTCCTTAGAGCTCTGCTAATTCCCCAAATGTGCTGCTGCCACTTTTCCAGTCATCTTCAATCCATGCACCAGCACAAAAGCATCAGGAGTTCACCCTCTCTCCACCCCATCACCTCCAGCATGAAGCCCAACAGAACAGCAGCTGCTTTACCTGACTTCAGAGCACCTTCATCACTCCCCACCCTTCACCAGATGGATCAAAACCCCAGGACATCATTCCATGATAATTTTACCAATTATCCCATGTAACAGTTGCCTGTCAGCACTGTGTACTTACCATTGGCAACCCTGCACTGCTTGAGCACCTCACTGAAGCCCTCGCACAGCTTGAGGTCAGTCTGGTTCTGAGCACACTCCAGGAATTGTTTGATCTCGTACTGGCAAGGAGCATACTGCTGCTGCTGGGCAGCCTGAGCAGCCTGGGGCTCCTGAAAAACCAAACAGCTCTGTAAGGACCCTTCCAATGAAGCCAAACCACCCCCACACTGCTTGCCAAGATGTCTTTCCTGCATTTTAGTCAAAATCTTCACAATTTTAAAACGGAAAACAAGTAAAGGGCTGAAAAACAAAGTAACTTTCCAGGAGTGGAATGCCACATTCCAAGCAGTTTTTGAAGTTACAAACACTTGAGTGGTTTTGATACACTCAGGTAACTCTGAGTGTATCAAAGGTCTCACCAACATCAGACCTGGAACATGGAAGTCTTGCCTGAATCAGAGGAATAACACCGTAGAAAATAACACTGATATCCTGCCATCAGCACGCATCACTCTTGAATCCCTCTGAACTCTTTTTAAGATTACTCATGGTGAGTTACCTTGGAGATTCAGTCTGTAGCTACAGACTATATATGGTTTTATTTATATATATATATAGTCTATAGACTATATAAAGACTTTAAGTACCCAGCTATGATTCATGTGGTGTTTAAGGCTCTAGCAACTCCCTTAGCCCACGTGGAGCTGATCTTCCAAATTAACTGTGCCCATCAGTCGGTGTCCAGCTGTGCTTCCCCTCACCTGGTAAGTGATATCAGGCCTGGCAGCTTCGGAGCTGCCCCCTCCACTGAATCCTCCAGTGATGGCGTGCCCGATGGTGTGTCCCACGGCCGAGCCCACGGCCACCCCGGCAGCAGTGGTGGCCATCTGGGCCATCAGTCCCGGCTGCTTCGGCGCTGGGGCCGCCACGGCAGAAGGCGGAGCCGCTGCGGGGACAGAGGCCCGAGGAGCCGGCGATGGAGACGCGGCTCTCATCGGGGGTGCCCGGCTGCAATGACACAAAGAAAAACCTCACTTCATCATCATCATCGTCAATCCAAACCACGCCGGGCAGGAGCCACGTGGCTGCAGGGCCAGGAGTTCACCGTTCCAGCACAGAATGTCCCGAGCTGGGAGGGACACACAGGGACCGCCAGTGCAACTCGTGGCCCCAAGGATCACGCTGGGATTACACACACCCCTGCTACACTCTGAATGCATGAGCTCCGTGTTCTGGTGAGCGGCTTATGCAAGACAGGGTCAGGATTACACGCTTCTTTCCGCCTGTTTTAAAGCCTGGTCATTCCCCAGCTCGCATAGGGCTGTATTATTTGGGGAAAAATAAAATACGACCCAAAAGCGGCTGATTAACAAGGCGTTGATGTCCAGGCCCTGCAGCCGAGCAGCCGCACTTCCGTCCTCCCCAGCCGTGCAACCAACCCAAAGCCACCTCAGTTCAAACCAGCCGGGCACTGCCACCACCCCAGTGCGTCACCCGCCCGCACAATGGCGGCCAGGCCGCCGCGGCCTGCGCGGGGGCGAGAGGAAGGAGAGGAAAGCAAGGGGGCTCCGGCGGCCCTCACCTGGCGGGGGGCGCCACGCGGGACGTGCGGCTGCGGCTGCCCCTGGGCATGGCGGCGGGGAGCGGAGCGGCGCAGACGGGAGCGGGAGGAATCAGCGAGCGGCGCGGAGAGAAGCGGAGGAAGCACCGAGAGGCACAGCCCGACCCCACACCCGCCCGCCGCCTCTGAAGGTCACCGCGCGCTGCGTCACTTCCGGGACGCCGCGCGCGGGGCGGGGCTTGTGCGGAGGCCCCGCCCCCCCTCCGCCCGCCTGAGGCGCCGCGGTGTGAATAAATAAAGACCTACAATAAATAAACGGTAAATAAATAAACACCTATAATAAATAAACTGTAAATAAATGAGCACCTACAATAAATAAACTGTAAGTAAATAAGCACCTAGAGTAAATAAACGGTAAATAAATAAGCACCTAAACTGCGGTTAAACCCGCGCCTGGGGAGCCATCGGTCACAATAAATAGCGCTCAACCTGCGTCTGCGGCACCTTCAGCCACGATAAACCCCTAAATTGGGATAAATATGCACGTGCAGGGTTCTCGGTCGCAATAAACACGTAAATCGCGATAAACCCTCCCTTGTAGGATCCTCAGTCACAATAAACACCCAAATGGCGATAGACTCCAGTCTGTGTGGGACTTTTCGTCAAAATAAACACCTAAATTGCAATGAAAGTGTTCCAGCCTTCAGAGAAATGTTCTCTGTGGAGAAGGAGCCTCCAGAAGCCCTTCGGAATTGAGCCTTTCAGCGGAGTTTCACATTTTAGATTTCAGTCTGGGGCAGAAAGGGCTGAGGGGGGATCCCATCATTCCATAGAAATATCTCCAAGAGGTGCCAGAGGACCATCCCAGATTCTTTTTGGTGATGCCCAGCAACAGGACGAGGAGTAATGGCCATAAACTAAAACACAACAAGTTTCACCTCAACATGAGAAAGAACTTTACGTTGAGGAGAAAGAGCTCTGGAACCGGCAGTGTCCCTCTCTGGAGACATTCCAAACCCACCTGAATGTGTTCCTGTGCCACGTGCTCCAGGTGACCCTGCCTTGGATGATCTCCAAAAGTCCCTTCTAACCCCAACCATTCTGTGATTCTGCAATTTTCACCCCAAAAAAGAAGCAAGGGTCCCTCCTGCCCCCTCATCCCCACCCAGGGGCTGAGTCTCCTTGCTTTAGAGACACTGTCTACTTGGAGAAATGAATTTATTAACTCTTGTATTAATCAAGCTGTTTCTATACACAGCAGCAATAATATGGGATACCGCAGTCAACAGTTGTGATAATTCATGACAAAAAAAATTGCTTGTTCACAGTTTCTTCACTCACAAAGGAGGTGAAAGACCAGGCATTTCAACATCTTTTACATCAGGGGATGTAACTGTTGTGAAAGAAGTGCTAATATTGTGAGTTTATAGAGCAGAAGTACAGCTCAGAAAAGCAGTTGCTGATGTGAGAGTTGTTAGGAGATAAATATAAATGATAAATCACGTTCTGTGTCAGCTCACACTGCTGGTCTTGCTGCAGGAGCTCGTCCCTCAGAGCTTCTTCTCCCTGGTTCTTGGCCTCTCTCCATCTTGGCCGCTCCCCCGGTTTGGGTTTGGGGTTTTTGCGAAGCTTTATGAGTGGAGCACTCCAGACAGGCAGTAATTCACTGCAGAGCTGGCACCTTCTCCCCTGCGGTTGGCCCGGGATGCCCACAGATGGCTCCGGAGTTTGGCAGGGCAGAGCTCAGCCCCGCTCCTCCACCGCTGCTGCTTCCAGGGACACACATCCCACGTGTCCATTCGCTTTATCAAAAAGAAAAGCTTTGACTAAACCTCATCTTATTTAAGGGCCAGGCTATAAACGTATGGGAGAGGGTGATTTCTTTTCCTCGTGCTTTAGTACATCTGTTATTTCTTTTTTGGTCACCCTCTTCCATCTCGGTCATCTCCACTCCTTTCCCATTGTCCCTTGTTCCCACTGAAAGCAAATCACGGCATAGAAAGCAGAAGTTATAATTTCGCTTTTCTAGAGTTCAAGCAACTCGTTTCTTAATGAGTGCTTTTCTCAATGCTTTTTAATTAATAGTTTTCAATTTTCCCTTTTCTCTTTTTTCTGTTTTTTTTTTTTTCTTTTGCTGGCAGAGGGATTCTTGACGCTTGAAGTCATTTTGCCGCCGCGTCCCTCTTGGATTTGTTTTGTCTTTCAGAACAATGAGGGCAGGATGGCACTGCCGGCGGGATGAATGCTGCCATTGTGCTTTGTTCTCTCGCTTTCCTTGGGAAGACTCCAGAGCTCCCTTTTGTACCGGCTCACCCTCGCATCTGCTGATGCCCACAACGCACAAGGATTTTGGGAAGGGCAAGAGAACGAGTAGCCGGTGGCCATCCCGAAAATCAGCAATAACGGTGGTTGTGGTGATGTTTACAGCGAACAAAGTTTGTTTTTTCCAGCTGCCATGACTTTTGTGTGGGTACACCACAGGGATTAAGTGATTCTTTAAGCACCAGGCAGGTGTCGATGCTTCTTTTGTGAAAGAGAGAAGATCCAGCCCTGATTTTGGGTTGTGTCCGTTTTTATTGTGACCCAGAGTGACGGAATGCGATCCCAGATCTGGGAAACAAGTAATGAAATCCCATTGCTCAAGTGCAAGGCGTAATCTCCCGAGCCCTGGGGGAATCCATCAGCAGCTGTTCCCGAGCCAAGTGGAGCACCAGGCTGTGGTGTGCGCTAGGAAAAACAAACTTCTGATACTTGTCTTGTATCGTTTATCCAAATTGCACACCCCAGGAAATCTCGTGCTGAACTTTGGGGAGTGTAACAGGCCCTCTGCACACCAGATGGGCTCTCTGTGTCTGCAGGATGCGGGAGTTCGGCTCATTCTGTCCAAAAATCACGGAAAAACACCTGGAGAACGGGGCTGAGGCTCACATCACCTTAGCTCCGGTGAAGTGACACATCATCCCCGAGGCTCAGGTCAGCCGCTAAGATTTTTTTTTTTTTTTTTTTTTTTTTTTTCCGCATTTTCCGGAACTGCCCAGTTTCTCCCGCGTCCCAGATCTGAGGGAAAAAAAAACCGTGAGGAAAAGCCCATTTTCCGGCTGGAATCAGGCGGGGCGGGGGCGTGAGGGGACTCTGCCGGGCCTCCCGGCGGCCGCCAGGGGGCGCTACGCCCCGCCCCTCCCCCGCCCAGGCCTGACGTGACGTTGTCGCGAGGCGCCACGTCCGGCGCGAGCGGCCGGGGAGGCGGGGCCATGGCGGGGGGGAGGGGGGAGGGGGCTGTGGCGCGCCCGCCCGCCCGGCCAATGAGGGGCGCGCGCGCGTGCGCGGCGGGCCAATGAGGGGAGCGCGCGCGTGCGCGGGGCGGGCCGGCGCTGGGCGCGCGTCGCGGGCTGAGGCGGAGGGACGGGGCAAGATGGCGGCGCCCGTCCTGCTGCGGGTGTCGGTGCCGCGCTGGGAGCGGGTGGCGCGGTCCGCCGTGTGCGCCGCCGGCATCCTGCTCTCCCTGTACGCCTGCCACCTGGAGCGCGAAAAGGGCCGCGACAGCCACTACCAGGCCCTGTGCGACCTCAGCGAGCGGGTGCGCTGCTCCGCCGCCATCACCTCCAGGTGAGGCGCGGGTGGGAGCCGCCGCCGCCCCCGCGGGGGGAAGGGGCTGAGGGCTGCGGGAGCGGTGGGGACGGGAGCCGGAGCGCTGCCTCCGGTTCTCGGGGCGTGCTGAGGGCCCGGGGCGGTGCTCGAAGGGGCTGCGGGCCGGGCGGGGGCACGGAGGGGTCGGGGCAGTCTGGGGCGGGGGTCAGCGCTCCCGGTTTGGGGCAGCCCCATCGCTGCAGGGCCGCTGTGGGAGCGGGGTTTTTCGGGATCACTGCGGGCTGGAGGGTGAGGCACCCGCAATTGCTGTGTTGTAATCAATGGTAATTAGGTGGAGTGACAGGCGTTTTAGTAGTAAAGGCTCCTTAGAGTGAAGTGCTGTCGCTGTGAGTAGTGGTTATGGATAACATAAACAAGTCCAGTTGCAGGTGGTGTGCTTTGTTAGTTTTAATTGCAGTATTTGTATTGCGTTTTCATTGGGATGTCTCCTGGCAGCACAGGAGATGCTTTTGTGATACAGAGGAAGTGCTTCATTCAAGGGAGGCTTGGATGCCTCTGCAGCAAAAGCCCAGTCCAAATCCTGACTTACTTTGCAGACATCCAGCCAGTTTAGCAGTTGTTTTCTAAAGGCCAAGGGCTCTTATTTCTGTTAGGAGAGTCAGTGTATAAATTTGGTTATTGAGCAAGTCTATGTATTGAATACTTTCTTTTTTTTTTAAGGAGAATTTTGTTATTATCATGTTAGTGTCTTCAGCTGAAAGAGTACTTGAGATTTACTTTTTCCCCCTCTCACTGCAACCTGTGCAAAAGCTGTAACAGTTTTTATACAGGTACTTGCTGTATCATCATAACAAGCCAGTTTGAGAGAATGTTCCCATACTCTGGCTGTGAAATTGTTGAGGCAAAACATCCAGGGAACTCTTATTCTTAAAACCTCTTCTGTGCTGATAGAAGTGGGATTATGTGACAGAGATCTGTATCTCTGGCCACCTGATATTGTGATTGAGTGAAGGCTTTAACTCTGCTTTTCTGTCTGTCTCAGGTCATCTTTAGTTTGTGAAGGTGCTTGTTCATATCTCTGGTTGGGGAGTGTCCTGAAATGCAAAGTTTGGATCTAACTAGGGAGGAGACTTCAATAAACTCACCAGATAAATTAAAATGATATAAATTAAATTATACTTAGACTATTGAAATTAAACCATGTGAGTCTTATGAGTAATTTAACTTTGATTACACATACAGGGGTAAAAAGATAATAACAGAGATTTAAGTATTGAGTAGCCTGGTTTTGTATAGAATTGGTCCTCCAACAGCTTTTTGATGTTGCACAGATGCTGCTGTTGTGACAGGGAATTTGATGTCACAGTTTCGACCTGTGTTTACTGAAGGCTGGGGAGAAGGAAATTACCTAAAGATATAATTGGACTTATTTCTAATTATGGAATCATGCTCAGTAATTACAGCATTCATTAGCAATGCTGCAGCTGACACGTTGAGTAAGACCTGGAAATCCTTTACTGTAGGAATTCTATATGATAATGTGAAGAGTTAGGGATAAAATGCACTAAAATCTCCTAGCAGTTGCTAGGAGAATCATGCCTGGAGTGAAGCATTGCAAATGCCAGGAGAGCTCGTGATCATTGGAGCAGGTGGTAAAAGGAGTTTGTGGAAAAGGAACGTGCAAGTTCTGTTCAGTGAAGCCATATTTGGAGAAGAATTTGCTTTCCAGGCTGTGCAGGACACAGAGGGGGAGTTTTGCTTTAAAAGTAAGGCCGGAGGGCAAGGCATTAAACTTGGAAATAAATTAATCTTATTTTCCATGTTGCCACAGCTCCCCATCTGTCATTCTCTTTCACTTTCTCCAAATGAATGTTCTTTGTTCCCACATCTCCAAAGTTTCTCAGGAACTTGATTTCTGAAAGGAACTTTTAACCACACTTTAGATTCCACTGGGGTAGTAGAGTTTCAATCTTGTGTTCCAGCTTTTTCAGATTTAACTTTCACTTTTCTTTGCTCATTAAGCTGTCACACTGACAATCAGAAATTAATTGATTAGCTAATATTACAGTTAACTCTGCAGAGTTAACTGGGTGAGAAACTTCTGTTTCTACCTTGGCTTTTAGATGGTTTATTGGGTTGTGTGACTTTTTATTTAAGCTGGATTTGCTGATGGAATTGGAATGTTACAATCTTCACATCTTGAGTTTCGACTCCGAGAGTGGGCTGAACTTTAAAAAGCACTTAATGCTGGTAGGATTGATTTTAAATGCATAGAATAATTAGAATAAATCCATTTATTCCTTCCTGAGCTGACTTTCTGGTATTTTGGGCGGAGTTTTTTTCACCAGCTGTTGGTATTTCCAAGTCTTGCTTTTAAGCCAGATCTGGGATTGGCACAAAAAGAAGAACAGAAATGTAAAGACTGCCAGCATGCAGAGGGAGGAGCACAGAAAATCTCCTATCAGAGCCTGACTCATGCAGAAGATTATGTTGGAGAGATGCCTTCCCAGTATCCCTTACCCAAAACATGAATGGTCAGCATATTTCAAGTTTTTATCGAGGAGAAAGTTCATGAAATAGTTTAAAAATAAAAACTGTTAAGGAGTGGCTAAAAAGGGCAGGTGTTAGGGCAATACCTAACATTTCCTTTGGCAGTGGCTGCATTTATTTGAAATTAATTGCTGTCTTATATTTGAGAATAATTAAGTGGCAAGAATGGCTTTATTTATGATGAAACAGACTAATAGCAGTTCCTGAAAAATATTTTTGGTCTTGCTGTAGTTTCACAGAGGGAATTAAAGTAATAAAACACATTTTAAGTCATACAGGTCATGCTACAGCTTGAAATAAAATGTGACCTTTAAGTAGTAATGCAGAGACCCAGAGCCTTTGGCTTTGGTCTTTTGCATGCTCTGAGAGCTTTTGGGGTCTTCTAATACATTTCTGCTTTCTGTCTTGGTGAATTGGAGGTTCCTGCAGGGCAAATTAGTGGTTTTGAAGGAGGTTTTGTAGCCTGGCATGCATTTATTAATGCTGTACCCACTGTGACAGAGCCTCAAGACAGCAGCACAGACGAGCAAAGGGCACGTGTCGTGTATATCTGTAGCAATATTTGCAGCTGCGTCAGTGAAGAGGTTTGGCAATAGTCAATATTGATCTTTAGCTGATTGTTGAAGTAGTTCTAGAGTCAAAATAGCATTTTGAGAATCTGGATGGAATTGATATTTTAGGAATTCCCTGTTGTGAACTTTATGCTCATGGGCAAGGTCTTGGATTGGTGTCTTGTGTTTGAGGCACTCTGAAAAGTTCTGAAGAAGTCTGATGTGACAGAATGGTTTGGGTTGGAAGGGACCTTCAAGTTCATCTTGTTCCAGCTCCCGTGCCATGGGCAGGGACACCTTCCTCAAGACCAAGCTGCCTGTCCACCTTGTGTTTTCTAGTGGATGCACCAAAATACTCACCTGGTAGTTCCTGAAAATGCCTGTTACATTTGATGTGTGTTGTGGGCAGGTCTGAAAGGGTGGCCTGTGACAGGTGTAGCATTATTGTGTGGTTCTGCTCACATTCAGGAATCACTTTAAACAGTGAATTTACACCTCTCGTGTTCTGTTTGCTTGCTTTGCCGTCAGAGCTGGGGAGATTGTGCTGGTGTAGAGCTCATTCCTCTGCAGAGTGGGTGTGAATTGCTCTAAGAACTGCGGGTAAAACTGCCCCGTGCTGGTTTTTCACAGAACACACCTTGCTAGAACTGTTCTGGTGCATCTTTATCAAGTTGACAAGAACAACCCCATTGTCCAAGGAAATGGCACATGGAGAAAACTTCCCAGACCTCCCTAACCTGATGTTTAACCAGGTTCCCACTGAGCTCTGTTGTGGAGCAGTTCTGTAAACTTGTCTGTCAAGTTTGCTTAATTCCAGGTGAAGAACACTATGTAGCAGTTATCATTTATATTAATAATAATAAATTCCTGATATCCCAGGATTTTTTTTATTGCTGTACCTGCAGATAAATATTCAGATATGTTGAGGTTTTCAGCTGCCAGTGTTAGTGACTGATACAAGGTGTTAGGAGGTGTAACAGGGCTTCTTCAGTGATTCTGGATTCACTGGGTTTGCTGTCTGAGGGAAGCTTGGAAGATCTCTGGTTTGGAATTGGGCAGGGAGAAATTGGAGGAGACAAATTCAGCGCCACAGGGGAAGGGAGGGAGACCCACAGTCACTCCTCTGCTGAAGGGAAACCCTGCCCTGGGAGCCAAGGTTCTCTGTCCCTTGTCCCCAGCTGGGCTGGCACTGTGCAAACAGGAGCCAGGACTGGCACAGCATGGGGAGGCAGGGAGCAGAGGCTTAGGGTGTGGGCAGGGAGGATCCAGAGCTTATTCCATGTGCAGCAGAGGGAAGGTGTTTCAGGAATGCTGGTAGAAACCAGCTTTGAGTTTTAAAGTTGCTCTTAAAGCGGCAGAAGCTGATAACTCAAGTGGGTTTTTTTCCCCCATCTTTCTAGTAGAAATTGGATGATTTAATACTGGTACAACCCTTAGGGACTGAGGCACATCTTTTACAATACACAGCAGTGCCCTTGCTATGGGAATCTTATTTTCCATCCTTACAGTGCTCACACAAACATGTTTATTTTTGCTTTTCATATATATATAATTTCCAGCTTGTCTGGAATTTGCAATAGGGCTAAGAATTCTTTTGCCTGGTGCAAAGTAAATTTAACAAAGTGCCTTTAATTCAAACTTGGGCTTCCTTTATGGTAGCTTAATAGAAAAGATTATGTAGAAGGAATCAGTGCTGTTGGCTTGTAGCTTGAATAGCCAGTGCCTCTGTAAATGCTGCTATAAAATAATTATCCACTGTCTGCTTAAGATTTTGCTGATCTAGACACAGATTTTTCACAGACTGTTTCTGAAGTAGAGCTGGAGGATATATAGAACAAAATCTCATTTGGTTATGCTAAATACTGCTAATAGATTTCAACATGAAATTAAGTGTATCAACATTTTGGAGCACTCCTGGCAGATTTACAAATGGCAATTTTTAATCTTCTTTCTTGTGGCTTCTAATTGAAGGCTTTTACTTCATTTATTAAAACTGTTTGAATGGCCTTGAAACCATGAATTAGGTTTAATCCAAAATCCTCTAGTGAAGCTGGAAAGAAGTTGCAACCAAAGTTTCTTAACATGCTCCAGATCCTTTGACCTTTATATGAGCTTTTCACTGAAAGCAGGGTGTGAGCTCTGCTCCCCTCTGAGAACTTTCACTCTGGACCAGAACTTATCTCAGGAGTCCAGTGGTGCTTAAGGAAATGTGCACATCGCTTGTCAAGTGAAGCCTTTTTTTTCTTTTTAGAAAATCAGATTTATTGTTTCCTTGGGGTTACAAAGTGGTAAGGGGTTCTTGCTGTTGATAACAAAATAATGTTCATGGGATGATAAATAATCCTGAAATGAGAGGCTTTTAGTAACCTCCTGCTACCCAAAAAAACCCCCTAACTTGAGTTCTTTTCTTGCAGTTTTCTGAGTACAGAATTTTAAAAATTGTTTGCCCTTTTCATTGCACCAAACCCAACACCTGAGAGAGAGAATTGTGTTGGCAAAGCTGCTGCTGCACAAATGCAGAGATGTTGGATCAGACATGCCTTGGAATAATCTGGTTCCCTGAAGGATTTGATTGAATTTTCTAACATTCCTTAAGGACACTGGAATGTGACCTGGGAATTGTGTGCTTTTGTTCAAGGCATCTGCTGCTGTACTCATCCAGTACAGTTCTTTCCATGTTCAAATGAATTTCCAGGGGTTAGTTCAGTTCTGGGCATAAAAACTAAGGGTGTTACCAGGTGAAATTGAGGGGATGTGGTTCTGGTCATCACCAGGGGTGGTTGTTGAGGTCAAAAGTGCTCACAAAGCGTCTGGTCCATCCTGGAAGGCTTCAGGTGAGGCTGCCAAGTGTTGGTGCAGGTGAAACCCCAGTTCAGAAGTTTAAGCTGATCCTTAGTGGGAGGCCAAGGAAAGCATCTCGGGGAATGATGTCTATGGCAAAACTGTTTAAAACATCTGCAGGTAACTGTCAGAGCTGGGGCTTGGCTACAAAAACACTCCAGCATTTCTTACTGGGACTGCATGGGACACTAATCCAGCTCCTGGCTAAATAGACACTTTTTGTTTTGTTTGTTTGACTTGGTGTGTTTGGCAGGCTTGGAATTCTGCTGCTTTTTGAGCCAATGCTGATAACTCATAGCTTTTAACTTGTTAAACTGGAAGGTTGTTTGCTTGTCTTCTAAAATACTTGAGATGCTGGGGGACTAAATGAGGTTCTTGGGTTCCCTTTTAGCATTTTCTCTGCTAAATTATGCTAAAATGTTTCAAGTGTGTCCCCTAATATGCTGCTCTGGAACACAGAGGATGTTCATAATTGTGCAAAAGAGTTTTAAATTATTTAAAAGTGTAAGATTTTATTGGAGGTCTGTCACTTGTGGATTACAGTGACCTCAGTTCTTTTATTCTTCCTGTTAAGAAGTAGCAATTGCACACAAATACTGCTTTAAACTTCTAAAAATGCAACAGTGCTGAACTTTGAGAAGTACCTCAAACCAAAAAGGGCATTGTTTAGAGGGTGGATAATAACGTTCAATAAGATAGTGCACATTGGACTGAAAATCACTGTAGTGCTCCATTTTAGATGTTGGGAAAGTAGATGAAACACTTTATTTCTTGAATCATTATTTAACTTTTTAAAGAACATTCAGAGTTGTACATGCAGATAGGGAGGGAAATTAAGTTACAAAGATGTCTTAAAGGTCTGTTCCTTGTAGTTAGTTCAGATTGCTTTTTATTTTTTAATAGGAGTGAAACTTGGGTGTGGTGAAAGTGGGTTTGGCTCGTGTGTTTGTCAGAGTGCTCTGAGTCACCTCGAGTGACTTCGACCTGGATCTCAGCAGGGAACTCCTGATCCTCAGGGATGGGAGCCACCAGTCAGTACCAGGAAAAACTTGGTGAAATTAGGCTGTGCTTTTATCTTGCTGTGCAAGCAGCTCTGTAATTACTGCAGGTCGTTTTGTTTGGCATTCTGTATCCAAAAAAAAATTGATGCGAGTTAATAACACTTCTTGTAAATTAGGTTTTTTTGTAAAAGGCAGATTACATGAAAGACTTCTGTGTTTATTTTTTGAAGCTTATCGTGCTGTTAGGACTTTATTCTTGCTATTTGTTTGCCATATTATTTTAGACTTTCAAAGTTCTCATAAATCAGGCAATTCACACCTGAGTTGGGTGTGAAAAGGAACATTATCTACTCAGTGTTTATCCTTCCTCCACTTGCTGGCAAAAGTTCCTGGTTCATTGTGGATTTTACAACCTTAATAAAATTAGGACACGATTTAGACTTTTCAGTAGGGAAATGAGATGGGAAAGGGAGTATACAAAGTAAATATATCAAGTTTAAATACTTTGCTTTTCAGTTTGATGCAGAACACTTGCTCCCACTCCAAACCTTGTAAGGCTGGGAAGAGTGCTCCATGTTAAACCCCAAGCTGCTTAGCTGTCTCCAAGTGTGTGGAATAAGATGTGAGATTAGACCTGGACTCCATGGGCTGAAATTTAATACTTGATGTCCTCAAAGCTGCTACAAGGCCAACAAGACACTTAATGAACTCTTGCATGTGGAAAAAGCTTTCCCTCTGCTCTGACCTTGCAGCTCTGCACAGATCACTCCGGGACTCTGACTCTCAGGAAGGGCTGGAACTCATTATCCTTCCACCAGCGACATTTTATTCTCTTGCAGAATAACTGCAGGGTCAGCTTCTGTAAAAGGAAATTTCTGATATTTTAAGCTTGAGTTTGCTCTCAGACACCACAGGATGTGCTGAGCATCAGAGGTGGGAGCACTCACACAGGGGAGGGATTCAGCATCCCGCAGTTATTTGGAGTTAGGATGATGCTGAACCTTTGCACAGTTTGGGTTGTGCAGGAAAGCCTGAGTGTGTTCAAATCACTTTAATGTCACCCTGCAAAGAATTCTCACTTGGAGACCAGAACAAGAAACTGAACCTGTGGATGGCAAGCTGAAGCATCTATAAATGTAGTAATACAGAAAAATAAATACAGACTATTAAATGTAAAAATGATAATTCCTTTAATATATCTGTGGGGCTCTTTAATTTGGCCTTTGCAAATTGGACAGCACAAGACAATTGTTGCATGTGCTGTGACCATCTTATCAAAGGAAGGCTAAAATATTAACAGTTCTCACTAAAAATCCAGATAGCATTCAAGGTGTGGGAGGAAAATTTGTCATAACTGAGATTCTTTGTAATTCTTTGTAATTCCATAGCCTCAGAGTTGTCCTGGGATGAGAGCAGGGAGCCAGGCAGTTCTGCACTGCTCTTCCCTGCAACTCCATGTCTGGCAGCTCTGGGATGCTGAGACTCTGTCCCTTGGAAAAGCACTGTCTGTGCTGCCTTGAAGCTTAATTTTGTCACAGAAGTTCCACTTTTAAAAGATTTGATACCAAACTAGCTGAAAGCATGTTTAATTTTTGACTGTTTATACAGTAAATCTGCTTTCTAGGAATTGGGACCTGCTGGGTTTCTTGGGGAGAAGAGCACAAGAGTATTAATAGTGAATTCAGACTTAGTCTGCAATTAAAATTATGAGTTTAAATGCGTTTAGCACAGATGGCTGTGAGACTAGAAAGTATTTTGGAGATGATATTAAATTGTCCTTATTGCAGTACCTCTTTCTGTGAGAAAACTGCTTGGGATGTGGTGGTGGCAGGTCCCAGGTGTAGTGAGTTACATCAGCAACCTTCCTGCCACGTGCAGGGACAAACCTGAGCAGTATCTTGGTCCAGCAGGGCCACTGCCTCTAGGACAAGAAACTTCCTGAAAACTCCGTTTTCCTTGGAGTTTTCTGCTGCAGCAGAATGAGGAATGGCACTTTTTTACCTTGCTCAGTTAACCTGGTAATGTGAAGCATTTGAGTGGTGCTTGGCTTGGTGCTCCAAAAATCTGCTGGCAGATATTCCAATATGCTCTTGTGAGTTGAATTACCTGTTAACTGGAGTAGTAAAATAACTTCATCTTTTCAAGTAACACTAATAAATAGGGTCCTCACTTTGCTTTTACAAATAATGGCATGATCTGCCTTGGGGCATCGAATTAATGGTTTCTGGCACAAATACATTTGCTAATTTAATCTTTCATCCTCCTTCCTGCAGCAGCAGTTTTGTAGGGCTTGTGCTGCTTTCTGCCTTATCACTAGAAAGTTGAAAGTCACTTTGTGGTGGATTCAGGTGTTGGTTCAAAGTGTCACAGTGTGCAAGAGCTCCAACAAACGAGGGCTGGGGATCTTGTGATGGTGCCATCCTCAGCTTGTGTGCTTGACAGATTTGGGTTCCTCCTGAGCTGTTAGACTGAGGAGCAGCTGAGATACAAATTTATGTCCTGATTCTCCTGCTCTGATCCAGCGAGGTGAGCTCTGGCAGAGCTGGAACAAATCCTTACCACTTGTACCATCTTCCCTTGGCTTTGTAGTGACCTTGTGTCCAATTTACTGTGATGCAGAGAGCTGCTAAAGCTGTCAGTGGGGGAAGGAGGTGTTTATTTGACAAAACAGCTCCAAACTACAGCCCTGGGAAGCAGAGGTGCTGTTCAGTGAAATTGCAGCTGTGTGAACTCGGTAGTTCCTGGTGCGTCAAACAGCTTTATTCAGCAAGGTGTGGGATAAAGCTGTGCCCAGTGCTCCCCCTGTTGCAAGCTGCTTGGTTTTCCAGAATTCCACACAGCTCATGGCAGGATGCGTGTCCTTTGCTTTTCCCAACAGCCCTGAACTGAAAATCTTGTGTAAAACAATAGGTGCCCAAATAAGAGTTAATGAGTTTCCCTGTTTTACAGATGGGGTCGAGGATTCGGTCTCTTGGGTTCCATCTTTGGAAAGGACAGTGCAATAAATCAGTCAAACAGTGTTTTTGGCCTCGTGTTTTATATACTACAAATGCTACTTGGTAAGTATTCTTTCACTTCAGAGCCTAAAGTGTAAAACAGGGCTGTGGTGATGAAGGAGAGCAACATGCACTGCACAATCTGCAAGAAAGCAGATAAATGCTTCCGATTTTATATCTTGGGTTTTTTTAGCACCACTCTAATGATACATGAGTCCAAAGGGCTTAAAAACCCAACTGATATTAAGAGTAATTGCATTTTCTCCTGATATGCTATTAATAATACAAGTGTGAAGACAGTTTCTGTGCTGGTATTTTCACTCCAGGATATTTGGCATTGGATTGCATGGTGGAAAAGAGAGGGAATAAAAATGGAATGAGCAGGTTTTGCAGGAGTAATGGAGAGAGCAGGCAAAAAAGTGCATGAAATGTAATGTATATCTATTTATTGGTGACTCTCTGGTTTGCTATAAAGTTGTTAATCTCGACAGAAATAACTTGACCAATAATTTTCCTATAACTCAGGAATATGAGGATGGTTCGTACTACACACACTCCTTATCACAGGGCTGTCAGACAGAGCCTTAGATGCTCCCCTCCAAATATCCACTTCTCAACTGTGGTGTTTTAAACAGAGTTCTGTGTAACTGTTGCTGAGTGGCTGAGTTTGAATTCAGTTTTGCTCTGTGTGGAGAGGCATGAGTAACTTTCTCTCTCTTGTTGCAGGTATGACAGCAAGTGCAGTAGCAGCTCTAATCCTCATGACATCCTCCATAGTGTCTGTAGTAGGGTCACTGTACTTGGCATACATTCTGTACTTCGTGCTGAAGGAATTTTGCATTGTCTGCGTGCTCACATATTTGCTGAACTTCATTCTCTTTATCATCAACTACAAACGACTAGTTTATTTGAACGAGGCCTGGAAGAGGCAACTCCAACCCAAACAGGAATAACCCCTGTTGGAACTTTTGACTGACAGTCTGAAGACCCAACTTCCATTAAGTTTATTTTGCAGTAATTTTTTTATTCTCCATATCAGACACTTCCCCCTCCCCCCCACCCCCCCCGAGAATCATAACGGAAATTTTGAATTATAAATTTCAAGGGGCCCCCAGATAATTTCTCTGTGCTAATCTTCAGTTTAAATGTGGTTATGAAAGAAAGCTCTATAACAATCAAAGACAAGCTTTAACTTTACTTTGAAGGAGTTTTAGCCACAGCAAAACCTAGACTCTCTCTCTCTCTCTTCCCCTTCCACTTGTGAAGTGGGTAACACTTGCTATAAAATATCCTGTATATAAATTCAGGTATAACAAGATGTGATCATGAAATGAAATACTCTAGACTAGCATCACCATATTTAATGTTGCCATGTTTACAGTATGTGTATTTTTTTTCTTTTTTTCTTTTTTTTCTTTTTTTCTTTTTTTTTAGCTGATGGACTTAGATTTGACTAGGACTTATGCTGTAAATAAAATTAGAACTCTTGGTTTCATCCCTGGAGAACTCACTGTCCCATGGGTTTGGTTAGGAGCTGTCAGAGGGTTCAGCTCAGAGTCGACTGACACGAGGGAAGAAGTGACCTCTAAAGAACATGGAGTTGCTGCTCTCACTGTTGTGCTTTCACAAGAATGATGCTTGGGGTTGGTTCCATTTTTTCTTCTTTTCTTTTTCCTTTTTTTTTTCTTTTTTTTTTTTTTTTCGTCTCCAGTAACAAAAATGGAATTAAAGCTGAAACCTGAAGTATTTTGATTAAACGACAACCTCATTAATTTCTGTACAGAACGAAAATAGCTTCATGTGGTCAATGAAAAGCTGATTTGCAGATTGGGGGTTGGTGTATTAAGTGTTCTTTGAAAGGACTCCATTTCCATGCAGAGCTGTTTCATTTTAAGCTGTGGTCAGCCAGCCAGTGTTACTAATGTTTGATGTTCTATGAATGCTGCAGTAATTGCAATTTGCAGTGGAAACCACTGAGTGAGCAGGATAACCAAGCAGTGCACTGAAAAAGCAGTTCCTTAATTGATCTTGGTCAGGATCTTTGGTTTGTGCTATATTGGGAAATGAACTTTAGGCCTGACACACACACATAAGATCTCTTGGAAGGGCAACCTGTTTAATGGGATAAGTAAGTCAATGTGCTCCTGAAAATGAAATGTGATATAGTGCTATCATTGCTCTTTCTAAGAACTAATTGGGGGGAAAAAAAAATTAAATTGCAGATTTAAACAAAAGGAACAAAATTGTACATGTTGTTTCTGCACTCAGTATTCTAAGGCTGAATGTTAAAAGTGCCTTCTGTCTTCAAATCTTAAACCAAATCCTTTGTGTTGAACTTGGCAGGCAGAAGTGTCCTTGCTTTAAAAATGAACAAACAAAATTCCCAGCAAACTTGCTGGGGATAGAAGAGTATTAAGAGATCTGGTTTTAGTTTTTAGACTGAGAAGTGGTAGCAGTATTGTTTTCAGTTTAATTTAAAAGGTTGATGTGATTTGGAAAATGAAATACTTGTGTTTCAGACTGTGTGACACTGAGATGTGTGGGTTCAGCTACTTTCTGTAATTGGTGCTGTGCTGCTTCTTGCCCTTGTCAGTTCGAAATATGAAGAATTCCAACTGCATACCCATTTATTTAAAGAACTAATTTAACTACTTTTAGCATTTTCTTTCTCAAACATGAATGTCAGAGAGACACTTCCATTGTAAGTGGATTTTAAACACTAAGGAGAAACTCGACTGTGAAACGAGCAGTGTTTCCGTTGAGCAAAGCGAGTTTTGAGATTGAATTCACAAAAATAATATTTCAATTACTACTGAAGCAATTCTCTGGTTTGTACCAAGGATGTAGGTGGAAACTGCTTTTCTGTATAGAGTTCTGTGGTATGAGTAACATCTGTTGCATGTAACACTAAATGATTTGTCCCTCGTCTGACAGTTTTAGCCAACAATTCATTAAATGAGTTTTGTATTGACCAGAGTATAGTTAAAGCTTGTCTTGCTGTTTAGTTCTGTCTCTCAAATGCCTTCTGCTTTGATATCAAGGGGAATGAATGATGTTGAATTGGTCCCTCAAGGCTTGGCTTTGTTCTCTCCCAAGCCTTGAGGCAGTATCAGTGTTTAATGTGTTGTATAGATTTTATTTTGATGCATTCCTGTGATCTACACTAAAGGCATCTTTTTTTTCATCTGAGGAAGAGGTGAACATGTGCTGCCTGAAAGTTGCTCCTATCTCAGAGCAAGCAGCCATGGAGACAAGTCTAATCCGTGAGTACTTGGTCCAATTTTTGGGAAAAAAAGAGGAAAAAAAGCCCCATCAGCTGAAAGTATTGGTGTTGACTTAACTTCACTGTGTCTTGTGCTTGTTTGTGTGGGCATAGTCTGTTCATTCAGTTTTAGTAAAAATGTTTAGGGCCAGATTTTCAGCAGTGGTGTCTGCAGTCCTTGTTTGTGTGCACGTAGGGATCAAATGGAGCTGGAGTTCGGGCTCTGGGAGAATTTGCAGCTGCACTTGTGCACGAACTTGCAAATCTGATCCTTAATGGCAAATTCTCTTGTCTCGTGTGCTTTCCTTGCAGTTACTTTTTACTGGAAGTGATTTGCTAGAAATGGCCCTGATTTCTTCTATTTCTCTCTTGTGCTTCAGAAATGCAGTTGGCCTGAATAAAGGGCAGAATAATCTTAGCAGGAGAAATTTGGACCTTTCTGCTTCCAGTTCTTTGGACTCTTTCCTTGTTGCTCCCAATGATAGAAACAGCATCTTTCTTCCAGTAAAATGGGTTGTGATGTAAATCAGGAGTGCAGCTGTGCCCCTCTGCCTACCCCAGCCAAAACGTGGTGGCAAATGTGTGCTTGATCCTGGTTTCACCCTTTCAAATCCAAAGGCAAATCCTAAAAATTCTCAAGGATGCAGGAGTTTGGGTCAAGGCAGGTAAATGGTACTTGGGCTGGCAGTGGACAGTTGGGGCGTTACAGAGATCCTCCTTGTGGTTTCAACACTCATGAGAATGGAGGGGATAAAATTCACAGTATCCAAACAGTGGTTCTGAATTTGGGCTCTTCCTGCCCCTCTTTGGCTCTCTCAGAATCCCAGAATTCCTTTGGGATCACAGAATATTCTGAGTTGGAAGTTCCATGGCAAGGGGCAGACTGGAAAGGCAAAAAAACCCTCATCCCAAAACCTGCTTAGGAATTAAACATTCCTGAAATCCTCTTACTGTAAGGTACTTGCTACTCTTTAAGGCCAACAAAGCATTTGAGTCTCATGGAGGAAATGAGTACTCTTGGAAGTTTCTTCCTGTAAAACATTAGTGACCCTGAGGCCAATGAAACATTCCTGACCACCTTTGAGATCTGAAGTGACAACAAATCTCTGGTGAGGAGGTTTCTGAATGCTGTAGTTTGCATTTATCTGCTGCTGTACAGTCTCTCAGTTGTTCCAGGAGGTTGGTGAGGTGCTTCAGGCAGCACTCTGCTCCTAATTTATGTGGGCTAAAGTCAGAGATTGGCTGGCTTTGGTTCTGCCAATGTTGTTTAAACTGGTCTAGAAAAGATGAAGTATTCTGTTACCATACAACTGTATTAAGCATGGCCTAAATATTAGGTGTTTGTTCTGTATAGTATGTTCCATCAACTATTTATTCCCAGTGCTTTAAACTCCAAACACCCATTTAAAATGCAGTCATTGGGCAGATGCTCCTTTTCTCAATACAGGCTGAGAGATTCTCTGTTGGAGGTTTAGGATACAATTTTGCTAACAGGTAAAAAAACCATGTAAATATGTACGAATTCTATTTGTTGCACATAACTTTTTTGGTATAAAAAACAAAACAAAACAACAAAAATAAATGTAGGAATTACCTGTGGATGTCTTGCTGCAATCATTCTTATGCTGCATTCATGCAGTCCAAACATAAGAGCTTGAATGAACCCAACCAGAGGCCTTTTTGGACTCAGTCTGAGCCTTAGAAACTGTTTTTAATGTCAGTACTGTAATTCTGTTTCTAGAAATCGTACTAAGTCGTGTGTTTTTTTTCCCCAAGACATTGTGTGTGCTTAGCAGTAGAACAGTTAAAGCACTTGATCCCCCCCCCAGATCCCAGTTTTCCCAGTAGAATTCCTGCAGCTTTGTGTCTGGCTGAGCGTTGTGTGTAAAGGCTGAGCAGCATTGACTTGAGGCTTTCACTGTTTACAGTTCTTTAAGCAAAAAAGATCCCCCAGCATTGTGATTTTTATCACTTTCTGCTTTATTGGGTCTGTGGGGCCACTCAAAGCCAGTCCCACAGACCACAAAATACCTGGGAACTGCTGGATGTGTCCCTGGATTTGGGGAGGGAGCTGCTGGGCAGGGTTGGGTTTGTGATTGCATTGAGCTGTTGAGAACAAGCAGGAATTAACCCTCCAATGTGTGCTCAGATTTTGGGGGGCTGAGCTGAGCCCTGGTTTGTAAGGAGTGAACGATGTCAAATCCTCATCTGCGTTTTGGTCAGGTCTGTTGAAATTGGGGAAGAAAATGAGTTTTTAAAGGATGATGTCTAGAGATGGAGAAGTTGAAATGACTTTCAAACACTGCTAGTGGGCTTAAATATGGTAATTGTTTACACCATGGTGTGTTTGAACAAGTGTCTTTTTACTGTGCATAGAGTTTTATATTCTGGGGGTTTAGTTCTAGAGAAAATCTAGGCCTAGCACGGTGTGAGGAATGCTGTAGTGTGTTCTTTCTTTTCCCTTCAAAAGACAAGAAAAATTGTTGTGGAGTCTGCAGTGAACATCTGTGTCCTTATTCTGCTGGGGCAGGGTGGAAGGTGGTGTTGGTTCCTTGGTCTACCACCTCTAAAGGGAACAGAATTTGGCCACCACACAACAGAAAAGCAAATATTTTCTTTATATGGTCAGATTTTGGTCAGTTCCCTAAGACACTCACACCAGAGCCAGCTGCACAACAGGGAGTCATGGCAACAGTTTCACCCAGAATCTGTGAATTCCAGTAATCAAACTCCATGATTTTAACTTGCCAAATGCATTGGGCAGCCTCTGATTTTGTTGCTCTGCTCCTCGAGATGGCTGCTTTTGGGACATCACTGGCAAGTTTGCAGACTAAATATTCTGAGTTTTTCTGTGTGGTGGTGTGATCCCTGACAGTCTAAAGCCTGTTTTTTAGCCTGGCCTGAGGCTGGTGTGCAGCCCTAAAGGGACATCACTGAAGCAGCACCTGAATCTACACCTGGCCCTACCCCAGAGGGCTTCAGGCCACTCTCTGAAAGGTTCAGAGCAGAATTTCCCTCTGGGCTGCTCTTCCTGTGGTGACATTTAATATGAAGGAAGCTCTTCCACGCTGGAAGGGCTCTGACAGTGGCACTGTTAGGCACAGTTCATGTCTAATAGTGGCAGTTTTGGTACTGTAAAATAAACAGATTTAAAGCTGAGTTGATGTAGTCCCTCCCTCTCTAACATATCCCACCTTGCTGCTGGAATAGGAATTCCAAACTGTGTGTTGGAGTATGTTGGGTGGTTCATGCCCTTCCTGCCTGCTGGGAATGCTCAGGATTTCTCACACACCCATCCTGTCAGGCCAGAGCAGCTGCACAAACTGTGCTCCTCTGCAATCCTGTGGACAGTTTGCTGTGATCTCAGTAGTGTTAACTGTTAGGGGAGTTTAACTGGAAAACCTCATCTGCATTAGTGGGATGTGATGTTCATTTAGAGTAACTTAGATTTTTAAGTTCAGTATTGATTTGTATCATGTAATATTTGTAATTTTTTTGCCATAAACAGATACCTCAGTCAGGATCTCTTAACTTCAGCTCCTTGAAAGTGAATATTTGTTTTCCTACCTGGAAACAGGAAGCCTACAGACGTGGCTGAGCAGAGGGAACAAAAGTTTCTGATCTGCTTTGCATCACAGTAACTTCTTCAGGTGGACTAGAAATCGCATTGGACTTGCAAGACTTGAGTCAGGCATAAAACTTATTTAAACAGAAATTTAATAACAAGTTCAACATAATCCTTGTTTTCATTTTAGAAAGAGGGAATGTGATGTTATTACAGGAGGAAGACAGCTTGATTCATTTGCAATCTTCCAGTATCTGTCTCTAAGAACAAATGCAGCTGCTTTGGGCTGGCGTTGGCGGGTGAAGATTCCTTTCTTGTTCCCCAAAACTCGTGTGGTCCCTGCAGAGAGGTTATAAAATAAAGCAAATATATAAAATGAGCTCTTTCAGGCCCTGCTCTGAGCTGTTACAATGTAGGTACTAAATCAGGCCAGGTGGGAGAGACCTATGCACTTTCTTTCCACACAGTCAGGTACAACAGGGAGCCTTGGCAGGATTCATGGATGTGACAGAGCAATCCAGCTGCAATTCCTTGTATTTACAGCTGGTGAGCTGTGACACTTAACTGGGGTGTGCCCATTGATCAGTATTGTATCTACAATAGATTGGCTCCACCTTCAGATTGGATGGAGGAAATGGTGATGACTATTTACTGTCCTTTGTCGTATCTAGATCCTTTTCCTGCCTGTTTTGATTTTCATAGGAGAGTAGAAAAAAGGATTGCAACAAGTAGAGAGACTGGAACTGCATCTGTGTGTGACCTTGTCTACATTTTCTCAGTCCTGTTTGAAGCTGATGCTGCTTTTCTGACCACTGCCATCACTGAGCTTTCTAATACCTGTCCTGGTGCTCTGCAGAGTATTTTAGTGGTGTTGCTTCCTAACACTGCTCACCACCCCAACTCACTGCAGGTGGCACAAATAGAACAGGTTCCTTCCCAGATCTGAGTTGGGATTGTAGAATTTCTGTGTGACTGCACTGTAAATTAAGGAATTTCCCTTCCTTTGTGACTGCACTTAGCTATTAATAATGGGTGGAGTGTCATGGTAAGACAGCTGTGTGCCAGTGTGGCATCTGCTCCTCTACCAAGTTAATTTAGGTTATTTAAGGTGCTCTGTTCCCAGGGCAGTTGTAGGTGACACGAGAAGCAAGTGAGATGTCCCTAACCACTGACTGAAGCTCTGAATTGAGGGTGGCAATCTGGGTCTCTCACAAGCTTCCCTTGTGCATTGTCTCATGTTCCTGGGAGCATCTCTGAGGTGGGACAGGCAGGAGAAAAGGATGAACTCAGTACAGACAGGACCTTCTCTCTTGGCTCTGGTCATGCTGGATTTTGTGACAAAACCAGCTGTGCTCTGTCCTGGTAAACAGAGGGCCTTTTATCCTACCCTCCAGCACAATATTTGTGTGGCATAAACCACTAAACTCCCAGGGAGGATGGAGAGTTGTGTAGAATATAAATAAAAGCTTACCTTGACTGGTCATGAAATCAGCAAAATTCCAGATGAGCTCCCCAATCACATACTCCTTCCTCTTCTTGTCAAACACTGCGTGGTACTCCCTGAGCATGGCCTTCTGGTACTCCTCAGTGAACATCAGGGGGGGATCCTACAGCCAGGGACAACAGGATGAGGGGACAGTTAATCCCAGCAAAGGCATTCCCACTTACTGAGAAACTATTCCCAAAGAGAAACTCTGTGGTTGCTTGGTCTTCTGATTGCTGCTGCATTAACAGAGGCTGATGTGACAATTAGCAAACACAAAATTCCAGGTATTCCCAGGGGGAATTCCTGTGGTGGCCTTTGCCACAAAGGGACAGGAGTGCCACCCCCTCCTGCACGGGACAGCACCACAAACATCCATTCTCCAGGGTTTGCTTTCATTGAAGCATCTCCTACCACTGCCAAAGGACAGATTTTGGAGTCCTCTTTAGGTAGGCAAAGCTCACTGATTTTGGTGGAGCAGGGTCACAATCCTGGAGCCTTTTGGACACTCCCAGCTGAAGCATCTCACAACAAAGCCAGGCCCAGTGGTGCCACCCTCTCTCACTTAAATTTTGTTGCCCTCTAAGAGCTTTTTCCATCTGGGGAACACCACAACACTCACACTATGAAGTCCAGGCACTGAGTCTGCTCCATATTCACTCTGGATAATGGGTTTTTGGTAGGTTTTATACCAGTTCTCAAACTGGGCTGTGAGTTGGAGTGGAATCACTTCCAGGTGGCCTGGGTCGTGATACCAAGAGAAGTAGCTGTTCACACAAATCACATCCACGTAGGGAGCCTGCAGGACACAAGGTGAGAGTGTTTTGGCATAGACTTCAACCTTCTCTTGCAAACTTAAATCCTCCTTTGGGTTCATTTAATGGAATCCAGGTTTATTACACGTAGAGTGAAGTGTTTCCCCCATCACTCAGACCCTCCAAACATCATATCTTCCCCAGAAAAAAAAAAAGCAGGATAAATTTAATAAGCTAACAACATTAAGATGGCATTTTCCTTACAGATTAGGAAGTCACAGCAAAGAGTTAGACAAGATCAACACATTTCATTCTCAGGTTTGTTAGAAGTTTTTTTGTTTCCAAGATGTCTCTGGCTTGCTGGTACATTTAGATGTACTTTTTTTTTTTTTTTTTTTTTTTTTTTGAGTATTGGAATGTGATTATCAAGTGAGTGGTCAAATATTTTGACTAGCAACTAAATTTTGTGCATCAATGGTGCAATACTAAGACTAAAGCATTCTGCAAGTTATTTGCCATTTCTACCACATGGACAGTGTGATAAAAGGGCACAAAGCCCCCTCAAGACAAAGTGATGTTGTATGTAACTTGTTCAATGTTCTCTTAACATGTTTTGTAATAAAAAGAAAAAAAAAAGTTCTAATATCACATCAGTGTATGAGACATCTGTTCTTTGGGTTGGTTTGCCTGTGCTGCTCGAGTTGGGCAGAGTGGGAACGGGGTATCCAAAAGCAGATTCCTGCTGGGCTCCTTCAAATTTAAGGCCATCAGAGGTTTTGGGGGAGGAAAAACCTCAAGAGTTGCAGCCATTCCTGCTAATTAGAGGACAGTTTAGAAGAAATCCAAAGTATAACCTGGAGCAGGGATGTGTGGTAGCACCAACTCACCTCCTAGAAGTGATTATTGTACAGTAGTGCCCAGGATCTACCCTGGAAACAAATACAGGTGTTAAAAATCCTTGGTCCAGGCTATGAAAGGCCCAGAAATCCAAGGAAAGTGCCTTTTGGTTATTTATACAGCTCTAAGGCTTTTAATTATGGAGCTGGAGGAGCTTTTAGATTATTGGACACAAACAGACATCTGCCAAAGAAGATCTACAGCAGTTTAAGGCAGGAATTAAAGCAAAGTTTCCTTCCTTTAGACTTCCACAAGGGTTGTGAGCATTTTAAAGAGGTTTAAGCTTTGGCTTAATTGCAAGTGAAAATTCTGAGCATTAGTAAACACAATCAATGGCATAACAAAGCATGGCAATATTAATGGAATCCAGGGGCATAATCCTGCACACAAAGAATTGTTCTCTCTTACAGACCCTTTTTGTTTTTTCAGCTGGACTACAACTACAGGATAAGGTGATTTTTACTAGAAACAAAAATGTAACTTTTCTTTTGTCTTTCCCTGCTAAATATCTCCAGTAAATTTAGGGAGGTGCAGGGAAAGGAATATAAAACAAGTGACAAGAGGAGGAAATTTAATGTATGAGTTTTAAAAAAGAAAAAGCTAGAAAATAAAGCAAACTTACACCATGATCAAGAGCGTAATTAGCATCTGTCACAAAGGTGACTGGTCTGGAGGGGTCGAGAGCTTTAGTGTGAGCTATCACTGTCCTGTTTGCAAACAGTAAAGCAAGAGTTCAACAACAGCATGGAGAAGCACAGCCCCCTCTCCCCAGGCTCTCTGTCCTTCCACTCCCCCAGACAGAGCTGGTTTTGATTTAGCAGTGTTTGAATTAAATAAAGAGAGTATCTGTCACCAAGTGGTTGCTATGCCACCTGATAAAAGAGCAGAGTGGAAGCACACCAAGCACAGGCACATCCGTTTGTTGGTGGTGCCAGCAGCTTAGAAGTTGAAGGGACAGTTTGACAAAACTCTGAAATGGACAATAGGAAGTTTCTGAACAACTCCTGGGATGCATTCTGCATTCCTGAGGCCCTGTGGCACAGCAGGCAGAGGTTGGATGGTTTTGAGGAAGCCCTGAGTGAGAGAGATGGGACAGAATGGGAGAGTCAAGCTCTTGACATTACAGGAGGGTGCTGGAACATTCTGAAGAATGAAACTTCACAGTTGTCAATGCACCTACAGCTCCCAGGGACAGCCTGCTGCCCGTTACAGAGCTGCCTCTGGGCTATCCAAAGCTTAAATCTCTTGAGAAACAAAACCAAGGGGTCTGCAGGGACTCAAAGCAGTGGCTTTGAAGTGAGGAGCCACAGAACAAATAAGCAGCTTTAACTGCAGAACCTTGTCTTCAGAATGAAAGGCCAGTTATTTTACAGCTGTGATTCTCAAAGGATTCAGCACTCATCTTCCAGTGGTAACAAGGAATATCCTGTTCCCACCAGGTCTGATTTTGCTTAGCTCAAGAAGAGCTGCTCAAACCAGGTGGACTCCTGGTCATTTTTTGGAGTCTTAATGTTCAAAACCAACAGGTCTGAGACAGTTGAGCAGTTCTGAGCATCAGTTCGACACATGCAGGAGTTACATTTCAGTTTGCATCTGCAGGTACAGTGCCAGGGTTCCCAAAAAATGCCTTCCCCCCCTTTATTACTTCTCTGTGCCATCCCAAAGGAAGAAGAGGAATCATGTGCCACGAGATGACGAGCAGATGCCCTTACTTGAAATAGTGAGCGGCTGGGGGCAGCTCCGACGCCGGCTCATTGGCCACTGACCACATCACCACTGAGGGCCTGTTCTTATCCCTGCGGATCAGCTCCTCCATCACAGCCAGGTGATGCTGCAGGGACTTGTTCCCAAAGCTCTCACTGGAAGACAGAAGGAGGTGAGGGTGTAAAATCCATCCCATCTGCCTTGCCCTGTGCAAACTCAGCCTCTGGGCAGAGCAGAGCCTTGATGCTGAAGATGGCTTCTGCCCTATTTCCCCAAAGTTTGCTGCACAGTTCAGGGCCGTGGTTTGGGCTCGTTAATGGAGCCATGTGGCAAAATGCCCTCTGGTTGCCCAACATCACAAGGCACTGGTGGCGCAACTGGGAGATTTCCAAACAGAGCAAAGTACTCTCATTATCGGGACAACGGGTGGGACACTCTGGGGACAAAAGTGTAAAAAGGGTAATGGGACACTTGGAAACAGCTCAGAGAGGAGCAGATGAGCGAGGGGCAGGGTGTGCTGGGCAGTTCTTACGGCAGTTTGATGCCCACCCCCGGGCTCTCGTCGATGACCACGATGCCGTAGGTGTCGCACAGGTCCATGATCTCCTCGGCGTAGGGGTAGTGGCTGGTGCGGAATGAGTTGGCCCCCAGCCAGCGCAGCAAGTTGAAGTCCTTTACAATCAGGGGCCAGTCAAGGCCTTTGCCACGGATCTGGGGGGAGAGAGGAATCACCCTTTGTGAACACGGCTTCCCTGCTTGATCCAGCCCCAGCCCCGGAGCTGCCTGAGGCCGGTGCTGCCCAGGGTGGGGAACCCAACAGCCACTGTCACAGTCAGAGGGGTTTGGGTTGGAGGGGACCTTAAAGCTCATCTCATTCCACCCCCTGGCATGGGCAAGGACACCTTCCACTGTCCCAGGTTGCTCCAAGCCCCGTCCAACCTGGCCTTGGACACTTCCAGGGACGGGGCAGCCACAGCTGCTTTGGGTGACCTGTGCCAGGGCCACCCCACCCTCACAGCAGACTGACTGTCAGCATGTCTGGCTGGAAGCTGTGGCTGGGAGATGCTTCAGTGTCTCCACCAGCACACCCATGTACCCTGAGGGATGTCAGGACCATGGCAGCACTGGGCATGGAATCCCCTTAGTGCTTAGCCTGGGAGGAGAGTGTGAGGGAACAACCCCTCGGAGAGGGGAGGGGAGGCAGTGCAGGTGCCACCTCAGCAGTGTGAGCTGAGGTGTCACTGGGTGTCCCTGCCATGGGTGCCACACTTACATCTGCATCCTCGTGCTTGTTGACCCCATGGAAGTAGAAGGGCCTGCCATTGATGAGGAACTGGGTGCTGGTGACGTGGACGGTGCGGATGCCGACCGGGAGCGTGTACACGTCCTCCAGCAGCACCTCACCCACCTGTGCCTGCATCTTCACCTGCATGTCCAGGGAGGAATGGAAGGGATCCTCATGAGGATGCCCAGTGCTCCCTCCCCTGTCTGTGAGGGAGATTTTGGCCCCACATCCCCTTCCCAGCCCTGCCTCAGCACACAGCCTGTCCCTCACTGCTGCTGCTCAGCAGGGAGCCAGGTATGACTAAACAAAAAAACAGAAATCCAAGCTGTGGAAGTTGAAGGATGAAGAATGAGCCCTTGCATGACCCTTTTGGCACTTGCTCATCCCAGGAGTTTCAGTGTCTTTTCCCCATGGCATCACCACAGACCATTTCTGTGCCCTGCACCTTGATGCCAGGCAATGACTGACATATCACCTGCTCCCAGGTGTGAACCTGAGCCCCTGGAAACTCCGAGCAGCTCATCCTCCCTGATTCCTGCACCTGAACATTGCTACTGATCCTTAACTCTCAAAGAATCTCCAGCTGTCGAACTCATCATCTCCTCAGAGGGGATGGATTGGACCCTCAGTGTGAAGGGCCAGCACCTCAGAGCACACTCCAGGAATGCCCTTCTCTCTGCCAGACCCTTCAGTTCAGCAGCCAGGAAGCTGCCAAAGCTTGATTTGATTACTGCCTAATTAGCGGTGCCACTCTGGCCACACGCACAGGACCCGTGAGAGGAGAGGACAGAGGATGGGCCATATGGCAGTGCCTTAACCCTATTAAACACACACCCACAGAGGAGGAAATGCCACTTTACCTCTAAGGAGTACAGGTATCCAGGGTTCTCGTGCATCAGGTAGGGCCACCAGAGGTTTGGGTTGAGGACTTTGAGCTCTCCCACTGGGCCATCACCTGTAGCAACCACTTTCCCCTCTTGGTCACGCAAACTCAGCGACAAGGAATTGGCTGTGCTGCCAACCACTGACACCTGATACTGCACCATGGCTGGCTCAAAGGAAACCAAAGACAATCAGGCTCAAGAAAAAGCCACTAGAAAACAAACTCAATCAAACTTGTGCAGGATTTTTCCCCCCTTGTCACCTCCATCTGGAGTCTGAGGGAGCTGCTGTAATTGCTCTGGACCTACCAACACTGTCTGATGAAGTGGTTGTCACAGTGATGTCATCTATGTAGGCAGCAGGAGTGGTGTAAAGCACAACTGGGCGGTGGATTCCGGCATAATTAAAGAAATCAAACCTGATGTTCTGCACAAAATAGTTCTTGGGGTACCTGAGTGAGTGAGACAGGAGAAATGGCTGCATTACACTTCACTGCACAGCTGAAGGCAGCATGTGGAAGCTGGCAGTGCAAAATAATCATGTAAAATAGTCTTTACGACAGGCTGGATCTGTCTCTCAGCTGCTACACTGAAGGGTTCTGCAGCTGACAAACATCTGATGCCCCAAGATTTTGATCCTTCAGGAGAGCTGGTGCTTGCAGCTTCCAGCTGAATCCAAATTCCTCAAACCTGCCCTTCATTCAACTTGACAGATCACCCAACCTGAGCTCCCTGTGCACAAAACAGATGCAATTCCTCACCACACCAAAGCTTAAACTCCTCGTTGCTCTTTTCACCACACAGTAAACCCCATGAAGAGTTTTATGAACCAGCAGCTGAATAAACTCCTCTCCCACCCCTGGGATCAGCCCAGCAGTAAAATACCCAGCAGCTCACCTTGTTTTGTCAGTCATGTACTGGATGGAGCCTGGGGGCAGCGTGTGGGGGGTCAGGGTGTTGTTGAGGGCGACAGTGATGCGGCAGAGGGTTCCTGGGCTGCCCTGCACCACGCTGCTGATGTCAGCCTCAAAGGGCAGGTGCCCCCCTTCGTGCTCCACCACCTGCACCCCATTCACCCACTGCAAGGAAAGACCCCAAAAAATGGTTTATTGGGATTTTGTGGCGAGCAGAGCACAGAGAAGGGAAGCCCAGTTACAAGGAACACCCGGGCTCTTGATCCTCAAGGGGTCTTTGAGGGATCTCCCTTTGCTGGGAGCTAGGTCTGGCTCACATAAAGTGTCACTGAGGGACACAGTTTGGGGCAGATCCATTAATCAGGAAATGTTCAGTTACTAATCCCGAAATTGCAGGATCAGAGAAGAGAAATTGGAATTCATTCTTGCTGGGGGAAAACAGGTTAAGAAAACAGCAAAGAGCTGCAAAATCGAGGCAGGGACGCATTTGCTGAACAAACCATAAAACTGACTTTAGTCCAGCCTAATTTTGGAAGCACGGGGCCAATCCCCCCCAGGCACCTACCACGATGGAGTAGTAATGGGCACTTCCAAAGCGCAGCACCACCCTGGGGGCGGGATCGCCCTGCAGCCAGCGCAGGGGGAGCAGCACCTCCTTCTCGTACCACACCCAGCCGATGTAATTCTCCAGGCTGGGGTCCTGGGTGATGTCGTTGAAGCTGGCAGGCACTGGCATGTCAATCACAGGGCCGCTCTGGCAGGAGTTGCACGGAAAAGGAAGGAACAGAGCGTTTAAAAAGAAGATTTTTACTGCTGGAGGTGTCCCCTTCCAGTGACAGCTTTACAATCCCTTTGCCAAGGGGAAATACGTGGGAAAAGCTGTTTAAAAACTGGTGGCATCTCCCAGAGCTCCTATACAAGCCCTAATTAGCACCAGGCACAGGAACCTGCCTGCTCCTACAGGAGGGAGCTGCTCCTTTCTTTTCCTCTCCTGCTGTGCAATGAAATGCTTTCATTAATGGCTCTGGCATCATGGAATCAGAGAAGTGAGGGGAAAAAACCCCAAGCCCAGGTTGTTGTTTCAGCCTGGGGCTTCCCAAAGCTGGGAATTTTCTCCTGAGCAATGTGGGGTTTGTGGTGCTGTTTGCTAAGAGCTGTAGTAAAAGGGTAGCAACAGTAGTGGATATTTTGGGCAGGAATGGATATTTTAGGATGTTTTTCTCCCTGTGGAGACTGTTTAGGATGAGTTCAGCCTTTCTCACCACCTGAAAGCAAGAAATTCCTTGGGATTACAACAGAATCCATTCAGTTGCTTATTCCAATATAAAGATTAGAGGGAGGTAGTGTCACAGGACATTGAATATTGAGGAATCCAGATGCTGTTGCCAAACAGAGCTGTTCATTTTCAGCACTTTCTGCACTCGGGATATTGCACAAAGGAGTTCTGCAGCTTCTCCTTTCCTGAGGAGGCCTCAGGAAACAGAATGAGGAAGGTCTGGGCACCCAGGGTGGGCATCATGTGCATGGCTGACTCAGCACTGGCACTGCAGAGAGCTCAGTGCCCTTGTCACAAGATCCTAGTGGGGAAATCCTTGGATTGGGAAAAGGATTTTCTAGTATCTGATGCAGGACAACCCTTGCCTAGGCTGGCCAGGAGCTGGGTCCCCTTCAGGGAGATTCTCTGAGGTCTAAAGCAGGTTGAGCACACTCATCTAAGTTTCCCTTTGGTATTTCAGGATTTCGCTCATCTGGCAAAACTTCCAGCAGCACAGTGACCTTCAGCTCTTCTCTCCTTCCACAGTTCAGCAACAAAATCGGCCAAAAGGCTAAAAATAGAAATAATGAACGACTTATCCATTTTATGCATAAAATTCATAACTCTTTTCTCTCAGGTAATGTAGCTAATTTCCAGGCAGCTCTCAGTCACACCAAAACTTTTCAGCCAGCACTCTGAAACTTTGGAATAAACAGTTCCCAGTGCCTTTTCCAGGCACGTTTTTGCTGATTCTGTGCTGCTGGAAGCTCCGCGCTGTGCAAGGCTCCGGCAGCACCTGGAGGTGAACGGGGTTCACTCAAACGCTGTCTGCCTTTGGAGCAGCACCGGGGGGATCATCAGGAGCTGCTAATTAGGAACTGCCTCAAGAATAACCTGGGCACAGCCATCACCATGGGGCAAAGGGCAGCGGCCCCGCCAGCCCGGTGGGGAAGGGAGGCAGGGACAGAGGGAGGGAGGGAGGGAGGGAGGGAGAGAGGAAGAAAGGAGCGGTGCCTCCGCAGCGGGCCGGAGCCCGGTTCGGAGGGGGAAAAGCGCACCCTGTGCCCGGCGATGGGCAGCGCCCGCCCCGCTCCCCGCTACCTGCCGGAGCGGCCGCCGGTACCAGCGCTGCGCGAAGCCGGCGTCCCTGCCCGGAGACAGATCGGCGCGGAAGCTCCAGAGGCCGCCGAGCTCCCTGCGCTCGCGGGAGGGGGTGTCCCGGGGCTGCAGCATCCCGGCGGGACCCGCCGCCAGCCCCGGGAGGAACAGCAGCAGCGGCAGCAGCAGCGGCAGCAGCAGCGGGCACGGCCCGGCCCCGCGGCTCCCACACGCCGCCACCGCCATCTTGGCTGTGGGCAGGGCCCGCTGAGGGCGGGGAGGGGCCGGGGCCGCGGCTGAGGGGCGGGACCGGAGCTGAGGAGGGGGAACCCCGGCTGAGGGGCGGGACCGGAGCTGAGGAGGGGGAACCCCGGCTGAGGGGCGGGACCGGAGCTGAGGGGCGGGACCGGAGCTGAGGAGGGAGAACCGCGGCTGAGGGGCGGGACCGGAGCTGAGGAGGGGGGACCGGAGCTGGGGAGGGGGAACCGCGGCTGAGGAGGAGGAACCGCGGCTGAGGGGCGGGACCGGAGCTGAGGGGCGGGACCGGAGCTGAGGAGCGGGGTCAGAGGTAGAGCCCGATCCCGGTGCAGGTCCCGATCCCTGTCACGGTCCCGGTCCCCGTCCCGCCCGGGCGGGATGAGCTGCCGCAGAGGGTGTCAGGGATCAGGTTCTGTCCCACGGTCACCTCCGGACAAAGCTACGATTGTCCTGCCGTAAAGGCGCCTCCACGAGTCAGGGGGACTGGTGAATTTACTCAGGTGGCGAGTGATTTCCCCTTTCCCCTTTCCTTTCCCCTTTCCTTTCCCCTTTCCTTTCCCCTTTCCTTTCCCCTTTCCTTTCCCCTTTCCTTTCCCCTTCTCCTCTCCCCTTCTCCTCTCCCCTTCTCCTCTCCCCTTCTCCTCTCTCCTCCGTATTTATTACTTAGGGGTTTTAATATATTTATTGCCTACTTTTACTTATTTCTCATTTACTGAGTTGCTTGTTTACATATTTATTTATTTATTTATTTTATCAATCAATCACAGAATCATTTAGGTTGTAAAAGACCTACGAGGTCACCGAGTCCAACCTGTGACCCAATGCCACTCTTATCACCCAGACCAGGGCACTGAGTGCCACATCCACTCTTCCCTTAAACACATCCAGGGACAGTGATTCCACTTCCCTGCACAGCCTGTTCTGATGTTTATCGCCTTTTCTGTGGGGGAATTCCTCCTGATGTCCAACCTAAACCTCCCCTGGCACAGCTTATTATTATTGCTTACTTACTTCTGGTTATTTATTTGTTGCCTGCTTACTTACTTCTATTTATTTTCAGAGTCACTCTTTGAAGTGTGAGGGTAAAAAGTTACTGGAAATGGCAAAAAGGTGGCCAGGTGCCTTCCTGGGGATAGGAAGGAGGATGAGCTGTTGAAGTATCAAGACACAAGGGAGGAATTTCAGTGAACTACAGACACCCCAGTGTTTATTAACTCCAGACCAGTGGCACAGGCACAACGCTGCAGGCACGGGATCTCTCCCCACACTCTAAGCCTGTTCCTTGAGCCTCTTGAGCAGCTCCCGCAGCTGCTCGATCTGGGCGGACACGCTGCTCTTGGCGGTGCCGCCCGCGGCCGTGTACTGCTCCACGCTGCTCACCACGCTGAACACCTGCGCCACGTCGCTGCCAAACAGGGGGCTGGGGGCACAGGGAGGGCTGTCAGGGGGCTCTGGGCTGCTGCAGAGGGTTTTGGGGCACTTTGGGGAGCTGAAATAACAGAGATACAAACCTGATGTTCTGCAGGTCCTCCAGGCTGAGGTGGTTGATGGTGATGCCTTTGGTCTCAGCCAGCTGGACGGCTTTGCCAGAGGCCACGTGGGCTTGTCTGAAGGGCATCTGCAGTGGGAAGGGGACACAGCAGAGGGGACTCAGCTCAGTTCCTCCTCTGCATCCAAAGAAATCCCAGCTCCAGGTCTCCCTCTGGCACTTACTCCCTTCCGAACCAGGTAAAGAGCCAGGTCAGTAGCCAACATCTCCGGGCTCAGTGCCCTCTCCATGTTCTCCTTGTTGATCTGCAGGAGGAGGATCGCAGGGACACATTACCATCAGCTCCTCCTTGGGGCATGTTAGTGCTCAGAGTGAGGGGAATTCATCTGGAGCTCTAAAAGGATGCTCTGACCCCCTGAGCAGCTGACAGAGGGGACCAAAATGAGCAATGTGGGTGAGGCACCGAAGTAATTTTATTTGGGAACAGTCTGGAGCTCTGCTCCCTGAGTTACTCACAGAATGTGCACCACAATCATGTTCAATACTGAGAGGATGAAGAAAAAGCCTTACCTGGAGGGTGGAAATCACTCCAGTGGCAACCTGGAGCACAGCATTCAGGGTGTCTACGACATCAAAGACGGCCTCCTTGTCCTCCTGTGTTGGAACAGTGAAGGAAATGGCTCTGAGTCAAGCTGGTACAGCACAAAAACCCACCAGGCTCAGCAGCCCAGCTCTCCTGACTCTTGCAGCCAGCAGGAGAGATGGTGTGGAAAGGAACAAAGGCTTTACCTGCAGGTCCTTGTTGTAGGTGCTCGGGAGTCCTTTGAGGACCATGAGCATTGCAGCCAGCTGCAGAGGGGAACAGGAGAGGCAGGGAGTGAGGAACAGAGCAAAGCACAGCCCCAGGGCAGGCTTAGAGCACACAGCTCTTTACAATAAAAAAAAAAAAAAGGCAAGAAAAAGGAGGATTCTCCAGCCCCAATATGAGCAATTTTCCCTCCCTCTTCCTCCTTTTTGGGGCTCACCCGTCCGAACACTCGGCCGGCTTTGCTGCGGATCAGCTCCAGACTGTCAGGATTCTTCTTCTGAGGCATCAGGCTGCTGCCAGTGCTGGATGGGAGATGAGTGGAGTGCACTGGTGAGCAAAACTCCCATCCATACACACAAATCATCACTGACCCAGCCCTCCAAAAGCAACATGTAGGTCCCCCTTCATCATAGTCCTATTTCAGGTGTAGGAAATCAGTGAACTGCTGAGTTTCTCTTTGATTTTGCAACTTGTCTGGAGCTGCCACACAGTCCCACCCCTCAAAGAGAGAGTTAAAAGGAGGCTCTCCCTCCAAGCCCCTCCAGGGTGGTATCAGCAGGCCAGATTAAGCATTGATGTGACTTCAGGGAGGGAGGGCTGTGGTTGTGCCACCCTGCAGACAAGGAGTCTGTTGGGATTGCAAACCCAGCCAGGCAAGGAAGGGCTTTGGCAGCATTCCCAGCACAGCAGGAAGTTCTCTCTGCCAGCAGTTGCTGGACAGGAGCTGCTGATGAATGCAAATGTGGTTAAGTTACCAGAATGACAAATAAATGAGCATTTCTGAGGAATATTCACCCTGAGGATGAATAGGCACCTGAGGGTGCCTTTGTGCAAAGCTCTTGATGCTGGGTCAGCCTCATGCACAGAGAGACCCCAACCACTGCCTCACCCTCCCAGGGTGGGAGAGCTGAGGAGGAGAGGCTGAGGGAGGAGCTCTCTGCCCAGGGTTGAGACCTACCTGTAGGCATCAGAGAGGGTCAGGAAGCCAAACTCGCTGGTGCTGTAGATGATGAGATCCTCGGCCATCTTGCTGAGGTGGATCATCAGCAGGGTGGCAACTGAGAGGAATTCCACTGCAGGGAAGGCAGGAAATGAGGAGGGGGAAAAGGTGCTTGGAAAACTCAGAGAGCCCTGACTGGGCCTTTGCTCCTAGTGCTGGATTTCAGCCCCTTGTTAAGTTAACTGGAAAGGTGTCAGGAGCTGCTTCCCACAGTGCTGGGAAGATTTGCCTGTGCTTACCCACAAAGTCCCTCTCGCTGACGGCATCCATGCTGTTCAGGCTGATGGAAGCAAATTCCAGCTCTGCAAGGAAGGGGATGGACACAGGAGGTCACACTGGCCCTGACAGGAGCCTGAATGCACCAGGCTGCCTCAGTGCAAGTGACTTTTTATATTCATTACCCTCCACCCCCTTGTCTAAGTGCTGCAACACATCCAAAATAACATCAGGACAATGTCCTGATGCTTCCCAGAGGCCCAGATATTTTGAGTATGCCTGTTCCTCAACACCAGGATAACATTTACCACTGCAGAGCAGCTCTCTGTCGATTCCCAAGGGGTTCCCAGCCAGAGCTCCACTGCCAGGGAAGAAAGAACCAGAAGTCATCCATGATATCCAAACTGCTATCCAACCAAAACTGAGCTCTAGTGGTGACACCTCTCTGAAGATTTCCCTCCCCCAGTTCACTTTGGTGTCACAGTGTGCTCTGAGACTCATCAGATTCTGAACTCTGGAGTAAACCAGAATTTCTCTTCAAGGAGGAAGGTTTGCTTGATGGAAGCCTTGTAATCCTTGATTTCCAAGGGATAGAACAATATATTTATGGTGAGAACCTTTGGAGAGGGAAGCTGGGCTGCAGTGTCTATGGAATAGAAGCCTCAGTGTTTCAGGGGATGGACAGATGGCCTTATCTCAGAGCAAAACGAGGACTGAGGATCACAATAAAAAATAAATTTTACCTTCCCAAAGGCAAGACATTGATCCTCCTCTTCACCTCTCCCAGGCGCTCGGAATCCCGGGTCAGAGCAACAGCATGGCTGGGGAAGGACAGGAGAGATGAAACTGGGAGATGAAGCTGGACAATGTCGCACCTCAGGAGGTGAGAATGGCCAAAGGATGGAGAATGGGGAGTTGCCCAATCCATGCTTAGATTCCTAGCTGGTCAGAGCCACACAGGGAATTCCTGTTCCAGTTTGTGAGGTTCCCTCTGCTTTGTCACCACCCCTGGCTGCCCCCTCAGCAGAGCAGGGCCCCGAGGGTGGAGAGGGTGGGAGGTGCTCACCTGAGCAAGAACTGGCTCCATCGGATGGGCTGAGCTTTCTGCAGGTGGGTGTAGCCAGGCAGGATCACATCGATTTCTCTGGGAGGGAAAGGAGGGAGAGGTGAGCAGCAGGGACAGGAGGGCAGAGACAGGTCTGTAACTCCCTGCACAGGAGACCCTGCTGCTGCACTGTCAAAGGACAAGCCTAAAAATCTCCTGCTCCCAAAAAGGTCAAAGTTATGGAAAACAGGGACTGTGGAAAAGGACTCACGTGGCAGCGCGTTCCACCAGCGTCTCAGTGAGCCGCAGGAGGTGCGTGGAGATGATGGAGAGGGAATTCTTCATGAACAGCTTCAGGTCAGTCACAACCTGTGGGAGATTGGCCACAGTTAGGCCAAGCATAATGGGACAGATTTAGTGACCAAATAATGCTCAGCAGAACTCCCTGGCACTGTTATCCCCTCCTAGTTCTGGGTGATGGGAAGGGAAATCCTCCTCATATGGAATGCATCCCTGGTCACTGAATTGTGAAAACTGCTGTTGCTTTCCACAGACAATACCAAAATCCATTTTTTTCAGTGGACTTCTCAGGTATTGTCAAGTTTGAAGCAGAAAATTCCCAACCAACAAAAGTTGATCATCCTGAGGAGGACTGATCCTGAATGATGTGTGGCTCCCAGCCAGCAGAATCAGTGGTTCTGGAGCTTTTCAGAGATGTCAGTGGAATTTTGTGGCCTTTTACCACCAGGAAGCAGCCCTGCACATCCCACTCCCCTGGATGGATGAGCCACTGCAGCATCATTAGTTTAAAGCCATCATTAATTTAAAGGGAATACAGGCTAGAGTGTGCCAGGGCATGAGAAGGATGGCATAAAAATATTCAATTAAAGAACTGAGGAGGAGGAATACAGAGGGAGAAAAAAAGGTTCTGTCTGTACCTGATCATTCCTGCTTCTGCCAGTGTGCAACTTCCCAGCTACGTCTCCAATCAGCTCCTGAGGACAAGAGCAGGATTGCTGTCAGGATCTCTGTGCTCTAAGCAGGACAATCCACATGAGCAGATCTCCCTGCCTGGGAGGGACTCAGCTCCAGGATCCAGGGAGTAACCATGGGATGTGTTCTGGGGAGGGCAGGTTTGGGTGCTGGGCTTGTACAGTGCCACAAAAGGGGCTTGGGGACCCTTGGCTGTGCCCCAGGGGGTTCAGTGCCACGAGCTCTAAAGGAATTTCACAGAGGGACAGAGGCACAAGCCCTCAATGTCAGGCAGAGGATCAGGACCAAGAGGTTAGAGGAGCCAAACCTTTAGTCTGCGCTCGTTGGCAGTGTGGATATCCTCATCAGTTTGTTTCAGCACAAACACTCCTTTGGACCATTCCTCAGAGATCTGCAAACACCAGAAGAACCAGTCAGCCACGATGGTGATTAAATCCAAGGAGGCTTCTCTCATGTCAGGAGAGAATCATTCACCTGACAGTTTGAAAAGGAAAAAATACCTTTTCCAGGCCACTCAGGATCTTCTCCAGCTCAGTTTTAGACAGGATCCCAGACTTCTCCAAGGCTTTGGCATAAGCCATGCTCCCCTGGATGTCAACTTCAGACAGTCTCTGGTCATAGCTAATGGAAGCATTGAGCATCTCCATGATTGGATCTGTGCTTCCACTGAATCTTCCACCCCAAAGTTTATTCCCCTGAGAGAGAAAACAGTGAATTAAAGTGGCCTAATAACTTCAGATAAATCCTATGCAGGATATAACATCCAGTGATGCATTTATGGGGGCCAGCACAGAAACAAAAGTGGGGTTTTCCCACCCAAACCAGGATTCCTGTGGTGATCTCACCCCCTGGAATGTGTCACCCATTTCAGTGGGTGACCAAAGGCTTGTGCAGGGCTCCAGCTGTGCCCCACAGTAGGGCGTGTGTCGTGTGGGAGCTTCTCCAGCAGTGACTCAGAGCCTGGGTGGCCTCACCTGAGCTGTGTCACCTGCTCAAGAGCTTTTTGCTTGCCCAGGTAAAACAACCCCTGAAGTTTTAATTCTGCCAGACTTACACTGAAACCCAAGATTTCAAAAGCAACTCTCCAGTGCTACCAGGCACAGAAAGGAATTGGAGGACTCCTGAAGGAAGGGACAAAATAGAGCAGCACTGCAGAGTGGATAATAATTACTAATCTACTTTTTAAACACCCCAACAAGTTTCTTCTCATGCTGGTCACTATAACTACCATGGACAGCAAGAGCTGGCAGGATAGCTGGAAGCTGATCTGTGCCAGGGCTTTACCAGTCAGACAAAACACTGTTGAGTAACCTTAAAGATGTTTTCCCTGGTGACTGTCTCCATGTCCCTGAGCCTAAAAGGACAACAGGAGAGTGCCTGCAGAGATAAGGGTGCAGCCATGTGTGGAAGTCAGCTTTGTTAGAAAGCTGAAGGAAGGCAGAGAGAGGAATCAGAATCTAAAAAGAAGTGTTAGAGCTCCTCAGCACTCATTTTGTGCCCCCAGGAGCAAAATTAATGCTAAATTAAAGGCCATTCCAGAGGCTCAGCACTTGAGTGGGGAACAGGAATATCCAGGTACAACTTCAGTACTTAAAGCTTTCCATCAAAGCAAGAAGTGTCAGCAAAAACACTGCAAATATACATTTACAATCGGGAAATCAAAGCTGCAAGATTAATTTTAGGATGCTCCAGGACTGTTTGGAGCAGTGGCTTCCAGCCTGGCAGTGATGGGCACTGCCTGGAACGTGGAGCACCGACTTGGAAAGCAGAAAGTGAGACTCGCCAGGATGCCTGGTCACGTCTCGGCAGGGAAGGAAACTGAAAACGCAGCTTTTGTGCCGAGCAGTGTTTACACAAGCTGCTGGGAGGTGCCTGTGCCTGAGCCCGAGTCCCAGGCACGGGGCATCGGCCTTTCCCAGGGAGCCAGAGGCAAGAACGCGGAGGCTCCGAGACAGCTCCGCTCGGCTGAGCACCCCCGGACACCCCCCGGGGAAGCAAAGTCCGCGCTCACCTCGGCTGCTGCCATCGCGGCCGCTGCCGGCTCCGTGTGCGCAGCGGGGCCACCGACGGGGCAGCTCTAGTCCCGGTCCCGATCCCGGTCACAGTCCCGGTCCCGATCCCAATCCTGGTCACAGTCACGATCCCAGCTCCAATCCCGGTGCCAATCCCAGCTCCGGTCCGGACCCCGATCCCAGCTCCGGTCCCGATCCCAATCCCAGCTCCGGTCTCGATCCCCGCTCCACTCCCGGTGCCGGTCCCAGCTCCGGTTCCGATCCCAGCTGTGTTCCGATCCTGATCCCAGCTCCAATCCCTATCCCAGCTCCGGTCCCGATTCCAGCTCCAAACCCGGTTCCAATTCCAGCTCCAGTCGCTGTCCCGATCTCAGCTCCAATCCCTATCCCAGCTCCGCTGCCGATCCGAGCTCCAGTCCCGGTCCTGATTCCAGCTCCGATCCCGGTGCCGATCCCGGCCCGCTCCCGGCGCACCCCGGCCGCGCTCCCGGCGCTCCCGCAGCTCGTCCCGCCCGCCGGGGCGGGGAGTGCCCGGCCCGGCCCCGCTCCCGGTCCTGATGTGCAGTGGCACGGTTTGTCCCTGCGCTTTACAGGACGCTCAGGAGTGGCATCCCCGTTTTCTTGTCCCCTTCGGGGTTTTCTGTCCTTTAACCAGCCCCGTTGTCATAATTCAGGTGGGAAGGAGCCTAATCCAGGTCCTTGGGATTGCACGGCTGTGCATGGGGGTGCTCCAGGACACTGCCAGTGACATCCAGCTGCCTCTGGCTGCCCCGCAAGGTCCTTTTGCAGCTGGATTTCCAGGGTAGTGCCTTCAGTATCTATCCGGAGCAAGGCTCAGACTCTGTAGGTAGCCAACAATTAATTCACCGCTTCTCAAACATTTCCAATTATGATTATTTCTTTTTCAGGCTTTCAGGTTTGAGGATGCACAGAGCATCACGTCTACCCTGAGAAAACCTCTTTGAACCCTTTTGTTGCCAGATTCCTTCCTCTTCTGAAGTCCCTCACTTTTAATGTTTTTTTTCCACGTTCATCCTTTATGGATGTCCATACTCCAGGCTTTGACAGGAGGTTGCTGAGGGTTTGGAAGAATGGTGAGCACTAGATTTACATCCAGAGAGACCCAGCTGATAATCAGCCTGAGTGAATTCCTGGCTCAGGTGCCTTCCTGTGGCCTGTAATGAGCCGGGGTTTGAGACCAAAACCTAAATCCCAACGAGTCAGAGAAGAGTGATGGTGAAAGTCTGGAGACACCATGGACCACACTCTGAAATGTCTGTGGAGCTCCAGACACCTCCACGGGCCCCTCCAATCTCAATTATTTCACAATTCTAAGAAAAGGGGTGGATGGGTGGAAAGTACCAGTGACTGTAAACTACTTATTTAAGTAAGAGACTAAAATGTGGTAATGTGCTACTTCCCTTTTCCTTTCATTTTGGCCTCGTGTCACCCAGCACTAGCCGTGAGGGACAATGCCAGACATTTGCTGCTGGGAGCAAGAAAAAATCTGTTCAGCTGAGGCTCTGAAGGGAGAGGAAGATACAAATAGGAAAAATAAGGGGAGTGGCACAGATCGGGAAAGTTTATGGGAGAAAAAACAACTGTGAGGTGGAGATGAGGAAATTTCTGTTCTTCTGACTCTGCAGGTGTTGACTATTGGTGTTACCTGTGGCTTTCCTGTTCCTTTAGCCTGGCAGCTGAGTGCGCGTAGGTGATTTCCTGGCTACAGGTGACCAGTCTGGAGAGCAAGACATGAGCCAAAACAGGAACACAGCAGGAAGGAAAGGAGCAAACACAAAGGAGGGTTGTGGAAAGGTAACTGAAATGTGCTGTTTAAATGCCAGGAAAATGGATTTGGTTTAGGGCCAGAATAAGGAGAGACTGAGAGCAGTGAGAAGTGTTGAAAAAAGGGAATTTTGCTGTTGCTGATCCTTCTTCCACATGTTAAAAGCACAAATGCTCCAGAGGTGCAAGAACTCTGTGTCTCCTGGGGTACTTTGGCTGGAGATTTAGCTGCTGGCAGTGTGTCCTGTCTGTGCTGCAGCCCTTGCCCTAAACTTGGTGAGGCAACACCTTTGTTACTTCTACTCCCTGTGTGTGTTCCAGACCTGCAGCTCTGAGTCAACAACGTGCTGCTGCCTCAGCACGGGGAGAAGGGGCTGAGCAAAACTCCAGCTTCACAAGGCTGGGCTGGAAAAGGAGCTTTGCTGAGTGAAAAGGGACAATCCCAGTCTGCCAGCCTCCCCTCCAAGAGACACATACCCAGAAGGAAGGAAGAGCCCACATTCTGAGCTCAGCCCAACCGTGCCCCAAAGAATCAAGACACAAGGGAGGAATTTCAGTGAACTACAGACACCCCAGTGTTTATTAACTCCAGACCAGTGGCACAGGCACAACGCTGCAGGCACGGGATCTCTCCCCACACTCTAAGCCTGTTCCTTGAGCCTCTTGAGCAGCTCCCGCAGCTGCTCGATCTGGGCGGACACGCTGCTCTTGGCGGTGCCGCCCGCGGCCGTGTACTGCTCCACGCTGCTCACCACGCTGAACACCTGCGCCACGTCGCTGCCAAACAGGGGGCTGGGGGCACAGGGAGGGCTGTCAGGGGGCTCTGGGCTGTCCCACATGCCCAGTGTCTGTGGAGAGGCTGAGGGAGTGAGGACAGGGCATCCTCCTGCCCTTCTGCTGATAGTCCAAGGGGACTCCAAGGAACTTCAGAGCCAAACCCCTCTGGGGGCTTCCTGCTTAGGGCAGGAGTGTCTCCCAGCCCCTCCCAATAACTCTTGCCCATGCCCTGCTGGAGTGGAATGGAGCTGATATTGTCCCCCTCCAGTGTTTTCAGCCCCAAGAGGAGCAGCCTTGATATTCAGGCCAGGAGGATTTTGAGGCACTTTTGGGAAGGCTGCTCGGGGAGGCTGCTCCCTGCCTGTGCAGGGAAGTGAAATAACAGAGATCCAAACCTGATGCTCTTCAGGTCCTCCAGGCTGAGATTGTTGATGGTGATGCCTTTGGTCTCGGCGAGGTGGACGGCCTTGCCAGCAGCAATGTGGGCTTGTCTGAAGGGCATCTGCCGGGGGAAGCAGAGGTGGCAGTCAGTGACCAGGCAGCTGGGCTGCTTTTCCATGAGAAAAATGGATGTGCTGCCTTTTTTGGCTGGCCTGTTTTCCCTTTAGGGCAATGCAAGCTGAATCTGGGGTTGCTGGGGTGGATTTAGGAATAAATTATGATCAAGTAATTTGGGGGTAAATTACTATGAAGTCCCTTGAGATGCATGTAAAGGATGTGTTTTCAGCTTTTGTGGTTGTTGACTGCTCATCACCCTGGGACAGAACAGAGGGGCCTTATCCCAGCTCCTCACTGAGCAGCTCCTCTGTATCCAAAGAAATCCCAGCTCCAGCTCTCCCTCTGGTACTTACTCCTTTATGAACCAAGTAGAGAGCCAGGTCAGATGACAGGATCTCAGGGCTCAGTGCCTTCTCCATGTTCTCCTTGTTGATCTGCAGAAAGGAGGGACAGAGGGAGATGTTATCTATAATCAGCTCTTCCTTGGAGCACTTCAGCTCTAAGAGGGACCAAATTGAGCAGTGTGGGTGAAGTGCTGAAGAGTTTTCACTTTAGAACCAGCCTGGAGCTCTGTCCCCCGTGTTACTCACAGAATGGGCTCCATGTTCCATAGTGAATCCTTACCTGGAGGGTGGAAATCACTCCAGTGGCAACCTGGAGCACAGCATTCAGGGTGTCTACAACATCAAAGACGGCCTCCTTGTCCTCCTGTGTTGGAACAATGATGGAAATGGCTCTGAGCCAGCCTGGTGCAGCACAAGAGGCTGAGCAGCCCAGGCAGCAGAGCAGGGATGTGATCCCAGAGGCTCCTGCCATGGCATTCAGGGTGTCTCCTGCAGCATCCCCTGCCTCAGCCCCTTTCCCAGCACCCAGCCAGGGGCTGTGCAGAGAAATGGAGTGGTGGGACAGCTCAAGAGTAGGAGACAGCTGTGTCTGCTCAGAGAGATGGTGTGGAAAGGAACAAAGGCTTCACCTGCAGGTCCTTGTTGTAGGTGCTCGGGAGTCCTTTGAGGACCATGAGAATTGCAGCCAGCTGCAGAGGGAAACAGGAGAGGCAGGGAGTGAGGAACAGAGCAAAGCACAGCCCCAGGGCAGGTCCAGAACCCACACTGGGCACAGCTCTTTAGGAAAGAAAAGGCAAGAAAAAGGAGGATTCTCCAGCCCCAATATGAGCAATTTTCCCTCCCTCTTCCTCCTTTTTGGGGCTCACCCGTCCGAACACTCGGCCGGCTTTGCTGCGGATCAGCTCCAGACTGTCAGGATTCTTCTTCTGAGGCATCACACTGCTGCCAGAGCTGAAGGGAAAGTGTGTGGAGTGCAATGGTGAGCAAGACCCTCTGGCTGAAATCCCTGATCCAGCCCTCCAAAATAAACCTCTAAATCCCCTTTCCTTGTACTCCTGTTTCGGGTGTAGGAAATCTATGAATGAAGTGTGCCAAGATTCTCGTGTTTCCCACAGCAAAGCCTTTGCTTTTGCAACTTGTCTGGAGCTGCCACACAGTCCCACCCCTCAAAGAGAGAGCTAAAAGGAGGCTCTCCCTCCAAGCCCCTCCAGGGTGGTATCAGCAGGCCAGACTAAGCATTGATGTGACTTCATGGAGGGAGGGCTGTGGTTGTGCCACCCTGCAGACAAGGAGTCTGTTGGGATTGCAAACCCAGCCAGGCAAGGAAGGGCTTTGGCAGCATTCCCAGCACAGCAGGAAGTTCTCTCTGCCAGCAGTTGCTGAACACAGACCTCGTTGACTTATCAGAAATAAGTGAGCATTTCTGAGGAATATTCACCCTGAGAGTGCCTTTGTGCCAAGGTCTTGATGCTGGGTCAGCCTCATGCACAGAGAGACCCCAACCTCTGCCTCACCCTCCCAGGGTGGGAGAGCTGAGGAGAATCCCCCAGCAGAGACCAAAAACCTACCAGTAGGTATCAGAGAGGGTCAGGAAGCCAAACTCGCTGGTGCTGTAGATGATGAGATCCTCGGCCATCTTGCTGAGGTGGATCATCAGCAGGGTGGCAACTGAGAGGAATTCCACTGCAGGGAAGGCAGGAAATGAGGAGGGGGAAAAGGTGCTTGGAAAACTCAGAGAGCCCTGACTGGGCCTTTGCTCCTAGTGCTGGATTTCAGCCCCTTGTTAAGTTAACTGGAAAGGTGTCAGGAGCTGCTTCCCACAGTGCTGGGAAGATTTGCCTGTGCTTACCCACAAAGTCCCTCTCGCTGACGGCATCCATGCTGTTCAGGCTGATGGAAGCAAATTCCAGCTCTGCAAGGAAGGGGATGGACACAGGAGGTCACACTGGCCCTGACAGGAGCCTGAATGCACCAGGCTGCCCCAGAGGAGGTGACTGAGAGCCCTTGAGCAGTCCCAGGAACACAAACATGTTTAGTTTTGTTTTTCTTATGAACCCAGACAGCCAGAGTGCAGCAGGGGTGGCTCTTCCTCCTCCCACCTCACAGGCACTGCCTGTCTCTCTGCAGCAAAAATCCTGGAAAATTAAAGGCTCTGGCTCCAGGATGGGGCATTATGGTGCCATTCCCTCCCTCCCAGGTGTGACAGGTACTCCCATGCCCCTCAGTCCCAGGATAACATTTACCGCTGCGCAGCATCTCTCTATCGATTTCCACAGGGTTTCCAGCCAGAGCTCCACTGCCAGGGAAGAAAGAAACAGAAATCATGCAATATGCCTTTCCTGTCCATCCAAAGTTGAGCTCTGGGAAGCAGGGAAGGCACCCCTGAAGACTTTGCAGAGCAAAGCAAGGCCCAGTGATCACCAAAAGGGTAGATCTTACCTTCCCAAAGGCAAGACATTGATCCTCTTCTTTATCTCTCCCAGGCGCTCAGAATCCCGGGTCAGAGCAACAGCATGGCTGGGGAAGGACAATAGGGAGAAAGCACATGAAATTAGGGAATGTCTCTCTTTTTTTTTCCAATCCCTGTGCTGCCATGCCTGGAGCCTGGGATCTACCCTTAAACATGAGGTTGGAGTGGAAGGGACACAGGGAATTCCTGTTCCAGTTTGTGAGGTTCCCTCTGGTTTGTCACCACCCCTGGCTGCCCCCTCAGCAGAGCAGGGCCCCGAGGGTGGAAAGGGTGGGAGGTGCTCACCTGAGCAAGAACTGGCTCCATCGGATGGGCTGAGCTTTCTGCAGGTGGGTGTAGCCAGGCAGGATCACATCGATTTCTCTGGGAGGGAAAGGAGGGAGAGGTGAGCAGCAGGGACAGGAGGGCAGGGACAGGAACACCCCAGGGCTCCTGGCAGGGTCACAAACTGAGCGTTTTCAGCCTATGAGATGCTGAAGGGTCGACCTCTTCTTCTCCCTGTCATCTTTCAAGCCAAGCACACTGGGTTTAGCTATTCCAGTGTGGTGAATCTGCCCTGGGCTGCCTGGAAAATTGCCTGGAGCAGCAATCCCTCTGTGGCAGGCAAGGATTCCCCAGTCCACCACAGGTTTGGAGTGCCAGGAGCAGAGCTAGACAGGGAGATAACACAGCTGAGCTTTTTCTCAGCCAGAAAAACCTGAAACGTGTTCCCCACTCCTTCAGATGGGTTTGGTGCCTTCTAAAACCTTGTGTGGACCTCCCACCTCAACTCCTTTGCCAGGGATGAAGGAAGGTTTCTCTGAGGGATGAGGAGAGTTTCTGTGAAGTGAATTCTGGAGAAAAAGGGGCTGTTGTGCTCCCTGGGCTACCCCAAACTGCCTGGCTGTAACTCCCTGCACAGGAGACCTTGCTGCTGCCCAGTGGGGTCAGACAAAGGACAAACCCAGGAGTCTCCTGCCCCAAAAAGGCCAAAGTTATGGAAAACAGGGACTGTGGAAAAGGACTCACATGGCAGCGCGTTCCACCAGCGTCTTAATGAGCTGCAGGAGGTGCGTGGAGATGATGGAGAGGGAATTCTTCATGAACAGCTTCAGGTCAGTCACAACCTGTGGGAGATTGGCCACAGTCAGGCCACACAGAATGTGACAAATGCAGTGACTGCAAGGTAAACCCCTCCTTGTCCTGTGTGATGGGAAGGGAAATCATCTCATCATTTGGTTGTATTTATGTGGCAATGTCACCATTTCTTGCCCTCCAGGAAGAGTTCCAGAGGCCACTCTGGTCTGAGGTCTCCTGAAGTGAAGTGGGGGAGGAATACAGAAGGAGAAAAAAAGGTTCTGTCTGTACCTGATCATTCCTGCTTCTGCCAGTGTGCAACTTCCCAGCTACGTCTCCAATCAGCTCCTGAGGACAAGAGCAGGATTGCTGTCAGGATCTCTGTGCTCTAAGCAGGACAATCCACATGAGCAGATCTCCCTGCCTGGGAGGGACTCAGCTCCAGGATCCAGGGAGTAACCATGGGATGTGTTCTGGGGAGGGCAGGTTTGGGTGCTGGGCTTGTACAGTGCCACAAAAGGGGGCTTGGGGACCCTTGGCTGTGCCCCAGGGGGTTCAGTGCCACGAGCTCTAAAGGAATTTCACAGAGGGACAGAGGCACAAGCCCTCAATGTCAGGCAGAGGATCAGGACCAAGAGGTTAGAGGAGCCAAACCTTTAGTCTGCGCTCGTTGGCAGTGTGGATATCCTCATCAGTCTGGATCACACCAAAGACTCCTTTGGACCATTCCTCAGAGATCTGCAAACACCAGAAGCACCAGTCAGCCACCACAGCTACCCTGGTGTGTGGGGCTGTGAGTGTCCCCAGCAAATCCCAGCTCCTGCCATTCCCACACGTGTTAAGTCTCTGGCATTCAGGCTGCTTGCTGTATCCTGGTATTCCATACTGTTGCTGGGATTCATCTCTCTATCCATGATAATCCTGCAGTGTTATGGAGGATTTAAGCATTACAAGGAAAAAATTGAGCCTAAATGTCAGTGATTTCTTCAGCATCATCCACAAAGGTTTTCCTATAAAACATTGCACAGACCCACTGTTGTCCAGGGTGGGTGAGCAACAACAATGGATATTTCATAAAAGCCCTTCTCTGCTGACTCTTCTTCCCCCCCTACACCTGCTATGCATTGTCTCCCACCAAGCTGGGCAGCAAAATTCCACGTGCCAGCAGGAAAAGGATGTTCTTACTTCCCACTGAAATGCTTCCTAGTGACTGCTCAGTCTGAAGAGGATGGGACACAAGGACATTTAAAGATGCTCTTTAAAACAGCAAGATACTGTCAGGTAAGGAAAGATTCATTCCAGCACACATGGGAGTTTGTGAAGGGAAAAAATACCTTTTCCAGGCCACTCAGGATCTTCTCCAGCTCAGTTTTAGACAGGATTCCAGCCTTCTCCAAGGCTTTGGCATAAGCCATGCTCCCCTGGATGTCGACTTCAGACAGTCTCTGATCAACAGTAATGGAAGCGCTGAGCATCTCCATGATGGGATCTGTGCTCCCTACAAACCTTCCTGCCATCATTTTGTCCCCCTGCAAGTAAAGAAGGTAAGAGACACAGATTTATGGATATATCCCCTAAAAATCAGTTTGTGTCCATCTCCATCCTTATCAAACTAAAACTGAGGACAACCTCAGGAATGGTTTTATTCAGTCTATACCAGCAAAACCCTGGACTTTAGGGCATGTCACTGTCACTAGAATTTAGCCCTTGAGGTTACAGGTCTGGCTTGGGGATCCTCCAAGATATCTGACTCCTGCAGGACTCTCTGAAAATGAATATCAGGGCACGTGGTGCATGATCAGCATGGAACTCTCTTTTAAGGCAGTTGCTGATCTCTGACCCTTTGATGGACTCCTGACAAAAAAAAAAAAAAAAAAAAAAAGGTAAAGGAGTCAGGGATATAGTGAGAGCTGGTTGAAATATTAAATAATCCCACTCTTTTAGGGAGAGTAGAAGAAAACGTTCCTCTGACAAAGAGCTGTGGGCCAGCACAAGCCACATGCTCTAAACCACTCCTGCGACTATCAAGTGTTTGCAGTTACCGTTTGAAGCAGCTCCAGATTCCATGTTCTCGCAAGCTTTGGTGTAAAATTAGGATAAAACCGGCAAAGGCGCAGGTTGCAGAAAGGGAGGTCTGGGTGCCTTTTAGTGTTACAAATGTTCCCGTGAGATGAAAAGGAAAGAGAAAACCCCAAAACACCCCCAGAATGGCTCGACAAGTACGCGGCGCCGGGCGGCCGGCGGAGCTACCATGGACAGCGGGCAGGGACCGGGACATCAGCAGCCCTTTTCCCAAAGGATTAGCGGAGGGAAGAGCAGGAGGGAGCCTGCGGAGGCAGGATGCAGGCTCGGGGTGCGGGAGCTCTGCGTTTGAAGCGGGTTTGTCCGCAGGAGATGCCGCGGGGAGGGGGGGAAATAGGGGAAAACCCCAAAGTTTTGCAGCTCCTCGCTGGGCACCCCGTGATGGGCAGAGGGGACAGGGAATGAATGGTGCTGCTGGGATGGGGAAGAGGTGTCCAGGTACGTTTTTGCTGCCAGGATCCGAGGTGGGACGGTTGATTATTGCAGCAAAGTTGTTCGCTATCCCCTTCTCCATTTAAAACCCGGGAAAACCAATCCCAGAATCATTAAAGTTGGAAAAGACCTCCAAGATCAGCGAGTCCAACACTGCCAGGAGCACCCCTAACCCACATCCCTAAGGACCACACGGACACCTTTCCTGAACCCTTCCAGGGATGCTGATCCCACCACGTCCTTGCACAACCCGTTCCAAACGGAGCAGAGCAGGACCCGGAGCAGCACCCCACCAGCAAAGCCAAGCTCCCCCTCACCTCGGCTGCCATTTCGGACGACGTTTTGCTCGTTTGTGCAGCGATCCTGGCACCTGGTGCAACCTGCGGGACAGTGCGGAGATGCTCAGCTGCCCCGGTGCCCGCTCCCTGTCCCATTCCCTGGGCGCTCCCGGTGCCCGGTGCGCTCCCAACTCCCCGGGCGCCGCTCCCGATGCGCTCCCGGTTCCCCGGGCGCCGCTCACCTGCTCCGCACGCAGCCCCGGCCGCTCTGTGGCTCGCTGCTCCTCGGCCCCGCTGCCCCGCTTTTACAGCCCTGGGCTCGGGGCTGGCGGCTCGTCCCGCCCCGCCGGGGCGGGGTGTGCCCGGGGCCGGCCCCGCTCGGGTCCCCCCCGTATCCCTCTTGTCCCTTCCCAGCCCTGCGCTGCGGCTCGGGGCCAGGGGGTGCTTTGGAGAGGAGGAGGCTTAGGAGGGATGCTCGAGTATTGCTTCTTACCTGGCGTAGCTCCTGCGCTGTGGGCAGGTCAGGAATATCCTTGGAATGCTCCCCTGGGAATATCGCTGGGTTGAAGGAGTCTCATCGCTCTGTGTCACACCCCTCTAATGAGCAATCTTTAATATAAATATAACTGATACGCTGCTCTGTCCCCATTGCCACCCCAATAAACACAAAAAATAGATGGGAGCTTCTTGTTCTTTCCCATCTCTGCATGGGTGAGACTTTTCATCCCACCTGTAAGGATGCTACAGCCCCAGATTTGGGGGTTCCCTGCTGTCCCAAGGTTGTGGGGGCACCTGAGAGCCTCAGGCAGTGGCTGTGGGGCTTGAAGTTATACTTATGGCAATAACGTGTATCTTAAACTCATCACACCCTAAATATCTTGGAATTAAGTAACTGATTTAAAGCACAAGAGAGCTTTCAGAGCAGTGAAGCTGTGGCTCAGCACGGATTTCTCATTAACTCCTCAGACAGTATTTTCTGCAGCCCCTCTACAGAAAGCTGAATATTTGCTGCTTTCTCTTACCAAGTGAGCTCCTGCAGTGTAATATTTTTCCATCTGCATTGTCCAAACCTCTCACAGAGCTCAGGAAACATATTCCAACTTTCTCATCCACGTTTCTGTTGGATTTTCCTCTCGTTCTTTTCTGCTGTTCTCTCAGTTCTACAACTTATCCCCTTCCCCTTTTTCCACTAGGACACCGAAACAGCGCTCGATCCTTTTGCAGTCCTGTTCCTTCCTACTGTGAAATCCCTCATTTTTACCACTTTTCTTGTCTTCTTCACCTTTTCAAAGCGTCCTTGTCCTTACTCGGGGCTTTGACAGGAGATTGCCAACATGTTGTGAAAACATTAAGCACTGAATTTATAACTGGAGTGAATCTTATAAATAAGATTTTGCTAACCCATGTCTGATATTACATGTGACAGGGGATATTAAACCCACATGGGACCTGTCAGCAGTGCCACTGTGTATTTAGCAAACTTCACAGGGATTAATTGGCTTGGAGTGCACTGCTCAGCTCCTGCCCCAGTTTGTATCTAGGAAATGATGAATTCTCTCTTTATTTTTAGACCAAGCAGTCAATAACCATCTTTATAATAAGCAATGTAGAATGTAGACTAATATTTTTATAATAAAACTGGAAGTAAAACTAAATGCAAGCAGAATTCCTCAACTTAAAAACAAACATTGAAGAAAGAAGATTTCATAAAGATGCTTGGAGCTGGAGAGTTGAACTTTTTTGAGGGGAAAGCAGTGAAATAGCAATGCAAAATATACTTTTTAATGCAAACTGAAGTGCATTCTCATTGCTATCTTCTCCATTTGTTCTGGTTTGGATGTCTCTCCACTGCCCATCATCTCCTTTCAGTATTTTATCTGAAATAGAAAGATTAACCTCAAAATTCTCACCCCACAGTTAAAACTGAGGAAATTCTGAGGGAAAAGCCTCCCACTTATTTTCATTTCTGGCAGAGAGGATGGCAAATCATTCCTACATTAATATTCCCAGCTACACCCTTTTCGAGGTGACAATGAGTACTAGAGAGTAAATTGCCAATTCTGTAGTACAGAGAAGTTTAATGAAATATATTTTAATGTTCTCAAAGAATCTGAACTTTATTTGTACTTTTGTAATCCATCAGAGTCCTTCTCTACGATTTCATTTTTTTGCTGGAAGGGTGCAATGCTGAGGGAGTGCAGCACCGAAGGAGCTTTGGTGGCTCTGGAAGTTCACTTTTCAGAATAGGACTGCGAAGGAAAAGGGTGGCAGAAACTGCTACAGTGCACCTTCTTTTAAAAATATCCCTTTTTTTAGCTGTCTTTTTGCTTTGGAGAAAGAAAACAGCTCCGTGGGCTGAACGTGCCGGGCAAACGCACCGTCAGCTCGGTTGATGCGGAACCGTGCTGACATTTTTTGTTCAAAAAACCCCCCAACTTTGTTTTTAATGAATTTTTGAATGTAAAAGGCAAAAAAAAAAAAAAAGAAAGAAAAGAAATAGACACCATAGGGTGCTGAGCGAAATGCTGAACACAGTAAACATCTTTCATGACAAAGAACACAAATACCCTGCAGATCTGCTGTCAATAGCAAGTCCTAGGCCCCCTGCTTTCAATAGTTAATACCGAGGCCCCTCTCTCCCCAAGCCTTAGTGGTAACAATCACAAGCCAATGCTTAAAATGTTGACATGCTAAGCACATTTGGAAAAACCCATGTCTGCATTCCCTATGGATGGTGTAGCATAACTGTCTAACACCTAAAGAGCAGCAGTTAAAGCTGAAGTGACCTCCTCACCTCACCTCCTGCCCAGCTGGTTCTCTCTTGATATTCCCTCTCTGCCTTGCATGATGTCAGTGGATGTGGAGCTGACCCATATTTGTATTTACAGCCTTACCAGGCTTCCTGGCTCCACTGGGAAATGTTTAGGAGGAGTATCTCTATTAGGAAAAAAAAGCTGTTTGAAAGAGGTGTCTGTGTTATGTTCATTCATCCCCAGCTGTGTCTTCATTGTGGATTGGAAAAAGCAGCATTGATTGGAAAAACGTGTCAGGAAAGTGAAATTTTGGGGAAAGGGTGAAAATAATTATAATAATTTGCTGCTGGGGGAGAGGTACAAAGAGATGTAAAGGAGAAATAAAATTATTGTGCTGAAGGTTCTGAACCCTTATCTGAAGAGAGTGGTGAGAGGCAGACAAGGGTTAGCAGATTTCTGTAACAAAACTCTGAAATTTGGTTGTCTGGAAATACCCTGTTTTCCCATGAAAACCGACATCCTTTCCCTTCTTTCAGGCAGTATCATGTGCAGGGTTTGGGATATGGCAGAGCAGTCACAGAGCTTTTGCTCTGCCAGTTTTGGCCAACTTACAAGGCCAGTTAATCCTGACATGAAAAAGGGCAGCATCCATTGCATCCTGTGCACTGAGTCACAGCAGCTGCTCTCAGTCTGCCTTTGAAGACCTCTCTCCTGGCTTTTTTTATTCCACAGGACTCCACAATAAATGATTCAGAAGTATAAATGAATTCCTATCTTTACTGCAATCCGTGTGTGATGGGCTACACGTGTCCACTGAAACTTTTTTAGGGGTTTTCAAATTAAAAGGGCTGAAAAGCTTTTGCAGCTGGCTTTTAAAATTTGCCCAGCACTTTTATATCCGGTGGTGAAAGCTCCTGGAAAACTGGGAGCTGCTCCTTGCCCACTGCCCTGGCACTGAAGACTGTTCCTAAAGCATTGAAGTTTGCTCATGTTACTCTGAATTGATTTAGGATTTGCAACACCCCAAGGAGAAGAAAAGGCTTAAAAGTGGGAGTGGAATTTTGTCTGGTTTGATTCTGGAGAAAAAAGTGGCTGGTGGGGTTTGTGCTGGAATTGCAAGGCAGAGGTTGGGGGGCACAAGTGACCCATTCAGTTCCCTAAATCCCTAAAAGGCTCTTAAATCCCTGCTGCAAGCAAGCAAATATATCTGTATGACACTCCTTAGGGAGTCAGTGGTGTTGTATTTGCATACAAAAATTTCCCCAATAAATTATGTCAAAATTAAGGAATTAATGCTTCCCTGGCCAGATAATTTTCCTTGCTGTTGCCACTAGGATTTTCAGCTGTTTGCACTCTTTGAAGTGTCACTGGTTTTACTGAGGATGAAAAGGGCTCTTGGTAAATTTAGTAGCACATGGTTTAGCTGGGAAAGAGTCACGGTGACGGCTGGAAAAGACACAGACGAGTTTGATGGATGCATATTCGAGCGCTTTGAAAGACTGTTGGAGCATTACACAAGTACCTCAGCCTCGCAGTACTCCGCACAAGGTTAAAGATTTGATTTGAAAGAACTTCCGCGATACTGTTTGGCCTTTGTCACACTTAACAGCGGCTAATTGCCAATCTGTCGGACAAAAATTGATACCATTTTCTATCTAATGTACACACAAAGAGAGCCACGGGAAAACCTCCGCATCGCCGGCATTGGTGGTTCAGTGGTAGAATTCTCGCCTGCCACGCGGGAGGCCCGGGTTCGATTCCCGGCCAATGCAGCTGATACTTTTCCTTTTTTTTTTTCTCAGTTCCTTATTTCTCCTTCCTTTTCCGCTTCCGTTCCGGCCGCCAAATCCTCCTTCAGCTCCACCGGGTCTCGCCCCGCTGTTCCTCCGCCGTGTCCCGCTGGGCTGCGGGTGCCCGGGGGTAGCGGGAGGATCCTCGGGGAGGCCGCGCCGGGGAGGACAAGATGGAGGTGTAAGGAAGGGCCTGAGGGGGGGGGAACGCAGGGCACGGGCGGGCCTCGGAGCCACCCTGCGTGGGTACAGCGGGCCTGCAGGGCCGGGGGTGCATCTCTGTGGGGTTTGTGTGGGGTATATCTCTATGAGGCGTGGGGGTACATCTGTATGGGCCTGGGGTTTGTATAGGTATATCTGTGTGTGGTGTGAGGGGGGGGATACATCCATGTGGGCCTGTACGTGAGGGGTGTGAGGGTGCAATAAATCCATGAGGGGTTCATTGCCCCCAGCAGTGAGTTCAGGCATTCTGGTCAATATCTGAGGGGTTTATTTTCTTTAAAACTCCAGCTGAAGCAGCTGTTGGGGCGAAAGGCGGCGTGGCTCGGCATGAATCCTGCTCTCATCCCCTCCTGTCCCCCTCCTGCTCCCTCTGCCCTGGGAGAGGCAAAATGGGAATTTTTCTTTTCGGGGAGAGTTATTCCCGTGAGCTCTGTGCAGGAGCTGGAAATGCTGGAGAAGGAAAAACCTGAGGGGTTTGTGCCAGCGATTGCAAACACAGTAAGAGAGTCGGAATTTTGGCTGGTCGATATTTCAGAGCTGTTACACCAGGCAGCGTTTTGTGCTTTCCTACCACGTGTTTCAGGCACAAAATTATAGGATTTGACCTGTTTTGAAGCGTTAAAATCTCACGAGTTCTGTGGAGCTGGTTAAATTTCTAATTTTCATTTAATTTTCATTTATCTAATGAATGGGGCACTCATGGGATGTATCCCCCAAAGTCACGGAGCTCCTGCAGCCATGTAACCCAGGGATGCTTTGTTATCATTAAATCTTCTCTACTATAAGATCTTCTCATATTAATTTATTAGCTCTAAAAAGTATTCATACTTTTGGCATTACCATGAATTTTTTTTTTCCTTTCTGGTGAAGTCTTACTCTCATAAAAATTAAGTGAACTGTATAGCTGACTGCTTAAAATATACATTACAATTCATTGTTTAGAATTTCTTGTTTCCTGACTGTAAAATTGGTAGCTGTGAGTCAGGACCGAAGGAAATTTTATTTCTACTGATACACAGAACTCCTTTAAACACAGGACTGCTTGAACATACCTTACAGTACCTTGCTGTGGATTCCTTTGAATCACTACTGCAAAAGTTTATCAGTTTATAATTTTGGTATTTCAGCACAACAGAATTGTTGAAGATTTGAGACTGACTCATTGGCAGGAGTGAAAAAAAAAAGGCAGTTTTCTGAATGGCAAAGCGGTTTGGAATGAAAAAAGGAAAGCAGTTGTCTTAAATAATTTCATTCTTACCCTCAGCTTGATTCCGCAGCCTCATTTGCATGGCGATGTATTTATTCCATATGAGCCTTTCAGCCGAACAATTCCATATGTAATTCTCCCTATAGAATGTCTTTGATCCGTGGGGATTTCTGTAGGGCCCGGCTGAATGCAAACATTCTGAAGACTTGCATTTACCTAACAACAAAAGCTATATATGGTTTGTAAAACATGAATGAAAAACTAATGCGTGCCTGAGCTCACTTGCTGAAGTTTCACTCGGGTCAGCGAAATGGAAGTTGAAGTTCGTCTCAGCGTATTTTAGAAGGTCCCTTTTCATTTAAAAACAATGATAGAACCTGTGGAAGTTTGTGGATGCATTTACCATTTGAAAGTGATGAACGTGACAGTTCTATTCAGACGATTCGCGGTGCTTAACAACACATTGTACCTTTTTTGTTCTTTTTTTTCTTTTTCCTAAGCTGCTGCACAGACCTGAGAAAGGCCTTTTTTTCCTTTTGTATGGAAACTTTCTGTTGTTGTGGCTACTGACTGCTCAGCAGAATGTGTTGTTCAGGAAATATAGGATGTTCTGTGGCAGTTTTTCTCCCTGTTTTTACTTTAAATATATAAATTTACAATATCCAGGAGGAATAAAGTCATGATGTGCTTGGATCTGCAGTCACCCTGCCAGCCTTGGATAAGGATTCTTGCTTAATTGTGACTGAGAAAGTGAAAAATGAGAAACTCAGCCTTGCCCTTCTAATATAGGAATAGGCACATAAAGATGGAAAGAATAAATAAAGAGAAAATGCAATAAATTGGGTTTTTTTACTCAGTACCACACGTATGAATTAAAGCCCTGTTTGTGTCTATACACACACATATGTCCATGGTACTAAAATACTGTGTGCTCTTGACTAATAAGGAAAATAGTGTGTATAATCTGAATTATTTCCCATCAGTCTTTATTTGAATAAAATCAGAGGCTTTTTTTCTAAGGAAGAAGCAAAGCAATTTGGTTTGAGTGTGTGAAATTGGGTGAGTGAGTAAAATGGGGTGGCTGAGTGGAAGGAGTGTGTTGTACAAGTGTCTTATGATTTATGGGGCAAACTGTAAATATTTATGTCATAATTCAATATTTATGTCATAATTCTACTGACAGTATGGAAAAAAATATTTTCCAGATACGGCAATTGTAGAATCACTAAAATAAGATGCCTTGGGGCTTTTACTTATTTTTTTTAAAAAACTCTGTGTTCTTTTAGTGTCTGTGACTCAGCAAAGAAAAACTTCAAACTGTTTCATTTGGGACGTAATTAACTCTTTTCATTTTTCCTTTTAGAAAAGATGCAAATGCTGCATTGCTGAGTAACTTTGAGGTAAGTTTGTCTTCATTCTGGTTTTAAAGCAGCAATTAAAAGCTGTCATCAGTCCCTTGTATAATCTTTGGAAGCTGAAAACTGGCAGTGGCAATCAGCAAAACCTGCAGGGGATTTACTCCTCCTTGCATTTGGTTGGTTTTCAAGGAAAAAAAAAAAAAAGCTTTTTAACAAGATTTGGAAATGGTTTTGCTAGTAATGGGTACTGTGTTCCTGTATTGTGAGATTATTCCAAAGCAGGTGTTTTTCTCTCTCATTTTAAGGGAGGAAATGTTGTTTTAACTTGAGCCAGGTAATGGAAATATTTTGCTTTGCTGATTAATGTAATTTTTGGAGCAGTTTTAGTAACTCACATGGTTTTGTCTGTGTTATTGTATTGCTGAAGCTGGTTTTTATTGCAGCTGTTTCATTCTATTCTGCAATAAACCTCGAGGTATTTTATCCTGAGCTGCATCTGTCTGCAAACAGCAGAGCAGGCATCTGGTGGCTGTTAAATGGGCTTTAATGAGGACTTGGAGAGAACTCTCTTAAATTTCCTCTAAGATATAGATGATATCATGTCAGCCAAACTGGTGTTCAGTGCCTGGCTGTTAAAAACGTGAAAAACGTAGCAAATACAGCTTTTCAGAGCACTGATCCCCTCAAACTACTGATACCTTTCCATTTACTCCACTTCCCTGTTGCAATTTCACTGGCAAAGTCAATATTCTGTAAATCAAGGGAATGCTTTGCACAGAGAGTTCTTTCCCTGCAGTTCTTGTGGGAGCTTGGGAGTTGTCCTTTTGTGTTTGTTGTCCAAGCTCACGGCCTGAGTTTGGGATTTCAGCACTGGCAGGTGTTCCTTTCTCGTAGGAAGTGCAGTGTGAAGCAATTGCAGGATCTGCAGCTGATTGTAGTTGTATTTCTCACTGTCTAGAAACGTTTGGTTTCTTATTTCTCTGGACTTGTCAGTTTATAATTCCCTTGGGGCTGGATCTTGAGTGCAGCCAGGTAAACATGAGGGGATTAACAGTGAGAAGTGCTCTGTTGCTTTGCTCTGGGTTTTGACTCTGGATATACTGCAAAGCCTGAAGCAAAACATCTGAAAAAGTTTCATTCATCTGTGTAAAACAGTCACAGCTTTTAAAAAAACATTTTACATCCTTATTCATCACTCTGGGGCCAAAACATTTTTCATTTCAGTTGCTGGTCCATCCACCAAAACAGACACACATTTTTTGTTGGTTGGCTGATAGGATTTTTCCTGCTCTTTTTTGGTTTTTTTCATTTTTAATTGTATATAAAATATACAATTTTATATAATTATAATCATTATATAAAAATTGATGTTTTATTATATTTTATGTATAAATTTTATATTGTATTATATATTTTATACTATATTATATATAACATTGTATATTATATAGTATAAAATCTAAATTATAAATATTTTATATTTATATAAAATATATTTATATTATATATATAATATATAACTTTTTATATATTTATTTTCTAGAAAATATAACATATTTATTTTTTATTTTCATTTTCCTGTTGTCATATTTTTAGGTTAAATATTCTCAGATGCTCTAAACCACTTTATTTTTTCTCTTTAGGTGTACCAGTTACTTACTGATCTCAAGCAGCAGCGTAAAGAGAGTGGCAAAACCAAGCAGAGCTCTGGGCAGCAGAATCTGAACACAATCATGTATGAGGTGAGTAGCACTGGGAAAGTCCTTTTACCCATTAGCTCAAGCTGCAATAATTCACATCCTCAGGGTTGTATATTGAATAATTTGGAATCAAATTTCCCCCAAATTTCAAATGTTTTATCTGCCACTTTTCTGTGCTCACTTTGTTGAAGTTGTAGGGTAACTGTGCTGTCAGGGAAGAGTTAGCTGCTGTTACTAAAATCTATAAAAGAGTTTCAAATCCCCTGGTTTGCAACTGTTTGGTTTTGTTAGGATTTTTTCAATTCTAAATATTCCATCCTTTTAAGGCACAGGGCAGAACTTGCTGTCATCTGGTGAATTTATGGTATCACCTGATCTGATAATTAAGCTGATGATTTCAAAGCTGAGGCACAGATCACATGGTATTTTTTTATTAACAGAATTAATAATCCTGTCAATAGAAACTAATTAATTCCCAGCTAAAACAGATCATTTAAATTTTTTTTTTGACCCAAAGAAACGCAAAACCACGCATACAAATAACATCACTTGGATGCCAGGTTGGTAATTAACATCTCATCCCTTGCTAGGAAGGAATTCTAAAATTCTATAATACAAATACCAACATTTAAAATATCCCAAATTAGCAACTTCCCAGAGCCTTGCAGTGAGACCCATTGTGTGTGTGCTGGAGAATTGCGTGAGCAGCACCATGACTGACAGGCAGCTGAAAGCACTTTGCCTTTGCTTGCATGAGTAATTCTGTTGAGCACTGAAACTACTCATGTGGATAAGATCTGGCCTAGGCTTTGGTTTTGTTTTAGTTCTGGTTTTGTTTGAAAAAGGTACAGAGTTGTAATTCCTAAGCCTTGCATTCAACAAAATAGGGGCTTACCAAAAATCTGAATTAAATCTTCATGGAGACTGACAGTCTCTTCCTGTACCTCTAGAAAAGGGGCTGAGGAAGATCCTGTAAGTAAAATTTATCAAGATGTACCTGAAATCTTTAATTGCTTTGTTATTCTATGTGTTAAATACCTATAGGAGGCTTGGGTGTGCTGCTGGTGTAAACTCTGGGTGTATTTTCTATGTTTGACTGAAAGGAAAGCAGAATTTCATCTTGCAGGATTGTTTCTGTATTTCTTCACAAGCTCCCTGCAGACTTGGATCTGTTGGCACTGAAGTAACTCCAAAGGAGCTTTGTTCTTCTATATATTTGGCATTTTCATCAATTTGAAATTGCCAAGAAAAGATGAACCTGGAAGAGAAATTACTCCTGTGAAATAATTATATTACATGACAATATAGTAATTTCATTTCAGTCATTGGTGGTGAATGACAACTTCATTTTATCTGAAAAGGTCAGACAGGGCTTATAGAAAGGAATAACAAATTATAATTATTTACAGCTCTTCATTTTGGGGTTTTATTCAAGCAACAATAAATACTCAGGAAGATTTTAAGCCACTTCCAGTGAAAAGTCAGCTGTGAACTGGAATTTTTGTGCATTTTTTTAATCAACAGATTGATTTTTTGACTCAGGTCAGATTATATTGTGTCATGTAATTCCATTATCCACCTGCTCAATGTTGTTGTTTTAAAGAAAGCAAATAAATGGAACATCTGCTGTCAAAGGCAGTTGAGGTTGGTGGGTGTTACATGTAAAAAATGGATCAAAGTTTAATTGTCTCAAGTCAGATAAACATTTTTTAATAGCACAATATCCCTGCAGATTTCATAACAAGCCAATCTGCTTCTATCAACTTTAAATTGCCAAAAATACAGGTAAAGGATGAAAACAACCATAGATTAGAGAACTTAAAGAGAGATTTCTGGGCTGGCAGTGAGAATATCCCTGGCACTGAGCACATGAAAAGTTGGCAGAAGGGAATGTGGGTTTCAGGATGAATTGTGTTCAACTTTCCTGTGTGCTTTTAAAAGACAAAAGCCAAACAAGGAGCAAAACAAGGAAGCAAATGTCTGTCACAAACAGCAAGAGGATTTTTTTAGCAGACAAACCTAAAACCCACTCCTTTCCTGTCCTCTTCAACTTGCAATTTTGGGCTTTGAACAGCTCAGATAAAGTTGATTTCCAAACCTGAATTGATTTTCCAATTTTTCTCAATGCTGAGGAGACTTTTCAGAGTACTTGTTCCATACACAACTGGTGAAACAAGTGTGAAATAATACATATTTCCTTTCTGTCCCTTGCAGACACTGAAGTACATTTCAAAAACACCCTGCAGGTACCAGAGTCCTGAGACTGTCAGAGAGTTCCTGGTAGCAATGAAAGACCATAAATTAACCAAGTAAGTGGAGCTGTGCCTTTGAACAGAAGTAAAAACTCAATTAATGCTGAGAAACTGATCCCTGTGGACAGTGTGATCATCTGATTAATGGATTTTAGGTATTTTCTGGCATTATTTAAATGCTTAGCCAAACATCTTTTCCTTTGCTCATGGATGAGTACT